>NC_092138.1:39412852-40662852 GCF_043159975.1 Macaca nemestrina
TCTGTTGTTTAGAAAAGTTAGCTGTGAAACTGAGAGAATCTTCACTGCAACTGTCCTCCATCAGGTGACTCAATGATTAGGATGATTCAGTCTTGTGGCTCTGCTGTCTCAAACGTATGCCTCCTCTACAATCTCCTTTGCAGAGGAAGAGAAACACTGAAAATGCACATAGAAGCTTTTTACCTCCTCTGCACAGAAGTGATATACTTTACTTCCATTTTCCCTTGGCCAGAAGTAATCCTATGACCCCACCTAACTGCAAGGTGGACGGAAAATATGATTTCCTATATGATCACTAAAGAAAGAAACCCAGATATTTATGCACACTAATAGTATCTCTCTAGAAATAGTATGATTTCTAATAGCCTATCCCAGCAAGCTAAAGGGAATTAATAAAAGGCTTAAAGCAAATGCTCATAATTTTAAATAACATTTCTTAAAAATAATAAATAAAAGCACATAATTATACAGGAAACATAAAATTAAGGTCCTTGAAGTCGGGGTCATGTCAAATCCTTTTTATATTACCCAATCCCTATCAGATGGTTTGTGAGAGAACGAACATATTAATAAATTCATGAGAGTATGATTCCTTCCTTTGGTCAGTGAACACATGATTTATGCTCATATCATGTCAATTTACATCAGGATAGCATACTAGCAGTAATAACAAATTTAATAACTGTGTATAACGTTAAAATGTGCAAAGCATTTTGATATACTATATGCTTAACAAGTCAAAACTGTGAGATTGGTATATACGTTTGGTTTGTTCTCTATAATTTAAATACATAACATAACAACCTTGAAAAACCTAACATCATTTTAACACAAAACATTTAATTTTTGAGGGGAGAGTAGTTCAAAACATTGGAATATTTTGGCACATATAAAAGAAATATACTTTTTAAACTCTCTAGATGGAAATAGCATTCAATTCTTGGAAAATATAATAGTATATTTGAATTAATTTGTATTATTTGAAATATATTGTATGACTAATGCTAAGCACATGAATTTAATTTGCAAGTTACCTGTAATATTGTTTAAAAAAATCAGGACAGCCAAACTTGCATAAAATTGGCATTAGAAAACTGAGAACACTAATGAGGAAATGAAATAGTCATTAATCATCATTGTGTGACTGCAGAAGGATTAAGTGGGTTTCTATAGATTTTGCTTCACTTATTAATGACATGGTTTTACATATATAAAAGATATAAAAGACATGTATACATATATCTAACATTGGGGCATGGGCTGTGACAATTTATTTTCCCTTGGATTTAAAGTAATCATCTCTGAAGTTTTCTCAATAACTATGTAAGTACAAAAGATAAAATCTCATTTTAACCAGCTATATATAAACTTTCTTAAGGGCTCCAGATCAGGGTTATTACTCAAATATATGCAGAATTGGGTTTTATTAAAAACTTACTAGTGCAATAGCATCTCAATATAGTCTTTGGAGTCCAAGAGATAGACTGAAATCTCAGCATCTTGATTCATTGTGAGACTGTAGATGAACTAATTAAGCCCTCTGACCATTAGTCTCATCTCTAAAGTGATATCAAAATGCCCTTTACAAAGTGAGATTAGAAGCATGAAATGAGAATACAAAGATAATGCACCTAGCATTGCACCTACCAAACGGTGAAAGCTTGACAATTCAAATTCTCTTTGAGTGTACATCACGGTGCATGTTATTATTTTGACCTCTTAAAAGGTCCAACATCCAGGTGCAGAAAATAAAATACATGAATTGGAACAAATCGCCACAATTACACACACAGATACAAAATTCAATGATTCGTAAACATTAAACACATTACCTTATTTAAGTGAAAAAAAAATGCTGCAATAAGATTTTCTGTAAATATTTTACCTGCTATGTGGAAAGTGTCAGTTCTTTATTTTGAAGTAAATTTTTAGTGCTGGTATTTAGTTTCAGAGTAAATTTTTTTTAGCTTGAGAATTATATAATAATTTAATGGAGTATATTTTAATGTATTTAATTTGGAATCTAAATTTGCATATTATAATTTGTATTTCAATACTACTCTGGTTTGAATTTTACATTTATTTTCTTTTCTCTCAAATGGCACTCAGTTTTGTAGAGTGTACCATGATAATTCAGGATGTTTTAGAGATTTTATTAACAATCCTTTACGTTCACAGCATTGTTTTCTTTGAAAATGATAATTAGAAGCAAACAATTATAGAAATGAAAATTTAAGGTTATTTTTTAAGCAAAGGTGAAATCCTAAATAGGTTAGTTAATTGAAAATATTGAGGAACTACTAAACATAGAGCAATGTGTTAGGTATGCTGCAGTAAAGAGAACAAGATGACATTGTTTCCTCATTTAACAAACTTGCAGAATTGCTGAGTAGAAAATATGTACACAACACAGGAACCTTAGAACATATGACAGTGTAAGGTAAAGGGCTATACTTTGTGATCTTAAAAACAAAGAGTTCAAGGAGAGGGGGAATCAAGGTACAATATTTAAAACAATGAAGACTTCCAGGAGAAAGTGGGACTTGAATTTGGCCTTGAGGAATGAATAGAAAATGGGGATCTGAGCAGATACACTGATCATGCTGTTCACAGAAGCAGAAATAGTGACGGTGGGGTTTGTGAAGGGAGAAAACAGAACAACCTTATTAGCTTTGAGATTTCTGGGATGTACTGAAGAAAGATTGCTTTTGGATAAGTGTGGCAATACTTAATTGTATAACTTGTATACCAAACTGGGGGAAGAAAGCTCAAAAATTTTCCCAGACTGGTCACATTAAAAAACAAATAGATAAACAGGAGAATACATGTTGTTTTAGAATCTATCACCTGGTAGTATATAAAGAATGGATTTGAAATAAGATATATTAGAAGATAGAAACCACCCAAAAGATCATTTTGGCCATCCAGAATTGGAAATTCATACTGACAATTTAAATGAAAAATGATGGAATTTAGACAAAAGGACAATTACAGGAGGAGGGTCCAGATCCAACTTTTGCAACTAAGGAAAGCTTTAGGATGGAAAAAGTATACAGGGCCTCTAGGATTTGTTATGATGGAAATGGGGAGGCAAAATTTCTACTACCTAAAAGA
Organism: Macaca nemestrina; assembly: GCF_043159975.1. Lineage (NCBI taxonomy): Eukaryota > Metazoa > Chordata > Mammalia > Primates > Cercopithecidae > Macaca > Macaca nemestrina. Next base: position 39,415,967 of record NC_092138.1, read on the forward strand.
CCCCAGTTCCTCAATAAATGCATAAGCAAAGCTTTCGATTTGCAGAAAGTGCTAAGGGAGATGGGAGGCTAACCCTCATCCTCATTTTGAGGCTAAATATTGGCTAATATTTTGATGAATACTTTTAAAAATCATTAAGGCAGCCAGGGACCGTGGTGTGACTCTGTTGTCTCAGCGATTCTGGAGGCCAAGGTAGGAGGATTGCTTAACCCAGGAGGCCAGCATGGTCAACACAGTGAAACCTTGTTTCAAAAAAAAAATTACTAAGAAAAAATATAATTTCAAGTTTTTTTGTTCATATTTATGGTTAAATATGAAGGACTGAATTCATCATTGTGAATAGATATTTCTTTGTTTGGCAGAAATTTCTAGGTACAACTCTCCAAAGGTAATGCAAAATTCTACTCAGGCCTAGTAAAAGCCTGCACAATGAAGGGCTAAACTAGTCTCTCAGTAAACAAGCTTGCCTTCACTGTGGGCTGGTTAAAGTTACAACAGAATATTTTCATGTCAGCTTATTCTTCACATATCTTGCAGGGCTCAAATATGAGGAATAAGACAGAGAGAAACATGTCAAAATGTATTCTTCTAGGAGAGATGCAGACCCCTATGGTACATGGTGCACTGATGATGGAGAGAAACAAAGTACACATCTCTGTGGGAAAGGCACCATTCAGTAGCTTTCTTAGTGATGAGATCTGATATACAATTTTAAGTTTTCTGTTTGTGTGAAATAATTCTGTTTAACCTCAAGTCTTCAGTACTGTTTGTTCAACATGACAGCTTACTATCAAATGTGGTACTGTTTGGTGGGAAGTGTGAACTTGAAGGATGAAACTGGCATGGAAATGAAATGATTATAAGATATTGAGAAATTCTGAAATCATTTGGTTTCAGAAAGATAATGAACAACAGCAAGGAGATACTGGACCTTCAACGCTCTCCCAGTCCAATCCAGCAATACCCAGTTATTACTAAATAATGGAGTACAAGACTGTATTCCTTCAGTCCATCAGGCTGGAATCTCATTCTTGGTTCAGTATTATAGAAAGGGTCACTTAATCAGGCAAGTTGGGATATCCAGTCTACACAGGTATCTAAGCTAGAGATTTCTTCATAGTATTAAGTGAGATAAAATGTTTTATAATCTTGTATACACTCAGAACATAGTAGGATCCCAATGTATGAATTGGACGGTGAGCAATATTTCAATAATATTTGAAGAAAAAAGGACTGGGTGCATTCGAACATGAATACAAAGCTGCTGTTTGGAAAAATACACGACGTCACAGAAAACCTCCTATCTCAACCAATTCAGCTTTATCATCCCTATAATGCATGTCCCAGGAAAATGCTGTAAGAATTTTAAGAGTTTCCATGTGGAAAAGATCAGTGCCTTCAGTGTATTTCTAACTTTATAACATGTAAATTATACTATCAGCATTGCACTACTGAAAAACTTTTAAACACCCAATTTTTGTGTCAGCTCATCTTTGGTTTTTATCTTGCTTCTGCGTTTGATCTATTTTTAAAGAAAAATTTTCAGACTGATACTTTCCACATTTTACCTGCATAATCCTCCTTCCTGTATCACAAACTCTTTCTGTGGGGATTTTAGTTTCCTTAAGAAACAAATGTTCCCTCTGTTTGGAATGTTCTCCTAACTCATGAAGTTGAATCTCCAAGAAGTATCTAAACTTACCAGATTGTCTTATATGGGTTAAGATGTAATTGATCTTTTCTAACTGTCCTTATGAGTGTCAAACTCAGAAGATGGAAAGGAGGGGAGAATTTTTTTTAAGGATTAAGTCTGACACAGAAATAAAAAGATACTCCAAAGAACAATGACAAACGAAATAAAAATATCAGAGGGTTGAGAGTCCCAAAGAAAAAAGTATCTTACCAGATTTTTGAAGTTACCAGACAATCCAGGAGTCCAAGCCTGATGAAAAGCAAAACAGACAAAAAACAGAAAACAAGAGTTTTTGTTTTAGAAAAATGGACAATAAAATGTTATAATCCTACAACATTATTCTATTTACAAGTACTGCCGACTGAATAAATACTTTAGGACATAATTTCTGTAGACAAAAATGTGTCTTTCACTTCAACTGAAGTGTTTAACCTTATATTGTGCAATTAAAACAAGCAATAAAAGGTAATGTTCTGGCTCCAGAAAATATTTTTTCCAATTATTTAGGTGACTATAATAATTTGGTTAATTCTCTAAGTTCTCAAAGAAGGGAGATTATTATTAAATGCACATGAAATTCTCCAGTAATTAGTACATGCATTTGATGATTTTATGGGAGAAGCAGACCAAAGTTTCATTTTAAAAAAACTTTTACCATTTTTCAGGTTTTTGCTGGCTATGACAATAATTACTTTTGGCTTTGATTTAGTTTTGAAAAGTAAAGCCATGAAAGATATTATAATGACAAAAATGAAAGCTTTTTAATTTTTAAATGATAGTTAAATGCAGCCTCTATTTTTTAAAGGTGTTTGAAGTTCAAATGAAAGGCAATATCTGAACAGCACAAATTCCCAAGAGGAGACCCAGCACCTGCCATGGGATACAAAGGTTTTATAAATATTGTCTTGTGTAAAGGCAATGGCAAACATTGTGAGGCCTTTTGCAAATATGCCTGCCTGCTTGTGTTTGAGCAGAAATATTGAACTTCTAGCCATTACTATTATAAAATAAAGGAGATTATTCTTTAAACATTTGATGGTAGCCTTTTCTTTTTGCCTTGGGAATCAAGTTTGAAATTACACATTGTATGAGTAGTAAAACACATGTCTTTCTTTGAAAGAGAATGGAGAACACAGTAAGTGTGAAAAGGAGTTGACACTATTGTGTGCGGTTTTATATGTGCATATGAATATGTGTCTGCATCTTATTGTCAGAAAATTTAAATTAGGTGATTTCTGTTGGGCCAGAATAATCTCTATAATGCTAGACTACTAATTGGTAACAAATTGCCCAGAAGAAAGTTATTAATATTCCTTCTCTAGGGTCCAAAATCATTTGAGAAGATCAATGCTTCACTTTTGAAGAGCAAGTAATGGATCTTGTGGTATTATTTACAGAGCTTACTGAATTCTCTAGCCTGGCTTCAAAGGTGTAAAATGGATGATCTCTTAGAAACTTTTGTCCATGGATCTTAGTTCTATTAATGACCTTGGAAAATAATCTGATAAATTCTTTTATTTTCATATTTTAAGTTATTTCTTTGTGGTGAGATATAATCCACAAAAGATTTGCAAAAATACAAATGCGTATAGCTCAATAAATTATCACAAAGTCAATGCTCATGTAATTATTATTACAAGATAAAGAACTTGAAGATAACCACTACACAGAAGCCTGTGGCTTGTTCTGTCACACTGGGTAAGTTTGTATGTATACACAGAGATGCATGCGCAGAGATTTGTAATCATGCTGCATTAATGTCTCATGTTCATCACAACTTTGCAAGGCATTTGAATGCACATTACCAGGGAGGGACAACACGTTGAACATATCATATGATGTCATTGGATATATCATACACTGTAATCTCAGTAAACTATTAATTACATGTGTTTGTCCAAGTATCTGGATTTTTTTGTCCAGCCTATGGTTTTAAGTTTTAAACTTTAGTTGGAATCATGTACTACATCTCTCTGTGTTTAGTTTCTTTCCCTTAATATCTTATTTGTGAGATTCATTCATCTGGTTGCTCATAACTGCAGTTAGTTTTCATTACTCTATAGTATTCCATTGGATAAATATTCTACAATTTACATACTCATTCCACTACTGGCAGCTATGTGGATTGTTTCCACTTTGGGATTATTATGAATTACCCTACCATAAGCATCCTTTGTTAAGAGTGAGATTAGTAGGTCAGAAAATACACCTATGTTCTACTTTAGCAAATAATTTAAATAGTGTTACGAGAATTGCCATTGTTGCACGTTTCCCAGAAAATATTTGTTTTCTGCTCAATTTTAGCCATCAGTGTACTATTTAGTGGAATATTTCTGTACTTTTCATTTACATTGCCTTCATTACAAATTTTAGTGCATTTTCATATGTTTACTAGTCATACATATGTAGTCATTTGAGAAGGTTCTTAAGTTATTTTTACCCATTTTATATGGGTGGTCTTTCCTTATCAATTCACAGAAGTGCTTTATGTATTCTAGATGTGAGTCCTTTGTTGGTTATATATTGTGAAAATCTGTTTCCTATTTCATGGCTTCCTCTTTTACTCGCTTATTATTTCTTATGTTGAACACCTATTGTTAATTTTAATGCAGTCCTATTGAATCTTTACTTATGCATGCCATTTATTACATAAAATAATCATATATACGCTTCTGTATTTGCTTCTAAAAATCTTTTCATATTATGATTTCTTTGCCTTTCACATCTAATCCAAAAATCTACCTGAAATTTATATTTTGAGCTGGGGTAAAGTTTCATTATTTTTCCAAATTGGTCCAGCAAAATTTATTCAAAATATGACATTTTCAAATTGCTCTACAATATTAGTCATGAATTCAGTACCCATACATCCTTGGCTCTGTTTCTAGACATTTGTGTGTTCCACTGAACAATTTGTCTATATTGTACTGTCTTACACAATATACCTAATAGCATTCTTTGATAGCTGGTAGAGTAGATTTTTCTACTCTTTCCTTCAATATAAGTGTGTTGACTTCTTATTATATTGACATAATTTACATAAAGTTTACTATTTTAAAATATACAATTCATTGTTTTTTCAGTATATTCAGTTTGTGCAAAGATAACTACTAATTCCAGAATGTTTCTAACACCTCAAAAGAAAGGTGTTAGCACCTACATGGTACCTATTAGCAGCCAATATCTGATTCTCTTGTATCTTCTTCCCCTGATAACTCCTACTCTACTATCTAGCTCTCTGGATTTGCCTATTCTGTACTTCATATAAATGGAATCACACAGCATGTGACCTTTTGTGTCTGGCTTAATTTAAAATATTTTTAAAGTCCATTTATACTGTAGCACATAATAGGACTTGATTCCTTTTGTTGCTAAAAAATATTTCATTGAATGGATATACTACATATTGGTTATCTATTCACTAGCTGAAGGACATTTAGGTTTTCATTTTTTTGCTATTATGAATAACAAAGCTATGAACATTCCTGTATGTGTTTTCTTGTGTGAATATTTGTTTACAGTCCCCTTGGGTATATACTTAGGAATTTCAGGGTCATCTGGTAATTCTAGGTTTGATGAATGGCCAAACTGTTTTCCACAGCAACTGCATCATTTCACATTCCCACTAGCAATGCATAAGGTTTATAATTTCTCCACATCCTTGCCAACACTTATTTTCTATTTTATTAAAAAAATCATAGCTATACGGTGGAGTGTGATGGATCTCACTGTAGTTTTAATTTTTGTCTCCCTAATGCCTAATGTTGAACATTCTTTTTTTCATATAGTTATTGCCCATTTGTTTATCTTCTTTGGAGAAATATGTATTAAAATTCTTCACTCACTTTTTTTTTTTTTTTGATATGGAATCTCTCTCTGTCACCAAGGTTAGAAGGCAGTGGCACCATCTTGGCTCACTGCAACCTCTGCCTCCTGGGTTCAAGTAATTCTCCTGTCCCAACCTCCTGGTGGGAATTCAGGCACATGCCACCATGCCTAATTTTTGTATTTTTAGTAGAGACGGGGTTTCACCATGTTGGCCAGGCTGGTCTCGAACTCCTGACCTCAAGTGATCTGCCTGCCTCAGCCTCCCAAAGTGCTGAGATTACAGGCGTGAGCCACTGCACCCTACCTCTTTGCTCACTTTTTAATTGGGCTGTTTTTTTTTTATTGTTGAGTTCTAAGTGATCTCAATAATTTATTAGATATATGATTTGCAAGTATTTCCTCCCATTTTGTGTTGCCTTTCACTCTATGGTATTATTTATCCCAATAATGTAGAATTTTCTACATATAGCTTTACATCTTTCAGTAGGTACATTTTTATTTGATATTTTTATGTTATCAGACATGGTATTTTTATATTTATTACTTGTATATAGAAATGCATTTGATTTTCTATTAATCATTTAGGGAGGAACCTCAATAAAAAATCATGTATTAAAATAAATAATCTGGTACATCCCTTTCAATTTACTATCTACAGTCATACAATAATAGTTTTATCTAGTCCATTCAAATCCTTTAACTTTACTAAAAAGGCATGCATGTATGTATGCATTAATTCATGTGTATATGCATATATATATTTTGCATTCGTGCATTTAACAAGAACACCAACATAACACTGAATAGAAGTGGTGATACTGGGCATCCTTGTCTTTATTTCAAAAGGAACCACTGCTGCTAAGTGTGATATTTGTTGTAAGTGTTTGCTAGATATTTTTATACCATAATAAGAAAGCACACTTCTATTAGAATGTTAATGATAAAGGGTTTTTCTGTTGTCCATTACATTACTTAAATAGTTATATAATTACTTTGAGTGTCTTTTTCTTGCTCTTCTCATCTTTAAGTTGTATTTTTCTAGAAATTTTATTCAAAATTCCATGTTTTTAGAAAAGTAATTTCTAACATCCTCTCAACATCCTTTTAATATCATCAGGGTTTATAGTGATTTAACTGACATTAGCTTTTCTTGAATCCTCTATTTTTTTACTTGGCAAGTTGCATCACTATTACTTTCATCAGTTCATTTTAAAAAACCAAATGTGGTTTTGTTGATCCTCTCTGTTGTATGCAGTATAATATATAGTATTTTCCATTATATTACCTTCTGATATTTATTATTTATCTTCTTTTGTATTTGAGATAAATGTGCTGTTTTCTTCCTAACTTGTTGAGATACTTATATTGTTTTTCTGCCTTTTTCATACATATATGTATATATTTATGTGTATATATATAAAAATTACAGGTTTCACTTGCAATATTGGTTTTCACTTTGAAACAGCATTTTAATTTGTATTCATTTCTAAATATTTTCAAGTTGAGTTTTTAAGAAATTCCAAAAATACAAATTTCTATGTTTTAAATTTCCTAATATCTGAAAATTTTCTAGCTCAAATTAATTTGTACACAAAGCACTTACTCTATATGATCTCAATCCTCTGAATGTATTGAAACTTGCTTTAGGATTCAGCATCTGGTCATTTTTCATGAATGCTCTGTATGTACTTAAAATTATATTGTATAATTACATACATAAATTACCTTAAATGTGTTGATCTTGTGGTCTGTTCAAATATTAGAAGATGCATGTTATCATATCCCACCATGATTTGGCATTTTTTCCCTGTAAGCTCCATCATTTTTCCTCGTTATGTATATTAGCCGTTAAGAAATATATAAACATTTGAAATTTTCATAGTCTTTTGTTCAATATACTATTATGAAGTTGTTCTATTTTATCTCTAAAACCACTTTTTTTGTGTGTTTTTGTTTTTGTTTTTGTTGTTTTGGAGACGGAGTCTGGCTCTGTTGCTCAGACTGGAGTGCAGTGGTGGGATCTCGGCTCACTGCAAGCTCCGCCTCCTGGGTTCATGCCATTCTCCTGCCTCAGCCTCCTGAGTAGCTGGGGCTACAGGCACCCGCCACCAGGCCCGGCTAATTTCTTTTTGTATGTTTAGTAGAGACGGGGTTTCACCGTTTTAGCCAGGATGGTCTCGATCTGACCTCGTGATCCGCCCACCTTGGCCGCCCAAAGTGCTGGGATTACAGGCTTGAGCCACCGCGCCCAGCCTCTAAAACCACTTTTATTTATTTCTAAGTCGGTTTTGTTTGAAATTAATAGACCCATATCAGTATTTTCCTTTTTCTTCTCAATACAAGAGTAAATAATTTTAGTGGAAAGTATTACATGTTAAAGTAAATTCTTGGACTGTAAATTCACTAGTGGAAGCTACCAGCTCTTTGAAGGAAAGTCAACGAATGCTTTGACTGGAGTGAATAGATATTCTAAACGAGAAAATAGCATATGAAACAACATAGATGGTAGTATATTCTGTGTGGCTGGAGTCTGAGATTCATGGTGGAAATAGATATAACCAACACTGGAAACTGGAATTTGAGACCAGATTTGAAAGACTTGATAATGGAAAGACTTTGGTAGTTGGCAATTTGAAGATAAGGCAAATAAGGTGTGGGTCAACTGGGTGATGATGACCTTCACTAAAACAAAGCAATATGAAGAAGTGGAAGAGGAATATAAAGTAAAATTTAAATGTATTGAGTTTGAAGACGCTATAGCTTTTTCTGGGTACATAGTTCTGAAATCTGGACATGTAGATCTGTGGCTCAGGAGAATGTTACAAAGTGGAGGTACAGATTTGGAATTAGTACTTTAGTGATAGAAGAAACATGGGAGAAAAGAAGGACACAAAATTAATGACCAATAATAGATACACAGGCAATAAATGAAATTTAAGAAATAGTTTTTTTTTAAAGCAGTAGTATAACTTTTTTTTTTTTTTATGAACTTTACAAGTTAACAACAAAAATCCAGAAATGTTTGAGTTGGCTTTTTTTTTTTTTATGATTATACTTGTAAATTCTGGGATACATGTGCAGAACATGCAGGTTTGTTACATAGGTATACACATGCCATGGTGGTTTGCTGCACCCATCAACCCATCATCTACATTAGGTATTTCTCCTAATGCTATCCCTCCCATAGCCCCCCAGTCCCCAACAGGCCCCAGTGTGTGATGTTCCCCTCCCTGTATCCATGTGTTCTCATTGTTCAATTCCCACCTATGAGTGATAACATGTAGTGTCTGGTTTTCTTTTCCTGTGTTTGCTGAGAATGATGATTTCCAGCTTCATCCATGTCCCTGAAAAGGACAGGAACTCATTCTTTTTTATGGCTGCATAGTATTCCATGGTGTCTGTGTACCATATTTTCTTTATCCAGTCTGTCATTGATGGACATTTGGGTTGGTTCCAAGTCTTTGCTATTGGGAACAGTGCTGCAGTAAACATACATGTGCATGTTTTTTTATAGTGGAATGATTTATAATTCTTTGGGTATATACCCAGTAATGCGATTGTTGGGTCAAATGGTATTTCCGGTTCTAGATCTTTGAGGAATCACCACACTGTATTCCACAATGGTTGAACTAATTTACACTCCCACCAACAGTGTAGAAACATGCCTATTCCTCCACATTCTCTCGAGCATCTGTTGTTTCCTGAGTTTTTAATGATTGCCATTCTAACTAGTGTGAAATGGTATTTCATTGTGGTTTTGATTTGCATTTCTCTAACGACCAGTGATGATGAGCTTCTTCCGTACATTTGTTGGCTGCATAAATGTCTTCTTTTGAGAAGTGTCTGTTCAAATTAAATTAGTAAAATTGGCTGAGAAACTTAAGAAAGAGATGTGCAAGGAAGGAGCATGAATGATGGGGACCAAGAACAAGATTGTCAACAATGTGGAATGTTCTTCAGTGAGCATTTTTCAAGAGCATGTAAAAATAAATGTGTCCTTCACTTTCACCTTTAGTAGATAAATGTATGCAGAATACTCAAATTAGAAGCATCATGCATTAAGTGATAAATGGTAATTTATAGAAATATAATTGTAATTACATGTATGATTTTCTTTTTTGTAATTTTGATGAAGAAAGGAAGAAAAGGGCATTATTCATACCTTTTCAGAATGAGATATGGGTTAAGGAAAGGTAGTTCTTGTTTAGGAACATGTTATGCTAAAACTTTGAGGTCATCAGAGAGTCTGAGCCATATTCTTTGTCAACCTTTAAAAAAAAAAACATGGTATGTTCCTTTTTTCATCTCAAATATGTAACAACTAGACTTTTATACCTAGACCTTAGTGTTTCCACTTAGATACACCTGTTATAAATATCAACTCTTTCTTTCCTCTACTAGCTTCTTTTGACCAAGATGTGTAATTCAAATGACATATCTGTGGGATCATATTCATCTACTTTTGCTAAAATCGCAAGGTTTTGTTTTGTTGTTATACATACTCATTATACTGGCATACAGAGACCTAAAATCAATTCTACTGTTACTATCTTTCTTTAGTTTCTTCCTTTCTAATAATTAATAGGCATGATTGTACTTCTATGTCATACCAATTTCTCCAAATGATGTGTATTTTTACTTTCTTATTTATATAATTTATCTTGTCCTTTCAGTTATGCTTTTTGGGATACTCAGTTCCCACATATCCTTACCTTCTCTCTACATCCCCCTGCAATGGCTCTTGATCCATAGGCTCTCAAACAGTGTTTAAAAAATAAATATGTGTGGATAATAAAAATTCATTCATAAATAAAACGATTTTATATAAATGTAAAATCACAAGCCAAACACATATTTCAGATCCTTTGGAGGGAGGCAGCCATGTTATGAGTCCAAGAGGACTGGAACCAAAATGTCACAGTTTGTGTTCTGACTTTACTGATTTTTAGTTGCAGTAATTTGCATAATTTGCCTAACCTTCAGTTTTCTTATCTATAAACAGAAGATCCTTTTTCTTTTTTTTTTTTTTTTTTTTTTTTTTGAGACAGAGTCTCCCTCTGTCGCCCAGGCTGGAGTGCAGTGGCCGGATCTCAGCTCACTGCAAGCTCTGCCTCCCAGGTTTACACCATTCTCCTGCCTCAGCCTCCTGAGTAGCTGGGACTACAGGCGCCTGCCACCTCGCCTGGCTAATTTTTTGTATTTTTTAGTTTCACCGTGTTAGCCAGGATGGTCTCAATCTCCTGACCTCGTGATCCGCCCGTCTCGGCCTCCCAAAGTGCTGGGATTACAGACTTGAGCCACCGCGCCCGGATAAACAGAAGATCTTAATGCCTAGCTCTAATTACCCAACTCAGTAATGTTATAAGGATTAAATAAGTTATTCCTATGAAGGCACCTAGGTCAGTGCTTGAACTCAAGTGAGGCCTCAATATTAGATAATCCTGGACTTAACGGACCATCTGACCTCCCTAAGAGCCCATTTCTCTGGCACCATAAACCATGACCTATTTCTTGACACTACCTGTTCACAATCCACACCCTCTTCCTTTTCCAAAGGAATGACCTGTAACTGTCATGATAAGACAGAAGAAGAAATGAAAACACTCCTTTGGAACCCCATACTCCAAGTCTTACTGCTTTGTACCAAAAACTTTAGTCACTATACACACACACACACACACACACACACACACACACAATTTATACTGACTGTATAAATTTCCCTCCAAAAAATTAAGAGTTGGTTTGATGATTTCTATTGGACTCTCAATAAGGTCTTGAATTTTTATCCAAGAAGAAAATATGCAGGCTAATTGATCAAATAAATCTATATATTATAGCCTCTCTACTCCTTATAGAAACAGTGACATTAAATAATCTACACCTCCTATATCCTAAAATGTACATGTTCTACAAAATGCATCTGAGTGGGCAGCATCTTGATGAAGTCATTCTGTTTGTAAGACTTTTACATATACTACTTCAACTTAACAGCATTTCTGTAAGCCTAGGAATTTTCTTGCATGAATACTTATTACCACCATTTTGAATAGGCATTTTAACTCATTTGAGGAGATTTAGTTCAACCTTCCAAATGATCACACTTCCCAAACAAGTCATAATCAATGATATATTGTAAAGGAGATTCATGCAATTATCTACAAGTCTTCTAATTGGAAATAGACATATTACCTTTCTTTTGGAGGTAAACCAGAGTTGTTTTACAGTAGAGTGGCTGCAATTGAGGCAAACGATTTAAGTAAAAACAAATGGGTTTTATACACTTTGCATGTAGATGTTGAGGACTGAATATATTGTTATCAATTTTGTTAGTTATTTAACTCTGCAAGAATAAGTTTGAAAATTTAATGACCAGTGATACATTTTCCATAGTGAACTTACAGAACTTATCTCAATTTAGTTAAAATAGCTCTAATTTGTTTACATAAGGTTCCTATTTTAATATTCATAACCTTTGCTATTGTAGCAATGACTTCTCTAATGACATAAGTGAACACTACCTAAATTTTACTTGGAAGAAAAGTGCTACTGTCACAAATACTTTGTGAAATATACATATACATAAATATGTCATCGAGTATATGTATGTTGAATAAAAAAGTAAAAAAGTAAATAAATTAATGAAGAATAGAAATTAATAAAAGAATATAAATTTCCTCGCCTGGTATGCTTGATAATTAGTAAGGGCTAGATAAATACTAACGATTAATATAAACTACATCATAATCTAATTCATCACACAGCTTTTATGTAAGCCCTCCAGCAATTTTAATAATACCAACAATTTTACAACTATAAATATGTGCTTGAGTGTATCATTTGCATGCCGTTCTAATGCTGCCCTGGAATATTATCTATATATCAGAAATCAATAGAAAGTGTGTTCTTGAATCTCATTTCCATAATCAACAAGCTAATTCAAATTCATAGAGAGCAAATAGGTGATTTTGACTGAAACATTTTTTAATGTCTTTAAAAAAGTGGATTGATAAAGTACTTTAAACATGAAAAGTAACTTAATTATTAAAAATTATAATTATAAAAATAGTTAACGAGAAGAAAAAACTCAAAATTCAGATATTTTTAAAACACTACAGTTTATCATGTCTCTATTTTTTCTGGTGCAATTTTTATAATATGAAATTGTGTGGCTGCTGTTTCAATGCAATGGGGAAACAAAACAGCCTTAAATGCTGTGGACTATGCTAAATATGAACTTATTTTCAAGAATAATTCAGTAATTCTGACTACTTTTTGTTGTTAAACTGTTTCCTAGAAGTGAAATGAAGGCTTCAGTCCCACCAGAGGCAAGTAGCACAAAGGTTTCCTTTCTCTTTCTTCCACCAAAATGACTCAGACTATGAAATTAAAATTTGGAAAACATCACCCTATTAAATTTCCCTCTCTTTATCACCATTGTGGCAGGGCAAATGAATGTTTCTTTCAGCTGTGTTCCCATGATTTTTATCAATTTACATATTGCAATTCCTCAAAATAATTTTAACTATTTCTTTCCCCTGTACAAACTTTCTGAAGATTCTGAACTCAAGAGCAGAAAGTGCCTTATTGTACATGATCCTTGTCACAGTCTAGATAACCTTGTAGACTCTGGCCCTTTGCCTATCCTTCTGGACTCAATTTTGTTTTCCTCACTGTACTCTAGCTACACAGGACATATTTCAGTTTCTAAAGTGTGTTCCCTGCCCCCATCACAGTGCTTTTCATACCGTATATAGTAAGGTAGCTAAATGCTAGAATAGCTCTCCAAAGTTTAGTTTCTCTGAACTGATTTAAGGTAAGAAAACTGTAAAAAAGATCAACTTTTTTATTCACATGGATGATGTGTCAGTTCAATTTGACTCCGCCCCCCAACCACTTAGTTATAGCATAAGTTGTCTTTAGAACAAGAGAACAACTGAAATCACAATATAATGGGTTTTAATAATAAACACATTAAACAAAATGGTGGCCTTCTTATTTAAAAATATGTCATCTTCATTGGTTGGGATGGATAAAAAGAACTCAATTAACTTTGCAAATTAAATAAAAAGATTTTATATAAATACTCTACTATGAGAAACCAAGTTTTCTCAGGAAACCCAAGAGAAAATCTGCAATGCTTTAAAAAATGTACTTCAGTCTGCCCAAGAAAATGAAATTATGAAAGAAACAATAAAAACAGTTTGATCTAGAAGAAGAAAAAGATTGTTCTTGAGAGGTATATTGTGATCTTAAAGGGTAAACTAAGCACATATAAAACAAGAGACGACATGCCCAGGTCAAACTTTTTAGAAGGGTTTCAGAAAAAAAGAAAAGAGGTTTTAATTATTACTAGATCAGAAAGTTACTTGTGCCCAATAAATATAATCAAAGAAAGGAGACAGTCTCAGAGACTCAACTCTTTTGGAGAAAACATATCTAAATCTATCAGGGGAGCAAATCTGCAGATAGAGTAATTAGCACAATGGGGAACCACCTCTTCAATACTTAGATAATCAGACCACATGGCATCTGAACATCCGTAATTCAGAGGAAAATTGCCAAAAAGATCAACATAGAATTCGTAAAATTGTATCAAGTAAATATTGTGAGTTAATATTCACTAAATTGGCATAATTTATAACAAATTGGGATATGAGTGTTGCTTAGCCATTAGGGATTCTGAGAAGTTGGATGAGAAGTGAAATAAGGCATAGAAAAGACAAAACATAGTAAACGAGAACCCAGCAGGCGATAATATACTGAATCCAGAGCTAGGTGACATGCTCTGCAGGAATGTACATCTTGGGTCAGAGTTTTTAACTTTAGGGTGTGAAGGTAGACAAGATCTGTTTGAAAAGTATTTTTTCATGTTTTTTTCTTTTTTGGCAGATGCAGTACTCATTTATTTTTTAACTGTCGTAAGATAAAATATGGACTGCAAAGCAAAGTTGACTACAAAGGAAACAGAACATTCTGAATCTACAAACAGTAGTAGCTCTGTAGCTGTTAGGAAAGGTTTAACATGTTAAACAGTTAAAAATTCACTTGAGCCTCCTAGAAATCTGTAAGGAAACAATATGAGGAAATAGAATACCAGGGTCATTCTCCATTGCCAGAGAGAAATATATTGTAGAAATGAAAAGTTTGTGATGTCCCTATAAGAGTACAAGTTTTTCAAAGCCTGGAAAAGAGGGAAGAAGCATTCTGAGCAGGAGCCACTGACAGAGGTATTGGGCTTAGCAGACCACCTGGGGATGCACATTTCAGGACTATCCACAGCTTCTGTCCAAGCTCATGATTTCCCATATGAAATAAATGTGGGGCTACAAGAAGAACCCTCCCAAGAAGACATGTTTCACAGGTTTCAGCATTTCCATATCTAGAGTTCATGGCAGCAACTGGTGCATCACGGAACTTAATATATCTGCTCACAATAGAGTGTGTGAGCCATGCCACAAGACAGAATCCACATTCGTTACGAAACTGGAGCTGAAAATTAAATTGCTTTGAATATACTCTTTGGGGAAAAAATGGTGCCTCAGGTTATATCTGGTGACTTAATCTGCCTTCTTTTCTTTTTTTTTTTTTTTTTTTTACCCCGAGATAGAGTCTCACTCTGTTCGCCCATGCTGGAGTTCAATGGCACAATCTCGGCTCACTGCAACCTCCACCTCCCAGGTTCAAGCAATTCTCCTGCCTCAGCCCCCTGGGTAGCTGGGATTACAGGTGTCCACCACCACACCTGGCTAATTTTTTTGTATTTTTAGTAGAGATGGGGTTTCACCATTTTGGCCTGTCTGGTATCAAATTCTTGACCTCAGGTGATCCACCTGCCTTGGCCTCCCAAAGTGCTGGGATTACAGACGTGAGCCACCACACCTGGCCCGAGTCTGCCGTTTTTACAAATTTCTAAACTTAGCAACATGGCCGGAAAGTTTCAAAAACACTCTTTGAGAAAGGAATGTATAAACTGGTGGATTTCCTCTGAGTCATGGTCCATTGTGATTAAGCTTATGACGGAAGAATTAGATCACGCAGGTGACCACAGCTCTTGGAGTCCAGAAAAATGGCATGAACTGAATGGCATCTCAGCAAGGGTGATCCAAGCAAGATTTTCCTGGGATATATTCTTTCCACCATTCACCAGTGAATCACAGGTTCACTGCTGTAAAATAGTGGGTTGCTGTGTTTTCTAAACTTGGTGCATATAAAGATAGGGTGGTAATAATCTTCTATGTCCTATTACTTATTTACTTTTTATTACTTCCATGTCCTCTGTACTTTTTAAACAGTGGAATCCTACACTAAAATATTTGCATATTTGCATGAATGTTCACACCAGAATTGTTCTTAATAACAAAAATTAAAAGGGGCAACGATCCATAGAAGTGTTTAATTGTGCCATATTCTATCCACGAGCTATTGCTACATGCATTAACACGGACAGTTCAGAAATCAAGGCAATCAAAATAAAGAAGAAAAAATATCTGTCCATTGTGATTCAATTTATTTTGAAAACAGAAAAATAAACAACACACTGTAAGGGATACATACTTAAATAATTATAATGATAGAGAAAAGCAGGATGGTGCTTACCTCAACGAGGAGGAGCATTGATGAGGTACCGAAGGAACTACAACCAATTTCAATGAGTGACAGCTGCTGAAGTCACCCACACTACTTGGGAATCAGAGCAGTTAGCTGCCTGGCTGAGCAAATAAATTATTTCGGGCTTTCATTTCTTTGGCCTTTAACTTAGGAATTTTGTCCTTTGCTTTGACTGGAGTTATACACAGCAAAGTGATTTCATTTGGAGATTTATGTCAACCTCTGGAAATTTAATAATGGAAGAGTTATAGTGTCCACATTTGGTTCTTTCAGTATCAGTGACATTATATTATTGTCTGCATACTGATATTCATTTGTTGTGTACTATTGTAATCCACATTTGACAACATGGCTGGTGATAATTTGAGATGGGAAAAATCAATAGTGTGGTAAAACCCAATAAGCTGACAGAACCAGTAGCTGCAGGATGTGGAGTATAATCTCCATTCTTCCTCTTTCCTCTGGTTTTTGTGAGTGTCTCCATTAGAACAATCCACCTGACCTTCTCTTTACTCCTCTGATTCTAAAGTTTGGCAGAAGACCCTGAGCACATCCACTTCAGCCCCCTCTTGACTCCTGCCTCTCTCCATGCCTGTCAGTTTCAAATCTCAGTCAATTTCTATGCTGTCATGTGATCATCAGGGAGGGGGCAACTCAGCTCTGTTGGGGAGGCCTTTGGTTGGTCAGCCGCACCAGTAATTAAGTTGGTAAGTTAGCTTAACTCAGTGGTAGAGTATTAAGCCTTTTTGCCCACACCTTTAAAACCACGTTTTCCAATCATCTCTATAATAAAACTATTTGACCTCCATTTCTCTGTCTCCTGAGTCTTAATTCTGAATTGATTCCAGTCTCAGGAGGGGAAGAACAGGGGATTATTTATTGATCCCCTAAACCCTAAGAGCAGTGATTATAATAAAACACTGGATGACTTTATCAGATATTTACTATTATCAGATCAATCATTGTTTAACAGTCTTAATTCCTTTCATGACTCCATAACAAGACAATATTCTATATAGAATCCACAGAATGTACACACCACAGGGTCAGTAAAAGAGGAATGCCTTTTTAATAATAAATCATTTTTTGTGTGTTCCAATGTTTTTAAGGAAGGAAGGCCTCAGGAAAGGATTTATATAAAGAGTCTGACAGTTCATTTGGAAACCTCGTAAGGCAAAAGTTAGGACTATAGTTATTAGAATAGCTCTCAGGTTAGTCATGCTTCCTGTCTCTTTTCTCCCCTCATCCATTAAAAGGAGGAGGAAGAAAAAAAAATAAGTTTCATAAAGTTGAAGTTGGATTTAGCTAAGGTCACTTGAAATACCCAGCAATATTTTTTCACTGCATATATAAAATAATGAAAGATGCTCATATGTTGACTAATGTGTGTAGAACTACTTGCACAGCCTTCATAACAAAGAGCTCTGGGGTTTTGAAGATGGGTATTTTAATTGAAAACAAGTGTGAAAAATAAACTTCTGTATGATTAATGTAAACCAGTTTTACTTAACATTACACCATTACTAATACAAATTGCAAAGGTTTTGCCAATATGCCAAATCCTTTATTCCTCTCTCTAGTGCATATCCTAAATGCAATCAAAGGTGATGATTAGATGTTTTAAATTTATTCTAGCAATTATGTACTCTATGTAACTATTATTGAAATGTTCAAAAATAAAATACTGTGAATGGCAATCACAGGTTTCAAAAGTTGCCTTTGCTTTAATTATCAAGCAATCCAAAAAATATAGCTGGAAATAGAGATTAAACATCTAATCTATAGCACCATTACAGAGAAATTATAGACTCCCTTAGCTTAGACATATGCAAACCATGATGCCTCTACCACGCATTCTCTTTGATGAGAAAACATGGTCCAAAACTCCTCCTCCCTTTGTTTAATCCAGTTCTGCATCAAGACTTCTATCTACCTCACCATAACCAATCTCAGTAAGAGTTCTTTAAAGCAAAGGGTGAGCCCAACAGATTCACATTAAATTATAATGTGAAGCTCTGTAACTTCCCACAGAGGTTTGCACTAGGGGTGTGTGTGTGTGTGTGTGTGTGTGTGTGTGTGTGTGTAGTTTCTTCTGCAGGTTGCCCTTTATTATATAAGAAATCTTAAATAAGTGAAATATTTTCAACCACTAACAAGATATCTTGAGGAGAGGAAAACTATGAACTCCAGGGACTCAGGGCTTCATGGAAACTTTTCTATTTAATCTCTAAATTTTATTTCCCCTTCCCTAATTCCTGAAGTCTATATGCTTCCTCCAAAGGCCCAAGGTTCTGCCCTATTCCACTTCTGTGTAGGACATCAAATGGAGGTGCTCAGGGCAGAACAAGATTAATGAGCAGCCAGTTGACTTTACATGTCACAATCATTAAAGTACATTAAATCATCACTGCATAAAAAAATCAAATATGGTGCCTAATTTTGATTTTCCAATGCAACTTACATGACTTCAGAATGTTCATGGGCCCTCTCCTGCCACAGCAGACAGATTCTTGAATGAAGATTCAAAACAAGCACACTCATATCCACACAATGAAACAAACAGAAAAGTGCTCCTAGGTGCTGTTTTTAAATCTCCACTACTAAGTGCTGAACTTTAAAAAATATTTTTTATATTTTTTATATTTTATATTTTATATTTTTAAAAAATAGAGTACCCCATTATTAGACTTCCTAGGATTACTATAGGTTCCCTGCAAGATGACTTTGGTTCCAGGCTTATTTATTCATTTATTTTAAAATCACTGCTCAAAGCTTAGGGACACTAAGAAATAATTCTGACAAGTGGATGTGAATTCCAACTTCACCACTGACTGACTTTGGAACTCCAGACAAATTAATGCAACATTAGAACCTTAGTTAACTCATCTCTACAATGGAATAATAATGGGAATGATCACAACCTCTTATAAATTATGTCACCCTCAAAACAGATGTGTTTGAAGTCCTAACCACCCAGTACCTCAGAATGTGACTTTCTTTGGAAAGATCAACTTGAACAGAGGAAATCAAATTAAAACGAGGTCATGTTGAAGTAGGATGGGTCACTTATCCAATATAACTAGTGTCCCTTTAAAAATAACGTGAAGAAGAGACACAGTAAAAATGACATGTGAAGATGAAGATAGAGATTGGAATGATGCATTTACCAGTCAGAGTGCCAAAGATTGCCAGCACACCATCAGAGCCAGGAGGTGGCATGTCTCATTTCCAGAACTATGAAATAATAAATGTCTGTTGTTTAAGCTACTCGGTTTGTAGTACTTTGCTATAGCAGGCAAAGAAAACTGACACGCTACTCAAAAAGCTGATTGTGAGGTTTAAATAAAGTGATATATAAAGCACGTGACACAGGATAGGCTCTTAATTAGTATTAAAAATCATAACAGTGGTGGGATATTTTGAAACATAACCATTTGGTAGATTATACAACTATATTCGATTTAGTCTTCATTTCTATTTTTAGGACTGTAAGAATGAAAATATCTCAGTGGTAAGGCAGTAGAGAATGAAGGAATTATAAAGGAGATAAATTTCATACCAGTCAGTATGTGCTAATTGTTTCAATCCCCTGTAAATGGTTTGGCAGGAGAGGAGGTTGGAATACTTAGCTAAATTGAAGTTTGGGGATTATCTGTGAATTTAAAGTATCCATGCCATTTTGGCCCCTATTAGCACAAGTAATTGAGAGGAAAATCTTGCCAGTTATGCTTTTCCATAAGGCTTAATGTGGACTTCGATATTTAAGTAATTCATTAGCCGGCTTAAATGGTATCATGGAACAACATTAAAGAATGTAAGAGATAGTCTGCGACCTTCATTTTAGAGATGAACAAATTGAGACTCATAGAGGTTATAATAAACTCAAGGTTATACAGTTTACAGCGGAAAAGCTGACACTAGAATCCTTGTGTACTAGTTTCTTGTAAAAATGGAGTGTGCCTTCAGAATTCTCTGAGTTTGATTTTCAGAATCCTGTGGAGCTTTTTAAATTATCAGAACTCTAACTCTGCACATGGAACTTTAAGATTAAGGTTGAGGGAACTCAGATCCAGAGATAAGAAAATGACATTAACATTTTCAGTAAAGAAACCTCAAAAGTTTCATTTGGGGAAGGAGATGCAGTGGGGATGGAGGACAATTATTTTTACACTAAAATTATTAGCTGTATACAATTTTAGAAGAATCTTTTTACATTGTTTAGAAGATCCATTAAATATGGCCTGGCACGACCTTTCTAAGACAAGTCATTAAAGCCCTAAATGGTATTTGGAAATGCTGCTACCTCAGATTGAGGTCATTTGCATTATATTATAAAACACACGGCATACTTTGCTTGGCAAGTTCACTGGAATGGCTGAACTTTGGCCCCTTGCATGATTTTGCAAATACAGAGTGTACTTGTTCTCTACTTAACAACTAACCCCACTTAAATTAAAGCAAGCTGCCCCCTTGTCACCTCCGGTGTGCTGCTTTTAAGTGTGCCTTGTGAGAAGAAATGTTAGACTTTTAATACAACAAACTTTGTTTCATTGCATTAGATTTTTTGTTTTGCTTTATTATTTTATATTTTCAGTTTCTTTGGACATTTCCTTGTGGTCTTTCCCCAAGGATATCGCTACTGTAAATGAGGGGGTCCAGTACAGAATCTATTCCAGAAATAATCATTCAGTTTCATTTTGCAGCTTCATAGCCCAGAACCAGAACGTTTCAGAAAACACTCAATAACACCAATACAGGGACCCCTCTGGACAACATATCAATTTGTATTATGAAGTGAATTATGGCTGGGCCCATCAGAGCTGGTACAGTTAAGTGTCTGTCAATGTTTCCACTATATTTTGAGGGCTTTGTTCTTGGTTACAAAAATACTCGTCAGGCCAAAGCATACAAGGCTAATGTGGGGAGTGACTGTTCCCTTTGTTTATTTTTTGCCATTTAAAAACACTAGCTCTCTTTTGTGTTTGCTTGTCATACATTTTAAAATAAAGAAATTTTGGTTTTAGAAATCAAAATTTTATAAAGGTGATGTCTGCCAGGGTGATGGTGGTTTTAAAGGGGTGAGCTTAGGGTATTAAAGTTGACAAGATCCACATTGTGCATGGTGGAGGTTATCAAGGCCTCAAAAATCAAGGTCCAATATGTCACAAGCACTCTCTGCAAATTACATGTGTAATTATTGAGCCTCTAAAGTTTAAATTCAGAGGTCTCCATTTATATCTTGGATGGAATATGACTGCATTATGTTTAAGGTTTAACTTTGTCTTTCCTTTTTCATGTCCCTGTCCTTACATTGAATCCATGTGAATTCTTCCCTTAAGAACCTAGCTCATATTTCCTATTTTCTAAGAAAACTAGGATTTCCTCAAATAAACTCAAGTGTTCTTCCCATAAGCTCACTTAGATCCCCTAGATCCAATATAGCAATTATTATATTATACCATTTGTCTCTGTGTCTTTTTCTTCACCAGGCTGGGTGACCTGAGGAAAAGAACTATAATCTATTTATTAGCCCAATGCTAGACATATTAAATATTAAATATGCTCAGTAAAAACGGGTTGCTTGAATGAAAGGATGGATGGATGAATGGAATATGTGTTCTATGAAACAGAATTAATGACAAGGGAACTGGAGGAATGAAAGGGTCTTTGAAAAACAGGGACTATCTTTAATATGACTTCCTGCTTCTAGTTTTCAACCTTCCAGAGGGTACAAATCCTTGTATGTCCCATAATGAAGAACCTCCTAGGAAACTGGATGACTTGTAAACTTTTACAGGAAGAAATAAATGCGATGGGATTTGTTGAGAAAACTACTGTTCAAGGAGCTAGGAGATGAAATGTTTATTTTGACTTAGTCACTGACTCGGTGACCCTCTTCAAGTTACTTAATAGCTCAGTGATTCCATCTCTCTGCAAATGGTGATAAATAATAGCAGTTCTTGACTGTTTCACAAGAATGGCAAAAAATGCGTTAGCATCTTTGAGACATTTTATTTAAAAACAAACTGTATATATTACATATAATATTATATTGATATTGCAGGCTATGTACTCAATAATTTATTTTTAAGGGCACTATTTTGTTGAAATTACACTAACCTAATCACAAAGTATAATTGGAAGGTTTGATTCTTCTACTTGTTATGGGCAGTTGAACTATATCTATTCTAAAAAGAAAGTTTATGTAAAGCAGATTGTTCAATTGTTTCTGCATTTAGCACGTGGGGACAGTCCACGTGGTTAGTATGTTGGATAAGCTGTCATGTTCTACCTGAATCACCAAACACATCTTCAATAAAAGGTGCTAAGGAGAATTACCGATGCTTTTAGAAGAAAACGATGGAGGAAATAATTTATTTTAATCACAGGTTTGTAAAGCAGGTTAGAATTTAAGGACTTGAAAGCTTCCACTGTCTATCAAAGGATAATTTGTGAATCAGCTGCTTTGATGTAACCTGGAATATTGTACTGCAGAGTCACAGACCCCATTCTGGATTTAAGGAATAAGAAATTTTGGGGAGATGCACAAGAATCTACACATTAAACAAGATCTCCAGATGATTCCTATAATGACTCAGGTTTGAGAACCCCAGTGAGATGTATTTTCTGGTTCAGGAGGCAAATGAAAAGAGTAGAGACTGCAGAAGATCAGGAGAAGGAAATGGAACTTCCCAGTGTACCAAGGGGTGATAAATGATCATCTCCCTTTAAAATCAATGAGTATACTAACTTTCGTAGAATTTGGGAGGGAATTATAAATTTTAACGGGAAAAATTGTACTAAAAAGACAGAAAAAAGAAATTAACAGCTTCAATTTGTTGTCTGTTATCAGGGTTAAGGTCTGTTAAGGGTAAATTGTATTTTTGGAAGAATAAGGCAGGGCTCATCAAACTCTTCCTCATTCTTTCTTTCTCAGGCCTTTGGAGGCAAGCTGATCTGTTTAACATTCATAATCAGTTTTATATTTTTCTAAAGGTTTGTGCTTCTAGCAACGACGAAGAAAAATTGGGTAAAATAACAAATATAGTACAGTTGTAATCCATCGCTACTGTTGATATAGCTCCGTTGCTTTGTTTCTGTTAGTAAGGTAGCATATACACATGTGGAAATTTAAGCAATTATATAAAAGAATACAAAGGCAAGCGAAAAACACCTGAGGTTCTGATACAGCATAGGAATTACTGCTATCATTTTGGTAAAAATTCATTTAGACCTACCTACTCATTGTCAAATATTATTCAATTTATATAAAATTATACCTGTACTTAAATTTACATATTTTACATATATAAACATAAAACATAATTTTATGTTTTAAAACATTTTATAGTTTGTTTTTCCATGTAGATGACACTTTAAAAATTTTTATAATCATGAACACCTATTAAGTAGAAAATAATTAGACCTAGGTTAGGGCTGCCGTCAGCTGTTTATCTCCTTCAATTCTTCTATTGAAGAAATGTATTCCCTCTCATAAACCTTTATATTCCTCTTATTTTTAGATTGAGGATATCTGGAAAACTCCCTCCTTCTTTCAACATCTCTTGTTCTAATATCAACCTCAAGCCACTTTAGCAAAAATATGCTGGGGAATGACAGAGATAAACATAAGTTCTAACTCTGAGTCTTCTGGAGCACCAGAGGGTCATGTGACATTCATTAGCTTCTAAATAAGACAAAGTCTATGGCTTCTCTCTCAGTATTTGCCTATAGTGATGACTTTGATTCACAATTCCTGGAGAGTGCTTTCTAGAACACTAGTTCCTGTGGATTCAACAGAGAGCTACACAAGTTTAACATTGTAACATTTATTTAATTTTTACAATGGTTTGAGTTTATTGTATTCGTTACTTTATTGAATTCTTACAACCACCATATAAGGTCAAAGCCATATCTATCTATAGAGAAATAAGTGGGAAACTGAGCCTCAAAGAGGGTAAGCAGAACGTCCACACAATTTATTCAAGTGGAGCAAATTGGGGGTGGCGGTTGGAGGAACCGGAAACAACTGTTCAATGGATACAGAGTTTTCCTTTGGGGTAATGTAAATGTTTTGGAACCGGATACACTTTGTGAATACATTGTGAATGTACTAAATGCCACTGAATTGTTCACTTTAACATGGTTATTTTCATGGTATATGAATTTTACCTCAATAATAAAATTAGTGGAGCAAGCAATTAAAATTAGTAGAGCAAGCAGATTCCAGAGACCACAGTCTTAAAGATTACAAAATCCTGCCTCCCATGTGGTTAAGCTAGCTCTATATTTTTCTAGACTAAACATTGATAACTTTCTACTGCAGAAGTTTTCAATGTCTTTGTTGTGCTGAAAAAACATGCTAGTGGTTTTCCAATTACTTTTTCCGTGGAGCTCATTTTACCTGGAAAGTTTCCACAAGAATGTGTTTCATAAAACACTTTTATAGAATCACTGTTTTCTTCAAACCAATGAAAAGAATGTTTATTACATAATTATTTTATCTTAGATGGTCTACTTAGTATGACAGTAAAAGTTCCAGGAATTCAGTCCCTATAACAAAGATTGGGCAGTTTACCAAGATTCCCTTTATGACCATTCCTTAGCAGTTGTTCATAATAGAAAGAGTAAAAGTGCAAAGGATGCTAATCAATTTCATCTTTTATTGTCTGCTTGAAAACATTTCATATTTACTCTTCAGTTAAGTTTCATGCAAATAGTAACGCTGCTATGTGCACATAAAGCTATTTAAATTTCATGATAAAACACGGAAGACATAAGGAAGTATACATTGGCATCTGCAATTTTGAACACAGCAGCTTCTGGGCTTAAATAAGTCTTTCATAAGCAACTGAAAACACTAACTTTAAGAATTTGAAAAAAACAAATGGATGTTTTATGTAAATTTTGCAGTATCATTTTTGTTCAGTTATTTTCTCAGTAGGGAAAACAATGATTTCAGAAAAAGTTAAAACACTTGGAAATTCAGAGCAATAATTTATTATAACATAATTATCTCTTATTTGATCAAAACCAACTTATAACCCAATCTTCCTATTCTCTTTTTTATATATTAGCCACTAGAATTTCATAGAAAGGATGTGGGGTTTGGGTTTAGCTAAAACTGAGTTTGCCTGTCATATATTATGCATTCTATTATTCAGTTTCTCATCTAAATATAAGATAGCATATGCCTATCTTATAAAATTTTCAAGAGTTCATAAGATATACATGTTAAGCCATTCTTCCAAAAATATGTATATACTTTTAACCATCTTACTCATTATAACTAATAATTTTGACTCTCCTAAGTTTTGCCAGCCTGTCATTATTGACTTTACTTCCTTCTTTGCATAATGTGGAACCCGAGTGAAGCCATTTGCTTGGGGGGGGGTTCCTAGAACCCCCAAATCTCTAAGTCATAATTATTACCAACTTAGCAGTGCTTACGTTTGGATAGTTCCACTGCCATATCTGCTGGTGAGCCTCTTGCGTTGTTGGGGAAAAGACCCCAAATAATACTGATTGGATGTATTGCACACACATCCTAACACCCACAGGCTGTATTTGAACTGCTCAGTTCTCATAAGTAAAAGTGGCAAAAAAAAAAAAAAAAAAAAAAAAAAAAAAATTGTTTTCTCCCATAGTAGACTTTCTTTTTATTCCTGAACAAAAACATCACGTATTTCCTTATAAGAAAAGAGACATTATTCAATGTAGCTCTCTTACTGCCATTCACTTGCCTTTTGCATATTTTTACTAATGTTTACTTTTAAGGCAATTCTTATTTTATGAAAGCAACACAAACCCATGTACCTTCTCATATGCGAAGACTGTTATATGGCCACCTGTGATGGTGGCTGATAAGGGGTAGGGATGGGTAGGAGAAGGTCAAACCTCAGCCAGCTTTGCCACATTAGGCAACACTACAGAAGTGTCCTCAAGAAGTAATCTGAAGAATCACCAAACGATTGTGAGAGAGGCAGTGTGTGAGCTCCAGGTTATCAGAAAGTACATAAGGCCAAAGATAGAACAGCGGCTACAACCAGCAAAGGAGAGACAGCACTTGGCAAGGAGAGTTACATATGGAAGGACTGTGTCCCGCCTTCCTATCTTGCCCCAACCAAGACAGATAGCAGGGAAGTAGAAAAAGATGTGAGAAAGCAAGGACGCTCCAGAACTTCTTACCATTCCCTCATCGCCACCCACCCCCAAGCCCCATCCCACTACTCCCACCCCACATATATTCAGAGCAACTGGAACATCAAGTTTCTCTTGTGTACAGGCAAGGGGGAAGATCTCTGAATCAAGTATGAGGTAGAAGATTTAAAATAATCAAAACTAATCCTTAACAATAAAAATAAGACACTTTAATAATAAAAAGTGACTGAAAAGCTATAGAATTGTCAAATATGATTAAGGAAGCAAGTATGTTACCCAGTAAGAAAGGAATGTTGTCAGAGAATGGAACGTGGTGTTTAAAGAAAAAAAAGTCATATCATTTTATACCCTCAGGATTTCTGACTTTTTAGCAAACCAATTTGGATGATCCCTATAGTAAAATAATTTTCAAAAATAACCTATTCCTTAATTTCTATCTTTGAGCAAGCGGGTCCCTAGCTCCTTTTTCACAGTCAATGTATTCCTAGCCTGACACCCCTGAGATCCTATAGTAATACACATATGGTCTAGCCTGTGTTCAGTCAGTCTGTACTGGTAATGGTTATATTGGTTATTAAAATATTAAACTACTTATATACCATTGGTAAACTGGCACTGACTGACACAAACCCCATCCCCCAGTGCTCTTGTAGTCTTGGTCTCTCCTCCAGGAGTCCCCATAACCCAGTAATTAAAGTGTTAACGCTAGTACACCCGAGGAGCCTCCCAGTCCCTGCTCCATTGAGTGGACCTCTGTTTGGTTCGCACCAGTGCCTCATTAGTTTTAAATTTTGAGTATACACTTAGTCTGTAATATAAAATTCAGAAAATGACACAAACATCTTCAAATAGTCAAGGTCTGTCTGTTTTTTTTTTTTTTTTTTTTTTTTGGAGATGGAGTCTCACTCTTTTACCCAGGCTGAAGTGCAGCGATGTGATCTCGGCTCACTGCAAACTCCATCTCCCAGATTAAAGCAATTCTCTTGCCTCAGCCTCCCAAGTAGCTGAGATTACAGGTGCCCACCACTATGCCCAGCTAAATTTTTGTATTTTTAGTAGAGACGGGGTTTCACCATGTTGGCCAGGCTAGTCTCAAACTCCTGACCTCGTGATTCCCCTGCCTCGGGCTCCCAAAGGGCGGGGATTACAGGCATGAGCCACTGCACCCAGGGGTCTGTCTGAAATAATAAATTGTTACTTTGCCACTGGATCTCCTCTATAAACAAATATACTCTATTCTTTCTATAATTTCAAATACATCTTTCTTTCCTTCTCCTCTAACCTGGTGTTGTACATTTTGCTCATGTTAAACTTCCAGCTTGCCTGCTTAACTAGATTGCCAAGGTTGTCCACCACTAGACATTCTAGATAATGTATTTTCCCTCTGAAGTTTCTCATAGTGTCTTGAGAAGGATCTCGTTACAAAGTGGATATCGCTACCCTATTTCTGTGTGTGATCTGAGTTCTAGATTGTAGCCTCAGCAAGCTTTTCCTGTCTCCCTGGGTCTATGCAACATACCAAAAATACATTTAGTTTTTTTTGTTGTTGTTATTGAAAATATTCATGTGTCTTACCGAAACCACTCAAATGTTGGCAGTATTTAAGGTGTATGGTAGGTGAGAAAACCTTAGTGTTTTATATAAGACGAAGTTCAGAAAATAGAAAAGCATTTATTTACATACAGTAAAATTTTTGAGGGTAAAACATTATTCTGAATTTCAAGGAGACACAAGAGCTTGATATTTTTGCCCTCCAAGATCTGCTCCAATACCTTCTTAACTGTCACACGTTCATAACCTTTATTTCTATCCTTTATTGCTTCTCAGGACTTTGGACTTATATGTACAGCCTCCTGATTGTCTGTCTGGACTTTGAGAGATCTCTTCTTCCCCATCATTTCTACTCAGCTATCACATATATATACACATACACACACACTATATATATACACATACATATACATAGATACATATATACACATATATACATATATATTCAAGCAGTGTTCATATGAGTACTCAAAACTCAGTAGTTTCCTATATATACATACATATATATTCTCATATATACATGTATATATATTCATATATATATTCAAGCACTGTTCATATGAGTACTCAAAACTCAGTAGTTTACAAATAATCTGATTAGAAAATAGATAAACTACATGAAGATTTCACTGAAGAAGATAGATAGATGGCAAGTAACCACATGAAAAGACATTCAACATCAATAGCCATTAGAGAAATGCAAATTTAAAATATTAATACAATGAGATATCAGTATATACCTATCAGAATGGCTAAAATAAGAAACATCAACAACACCAAATGCTGACAGGGATACAGAGAAATGAGATAACTCATGCATTACTGCTAGGAATATAAAATGGTACAGCTACACTGAAAAACAGTTGGGCAGTTTCTTATAAGACTAAACATGTAACTACCATACAATCTAGCAACTGCAGTCTTGGGCATTTATTCCAGAGAAATGAAGACATATTCATATTAAAACATGTATACAAATGTTTATACATTAGTATAACAGACAAAAACTGGAATCAGCCCAGATGTCTTTCAACAGATAAAAAGTTAAACTGTAGCACATACATACAATGGAATGCCACTCAAAAATAAAAATGAACAAACTGATACACGCAACAACTTGGGTGAATCTCCAAAAATTAGGCTAAGCAGAAAAGCCAATCCCAAAAGGTATGATTCCATTTATATATCATTTTAAAAATAACATTTTAGAAATGGAAGACAGAGTAGTGTTTCCAGAAAGTGTTGTTTAAGAAGAGGGTTGGGGTGGGAAAATGCAGGGAGGTGGGTGTAGTTATAAAAAGCCAACCTTTCAAATCCTTGTAGTGTTGGAACTATTGAGTATCTTGACTGTGGGGTAGGATACTTAAACTTACAAGGTAATAGCATTTTATAGAACGTAATAAAGACAAAAATGATTACAATGGGCATGGGGTAAATCTGAACAATATTGGGGGTTTATCTCAATTTCGATATGCTGGTTGTGATATTGTACTATAGTTTTGCAAAATGTTGCCATTGGGAAAAACTTGGCAAAGTGTACAGACTCTTTTACGTTTAATAACTGCATGTGAATGTAAAATTATCTCAATAAAAATTTCAATGAAATTTTTAAAAAACTATTCATTATCATTCCACCAAATTGGCTTTTTCCCCCCATCTCTGTATTTCTACATAAACTGAAAGGAATTACTTCCAATTGCCTACATCAAAATCTGGGAATTATTCCATGCTCCACCCCTTCCTCTTTATTTTGATCTTTCATGTTTGCAAAACATAATATTTCTATATTCATCGCTTTGGGATATTGGTCTGCTCCGGCTGCCCTAACAAAATACCAAAGACTGAATGACTTAAACATAAATTTATTTTCTCATAATTCTGGAGGATAGAAAGTCCAAGATCAAGTGTGGCAGCACCAACTCCATAGCTGTAGGCCAGGGTCCAAATTCCAAGGCTGTAGGAAACCCCACCCTTACACATCATTCCAGGGCAGTCCTGCCCTCGAGGCTCTGAACAGAGGTTGTCTGACATGTTGAAACTGAAGCAGAAGGCTTGATAACTTCCCTCTTGGAAGAATAGTGAATGTTTGCAGCCAAAAAGCCCTATTGTCCTGTCAAGTCCAAGAAGTCCAACAGCCTTTCTTCATTTTGTCCCATCTTTGTCTCTTCAGTAAAAACTGACAGGATTTCAGCTGGTATAATCCCAAAAGCTCTTTTTGAAGTGACAGTCTAGCCACACTCTTGGTGTTCTCTTCACAGTAGGCTTTCTCTTTTTGGCAATATAAACAGACTGCAAATTTTCCAAATCTTTAAGTTTGGTTCCTTTTCTTTTTACTTAACAATTTATTATTCAATTCCTCTCTCTCCTCTGACATTTTACTGTAGCAATCAAGAGGGACTAAGCCACTCTTTCAACACTTTGCTTAGAAACCTCCTCAGCTAAACATCTAATTTTATTACTCATAAGTTCCACAAAACACTAGAACACAATTCAGCCAAGTTCTTTGATGTCTTATAACAAGGATTCTCTTTCAGTTTCCACTGACATGATCCTCACTTTTATATAAGACTTTATCAGAACCTCACATATTTCTACCATGCACCTCAGAACTCTTATAACCTTTGTTATCAAGATGCAAAGACACTTCCACATTTTTTAGGTGTTATTCATAGCAGCACCCTATTTCTTGATGTCAAAGTTTGTCTTAATCAGCTTGGGTTGCCATAACAAAATACCATAGACCAAGTGGCTTAAACAAATGAAATTTATTTCTCATATTTCTGGAGACTGAGAAGTTCAATACCAAGGTGACAACAAGGTAGACTTTATTCTGTAGCTCTTCTCTTGGCTTGTTGGTGGTTGCCATCTTGCTGTGTGTTCACATGATCTCTCCTTTGTGTGTACACAGAGATGGAAAGAGAGAAAGATCTCTTCCTCTTCTTATACAGCCACCAGTTCTATCAAATTAGGACCCCACCTTTATGACCTTGCTTAACCTTAATTACATCTTCAAAATCCTGTTTTCAAATATAGTCACATTGGGAATTAGAGATTCAACATATGAATTTTAAAGGAACACAATTCTGTCCAAAGCAATTAGTTTCTTCTTTTGCACAACAATTACCACAAATTTAGTAGCATAAAACAATATACATTTATTATCTTACAGTGTCTGTGGTTAGGTCCAGAAACAGCTTAGCTGGGACCTTTGCAAGGCTATAGTCAAAGTGTCAGCTAAGACTAGATTCTTATCTGGAGTCATAGCTGGTAATATATCCACTTCCAAGTTCACTCACGTTATTGCCAGAATTTATTTCCTTATATCTGTAGGATTATGGGCCTTGACCTCTTGCTGGTGGTTGACTGAAGGCCACTCTCAACATCTAGGGACCACTCTGATCTCTTAGAGGCAGCCAGTTTCTTGCCTGTGGCCCTCACAACAGACCATCTTACAATATGGTGGCTTACTTCTTCAAGGTCAGCAGGAGAGCAGGAATGTATCTACTAACAAGATGTGGTCTTATATAACATAACATACCTATGGGATTGTCATTCCATCACCTTTGTATTATAACATGACATATTCACAGGAGTGACATCCTTTACCTTTGCCATAGTCAATTGGTTAGCAGCAAGTCAAAGGTTCTGCCCCAACTCAAGGAGAGGGGATTACACAAAGGTATGAGCATCATCAGGCAAACATTATGGGAGCTGTGTTAGAGGTTATTCAATGAATTAATCATACAAAATGTAAAACACATCAAAGTTTCAAGAAAAAATAGAAAGCACACACATATATATCCATGACATAGAGATAATCACTGTTAATAATGATGGGTGTGTTTCTTTTAAGTCTTTTCCTAAGCATTTTCCTGGAACCCTGTCCCCTAACAAAAGCACATCAAGCATATAACTGAATACCCATATGTATCTGTTTTACATAAATATATGTATTAAAAGGGGTATGGTATTATATTGTTAATTCATAATTTGTCCTGTTTTTAAGAACACAGTCTTCTTTTTAAAATCTTCAAAATTATAATTTTAGTAACAGTAAAATATCCCATGTTTTATCAAAATTTATAAAAGCTTCCTTATTGTTTCCCATTATCATGTTATAAGTAACAATATGATAAACACATCATTCATAAATCTTAGCTCTGTAAAAATAACCTAACTATAATCTACATTACCTTCAAGAACAAAGTAGGAGGGCTCAGCTCCCCAACTTCCAATCTGTACACTTACGGCTACTATCATTGTTTTGACTTTAGACAACAGATTCCTTATCTCACTGCCCTTCCTCTTTTTAGATAAATTGCATTAACAAGTTTATTAACCCCCTAAGAACTTTAATTCCTTTTATCATATCACAGAATGAATTGAAAATTATATATTTTTAAATAGATACAATCACATTTAAATATTATGCATTCTTGACAACCGCTCACCATCATGCCTCTATGTAAGACTGATATCTGGCCAATTCCTCATCATTTTTTAAAATACACGAGGTGTCAACCCCTCCAAGAAGCCAGATTGATTAAAATTTATTTTATATTTGCACAACCCCCATCCCATGAGCACCTCTCCATTGTAGCATATTATCATATTGTGTTAAAAATAATGTATTTACATGTCTCTTCGCATCTAAGATTATAACTCCCATGAAGGCAAAGAATATATCTGTTTCTTCTTTGTACTCTTAGCACCTAATGCTATATGACACATATTTATTTATTAATGAGAGTTGAAACAAACATTTGAACTAAAATATTACGGGCATGCTATGGAGGTATAATTTTTTCCAATCCATCTACATTTTATAATGTGGTGTTCCATCTTTGATGATACTAACGAAACCTAAAATTAAATCAAATGCATTCAAAACGTTCTTGTGCAACATGAAGACCCTTTATGTATTACATATAACTCTTAAAAACCATTGCCCCACTTCAAACAAGAGTGCCCACCTAAAAAGATAAAGACAAATAATAGCACATGTGCTTACATAACTCAAAAGTTACAAATGTATATTAGAGTCATTCCTCTTCTATTAATAGGATAAAGGAGAGGATTATTAAGAAGTTTAAAACAAAATCCAACTAATTACAGAAGTGGAAAAAAGTAAAATAATATTTATTAAATGTTTATTATATAACAGATATAGGAAATGCTTTAGACTAATTGTATCATTTTAATGCCTCCACAACCCCTGTGATAATTCATTTTATATCTTAGGTAGCTTCTCCAGGATTTCACAGCTAGTAAGTGACAGACTCATCCTTCAAACCCAGGAAGGTCCAATTTCAAAGTCATGATCCCCCCAATTGCCTCAAAGTGTAAGAACACCTAGGAAATGTTCTAGTTTTCAATGCATTACCAGAAATGTCATTCTCTGGAATATCAGGAGAAAAGAGTAGTAATGACTAACAGCAGGCTCGAGGTTGAAGCTGCACATCCATGGGAAACTGAGATTATTTGCATTGTGTATGTTTGATTTAGTCTCTGCCAAATGTCATGCCAAAGCCTTGACACAACAGAGATTTGTGCCTGGAGCCATTCATTCCCTGTCTGGCAGTGCACGTCAGCTGGCTTATTTTCTTTGGATATTCTAAAGTCACATTAGTCTCTTTACAGACATGGAAAATGACCAAAAAATTACATGAAAAATAGTGGCAAGAAAATAGCTGGGAGAGTTTTCCATTTTATTATCTCAGAAAATTATTGACATAAGCATTTATAGGATGCTTCCTTTTCTCATATGAGTAAGACTGCAGAAGACATACAGTATGTTTTGGGCCAAACTAAAAATATGAATATGTACATATAACTGTATTTCCCAAAGCATTACGTTTGCATGATATAGAACAGGTATCAATCACTAATGATAATATATATACCTACATTTTTCTTATAACCACAAACCAATGATGCCCAACTTTTACTTCAATATAAAATTACTCTAATACAGGGAAAAATAAAGAACAATGACTCATCAAGTCATGTGTGGGGTTGGAAGAACCTTGAATAGGATAGCTGATCTAGAGAAGTTTTAGAGGAACCATGGTCAAACATTGTGAATCTATTCAATATTTAAATATCTCTAGAAAAATGATAACTAACCTTCTCCCACTACCTAATCCTGAAGCTTACATAAATTTTTATTTATTTATTTATTTATTTATTTATTTATTTATTTATTTATTTAGAGACAGAGTCTGACTCTGTTGCCCAGGCTGGAGTGCAGTGGCACGATGTTGGTTCACTGCAAGTTCCACCTCCCGGGTTCACTCCATTCTCCTGTCTCAGCCTCCCGAGTAGCTGGGACTACAGGCACCCACCAGAATACCCGGCTAATTTTTTGTATTTGTAGTAGAGACGGGGTTTCACCGTGTTAGCCAGTATGGTCTCTGTCTCCTGACCATGTGACAGCGCCTCGGCCACCCAAAGTGCTGGGATTACAGGCGTGAGCCACCACCCCCAGCCCATAGATTCTTTATGTGTTAGTTCAAGCAATTTTTCTCTTGTTAATTTCTCTTTAGAGAAGGCCTGATAATTAATAGCTCCTGTATGTGATATTTATTTCATCAGTTGTCATCCTCCTTCACCATTGTCCTCAGGAATCTTAGTTCCCTTACTCAGTACTCACAGGTTTTCCTCTATGTAACGTTTATTCATCTTATACATTTTCTTGCTACTCTCTCTTAGAATTCAGTTATAGTTCATGATCTTTTTAATCATCTTTAATAACATCTTTTTTCATGATAGCATTCCAGTTTGAAATAACAGGCATCCTGTATTAACCTTGAACTATTCCCCCTATCTTTCATGTAGTACATTTATATACTGTTTACTGAGCTGTTAATGTGTTTATTTTCCTAATTCCTTCCTCTTTTTAAATTGGTTTTAATTCTAAATGTATTTATCTATTTGCTCCCCCAAAACCTAAATATTTTTAGATAGTTCGTGTTTGATAATCTAACTTACATATGTCCCATTTCAATAATTTCATCATCAGAGTCACTAAAGACATGTTAAACATCTTCCATCAACCTTTGAATAGTTCCATTATTTAACTTGCAAGGGCATTAGTGTTAACAGTTCTTTTAATATAGATTGTATGGATTAAGGCTTTCTGTATGCAGGCAATGGTATATACTTAATAACCAGAGTTCTAATTCTGATATTTTCTCACTATTACATATTACCAGACAAAAAGTGCATGTCCCATGATATAAACATGAACTATAATACCATATTTCTAAGCATGCAACAGTAATATAATTGTCATAATATTTTTATACTTTATTTATGGAGAAAGTTTGAAATCTATTTTAAATATACTCACCTTTGTCCAAGGCACATTCTGCTGTGGTCTCAGGACAGAAACCTAATATAAAAGAAAGAATATTTCTATCAATAGATTTAGTAAATACACATATTGAGAAATACCAATATATAAAACTAAAATAAGAACAAGTTTTAAAACTCAATCATTGCTCATATTGTGTATCTTTCCATTAATTGTAAAAAGTCTTATATTTTTTCTTTTTTAATTAAAGCTCATTAAGACAAAAAAGACAGAAGGCAAATATTCTGTAATACTTCACAATTTGAACCCAAAGGACTTCTGTTCCTTTACGTCTTAAAATAAACTTTCCTGGAAAGAATTATAGAAAGAAAGTATAGAGATATCCATTTTATGCAAAAAATCAAACTTATCACTTTTCAAAAATGCTGCATGAATTATTAGATTTAAATCAGAAAGATGAAGAATCAGGTTAAATAGATTTTATAATAAAAGCATTATAATGATTGTTCATCACAAAGTGGCAGTGAAGCACTCATTTAAGCTAACACAGATACACTTTTATAGCAATAATGTTTCAAAAACTTTCAGGCAATGAATCTAGAATGAAGGCATAGATAATAGATTTAAATATGTTCAATGAACTTCAGTAGTTTAAATATCAAAACAGAAAACAGAATTGCTGAACTAAAGCCCCAAATTTCTATTATTTCTAGCTTATTATTCTATTAGATGCAGTGCCACATTTATAAATATGTTCAGAAACTCACCTACCTAAAGGCACAGATTATCTAAATCTGAGAACTCACATTGCAAATGTGATAAATCTAATTATAAGAATTTCAATTAAATGTAGAAGGAAAAAACCACTAACTTTGTTCATATGTTCTGGCATTCTAGCTGCCTAAAATTTCCAGATGTAAGAAAAAGATCAGAAAAAAAAAAATCTATCTTGTGATCTCTACCACTATTTTGGGGTAAAAATTTTACCATGAATGAAAAATAACACCCATTAAAAAGTAGAAGTATAAGCAATTTTCTTCCATATTTAATATTCTCCAACTCAAAGAATTTTAGTTCCAGAAGAAACGTAACTGGATCATCAAGTAAACTGGATTCAGACTTATGATTTAAGGGGTTGTTATTTTTATATGAAGATGCCTGTGGAGCTACTGGGTGATGGAAGGAAATCAGGTCACTGTATGTTCCAGAATGCTCCCTAAGCTATCGCCGAAACAGCGCAAAATACAAGTGCATCCACACATACACCATCACTTAGATCATATACTATTTAGCAACAGGATGTTGTTGCTTAAAATACATTTACGTGCGTGGTTTTATACATATATAACCCCCCCTTAGGTCTACTTCTTTATTTGATGGCCAGAACTAGTCTTTTCCACACCTCCTAGATTTTATTTGAATCTTGGTTCCTTGGATAGCTAGTCAGCCCAGACTGTAGACTATTTATGTACCCACTCTGAGACTTGAATTTTTACAATGGAGTGGTTGTAAAGATTAAACGAGTCATTACAAATAAATTACTTAGAACAGTTTTGGGGCCATAGTAAGTGATTAATAAATATTAGCTAGTAAAACTATAAACATTTGAAAAATATTAAATAATTTTGATATTTTAAATATACTTGTCTTATTCATAACTGATATTTCTACTTTACCACCTGCCAGTGTCAAAACCTTAGTTTGTGTTTCATTTCTTCTATTATGTTCAAAATAATTGAGAAACACAAGTATGGATGATAAACTTTATTCATGAATTTTGCATCAGAGTAATCAAAGTAAACATGGCGGTACTTTTTTTTTTTTTTGGCAGGGATGAAATGAGGCATTTTAAATCCATCCTAATAGCTATAATTTTATGTTCTATGCTTACATGTAGTCTGGCATGACTACAGAAACAGAAAATCTCCTTAAATGACAAGGAAACAAAGTTTTCCACAGGTCAAATAAGAATCCAGTTGTCTAATAGCCATGAAAATAAAAGTATGAGGTCAAGGTATTGCTTAAACCTCTGAATAGTCAGCATTGCTGCCAGGCTATGATGAATTTATCACAGAGAAACATGGTACTAATGTAATCAGGGTTGAGCTTAAAGAGTAGACAGGCCGGCCGTGGTGGCTCACGCCTGTAATCCCAGCACTTTGGGAGGCTGAGACAGGCAGATCACAAAGTCAGGAGATCGAGACCATCCTGGCCAACATGGTGAAACCCTGTCTCTACTAAAAACACAAAAAAATTAGCCAGGCGTAGTGGCGGGCACCTGTAGTCCCAGCTACTCAGGAGGTTGAGGCAGGAGAATGGCATGAACCCGGGAGGTAGTGAGCCAAGATCGTGCCACTGCACTCCAGCCCGGGCGACTGAGTGAGACTGTCTCAAAAAAAAAAAAAAAAAAGTAAACAGACAAACTTCAGTTTGTAACATGCACACCTCTATTCACATTAGGAATAGCCTGGGCATTATAATCGGATTAAGGTTACATGTTCTGATTTTTCTGATAGGCACATACACCCTAGGATGGGAATAAGTTACAGAAAGAAGGAAAGGAGTGATATTTACTATTTAAGATTGGTTTAATTTAACTTTAATATAGGCTAATGTTAGGAGGAAATAAGACTTCAGAAAACAAAAAGAGAAAATGAACAAAATAACAACAACAAAGAAAAGAAGAAAAATAAAACAACTATGAGCTTAATAAGAATAGTTCTGAAAGTCAAGCTTATAGGGTGGACAATATATTTTGTAAACTACATTTTAACCAGAAGACCTTTTATACACTGGTGGTGTCAAGCTTACAGGGTGGACAATATGTTTTGTAAACTATGCTTTAACCAGAAGTCCTTTTATACACATGTGCAGAACTTGCAGGTTTGTTACATAGGTATACATGTGTCATGGTGGTTTGCTACACCCATCAACCTGTCATCTACATTATGTATTTCTCCTAATACTACCCCTCCCCTAGCCCTCCACCCCCCAACAGCCCCCGGTGTGTGATGTTCCTCTCCCTGTGAGAACAATGTTCTCATTGTTCAACTCCCACTTACGAGTGAGAACATGTGGTGTCTGGTTTTCTGTTCCTGTGTTAGTTTTCTGAGAATGATGGTTTCCAGCTTCATCCATGTTCCTGCAAGGGACATGAACTCATTCTTTTCATGGCTGCATAGTATTCCATGGTGTATATGTGCCACATTTTCTTTATCCAGTCTAACATTGATGGGCTTTTGGGTTGGTTCCAAGTCTTTGCTATTTGGAACAGTGCTGCAATAAACATACGTGTGCATGTGCCTTTATAGTAGAATGATTTTGAGTATACATCCAGTAATGGAATTGCTGGGTCAAATGATATTTTTAGTTCTAGATCCTTGAGGAATTTCCACACTGTCTTTCACAATGGTTGAACTAGTTTACACTTGCACCAACAGTGTAAAAGCATTCTTAATTCTCCAAATACTTTTCAGCATCTGTTGTTTCCTGAATTTTTAATGATTGCCATTCTCACTGGCGTGAGAGAAATTTTATATTACATTATAATTCAACAAGTAACAACCAAAGTCATTTTTAAGAAAAATACGGTGGTTTAATCTTACTTTTTAAAAATTTACACAAAAATAACAACTGAACTACCACAAGCGAAACTAAGATACATTTGTATTGGTATTACTTATATAAAGATGCAATATGTTCAGTGACTTGAACTAAAACTAATCCTTGAACACAGTATTACTGTCACCGTTTAATGTAATCCAAATTGAAATTTTCCACTATTCTCATTGTGCTTGTTTTCAAATGTCTCATTCCTATTATAATGCTCAGAGTACTTAATCTGTAAAATATGAATGTTTACTTAATATTGGTTTAGTGGGGTTGACAACATAAAAAATGGGCCATGTTTGTTTGTTGATTGTTTCTAAGTGTATTCATGCAAAGGTCAAAAATCTGGAGAAAAAATTAATTCCATAAAACAATTCATTAATTACAGATATATTTCTAGAGCTAAAGCAGTATATTGATGAAATGAGAAGAGGAAAGGTGGGAGGTGTGGGGATTTTTGTTTTTGTTGTTATTTTACAGTTATTGTACTTTAGAGCCTACTCGGAAATGGTCAAATATGCATAGTAATGCAGTATCATTAGACCTACAAATCTTTCTTATGTTTTAACTAAAATAAGAGGTATTCTTACAAAGGCAGATGGAAGTCAACAATTATTACTTCACCACAGCAGAATCACTATTTTACTCCAAAACAAATTAAATGATCATCACAATGATTTATGTACTTTATGCCAATTCTGAATGTTGTAAAATTGCTCAAGATTATGTTTTTTTATCTTTATTAACTACTAGTATCCAATAAATTTGACTATCTATATAATTTCCAGAGATACACATAAAGTCAATGTTTTATATCATTTCTTATCTGTCTATTTCTTTAAAGGTATCTCATAGTTAATACCCATAAGTAAGTGTATGTATATATAAGCTGCATTTAAAAAACATATTTCCAAACCTAATTCATATCGTAAAGTATATAATTATTCTATGTCATTTGTAGTCAAAATTCAGTGTATCCATCTGTTACTGTAATGGAACCAACCATGTCACACATGACAAGTTTATAAGCATAAGAAGTTGAGCTTATCGTGGAAGACTTTCTCTCAGTTGTATCATTTTTTGCCTGCCATAAAGCTGTTGGGAGATCATAAGGATAGGCAGCAGGGTTATTCCACATCACCTTATTTAAACCTTAAGCCTTTGAAATGACTTCCTTTTTCAATCTATCCTGGAGGAAATTTTAACTTCATTTTAATTTCCCTACTGACATACGACCTAATTTCAAGAGCATATATCTCCCTACTGATGTGTGATGTTTCAATAGACATTCTGTATTCCAAAGAAAGATACTCTATACAGTGTGTAAACTGAATCTAAGAGATCAAATAAAATTATTATTAAATCTAATGTCTTTGTATCTGCTTACTGAAAACTAGATGTGTTGTAAACAGAATGACTTCAAAATAAATTCAGAATAAGTGTGAAACATATTTTACTCTCATAAAAGACAGTAATGATGCCATAATAACTAGT
Source organism: Macaca nemestrina (assembly GCF_043159975.1). Taxonomy (NCBI): domain Eukaryota; kingdom Metazoa; phylum Chordata; class Mammalia; order Primates; family Cercopithecidae; genus Macaca; species Macaca nemestrina. Next base: position 39,456,229 of record NC_092138.1, read on the forward strand.
GAATAAAGAGGTAAGCATCATTGTTTATTTGCATTACATTTTAATAAGACACTAGAAATTTCAACATATTGGTGTTATGAGCTAAATCGTGTCTCATAAAATTCCTATGTTGAAATCCTAACCCCTAGTACCTTAGAATATAAGTGTATTTAGAGATAGGGTATTTTAAAAGGTCAATAATGCCATTAGTTTGAGCCCTAATCCAATGTGACTGGTGTCCTTAAAGAAGAGGAGGTTAAAACACAGTGAGAGACACAGAAGACAGACCACATGAAGACACAAAGAGAAGACGGCCATCTACAAGACAAGGAGAAAGACTCTTAGAAGAAATTAACTTTGCTGACAACTTGGTCTTCAACTTTTAGCCTCCAAAATCATGAAAACATACATTTCTGTTCTTTAAGTTACCCAGGGTGTGGTTCTTTTCTATGGCAGTTCTAGTAAACTAATACGACTGATAATTTCCAGTTAGAGTGTAGCTTTACACAAATATGTGACAGGGGTAAATTTTATCCTCAGTTCTTGCATTTTACATTTAACATTTATCTCTCATGGGCTCTTATAACTGAAGCTCTCTTGACATTCCTAGGTTTCAAAGGGTTGTCCATCAGTGGACACAAGCTTCCCTTTCCTGCTCTGCAAATGCCTTCTAAAGCAATCTACTGACCTGAAGAGAGTCTATCACAAATACTTTAGTTACTGAGAACAGCTTAGTATATATCTGTCTCTGAGGATATCTGCCTATATAAAGTAAATATTATCTTTTTTTCATATAGAAAGTCTTTCATGTTGTTTTGATAGTAATGAGCAGGTGTGATAAAACTGCCATCTTCACTCACTGCTGGTGGCACTATAATTGAAAAGCACTTTACAAGCATGCATCAAAGTCTTAAAAATATTTGCTCCCTTTTACTCAGTTATTTCACTTCTAGGAAACTCTCAAAAGGATATATTCATATATGCTGACAAACATTGATGTATTCTGATCATCTATTTCAGTACTATTTATGTTAGTCCCTTTCTTTCTAAAAAAGGAAATAAACTAAATGCCTTATCATAGAATAAACAAACTATATTATTCCCATAGCACATAGGAAATATTGTGCTTTTATTTGTAAACCATGTTTTTAAAGATAATGTAATGGCATATGAATATTAAGTGAATTTTACAGTTTTAGATGAAGAGATAAGGGTATAAAAAGATCTCATTGTGCTAAACTATATTAACACAAGAAAATCAAGAGTTCCCTTTACTGTCAACCTCCTTTCCCTCCTCATCCCCCCAAATGAATAGTTTCTTTTCATAAATCAGCATAAAACACTCAGAATAAAGAAGGATATGTGCCTCACAAGGGTTTTTCAGCAGAGTTCTCCATCCTCTTAGGAAGCTCAGGGAGAAAAATGTTTTTCCCACAGTTATAATATGTGAATACAATGTGGTAACTGCTTCACTCTTGAAGTCTCCTGCTTCTCTCTAATATATACATGATGATTGACAGTGATGACATCTAATTAAAACTTTTCCTTTCTCATTTGGAGGATCAAAAGATAATCTTCCTTAATTCTCTAAGAGAGGTATTATAGAATATCTCATAAGACATAAAGAATAAAGAGTGTTCCATCCTCTGCTCCATTCCCTTACTATAAGGTACATACGCTGCTATATTAGAATGAAACAGCCTAAGCCTTGTTGTACCATGATCTCCAAGTGAGAGTTTAGCAAATTTGTATTTTTAAAAATAAAGAAAGCATTGTACAAGGCACCTGGTCATGACTGCCAATTTATGCTGCTGAAGCAAGACTGATACCAGGCTGCCTGGAACATTCTAACAACCAATTCTTTTTATAAACTGTGAACAGACAGGTGCAAGTCCCTTTTGGTATAGTCTACCCACAGAAATCTTAGGGAAAAAAAAAGATAACCACCGTCCTTAATGGTTATCTCTGAGTGTGATTTTCTTTATTCTGCATCTTTAAATTATTTTTCCACCATAATATTGTATTGCCTGTATGGGCAACGTCAATGTTTTATTCCAGAGGAGTGAAGTGCTAATTCTCCTATTCTACCAACATGAAAAATAGGCTGGACTCACGCAGGTAAGTGGATATCTACTCTGTCTTTGCACTAAGGTCTGCCTGGTTCAAGTCACAGTGCTCAAAATGAGTTATACTGACAATGCTAAGGATATCGGGAATCAAGACTTCCAGGTCACAGTGTTCCCCATAGTTAGAAATGCTGAATCGTCATGTGCTATATGGCTCTTCAAGATCATTAAAACACTTGGAGTTTGACTTTCATTTTTACCTTCCTAGAGGACTTTCTATCTAAAACTCAAATTTCCTACATTTAGAATTTTGGGGACTCGGAGACTATTGATACAGATTTACACACATATTTTAAGATGTATTTTACTACCTAAACAATAGTGCACTGGTGAAAGTGCAAATTCCTTTTAACACAGTGGATAGGGTGATGATTTGGGCTCAGGGTCCTAGGGTTCAAGCACCAGGTTCCATCATGTATTAACCTATGTTCTTTAAGAAATCACTTGTCCTTACTGGGAATTGTAGTTGTCTGATTAATCTCATAGTGAATACTACCAAGTTCAACAGCCAGCTAAGGCCACCAGCCTGAATAAATACCTGCACCTGTAATACATTCTTTCTATATATTAGCCTACTAGTTCTATTCATCAGGCATTGAGCTCTTTAGTTTGAAGGATCCATTATACTTTTAAATGTGATATAGGCATTCACATAGAAGCCTTCAGGGAGTTCTTTTTTTAAAAAGATTCTAAGTAAATGCTAAGCAATACAGTGTGTCATAGCCTTAACATATTTCTTTTGTCTCTGTTTTCACATATTGTAAACCTGGCAGTCTCTAGAAGGGTTAATCGTTATATTCTTTTGCTGTTTCATTCATGATAGTACCTCATAAATGCCTGATCTTCAAAACAATCATAAGCTACAGCAACAGAAAACAAATAATGGAATGAATGTGGAGTAATGGCAGCACTGACATTATCCTAGGTTTGTACATTATTATCGAAATGCAGCATTAGCACCTGAAAAGGAGGCAAGATGAAGGAAGTAAGTCCCTCATTATTTCTGAGAGTTAAACTTGAGCACCAGTTTGGAGAGTCGAATGCTCCATTATAATCAGTCCGTAACAGGCATTTATGTATCTGTCACCCCACAAGATCATCAACTAATTACATTAGTAATTGAATCCCATTTTCCTCTGTCTTTTTAATTTTAACCACAGAGAATTTTTTTTTTTTTTTTTTTTTTTTTTTTTTTTTTTTGAGACGGAGTCTGGCTCTGTCGCCCAGGCTGGACTGCAGTGGCCGGATCTCAGCTCACTGCAAGCTCCGCCTCCCGGGTTCACGCCATTCTCCTGCCTCAGCCTCCCGAGTAGCTGGGACTACAGGCGCCCATCACCTCGCCCGGCTAGTTTTTTGTATTTTTTAGTAGAGAAGGGGTTTCACCGTGTTAGCCAGGATGGTCTCGATCTCCTGACCTCGTGATCCGCCCGTCTCGGCCTCCCAAAGTGCTGGGATTACAGGCTTGAGCCACCGCGCCCGGCCAACCACAGAGAATTTTATCCATGAAGGTCACTTGCTTTATTGTACTTCTAACATAGACATATCACCATTAATACTTGAGTTAAACTATTTCTCTGAAACTGAAGGGCTGGTTCCTTGTGAATTTTTATCTATGGGTTTTGAGAAGGAGGAGATCAGGGTCCTAAATTCTGGTTTAGTCAGAATCTCTCTAGCTTTGGGCAAGTTATTTAACCTGTTTGACCTCATTTCCCTCATCATAGAATAAAATAATTAGAATTACAATCAAATAATTAATTCACTTCTGTATTTCTAGGATTTTACACCTAAACTTTCCTTTGGAGAGAAGGGTAGTAGATAGAAGATTCATGCAGCATTCAGAGGCTAGAATTTCTAATTGATCTCCTCACCTTTAATTTTATCTTCATCCAATCTCCCTTTCATTCTATTATAGGGAGATTACTAAAAAGCAAATTCTTGACTGGTTGTGGTAGCTCAGGCCTGTAATCCCAGCACTTTGGGAGGTGGAGGCAGGCAGATCATGAGGTCAGCAGACTGAGACCATCCTGGCTAACACGGTGAAACCCCATCTCTAATATTTTATATATATATAAAAAATATATATTATATAGTATTTTATAATATATAATATATATATTATATAACATTTTGTTATATATTATATACATTATATTATATATATATTATATATAATATATAATATATATAATATATATAATATATATTATTTATATAATATATATTATTATATATAATATAATATATATTATTATATATATTATATAATATATATTATTATATATAATATAATATATATATTATTTATATAATATATATTATATATATTATATATATTATATATATAATATATATATTATATATATATATATTAGCTGGGCATGGTGGCGGGCACCTGTAGTCCCAACTACTCAGGAGGCTGAGGCAGGAGAATGGCGTGAACCTGGGAGGCAGAGCTTGCAGTGAGCCGAGATCAGGCCACTGCCTCCAGCCTGGGTGACAGAGCAAGACTGTCTCAAAAACAAACAAACAAACAAACAAAAAAACCAAGATTTTTTTTATGTCACTCCCGCTAAAGTTCTTAAAGAGCTTCTCATCACCTAGGTTAATATAAGTACTTTCTGGTAAGGGATTTACAAAGTGAGTGGCTCCTACTTTGCTCAGCAGCCTTACATCACATTTAGCTATACCCAAGTTCTGCTGGAGGAAAACTAAACCACTTGCTGTCCACTGAATATGTATGTTCTCTTTCATTTTTGAATGTTTAGATTCTATTCCTTGTTCTTGGAATACCCTCTTCCTGTTTCTCCTCCTGTCTAAAACCTTACTTAGGCAAATTCTTTCAGTACTCAGTTCATACCATCCCGCTTTCCATCTTTATCCTTGTCTTAGCTATATGTTCCTAATTGCTCTTATATCTCTTGAACTCGTGTGCCAAAACCCTTTCCTGCAATTGTTGATTTACTGGTCTATGTCTTCCATTATACTTATGAGCTCCCAGCCACAATAAACTTTGCTTTTTGATTTTTCTCATCTAGCATCTAGCATAATGCCTGGCACACAACAGTCACTGAGAAAACATCTATTGAATGCATGCAAGAAAAAATAAACAACATGATTCATAGTGTAATTTATTATTTGTTGGTCTTTTGCATGTGTTGAATCCAAAATACTCCCTTCTAACAAGAAAAAAAGAAACAAGCTAGTTTAACAACCTAATCAGCCATTACATGTTAAAATGAAGATAGTGACTTTTACTAAACTTTTCCTTTTCTTTAAAATTACTTTTTTTCAAAACCTTAAATTGAAAACAAAAGGAAGATCAATATAGCCTCATAAAGCACCATTTATATTCTCTTTCCACAACTGCTCACTTCCACTTCATAGCACACCAGACAGCAAAGCCCATTCGTTAACTAGATAATAGCCAGCTAATTTTACACACACATTTTCCAGTCAGTACATACTTTCTCCTATCCTCTGGGTTGAAAGGCATAAATTCAGGGGATCAATTTTCTAGTCATTCACTAAAAACACCTTTTAAATTGAACATCCATGTGAGAACAGTCTGGGTACCACTGAAGAGTTATTTTATAAACACATAGCTTGCCATGTACAACTTCACATTTTGAAACAGATATGCTAATTGTTATGGCTAACATGTATTATAATAAGAACATTGGAAAGTAAAAAACTAGAAACACTCCTACCTCTGATCCTCAGATCTTCTTCAATAAAATGAAGTGATCGAAATACCTTTTAAAAAACATTCTAAGTCCACGATACTTATTTTGGAATAGAAAAATATCTCATAAATATCTGGTACCACTTTCCTCTAAAGCATCCCTAACAGAAATAAAAATATGCACATACACGTGCACGTGCGTGCGCACACACACACAGACCCCTAAATGTTTAGCTGTCAAAAACAAATTCAACTATTTAAGATAAATGTATAATTCCAGCTGGGTGTGGTGGCTAATGCTTGTAATCTCAGCAATTTGGGAGGCCAAGGTAGGTGGATCACTTGAGCCCAGGAGTTTGAGACCAGCCTGGACAACATGAAAAAATCCTGCCTTTACAGAAGAAAACACAAAATTTAGCCAGTTATGGTGGCACATGCCTGTAGTCCCAGCTACTCAGGAGCCGGAGAAGGGAGAATTGTTTGACCCAGGAGGTCAAGGTTTCAGTGAGCCATGATCATATCGCTGCACTGTGGTGGGGGCAACAGACTGAGACTCTATCTCAACAACAAAAACAAAAAAGTTAAATAAATAAATAACTCTGGAAACATGCTGATATTCTATACTAATATTAAAGAAGGTTTCAATGGCTTTTTAAAAAAAATGCATTATAATCAGTAAAATGCATAAATTGTAAATTTCTGTAAAGAGAATTAGAGTACCATCAGATGAAAACATCATACTCTTCAACACGATTACCCCACATGGGTTTATACACGAGACACTGTCTATAATGCCATCTGAATAGCAGAAAGAAAATGCTAGAAAAGCTTGGACAAAGAGGATATTCCAAGAATAGCACTAGCTGTGATTCCTCAAGAAAGGCAATAGTAGAGAGGGGAAACAAGATGGCTGAAGAGACGCAGCAAGGAAGTGACACTCCCATTGAGAGAGATCCAGTTATTGACTAAACCACCATAATATGGGCAGATCTTTGGAAACAAAAAGCTGAGATGGATGGAGAGGTGACACTGAAGGCAAGCCTGAAGAGGAAGGAAGTTGGAAACCCTGCACAGCATAAGGGAATGCTAGGGCTAGTTCCCAGCCCTGAATGACTCCTGGGAAAGGGGTGAGTGTGGGAACGAAGGGATAACTCACTCTCTCTGTGGAGTCCTAGGATCCTAGCTACAGGGTAAGCTGTGTCCTCCATGAATGCATGATCTGGAAGGGGGATCTACCTGGGGAAAATGCAAAGACAGGCCTTCAGGTGGTGTGTAGCACAGAAATGTTTGTGTGTTGGGCAGCTCCAGCAGAGAGTAGCCATAGATGCCCATCCCCTAGAACTCCCCGATTCCAGGAGTCATTGTCCTTAGCTGAACTCCAAGTCAGGAGAGGGCAGGATTGGCTTCCCCATGACTAGGGCATGTCTGTTTTGTAAGCCCTGCTGTGTGTCTGCCCCTCCCATGCTGCCTGTCTGCCCCTCCTAGGGCCTACACGTAGCCACTCTGCAGGAAGAGGTACACAGTGTAGCCTTTGCAACCCAGCCTGAGTGCTCTATGTTCACACATTCCTGGTGACCCAGAATTACATCATATCCCCTAACACAGCTGGAACCTGACCTAGGCCATGTTCTGGTGCCTCCAGGCTACGGCACAAAGTATGGGAGTGCAGAGTTATTCCTATCAAACTACCAATGTCATTCTCCACAAAATTAGAATAAAAATTCTAAAATTTATATGAAACCGTAAAGAACCCCAATAGTCAAAGCAATCCTAAGCAAAAAGAACAAAGCCAGGGCATCACACTACCCAACTTCAAACTATACTATAAGGCTACAGAAACCAAAACAGCATGATACTGGTACAAAAACAGAGACACAGACCAGTGGAATGGAATAGAAAACTCAAAGCCTCCCACCTACAGCCAAGTGATCTTCGATAAGACTGACAAAAAAAAAAAGCAATGGGGAAAGTACTCCCTATTCAATAAATGATACTGCTAGCCCTATGCAAAAGAATAAAATTAGGGCCTTGCCTTTCACCATATACAAAAATTAACTCAAGATGTATTAACGATTTAAATGTAAGACCTCAAATTATAAAAATCTTAGAAGAAAATCTAGGAAATACCCTCCCAGACATTGACCTTGACGAAAAAATTTTGGATAAGTTCTGAAAGCGATTACAACAAAAACAAAAACTGGTAAGTGGGACCTAATAAACTAAACAGCTTCTGCACAGCAAAAGAAACTGTCAACAGAATAAACAGACAACATACAGAATGGGAGAAAATATTCACAACCTCTGCATCCAACAAAGGTCTCATATCCAGCATGTATAAGAAACTTAAACAAATGCAACAAGCAAAAACCAAATAACTTTATTTTAAAAATGGGCAAAACACATGAACAGACTTTTCGCAAAAGACAAACAGGCAGCCAAGGAATATATTTAAAAAATGGTCAACATCATTAATCATCAGAGAAATGCAAATCAAAACCACAGTAAGATACTATCTTACACTAGTCAGAAGGGCTATTATTAAAAAGTCAATAAACAACAGCTGGTAAGACTATGGAGCAAAGAGAACACCAATTTACATTCCTACCAACAGGGTATAAGTACTGCCTTTTTTCCACAGTCTTACCAGTTATGTAAATTAGTCTGTAAATTAGTTCAGCCACGTGGAGAAAGCAGTTTGGAGGTTTCTCAAAAAACTTAAAACAGAGTTACCATTCAACCCAACAATCCCATTACTGGGTGTATACCCAAAGGAAAATAGGTCATTATGCCAAAAAGACACATACACTCTTATATGTTCATCATTGTGTCATTCATCATAGCAAAGACATGGAATCAGCCTAGGTGTCCATCAGTGGATTGGATTTCTTTTTAAAAGAAGGACATATACACCATGGAATAATATGCAGCCATAAAAAGGAAGGAAGTCATGCTCTTTGGAGCGGTATGGATGGAGCCAGAGGCCATAATCCTGAGCTAACACAGGACCAGAAAGTCAAATATTGCGTATTCTCACTTATAAGTGGGAGCTAAACATTGAACACACATCGACATAAACATGGGAACAATAGACACTGCAGATTCCAAGAGGGGTAGTGAGGGAGAGGAGCATGCTTTAAAAAACTACCACTGGGCACTATGCTTACTACCTGAGTGCAATATACCCATGTAACAAATCTGCATATGTGCCCCTGTATTTAAAATAAAAGTTGAAATTTTAAAAATAAAAAATAAAGGCCATTTAAAAAAAATACCCAATTTTCAAATGGGCAAAGCATCTGAATAGACATCTCACCAAAGAAGATATATAGATGACAACTATGCATATGAAAAGATGCTGATCATCTATCATTGGTAACAAAGAGTTACCACCAAATGTTAGCAAACACGGAATAACAAGGACTCTTATTAACTACTGGTATAATAATGCACGACTGGCGCCGTCGGTTTGGAAGACAGTTTGGTGGTTTCTTACAAAGTGAAATGATATGATTTAACCATCACGCACCTAGTTATTTACCAGAATGATTAGAAAATGTAAGTCCTGACAAGAACCTGTGCCTTAATATTTAGAGCAGCTTTATTCACAATTCTCACAAACTGGAAGCAACTAAACTATCCATGAAAAGAGGAGTTTATAAACAAACTCTGATACATCCATGTAGTGGAATAGTATTCACTGATAAAATGATATGAACTATCAAGCCAAGAAAAAGCATGCAGGAACCTGAGTAACAAATGACTGAGTGAAAGAGGCCAGCTTAGAAAATCTGTGCACTGTATATTCCAAGTGTATGACTTTCTGAAATAAACAAAGCTATACAGCATGAAGATCAATGATGTCCAGGGGTTGGCCAGGAGGGCGGAGAGGGAGGAACAAATAGGAGGAGCACAGGGGGTTTTCAGGGAAGTGAAACTATTCTGTGTGTTGCTTTCATGGTGGACATTAGGTATTAGTCAAAACCCATAGAATGTACAAGACCAAGAATGAGCCCAGATATAAGCTATGGAATTCAGTTAATTATAATGCATCAACAGTGGTTCATCAGGTGCAACAAATTTATCAAACTAAAGATGTTAACAATGGGTTTAACTGACAATGGGAAGAGGGAACTCCTTGCTATAAACTCAGTATTTTGTACATTTAACACTGTTCTAAAAATAAATTTCAGTAATTTAGTTTTATAGTATGTAAGAATGCATAAACATTCTATAAAAATATGCAAAAATGCTCAAGCTAAATGCTATGTAATGGGAAAAAAAGAAAGACAAAGGTGACATTGGAAGAAGAAAATCTAGTCAAATTTAATCAAATCAGTAAGATCTAATTGACCAATAATGTACAGTTGCCTAATTGAAGTGTCAGGTGTGGCTATTTGGAGGCACATGAAAGCATGTAACACAGCAAGTCTGAAGCACCAAGCACACTGAAATACAGTAGGCGCTCCACAAGTGTTTGTTTCCTTTCCCCGAATTATACTGAAACTTTTGGAGTTTAGCCTTAATGAACTTTACAAATTTCTCAAAAAGACTATTCTCTCTCAATTCAGTAGGTTTTTACACAACCCCTTTTGCTAAGACTCATCTTCCCTCTATTATCTTTTGACTAACATTTTTTGCCTGGATTCAATTTTCTTTTTATTATTATTATTATTTTATTTTTTGAGATGGAGTCTCGCTCTGTCGTCCAGGCTGGAGTGCAGTGGCACGATCTCGGCTCACTGCAAGCTCCGTCTCCTGGGTTCACACCATTCTTCTGCCTCAGCCTCCCGAGTAGCTGGGACTAACCATCACGCACCCACCACCACACCCGGCTAACTTTTTGTATTTTTAGTAGAGACAGGGTTTCAATGTTAGCCAGGATGGTCTCCATCTCCTGACCTTGTGATCCACCCACCTTGGCCTCCCAAAGTGCTGGGATTACGGGCGTGAGACACCGCACCCGGCCTTTGGACTCAATTTTGATGCCTTTCTTCAGAAGTATTCTTTGACTCCTGGTGGTTACTTGGTTTTCTTTTCCAGGAATTTTCATAATATCCTACAATTATCTCAACACAGTGTGTATATGTATGCATGAACATGGTAAGTATCTCAGTAAACACTCCCTGGATGTCCTAAGATATACTGTCTTACAGGTATCTTTAAGTCCTAATTAAAATTATAATTTAAAATGCCGATGAGATTAAGATTTTCTAAGAATTCCTAACCCCTTAAAGTTACTAATCACAATGTCTATTGCCATGAATGTTCACTGATTGACAGTCTATCGATTGGAGGAACAAACACATTTGCATCTTTAAATGATTATTGAGAATCATAGACTAATTGAGGTATGTTACACCAACTGATTAACTGAGGAAAATGGAAAGAATATTTTCTAAACATTTAACACATGAGGAAACCCTAGGTTGTAATAAATTAAGAAACATAAAACTGGACTCTGTCAGCTTTGAACTCCCTGCCCAGTAATCCTTTGACTTAACCATGCCGTCCCTGGGGAAAAATTACCGCAATGAGTATAGATAACTCCGAGTTATTTATGTGGAAGATAAAAGAAGGAAATAAAAGGTTGATGTGGGACCTCCTTAATTATAACATTCTGTCAAGTCCTCAGAGTTATTATAATAAAACTCCAGTGTATAACAAGTTGTCGAAATTTGAAATCAGCATGGTATTTTGAATACTCAGGAAACCCACGAAACAAAAGGTCATCTTACTGTTTTGTGATTGGATAGATCTGCTTCCTCGGAATTTGTCTATTGCTATTCTTCCAGTACTTTATAAATACATGTTGACTGACTTATTTTATATTTGGTTTAACATATCTGGATAGCTAAGCCCAAATTATGAAGTCATATAATCTAAATACATGAAAGTAACCAAATCATCATGGAATTTATTATTATGCCTTAATATGTATGTTTAATTATCTTGTTTAAATTCTTCCAAGATTATCAGTGATTTCCACTCCTTGAAAATAAAAAAAAAGAGACTAATGTTGAAACTTTTCTCCCATGCAATAGTAATTCTTAAAATTTATTTAGAAAAGTAAAGCTGTTTGTTTTTGATTCTGTGCGTATTTTTTATTCTCAAATTATTTTCCCCATTATAGGAGATGTGCATTAGTATATTTCTTTTTTTTACCAAGGTTTTTAAGTAAGCATATTACATAGTGCAGTGAGAAAAATTTCCAATTTCTCTCTTGCATGAAATATCTGAGCTAATAATTGGACTAGGAGAAGTAGAATCTTTCTTTTCATTAGACTTCCCTTTTCAACAAAAGCTTTGTTAGCCTACTGAGTCATGACAAGTAATCCTTTATATGCTAGGGTACACTGTTCTTCCTGATGAACTTACAAATTAAAATGTAATATGAAACGATGGCACTAGGAATATTGAGGAATAGCCACTGATGTGGGAAGAGATCTATAATTAAACCAAGATGTACATTTTAATTATAACGTTATCAAACTGATAATACAGAATAAAATACAGTTGGAGAAATCCAAGGAAGTCATAAAAAAGAGCACAAGACCGCTACCTTGTACCCCTTGTTGTCTCCTCTACCTTCTGGTGCCAGGCCCTCCCCTCCCAAGCCTTATTTTAATATATCTTGCCAAGGATTAGAAAGCAATCAAGTGATTTTTCACCACCTTTATCCCAGGCTAAGGTAATTATTCATCTGTTTTTCTCTCTTGCTTCTTTTTTATTTCCTTAAACTTGGTTTGCTCAAGAGTAAAATGAACCACAGTACTTATCAGCTCAATGCATACACAAGCGATACTGAAGGCAACTGCCAGAGACTAAAGCCATAGGTTAGCTGCAAATCCATTAGTGATTTTAAACAGCAGGGAAAAAATCCTTGGTGAGTCGTGATAAAGCTGAACAATAACTGAAGAAGTCACAAAAGATGACAATTTAATTTGCATTAATATGTCATCAGATAGATTTACAGAAAGCTAACACAAGTGCAAAAGATTTCCTATGAGATAATCAAAGCCATATTTGCTGTTAATGTTTATAAAAGTATTTTTAAAATTATCTTTGACATATAATGCATAGCTTTAAGGGTCATAGTTTAGGAAGAGCTGCACAAAGCATAAAACTAACATATCTAAAAGATATTCTTCCCAACTCCAAAGCAACATAAATCAGAGAAATACTTGGAATTTACTATGGAAAATTTTAAAGTGTATATTGGGAAAAATCTAGTGACATAATTTTTATTTAACCTTCCAAGCTTTTTATGGTTTATTTAGTATAAATAAGCTTTCAACCACAGCATCCACAATTATACTGAAAGAAAAAATATTATTTTAAGTCATTCTAATCTCACATTCTAGAACTACAGCTTATTTTAGTACTTTCTTTTTCCTGTTTTACAAAATTTTCTTCCAAAGCCATGGTAAACTTCCATAAGGGAGCTCTAAAGTCAAATCCATTAAGCTATCATGGCACATCTTATTTCAAGATTTTTTAAATTAGCAGATCAATAACCTAACACACCATACTGACTCATTCAAAGCAATTCCAAAGTATTTGTTCATTAGTGGAGCTGTGCTAACTTAAAATCTGAAGTGAAGTCCAATGTCAAAATATATTGCCCATGTTTATTACCAGCATTTAAAATTGTGTGTGTGTATATATATGTGTGTATATATATGTGTGTATATGTTTATATCTATTATATCATAAAATATGTATTAGATATATGTATGTCTTAATAATGTGTATACACACACACACACACACACAGCTCTATACACACATATAATCTCCCCTACATTTTATCAACAAATTGTATATGGTTTGAGCAGGGTTTGCTGTGTACAGGGTTTGGGTGAATATAACTGCTTCACCAACACGGTTTAGCTAAAAACATGCTTTGGATAAAAAAAACTCTAGTCCAACCCAGCTAAGTCTTTAGAAAGAACGAAAGAAAAGTTTTATGAAATAAGGAGGAACAAAAGTATGAAATAGTATATTTTTGTTTCTGCTCAATATTGATGGCAAATACTATTTTAAGTAACAAAAAGCTTATTATATAATAAATATAGAAAGAATAAGAAAAATACAAAATTGCCATTCAGGAAACACTACAGCAGTAATTATTGCAGGCAAGATTCAGCAAGGGATACCAAAATTACTGGGTGAAACAGGATATTTGCATAATCTCACAGTATCTCCTCCAGTATATTTATTAGTTATGAAGGGAAAAATACTACAGTTATGGTGGAAAGACCTAGTACATGCTACTTTCCCATAGATAAAATATATATCATTATCATGTAGCCCAATATAATGTGCTGGAAAGGACACAACATAATTTCTGTAGTATTTATGCCAAAAATTCAGAACCTTAGTCTAATCATACATAAATATTACATAACCCAAAGTGAGAGGCATTCCACAAAACAACTAAATGGTACTCATATAATGTTTCAAGATAATGAAAGATCAAGAGAGATTTAGCAATTCTCACAGATTAGCAGAAACTAAGGAAACCGAGCATTTAAATGCAATTTGACATACTAGTTTGGGTCCGGGAACAGAAGAAGAATATTTGTGGAAAAACTAGTAAAATTCCAATAATGTCTCCTATTACTTAATATTATTGTACCAGTGTTAATTATACAATCATACAAAGAAATTTTACAATGACTATGTCAGTTGTTAACATTTGGGGAAGCTGGATAAGGGGTACATACAAAATGTACCATTTTAGCACCTGTCCTGCTAGTCAATAATTATTCAAAAAGAATTTAAAGCCAATGCTTCAAGTAGGTCATGATGTAAATGAAGGCAACATGTTCCACAATTTTCTTTGTAACCACTAAATTATTTATTACCACTTTGCCAATGTTATAATTATTCGCTATCCTAGTTTTTTCTCCAAATACAAAGATGAGAATATATTACTTCTCCATATTTCATTATCAGTGATACAAACCAACGGCTTAGGCCTGATTTCTATTATTATATTTACCTAACCTAAAAACTTTTTTGGTCTATTATAGTATTTCATCAAATTCAAGACAAGCATTTATTGATTGCCATTATTTGCCATGCACTGAAGCAGCTATACGATGATTACAATACATTTACCTGCATAGACCAATGAAAACTAGATAAAAGTTTATGTAATTTACATCATCTTTGCCTACTCTAATCCATTATAAGTTAAAACTATTTTGAGAATTATTGATACATTTGCATTCATTTCATGGTTATATTCATGGTGGAAAACTTTATTAGCATCGAGAGAATATCAAGAACCTGAAGAATTTTACTGTAATTAGATTTGTATATAATGGTATGAGGTCATATAAGCATAAGAGTAAAATAAATTATCACATAATCAGCATTTTGTACCATAAACGGTAATACTGAAAAACAGCATGTGAGAAGCACAGCAGAATGTTATAGGCACAGAAGCAAAGCACAGTGGACATTTCCTTGCTGGTAGAAGCAAGAGGAGGAGTACTTTAAAATCACTTGCAGGTGGCTGGGTCAAATGGTATTTCTAGTTCTAGATCCTTGAGGAATCGCCACACTAATGTAAATGACGAGTTAATGGGTGCAGCACACCAACATGGCACATGTATACATATGTAACAAACCTGCATGTTGTGCACATGTACCCTAGAACTTAAAGTATAAAAAAAAAAAAAAAAAAAAACACTTGCAGTAAGTTGTACTCTAGAGATTCCTATCTTAATACTAATTTTATTAACTTCATGTTTTTACTTATAAAATTGGCTGGGCACGGTGACTCACGCCTGTCATCCCAGCACGTTGGGAGGCTGAGGCAGGTGGATCACCTGAGGTCAGGAGTTTGACACCAGCCTAGCCAACATAGTGAAACCCCATCTCTACTAAAGACACAAAAAAATTAGCTACTGTGGTGGCGTGCGCCTGTAGTCCCAGCTACTCGGAAGGCTGAAGCATGATAATTGCTTGAACCCAGGCAGCGGAGGTTGCAGTGATCTGAGATCGCACCACTACACTCCAGCCTGGGCGACAGAGTGAAATTCCACCTCAATTTAATAATAAATAAATAAAAATTTAAAAAATCATTTTATATTTCTCATTTGACTAGATTTTATAAAATATTTCATTTTTAAAAAAGAAAAAACAGTACTGCACAACAGTGACAATCTCAGTACTAAAATAGTTGGGGGTAGAGAGGGCTACCTCACCAAGCTCAAAATGTTTGCCAGCTTCCAAGTGAAGGTCCAATTGGTTTATGATAATGATGACATATACGCATTGACAAATATATATCAAGATTCAGGAACTGTTTATGTCAACTATGTTAAAAAAAAAAAAAAGGCCAAATCCTTTACAGTCCAAATTTTAATTAATTGATATTACTTTTTTTCTGTCAATTTTCTATTGTCACAGTTTAACTAATATACTCTCCTAAATACATCATTTTATAAGGCAAAGAAAGGGTTAAATAGGATTTCAGAAAAAGAAAAAGAAGATTGGGGAATGGAGAAAATCATACCAGGTAAAAGGGATTTGGGACAGCCAATAATAAGGTGGATAAAGGAAAAGAGGAAAAAATAATGCTACTACAAAAGGTCAGAGACTTGAGAAAGATTAAAGATCCAAAAGAAATGAAAAAAAAGTAGAAAAATTTGAATCTGAACAATGTATATCAATTTATTATTATTATTATTATTATTATTATTATTATTACTATTATTTTGAGATAGTGTCTTGCTCTGTCACCCAGGCTGGAGTGCAATGACGTGATCTCAGCTCACTGCAACCTCCACCTCCCGGATTCAAGAGATTCTCCTGCCTCAGCCTCCCAAGTAGCTGGGACTATAGCCGCCTGCCACCATGCCCGGCTAATTTTTGTGTGTTTTTAGTAAAGACAGGGTTTTGCCATGTTGACCAGGCTGGCCTTGAACTCCTTACTGAAGGTGATCCACCCACCTCGGACTCCCAAAGTGCTAAGATTACAGGTGTGAGCCATCGTGCCTAGCCTGTATACCTCTTTTACAATCAGTAGACACTTGGGAAATACAAATAAATCATGAAGTTTTTCTAAAAAAGTTTTTCTAAAAAAGTTTTCTAAAAGTTTTTCTAAAAAAGTTTTCTAAAAGTTTTTCTAAAAAAGTTTATTTCCTTTTATTCTTTTATATACATCTAAATGTACAGAGGACAAGCTCCTAGTCATATTTTCTTTCACAAAAGGATGCCATGAAAAAAGGTATAAAAATGGCTCTCTGGCCGGGCGCAGTGACTCACACCTGTAATCCCAGCACTTTGGGAGGCCGAGGCGGGCAGATCACGGGGTCAGGGGATCGAGACCCTCCTGGTTAACACGGTAAAACTCCATCTCTACAAAAATACAAAAAAAAATTAGCCGGGCGTGGTGGTGGGTGCTTGTAGTCCCAGCTACTTGGGAGGCTGAGGCAGGAGAATGGCGTAAACCCGGGAGGCAGCACTTGCAGTGCGCTGATATCCGGCCACTGCACTCCAGCCTAGGCAACAGTGTGAGGCTCCATTAAAAAAAAAAAAAAAAAAAAAAAAAAAGGTCTCTAAGGCGTGGTAATGGCTTTTATTTAAATCCCATAGACACAATATATAATATTAATCTGAAACAAACAAAAAAATGTTTAAACGGGGAGAAGTAAAAAGAAGAGCCCAAATAGCCACCAGGTGAGCCCATTTCCTAAAATGTGATAACCAAATCTGGCCATATTTTAAACAATATTTTTTTCTGCATGAAGTTGACATGCAATAATCAGTGAAGTGTTTAAACATCTATCTAAGTCTTCTTTCATATTCTTCATCTGGAGTCAAAATTAGATCTAAAGTGGAAACAATTAAAGAACCCTCTGCTTTAGTTATCACTTTACTCAAAAGTTTCTGGTGCCTCTCTAGCACTTTCGGAAATTGATTCAAATTTCTTCATTAAGTTTAAGTCTATATTCCATCACCTATAAGCGAATCTGACACATTATACATGTTTAAATATTTTCCGTCTGGCTACATGGGCATCTGGATGGATCTTATAATATTTTTTCCTTTCCATACATAGTATTTATTGTAGTCTACTTTGAGTTGATATTTATGTTTGTATGCCCATATATTTTTCTAAAAAGGAATTACATGTTAAAACATTTCAGAAACCAGGGCTCTAACTTTGGTGGAGAAAGCACTAATATACATCCAAGGTAAGCATCATCAAGCGGAATGACTTGGCCTATAGGCAAGTTCCTGTAGCATATGAGATTTTCAGTGCATAACTATTCAAGCTTGGGAAGTGCACTGGATGTCACACAAGAAGTTCATAGAATATAAATAAATCCAAACCATAAATTACTTGCTCCAAAATATTTTATTCTCCAGTATTTTTCCCTGTTCACAGGCCAAGACACTCTACTGAGGGGGAAATAATCAACATCTTCCCTAGGTGATTAAAACTTTTAATTCAATTCAGAATTTATCAGGACAAGTGGAAATCAAACTTAAGATAAACATTGTAGCTACTGAAATCTCTCTTATAAATTCCCTGGATGAACTTCCATTATTGTCAGGTCTTCAAAAACAGAGGTTAAACACTTGAGTGAGTATTTTATTTATCTTTGTGAAACAACAAAACAACACACATAATTTCTTAACTCCATGGGATCAAAGATGGTCTTAGCAGGCCAGAACCTCTTTCTAATCTGCTCCCAATCTCTTCTAATTTTAATGTAGAGGTGGGAATATCTGGCTGGGTTTCTAGCCTGTACTGTTCATTAACTCTCCGTCCTCAGATTAAATGTATCCAAGTCTCAAGTTGCATAGCCTTAAAAAGTGAACGTTTGTTTTCTTGATGTATTGTCTTAGACATTGGACAATTTTTCTCAAATAAGAAAAAATATGACAAAGAATTTTATAAAATGTTTATCCTCCTCATCATCTAATTTGTTTCCTGCCGCTGAAAGCCACCTTCCCCAGAAGCTCTGAGACTAACACCTGTCCACCGTTTCAGCAGTTGGTTTGCTTCCCTGCTTATTGTTTTCTCTATGAAATCTTAAAAAACCAACTAAGGCTTTGCTGCCCACTGCAGGTGGAGAGGAGAATAAATCAATTCCCTTCTGCCTGATGTCAGTGGCTTTATCTCAAGTGTTTTGTAAGTTATTCTGCTGCTAAACAATCTCATTGATAGATATTTCCTTCCTATGAACTCAATACTCGTTTAATAGGTATAAGTTTTGATCAACTATTAAATCCATAACAAACTAAGAAAAATAACAAGGACTTAAACAATGTATGTTAATAATTACGTTAGCTTGAAATTAGACATTCACACAAATGTTTGGCTGTCAAATTCAGTTCTTATATTTTCGGCCATTTTCATATTAAAATTGTTTAATGAATCCTTCAAAACTTGAAATGTGTTTCAGTAGTTGCCTAGAATGGGACCAAGTATTAGAATAGGCAAGAAATATATTTTGAATAAACAAGTGAATGGATCTACACTAATACACGAATACATGTAAAAACCCAAACTAGCCTTATAACAAGCACAGTAACTAGTTCAGTTTAAACAGGTCCTATGGTATTTTGGAAGACAGATGGTTCAGTACATACCATAAATATATATAATGAACCAGAAATTGTAATAGATAAATGCACTGTGTTTTAACAGTTCATAGTAGAATGTATTAAAGAATTTTCCTTAAAATTTCTATTCTAGTAAAATTTTGTTACAGATTTTTTTTAGGAACCATAAAATATTTTTTTCCAGTGTCCTTTTGTTATGTTGCATATAGCGATAATTAAAGGGATTCTCAGCTGGTTGTAAAAGATTTCATTTTGTTATATCTTCAGTTAAATGTGTTAGCTAAATCAGATTATACCTTTAAAAATGAAAAAGGTGTTCTGGAATTATTTGTTAACTGCACAGATTTGTTCTTTAAGAAATTCATAAGATCATAGAATCATGGTTTTTTTAAAGCTGAAATAGACTTTCAAACATGGTAAATGTAAGAAGTTTGTTTTGAACCTGTGCAATTATAATAATGACCTTTAATTCTTTCCTAATGGCCTAGATGGAATTAATTGGTTATTTCAATATCAGGGCTCATCTTGTGTGGAATTTTAAAAGAGTCTCTTCTTTCTCATAATGGGTTTTATCAACCATTATGATAACTTTATCTATCAAGCTTATTTAACATGTTCTGAAAGCACATTTTTAAGAGTCTTGGCACTGTCTTTCTTCCTTTCATCTTTCTTCTACATTATTTGCAGTGAGGAAGAACCCATTTTTGTTCTTTTGTAATTTTGTTCCGGTCAAGCTATCATTTAGATCTTACCAACAGTCTTTCCTTTTAATTATGTTTCCTATATTGAGAAATTTTTTTGGTTGGAAATAGTATACTATTTACAAAAATCGAGAAACCATTCTTTGCTTATGGAAAGTTGTAAGCCATGCAATTTCTAAATAGCAGCCATGCTGCCATCTTCTGGTTAGAATAAGAATTTTCTTATGCTTACAAGCTTCATTTTAAAATGCATCTTGATGTATTTTCAATTTTTTTTTATGTCTACTAAGTGAAGGACACATATTTGGATAATTAGAGCACTGCATCTAGAGTTCTGTTGTCCTGAAGTCCTAAAGCAAAGAAAAACTTAAGTCTTATAATTTTAAATATTATAATCGAATGGGACGCCAAGGATAAAAAAAAAAAATGTTTTATCCCATGATTAGTTACCTTGGACACCAGTGAGATTTTCTGACACTGTTAAAAAAATCATATTAGCCTTTACTTCATTTTTTTCACAGCTTTTCAGTGGGGCAGCAAAATGACCACCCTTCCCTCAGTGAGTGTAACATTTTCCAAATCCACAATTCCTGTTAATATTAGGACTGCATGTTATTTAATGCTATTTCAGGTAGCACTGAACCATTCGCCAATTTAACTGTCTTATTTTCATTTGAAAACTCTGCCAGCACCTATAGTGCAGGCCAATGGCCACAAAGGAAGGGTAGACGGAAGCGAGCGTTTCACATATCTTTAAGTGCTTTTTCATTTTAAATGATCATTAAGACTTATAGCACTCTTTTTTTGTGTGCGTTAGTGTAATCTAATGATGTTCAATTTTTGTATGTGTGAAAATTCCCATTTACCCCATTGGCATTCTTCTCCTAGTAGCCCTGTAGGAAAAAATAGAACAATTTTATGAGATAAATTGATGTCTCACACTGAAAACTGATTTTAAAATGTAAGATATTACATACATTGCTTCAAATTCAAATGAGGAAGTACATTCAGTGGCTTCAAGCTCTGTGCTATTTTCAGATGACTATATGAGAGTGTAAATCATAATAGCTCATTGAAAATCAGAATGCAAATGGCCCCAGTAAATGTTTAGCAACAGAGGATTTTCTCAACTGTTTATTAAGAGCAATCCAAAATCTAAAGCAGTTGAGACAGGTGCTAATTTCAATCCTGTTATTAGTAATTAGTGATGAAATTTAATGATGTTTCTAAGTAGCTCTGAAGCATTTGTCATATAAACATGGTTTAAATTTAAGGGGGCATTAAAATTGAGTTTTTAAGCTTAATAGACTTGGGCAAACAGGTATTTTGAATAATCAATCCCTCTGAGAGCATATGCCAAATTTAAATGGCAAAATTGGCCCATTTGTTGTGGGCACAAAAATGACCTTGTCACTTCTGGATACTGTGTGTGTGTGGGTATGGATGTGGATCATACCATACCTGGATGGTTGATTGCTATTAGTTTACTAAAATACAGGACCTGAAATTTCATTATTTTGTCATGACAAAATTATTTTTAGTCTCCTATATTCACAAAAATTGCTGTTATCATAAGTTGATAGATGCCAATTGAATTGAAATTTTATCATCCCATAGTTTTACTATGAATAAAATGGGTGTATCTGTAAATTGTGCCATTTGATCCATTTCTCTGAGCTGTTTTGTTTTCTTCCGATTATGAAGATGCAATATTTCTTCATATCCACAAACAAAAGTAAAACTCTTACTTGGTCAAACTCATGATCTTCTATTATCAGCAGCAAAGCAGAACTAAATGTATTAAAATGCCCACACATACGTATATGTTATCAATATAAGTAGATAGACAAAAGGATAGTTGGACAGGTAGATACATATGATTGTCAATGTGTTTCCTAAATTTCTTTTATACTGTTAAGAAAGATTATCTCTGTTAGTAAAAAGCATAATAAATTATTTTATTCAGAAATTTACTCCTGTTATACACAACGTGAACCTGAGTCAAGAGGGAAAAATGTTTTATTCAATATTTTCAAAAGTTTCAAATTCAGCTCAGAATATGGTATTTTAGAAAAAAACTATGTAATGGTAAAAGTATCTTATTTGTTCTTCCTTCTATGTAGTTCCTACTTGGTTTCCATTAGATTAAATCCCAAATTCCAGTTAACTTTAAGTAAATGGATAAAAAGTACAAAATAGGTAACAATATTAAGATTAAAAAGTTTTGAGGATAAAATGAGACTTTAAGTTGTATGGTACTGGAAATAGTTTATGAAATTCAACCTACTACTTCCGAAAAAATAAGAGTATCAAAGAGTTAAAGAATAATCAAAAGGAGTAAGAAATAAAAAGACTTAATCTGATTCCACCAACATATATTGACCTCTTGTCCTATACAAGGCATTAAAATAGGTTAAAAAATATGTGTTTGGCACATGTCCTGCCCTCAGGTGTTCAGAGCTCATCAAGTGAGTTAGACACATAAACATCTATTAAAACAATATGATGAATACATATATATGGTGTTCCAAAAAGTACAAATTACAATACCATTAATTATGCCCATGTTGACCATAGAAGATATTACCAAGAAATGACATAAGGACAGGCCTTAAAGGATGCTTAGATTTCTGCAAGGCAAACGAGTGGTTATTTGAAGAAACATGAGTAATATAGTGAAAGGTATGGAGAATTAACGATTTATGGTATTTGGGGCACTGGTAGCAGAGGCAAAAGTGAGTGTACCAGTATGGCTAGAGCAGAAAAGGCATGGGGGGGATATGTAGAAGACAAAAATAGGGAGGTAAGTGAGGCATACTGAATGATAAGCTAATCAAACAAGGAGAACTTAGACTCTTTAAAGAGATGAGTCTTGACGGTCATCATGAATAGCATTGTTTGTCGACTATTTCACATGTGAGATTTAATCTGATCTTCAAAAAAGCCCTGAAAAGTAAGAATTACTATGCTCTCAGTTTTACAGATAATAAAACCAAGGCTTACAGAAGATAAATATTTTCTCTGGAATCAAACCCGTAGTAAGTAACTCAAACTGAATATCTCTCTAAAGGTCTTATCTCTTCTACTAAACTGCCAACCTGACCAGAATGGTGTTTTAAAAGATAACTTTACTAGCAGTGCTAAATAAGAATACATTGAAGGGAAGCAAACCTAAAAGGAGTAGATAACAGTTTAGAAGATGCTGCAATCATCTAAACCAGAAATATCACAGGTCTAAATGAATGAGGGAGTGGAAAGAGCAGAGGCAGCTTTACCGTAAAACCAAAATACTTGAGCTTGAATGTCCTCACTGGCACAGGCCACTCCCAAGCCCCTGGGAGGAGCCCTTGCACAGGCTTCACATTATCATATATGTTTGTATATGTTTGTAAAATGTGCGAATACTTTACGTATAATTAAGGCTCCTGTCTCTTTCTACTTTGTCTTCCAATCTGTCACACTTTTGCTCCTGTCCTGTGGTGTTGTAAAGGCCACATGTATTTGGAGATCTGGATAGGGAAATATTTGAGAATATATTTAGTTTGGAAATAGTAGGTTATATTGGGTTTTAGTTTTAGCTATCCCATTGTAGGGGAAGTTTTTAGGAATACTATCACCCGAAGTTAACTCATCCAGCTCTGAAATACTGTTATAGGGCTAGAGATCTGATCACAATATTGAGGGCCATTGCCACCCAGCCAAGGAAGCATTTGGCTAGTGGAAGAAAAACAAGGTTTGAATTTTAAGGAACCAAAAACAAGTCTGGGGAAAATTCTAAATCATCAAACAAATAAAGTATAAGCACAGTATTGTGTTATTGACACTTAGGCAAAAAGGGATGTCAAAAGGGAATATACATACTAGATAATGAGGCGTATACAATTATAAACATGTCATTAAACCTTTTCCTTATTTTTGATGGAAATAACAAAATAGACTTGATTAGTATTTCTTTGTTGTACGACAAAAACCTCCAGCAGTACTTCAAACTGCAAATACACCTGTGTATGAAGTTGCATGGTTCATATTTCCTGTTGTATCAGATCATGTCTTACCACATCTGACACATCTTCTTCTGACAATGACTGGGAGCTCCAGACTAAACAGTAAGTAAAATTGCCACTGACATAGCAAAATGTTCCAAATATACTAGAAAAAAAAAAAGTACATTTCTAGTCTCTCTACAGAAACTATCGCAGGATTGTTTTTATGTGAAGAAGATATCAATATCCATGCACCACCACCACAAGAAAAAAGAAAGAAAATATGTAGAATTACAGAACTGTATTAAGAAAAAGATTCTTCTAAATTTAAAGTATTTTTCAGTTTTTTAAAATATGCAATTTATTGTGATTTCTTTATTCTTTCTAATCAAATATTCACTTCTGAACAGATGCTGTATTTTTAAAGAGGATCCCCAAATTGATACCAAGTTTTGGTTCTGAAACCCAAATCCTTTCCTAAGTTTAAAGAAGAAGAAAAGGAGGCTGGGATATCTGAGAAATGTTTTGAAGATAAACTTGCTAATACTTTTTAATCCAATGGCAGGGAGAGTAAGATAAAATTCCATGGTGCCTATCATGGATAGAGTACTGAAAAGGATTCCAGGTTTGCATAGAAGACAGCTCAATTTTAGATATGTGATGTCTGAGGAATCAATGAAATTATGGGAAGAAATATCTGGGAGGAGGTTGAAATGATGGCTCTGATGTTCAGGAGAAAATTGAAAAAAAGTCATGTAAATTTAAGGAAACTAAGCATTTGGTGACAGCTAAAGCTAAGAAAGTAGATGACAACGCTCAGGGAGGAACTTCTCAGTTGGAAGAAATGAATAGAGGTACAAAGACTGTAGCCTGATAAATGTGTGGAGGAAAATGAGGAACCAAAGCATGTCCAAGAAAAAGCAAGCAAAAGTTGCACTCAGAAAGGTAGGCAAGAATTAGTAGAAAGTTGAATTTGGAAGGTAAAGTCAGAAAGGACTTCATGAAAAACCTAAACATAGCAAAGTCTTCAGGAATAAAAGGGACATGAGGACTGAGAAAAGGATGCTAGTGTTTTGGGGTTCCTTTAAACCCCTTTATTGAGGTATGATTTGGCATACAGGAAGCTACATAAATTCAGCGTATACAACTTGATGAGTTTGGAGAGAAGTATACACCATTATGCCATTGCCACGATCAAGGCCATAAACTTATTCATCACCTGAATAGTAATATTTAAAAGGATGCTGGTGAACTCAGTGTAAGAAGTTTTTATCAACTAATAGAAATGGAAGATTGAACATATTTTTCTGAATAGTAACTGGGATATCTGAGAGCAAAGACAGTGGCCACACACTGTACTTTAAATAAATATATGGGGAAGGAATAAAAAACACATTTTAGAAGAGAATGTTACAAAGTATTTGGCACAGAATTAGCTTAATTTCAAAAAATACAGCATGCATAAAATATCGAGATTTATGCCAAAATAGTAATACCCTAGGTAATAGAATTTCAGGCAGTTGTTTTTGTTTTTTCAAACAGGTAGTTTAGTTGTTTTGTTTTGTTTTGTTTTTTGTATGTATTTCAAAGGTTTTTTAAAAATAAAATTAGCTTATAATACTATAAATTAAATATTTAAAAAGTGTAAAGCAAATTTATAAAATTTAAGAAGGTAATTATTGTTTAAGGAAGACAGTAATAGCTAAGGTTAGAAGGTTCTAGAAGATAAACACCAAAGATAATAGATGGACCAAAAATCTAGAAAAATGAGAAAGAAGAGAGTGAATAATCAAAAATTGATGAGGCTATACTTGATGAAAAGAAACATCTTCTGTCAGGCTAGGCATGGTGGCTCACGCATGTAATCCCAGCACTTTGGGAGGCTGAGGCAGGTGGATCACCTGAGGTCAGGAGTTAGAGGCCAGCCTGGCCAACATGGTGAAACCTTGTCTCTACTAAAAATACAAAAACTAGCCAGGCGTTGTGGCAGTCACCTGTAATCTCAGCTACTTGGGGGGCTGAGGCAGGAGAATCGCTTGAACCCAGGCTGTGGAGGTTGCAGTGAGCTGAGATTGTGCCATCACACTCCAGCCTGGGGTACAATAGCGAGACTTCATCTCAAAATAAATAAATAAATAAATCATCTTCTGTCATAAAATTGGGAAGGAAGTAGCAAAGGAGTTAGAAAATGATGGATTTGGGGTGAAATAAAAGTAAGTTAAAGAGTTTATGTCTGAAAACATGAATGTTCTTGATCATATTAGAGATTCATAGTTCAGCAAAATTTGAAAAAGCCAAAAGAGGATTGGAACCTCACAGAATAGCCACCAGGGAGAAAGGACAAGGAAGGGAAATATAACAAAAGAATTTACCAAGTGATATTGAGGGCCCAAGCAGTGTCTGAAAATCATAAATCTTAATAGAGTCAATTAATAAATACTATGTTATTTTCTTTGATAACATTGTAGGGGAGGAAGCCTTTATTCACTCCTCACTAGATTTATGGCTGAGACATATGTAATAAAATAGGTCAACAAGGAAAAATCATATTTATTTAATATGAGTTTTACCTGACACAGGCGCCTTCAGAAATGAAGACTCAAAGAAATAGGGAAACCTTTTACATTTGATAAAGTAAATAGTTGTGAAGTATGATTGGACAAAAGGAATATGATCTAATGGTAATAAATTAGGGGGAATTTAGCAAGGGTTGTTTGTTCAGGTTCCTCTGTGTCCTTGTGTCTTCAGACATAAGGCCATTCCTTTCCTCCAAGGATAGGGAAGGGGCTTCTCAGATAAGAATCTTATGACCTGTTTCCTGGGAGAAGGTCAGAGAATGACCTTTCTGCTTCTGCTATTTTTCTCAAATATTAAGATGCCATATTTTGGGGTATCATGTTCTGAATTCTGTCAGAATGTAGCAGCCTAGAAGTAGAAATGGAGGAAGAAATGGTTATTTGGAATAGTATGTAGAGAAGAGAAAAAGAAGGAAATAAAGTAGTTGCTGAGAGTGCAGTTAAAATGACTGATTTATGAAGCAGACACAGCAAATTGGAAGCAAAATCAGGTAGAGGTCTTCCATATGGAGATATAATCAGAAATTAGACAATATTACTCAAATTACCAAAGCATAGTGGGTGGGAATCTCGAATCCTGAGACATAATGGAGGCAAAATATTTTGCTTTTGTTTTTCTTTTAATGTTTTAAAAAAATGCTTTGTTCTCAAAAAATGTTGAAAGTTGGGATATTTTGCACATTAGATCCCCATCCTACTTATTAAGAAAACATCAGAACATTACTCCTCTTATTATTATGGGAATGACTGCAGAATCAAAACTTACATACCTCATCTACATATTTTAAAAGTCATTTGACCAGGAGTTTCCCTCCAATTTATATATTTTAAAAATAAATGCAATTAACTTCCATATAGGAAATAAATGAGATGGGTTTGTAGTCAGGTTGAAGAGTACATTAAATGCTAATATATTAGGTTGAGATATATGTTTTGGAAAGAGAGTTAAACTTAAAAATTAAAGATCTTATAGTAAGAGCAATTACAGAATGTAGCTCTTTAAATGAGTTAATCAATAGAATAGAATTGAAGACCACTGGAATTTGAAAGTCTTGAGAGTTCAGAATGGATCATTCAGAGGATACTGAAGTTACCCACAGTCTTTTGAAGTGCTAAGGGTAGAAAGGGACTCTAAAGGCCAGGCCAAATACTTCTAAAAATGAAACTAAGCATAGCTTTTGAAAGAATGACACTATGTTTCCCTGCGGGCAGATAAGGAAGAGTCATAAGCTAAGTGCTGTCAGTTCAATATTCCATAAACACTAATGAGAACCAAGGTAAAGCATACATTTGCTAATGCTAAAATCCACAAGAGACCGAACTATCTCTTTACCAACAATAAAGAAGGGGGGTGGGCATTAGAGGAAGGTTAGGCTTCAATAAAAGGTTGGAAATAAAATGCCCCAATGAACATAAATAAAGAGTTAAAAGTAACATAAGAGTTTGAGGCCTTAACAAAAGGACAAAGCAAGGAAGATAAAGTAGTCATCTAAAGGGAATCCAGGCTGAGAGAGACTAAGTGGAGAGCTTTCATTTTGAACTTTGATTAATTACGAAGACTAAAGAAAAAGAGACAGAGAAAAAGGATAAGGATTAAACCTGCTTCAAAGTAAAAAAGAAATTCCTTTCAGTCTACAAATTTTCATTCTCAACTATTCCTAAAGGTGGATGAGTCACTTGACATTCTTGTCAAAAGAAAAACAAAATAAAATATTGAATTCCAGAAGAGATTTCCGTCAAAATAAGTAAAATAAAGTTTCCAAAGTGAAATACATTTTGGAAGTCCTGCATACCACACTATTTTGGGATTATCTTAATGCCCATTTGTTTTATAAAATGTTTGATTAGACAGGCAGGGTGGTGCACTTGTAGTACCAGCTACTCCAGAGGCTGAGGCGGAAGGATGGCTTGAGTCAAGGAATTCCAGCCTGTGGTGAGCTGATTGAGCCACCGTGCTCCATCCTGGGGACAAAGCAAGATCTTATCTTTTAAAAAATAAAATATTTAAGATATTCCCCAGTTTTGCAAAAACTCTATTTAACATTTCATAAATGTATATGAACTCAGCCATTTGGAAAGAAAAGGGACTAGTGTGATCCTAAATCATAGGTTCCTTGGAGAAAAAGGGCAAAAGCAAAGGGCCAATTAATTAAATGATTTTAAAAGACCCTTTAATGATTTATAACTAATGAATCATAGGTCTGTAAAGAGAACCGTTTGAAATTGAATAGATGAACAAAGGAAGGATC
The DNA here is from genome assembly GCF_043159975.1 of Macaca nemestrina. Lineage (NCBI taxonomy): Eukaryota > Metazoa > Chordata > Mammalia > Primates > Cercopithecidae > Macaca > Macaca nemestrina. Next base: position 39,485,115 of record NC_092138.1, read on the forward strand.
ATTGTCTATAGACCATGGGTTCCTGGAAGACAGAAACCACTTGTTTGATACTTTGTAGCTCTGTCAGCACATGGTAAATATCTGATAAATGTATTTTGACTGATTGAATGATACTTCATTAATATTTGGTATTTAATTACATTTGCCCAATTTATGTAATGTTGAAAGGTGTTTAGGGGTCAATAGAGGAGCTCATCCACATCTCTAGCTTATAGCAGTACATATAACAAGCAATTTAAAGCTTGTAAAACAATAGCCACTCAAAATTTAATGAACATTTCTTAAGGGATATGCAACACAAGCATTTACATCTCTAAAGGAGATAAAGGATACTTGAGCTTTTTGACAACTGTCCAAGTACTAATCTCCTTGTTCTATACTAAGAGTTTAGAATGTATTTAAATTAGAAAGATGTTATAAATAGCCACTCAACTGTTTTTTATTTATTTATTTTTGCATTTGAGAAGGAAAAAAGAATCAGACACTTATTTAAAAGTCATCTTATATCAAAAGTAAATATTAGGCACTTCCATTGTGTAACAACTTTGATTTTAGAGGTCTTTTTAGTGACAAATATAAATGAAATTTTTAAATGGTGAGTACCCGGTATACATTCTTAGAAAGGAAAATGCTTGCATGCATATAAGTCCTCTCTGATGAAGAAAAGCTACTAACTTTAAGCCTACCCACTTTTCTCTATGCTGCAACAGGTATAATATAAGCAAGCTAAAGAGGATTTAAAAAAAAAGTATCTTTCAATATAAAACAGGAATGGAAATACACTGTACCTAAACGCCAATGGGATTTTCCTTTTGTCAAAGGCTGCCCTTCTATAACCTGTTCTGAGTTTATAAAGCATACTAATCTCACTGTGGCTCTTATTACACCTCTTTGGTTGTTAATTTTAAATAATCTGTACCAAGTCAAGTTTACCAAAGTACATAAAGGGAGCATATTTCTGTCACCATTGGAGAGTAAGCGAACAAAACTTTTGTTGGACTAAGAAAAGCAGTTTTACCTGCAATTCTGACAATTCATTTTATTAACTGATTGGTCAATAATTGTTTTGAGTTTATAGGGTAATAATTTCGCTGTTGGAGGACACATTTCAGCTAACTATTAGAAGTTAAATTCAGCAAACAGAAGGATACTAATTAACTGCCGCTTAAGAAATTGACCAGGCCACTGCAAGTTCTTTTGTCCGTTGTCTATAAATCAGAAGGATGCTCTTTAAGGCATTTCCACCAGGATACATGTTGGCACAAAACTCGGACAAGCAGTGCTCACAATCAGAAGACTACAATGATAACAGATAAAGGTTATTGTTCTGTTTATATGAAAATGGAGTTAGCTTGGATAATTTTCAAAATTTAAGGATATATTCTGAGTTGGTGGGTATTGAGAAAAAAATTGTTTCATCTTATGAATTTCAAATTGAATTTATTTAGCACCAATTGCTTAATTGCAACGCAAGTTGCTTAAGGTGTAGTCTAGTTTATTTGAATACTGTCTTTCATCTCCTTAAATTAGTGCAGACACAGTCCAGTCCAAGACTCCTATTGGTCCAATATGATAATTTAAACTCCGTTTAAAATTGCTTTTACTTTACTCCTGAAATACGCATAATGTAATGGAAATGTTTGAGATCAAGATTCCTGTGGGTTGATAGGAATCCTGTTGTTTCCCTCATTTGTCATCCAAATATGTCCATATTTTGTATTCTTGGCAATTGTATGAACTAAGATGTCCTTAGGTCAAAAGGGCACATAATTATAACTTGCTCCCTGCCTTCTTATATTTGAAGTTAATGCACTACCTTATATTAAGCGATAATTTGCTCCTAAATTAGCCGCATAACCCAAACTTAATCTCTGGGTTCCAAATATGAAATACCTTGTTTTTCTAACATGTGGATAATGTCCACTTTGTACATCTCTGCTCTATAGCCTAGGGAACTCTTATAAATGTATATTCAGAAACTATTTGTGGGAAAGCTTAGCCATATAGTAACTCATATCACACAAAGCCCAGGATGCCAGGAACTTTTTTTAAAAAAAATTCAGCTCTCCATACCCAGAATCCAGAACAGCACCTAGCTTATAGTTGGAGCTCAGTAAATGCTTGTTGAATGAATACACCTATCAGCTTTTTCTCCGTATATTCTCTGAGGACCTCTAACACATGCTGGCAACCTCTCCCTCCCCCACAAAAAAAATTCTAATGAAACAAACTCACCATGGTTTATTCATTCTCTCTTTCTCACACATATTTTCTTTTGCATTACATGAATAATGCATATAATTTGAGATATTTTAAGAGTACCAAACACTATACTAATTATATTAATTTTAAGCATGGTAAGATGATCAAATTTACTATTACTGAACTACATGGAATTTCCTTGGAAAACCTAGTTCCACAAAATATTTTAATCTGATTCAGCAAAAACTGACTAAGACATATTTTGCAGCATATCCATATCGGTTTATTATAATTTTAAAAATCTATAATTAGGCAAATGTATTGCTAGATATGTAAGCATTATGCAAGTAGAAAAAGATACACTAAATCACTGAAAATGTTGGTGGTCTACTATTGGAGTAATTTGGGGAAAATACTAATGTTGCTTTCACCCTCACTTAACTGGACATTTTGATAAAACAACAACAACAACAACAACAACAGCAAGTCAGTAAACCATTCAGTGATAATCCTCATTGGTAGTAAAAAATATCAAACTCTTATAAGAAACACAAATTTTTAAATCACTCTCACTATAGCTGCAGAATTGAAGAAACTGTATTTTTTCATTAGATTGCTTCAGTATCTAGAATTCAGAAATAATTATTTCTTTTCTTAAATTAATGGGATATTACTTCCAACAATAGTTTTTCTGCATTTTCTCATTTTTAAATACATCAGTGAAATTTTAACTTATAATGAGCTTCCCAAATACATAAAACTTCATGGCCAGCAGAATTAGTACTGTTTTAATAAGGCATCTCACAAATAAATATAATTGTAACTGGTGCCTTCTTGATGTCTAGAATCTCTGCGTGGTATACCAATGATGTCTGTGAGGGGAAAACAAAATTTTACATTTATAAATGCCTTTTTTTTTTTCTCTTTTCTTTCGGGAAGAAACTGGTTTTCCTCTCAAACTAATATATGCGATTATTAAAGGTAAAAACATAAAAAAAATCAAATAAAAAAGGAATTTATCTTTTAAAGAGAAGCTCATATGTTAATGAACTTGAAGTATTTTAATGAAATATCAGAAAGATCCTGACATCGTAGTTTTACAATACACAAGAGCAAACAAGAGATGTAGATTTTGTTTAGTGTTTCACTATCTCAGTAGAAGTTTGTGGGTGCCTATCTTAACTGACGTCTCTTACTGGGGCAATGGAACAAGAACTATGCCCACATTGCTGCATTCCAATGTTAAAATGTACATCATCAGAAATGTAGCGTGTGTGTGTGTGTGTTTTCTTTTTTTTGTTTGTTTTGTTTTGTTTTTTTTCATGCACAAAGGTTATCTGATGGCTGTTTTTGATCAGCTTCTAACCTCAAGAAAAACTATTTTTCACTAGAAGCAAGTACTGCTATGTATGTCCAGTATCATCTCTCTACATTTCTTTTGGTCCCCTAGAGTTCTTTTAGTTGAAAGAAGCTTTGACTCTGAAACAGGGCAATTATATAATCATGCAATATTTTATACTGTAGCAGTACACTGCACTGAATTTCCCATCCCTGAAGCCCACTTGGAAATGGCTGGAAATATGGATCCAGCTATTGAATCACACATTAATGTATCAGCACACAGGAAACTAATCCAAACAAAAAAAAAAGTTTAAAAGGGTAAATTGAATATCTACTACAATTGTGAATTCATGAATGTGTTCTAAAATTTGTATGAACAAAAAATTTTATATGGCTTTTAACAACATTATAAATTTTCAACCAGAAAGGAACTTCGATCTTTCCTTGACTCTTGAGGAAATCTCTCAGATTTTACTTAAATCAGTTCTTGGCATCTAGTAGGTGTTGAATAAATGTTTATTGAATACATACATAAAATGTTAAATAATTTGTGGGGAGAAATCATATTATGAAACTCATGAATATAAAGGCATTTAATCTAAACAAGACTTTGAGCTAATACAAAGTTTACTTCTTTAGCATATCATGCACTTGGTAGAGATATGAGGTTTTTTTTTTTTTTTTTTTTTTTTTTTTTTTTGAGGTGGAGTCTCGCTCTGTCCCCCGGCTGGAGTGCAGTGGAGCGATCTCGGCTCACTGCAAGCTACGCCTCCCGGGATCAGCCATTCCCCTGCCTCAGCCTCCTGAGTAGCTGAGACTACACTACAGGCGCCCGCCACCGCTCCCGGCTAATTTTTTGTATTTTTAATAGAGACGGTGGTCTCTATTTCACTGTGGTCTCTATCGATCTCCTGACCTTGTGATCCGCCCGCCTCGGCCTCCCAAAGTGCTGGGATTACAGGCGTGAGCCACCGTGCCCGACCGAGGTGTGCTTTTTATATATAAAATGTTTGATTATAATCCGATGATTCAAAATAGAATTTTTATATTATGTTAAATTTCATCCACATTTTACATAAGCAATTGAAGTATTAACTTGATAGATGAAATTCTTTGTTAAGTATTATAATTTTATATGATTGTCCTAAAGGTGAAAAGGTGATCATGCATAAAATATGTTTAAAAATTAGTGATAGTAATACTTTACATTTTACAATATTGTACAGTTTATATAGTACAATTGTGTAATATCTAAATTGATCCTCATAGAGACTTTGGAATTAAGTATAAACAGTCTCTTTTAATTAGAAAAAATAAATACCATAGTAGCTTGGAGCATGGGTTCTGGGGCCGGGCTTACCGAAATTCTGCCTTTTACTGCGCGCCTTCAAGCAAATGTCTCAACAATCCCCAAATGAGTATTAACAACCTCACAATGATCTAGTAGCATTAGAAGAAGTAATATATAAGTGCTTTGTCTAGTGCCCTTTGTTCGGCAAATGTATAATAATGATTTCATTATTAGCCTCAGTCTTTATAGTGATATTGTTATTAATGACAGATTGGGCTGTCAATTAAGTGACTGGTTAGGAAGCAACAGTATTAGAACAGAGGCAGAGTTCAAAAGCGGGTGGTTTGACTTCACAGGTTTATTCCTAGATTGACACTAAATGTAAATATTTGCTATCTGAAGGAACCCTTTCAGATTAGTTTTACAAAATAAAAAAGTAAATTTGAATACTTAAAGCTTTTTCTCCTATTATAACTCAGGGTTTATACATATTGAGATTTCTTAAAATACACTTTTATGCCTTTATTATTGGTGCTAGAAAAGCTATTCTTCAGTGAAAGCTAGATTCTAACTTTTTCAGCTTAAAAAGCAATTTGGTTGAAATGGTACCTAATTACTCTATTCTCAAAGGAAGGATGACCTTTCAAACGTGTGTTTATCAGCCTCTTGCTCAAGAACATTAATGTTCCTCTTGAACTCAGACAAATACTCTTTTTTTTTTTTTTTTTTTGAGACGGAGTCTCGCTCTGTCGCCCAGGCTGGAGTGCAGTGGCCAGATTTCAGCTCACTGCAAGCTCCGCCTCCCGGGTTCCCGCCATTCTCCTGCCTCAGCCTCCCGAGTAGCTGGGACCACAGGCGCCGCCACCTCGCCCGGCTAATTTTTTGTGTTTTTAGTAGAGACGGGGTTTCGCCGTGTTAGCCAGGATGGTCTCGATCTCCTGACCTTGTGATCCGCCCGTCTCGGCCTCCCAAAGTGCTGGGATTACAGGCTTGAGCCACCGCGCCCGGCCAGACAAATACTCTTATTGAGTGAGAAACAGAGCTTAGAAACAACATTAACAGACTTCTGTAAGAAGTACAGAAAGAAGAAAATGCACAAAGTAGAAAAGAAGTCAAAAATAAATAAATAAATAAATAAATAAATAAATAAATAAAGTGAACCAAATTAATATATTCACTCAACAAATATCTTACACAGAAGTAGCTTTTAGAGGGAACGGTGAACCTAACCCTCAAATGGTTTACCATGCTAAACCATTTGTCATTCTGTTACCATATCTAACAGCCATTAGATATAAAGGATCACTAAAGAAAAGAGTAAAAGGAGAGGAGGTAAATTTACGCAGGCATAAGAATTATAGGATGCACGGGTCTTATTTAAAGGTTGCTAGTGTTAGAGTAGGTAGGCAGCCATGAGCAAGGCAAGAGAGTCCTGATTCACCCCCAGGAATGTCAGGCAACCATCAGAAGATGGTCAGGCAGTTATCATACTGCCTCTCTAAAATAACAGTTGGTTGCAGACTGTGCCCCCCCCCCAAAAAAAAAGGCAATCTCTCAGATAGAAAACACCTGAAGATGGTGGTGATTATAAGGTCCTCTGAGCTGACGGCACCATGGTCAAGCCATTATGACATTCCCCCACCCTTGTGATAATGTACTTTGTGATATTCTCATCCTTGTGAATGTACTTTGTAACATTCCTCCCCACCCTTGTGACAATACACCCTCCCTGCTCTTGTGAATGTACTTTGTAACATTCTCCCAGTCCTTGAGAATGGACTTTGTAACATCGATCCCCTGACCACAAAAAATTGCTCCTGACTCCACCAACTATCCCAAACCTTTAAGAACCAATGATAATCCCACCACCCTTTGCTGACTCCTTTCTCAGACTCAGCCCACTTGCACCCAAGTGAAAAAACAGCCTTGTTGCTCACACTAAGCCTGCTCAGGTGGTTTCTTATACAGAAGCGCCTAACGGTGATCAGCAGCTTCCCAATAAGATCTCAGGAGTTGGGTGAGTGGGCTCAAGCATGCACACTAAGAGGCAAAATGGCAGGGTTTAACTGGTATCTGACCTTCCTCTAGGAACACTCAACTGGTAAGAGATAAACAGCTCTTGTGAGTATGCGTACAACTTCAGTAAACACACTGCACTTATAGCCCCTACCAAGTGCTGGCAGGCCACTGAGTATGCGAACAACCCACTGCAAAGGAAGAACCTGGAGAAAAGAAATGCAAACCTCAGATCAATGCCAATGTAAACAAACCCCAAGACAAGGGTCAGATGGACTACTCGGATCTCTCAGGTCACCCACGTGGCCCTCTTCCAAGTGTATTTCTTTTTGTTCCTGCTCTAAAATTTTTTAATAAACTTTCACTCCCGCGCCAAAACTTGCCTCAGTCTCTATCTTATGCCCCTCAGCAGAATTATTTCCATTAAGGAGGCAAGAACTGAGTTGCTACGGGAGTTACTAAAGATTTTGAGCAAGCAGGTAACAATCTGAGTGGTGCGGTAGAAGATACCCTACAAATGTGCTTAATCACCCAATATATTTTTTCTATTCCCTGTCCCTTTCTTGTTAACACATGCAAGCACACTTCACATACTCATGTGAAGATAAGTATTGAAAATCCTCTGATTTCAGGAAACAGGTGGGCATGAGTTCGGTTATGGTTATCAAACAAGATGCAATGTTGGCTGGGAAGCTTGTGGGAAGATTTCAGAGAAAAGGCAATAGTAATGTGAAGAGATAGATTCCCTCTTGCTCTGACTTCTCCCCTTGTTAACCATTTTCCCATATGCTCCAAGAATACTCTCTGCTGATGCTTGCAGCTACAACATTCACCCTGAGACAACTTTGTGAAAATATCTTGCTTTTATTATTATTTACGCATTGCTCTAGTATATTCACTTTGGAAACAAAAGACGTCATTCTATTTATAGCATTCTATTTCTACTACTGGTGTTTTCATTTACAAAAATATAGTGATTCTTGATGGCTGAAAATTTCAACTCCTAGAAAACGGAGGATTTCTACGCATGATGCTAACTTCATTATGGAACTGCTATTGGCTGAAGATTCATTTGAAGAATCCAATTTTTCCACAACAGATGATTCTGATGATTCAGATAATTCTGATGTTTGTTCTGTTTAGAAATCATTTTAAGAGCAGTTTTTACATTGCATTTTCATACTGAAAATCAATCAGATTTGCTTCCGCCTCAAAGAGTGTGTTTATGTAAAAATTAAATGAGTGCTAATGGTGAGCTGTCCCCTTTTGTTTTTCTAAATGAGAAAAGAGTGGAACTAAAATAGGCAACTACTAGGTTGAGAATCTATGAATATATGAGAATATTATGAATTCCTGTTTAAGCCACCCTTAATCAGTTTCTCTAATCCTTATGTTTGAAATTGTTTGTAACTATTGCATACTCCATAACTGCTATGTTTTATAGGTTACTGGGGGCACAGAGAACGATTCTCCAAATTACAGTGTTTTGGCCTGCTGAATATTTTGAATTAAATTAAGTTGGAAGGCCCTAAATCTTCCTCAGATACAAGAACTTTTTAATCTCTTGTTTTTCTTCCACACCTCCACCAAAGCCCTGAAAGGAACTTTGGAATTTCCTTATCTGACCAGAAAAGTCCTTTCCATAGAGATGCAATTGTCTTAAAACCCGCTTTCTAGGAACCTCATCAAATAACCAGAAAAGATTAATCACTGGAGAAAAAGAAAAGATAAAATAGCGTCACCACACCAGGATATGCTTTGTATCTATTTTCTGAGGGCAGCACAGAGAGACTGCCTGAGAGTCTATATAATAAGACCGTCATTGTTCACGGTGCAGTTTTGCCCCTCATTTTCCTTTAACCTGCTCATCCCATTCAGTTTTAAATAAAATCGTAAGAAAATGTCTGCCTCCTGGTTCCATTTATTTCCTCTAAAAATTATTTACTATCCACTCTAAAATTGCCTATAGACCCAACTTCCATCTCCCTTATGATTAGAGTATTAGTTTAATTTTTATTTAATTAATTTAGATACTGGGTCTTGCTTTGTTTTACAGGCTAGAATGCAGTGGATCAATCACAGCTCACTGTAATCTCAAACTCCTGGGCTCAAGCTATCTTCTCACCTCATCTACTGAGCATATAAACCTACTGGTACATGTCACAATACCTGGCTAATTTTTATTTTGTAGTTTTTGTAGAAACAATGTCTCACTATGTTGCCCAGGCTAGTCTCAAATTTCTGGCCTCAGTTGACCCTCCCACCTTAGCCTCATGAAGACCTGGGATTACAGGCAGAAGCCACTGTGCCTGGCCTGAAGAGGGCATTTAATCCCAAACTATCTGGCCCTTCTTTGGGGTCTCATATTTGTGGGTCTCCCATGTCAATGTGCATGTTAATAAGTTTGTATGCCTTTTTTTTCTGTCCATTCTGTCTACTGTCAATTCATTCCAGCAGTGAACCTTCAGTGGATAAAGGGCCTCAACCACTACAAAGTAATAGAGACAAGAAATTGAAGATCAAAGGATTAAGTGATTTCACAATGATTTATGCAGAGTAAATAAAAATTTGAATGAATCTTGTCAGTTGTTCATGAGAGGGGTAATGGAATTAAGAGTGAGAAAGTAACATCAGTTGAATTTTTGAAATAATTGGCTAAATACTGGAAGAGAAGGAAAAGGGAAATGTGAAGCTAACACTGACATTCAGACTGTGTCTGACCAAGACATGTGACATTCCATGATCAGGAACAGGAGATCAGAAGGGAAAATGGCGACTTTGATACTAGATGTAAATTTGACGTTGGAGCAAAACATTCAGGAGGTTGAAAATTATCAAACACACATCAAATGACAGTTAACAATAGAGGTATTTATGCAAATTCAACAGCAGAGTTGAAGTACACTTGGCCTACGTGGGCCTACGTGGCTTTGAACTGTGTGAGTTCACTTACATGTGGATTTTTTCCAACAAAAGTTATACCAAGTGTGTCTGCCTCTCCTGCCTACCCTTCAACCTCCCCTTCTTCCTCCACCTCCTCTTCAGGCTACTCAATGTAAAGACGAAGATGAAGAACCTTATCATGATCCACTTCCAGGAACAAAAAGCAAATACATTTTTTCTTCCACATGATAGTTTTAAAAAGAATTTTCTTTTGTTTAGGTGACTTTATTGTAAGAATATATACTACATAGACTACACAAAATATGTGTTAATCAAATGCTTATGTTATTGGTAAGGCTTTCAGTCAATGTAGACAAAATAGCCTTCTATTGAAAAAAGATGGCATCTAGCACTCTGATGGCAAAAAAGGAGAAGTCAATACCTGTCTTCAAAGCTTCCAAGGACTGGTTTACTCTCTTCTTAAGGGCTAACACAGCTGGTGACCATAGGTTGAATCCAAAGCTGATTTACCATATTGAAAATCCTAGGGCCCTTAATTATTGTGTTAAATCTACTCTGCCTGTGCTCTAGAAATAAAAACAACAAAGACTGGATGACAGCACATCTCTTTACGACATGGTTGAATATTTTACGTTATTTGTTGAAACCTATTGCTCAGGAAAAAAAAAAAAATTTCTTTTAAAATACTGTTGCTCATTGACAATGCATATAGTCACCTAAAAAGCTCTCTGATGAAGGTATAAAGGATATCAATGTTTTTATGCCTGCTAACACAATAGCCATACTGCAACCCATAAATCAAGTAGTAACTTTGACTGTCAGGTCTTATTATTAAATAAATACATCTTTTAAAGTTGTAGCTGCCATAGATAGTGATTCTTCTGATGGATCTGGGCAAAGTAAATCAAACACCATCTGGAAAGAATTCAGCATTCTAGATGCCAGTAAGAACATTTGTGATTCATGAGAGGAAGTCACAACAGCAACATTAAAAGCAGTTCGCCACCGGGTGCGGTGGCTCACGCCTGTAATCCCAACACTTTGGGAGGCCTAGACAGGAGAATCACGTGAGGTCAGGAGTTCCAGACCAGCTTAAACAATATGGTGAAACCCCGTCTCTACTAAAAATACAAAAATTAGCTGGGCGTGGTGGCCCACACCTGTAATTCCAGCTACTCAGGAGGCTGAGGCAAGAGAACCGTGTGAACCCAGAAGGCGGAGGTTGCAGTGAGCCGAGATCGCGTCATTGTACTCCAGCCTGGGCAACAAGAGTGAGTCTTAATAAGTCTCGAAGTCTTATTAAGTCTCTAAATAAATAAATAAATAAATAAATAAATAAATAAAAGCAGTTCGCAAGAAGTTGAGTCTAACCTTCACAGATGGCTTTGAAGAGTTAAATAACTCAGTGAAAGAAGAAACTACAGATGTGGTAGAACTGCAAGGAACTAGAATTGCAAGTGAGACCTGAAGATGTGACAGCATTGCCAAAAATCTCATGATGAAACTTTAACAAATGCGAAGTTGCTTAAGGATGAGCAAAGAAAGTGGGCTGGGCACGGTGGCTCACGCCTGTAATCCCAGCACTTTGGGAGGCTGAGGTGGGCGGATCATGAGGTCAGGAGATCGAGACCATCCTGGCTAACATGGTGAAACCATGTCTCTACTAAAAATACAAAAAAATTAGCTGGGCATGGTGGTGGGCACCTGTGGTCCCAGATACTTGGGAGACTGAGGCAGGAGAATGGCGTGAACTCAGGAGGTGGAGCTTGCAGTTAGCCCAGATCGCACCACTGCACTCCAGCCTGGGTGACAGAGTGAGACTCCATCTCAAAAAAAAAAAAAAAAATGGTTTACTGTAGTGGAACCTACTCTTGATGAAGATGCTATGGATATTGTTGAAATGACAACAAAGGATTAGAACATTACATAAACCTAGTTAATAAAGCAGTGACAGAGTTTGAGGGGATTGACTCCAATTGTTAAAGAAGTCCTGTTGTGGATAAAATCCTATCAAACAGCATTGTATGCTACACAGAAATCTTTCAGGAAAGGAAGAGTAAATCAAAGTGGCAAACTTTACTGTTATCTTAAAAAATGCGCTAGCCACCTCCACCTTCAGCAATTACCACCCTGATCAGTTAGCAGCCATCAACATTGAGGCAAGATGCTTCATAAACAAAAAGATTACAACTCACTGAAGGCTCATATAATTGTTAGCAGTTTTTACCAATATGTTATTTTTTAATTAAGGTGTATGCATTGTTTTTTAGACATATGGCATTTCACACCTCATAGACCATAGTATAGTATAAACATAGCTTTTATATTTATAGGAATCCAAAAATTTTGTATCACTCACTTCATAGTGATGTTTGCTTTATGGTGATATACCAGAACTGAACCTGTAATACCTCAAAGGTGTGCCTGTAATAAGTGCTTGCCAATCAATAATTGCTTTAATTGTAAACAGATTAAATTATCCAATCAAGAAATACACAGTGACTTAGTGTATTTAAAAAAATTTGCAGCAACATGCTCCCTATGAGAGACTAACTTTAGCTTTAAGGACACACATAGGCTAAAAGTGAAGGAACAGAAAAAGATATTCCATGGAAATGGTAACCAAAAGGAAGCAGGTGGTACTTATATGAGACAAAATAGACTTTCAGTCAAAATCTGTCACAAGAGAAAAAAAAAGTCACTATATAATGATAAAGGAATTGAATCATCAAAAGGATGTAACAATTGTAAATATGTATGTACTCTACATTGGAGCACCCAAATATGTAATGAAAATATAAACAGAACTGAAAGGAAAAATAGTAATACAATAGTAAGGGATTTCAATAATGGTATATCATCCAGACAGAAAATCAATAAGGAAACAGCAGACTTGATGAACACTATAGATCAAATAGACCTTAGAGACATATGCAGAAAATGCCATTTAACAAAAGAAGAATGCACATTCTTCTCAAGTGTATACAGAATATTCTCCAGGGTGTATTGTGTTAGACTGTAAATCTGAGCAAATTTAAGAGGACTGAAATTATATCAAATATCTTAAGAGATATTTGATATATTTGGTAAGATTGGTATCAATCCAGTGGTATGAAACTAGAAGTCTGTAAGAGGAGAAAAATAGGAAAATTCACAAATAATGTGGAAAGTAAACAACACACACTCGATGAAATCAATGGGCCAAAGAAGAAATCAAAAAGTATCAGTAGACAAATGAAAAAGAAAAAGACAACATGCAAAAATGTAAAAGATGCAGTACAAGAAGTCCTAAGAGGGAAGTTCATACTGACAAATGCCTACATTTATTAATAATAAAGATCTCAAATAAGCAACCTAATTTTACATCTGAAGAAACTAGAAAAAGAACAAATAAACCCAGAATTAGCAGAAAGAAAATATAAAGATTGGAGCATAAATAAAATGGATACTAGAAAGACAATTAAAATGATTAACAAAACTGAGGTTTTTTTTAAATTATTTTTTATTATTATACTTTAAGTTCTAGGGTACATGTGCATAACGTGCAGGTTTGTTACATATGTATACTTTTGCCATGTTGCTGTGCTGCACCCATCAACTCGTCAGCACCCATCAACTCGTCATTTGCATTGGGAGTTATACCTGATGTAAAAACTGAGTTTTTAAAGACAAAATTGATAAACCTTTAGCCAAAAATAGAACAAAAGAGATAACTCAATAAATTAGAAATGAAAGAGATCTAAGAACTTATGCCATAGTAATATAAAAGATTATAGCAGGTTATTAACAATACATCAATAAATTGCATAGCCTAAAAGAAATTAATAAATTCCAAGTAGCATATAGCCTACTAGAACTGAGTCATGAAGAAATGGAAAACATAAATAGACTAACAATAATTATGTAAAGGGTTTGAAGCACTTATGAAAATCTCCCAAAAAGAAAAGTCTGGGGCAAAATGTCTTCATGAATGAATTCAACCAAATATTTAAATGATTAAAACCAGTCCTTTTCAAACGTTTCTAAAAATTTGAAAAGGGAATACTTCTAAACTCATTTTCAAAGGCCAGAATTACCCTCATACCAAACCCAGATAAAGATGCTAAAAGAAAATTATTCACCAATATTTCTGATGCACATAGATGTAAAAATCCTCAACAAAATATTAGCAAATTTAATTCATCATCACTTTAAAAGGATCATTCACAATGATCAATTGGGAATTATCCCTGTGCAAATGGGTCATTCACCATAATCAAGTGGGATTTATCTCTGGGCTGAAAGATGGTTCAACATATGCAAGTCAAAACGTGTTGTATACCACACTAATAGAATGAAGGATAAATTTCACATGATCTCAATAGATGCAGAAAATGAATTTGACAAAATTTATTATCTTTCCATGATAAAACTCTCAAGAAATTACGTGTAGCAGACATGTAAGTCAACATAATAAAGGCCACATGTTACAAGCCAACAGTAAAAATTAGACTCAATGATGAAAAGTTGAAAGGTTTTCCTTTAAGATCAGGACCAAGACGAATGTGTCTCTCTTACCACTTCTATTCAATGTAATAACGTCCTAACCAGAGCAATTAGGTAAGAAGAAGAAAAAAAAGCATCCAAATCAGAAAGCAGGAAGCCAAAGTATTTGTTTGAAAATGACTTCATTTTATGTAGAGAAAACCCTCAAACCCCACTATAAAACTGTTAGAATAAATGATTTCAGTGAAGTTTTGTGATACAAAATCAACATAAAAAATCATGTTATATTTCTATACACTAACAATTAACTATCTGAGAACAAAATTAAGAAAACAATCCCATTTGCAATAACATCAGAAATGATAAAATACTTATGAATAAATTTAACCAAGGAGGTAGAAGATCTGTATAATGAAAACTATCAAACACTGATGAAATAAATTGAAGAAGACACAAGTAAATAAAATGTTAAAGTGTCCATACTACCTCAAACAATCTACAGATTCCATGCAATCCCTACCATATTCCAATGGCATGTTTCACAGAAATAAAAAATACAATTCTAAAATGTATGAAACCACGAACACTCCAAATACCAAATTAACTCTTTTTTTTTTTTTTTTTTTTTTTTTTTTTTTTTTGGTATAGAGTTTCACTCTCTCACCTGGGCTGGAGTACAGTGGTACAATCACGGTCCACTGCAGTCTTAACCTACTGGGCTCAAGCGATCCTTTCACCTGTGCCTCTTGAATAACTGGGACTACAGGTGCACGCCACCACACCTGACTAATTTTTGTGTGGTCTCAAACTCCTGGGTTCCAGTGCTTCACCCACCTCAGCCTCCCAAGGTGTTCATAAAGCCTCCCAAACTACAAGTAATTTTGAGTAAAAACAGCAAAGCTTGATGCACTACATTTCCTGAACTCAAACTATACTACAAAGCTATAGTAATAAAAAATATGGTATTGGCATAAAAACAGACACATAGACTAATGGATCAGAATAGAGAGCCAATACCCATGCGTGCATATGCTGTCCACATATGAGGTCAACTAATCTTTTTTTTTTTTTTTTTTTTTTTTTTTTTTTTTTGAGACGGAGTCTCGCTCTGTCGCCCAGGCTGGAGTGCAGTGGCGCGATCTCGGCTCACTGCAAGCTCCGCCTCCCGGGTTCACGCCATTCTCCTGCCTCAGCCTCCCAAGTAGCTGGGACTACAGGCACCCACAACCGCGCCCGGCTAATTTTTTTTTTTTGTATTTTTAGTAGAGACGGGGTTTCACCGTGGTCTCGATCTCCTGACCTTGTGATCCGCCCGCCTCGGTCTCCCAAAGTGCTGGGATTACAGGCGTGAGCCACCGCGCCCGGCCAAGGTCAACTAATCTTTAATGAGAGTGCCCAGGATTCACAATGGAGGAAGGACAGTATCTTCAATAAATGGTGTCTGAAAAACTGAATATTCACAGACAAAGGAATGAAACTGGACCCTTAACTTACATAGTACACAAACATTGAATCAAAATAGATTAAATACTTAAATATGAGACCTAAAGCTATAAAACTCCTAAAAGTAAACACAGAAAAAACACAGAAAAACACAGAAAAAAGGCTCCTTGAAATTAATCTGGGCAATGATATTTTTATATGACACAAAAAGCAAAGTCAACAAAAGCAAAAATAAACAAGCGGACTGTATCAAATTGAAAAGCTTCTACACAGCAAAGGAAACAATAAACACAATGTAAAGAAAACCTACAGAAAGGAAAAATGCAATCCTTATATGCTTTCATTGTGTTAAGTGAAATAAGCCAGATATAGGAAGATATATATAGTGATGTATGATACCACTTATATGTGAATCTAAAAAGTTGAACGCTTAAAAGCAGAGAGTAGAATGGTTGATTTCAGCAGGTGGAAGGAGGTAGGGGATGGGAAATGAGCGTATGTAGGTCAAAAAGTCCAAACTTTCAGTTGTAAGATGAATAAGTTCGGGGGATTTAATGTATGACATGGTGACTGTAGTTAACAACATTGTATTTTTTACTTAAAATTTTCTAAGAAATATACTAAGTCCAAGATAGTAAGTGTTCTCACCACACACACACACAAATGGTAAATATATGAGGTGATGAACTTTTTTAAGTCAAAGTATGGAGATTTATTGCAAAGTGAAAGTACACATTGAAGAAAGGGACTTCCGGGTGTACTCAAGAGTCACTGTGAGGAATGTTTTAATGAGCATGGTTGTGGTAATCATTTTACAATATATTCACCTATCATATCACCATATAATACACCTTAAATTATATACATTGTTTATTTGTTAATTTATTCTTCAATAAAGCTGGAAAATAAAATATTTGTTTTCTTGGCTTGTCTGAAAGCAGATAACTTTCACATTTAAAATTCTAACTTTTTTTAAAAGTATATAATTCAGTGTGTTTTTTATTATTATACTTTAAGTTCTAGGGTACATGTGCACAACGTGCAGGTTACATATGTATACATGTGCCATGTTGGTGTGCTGCACCCATTAACTCGTCATTTACATTAGCTATATCTCCTAATGCTAACCCTCCCCCCCCCAATACCCCACAACAGGCCCTGGTGTGTGACATTCGCCACCCTGTGTCCAAGTGTTCTCATTGTTCAATTCCCACCTATGAGTGAGAGCATGCGGTGTTTGGTTTTCTGCCCTGCAACAGTTTGCTCAGAATGATGGTTTCTAGCTTCATCAATGTCCCTACAAAGGACATGAACTCATCCTTTTTTATAGCTGCATAGTATTGCATGGTATATATGTGACACATTTTCTTAATCCAGTCTATCATAGATGGACATTTGGGTTGGTTCTAAGTCTTTGCTATTGTGAATAGTACCACAATAAACATACGTGTGCACGTGTCATTGAGCAGCATGATTTATAATCCTTTTATTATATGCCCAGTAATGGGATGGCTGTGTCAAATGGTATTTGCAGTTCTAGATCCTTGAGGAATCGCCACACTGTCTTCCACAATGGTTGAACTAGTTTACAGTCCCACCAACAACGTAAAAGCATTCCTATTTCTCCACATACTTTCCAGCACCTGTTGTTTCTTGACTTTTTAATGATCACCATTCTAATTGGTGTGAGATAGTATCTCATTGTGGTTTTGATATGCATTTCTCTGATGGCCAGTGATGATGAGCATTTTTTCTTGTGTCTGTTGGTTGCATAAATGTCTTCTTTTGAGAAGTGTCTGTTCATATCCTTTGCCCACTTTCTGATGGGGTTGATTGATTTTTTTCCTGTAAATTTAAGTTCTTTGTAGATTCTGTATATTAGCTCTTTGTCAGATGGGTAGACTGTAAAAATTTTCTCCCATTCTGTAAGTTACCTGTTCATTCTGATGGTAGTTTCTTTTGCTGAGCAGAAGCTCTTTACTTTAATTAGATCCCATTTGTCAATTTTGACTTTTGCTGCCATTGATTTTGGTGTTTTAGTTATGAAGTCCTTGCCCATGGCTATGGCCTGAATGGTATTGCCTAGGTTTTCTTCTAGAGTATTTATGGTTTTAGGTCTAACATTTAAGTCTCCAATCCATCTTGAATTATTTTCATATAAGGAGTAAGGAAAGGATCTAGTTTCAGCTTTCTACTTATGGCTAGCCAATTTTCCCAGCACCATTTATTAAATAGGGAATCCTTCCCCCATTTCCTACTTTTGTCAGGTTTGTCAAAGATCAGATGGTTGTAGATGTGTGGTATTATTTCTGAGGGCTCTATTCTGTTCCATTGGTTTGTATCTCTGTTTTGGTGCCAGTACCATGCTGTTTTGGTTACTGCAGCCTTGGAATATAGTTTGAAGTCAGGTAGTGTGATGCCTCCAGCTTTACTCTTTTGGCTTAGGATTCCCTTGACAATGTGGGCTCTGTTTTGGTTCTATATGAACTTTAAAGTAGTTTTTTTCCAATTCTGGAAGAAAGTCATTGGTACCTTGATTGGGATGGCATTGAATCTATAAATTACCTTGGGCAGTATGGCCATTTTCACAATATTGATTCTTCCTATCCATGATCATGGAATGTTCTTCCATTTGTTTGTGTCCTCTTTTATTTCACTGAGCAGTAGTTTGCAGTTCTCCTTGAAGAGGTCCTTCACATCCCTTGTAAGTTGGATTCCTAGGTATTTTATTCTCTTTGAAGCAATTGTGAATAGGAGTTCACTCATGATTTGGCTCTCTGTTTGTTTTTGGTGTATAGGAATACTTGTGATCTTTGCACATTGATTTTGTATCCTGAGACTTTGCTGAAGTTGCTTATCAGCTTGAGGAGATTTGGGGCTGAGACGATGGGGTTTTCTAAATATACAATCATGTCATCTGCAAACAGGGACAATTTGACTTCCTCCTTTCCTAATTGAATACCTTTATTTATTTCTGTTGCCTGATTGCCCTGGCCAGAACTTCCAACACTATGTTGAATAGGAGTGGTGAGAGAGGGCATCCCTGTCTTGTGCCAGTTTTCAAAGGGAATGCTTCCAGTTTTTGCCCATTCAGTATGATATTGGCTGTGGGTTTGTCATAAATAGCTGTTATTATTTTGAGATACGTCCCATCAATACCTAGTTTATTGAGAGTTTCTAGCATGAAGGGGTGTTGAATTTTGTCGAAGGCCTTTTCTGCACCTATTGAAATAACCATATAACTTTTGTCTTTGGTTCTGTTTATATGATGGATTACATTTATTGATTTGCGTATGTTGAACCAGACTTGCATCCCAGGAATGAAGCCAACTTGATTGTGGTGGATAAGCGTTTTTGATGTGCTGCTGGATTCAGTTTGCCAGTATTTTATTGAGGATTTTTGCATCAATGTTCATCAGGGATATTGGTCTAGAATTCTCTTTTTTTGGTGTGTCTCTGCCAGGCTTTGATATCAGGATGATGTTGGTCTCATAAAATGAATTAGGGAGGATTCCCTCTTTTTCTATTGACTGGAAGAGTTTCAGAAGGAATGGTACCAGCTCCTGCTTGTACCTCTGGTAGAATTCAGCTGTGAATCCGTCTGGTCCTGGACTTTTTTTGTTGGTAGGCTATTAATTATTGCCTCAACTTCAGAGCCTGTTATTGATCTATTTAGGGATTCAACTTCTTCCTGGTTGAGTCTTGGAAGGGTGTATGTGTCCAGGAATTTATCCATTTCTTCTAGATTTTCTAGTTTATTTGCACAGATGTATTTATAGTATTCTCTGATGGTATTTTGTATTTCTGTGGGATTGGTGGTGATATCCTCTTTATCATTTTTTATTGCATCTATTTGATTCTTCTCTCTTATTAGTCTTGCTAGTGGTCTATCAATTTTGTTGATCTTTTCCAAAAACTGGCTTCTGGATTCACTGACTTTTTGAAGGGTGTTTTGTGTCTCTATCTCCTTCAGTTCTGTTCTGATCTTAGTTATTTCTTGCCTTCTGCTAGCTTTTGAATGTGTTTGCTCCTGCTTCTCTAATTCTTTTAATTGTGATTTTAGAGTGTCAATTTCAGATCTCTCCTGCTTTCTCTTATGGGCATTTAGTGCTATAAATTTCCCTCTACACACTGCTTTAAATGTGTCCTAGAGATTCTGGTATGTTGTGTGTTTGTTCTCATTGGTTTCAAAGAACATCTTTATTTCTGCCTTCATTGCATTATGTGTCCAGTAGTCACTCAGGAGCAGGTTGTTCAGTTTCCATGTAGTTGAGTGGTTTTGAGTGAGCTCCTTAATTCTGAATTCTAGTTTGATTAAACTATGGTCTGAGAGACAGTTTGTTATAATTTCTGTTCTTTTATATTTCCTGAAGAGTGCTTTACTTCCAACTGTGTGGTCAACTTTGGAATAAGTGTGATGTGATGCTGATAAGAATGTATATTCTGTTGATTTGGGGTGGAGAGTTCTATAGATGTCTATTAAGTCCACTTGGTGCAGAGCTGAGTTCAATTCCCTAATATCCTTTTTAACTTTCTGTCTCGTTGATCTGTCTAACGTTGACAGTGGGGTGTTAAAGTCTCCCATTATTATTGTGTTTGAGTCTAAGTCTCTTTGTAGGTCTCTAAGGACTTGATTTATGAATCTAGGTGCTCCTGTATTGGGTGCATATATATTTAGGATAGTTAGCTCTTCTTGTTGAATTGATCTCTTTACCATTATGTAATGGCCTTCTTTGTCTCTTTTGATCTTTGTTGGTTTAAAGTCTGTTTTATCAAAGACTAGGATGGCAAACCCTACTTTTTTTTTGTTTTCCATTTGCTTGGTAGGTTTTCCTCCATCCCTTTATTTTGAAGCCTATGTGTGTCTCTGCATGTGAGATGGGTCTCCTGAACACAGCACACTGATGTGTCTTGACTGTTTTCCAATTTGCCAATCTGTGTCTTTTAATTGGAGAATTTAGCCCATTTACATTTAAGGTTAATTTTGTTATGTGTGAATTTGATCCTGTCATTATGATGTTAGCTGGTTATTTTGCTCGATAGTTGATGCGGATTCTTCATATCATTGATCATCTTTATATTTTGGCATGTTCTTGCAGTGACTGGTACCCGTTGTTCCTTTCCATGTTTAGTGCTTCCTTCGGGAGATCTTGTAAGGCAGGCCTGGTGGTGACAAAATCTCTCAGCATTTGTTTGTCTGTAAAAGATTTTATTTCTCCTTCATTTATGAAGCTTAGTTTGGCTGGATATGAAACTCTGGGTTGAAAATTCTTTTAAGAATGTTGAGTAGTGGCCCCGACTCTCTTCTGACTTGTAGAGTTTCAGCCAAGAGATCCGCTGTTATTCTGATGGGCTTCCGTTTGTGGGTAACCTGACTGTTCTCTCTGACTGCCCTTAACATTTTTTCCTTCATTTCAATTTTGGTGAATCTGACCATTATGTGTCTTGGGGTTCCTCTTCTCAAGGAGTAGCTTTGTGGCATTCTCTGTATTTCCTGAATTTGAATGTTGGCCTGACTTGCTAGGTTGGGGAAGTTCTCCTGGATAATATCCTGCAGAGTGCTTTCCAACTTGGTTCCATTCTCCCCATCACTTTCAGGTATGCCAATTACATGTATGTTTGGTTTTTTCACATAGTCCCATATTTCTTGGAGGCTTTGTTCATTTCTTTTTACTCTTTTTTTTCTAAACTTCTCTTCTTGCTTCATTTCATTCATTTGATCTTCAATCACTGATACCCTTTCTTCCACTTGATTAATTGGTTACTGAAGCTTGTGCATGTGTCACATAGTTCTCATGCCATGGTTTTCAGCTCCATCAGGTCATTTAAGGCCTTCTCTGCACTGTTTATTCTAGTTAGCCATTCATCTAATCTTTTTTCAAGGTTTTTAGCTTCTTTGCAATGGGTTTGAACATCCTCCTTTAGCTTGGAGAAGTTTGTTATTATCGATTGTCTGAAGCTTTCTTCTCTCAACTTGTCAAAGTCATTCTCTGTCTAGCTTTGTTCCATTGCTGGCGAGGAGCTGCATTCTTTTGGAGGAGAAGAGGCACTCTAATTTTTAGAATTTTCAGCTTTTCTGCTTTGGTTTCTCCCCATCTTTGTGGTTTTATCTACCTTTGGTCTTTGATGATGGTGACGTACAGATGAGGTTTTGGTGTGGATGTCCTTTCTGTTTGTTAGTTTTCCTTCTAACAGTCAGGACCCTCAGCTGCAGGTCTGTTGGAGTTTGCTAGAGGTCCACTCCAGTCCCTGTTTGCCTGGGTATCACCAGCAGAGACTGCAGAACAGCAAATATTGCAGAACAGCAGATGTTACTGCCTAATCCTTCCTCTGGAAGCTTTGTCTCAGAGGGGCACTCAGCTGTATGAGGTGTCGGTCAGCCCCAACTGGGAGGTGTCTCCCAGTTAGGCTACTTGAGGGTCAGGGACCCACTTGAGGCAGTCTGTCCATTCTCAGATCTCAAACTCCATGCTGGGAGAACCACTACTCTCTTCAAAGCTGTCAGACAGGTACGTTTAAGTCTCCAGAAGTTTCTGCTGCCTTTTGTTCAGCTATTCCCTGCCCCTAGAGGTGGAGTCTACAGAGGCAGGCAGGCCTCACTGAGCTGCGGTGGGCTCCACTCAGTTCGAGCTTCCCTGTGACTTTACCTACTGAAGTCTCAGCAATGGTGGATGCCCCTCCCCGAGCCTAGCTGCCACCTTGCAGTTCCATCTCAGGCTGCTGTGCTAGCAATGTGCGAGGTTCTATGGGGGTGGAACCCTCCGAGCCAGGCGCAGGATATAATCTCCTAGTGTGCAGTTTGCTAAGGCCATTGGAAAAGCACAGTATTAGGGTGGGAGTGTCCCAGTTTTCCAGGTACTGTCTGTCACAGCTTCCTGTTGCTAGGAAAGGGATTTCCCCAACCCCTCTAGTATGTTTTATGCTAAACAAAATGTTTCTGTTTAAAAAAAAATGAATATATTCAAACCTAGAAAACTGTTTATCATAAAGACCTATAATGGATATTGCCACATTAAAGCAAAATTCATCTTTTATTGGAAAGATCAACCATGTTACCCATTTAATAAATAGCCTTATGTTCCATGCAAAAAAGCTATCTAACACATCGTAATTGCTAAAGTGCTTTGGTACATTTATATAACTCTCACTATTTGAACAATATACTTTCCTGTTAACATATTTAAATAATATTTTCCCCTCAAATGCCTTGTGAGCCTAAAAAGATGGAAAAAGGGAAGACCTTTTGCATATTCTGAAGCCTACAAACATGTAGCTTAAACTTTTCTGGGATGCCTTATCCCAAAATATCACTGTGGCTAAACCACTATCATCAATGACAGTCATGGGTAAGGTGCATTCCTTTAGTAATAGTGAACTGGAAAAAAATCCTTCGACAATAAGAGCTGGATCTCTCTTATCATATGCATGAAATGATAATCACCATTATACTAAGGTGAGAACAAAATCACAAGATACTAATACTAGTAAGAAAAAAAGTTAAAGTTTGTTTTTTCTTAGTGGAACAATTAATAGAAAATAAGGATTCTTTAACTGAAGATTATTATTTTATATAAATAACTACAGCATTAGAAAACATAATCAGGAAGCTGTAAATAAGTAAATTACCAGCTGTCAAAAAAATTATCACTATCAAATTAAATGAGCTTCCCCTAGGCAAGCTAACATTGCTTTTGCCTGAAGGCTGGTTCAAAAATGAATCACGAGGGAGACAAGTCATATAAATAAAACAAATTTTAAGTTATGTCTGTGTAGACTAACTTGAAAAATAAATCTTAAAACTCATTGCTAAATCTTTCAGCAACTAACGACAACGATTAGGGACTACTGTAAACCAGACTAAATATGCCTCAATGACTTCTGGTTTTTTTAGATTAACATAATTATATAATATCAAGATAGATAGTATACATGTCATTCCTGTAGGTCAGAGTAAGGGGTGACTTTCAACATGAAAAGTGGAGGTAACTTGGTTATAGATATTTAATAAACTACAAGTTAACTATTTCCACTTTGGCTAACTACTCAAAAATTGCTTCCAGTATGTCATTAGAGGCCAAATCTACAAGAAATAAATTGCTTCTCATCCTGTCATGTTTATTTTTGTCCTGTATTTACACAGATAGGTCCATAAAAAACTGAATGTAAAATATTGAAGATGGTTAATGTTGTTTCTTTCATCTTATTGTTTACATTATTTTTGTTCACCCTCTGTCCATAGGGAATAAAACAAATGGGCTAAGGGGTTAGAGGGTCTTCTGTGATGATTACAGAAATGAAAACAAAGAGGTTAACTGTCCTGATACAAGGGTGCCTTGAAAGCACATCAGATGCTGTATCAAGGTCAAAAAGCCACAGGTTTTTAAAAGTGTTAAAGAAATTTAAATTAGCCACTTGTGTCTCATTGAAACCAGAAAAGCAGTGCCTGCCATTGTATAGCTAGTTAGCAAGATCATTGTAAAGGACACTCCACTATTTTAAGGACTACTATAAGACATTTTAGGTATAGAGTTAAAATGTTGATCTCCTGAGGGACTTTCTTCAACCCAATTCCAAGGGCTGATCTTGGGGAAACAAGTTAATATGTTGTATGCAACTTTGGTTCTCTCACAGTGGCTTATGTTTTGATACGACACTTCTTTAGTTGATAATCTAAGTGCCCTCTGAGTATCACTGAGATGGAGAATGACAAAGATTCAGAAATAGTATGTATTTTTAATGGGACCCACACAGCAAAGTGTCAGTTAGACCTAAAGAAATGGGTCTTTACATGGTGGGATCCCCAAAATTTCAGTAGATAATGTACGCTGTCCTATATCCCCTAGACAACATTACACAGCTGCCAATGTGTAAAATCAACCCTTTTTAAAGCCTAGTGAAGGAGGTAAGCCTTTTTATCAGCTGAGCATTTAAGCCTTGTGTTTTTTCTGCTCATTAACCAAGCTGGTGTGACAGGTAAGGGAACACAATTCTTAGATGCTATCTTTCCTCTTAATTACAGAGATTCCAGGAACATTATTTAGTTTACGAGTAATGTCGATGTTATCGGAGAAATAATATATAACTAGAAATGTAGGTAGAGAAGGAGAGAGAGAGAGAAAGAGAGACAGAGTGATGATTTCGGCAAACTACATTGTAATTTTGATTGCCATTAGAACAATACTAACAAACATTATTATTCCAGTAAAGAAAATGGGCCGGGTGTGGTGGCTCATGCCTGTAATCCCAGCACTTTGGAAGGCTGAGATGGGCAGATCACGAGGTCAGGAGTTCGAGGTCACCCTGGCCAACATGGTGAAACCCAGTCTCTACTAAAAATACAAAAATTAGCTAGGTGTAGTGGTGTGTGCCTGTAATCCCAGCTACTCAGGAGGCTGAGGCTGGAGAATTGCTTGAAACCAGGAGCTGGAAGTTTCAGTGAGCCAAGATCCTGCCACTGTATTCCAGCCTGAGCAACAGAGCAAGACACCATCTCAAAAAAAAAAAAAAAAAAAAGGTTGGTAGGTATATCTTTCAGTTATTTTATTGTAATAACTGACAAAGATGTATCATTTTCTCATTTAAATGTAAAGCACTTCACCAATACTTTTTTACTTGATCCTGAGATACTATCAAAATGTTCCCTGATGGGTAACATACATGTGAATAACGCAGTCCCACATTATGATCTACTGAGCTTGCTGGGGCTTTGGGAGGCTGGAGGCAGAGATTGGTAAGGAAGACTGACTTCAGCCTCTCCCTGCCCCTCATAACTCCTCCCCAATGTGAGGAATTGTCTTCGTTGATGTTGAGTTTGGCTGGCATATTGGCAGAAATTACAGGTCTCTATAACTATTTATCTTTAAAGACTTTTACAATATAAATTCCTCCAGAAGGAGATGAAGCCCCAAAGGAACTTTGGTTGAGGTTTAATAAGAATTGTACTTTGCAGATTTGATATGATTCACCTTTGGTTTAAGGATGTAAGCCTAATGATAATTAATTTCTACTGCATATATTGCTGTAATATATAATTTACTTCTGTTAAGTTTTTATTGAAATAACTTTTTTCAACTTTTATTTTAGCTTCATAGGGTATATATGCAGGTTTGTTACCTGTATACATTGGGTGATGCTGAGGATTGGGGTACGAATGATCCTATCACCCAGGTACTGAGCATAGTCCCCAATAGTTAGTTTTTCATCCATTGTCCCCCTCCCTCTTTCCCTCTTCTAGTAGTCCCCAGTTTCTATTGTTGCCATTTTCATGCCCATGAGTACCCAATATTTAGCTCCCACTTATGAGGGAGAACATGTTCCTGCATTAATTTGCTTAGGATAATGGCCTCCAGCACATCCATGTTGCTGCAAAGGACACAATTTTTTTTTTTCTTTTGTGGTTGTGCAGTATTCCACGGTATATATGTACCGTATTTTCTTTGTTCAGTCCATTGTTGATGGACACATAAGTTGATTCCATATCTTTGCTATTGTGAATAGCACTGTAATGAAAATGGGAGTACATCTCTTTCTGGTAGAACAGTTTATTTTGGAATTATACCGAGTAACGAGATTGCTGGATTGTATGACAGTTCTGTTCTATGTTCTTTGAGAACTCTCCAAATTGCTTTCCACAGTGGCTGAAGTAATTTACATTCTTACCAACAGTGTATAAGCATTCCCTTTAAACAACTCCTTGCTACCATTTGTTGTTTTTTGACTTTTTAGTAATAACCATTCAGATTGGTGCATTCTGGAATCTCATTATGGTTTTCATTTGCAGTTCTCTGATGATCAGTAAGGTTGGGCATTTTTTTCAGATGTTTGTTTACCACTCATATGTCTTCTTTTAAAATGTGTCTGTTCTTGTCTCCTGTCCATTTTTAAAATGAGGCTGTTTTGGGTTGTTGAATTGTTTCAGTTCCTTGTAGATTCTGAATATTAGGCCTTTGTTGGATGCATGGGTTATAAATATTTTCTCCCATTTTGTATGTTGTCTGTTTACTCTGTTGCTAGAACATTTGTTATGCAGAAGCTCTTTAGTTTAACTAGGTACCACTTGTCAATTTTTGTTGTTGTTGCAATTGCATTTGAGGACTTAGTCATAAATTCTTTCCCAAGGCCCCTGTACAGAATGGCATTTCCTAGGTTTTCTTCTAGGATTCTTGTGGTTTGAGGTCTTACATTTAAATCTTTAATCCATCTTCAGTTAATTTTATATATGGCAAAAGGTGGAAGTCCAGTTTCATTCTTCTACATGTGGCTAGCCAGTATCCCAGTACTATTTATTAAATAGGCAGTCTTTTCCCCATTGCTTATTTTTGTCAACTTCACTGTATATCAGACGGGCTGTAGGTGTGTGGCTGTATTCCTGAGTTTTCTATTCTGTTCCATTGATCTATGTGTTTTTGTACCAGTACCATGTTGTTTTGGCTACTGTGGACTTGCAGCTTAGTTTGAAACTGGGTAATGTAATGCCTCTGTCCTTGTTCTTTTTGCTCAGGATGCTTTGGCTGTTTTTTGATTCCATATGAATTTTAAAAGTTTTTTTTCTTCTAGTTCCATGAAACATGTTGGTAGTTTCATAAGAATAGCATTGAATCTGTATATTGCTTTCAGCAGTATGTCCATTTTAATTATATTGATTATTTCAATCCATGAGCATAAATTTTTTTCCCATTTGTATCATCTGTGCTTTCTCTAAGTATTTTCGTGTGTATATGTGGCTACTACAAATGGGCTTGAGTTCTTGATTTGGCTCTCAACTTTAATGTTATTAGTGTATGAAAATGCTACTAATTTTGGTAACATTGATTTTGTATCCTGAAACTTTACTGAAGTCAATATTTTAAGACATTTAACCACTGAAATGTGAAATATAATTGAGTTTTATGGTTTCTTGGGGTATATGGTAGGGTGGAAGGGATTGTACACACATATGTGTGTGGCTTTCCCTCTAGCCAACTTTTAGCCTACCTGGACCAATACATCCACTTTATTTGGAAAGTTTTCAAAGCTTATCTGAATATTCCCCAGATATGTAGTTACATAAAGACTATCATGTTTTGTATACAGAATCAGAGAAGCTGAAGAGAAAATATATACAATATAGATAAATATTGTAATGGTTATTGCATAGGCTATTCTCTCTTCTTGTAATGTGTTTTCTTTCTAGGTATAAAAATACTGATATTGTTGCCACATGTATTTTTAATCATTTGTATCTATTATTAAATGTAGCATTATCAACAGCTCTCTGAAATAGGTTACTATTATTATTCTTTTTACTGAAGACTTTGGGAAATAACTACATTGGCCAAACCACATAGATAACAAGCAGTAAAGTTAGGATTTGAATTTAAATATGCTTACAAAGTTTCACTTAAAACTTCCAAAAATAAATGACATGCATATGCATGCCTGTATATGTATGTGTGTGTGACTGCATACTTTTCTTGATGACACACACACACACACACACACACACACACACACACACATATGTCTTTAAATTCTGTAGGCTAAGATAATTCAATTCTGTGACTGAAGCCTTATTCAGCTCTGTGTTAGTAAATATCACCTTACCTGTACATTTGCCCAAGGCACCATGGCCAAAAGCCATTATAACTGTAAATTTATCACATAAACTTAATTGAAAATTGGCCTTATAAATATAATTAAAATAGGCTGGATGCAGTGGCTCAGTCCTGTATTTTTAGCACTTCGGGAGGTCAAGGCGGGTGGATCATGAGGTCATGAGACTGAGACCATCCTGGACAACATGGTGAAACCCTGTCTCTACTAAAAATACAAAAATTAGCTGGGCATGGTGATGCGTGCCTGTAGTCCCAACTACTGGGGAGGCTGAGGCAGGAGAATCACTTGAACCTGGGAGGCAGAGATTGCAGTGAGCCAAGATCACACCACTGCATTACAGCCTGGTGACACAGCGGGACTCCATCTCGAAAAAAGAAAAAAAATACATATAATATAATATGGACATAGTCTATATTCCATATATAATACAGATATAGTCTATATTATGTAATACACAATCTATATTATATATTATAGTTAAAATAACCAACTACAAATAGTAAATCATCCATTTTTTTTCCTTTCTTCTTGTTAAACTATTTGTAATGTTATTTTAAAAAGATACTCTGGCTCATTAAATATTTTTAAACTTACGGTCAAAATATATCTTCATAACAGAAAATAATTTCAACGTACACATACTACAGGCTGAGCATCACTAATCCAAAATTCTGAAAGCTAAAATGCTCCAGACTATACAACTTTTTGAATGCTGACATGACCTCATGTGACGATTCTCAACGAAATAATAACAGACGCTGTTGAGGATGTGGAGAAAGGAGAATGCTCATACACTATTGGTGGGAATGTAAATTAACACAGCCACTATGAAAAACAGAATGGTGGGTCCACAGAAAAGTTAAAAATAGTACTACCATTTATTCCAGCAATCCCATCATAGCTTTCTTATCCAAATGAAAGAAAATCAGTATATTGAAGAGGTTTCTACACTCTCCTGTTTATTGAAGCACTATTCACAAGAGTCAATATATGGAATCAAAGCATGTGTCCATCAATGGATGAACATATAAAGAAAATGTGGTACATATACATACATTTGGCCATACTTGCATTGCTATAAAAAAGTACCTGAGACTGGGTAATTTGTAAAGAAAAGAGGTAATCAGTTCATAGTTCTGCAGTCTTTATAGGAAGCACAGTATCTACATCTGCTTGGCTTCTGGAAAGGCCTCAGGAAGCTTACAATCATGGTGGAAGGCAAAGGGGGCACAGGCACATCACATGGTGAAAACGGGAGCAAGAGAGAAAGAGTGACGGCGGAGGTGCCACATACTTTTAAATGACCAGATCTTGTGAGAACTTACTATCGCAAAGACAGCACAAACCATGAGGGATCTGCCCCCATGACCCAAATACCTCCCACAAGGCCCCACATCCAGCATTGGGGATTAAAATTCAACATGAGATTTAGCTAGGGACAAATATCCAAACTATACCTATACTATGTGATATTATTCAGTCATAAAAACGAATAAGATCCTATCATTTGAAGCAACATGGATGGAACTAGAGGAAATTATGTTAAATGAAATAATCCAGTTACAGAAAGGCAAATATCACATGTTCTCACTCATATGTGTGAGTTAAAAAATTTGATGTCATGGAGGTAGAGAGTAGAATGATGACTACCAGAGGCTAGTGGGTGATAAAGAGGGATGGGTTAATGGGTCCAAAAATACAGCAAGATAAAATAAAACCTAGTGTTCAGTAGCACAACAGGAAAGCTATAATTACCATAATGTATTGTATATTTCAAAATAATTAGAGGAGTGAATCTGAAATGTTCCCAACAAGAAGAAACAATAAATGTTTGAGATAATGGATATCTCAATTATGTTGATTTGATCATTACACATTTTATGTTTGTATCAAAATATCACATGTACCTCATAAATATGTACAATTATTATGCATTCATAAAAATGTAAAAATAAAAAGAAATGCAGTCAACTCTTAGTTTCATGCACAAAATTATTTAAAATATATAAAATTACCTTCAGTCTATGTGTATAAGATATACAAAAATGATAAATGAATTTTTTTGTTCAGACCTGGACCCTTAACAAAGATTATTATGTATGTACACATTATGTATGTGCAAGTCATCAAAAATAAAAAAAATATGAAATCCAAAACATTTCTGAAGCCAGGAATTTTGGATAAGAAATACCCAACCTACACCTTTATTTATCCTTAGTCTTTTCGCAAAGGTACTATTTCTACTTTCTTCATTACTTATGCCTAAAACTTCTTTTGTACTAAACTACATAATTTCTGAATAGAATTTGACCTAGCACAGTATTTTTCACATGCTGCTGTTTACTTGAGAACTATATAATTTTTATCATACCTACCATTCATACTACAATTTGCTTAATGCTTTGTGTGCTTTATTATGTGAATAAACCTTTATATTGCTTCTATAACAAACAATATAAATTTTTATTGTCATGAATTAACTGTATAAATTAATACAGTAAAAACCCAAGCATATTAATAATAAATTATGGTTAGATCATTCTGTGAGCATGAGACCTATTCTTTCTTAAAAAACAAAACAATTGGAAAATATTTGAGTTATAAAAGACATACTAGTATCAAGATATGTTTTTATTGTTAGGAATCAGAAAAACTGAAAAATTAAACAGGTAATAATTTTCTCAATATGTGATTTAAATTTACTGAGATGATTTTGTGAGTCTTGAATGCAAGTTGTATCAATGATCATTTAAAATCTTGCTTGGTAAGACAAAGCTCATCACAAAATACAAACTGCTCTATACCAGTATTCATGTCCAGGCACAAAAATGAAAGACCCAGATAAAACCGTGAATTAAAACAAAGCATATAAAGTGGGCTCTAGTACCAGATGATCTGGTTTTGAATCCTCACTGGCACTGACTAGCCATGAAATGTTGTAAAATTGAACTAATCCATCTAAGTCTCAGTTTCTCATTTGTTAGTAGCCATTTATGCTCAGTTCCTAAATCCATTAATTCATGTCTAGTTTCAAATGTGATCATCTGATACTGCGGTTTTTATGTTAATTATTTGATGGAATACTTTTATATAACGAGACAACTCCCCTTTCTGCCATTTTGTTTCTTCTCAGTGGTAGAGTTCATATAGGAAAGACAGAATAAATGCTTGATTTTAATTTTATTTACTAGTTTTCAAAATAAAGATTTAAGAGTTTCTCAATCTCTGAAATATATTTAAATATGCATTGGTAGGTAGGAAGAAAGAGAAACAAAGAATGAAAGAGAGAGACAGAGAAAGAGACACAGAGACAGAGGCAGAGAGAGACAGAGAAAGAGAGAAAGAAGGAGAAAGAAACAGAAAAGGAGACAGAAAGAGAGAAAGAGGGACAGAGAGAAACAGACAGGTAGGCAGTCGGTGCATATAGCCAATGCATACTGTAGTCTCTGACTTTTAACCATTGCTTAGCTTTATTTCTGTGAGTAACCACATTTTAAATGCTCGCCATTAACGACTTGTCTGAAGCTTATTCTACGGAGTATTTTCAGGGAAAATTTAATGAAACAATGGAGTTCTTCAATGGTAACAGATTTTCTGTGGCCTTAACAACCCAAAGTTAGTTTTTCTGAATATAATATTTTTGGTTCACATAACTCTCATTTTCTTTCCTCGTGTATCTCAATTACATTACCACATTTTCTTCAAGAATTGGTTTTATATTTTTAAAATTATAATTTTTCTTCCTTTTATTAGTCAATTTATTCTTTTCCATAGGTGTCCAAATGACACGTTTTTCTTTGAGATCTATTATTTTATTATAATATTTCTTGGTATTAATAATTCTGGGTTGATATCCTTAAGTACATGAGATTAGATTATCTTTCAATACATAGCTTCGAAGATCAGCAGGAAAGTATTCATGATAGTAATTCTGAGTTATCTGTTCTGCTCTCTTTTACTTGGTTTTCTTCTTCAGGGACTCCTGTTTGTATGTTGGTCTTCCTTGTATATATTTAATATTTATTAATTTGTCTTTAATAGTTTTTATCTCTTTCTACTCTTTTCTTTTTACTTTCTAAAATATGACTTCCTCTAACTTCTTCTTAGTGCTTGACCCATCAGGTATATTTGTTTGCTCTTATCTTCTTTCTAGTTCAGTCTTCGTTTCTGAAATGATTTTATTTTATCTCTGTTTCTTTCCTGAGTTCAATCAGCTCCTTTCTGAGATTTTCTAATATTGATTAATGTTGTTCATTACTGTTTAATTTTACTGGTTGCCTTTCAATTATTTTGAAAAAATATATTATAATTTTGAACTATTTTGTAGGCAGGCTTTTCTGGCTAGATTTTATTTTCAGTCACATGGTTATTTTGAGTATGAAATTAGCTAATCCAGAGACAGTACCATTATAAAGTAATTTATCAAAAAACAGAGACTTTCAGTTCTTCAAATAGCCATTATTGATTATAAAATGTTGGAAAAGTAGATGTATACATATTCCACTATTTGGTACTCAAAGTATACTTAGCGTCCTTAGTAGTGATATTCTCTTATAAAACTTTAGAACAGATGTGTAACTTTCAAGCACTTTTAAAAAAAGATCTTTTGCTAATTTACTTGCTAATGAAAATCTAAAGGTAAGAACCTAAGCAGGAATTTTTTTAACTTTGCTTATAGATAGTTACTTTACCTTCCAACGATCAGTATAACTCCTTGAAGTAGTGTTTATACCATCATCTAGTTGTTGGTACTTAAAAGCATGTAATGCTAGAAAGAAGATAACCTCAAAATGTATTAGATGATGCTCACTTCCATTTAACTGTATCTTTATATATGTTGTTTCAATTGAAATTTTTCTGTAGATGTAGACTTACATAAATTTAAAGTTGTAAGGAAATATCATCTTGCAGATTTATTCTGCCTAATACATCTGAAATGAGTTGATACAAATTATTATTTTACTGCTGATGCATCCTGATGTTTAGATGAATGAAGTATAGTGGGGAATAAAAAATTTAAACACATTTTACATTTATCTATGACTTTGCTATTTATATTTATAAGGCATACTAAAGAATATTATGTAGAACATTGTATTAAAAGTTAGGAAAGATGAACTCAAATTGGTGTTGACATATTTCTGTAAACTGGTAACATGTATAATATAAGAATAGCTACAGTGATGTTTATCTTCAGAATTGTTTACAGATAATCTAAAAATATCTTTTGATTTCTACTAATCTTTAAGAACTGATCTGTGATAAGTATAACAAATAAAACAAGTCCATATTTATTCATGGGTATTAAGCATTTACAGTAAAACCTGTAATAAATGTATAAAAGCACAGGTACTGTGGAATTCTTTTTGTTCTGATTTTAAGATCCAATTTCCTCTGGCTTTAATGTGGTCAAATGATGATCCTAGAGAAAAATCTCTAAAAGAATATTTGTAATCTTTGTTCCAGAAAAAATTTTAAATTTTAATATATGGATGGCTATTTGGCAGTATGTTACCTATTATTTTGATAAGCAGTTAGCCACAAAATCAATGTGATGTGTTTTTCCACATACAGGATAACATTAAACAAAACCACTACATTAAATGAGGCTCAGTTTTAGACACTGAATATTTTAGTTGCAGGTTACAATTCTTTATTTTTTCTTTATTTTTAGCTCAGAAAGTACATCTGGCAGACAACAGACTTGGAAATTACTTTCAACTCCAGAAACCTACATTATCATTATTACTTTTAAGAGATTCATTGTTTTGAATAAATATTCTGTCATCAAGCATTTGCTACTATTTCTATTACGTTTATAAAAATTTTGAGTGTCTAAAAATAATCGTAGAATTCATATTCATTTAACAAAATTTTATTGAGTGCTTACAATAGAGTAGACTTTCTTTTGCATACATATCTGTTAAAGTATAGCAGAAGGTTAATAGTTCCATGTGGATCCTGGCTAACGCGGTGAAACCCTGTCTCTACTAAAAATACAAAAAAAAAAAATAGCCGGGCTTAGCCGGGCTTAGCCGGGCGTGGTAGCGGGCGCCTGTAGTTCCAGCTACTCGGGAGGCCGAGGCAGGAGAATGGCCTGAACCCAGGAGGCGGAGCTTGCAGTGAGCCGAGATCGCGCCACTGCACTCCAGTCTGGGTGACAGAGGGAGACTCCGTCTCAAAAAAGAAAAGTTCCATGTGGTATCAACTAAAGTCCTCAGCAAGTTTTCCTAAACTTTCATCTCTATTTCTTGGCATTATTAAGTAAAAATAATATTGTTTTATAATTTTATTTAAAAAATTCATATATACCTTTTTACTTAAAATTTTAATAATAGTTGTGTGGCTTTTGTGAATCCAAAGTAAAAAGTAAAATTAATCAAATATTTTAAAAAAGTTATTACTACTGATAGATTATCTATGTCTATTTGAAATATATTATTTTTCACTTATAAATTATCTTTATGACCACCTCCCATTTTTTATTTGCCTTTTTATTTCTTAGTTTTCATTTTAAAATGATTATTCAGATCACTATTTGTCAACATAGGAAATGTACCTGATATTTGTTAAATGGGTGGGGAAGCAGCTTTTAAAAGATTAAAGTATGATCCTATTGTTGATCGATAAATGTACGTACATTTACTTTTTTCATGACTCCTAGCATTGTAACATCTTTATGATTTTAAAAACTTGTTAATTTTATTAATCAAATGAGAAGCAGAGTTCACTTCCACCTATGGAGGCCAACAAAGGGATGAGAGTTTTCTCTCCCCGTATACTGCAGCTAGGACCTGAGCATGTTAGCCAAGATCATTCATAACCTTTGCATATTGACAGACTGGCACAAATAAATCAGAACAATATAATATTGAAAGACTGGCAGTGAAATGATATGAAGTCCAGTGTTGTGGTATCAACAGTGTAGTCTTAAGCAGACTTTCAAGGCAGGTCCTTAGCTGTGACCCCATTACCAACTCTTTTATTGCTAGCCTTGTTTTCATAATCTATCCAATGTATTCCTTTTCTACTTAATTACTATTATTTTTTTACTGTTTCTTACAATCAAAACTGTCCAACATAAAACCGATTGTAGGTATCCGACCCTCAAGAATATGCAAGAACTCTGGATTCGTTAGCTGACTGCGTTAGGATTGAAGACAGGGAATTTTCATTAACAATTTAAGAAAGGAATTCTAAACTGCATGCATTTTAGCATGGAAGGTGAAATGCCTTATTTATTATAGCCTATGGTCACCCAGTAGAAGCAAAGCTTCAGGGTACAGCACTGATGTAGTCATTAAGTACTATGAAGGTTAAGAGGAA
Source organism: Macaca nemestrina (assembly GCF_043159975.1). Taxonomy (NCBI): domain Eukaryota; kingdom Metazoa; phylum Chordata; class Mammalia; order Primates; family Cercopithecidae; genus Macaca; species Macaca nemestrina. The sequence continues at coordinate 39,520,717 of NC_092138.1, forward strand.
TTTAATGACAGCATGGTTGAGTAGACACGTTAAAATGCATTGGATAGCATAAATAAAGTGAATGACACATACTTCTAAACTCTCTGCTAAAGGAACAGACTGAAACCTAGAGACATTTTTTGACATTGCTTAAAGCACCTCCTATTTCTTTTAGCCTCAGGCCGAGGTAACCAAAATACAAAAGCAAAATTAAATCTTATTATTTATGATTTTCAATGTCAGCTGAATTCACAAGATTACTACATTTTTGAGATGAGACAGAGTATGAATTTGGAAAGAGTTATACCCTGAAATTGAAATGGGAATACCCCAATCATCTAAAGCTTCTGCTCTCCCTTACCTGACAAGTACCCTTTTATAACTTGTCTGATAGGGTTGCTCATCATAAGACTGAAGATGATGATATTATTTTTCCTGTAGGAGCTGACTTGCAGTAGAAAGTCAGTAATCCACATGCTCCCTAGCTAACCACCTCTCAATGTTCTTTATCTGTATTATCAGATTCCAGCATAACCTGAAGAGCTGATTACAGACTGAAGCATTTTATCCATAGACAATGTGCTTAATTTCCCTAATTTATATCAATAAGGAATTTTGAAAATTAGTAAATCTCAGTGACAGATTGGATTAAGAAAATGTGGCACATATACACCATGGAATACTATGCAGCCATAAAAAAGGATGAGTTTGTGTCCTTTGTAGGGACATGGATGCAGCTGGAAACCATCATTCTTAGCAAACTATCACAAGAACAGAAAACCAAACACCGCATGTTCTCACTCATAGGTGGGAACTGAACAATGAGATCACTTGGACTCAGGAAGGGGAACATCACACACCGGGGCCTATCATGGGGAGGGGGTAGGGGGGAGGGATTGCATTGGGAGTTATACCTGATGTAAATGACGAGTTGATGGGTGCTGACGAGTTGATGGGTGCAGCACAGCAACATGGCACAAGTATACATATGTAACAAACCTGCACGTTATGCACATGTACCCTAGAACTTAAAGTATAATAATAATAAATAAATAAATAAATAAAAAGAAAATTAGTAAATCTTTGGCTTCTAATATTATTTCACCAAGGTGGATGGATATATTTTTAGATCAGGCTCAATTTATTAATATGGATACACTTTCCAGAGTTTCTTTTTTAATGCTAATTTGGACCTCTGGATGCTGCAGTAGATTTCTTGCCTGGTTGGCAAAAATGTGGACCCAACCGTGAACCTCATTAAGTAACATTTCAATGACAGACATTACTTGGTATGCCATAGAATAAGGAATCCAAAATGTTGAGTAAATGGAAATGCTGGAGATTACATTTTAAACCTTTAACCTACCATTCTCTCCCTAAAAACACCTCTCCAGTATATAAGGGTAATATCTTGCCTATAATCTTGAAAAATACCTAGTTGAGCCAAGCTGGTGTTGTGATACATGCTGTTTTGAAGACTAGCAAGCCAGTGAAAAACACTGTAGTTGAAAACAAACCCTTTATTTTAATGGGAAGTAGATCTTGGAGTAGTAGAGGAAAGAGTAACTACAATGAAGTACCAGGAGCAAAGTAGACAATGCATAGTAGGCATTGTCTGCTAAGAAAATACCCCTATCTACAGGGATGGATATCTGAAGATATGTAACTGTGTATTTTTCAGGACCAAAATAATAGATAATTCATTAAAGTTCTATATAGCAGATGTTACTGATGGACTATGTAACAGTCATAGTCATTTATTGTTCCATATTAACAGAACTCTAATTATTTTCAGGTACATAGCACTCATAAAAATTAATTTATGTGTCCTCTTCAGACATAAATGTTGATATCTAAGTGACGTTGGTTATCTCATTCATACTGCTAGGGTAATTTAGGCTTGGGGGTCTGTATAAAATTATGAAACATAAGAGAGAACTTCCAGGACTTCCTGGAAAGGAAGCTTTTAAAAAGAGTTTTTAAAAGAAATGCAAGGAAGACATAGACAGACACTTTCCTATCAGTGGAACATAACCTCTCTGGATGATGCCCAGAACTGCAGCAGTCATCCAGTGATGATGAGGCAACTAGCCAACGGACTAGGATTACATGCTGACTAGAGCAGAGCAAAAATATACAAAGACTCCTCAATGGGTTTTTGTAGGAATTCAATTAATGAACGGGAAGCTTTTTTCTATGGATGTTTCCCATATGAGAGAGGAAAGAAGTCCTTATTGTTTTAGAAATTTTAAGTGATATTGCTTTATACTTGTGGGAAAATAATTCCCGGCCTGTTTTGCTGGAAAAGAGATGCTTTACTAGAGCCAAGATTATAGAAATTCATGGTTGCTCTCATAATACCTGACAAACATAGAACCTCTGTAATGAAGAGAAGGGGCGAGGCCAAGTAATAGCAATACAGATGTATTTCTAAGGAACAAAATAAATAGACAATCTGTTAAGAGTTCTAAATCACAGGTACTACTATTGGACTATGTAACAGCCATTCACTGCATGTAGTATGGAAATTTATCATAATCTCCATGCTGTGAATAAAGAAGAAAGTCCAGATCTACCATGGATTATTGCATAGTGGCTCCGATTGACATTAACTGTTGAGAATCCTGAACACCACAAATTCACCAATCAGGATGAAAGTTTATAGGGGTCCAGTGAAGTTTTACCCCCAAGTTTGCCTCATAATCAGCCCAGTGAGATCTCCAATTCACCCTGTGTTTATTCTACTAGTTCCTAAGTATACATTTGGAAAAAATAAGAGCCACCAGCAGGATTATTTTACTGGCCCATTGGTTTCTGAAGTAAGTACTACTTTGGCAGGAAGGAGCAACCCGAAGCCTCGGGGGTTATTTCTTATTCAAAAAGTTAATAAAAATTAATTGCATCTCTCTAGGAAGAGTAAAACATTAGTACAGCCACATAAGATTTTACAGGATGGTGATTCCTATTGCACCCTCATTTAATTCTCCATTTGGGTTAGTGGAGATAGCTGCTGAAGAGGGACACTGGATTAGCATATATTTAATTGATTGGTGATTATAGTCAGAGTTTCAGACATAGTTTCTTTCCTAGAGGAAAAACTGTGTCCTCTGGTCAGAGTAAATAAATGTTAACCTAACGGATACATTTTTTTATTCCAGCCCAAATAAGAGCAGATCCACTTTGTTTTGTGTGGTAGCAAGAGAGTACTTCTACCACCTTCCTTTATTGTTATATAGTAGATAGGGTACTTAGTTATATAATCATCAAAAAGGGCATAAACTGCTCTACTATTTGATGGCATCATATTGCTTGGACCAAAGTAGCAAGGAATATATCCTAGATATCTAAATATAATACATAGTGTTAGTACAAAATAGAAGTATCTGCAATTTCAGTGATATTTCCAGCAGGATAACACATTCCAAAATGAAGGCCACTTGTGCGTCTGCCATTAGATAACTGTACAACACTTGAGACTTTTATATTTTGGATTCAATAAACAGCACATTTAGTTATATAGATCCTATCCATTAAGCAGTTACCTGAAAGGGTGCCACTTTTGAAGAAAGCTTTCTAACTTGTAAAGGTGGTAGTGCAAGAATCTCTGTTATTGAGAAGATACAGTAATGTACATTGTATTGTTGGCATATTGGAATAGAGTATGCAGGAAGAAAGAAACTCCCAAATGAGAATTAAACTGGAGATAAATTGGGTTTGAAACAAATTCATGCCTTCTTTAACAAGTAGCTCATCTTCTTTTGACAGATAGCTCTTGGCCTGCACTGGAACTTGACAGAGTCTGAGTAGCAAAATACCTAATGACAGGACAGAAGATGACACTGTGACCTTACCAAATCAAGTATTACCTGATCTACTTCATTCTGAAGGTCAGAGTGACCAGTACAGGACTCCATCATAACACAGGAGTGGAATCAACTTAAGGAATTATATAAGAAGATGGCACACATTCTCAGCACCTCTCTCCTGCCATATTGTAATCCCTTCTATAATAATCTTATGGAAAGTAGCCAATCATCATTCAGTGAGAAGAAAATGCTGGTGCCAGTTTTACAATAAGTGATGAATGATATTCTAGCACTAGCTGGAAATTACTCTTATAGAATTATACTATCAGTTTTCCTTGAAAGATTATAAAAGAGGCTAATTCTTCCAGCACGAAGAACTTTTACCAGTGTATGTTATTGCTCACATCTTTCTGGAAGAGATGATGGCCTGGAGCAAAAATCTACACTAAATCATAGACAGAGCCTAATGGTTTGGACAAATGTTTAAGGAAATGGGAATATCAAGAGTCAAGGATTAGTAACAAGGCAGCTCGGGGAAGAAACATACGGAAGGACATCCTAGAGTAGCCCCAGAATGTGAGCATATGAGTGCTCCATGTAAAAGTTAGCTTAAGGCTCATTTGAATACTTCCAGAATGGAGGAAACTTTTAATATCAGGTAGACAATATCAGGTAAACAAGGTGGCCTGATCGTTGGATCTCAGAAGCTCTCATTCTCTAGCCTCTGATGGGACTGCTGAATGGGCTTGTTACCCACGTGGTCACAGCAGCAGTCACTGAGATTAATGCAAACCCTCAACAACCTGAACTTTCTCTCACCAAATCTCACCTAACTACTACCACTGATAAATGCCAAATTTGCCAATAATAGATATCAGCATTTGAGTTTGTGGGGTGACTGAACTTAAAATTCCAGTTTGGGGGGTGGTTGAACCTGAAAGTAATATTGATCTTCTTCAAAGGATGTAGAGAGTAACATGGAGAAAACCCATGTGCTTCTATGAAGCATTCTTTCACACAGCATAGACCATGTGGGAAACATCCTGGTTCCACTACTTACCACCTGTGTGAATTTGAGCAAGTTATATAAACTCCATAAAATAAGGGAGAAAACTTACCTATGGCTCAGGGTTGTTAAATGACTTACTATACGTAAAACACGTAGAGCAGTGAGAGATATATAGCAAATACCACGTAAGTAATGGTTCAATAAATTGAAAACTACCATATCAAGAGATACATAAATTAATAGAAGATTGTAACATGACTGTTATACCTCTTTCAAGATTGAATGTGTGGGGCACACCAGTTGGTAAAAAGCTTCACTTATGTGTGGTATTAGTTGAAAATAAAACATAAATGAATTCATGAATGCTAATTATATTCTTATAGGTACAGAAATGGGATCTACAGTAGCTCTACCTATATTCTTTTCCCTATGTTATGTGTATAAGAGTAAATATTCACTTCACTTTCCCCAATGTTTAGCCAATTTTTGTGTAATAAGTATGTGTGTGGTGGTAAACTTTTCAATGTAGCCCCCGGTTTGCAGGATAATGAGATGGATCATAATAGATGAGAAAAGAAATGGGCATCATCCAGGTATACTGCAGTTGACACTAGGTGAGTGATGAAAATATGGGCTATTCTTTTGAGAGGATGGTTTAATGATAGATAGTTACACTACTAACACAGGACCAGCGATGAGAAAGATGGATGCAGCTATTGCATGGCTAATGTTCTAGAACCAATTGCATTTTAGTCAATAACCAAATTTTACATTCTCTTTTCCTTTTGTAAGGTTTCCCCATTGTATTAATCTTGATGGGAAGTAGGTCCAGTGTCATATATGAAAGTCAAAGGGGCCATATAGCTGAAGATAAAGGCGTGTGTTTTAGGTTTAAGCAACCAGTCTTTCATTTGCTTTTGACTTTTGATGGTATAAAGCAAAGACCCAGTTTCTTGGGGAAATGAATTTGGGCACATATGAAAATGCCAAAGGCCCTGCAGTGTCAGTGATATGAGGAGAGTGGCTGTGATGACAGTAATAGCATCCTAACCAGACTGGTATGACTTTGGCTGTGTTTTCTGTTCTCTGTCCTTGCTGCATTTTTTTTAAGAGGCCTCAATCTCTAATTTCCTCAATATCCTTCTTTCCGGTGCTGGTAATTAAGAAATCTAATATGTATTAAAACATATATTGATATGCATCTTTAAACACACACATACAAGTTGAAAATTTGTATATAAAAATAGTACTAAAAATAATGAAAAGCCATACATCCAAATACTAACAGTAGTTAACTCAGAGGGATTCAATTTTATGGTTGGCCTTTATTATTTATTATTTTTTTGAGACAGATTCTCACTTTGTCACTGAAGCTGGAGTGCAGTGGTGTGATCTCAGCTCACTACAACTTCCACCTCCTGGGTTAAAGCGATTCACTTGTCTCAGCCTCCCAAGTACCTGTGGCATTACAGGCACTCACCACCATGCCCAGCTAATTTTTGTATTTTTTGTAGAGATGGGGTTTTGAACTCCTGGTCTCAAGCGATCCTCCCACCTCCTAAAGTGCTGCATGAGCCACTGTGGCTGGCCTGTATTTTCTTATTTTTTCTAGTATATTACTTGTAAATTTAGTTAAGGAAAACCCAAAATTTATCAGATTTGAAAAACAGACTTTGGTTTTTTCCAGTTATTGAAACATTATCCTTCAACCATTAAGTTTAACTTTCTCAGAGGGTATAAAACAAAGTAAATATGTAAGTATGATTTGCCTGATAATGGCATGCCCGAGTTTATTATTAAATTATGTCTGCTCACTTCATTGGAGTAAGGAGCCAAAAATAAAATAAAATTATAAAATTTTATTATAAAAAAAGCATTGTGAATTGGAAAGAAAGGGGGAAGTGAATTAGCTGGGTATGGTGGTGCATGCCTATAGTTCCAGCTACTCAGGAGGCTGAGGCAGGAGAATCACTTGAACACGGGAGGCAGAGGTTTCAGTGAGCCAAGATGGCGCCACTGCACTCCAGCCTGGCGACAGAGCAAGACTCCATCTCAGAAAAGAGGGGGGAGGGGAGGGGAGGGGGGCAGGGGAGGGGAGAGGGGAGGGAGAGGGGAGGGGGAGGGGAGGGGAGAGGGGAGGGGCAGGGGAGGGGGTAGGGAAGGGGATAGGGGAGGGGGAGGGGGAGGGGGGAGGGGGGAAGGAAGGAAGGGGAAGGGAAATATAGTGGAATGTAATCTATGTATGTATTTATTTACATTTCATCCAATTTGGTCTGGTGATAAATAAAAGGAGTTCAATTTTTATATTCAGCAGATCCTGGGATCTGTACTGTTCTCAGATAGAGATGGACAATAAACTATGAGTGATGGTAAATAAAGGACCACTGAGTTAGATCCAAACACCATGCTTTAGCAGGAAGTTGTTGTGAGGGGAGCTGAAGCTGCATTGGATTTAGAGAAAGTATCTTTGTACAAGAGAAAGTGTTTTTGTCTGTTTATTTTTCTTGTTAAATTTCAGCTGAATATATTTTAAAGGTCGCCTAAAATATTTACTAGTAAAAATATCTAAATTATTTTGCATCATCAGAATCATACTGGGGGATAGGAGTAGTGGTAGTAGTGTTAACAGAAATAATAAGGATACATAATGTACATATCTATATACATAAATATAATACACACACAAAAGAGTTGACGTGTAATGGGCTGATGAATTACTCAGTCTTTGGTTTATTCCTACTTTGTCTTACTAGCTATATAACTTGTGCTAGTTACTTTTTTTTCTCTAGGTCTTCAGTTTCTGATGTTAAAATAAGTGAAACAACTATGTTACTCTTTGGTTTTGGATATGCAGTACATGAGATAATCCATGAAGAAAATGTATCCCAGTTCATGGCAAAAAGTAGGAGTTCAATAAATTATAGTTAATATTATTTTTACATATTTCTTCTGTTAGAATATATAATGCTAGAATATGGACGTAGTGATAGAATGTCCCTTAGAAAGTATTTGTTTCATGTCCCTTACACCATTAAAGATGAACTTGTTAGCATTGGAGATAGTAAGTAGTTACTTAAGGTTACACATATTTTTAGTGGTAAATCTAAAAATAGAATCTGACTTTCCTGAATCTTACCTTGTATTTTTTCTCTATCTGGTATCTCTTGGCATCTCAGATTTCTGTACAAATGATAACCCATACCCATATGCCATAAGGGCATGCATGTACCTTAGGTTAAATACTAGCATAAATATTTACACTTCATTTGTAAAATCTTAAGAAGTATCTGTTGGATTTTTACAATTGTTAGTTCCTTAAATATGTTGGAAACCACGTAAGTACTCATGTTAAAAACATTTTATTTTTTATCTTTGCTTGGACAAGGAAGTAGGATAAATATTTAATATGTCTATGAACAACTATACATTTTTAATATTGAAAAAAATTGCCTATTTTTCCGCTAAAATATCTAAAGAAGGGTATTTTTGGATGTGTATATGCATATTTATACACTCATCTATAGTTTAAATCATGAGTGAAAACAAAGAATATTGAGAATGTATGCTTAAATTTTTTGATTTACAAGGCTTTTCAAGTCTGCGTCTTTGGAACCAACACACTTATGGTTGTCTTTTTGGATTAATTATGAAGGGCTATGACTCAAACCACAAAAAACTCAAAGTCTACTGAAGGAGAGCAATTTTTTTTTTTTTTTGTCATGGACACCAAGAAGGAAAAGTCTAATATGGTGCTCTGTAGTAACACTGTAGGATTTTTCCATTTCATCTTTCCTAAGTGAAAAGTGGAATTAAATCCATGATAATATTGATAGCTATTAACCAAAGCTATTAATTCAAATGGGCTTTAATAAATAAATAAAAAGGAAGAAAAGGGGGGTGGTAGGGAAGCAAAAAGAAAGATTTGGGAACAAAAAGGAGATTAGATGTCAGTATTAATTCTAAAACTAGTATCATTGCTAAAACCTGATATTCTGATTGTGAATAAAACCGTCCTTTAAGGAACATACCAGTTAAAAACTAATCAACTATCTAAAAAAGCGTCCCCCCCTCCAACCTTTGCCTCATTGGCTTTATCTTGGGCAGTGTTCTTCAGTGTTGCGCTTCGTACACCAAGTGGTGGCCCACACAGTCCACATGACGTGGAAGAAAAGGGAATCTCTTTTTACGTATTTTATTTGATCTTTAGTGGATTTTTTTTTGCATGTTTCATGCTTAGCATAATGTATTAGAACAGTAGTACTTGTGATATTCTATAAATAAGTAACATAATGTATCAGGGTACTCATGTAAAACTTTCTAAATGATTGTGTATATAAGTTGTTGAGATCACTAGTCTAAACCGTAAGGCAGGAGGAGTTAGCAAACTATGGCCCTTGGACCAAATTCAACATCTAACACTCGTCTTCATAAATAAAGTTTTTTTGGAACACAGCTATGTTTGAATATTTTCCATAAAGGATTTTGTGCTATAATGTCAGAATTAAGTTGTTACAACAGAAAACTTATGGCTTCCAGACGTTAAAATATTTATTCCCTAGGCATTTACAGAAAAAGTCTGCTCCTCACTGCTCTAAAGAAACAAGAATTCAGGTCAAAGTTGTTTGCAGACAAGGCAGAAATAATCATATTGCTTAGGAACTTGGTTCCGGGCTTTATAAATAGTTGTTACACCTTGGAATTTTCTCAGCTAACAAACAAACAAAAAAAAAAGGGGCAAATGTATCACATTTTTTTTTTAACCATAAATGCTAAGCACACTTTCTATCTGTTTCTCAAATTAGGCCTTTTCTTTATTGCTAAAGGTTAATGACCTTGGTCAAGTTACTTATAGCCTCAAAACCTTAAGTTTACCTATACAAGAAAATTAAATACTATCTTATAAGGTTTTATAAGAATTATAATGCCTGCATGTGTCCCAAATTTGCCAAATGAGCCCTCAGTAAATGATAAATGACTCTCCACCCACATATTTTGACAGGATATATCTCATGTAGGTTTGACTTTAATAAAAGTAACAGCAATAAATGAGTATTTCTCGATCTTTGAAAACACATATATTAAACTTTCTTTATATAAATTATATATCTAGAAAATCAACATAAGCAAAAATATAAAAACAAGATATAAATTGCTGATTAAATAATATTAAAATGAGAACCGAAATCTAAATAGAGGTACAAGAAAACTGTGGCTGATCTTTAATGGTTGTTAACAGATTAATGGAATTTAGCTAGGATTTTAGCCAGTTATCTCATTGATTAGACCATGACAACATGGCTCAGCTTGTGGGCTTAAGATTCACTGGGGAAGAGCTTCACTACATTTAATGGTTTTAATTAGAAAGATATACCTGTGTATATGTCTTCAAATACAGGTGTTCTAGTGCTGTAGTTCCAGTGCTATAGGCTTCATTTCAACCATGTTATTTTGATCCTTTAATGACTTCGGATTTTGTTAATAAAAACCTATATTCTTTTTATTCATTTTAATTTTAATTTTTTTTTTTTTTGAGAGAGAGGGGGAGAGAGAGAGAGAGAGAGAGAGAGAGTCTTGCTCTGTTGCCCAGGCTGGAATGCAGTGGCACGATCTTGGCTTACTGCAAGCTCTGCCTCCTGGCTTCACGCCATTCTCCTGCCTCAGCCTCCTGTGTAGCTGGGACTACAGGCGCCCACCACCACACCCGGCTAATTTTTTTTGTTATTTTTTAGTAGAGATGGGGTTTCACCGTGTTAGCCAAGATGGTCTTGATCTCCTGACCTCGTGATCCTCCCGCCTCGGCCTCCCAAAGTGCTGGGATTACAGGCGTGAGCCACTGCACCTGGCCAAAACCTATATTCTTAATGAAAGTAGCAATGGAATTTTTTTCATTGTTTACTGCCTTAATTTTATTGTTTTTTTTTTTTCTAGCTTTCACTTTGTTGAATTAAAAACAATTTAATTGACATACATTGAATATATTCAAGATGTTTAATGTGATTTTTATATGCACACTTTGTGTAATAATTATCACAAACTAACACATCCATCATCACCCATGCTGTACATTAGATCATAATGCCATTAGACATCATGCTAAGTGAAATAAGCCAGAAACAGAAAGACTAATACTGCATGATCTAATTTATATATGAAATCTAAAAAAGTCAAACCAAAGAAACAGAGAGTAGGATGGTGTTTGCCCGGGCTGAAGTGTGAGGTAAATGAGATCTTGATCAAAGGGAACAATGGATTTTTATCTTTATAATCCTAATAATCTACCTGGTTGCCTAGAAAAGATTAGATTCCAAGTAAATATTTATAGCATAAACAAAAAATAAAAGGAATTGATATGACATATTAGAAGGAATAGGGGAGAAAGGACAAAATAGTCTCTCATAACTGCCACAAATTACACCAATTAACAGTTATTAATTTATTGATCATTTAATGATCAGTATTATATAGTATAAGTCTCATTAACTAGAATTTGTTCAGGACCCAAGTTCCTAGCAGAAAAATCCAGGAGTTTTAGAATACTTAAAACTTGCTATTGAGATGAGCATCTGGAATGTCCAAATTTAAAAAGTGTCAGAATTTGTGGCATTTTATTTTATAAATTGAAAAACAAATAAAAGAAATTCCCAGGTTTGTTAGCATAGAAAACTTGTAACACAGACATTATAACTTGGACAGTCTAATTTAAGGTGGTTATATACATGTTACCAACTGTAAATATTTTTTAATAAACACTAAAATACTGTGTGTGTATACGTGTGTGTGTGTGTGTGTATATGTGTATATATATATATAGCAATAGTGATTCTAACAATTCTATTTAGAAACCTATTTTAGTATTTTCAAAGAGAATAGAGGGAAAGGGATATTTTACAAAGTCAAAAACGCTTAACTGACATAACTTGAATGATGTTGTCTACAGAAAGACTTCAGCAGTGTACATAAGGCACACATTTGAAGGCAAGGACCACCAGGGCATAAGTTAGACCTAGTGACCTACAGAGGACACCCCTTAAATGAATTATAGAAGCTCATGAGCATATGTATGTGTGTGTTTGGGGGTGTAGTGGGGGGGGCATCAATTCATGTTAAATTTGAGCTCTTTTCAATACCTAAGGACTTCTAATATGGCTAGAGACTCCAAATCATAGGGTCCCTTCAGTTAGTGGTGATATTCAAAATCATGTCCTATTCTCTATGACATGTTGGATTGAGGCAGGTTTAAACAATAAACTTGAGGTAGAAAGAATCTACCCATCCGTGAAAGAAAGTCCTCAGCAAGAGGACGTGAAATCAATCACATGAGAGAAAATCTAAAATGCTAGGTGCAGACAAGACAAAGTAAATCATAATGCTAATCTTACGGACTTAGTATGCAAACCTGGCAATAGTTAGCAGAAGGCTGCGATTAAGTAGGTAACTGGTTGTCAGTTATGGAGCTATTCCCAGCTCCATTTCCAGAGGAAGGACATGAAATATACCTGGAGCAGGGAAGGGGCAGAAGAACTCAAAGAAAAAGCAACAGTTTGATGTTCTTCATTACCAACAACTGGGAGGGACTAAGGCAGGCAGGTATTAATCTACTTGTGTCTTGAGAAAGAGTAATTCCTAGTGTTATACAAATTATGTAGCTAGGCATGGAAAGTAACTTTCTATTTTTAACATTTGCTATTTATCAGTTACCTAAATGTTAAATAGGTAATACGCCTCCTCCCTCCCCAAGCAAGGTATTTCATTTCTCCATTTAACATTATATTGTTCTTGCCCAAATCACCCCTAGATTGCAGATCTTTACACCTGTGCATAAAGCACTGCAGCAAGGGATATTTCACAAACTCAGTACCCCACAGCATTCACAATCAAAATTACTTGTCATCTCCAATGCAATGCTCAGTTTTCACAAAATTTATCCAAAGTCTAGGTAAGAAATCAGACTTGTGACAAGTAAGCAACTTTCGTATGAAGATACATAGCTATTCTCTCTTGAGACTTAATTTTTCTTTAGCGAAATTAAGCCCTTAAAACTACTCTAAATAATTGCTTCTAAATATGTAAATCAAGTTATAAAATAAATCAGTTATTATAAGAGAAATCAGACTTGTGACAAGTAAGCAACTTTCGTATGAAGATACATAGCTATACTCTCTTGAGACTTACTTTTTCTTTAGAGAAATTAAGCCTTTTAAACTACTCTAAATAATTATTTCTAAAATGTAAATCAAGTTATTATAAAATAAATTCTTTTCAGGTAACTTAGCTCATGACAGTGAAATTCTTTCAACATACAGCAATAATGGGTATGAAAACATGGTGTACATAAAGAGTGACCAAATCAGTTTGCAGCTAGGTGGGCTATGTCAACGAGTTATGGCTTTGTATTTTGAAGTCAGAGCATGGAAACTTATTTTTAAGAAAGCTACCAAGCTTGTTATTCTGCCAAACACCAAATAAACCAAATGAAAGAAAAATGAAACTGAAAGCTATTAGTGCTGACACTGCTTGGCCGGTAGAAATGAAACATTGAAAGCCGGAGGAAGGAGGATTTCCTTTTGATGGACTAAAAACTGCCAAAATCATCTTTGAAGGAAGCCATGTTTAAGCCCACAGGAGAATTAAAGAGAGTAGGGGATTATGGTAAAGCTTTTATCTTGAACAGAACTGGAGTGACTGCACTGTGATGTATAAAACTAGCAGGGAGAATATCATGCCATAAAATATAATTTTTTTGAGTATGCCAGAAAAAAGATAAAGCATCCAGACATTCAAGTAATTAGGTTTTTCTTCTGAATAGTTTCAGTTTTAAAATATTATTAAATTGCCAAGTAAAATTTTTCTTTAACTTAGCTCTTAAGTAGAACGAATAACTAAATGTAGTTAAATGTCCTTTCAGAGTGGTTAAAATTAAGCCCTATTTTTCTTTGTCCCTGTGCATGATTAAAAATAAACAACCAAATCACATTTGACTCTATACCCCAAAAGTGATTACTTTGTTATTTTCACTTCAGTGGGACACATGCTATCATCCATAAGAAATTACTAATGTGTTCTATGGCATTTTGAAAATAAATGCAATGTATTTTTACTCATGAGAACCATCTGCAGGATTTCAAGCATGTCAAATATTTTGATGCTTCAGGAAATTTTGTACAATTGATGCTATATTTTTTTCCAAGAAATGACTTACATGACTGATAATGAAGTATATTCCTAATTTGCACTAACTTTTGAAAATAATGTCCCCATTCTCCGGCCCGAATGTGCACAGTCACCCTACTTCTTCACCAATGCCCCCTAGGTTTGCCATATTCTTGCCACTTTACAGGAAAACAAAACAAAACAAAACAAACCTCACTAGTTATCTAAGTATGTAAAAGAATTTTTCCCTCTGGAAGTACTTGGTCATTTCTCGTTAAAAATAAACACAAACAGAGATTAAGCTTCTTTCCTACAGTAGCTAAGTACTCTCATCCCATTATTCCATTCCTTCTGTTTCTATGGGAGCTTTCCAGGCAGGGTCAAGTCTTCTTGCCATGCTGTTGCTCTTGACCAGGAAACGTAATTACCCCAGACTTACCAGAACCATCTGGTGCCTGTGAAGTAATCTTGGAGCATTAAAAGAGGAGCTTGTAGGGCTGTCTGTGGAGCTGAGCCCTCAGGCTGGAAAACGAAAGTGCCTTGCCTTTCCACTGATCCAACTGAGATACCTGCCTGTAGGTGATGTACATCACACTTTTTAAAAAAGGCAGATCCATGTGATGAAGCTACATCCCGCTAGAACAGCCCCCAGCAAGAAGTGCCAGAAAATGAAAATCACACAAAGGTAGTGGCAGTCCACGTGATTCACAATCTGCATTGAGGACTTTTCTCATAAGAAAAGACTTGTGAACAAGTCAGATGAGCTAAGATGCCAAATTGAGAGCAGTAGAATGGGGGAAAACTTTAGAAGGGCCTCTAAACAGCTATAACACGCTTCAGAGTTTTCTATTTTCTGTCTACTCTTTACGCTAACCTCATGAATTAACCCATAGATTTTACATTGTAATTTTCAGAGGCACTAGCTGTAAAGCCACAGATTCCCCAGTACCGCTTCTGTTATGTTCATTTATATCAACACATATCCCCTTAACTCTATATGTTAGCTTGGGGGTTGTAAATAAAGAAACATGACCACTAGACCATATGCTTCCTGAAGGCCAGAAATGCATTTCAAAAGTAGATACAAAATTATGTAAAATGATGGTAAATGCTTAGATGTGTATAGAAAAGAATAGGGATAAAGGCATTTATCCATTAATAAGCATTTACATGGCTCATTTAATTCTCATAACTCAAGAGGAAAGTGATGAGAAGACTGAGACTTTAAGAACTGAAGACCTTGTCCAGTATGACACAGCCTTTAAGTGGCAGATCCAAGCTTCAAACCCAAGCTTTCTACCCCAGAGAGCTGTGCCTTCAATCTATATTTTCTATCTATTCAGTAACACACGATAAAGAGATTTAGAAGAAAATGTCACACAAAACAGATAAATATCAAATATATCCTTACATCTTCATCTATTTTAATAGGAAAACAATTTTCAAAAGTGTGCTCATGTAGACGGAACCCATTACAGCCTTATTTCCCTTTCTTGTAAGAACAAAAGTAATAGCTATTTGATCTTCAAGACTCCTAGGTACTAAATGTAAATCAATTGCCTCGATAACACACTTTAAATGTCTTTAAAATCAATTAATAAAAAAATGAACACTTTGGTAATTTCTAATTAATAACATATTTATTGGATAATCCAACCTACTTTCTAAACAGACACAGAGAAACGTCTGGGCACGTCCAATTATCTGAAAAACAGGATGTGTCTAGGTATTTGGATGGTGGTCACTTAAAGAATAAAGTTATTTATTTACTTTCTGTTAAAAATTGCAGTAAAGGAAACAGTTACTGGGGAAATTGGTTCCCTGGGCTACTCACAGTGAATTCCAGCAGATCCCAAAGGATCACCCTATAGAGAGAGAATGTACAACCTGTATAAGGAGAGCTTTAGGAAGGAAACACACACCTGAATTTATTCTAGAAGACAGGTAGTAAGAGAAGAATAAAGCAATTCACCTAGGCATCAAAGAAAAAAAACAATTGAGAAGATTCTGATTATCAATGTTCTCTTTGTTTTTATACAAAAGCTGCTGATTAACTTCACATGTGCTACTTTGGCAAAATGAGAAAAAGTCAAGATATTAATATATTCTTAAATTTATATATAGAAGACTGATGGTGATGCTATTGTCCATTCCAGTTTTGAAAAGAATGATGATGAGCCAGGAAAGGGAAGGAATTTCCAGGAGTAACATATTGAACTGTTGTGAATCATTCTAGATTTCAAGAAGCACATTTATGTCAGGTGTGATTGTCAAGTTCTTTACTGGCATTTTAATATCTTAGTTCATGATCTTCAGATGTCAGTCCCCACTGAATTGGTGCTAAGGAAATACTAGCTGTGTGCTAATTTGAGTAGACTTTTGTATCCAGCTGATGCCCCCCACAAACCGGCAAGCCTCTAAGAACCAAATCTAAGTCTTCAAATGCTTTTCCTCAACACAGAAAAACATTGAAACTGTAGTAGTTAGGTACATTTTAGGGATTAACGTAGTAAAAGTCAGAGAAGAGCATGGTACTAGAGCAGAATAAGATCTGTCGACTCTGCTCCTAGTTCAGAGCAGTCATCAAGATAATGTGAAAATAAATGCATAGAGAGATGGCACTGATAAACACCAGAGCCAGATCATACTTGCGCAGTGAACTCACTAACAGAGAAGTTACCCATATAACCCAAATCAACAAACACCAGCCCTTCACACCCCAGCCCCACCACCCAAATCACTTAGATTTAACTCTAGACCAAAGTTACCACTGAAAGGTATTTTTTTTCTTCAAGGATATAAAAAGCTGGGTTTTAACTTTTCTTTTCAGATACTCAAACGCTGATCTTTCCTGTGATGGTTTGTGGGTTTCAGATGCATTATAAACCTTGAGGCTTGGGAGATTAGAAGTCATGCTGAAGATAGGAAAGAATTCTGGCTCATCACATAGTAAAGAAGTGGAGTTAACATGTAAATGTTTGTTCTTGTTATTATTATTAGCATTGCTATTGTCCTGGTTTTCTACTTAGTTTAGTGATTGGATAGACGACAGAAACACCACATATACAAGAGTTTAAGCAACATTTTCTGGAGTCATATGACGAATTTCAGGTAATTCATAACTAAAACAAAGATTAAATGGATAGGTAAGAGAACACTATTTCATTTTTATATTATTTTTTAAATAGACAAGTTAAAATTATATATAGTGTAAATGATGTAAAATATATAAAATAGTATGGAACGATGAAATCATGCTAAGTAAATTATGTATTGCATCACATATTTGTTTTTTGTTGTGAGAACACTTAAAATCTCCTCTCTAAGCAATTTGCAAGTATTAAACACATTGTTATTAACGTAGTCAACATGTTGTACTACAGATTTTTGAATTTATTCCTTCTAACTAAAATCCTAACCTCCTCCACCTACCACCACCACTCACCACTGGTAACCACTATTTTACTCTCTGCTTCTATGAATTTGACCTTTTCTTGACTACGGAGAGATTTAATCTTAAGCAAAAACCTTTGGAAAATGTTAAACAAACGTACAATGATTATCTTTGGAACCAGAAAGACCTTAGTTGCCACCTGCTAGCTATGTGATTTTAGACAAAATTATTTGACCTAACTTCAGATTGTTTATCTGTAAATTGGGGATCACAATCCCTAAAAGTCATAAGCTTATTTAAGGATGAAATGAAATGGGGAAGTTAAAGTACAGTGCTTAACATACAGTAAACTTTCTATGTTGTTCTATATTCTTCTCTACTATTTTAATAGAAATGATATAAGCAAAAGTAGAATTAGTGTTACAGACACTGCCAAAAGTATCTCTGAGTGAAACTTGTCTTCTGTGGGTTAATGCAGTATCATATTGCTGACTGCGAGATTCAAAGTTTAAGGCGAAATGCTCTCATTAGGCCAGCCTTGGCATGGCAGCTTCTACATAAAAATAACTGTTATATCTGTTCCATAGAGTCAACGGAGGATCAATTATATCTTCTAGAATGTATATTATAAAGATTTGAATATTGCCTCTTTTTTGGTTCAAGTGAAGTTACAACAAGTACTGCAGGGCCTAAAGATTCACATTCTTCCAGCAACTACCTTCATGATAATATTTAATTATATTATTTACAAAAGGTGTAAATATAAAGTTAGTGCGGGTATTTTGTAGGATTTATCTATAATATGTATTCATTTATAATTTCACTGGGTTAGCTGGGCATTGTGGTGCACACCTGTAGTCCCCATTATTTGGGAAGCTGATGCAGAAGGATCACTTGAACCCAGGAAGTAAAGGCTACAGTTAGCCGTGTTTGCACCACTGCATTCCAACCTGGACAACAGAGGAAGACCCTGACTCAATTAAAAACAACAACAAGTAAGTATAATTTCACTGGGCACGTATGTTTGTCTTGCTTCTTACAAATCTTTGTCATAACAAGAACTATGACCCCTCACTGTTAACACTGACAACATCATTGTCATAAAAGAAATCACAAAGTCTGTGAGCTACTTATATTCAGTGGAAATGTTAATAGACTTGCAAATTAAGTTCTAGGAAGTCCTTAATTTCAGATTTAACATGGAAATTTCTCTTCCTGAAATATAGAATGGAGTATGTAAGTCTTCTCATCTGCAGAGCATGAACAGAGACATATAAAACAAGGGAAGATACATGCATTAAAATGTTCTTGGAAAGAGATAAGAAAATTCTATGGCCAAATAAATCTAATTTAAAACATTTTTTGTTTTTGAAATGAAATATGGAATGAAAATCATTTTTGCATAAATAAAATGTATAGATGAAAGTAGAAGAATCTTCCGTAGGGAAGAGATGATGAGAGCAGTTGATCTAAAATCAGAATTTTGAATAAAAATTTCTGTAGGCCACGACATTGAAAAGCAAGTTTTTTGTTAGCTATTATTCTCATCAATAAGAAAGCTACCCAGACATAAAAAAATGTGGAACTAGGATAAATGCTAGTAGCAGACAAAAATTATTAGACATGGAGATTAAGAAAAAAAAAAGTCATTTTTCCTATTTTAACATATATTTAAAGAAAATAATTAAAAGGTAAAATGAGACACCTGCTATAGTGTCTAGAGTTATATAGAAATATACTCAGGTTAATTATATAAAAACTAGATATAATTATCACTCCCTTCATATAGATTTGATAATTTTCATATAATCCTTTATGTTGTCTTTATAAATAAGATAAAGATTCATTTTTTCTTGTATTTATACCTTTTAAAGTAACCATTACCAAATTTTATTGAACATTTATTGTGTGTCAGACATAATGCTAAGCAGAGGCAAGATTTCATTTATTCTAAATTATACTATGAGATAGATACAATTGTTTTTCTATTCTTCAAATAATATTACAAAAGTCCAGGGAAGTTTAGTGATATTTCTAATCACATAAGTCATACATAAATCTACACAGTAGCAGATCAAGTAGAGGTTCTTGATCTGAGCACTATACCTGAGTGAATCAGCTGGATATCTAATGGTGTCCCACAAACAAGGTTTTGGTTCCCAGAAGTGAGCACACTAAATAGGATCACCCTTAGAGCATCATGTACAACACTTCCCATGGTCTAATTCTGTGCTATGCATGGAAGTACCATACATCATTCAAGTCACATGTAATTTAAATGTGCCCTATGACATAGAAGATGTCTAGTCTCTGCAGAAGGATTGCTAAACATTTTCTGTAAAGGGCCAGATAGTAATTATCTTAGGCTTTTCGGGACCAACAGGCTTTATTGCAAGTACTCAACTCTATGGTTATAAGCAGCATAGGAGCTATAGACAACATGGAAACAACTGAGTATGGGTGTGTTACAGTATAATTTTATTTATAGATACTAAAATTCAAGTTTCATATAATTCTTATGTCATAAAACATTTTTTTTCTCATTTACAAATGTAAAAAAATTCTTGATTTGGGACCATATGAAAACAGGCAATGAACTTGATTTGACCCATAGGCAATATATAGTTTGCTAATACCTAGCTGTAAAATGATTTAGTTCTTAGTGGTAGTGGCTTATGCACTTGTGCTTGTGTATTAATATTTTTTAAGTTTCTTTCTTTTTTTTTTTTTTTTTTTTTTTTTTTTTAGGTGGAGTGTTGCTCTGTCGCCAGGCTGGAGTGCGGTGGTACGATCTCAGTTCACTGCAACCTCCACCTCCCAAGTTCAAGCAATTCTCCTGCCTCAGCCTCCTGAGTAGTTAGGACTACAGGTGCATGCCACCACACCCGGCTGATGTTCGTATTTTTAGTGGAGACGGGGTTTCACCATATTGGCCAGGATGGTCTCAGTCTCTTGACCTCATGATCTGCCCGCTTTGGCCTCCCAAGGTGCTGGGAGGACAGGCGTGAGCCACCACACCTGGCCAGTTTTTTTTTTTTTTTAATGAATGATACATAATTGTACATATTTAATGGGGCACAATGTGATGTTTCCATATATGTATACATTATGTAATAATCAAATCAAGATACTTAGCATATTCATCACCTTAAACATTTATCATTTCTTTGTGATGAGAACATTCAAAAACCTCTCTTCTAGTTACTTCAAAATATACATTATCATTAACTCTGTCCATCACACCATGCAACAAATCACCACCACTTACTCCTCCTAATTGTAGTGTTGTAACCATTGACAAATCTTATAAAATCCTCTATTACTCTATCCTGCTATTTACATTAAATGCTAAACTTTAATCTACTATTTTGTGCAATCTTTTTAAGGTACTATGCAGCTTTGAGGTGATATAATTATACCCATACTGCACAAGTTAAGCAACCTATGGTCACATAAGGAACAAGGCAGAGCTTACCTTTAAAACTAAGTTGTATTTGCTGTGACTAGAATTTAATCATACATCCTGGAATCAAGGAAAAAAGCATTGGGAATTTCTTCTGCATCTGACAGAGTGAGGGTTGGGAAACTTTATCCTATGAATCATAGAAAGTTTGTCAAGGAGTAACTTACAAGATTCCCAAGAAATAAAATACCTTTTCTCAGAAGCTTTCTACTGGTATATACAAATTTAACTATTACAGATAAATTTATTTATGCATTTTTGTACTTATTCTTTCAAGAAATGATGTCCACCATATTACTTGTTTTTGATTACTTATCTAAATTAAAATGTTATTTGAATTATAATCCAGTTTTAAAAAATCCCTTTCAACTTCATCGTTTCAGCAAAGCCAACACCCCCAGAAAACCAACAAACACAAAAATACAATATCTGACCTGTTGCTAATTTTGACAGTGTTTCTAGGTGTAATTGTGCCTTGTGCTGTATCTATGGATAATACTCAAAAACTTCCAGGAGACACCAGTAGCACTAACTTTAGTTTATTCCAACAACTGGACTATCACATTGAGGAACTTGGGATACTTTTATACTAAGCTTTAAAATTAATGGAAGAAACATGATATATTCTTTTGCTTGCCAAACGGCCACAAAATCAAGCAAAACCAACAAATCCTATAACAACAACACATTTTCAAGCTTTCCCCATAGCTGATGGTGTCTTTGCAGACATCTAAGTGAGTCAACATTGGAGTTGTCCTGATCAACCTACTGTCATCATTTCATGTTGGCTTTAAGTCCAAGTCAAGGTAGCCTTTCTTCTTTTACAAGAGCAAAGGGTATATAATGCTTTACTTTTGAACTTACAGCAGCTAAAATCAAACACTACAGGAAGGAAATTAAAAAAAAAAAAAAGCCACAGGATCTATGACTTTCATTTATACAAAGCTTTGAAGTATTCGATATATTGTAACAAACTTCTCCTCAGCTGAACTTCACGGTAATGCTGAGTAAAATAAAGGGGAGGAGCTCTTTCTAAAATAGCAGAGGCTCTCTACTTTGCCACATCATAGTTGATCATAAGAAACAAAAAGGAGAGGCTAGAATTGCACGAAGAAAACACCACTTGAAGTACTAGGAAACAAAAACCTACTTTAAAGCAGGATATTTTCCTGATCCCTTTCGTGGGACTTGTGAGAGTGCCTCATTTACTCAGCCTGTTGCTCTCAAACAACTCGCCGGAGGGAGCGCACAAGTAAACCAGGCGGGAACCGGAGGGCACAAGCACTGGAAGCAGCCAGCCGCTTCCGCACCGGCAGGAGTACACTCCACCCCTCTGGGAGGCAATAGGCAGGAGAGTGGGTGCAGGAGCAAACTTTTGGGCGCTGGCAGGAGCAAACTTTGTGCGGGTCCCGCAGCAGCATCCAGGAGGGATGCCTTCAACACCTGAAGCCCCAGAGGGCATGTTACAGACTTTTTAGCTCTGCGGTCCATGGACGTTTTTAAGTGTTAGCAGGTTAGTGGGCCATCTGCCTTTTCATGTGAGGCAGCTGCTCTCTGCCGGTGAGGGTAAAGTGGCCAGTATGACAGCCTTTTGTATCCTCACTCATGGCTCCAGGACTCTTGTCCAGCATCCAGGAAAAATGAGATCACAAGAATGAGCTAAAGAATGGTAAATGCAGGGGAATTTATTGCTGATGAAAGTGGCCCTTAGTGGGAAGGGGAGCTGAGAAAGGGATGGGGTGGGTAGGTAATCTTCACCTGAAGTCCGGCCATCTGCGTCAGGATTATTCTCTGAAGTTACACCGCCAAGCTGTCCCTCTGAAGTCAAGCTGCTTCTGAGGTCCCGCTGTAGTGCCCGACATCCCGTCACTCCTCCTCTCTGCCAGATGAGCCTGGGGTCGTTATAGGCATAGGATGGTGCAGGGCTGGGCCATGGGTGGTTTAGGAAAAGGCAACATTCAAGTGGGAAAACGGGATAGAAGTTCTCACTTTGAGTCACGGTCTCAGGGTTTTTGGCTTGAGGGTGGGGCTTCACCGGGGACCCATCCTTTTCCGCCTAGAACTTCTCTGCCTCCTGTCTCTATCAAAAGCCCAATAACGAAAAGAAATGCATCCAGTGTATAAAGCAAAGTGATGGAATCTTCGTTCCTCAAGATTAGCAAGAGAATGACGAGAGGAGTAAAGCCCTAAGACAGGATCTCAAGATATGAAATGGGATCAGTGACAATTCCCAGCAATCATAGAGGAAATGAATTGTTAAAAAAAAAAGAAGAAAATTTACAAAAAAAAACCCCAAAAGTTTATTGTCAAAACCTTTGGTGGGAATGTGTTATGGAATCGGTTAAAGCTGTCCCACTTTTCTGATGGACCTTGCAGCAGAAGGGATACTTTTCTCAGCTGAGCTTAACTCTCTGTGTTCCCCCTTCTTTCTTGAATGGATGCCCCCATGGAAAATGGTGTTACTTGGTGGGACTGGAAGAGCTCTACCGATAAGTGAGCTGTGAAGGAGAAAGGAATGTACACAGGTAGTGTGATAGAAATTTAGAAAAATAAGCTAGAATAAAATGTGAAATAGGTCACTTAAACATGGGAAATGAAAGCAGTGGTTATTGTTAATGGGCCAATGTATTATTTTTCCTCTTTTTGACCTCTCAAGATCAGCTGTGAGCCTTGGAAGTAGGAACTTTGGTTGCAGCCCTGAAAGCCATAGCTCTGTGCGGGCCCCGCGGCAGCACAAAGACATTAATCCTTAGCTTTGTGGACAATGTACGTAGTTTCAATCCATTCGCCTAGTGGTGATTACAATCGTTTATGTCACAATTTCAAATGCTTTGCCCTCAATGTCTGGCACTGGAAATGGAATGAAGGCCATCTTCATGTTTTTGTCTTTCCCCTAATGGTAGCTTTCTCAAGTCCTCAAAATTCTCTGAGTTCTTGTTACCAGGGTGTGAAGCATCATTCTGCTACTTCCAATTTGACTTGGCATATATTAGGGAGGATGGAAAAGGGGAACCACAATTCATTGGAATGGAGCCCTGAGTAAGTTAAATGCTTCCTGAATAAATGTGCAGTATCTCTTTCCCAGGCCTAGGTAATTGCTTTTTTATTTATCTCAAACCATTTCCATCCTCTCCTATAGCCTAATAGAGTCACTCTCTGCACACGGTGCATTTCCATCACAGAAGCTCACAGGATGCAGGCTCTGCTGATAATAAATAAATAAATAAAATCATTGAGTCCATATTACAGCTAGTGGAAGCTGAAGTTTTACATTTATATATTAAATTAAAATGCTTTCTGCCCATATTATACAAAATGTAAATGGTAGTTCAGTCAGGCAGCAGACAGAAGTTGGCTACTTTTTGAGCAGAGATGTCTTAAATGTCTATTTCAGGGCAAATACTCCTCATGGACCATACAAATATTTATTAAGAAGCTAATATGGCTGTGCTCATTCTAATCACATTTAGTATCTGTCTTCTGAAAGAGTAAAAGTCTGGCTGAAGAAAGAGAACATTAATACCTCTTAAATGAGCACAGTTGATTAATACTCTACTTAAAGTAAATGAAAAAAATCAAGTGGAAAGAAATAATTTTAAGTGAATGAAAAGTGAAGATATGAAGAATGCATTATCATGCTATAATGAACCATTACCTATCTCAAAAGATTCACTCTTTAACACCAATCAGAACTTGATACTTTTTTCCTTGACCAGACACCCAGGAACTGTGACATATAGTCTGTGGATTGTTTTAGTGAATAGAGAGCCACAGGCCCTGAATTATAAAAATATATTTTAGTAATGAGAAATCGTTTTCATCATTAAAATATGAACTATTTCATGATGTTCTGGAAGCCCTATAACTAAAAGACATTTGCTAGTAGCAGACACATTTGGACGATAAATATGATGGCACAAAATATTTTTGCTTTGTATTTAGCCAGTGTAATGGAAACACGCCTGATTTTAGAGAGACAAACACCTTTCCAAAAAATAGTGCCTGTGACTTCAAACCTGTTTCAACTTTCTCTGCTCTCAGATTTGGTGCACAATGATAGTTCTAGTTAAACAAATACTTGGGATAGCATTTAATCTATTGATGAAGAATGACAAACACCTGGCAGATGTGCCAACATTCTCAGATTCTACTCTCAGAAGAGACACAGCTAATTCATTATGGCACCTTTTCCAGCAAGCCAATATTTGCACACAGATGACTCAGAACACGAAGCAGCAGCTAGCCATTGATCCGTGTCTCGGTTTCTTAATCATCAGTATAGGTAAACAAAATTTCTGGCTTACAGGGTTGTGTATAAAATTAAAAATGATATAATGAAAAAACTATTTTAAAAATCTAGTTAGTATAATCTTATTTCACAGATACAGAAAATAAGGCCAAAACAGGTAAGTGATTTACCCAAATCAACAGTTATTTTTAGATTCAAATCAAGTCACTTGTAGTGCAGCAAAAGTCCCTGGGGAAAAATTTAATCCAACCCATTCATTTCACAGATATGGAAACTGGAACTCAGAGCAGAAAGCTTTGCCCAGGAGCAGGCGTCACCTCTCATGCTGATATGGTCTGGCTCTGTGCCCCCACCCAAATCTCATTTCTAATAGGAATCCCCACCTGTCTAGAGAGGGACGTGTTGGGAGGTGACTGGATGATGAGAGCAGTTTTCGTCATGCTGTTCTCGTAATAGTGAGTTCTCAAAAGAGCTGATGATTTTTAAATTGTGGCACTCCCCCTTGCTTGCATGCACTCTCTCTCTTCCCTACTGCCTTGTGAAGAAGGTACCTGCTTCCCCTTTGCCTTCTGCCATGATTGTAAGTTTCCTGATGCCTCCCCAGCCATGTAGAACTGGGAGTTAATGAAACTTCTTTTGTTTATAAATTACCCAGTCTTAGGTAGTGTCTTTATAGTTGTGTGAAAACAGACTAATACCCATACCAACCCCAATCAATTGCAACAGCTTCCTGGACTATTGGCATTGAGGAAGATTCTAAAGTTGAGTCTGAGCCTAATAGAAAAGAGTGCCTTGATCAACCAATGCTTTGTCTTAGCTTTGTGGGCAAGGAGGGGCAGGAAAAAAACATGCTATATGTTATGCATTATTTAACATCCTTATCCTGAGCCCAATTGCCCCAAAATAAGTTTATAATAATGATTTAGATTTCCACATAACTCCCTCCACCTTCAAGGTCATATGCTCTTGTCATATTTGTATAAATATTCTAGTTCACAGGAAAATAATATTTTTCAATAGCTATAAATAAGCTGGTATTCTGATTTAATACAACAATTCTGTGAACTTAGTTAATGCTCCTGAGATCTAGTCTCATACTGCTGACAAATTTAAATTTCTGAGCCTGCAAGTTTCAAGGTCAGACTCTGGAATACAGTATCCTTACCAAAGTAATTTGTTTTGGGGGAAAGCCAGCTGACTTTCTCCTTATAACATGCCTCTGTTTCTTCTTGTGCCATGTACCATTTTCTTCAGACTTTCTACCAGTATATTTGTACCTAATTATAGTCAACAGTATAGAAAAACTGCAACTTAGAAAATAGAATATGTCACATTTTAAAAAGTGTTCATCACAAGATCTCTAATAATAACAAACTCCTCTGGTACAATTAAAATCAGATTTGATTCTCCTGAATTATTTAAAAATAACTGTTTAGTAACATACACGCAATGAATAAAGTAAAATTCACATGGCCATGAACAATATCTACTATAAAACAAAAGATAAATAATTGATAATGTAAAACTATTTCTTATTCTAGAGTCAGATGGTACATGGTATTTCACAAGATCTGCTTTTGAAGAGTGTCATAATTATTTTTTACTGTGGAGTCACTAAAGACAACACAAATGATGGAAAAGAATTATAAATTCAGCTACAGAAACCATCATTGTTAACAACTTGCATGTGAAAACTCAACCAAAGGACAACTGAACTAAGTTTGGAGGAATTGTTTCTTTCTTAAACAAATGTTTGGTTGTCTGCATATAAAGTAGGCACATTTGCCTTATGTGGGATAAGGAGAAACAAAACATCACTTTTCATGGTTTCATGTTTATTGTTCACATGTTTACAAGACGATAAAGATACTGAGCAATATTTTATTGATCTTTCTGGATCGTTGCTGTTGCCCATTCATTCTCTGCTGGCACTACCTTTGATTGCCTTATGCCTAAC
Source organism: Macaca nemestrina (assembly GCF_043159975.1). Classification (NCBI taxonomy): domain Eukaryota; kingdom Metazoa; phylum Chordata; class Mammalia; order Primates; family Cercopithecidae; genus Macaca; species Macaca nemestrina. The sequence goes on from NC_092138.1 coordinate 39,547,724, forward strand.
TTTCAAGAATACCAGCCTCTGACGATGACAAATACATTTCCCACTCTGAAGGAAAACAGGCAAAAGCTAGATTGAATGGTGATGCAGAATACGTCAATGTCACTTAGATTATCCCATTTTATAAATATATATGTGAAGCTTTCCTAGGACCATTAACACTTGTAGTTCATTACTGATCCACACCACAGTGGTCTTGTATCTAGTGATATCCCTTGGTCAAAGATTTCTTTGTGACTTTTATCACCAAAGCACAAAACAGAGACGTTGGTTTTTTGTTTTCTTTAACTAGCATCACAAAATTGCTATACTCAGCATGTGAATCTGAAAACTGGCATCTCTTCTTTAAGAAAAATGCAATTTGAGAAAAAGCTAAAATTATGTATTGGATTACTGAAAAATAGCAGAACTGTTGAAAAAATAGGCATTATAATTGGAAGCTTTTTGAATTAGGCAATTATTTTTTTAAAAAGAGAAATCATTATTTCTTTCAACAGTAAAATGAATCCCAGTTGGCTTTTTGCTATTCTACGCTAGCATCCATAATGAATTATTGTTACTTCATAACCACATTTTGACCACATTTCAATCACGTGAGTGTGTTGGGAGAAATAAATATTCTATTACCCCAGTGAGATTCATTTACTCCAGTGAGACTCACATGGTATGAAAATAATTAAGATTGAAATAGTTATTTTTTATCAAAACTCATGGAAAGAATATTTAGATGTTTATTATTGATATATAGTATATTTTGTTTGTAGTGATATGATTCATATCTTTGTAGAAGAATCAGAAATATAGTGAGCCCATATATAGAAGCACTAGTTTAAAAAAGTAAATAAATTCATAAAATTATTTTCAAAAGACTAAGTTGGTAATGACAAGAAAAACAAGTCAGAATTTTCACAAATAATTATATCTATGTGTATGTGTACAGGTGTATTTATTACCCTCCCCCTGCATCATTTTTACCTTACCTATTTTGATTATAATAGTAGCATATGCTCTGGTTAAAGAATTTGCCTTGTGAAACTCAGGAATATTTGGTTACTTCCATTTTTTATTATAAATAGCAATGTGATGGCCATCCTTGTCTGCATGTATGTTCAAGAAATTCACTGATTCTTAAGAATAGATTTGAAAAGGTAAGATTATGGGCTAAATGCTACATACATTTGTAAACTCTCCCTATATATTACTAGATGGTTTCCTTAAAAAGATTTTTTCTCGCCAATTTATTCCCACAAGCAGTATATAAAGAGACTTCTTGCCAAACTTGTTTGTATTGAGTGCTGTCATTGGAAAAAAAAAAAAGTGTTTACCATTTTGAAAAGCAAAGATATATTTAGACAAAACAAATTGTTATAAATCCATTTAAAAGTTGTATTGCATTCTGCAAAAAGAAGGGAAACACAAATTAGGTTAATGAAAAATCTGCCCCTATCTATGTAGACATAGGAACTAACTGCTATAACTAACTGCCTATATCCAAACCTGCCTGGTAAGTGTCAGTAGTTCTTCAAGATATGAGTGAAAACAAAGCAAAACAAAACAAAACAAAAAGCCATTTCCCTGGGCTTAGTGAGAGGTTTCTGAAAGCTTTTTCCCATGTTTTCTCATCCCTGTTTTAATTCTCTGACATGGCAAAGGCTTCAGAAACTGCGAGAATCAAAAACACCCGCATCTGATTGAAATTGAGATAAGAAATACTACTCAGAGCAGAAATGATTTGTATGTAGAAATATTTGTTGTGGTGTGTCGAGCTGAGCTCCCCACGTTCGGCCTGTCTTTGAAGACAGTTTACCACACATGCTATTGGGAGGGGAAAAAAGTAGTCCCTCAAACACCAACCCTAACACTTAACCGAACTATTTACTGGATTTTTAAGAAAAGTATCTACAATCTTCTAAGATGCCTCTATTTAAGTCTTTCTGTATACCACCTTCTATTTCAGGTTTTCTTGTGCCTTTTCTGTTATGTTTTAGTAGAAGACACAACAAAATATTTGGGGCATTGAAATTTACCTTATTTCATAAAATAATTTGTAAACTTTTCAACCAGTATTTCTTCACTAATATAGAAGACTTAAGAACAAATGACAATAGGAAAAAAAAAAAAAGCATTTTGTAGCTCTTTTGTGAGATTTTTAAAATTTTACTCATTCAACAAACATATTTGAGTGCCTGAAGTATTTGAGTCTAGAAAATGCTGAATTAGGAAATACGAAGATAAATTTGACAAAATCCCCTCACTTGAAAAGCTGACAACAGTCCACAGAAAAGATGAGAGAGAAGGCCACTGCAAATTCTAAAGCAGATTAATGGTGCATGGACTAAGACAAAGACCCAATGGAAGCGGTGCAGGGGAGTTGGGTTAGTAACTATTTGAGATACATTCTAAAAAATTTAGTGCTAGATAGAGTAAGGGAGAGAGTCAAGAATGAATCTAAGTTTTCTAGCTCGACACACTACAGTCATATTTTTAAATGTAAAATCAAGAATGTAAGAGTGAGCATGTTTGGGGGCAAGGAGGGTGTAGTGAACATTGAATGTGTCTGATCAGTTTCCACCTCATCTTTCCCCCATTGTGTAGCAACTAAACAATTTGGGGGAATTGATCTCAGGTCCGGAGACAACTTGATTAATCTAAGCTAATCAAGATCATGACATCCTCCTTGCCAAAGTAATGGCTTCAGAGGAGGCAAACTTGAGCCCAGCAAGCAAGGCATTCTTTTCCTTTTCCCCAGAGATTTATTAAGAATGGACATGTGACCCTCTTACATCACTGAAATACTTGTGAGAGGGCTATTGGAGATGAAAAGAGACAGAAGAGAATTGTCCTAGCTACTACAAACAAACTTCAAAAAGACACTCTCTTTTGTCTGTGAACAAGGTAGCAAGAACTGCTATTCCAGCAGCAAACCTACATGTAAGATGGAAACCAAAATAAAGCAGTACAAAGAAATGGACCAAAGATTCGATTGAACTATACCCGATCCCTGCCCAGTCTCTGAATTTTGCAGTTATTTCAGTTATTTTGAGTTGGTTGATTTCTCATTTATTACTTGCTAAAAATATCAAAAAGACTGTTCCATATGGGGCCTAGTAAGTTTGAAAGGTTTGGCCTGGCACGGTGGCTCATGCCTATAATCCCAGCGCTTTGAGAGGCCGAGGTGGGTGGAACATTTGAGGTCAGGAGTTCGAGAACAGCCTGGCCAACATGGTGAAACCCTATCTGTACTAAAAAATACAAAAATTAGCTGGGCATGGTGGTGGGTGCCTATAGTCCCAGCTACTTGGGAGGCTGAGGCAGGAGAATCGCTTGAACCCGGGAGATGGAGGTTGCAGTGAACTGAGATCATGCTACTGCACTCCAGCCTGGATGACAGAGTGAGACTCAGTCTCAAAAATAAATAAATAAATAAATAAAAATTTTAAAATTAAAGAAAACAGTGTTGTGGGATATACAGATATAGCCATGAAGTAAGAACTTGGGAATAGAGGTCTAGAAATGAAGGAAATACATGGGGTGTGTGACATAGATTCCGTGGTCTGCAAAGTATGATCAGAAATACAGAAAACACTAATATACAATTTCTGTTTTGGGTTTTGTTGTTGTTTGTTTTTGCCTTTTGTTTGTTTGTTTGTTTTGAGGCAGGGTCTCACTCTGTTACCCTGACTGGAGTGCAGCAGCATGAACATGGCTCACTGCAGCCTCGATCTCTTGGGCTCAAGTGATCCTCCTCTCTTAGCATCCTGTGTAGATTGGATCACAGGCACACACCACCAAGCCCATCTAATTTTTTAATATTCTGTAGAGACAGGGTGTCACTTTGTTGCCTAGGCTTGAACTGCTGAGCTCAAGCAATTATCACACCTTAGCCTCCCAGAGCACTAAGATTATAGGCATGAACCACCAGCCCCAACACAGCTTCTGTGCACTTCATAGTAAAGGATGCATTATTCAAATTAAAATTTATTACACATTTTATACTTTCTAGAAGACTTCATCTTTTAAAATTAGATTTTAGGATAAATTGTAAAATAATGATTTGTAATGTGTTTCTGATATTATGGTGCATAATAGATATAGATTCTATTAGATAGATTATCTCTATGTTAAAACACCAACAAAAATACCTCTATATTCTTATTTGAAGTGTCATGTGTTTTATTATGTTCTAATTTTTCCTCTACAAATTGCAAATCTACTGTTTCTAAATGATCATAGACAATGATATTTGTAAAAGTTAACGTATGCATTGGGATGAATGAGAAAAACATATTCCTATTTCAGGGTTGTGTGTCACAAACAATAAATCTATTTACATTTGAAAATCAGGTTATTGCTATTGTTTGAATGTCCCCTCCAAAAGTCATGTTGAAACTTAGTCCCCAATGTGGCAGTATTGAGAGGTGGAGCCTTTAAGAAATGATTAAATAATGAGAGCTCTGCCTTCATGGATGGATTAATCTATTCACGGATTAATGGATTAATGCATTATCATGGGAGAGGGACTGGTGACTTTATAAGGACAGACAGAAGCCTTTGTTAACATATGAGCATGCTCAGTCTCTTTGCCATGTGAAGCTCTGTGTCACTTAGGGACACCAGAGTCCCCACATGCAAGAAGCCTCTCATCAGATGTGCCCTCTCAACCTTAAATTTCCCAGCCTCCATAAGTGTAAGAAATTCCTTTTCTTTATAAGTCACCCAGTTTCAGATATTCTGTTATAAACATCAGAAAATGGACTAAGACAATAATGGTAGAAATAAGAAAGTTCTCCATAATTACCACCAAGATCATCAGTTGGTTCTCTGGTCAATACTCTGTAATTTTCTGCTAAAAGAATAGTTTCCTTACTAAGAAATCTAAGCTATCTTGAGTATTTATTATAACATGTGATAACAAAATTAACATTCCATTTTAGCAGATTTAAGATAATTTAGCTCTTTTCAAAGCAAGTCTCATAACACCAATTTCCTCATGTCGTTTTTGTTTGTAAGAATCTGTAATGCCTTCCAATTGTCCGCAGACTGAAGATAGCATCCTTCAGTGTGTTCTTCCCATCTGAACAATCCAATGAAGAGTCCTAGACACTGCTCCCTTCTAATCTTCTCTTTGTTCCCTTCTCATGCCATTCACATACGCTTGCCTTCCTCTGTGCATATGCACTTCTACATATGGTTATGTGTCCCTGAAACCTAATTCTCTTTCATTTAAAATTTATCATTTAATATCTAGTTAAGGTTATATTAATTTTCTAAAGTATGTCTAAGGTGATTTTTATTCCCTAGACTGTTTGTAATGTTAGCAACTTGTACTACAGACTTTAGAATCTGCTACATATGTCATAATCACTTCTAGTTTTGTTAACATTATTTTCCTGAAAGTGAATTACATACTTAGAAAAGTATTTCATAACACTTATTATAGTGTTACAGTTTTAGGAACAATGTGACAGCTTTAAAATTTTTAAGTAGGCAGCCACAAATTCCGAAGACATGTAATGTGGTGACCATAAATATGTTTTTATACAGTATGACTAGAAATTTTTGTCCCTTAAAACAAATAGGTAATAAAATTAGTTATATACATAAGTATTCACTCAAAAACTTAAAGAGGGGAATAATAGTGAAAATAAAGTGAAAAGAAGGAGAACATGTTTTAAATTTTCTTCTTGAAATTAGCATAAGCTTCTATTGAGATTTCCGGGTAGATTTCAATATTTCTTAGATAATTGTGAATATGCCCTTGTAGAAAACATCTTTTATGTTTTATGACTGTATTTATATAAAAATATTTTATATTTATAAAATATCTTAAGTCTTTAAGTAGCTTCTAAGTTTGATGCCTAAACAGAACTTAGGTAATGCTACTCAACATTACTGGAAAATAGTGTTTCAGATGTATATAGAACAACAAAGATCCTATTAAAGAGCAACAGTTTTTGCTTTTTGGTGGAGTGTAAGTACAGCTTACACTAATTTGTTCTTTCATATTTTGTTTGAGTATAGTCATGTTATTTCTTTTGGCTTTATAGTTTTCAAACTTAGTACTCAGACTCAAAGTTTTCTGTATACAGACTCAAAGTTTACAAACAAAAGGGTTTCTATACAAAACAGTAGAGGTTCACCTATGCTACTGTTCCAATTAATGGAAAAGGAGTCAATATTATTGTATATTTTTCCCTAAAGCTTAACTGGTAAGGATTAAGCATTAGAACGCAAGTCTCCTGATAAGTTGAATTACTTGTTTATTTTCCAGACCACATAGTTGGCTTACTCAAAGATACAATTCATTCTGTTTTTTAAATGGGAGGTCTTAGGCAGCTATGAATAATCAAATCATTATACACAATCTCAAATTATCTTCCTATTCAATGTTGGGTGGGATTAAAAATTCATTTACTGATTTGTGATACCTACCTTCCAAGTAGATTCAAAATATTCTGCATGATTAAATATGATACATAATAAACATATTTTCCTCAACATATTGCTTCTATAAATAATATTAAAGAAAGAATCTCAAAGGAACTGAGATTCAAAATAATTTCCTCATAAATGTGACCAGCTGCTATTTCAAAGGAGAAAAAATAAAAAGCTCTTGGCTCACATGAAAAATGAAGCTAACTGATACTTCAAGAAAGATATAATCTCCCAAACTCTAGGTGGAGAAAAGCATCCAGAATCCCTTTAACTCTCAACTCAAACCTATTGTTTTCTCTTCGGTCAATAAGTTATGGAGTTGGCAGGTAAGTAGGTTTAAGCTCAAACATTAATAAGGAACTTCTTCCTCTATGATATAAAACCATGGCAACCTGTGAAGAAGATTCAAGATGTGACAGAAACTGAGGAGACCGTGGCCCCAGGGTAGAGGAGGCAAGTTTTCTGATTCCCAAAAAGAAATCTAGCCAAACATGAGTAAGACTGTTTTTCTCATGCTACAAAGAGCTACACATAAGCTGAATAGCTAGACTAATTCCTTTCCCCTCACAAGGTCAGGGGAGTATAAAGGGACTTGGTAGGAAAGATGGCCTCCTCCTAGACCAACCTGATTGTTGCTGTGTCTACAGCCCACAGGTGCAGATAGACCACTATGCTTTTGGCAGTCTGTACCACTGCTTCAGGATTCCAAGCAGCTGAGTCCTAGTGAGTAGAACAAAAATAGTTTTAGCACTGTAAAAAGTTTAGTAGCCAGAAAGAGAAAGATCAAACAGAATAATCAAAACAAACTCTAATGTGAGGTATCAAAGATGACAGGAAAGAACTTGAAATTATAATATAATAATTATAGCAATAATAAAAGTAGATTAAATATAGTCCAAAATGCTTTTCTGGAATAAAAATATTTTTAACTAAAATTTTGCTATATCCACTGAAGAACGCAGTTCCTGTCATAACTCTAGTTATTGGTCTGAAAGATCAAGTCAAAGATCAAATTAAAATTTAAAGAGATTGTAGTCAGGAGAGAAAGATAAGAGATTTGGAGGTAGATTAAGAAATATAGTTTGGGAATATATGAATAAAAAGTAGGGAAAGAAAGGTGACAATAAGACAAATTATTAAAAAAAAAAATATCCCTTAGTGGGAGAATACCCTAATGTGCAGTTTAACAGAGTGTGGCTAGTTTCAAGCAGGGCTTATGAGGAAAGATATACATGTAGGAATATCCTAATAAGATACTTAAACTCCTGGAACAAAGAAAAAAGAAATCTTAAAAACTTTCAAAAAGAAAGCACAAGGGACTTATAAACAATAAAGAATTTGCCTGTTATTCAATCGCTCATCTACAACACCAGTGTCTAAAAGCTGATAGAGAAACTTCTACAAACTTCCAAGAGAAGAAGTCTGAAATCAAAATTCCTTTATGTAGGAAAGATATCCTTCAACCATCAGCAAGGAAAAAAAGAGTATTTGCAGATGTACAAGGATCAGAGACTATATCCTCACCTAAACAAATGCATCTAATTAAGAGGAATAATTTGAGAATATGGTATAATTAAAAGCCTGCATGCAGCAGCCAATAGATCAACTACTTACATAAAACCAAAACTATGAAATATGTATGAAATTCACCATTGGAGGTAAAATGAGGACAGATACTTTTTTAATAAATACATAAAGGAAATGAATCAAGCATATCTTGACTTTTCTGAACAAACCAAAAAGGCTGCAAATATTCATGTGATCAAATGACTGACAAAGGAAAAGTCTTCTTTATGGAAGTCTTGCTAACAAATGCAGAAGAAATGTTGCATTTAGAAAATCGCCATTTTAACCACTAATAAAACAATGTGGTTAGACAATGATTATTAATCGATTCCAAAATCATCAGGTGAAATTTGGTGGGACACTTTATAAAGAATTGATTAGATTGACACCAGCTGAATTCACCTATATCTTTTCTGTGGGTACCACCTGAACTCACCTATAGCTTCTCTTTTATTGTAGAATGTTCCATGTTCTGGATTTATCCCACATTCAGATTGTATCTGACATTGCATGTTTCCTGAAGGTATATAATAGCAAGCATATAATGCCACCAATGAAGTATTCTTGGAAAAAGTAAAAGACAAGTATCTAAATCTAATCAAACATCTAGATGTATTAATCAAACATAAAATTTGGGTGAATGAGGATGGTTTAAATGTCATCAAGAGCAAGCCTGCAGGAAAATCTAGAATGTGGAACATTCTACAAATTAGTAACAAAAGCAGTTTTCAACAAGTAAAACTGAATTAAAAAAAAAAAAAACACAGAGGAAAAGAAAGGAGACATGCAACACGTAGACCTATTTGGAGACTACGTGAACAAACCAACTGTAAAAACACATAGATTCAGACAAGCGGGAAAACAATTAAAGACTAGCCACTAGATGACCTTAAGCAATGGTTGTTAATTTTGTAAAGTTTGTTAATAGCACTGTAGCATGTGTGTATATGTATACACACATAAAATATTTGTTAGCTTGCATCATATTACGTGTTAGGCTAGGTCCTATTGAAGGATCTGCAGGTAAAATAACATGATATCTTAGATTTGTTTTAAAATATTACATAACAAATGGACAAGGTAATCTGTAAGATTGGTAAAATGGTAAAATCATTGAAGATGGGTGGATGGGTTTATGGAGACTTATAGAATAATTTCTATTTTGGAGTTAATAAAAAGATTTTTAAAATTCAAAGAATCTTGATATGAAAACAATTATAATGATAGATTTCAATATATCATTCTTCTTCAAAATCTCGATGGATACATTACACAAAGAAGAAAGAAAATAATGAAGTTAAATAAGGAAGACTACAGTCTATATTTACTATAGACAACTTTGTTACTGGCATATAGGTTTTTATATATCCACAGAAAATTTAAAATATGTTACCCGTACCCTTTAACATGCTCAAAGAGTTGAGATTTTACAGCAACCTTTTTTGATTATAATGTATTTCATTTGAAATGAAAATTACACTTATAAAATATTGTTGAGATAATTATAGTAATTTGTATAATTATTATATAACATTATTTATATTATTTATATTTCACTGATGTTAAATTTCTTGGTTTTGATAATGCTATTTTGGTCATGTATGAGAATGGCTTTGTTCTCAAGATATGTCTTCTGAAAGATTTGGGGATGAAGTGTACTGACGTTTGCAATCTAATGTTAAATAATTTAGCCAAATAATTTTATACACACACTCCAGGAGAGATTGCAGATAAAGGGAAAGAGGAGGTGAGATAGACACTTAGTGTTGAAATATGTTAACAATTGTTGAGCCTGGATAAAGGGATAAGTGATATACACGTGTTATTATAACACATATTCAACTTTCTGTACATGTGAAGTTTGCGTGGTAAAGAGTTGGGGAAAGAAATAAAATTAAGCCATATTAATACTAAAATGTTCAGTGAACAAATTACTACTCCATAAAAATTAAGAAACGTATTCAGAAAGGATAAAAATATGAATTTACATTCTCTCTAGTCTAAAACATTTTGTAAAGATACTAATGGGTTCAACAAAAGCTGTTATATGAAAACTTGAAGGCTACAAAAATTAGAAAGAAAATAAAATAATTTAGTCCTTACATTAGGAAATTACAATATAAAATAGAATAAACCAATTACAAGTCAAATAAGAGAGGAAATATGGATACAATTTTAGCTTCATCAAATAGCAAAAATAACAATAAGACCAAAAGTGTAAATAATGACAATTGCACAAGAGAGATCCATTGACACTAAATCTTTCTGAGAATTTAATTTCACGTAGTCTTGTATCCTTCATGGAGCCTTGTCTATTCTCCATTTTGAATATTTTCTGATATTTTATTGCAATATTCTCTCTGGTTCAGTATACGAAAGGATGGGTGAAAACCAAAAGAGACTGGATTCAAAGGAGCTGCTGTATTTCTAACTCTAGCTCTTCAAAGAAGCTTAGGGGCAAAGAAGCTCAGAGGGTAAGCAACCTAACCTCCTTGGAGCCTAAGATTATCTTCTAGAAAGGGACCTGGGAGAAGCTCATGGGCAGAGGGTAAGCAACCTAACCTCCTGGAGCCCTAAGATTATCTTCGGGAAAGAGGCCTGGGGGCAGGGGTTGACTTGATCTTTTCCTTTAACAATAGGAATACATAGGCTAACTATTCTAAATCAATCATAATAACAAAAGCTAAGGTTTATTGCCTATTTTACAATTTCCAGACAAAGAACTAAACACTCTACATGTATTACTTCATTTAATCCTTACCACAAATTCAAGAGTAAGCATTAGCATCCTCCTGACTTGATAATAGTACCACAGACAGTATGTGGTGGGGTCATGATGGCTCCCCTCTATAATTATTCACAGTATAATCACTCATCAGTTTCATCTTGCACTTATCCATCAGAGTTGGCAATCACCATGTTCTCATAAACGAAAGGTATAATTTCCTGTGTCTAACTTAGCATAATGGTTAAAAGTGTAGGCTCTGAAGGCAGCCAGCTTGCAAATTGAATTCCAGCTAAAATAGATACCATCCATGTCACCTTGGGCAAGTGATTTGCCCTCACAGTCCCTCAGTTTCCTCAACAATAAAATGGAGACTCATGGCTGTAATCCCAACACTTTGGAAGGCCAAGGCAGGAGAATTGCCTGAGCCTAGGAGTTCGAGATCAGCCTGGACAACATAGTGAGACTCTGTCTCTACAAAAAAAATTGTTAATTAGCTGGGCATGGTGGTGCATATCTGTAATCCTAGCTACTCTGGAGTCTGAGGTGGGAGGATTGCTTGAGCCGATGATATCGAGGCTATAGTGAGTCACTGTACTCCAGCCTGGGCAACAGAGCAAGGCCCTGTGTCAAAACAACCACCACCACCACCAATAAAATAGAGATGAAACACAGCTCTTTACAGGGAGATAGAATTACATGAGATAGATACACTCAAAGGACATAGCACAGTGCCTGGTACATGAATGTATACATTAAATGCTAGATATCATCAGGATGGTAACATTACTTAGTGAAGTAGCTTCAAGTGATTTTTAAAAAAGTAATTGAGTATGTTCCCAAATGAAAAACCTCCAAGAGAAGATGAAGGAGAGGTAGAAACTGAAAGCACCAATATTAATCAGCTAAGTAGAAGACAGCCTATATTCAATTATATCCCCAAGTAGAGGGCCTGCTTAATATTTATTAAGTATAGGCTTCATAAACATTTGTCAAATAACTCAACAATCAATGTCTAAGCACTTTACAATTGAGAAGAGTTAGAAGATCAATATTATTTTGATAATCCCTTTTAAAATATGAAATAATCCATCTAATAGGATTAAGATATGAAATGTGGAGTGTTTAATGATTATTCCATGAAGTCAGTGCATTTCACTGAATCTCCCACCATAGTGAAGGAAGATCAGACTCATCACCAGTGTACTGGGAACATTCACCACTGTCTATTTAACATGGGTAGATAAACTGTTCTAACCTTTCATGTAAATAAAGGTTTTCTTTTGAGCTCTCTGCTTTCAACAGTGAAAGCATTAGCCTTGGGTGTCTAATCTGCACCTCTCCTTCCTATTTTATCAAACAAATAATTAAAGAATGAAATAATCCTTAAAGCACAAAGCATGATAAATATATTTCCCATCCATTTACAAAAAAAGTAATTATCCAGAAAGTCACAAGCTCTAACTAAAACCTGGATCGTACTTACTTTTTTTCTATAAGGGAAGTTAATAAGAGGTAAAGTAACAATGACTCTCTGGGTAACTTACCAGAGTCCAAGGATTAGGGCACAGAATTTGTTAAAGGAAATACTGCTCCCTTCTTGCATTCTACGTCTCCATTAATGCCATGCCTATGGTTATCTAAACATCTAAAATATAAAAGCAAATTAGAATGTAGTTTGCTATTTAAATAACACGAATTATGTAAATGTTCCAAACTGAGATAATACACGAACATTCTTAATTCTTTTAACTACAATATTCTTTCTCCATCCTGAGGCTCATATTTCTGAGTATCCCTGTAGTAGAGTAAGTTACAGAAGCACATCTCAAGACCTATTGGGAATTAGTGTTATGAAAAAAAGAAATGAAGATACGCTTGAACTTAGAAAATCCTTTTAATGGGTTTTTTATTTACTAAAGTAAAACAATAGCTGATGTGCATTGAAGTAGTAATAGCGTACATTATTATATATACAAGAAAGAAACAAATATGACCAAGAGACCAATTTCTTCTTAAAGCAGATTTTAGGATTTTAAGATATTTTTAGGACCTCACAACAGATGAAATGTTTTTAGGAAAAAACGTTTTAAAGGACCTTGCCCTTGTAGAATAGAGAGTGGTCTGGATGAGCAAGAGTAAAACAAAAAGAAGAGTAAATGACTATGTATAGTAAATGAACAGGAGCCTGTCAAGGGGGCATGCCAGTGGGCTGTGGAATGAGACAGGAGGCTGAAGATGAGGGAGAGGGCTGTATATACAGTGGAGCTCTACTAGTAAAGCTGGCTACTATTCATTTTTAAATGATCTAATTTTTGATTATACAATCCCTAGCCATAACCTCCATATCTTAACTAAAATTCTCTTAAAAACAATCAAATACCTTACATGAGTGATATTATACAGGATATCAATATTGGATACACTTGGGTCAGAAAGAAAGGAACAGTTACAGCATATGAAATGCAGAATTGGTGGAAACAGGAAGTTATCACCAGGACTTAAATGTAAGCGTGCCTTTCACCAAATCCAGAGACCTGAAACAGGTGCTGGATTTAGCAAAATGTATTTGAATTAGAAAGGAAAGAAAACGAACTCAACTTACATCATCCTAATTCCTCATTCCCTTTTATCTTAAAGAATAAATCTTGAAATATGTTTTTGCTTTCTATCAAGCACTATGTTCACAGTCCTCCAGTCAAACATTAAATGATTTATTTATTACTCAGCACAAGACAGTCTCCCTAACTCACGGAACTAATGTTTATTCACATGTATTTGTGAAATTCCTGTCAATTTGGAAATTTATGTAGGATAGAGCCAAACCTTAGTATTTTGTGTCCAGGGAATTTGAGATTAGTGACACATTATCCTGTGGTATAGTCTGTAGGCTAGAAACATAAAATATTTTCCAGGTTAAAATTTTATGATTCCAAGGTTTATAATAGACAGATTACCTTGAAATTTCTGAGCTTTTGTCCAGTCATTTGAATAAAGAGCATAATCACTTGTTTCCTGCTACAAAGGATTCTGAGAATGATTAGATAATTCAAGTGAACACAATGGATAAATTTTAACCTATACACCAATAAGGCTTTTTATTATAATTCTTAAATATTTAGTTCTTACTCAGATCCTGCATTCTCTAGTCAGTTTACCCCAATGTTCTCTATACTTCTGGCTAGAACACTATTAACTTGGGGCCCTAAATAATTTCTTAAAATTATACATCTTTTGAGATCCTTTATGTTTATCTTACAGAGGAGCAAAATTACATATCACTAATAATGCAGAGTTAAGTACTGATATTCCTAAATTACTGAGAAAAAATAAGTTTTATAAAGTCTGTACTGTACTCTAGCCTAGATGATAGAGCGAGACCCTGACTCAAAAATAAAAATAAAAAATAAACTTAAAAAAAAAAGGCTGAAGAATTTCAAGAACATTGAATATCTGTTAATAACGTAAGTAGGATGCAAACCAAAGAGTATCTGACCAATCTACACTACCCTCTTATTTTACTTTGCATATGCTTTACTCTCAGGACCACCAAATTAGGTAACTATCATTAGAATTATTGTAGGTTAACAATGTCTTATCACTTTGGAAACATAACCTGAAACTTAGTACTTAGTAATAATGTAGTTTCTATGGATCCATGCTCTAGGTAGCTGAACTAAAAGCAGAATATTTGGAAGATTAACCCTTTGTAAATCACAAACATCCAGGTTTAAGACAAAATAACAGTCCATAACACCAGCTAATCTTGGTAAAATGTGATAAATATTAATTTATGTTAACTGATAAAAGTTGAAATATTATAAAAAAGGAAATGCAGAGATTGGTGAATAAAGAGTCCAAGCTAATGGTTTTGTCTAGTGGATGGAAACAAAGATGGGATGGGAGAGACATATGACTAATGCAAGATCATCTGGAGATCCTGGGTCTGTTTTGCCTGGTGAGTTCGCAGGTGCTTAATTCATTATTGTAAAAAAAAAAAAAGGAAGCAAAGAAGGAAGGAATGAAGGATAGTTGGAAGGAAGGGAGGAAGACGGGCCATGCATAGGCCAATAATGATTGTGTTTTGAACTAAGGATTATGATTACTATGATTATGGGTACCTGAGTTCCAAAGGTGAGTCAGGGAAGGGATAGTTAGATTTCACATTTGCCATAAAAATTTAGGTAACTTAGTTGTACACAATCAGATTTTTCTTATTTATCAAAATGAATATATGATTTCTTTCTAAAAAAGAACCCTACTAAATAAAACAATCACTGAAAAGGTCTTGGGAAAAATACTTTGATACACTCTTTTTAAACTAGGGCTTCAGTAGCAAGCACACATTTAGAAATTTTGGTTAACATCTGTGAAATTTCACTTATATTTAAACAGAGCTGTGAATGTCTCTTCAGGGCACCTACAATTCTATTTTAATTATATCACCTAAAAAAACTGTTTTAACAACTAACAAAGCACACATGATGTGAAAACACTTGTTAAACCACCTCTGCAGTTTTAACAATAAGACAAATATGAGATCATTGCATTTCTTAATGCTCATTATATGAGATTTAGTGCAGTGGCACTATTTTTGGAAAACATTTGCCCTTGACAGCATCTCCTTTTCACACATATTTGTCATTTTGGGAGCTCTTTCTCAAATTTACTTTATACAAATTCTATATCAGAAGGATGCAACATCATAAAATAACACTATGTTATTGTGGTGACACAAACATACTCGTCAAGAAATTCAAAATAAATGAAGGCATGCCATCCATTAAGGATGACTTTAAGTCATGTTTTTGTGACAAACTGTCATCTTAAAAGACAAATTACAGGTTTTTTACTCATTTGTGTCACATCAAATACATTATTTAAATACACTAATTTTATTTTAAGAGACGAGAAAATGTAAGTTGCATGTATAAATAAGCTGAATTATTTACCCTTGCTAAAGTTTCGGGTTCAGTTACATTGCTCAAGTCACTTATTTAAGCTTTTAGATGCCTGAATACTACAGAATTCAAGCATCTAGGCACCAAATAGATCTAATTACAGAGAAATATTTCAGCTGTCATTTGAAATTTATCATAGTAATTCTTAGGATACAGTGGTAGCACTTCAATATGAACTTGGTTAACTAGGGAGTCATGCATCTCCTGAGTAACTGGTAATGCAGGTAATTCTACATTTCTCTTGTAAAACAGATATTGACCCAAGAACAACTGTCTTGGGACAAAATAAATAAATATTAGCTTCATAAATATACTCTGTTCCTCCATAGTCCGATGTCATGGGGAGGATAAGGGAGAAAGATTTGAGGCAAAGACTTCAAGTCACTTTTCCTCCACTCTTTAGTCCAAGAGGAGAAACTTTAATTTGTGATATGGATCAGTATTAAATCAGGGATTCTTGAATATGTTAGAATCACTGTATGTGGTGGAGATTCTTTTCCTCTTTATGACTCATGTGATCAAAGTGAGAGTGAATCTTAGGTGAAAGGAGGAATGAGCTCCACGGCTTCGTAGTTGAGGGTAAAAAGAATTCTTAATTATTGTGTTGGGTACATTCTAGATCACCAAGCTAGGAAAACATTTTGATTAAGTGCACCAACTCTTGAAGATATGCTGGGCCAGGCACGGTGGCTCATGTCTGTAATCCCAGCACTTTGGGAGGTTGAGGTAGGCAGATCACCTGAGGTCGGGAGTTCTAGACCATCCTGGCCAACATGGAAAAACCCATCTCTGCTCAAAATACAAAATTAGCTAGGCATGGTGGCCCATGCTTATAATCCTGGCTACTTGGGAGGCTGAGGCAGGAGAATTGCTTGAACCTGGGAGGCAGAGGTTGTGGTGAGCCGATCACGCCATTTTGCATTCCTGTCTAGGCAACAAGAGTGAAACTCTGTGAAAGAAAGAAAGAAAGGAAGAAAGGAAGAAAGGAAGAAAGAAAAGGAAGAAAGAAAAGGAAGGAAGGAAGGAAGGAAGGAAGGAAGGAAGGAAGGAAGGAAGGAAGGAAGGAAGGAAGGAAGGAAGGAAGGAAGGAAGGAAAGAAATGCATCTTTGCCCTTCTCACTATATCTATCAGTTGCCCTCTAAAATTCAAGTATAATCTCACTGGTTGTTTGATCAGATAAAGGACCCTGCCAACTGTGGTAAAGTTGAAAGAATTCAACTCAACCTCTTCTCAGGACTTCCAGCTAGAGAACAATAGTGGCTTTATGTATAGAAATCTTTATTTTTTTGGTATGCTTAATTTTATTGAAATATACTTAAATATTATACAAAATACCTGAGAAAGTATCATGCAGAAAGTCGTTTAGTCACATAGGAATATATATTATATGTCATGTACTAGTTATTATATGTCCTGCTAGATATTATATGCTGTGCTAGTTACAGAGAGTTCCAAGAGCTTACATTGTAATTGAAGTGTGAATGGACATAGGCCATCACAATCACCGGGAGTGTTAGCTATGGTGGGAGAATTATAGGGACAACATACTGAGGGGGCACCTGGAAACTTGCAGAGAATACTAAAGAGAGTCATCTGAGTGAAGACTTAAAGGATGAATAGGCATTATCCACGAGGGGCAAATAAATGTAATAGCAGACAAATTAACCTGAATGTAAGAGACTTCGCAAGTTAGAAAATAGAGAAAAAGTTTAGACCTATGAGAGCAAGTTCTATCAACCTAAGTCCTGGGTACATTGCTGGATGAATGACAGAACTCTTGGCTTGTTTCTTCATTTTCAAATAGCATTGTTAGAATGAACAGTCTCTAAGCATATCCCACCTAATTGGAGCACAGGTGCATTTCTCATAATTGTTAGATACTTTCTGCCTTAACTTTTCTCTATCTACATTCGTCTGTCTTCATGGCTTTTATCACATTATTATTAGAATTTCCACAACTAAAAAAGATAAAGAGGAAGAACCATTTTTACTTTACCTTCCTCCTTCCCTCCACAATCAACCATCAGCTATTGATGTCTGAGTAATCGAGACTGTGTATAACTGATTGACAGTATATCCACTCCATCCTTATCAGTCTAGACTTTATTATAATTTACTATATTATAGGTTTTGAATGAATGGATGAATAAATGGGAGGATATGTGTTACTCTATGTGCTCTCAAAATAGATTATTTTATCCACCCTCAAACTTTTACATTCAGTATTTTCTAAGGTGTTTTATAATTCTATGATGACTATTAAGTCTTCTTTCTAAATGTGAATCTATAATTTAGCCTTAGGCTCCATTCTCCATAGATACAGAGTGTGAAGGACTAGAGAGAAATTGTAATCGGTAGTATTTGCCCTTTTTTTGGTTTATTCTAAAGGTTTTTCAACCTCTTTAGTATTAACATTTGAGACAGATAATTCTGTGTCATGAGGGGCTAACTTGTGTGTAGGTTGTTTAGCAGCATCCCTGGCCTCTATCCACAAAATGTCTGTATTACTTCACTCCCACTTGTGATGAGAAAAAAATACCTCTAGGTAGAATCAAATCTGCCTAAGGGCAACCTCTTTCCCCCAGTGAGAAATAGAACTATACTATAAACAACATTCCATTCAAAATAGCTTGCATCATAGAGGAAGTGATCAATTTCTCTTATTTGAAAAATTAAATACAAGGTAAATTCTAAGGATTGAAGAAAAAGGTAAAATTTAAGCTTGCAAGTATTTGACACTGCAAAAATTATAACTTTTTTTCCAATACAACTAACTCTCCACTCACATCTGTCAAACCAGGAACATACCGACTAAAATTGACAGGGATGCTAAGCGAAAGGTTAGGTTTTTCGATTTAGAGAACAGAAGCTTCAAGATCAAGAGGTGAGATGTCTCTGAGATAGGATCAGATCATCCCCAGAGACAAGAAGCTTGAAAGAGTGCAACATTTCTTGCTTCTTGGTTTTTCTAATCAGCTTAATATTGAAGAACAGCTTAAGTTTCCAGTTCATCTTGCTTCAGAGAGCCTGGAGATAAAGAATAATCACTACCAGTTGAGTCAGTATTGACAAGAAAAGTATATTGGAAGTTTGAAGCTGTCTATATACTTTATGCCTCAAAATATCTGAATTCTTTCTTCAAGTGGAATATGGCTTGCCTCTGTGTCCCCACCCAAATCTCATCTCTAACTGTAATTTCCACATGTCGAAGGAGGGACCTGTAATCCCCAAGTGTCCAGGGAGGGAGGTTATTGGATCACAGGGGCAGTTCCCCAATGGTGTTCTTGCAATAGTAAGTGAACTCACAAGATCTAGCTAAGTATGGGACTGTTCTCACTTTGTGCACTCTTTCTCTGTTGCTTGCTGTCATGTAAGACATGCCTGCTTCCCCTTCCGCCATGATTGTAAGTTTCCTGAGGCCTCCTCAGCCATGTGGAACTGTGAGTCAATTAAACCTCTTTTCTTTATAAATCACCAAGCCTCAGGTAGTATTTTTATAGCAGTGTGAGAATGGACTAAAACAGGATGCCTAAAAGATAACTATATGGTTAATGACTAGCATTTAAGTGAAAATGTTAATGTACTTTTCAGATGTTATTTACTTTTTAGAATTTCAGAAATCAGATTTCACCATTATCACTGCATATAATTCTAAACAGTATAGAATGTATATACAAATTAAAATTATCATATATAATCTTCAGATATTTACTTGTATTTTCATATCAGGTTTGAGTCTCAAGTGTATTTTACCTTGGCTTCAATGCACTAGAGAATTTAATTTGTTTCTTTGGTACTCTGTGTGTGTTGTGTGCTTGTGTATGAAAAGCAGTGTTTTATACACACTGAGCAGTAATTATTATGACAATTCACTTTTTGTAACTATAGTAAAATATCTCTTTAAGCAGATGCTATTTAGTGGTGAGACTATTAAAGTCAGCCAAGCATGTATTTCTATTGATCTGTTAGCCTCAGAAAGTTCCTTAGGCTGATGCTGCTTTGACCTTTGCTGGTCATTTTTTTTTTCTACTCTCTAAAACTGATTTTTGGTTGTTTTATTTTGGAAAATAATTAGAGGTGCGTATGTGTTCTAAATAGTCTAAGTGAACAAAAATTCTTTATTTTACTAGTACCTATGTATAGTCAAAAACTATTTTGCATAGCCACATTTGGAAATCCTGCATTGAAAAATATTTCTAGTTAAAGTATGAGAATATTTGGAAAAGTCTCATTAGCCATTTTGGAAGGGTATATTCTGGAAATCCTTGAGCAGTGAAGTGAAACTTCACTTAATAATATCTTTTTTAAAAATAAATTATATATTAGACAAAATTAGATTTTTTTAATTGGCTAAAACTGTAGAATTTGGACATTCAAAGAAAAATAAGAGTAAACAGCTACTTTGGGACATGCAATCATCTTTTGCATACAGAGCTACAACTTGAGGATCAGCTATTTAATACCAGACTCTCTACCATCAACTTAGTTCTCTCACCATTGATGTTTCTATGATTGCTATTTTGCCTATCTCAGACTATGAGTAATTCCTACTTCCCCAGTTCTCTGCTCTTGTAACAAGATCAAGAGCTTTGTAGTCTGACTTGGGTTTGAGTCCAAGTTTACCAGGGCAAGTTACGTTCTCTCTCCTCCACCGCATCTTCATCTTTTATAAACAGAAAATAGCATCCTACAAGGCTGTTGTGAAAATAAACCAGGATGCTTATGTAAACAACTCCCAATTATACATGGAACTTTCAGTTAGTTTTAGAACTTCAGTTAGCTTTGGGGACATAGCAAAGAGCTGGAGGGATGTATGAACCCTTGTATGATACATTGGCTGTATTAAGGTGCCACTTTACCGCAACCCTCTCTCCCCCCAACCCCCACATCTCACTCTGTGACCTTCCAGAGTTCTGCAGCTGGATTTTCAGAGCAACCATATCACTTGCTTTAGCCAATGGGATATTAGTAAAAGTTAAAAGGTAGAAACCTGACATATGCCAGAATGACTAGGTTTGCATCCTCTTACACTTCTACATTTACCACAAGAACATGCCTGGGCTAGCTTGCTGGAGAAATGTGAACGATCATAGGGGCAGAGTCAAGTCACCCAGGCAACCCCCTGGGCCTGTAAAACCCCATCCAACTACCATTGCTTTTCTCAATTTCCACCATGGATTGCATAGTGTAACACTTTGCAAGTTCTTTAATATCGACATAATTGAAAAAAGAATGTAGATAGACTAATATAAATTAAGATTCCCAATGACCTGTATTTAATATTACATACTCACATTTTTATTGGTATAACACATATATCAAATACACAGTTTATCTCCTCCAACATGCCCTTCACCACCTGAATTTTTTTAACTTCTCTCCTCATTATCATGTCTCTCATTGTTCTTGATAGTAAGCAGAAGGATCAAAATTAGAACATTTTCTAGAGGCTCACTAAGCACTAAGTTGAAACTGAGAGAAACCTTTAAGAGGTTTTCCCATCATTTTTGCTTGTATCTGTTTTATATACCATTTATATTTGGCCAACACTTGGTCAATATCATGATCCAAATGGTAAAGTTGGTTTCTTCTGCTGTGGAATAAATACTCCCACCATTCTAGGCTTGAGGATGAAGGGTACTGATACACTTTTATCTTTTAAAAAGGGCTCTACTTTAGAAGTTTCAGGCATGTAATTTATATTCAACCTAAATTAAGTAACTTTTGTGAAGAAAAGAATGAGGTTTTTCTTGGTGGTATTTCAGACTCTGAGAATTATCTATAAGTCCATTGTAAGGTGGATTGAATTCTTACTGTTGAATTCTCCATTTACGTTGTGCATTAAATGTCTTTATGTTCCTGTTATTAAGCAGGGAGTCTTGTGCACATGACCCCCCCAACCACACCCCTAGACCCACGCTGATGTGATTTGGATATCTGTCCCCTCCAAATCTCATGTTGAATTGTGATCCCCAATGTTGGAGGTGGGGGCCTAAATGGGAAGTGTTTGAGCCACTGGGGTGAATCCCTTGTGAATGGTTTCATGTCCTCCCTGTGGTAAAGAGGTACCATGGTTTTGGTTGTTGAAAAGAGTCTGAGACCTCCCTTCTGTCTCTCTTGCTCCCTCACTGGACATGCGATGGTCTGGCTATCCCTTTGCATTCTGCCATGATTGTAAGCTAAATGAGGTCTCACCTGAAGCCAAGAAGATGTTGTCATGATGCTTGTACAACCTGCAGAACTATGAGACATATAAGCCTCTTTTAGTTATAAATTACCCAGTCTTAGGTATTCTTTTACAACAATACAAAATGAACTAACAAACCCCCCCCCAAGAGGCGAAGTCTCATCCTTGAAGGTGCTTATACTTTTAAAAGGTAATTCACACGAAAGGCCCCAGGTAAGTTTATTTTTTCAACCTTCTCTTGTTGCTACAAACATCTAAACACAAATTTCTTACTTCCTATTCATTGATGGTCACTGACACCTCTTTATTCTAAGAGAAACGCTAGAAATTTATTTATAAGTAGAAAAGGCTGTAGGGAAAAGAAAAACAAAAATGTCTAGAAACCAACATTGAGAGAATAGAGAACAAGGTCTGAAGAGGACGTCAACTAGGAGAACAGGAAAGTATAAATGATGTCTGGTAATCAGGGGATACTAAATGTGCAAAGATGTTTCAGGTACTTCCTGGTTTTCACTCTCAGTGTTACATGGTCTCTTAATCAATTATGAATTTTAAGAAGAATAGATTATCTTTTACCAAAGTCAGGCTATTATCTATCTGCTGTTTTCAAAGTGAAGCAATCACCAACAATTCTAAAAATATTTTGGTGACATACCACTGCCTCACATGTACTCTAACCTCTTAGCCAGCTTTTATTACCAGTATTAAAATAAACATATTTATCATTTAGCCATATATGGTGAAATTTTCCCATCACTTGGTTTTCTCATTTTCCAGGGCAAACTTTTCAATACCCAAGGGAAAGCAATTGAAGTAGAACTGTACCAAAGTGCATTTCCAGTGTCATGCAGCAGAAATAACACTCAGTGAAATTACTCTGTTAGTAGCGCCTAGAAAATCAAGCTGAATATTCTATGCTTTCAGTGGGTATTTGACATTTTTTCCTTTTTTAAAAGTCTTGGAACCTTCATTCTTTGTTTTATTCCTTAGTACATATTTATTTGCAAGATATACATTATCTAAGACTTATTTCCAAATATTTACCTAGACACAGTGAACTAAAGGATATGCAGTAAACACAGCTAAGAATATGGCTGATTGTGTTCCAAACTATGTAGCAGTGAAGTTTATCTTGGTCCCTCCAAGCCTCCCCATCATCCATCGAATATTGACTATGGACTCATTTCAGGGCACCAACATTTGACATTGTGAAGAATGGAATGAGGGATAAGACACAGAGTTCAGTCTTTCCAACTTCATACCTTTATGTTGTTCCAGAATGTTGTTTTTATTTATGATTTTCTTCCTACCCTCAAAGCAAGGAGGCAACAACATCAATTCTTTCACCTTCAGTGCACATGTAACTCAGGAAGTTATCTCTTCTCGTATTCTATCTCTGTAAGGAGCCCTTCCTCAATACTACAGCAGAGTTCATTGTTTACAAACATTTACCACTACCAAACTAAAGCATGTGGCATATGTCTCCTAAAACATACAGCAAAAGTTCTGGGAATAGATGGCAGGTAGAAGCTGGAAAAGACTTGGAGACACTATTTGTAGAAGTCTGATGAGCCTCGAGGAGTGATATGGTTTGGCTGTGTCCCTACCCAAATCTCATTTCGAGTTGTAGTTTCCATAATCCTCATGTGACATGGGAGGTACCTGGTGAAAGGTAATTGAATCATGGGGGTGGTTACCCACATGCTATTTTCATGATAGTAAGTTCTCATGTGATCTGATGGTTTTATAGATGGCTTTTCCCCACTTGCTTGGCACTTCTTTTTGCTGCTTCCATGTGAAGAAGGACATGTTTGCTTCCCATTCCACCATGATTGTAAGTTTCCTGAGGCCACCACAGCCCAATGGAACTATGAGTCAATTAAACCTCTTTTCTTTATAAGTTACCCGTTTACAGGTATGTCTTTATTAGCAGTGTGAGAATGGACTAATACAACGTGGCTTTCAGGAAAGCAAAGAAAATTTTATTGGCATCTAGAGGAAAGGAGACACTTATAGTGGCAGAAAGGCTAGTAAAACTACTGCCTGTAGTAACACAAAAAGTAAAATATTCCTTAAAAATTCAATGATAGAGCTAAGTAGATTACCAGGCAGAGAGCCTAAGGTATTGCATGGTTTCATCTAGCTACTTATAATAAAATATAAGAAGAAAAAAATAAACTAAAGAAGTATTAATATATTGAATAAAACTTAGAAATTACTAAATTGAAAAGGAAGGGTCCAGAAGAGTCCTTTCAACAAGCAAAAGTTTCTCTAAGTAACAAAGGGCTGAGATAAATTCCTTAGTTAAGATGTAAGTAAGATTTAAGATGGTGCCTCATAGAATCTTTAACATACACAAAAGTTTCACTGAGGATTTCAAAGGCTTGCATCTCAGATCTCCCTCATTATATGTTAGGGCTTCTAAGGATCTGAGGAGTTTCCCTCAGAGCTTCACAGGGGTCCTACAGATGGATATATTACTTACATGGCAAACGGACTTTGCAGATTTGAGTATGTTAAGAATTTTGAGATTGGGGGACTGATCTGAATTATCTAGATGGGCCCGAGAGTCATTATAAGGGAAAGAGAAGGGAGCGTAGTTTTAGAGAATGATATGTGGCCATGGAAAAAGAGGTTGGCATGCTGTGGGGCCACAAGTCAAAGAATGTGGGCAGCCTCCAGAAAAGGCAACAAAATAGGTTATCCCCCAGATCCTCTAGAAGGAAAATAGTCTGCTGACCCATTTTAGACTTCTGATCTCCAGAACTGTAAGATAATAATTTTGTATTGTTTATGCCAGTAAATTTGTGGTAATTTGTTACAGCCACAACAGGTTAAAAAACAAAACAAAACAAAACAAAACAAACAAACAAACAAAAAACATGGCCAAAAAGAAGAGAAGGTCCTATCTGCCTATCTGAAAGAGATCTGTGATTGTAGATTTTTTCTAATATACTGGATTAGCATTTGATACCTTACAAAACCCCACATGTTAAAAAAAAATCAAAGTTAACATGAAAAGGATAAACAGTGCCAAATGAAAAGAAGCCTTTGGACTTCTGAAATACTATGGACAGAAAACAGACTGAGAATGTTTCTCATTTATACACACCAGCCACTTCCAGAAAAAGAATGATGCCCAAGGGATATAGCCAAGAGACATCAGAGGACAACTCCAGAGAGCAGGATTAGGCCCTAACCAAAGAATTATCAATACATGCCTGGCTGCATATTGGAATTGCTATATGCCAGTCACTGCCCTGGTTCTCATGTTTTATATGTTTGAATTGGAATTTCTCTACTGGTTATCTCATGTTTCTTTATTCCACAGGCATTTAGATGAACAAGAATGATATGTAATGAATTGCAAATAGCTTTCTTCACATATGGACATAATATAAAGGTTCTTAGACCTTGAGCCCGAAACTGTTGCCATAAAAAAGGGAGGTTTCAAAGGAGAGTCCCGAGGAAAGGAGGGTGTGTATTTTGCCCATGGGAGGGATATAAATTGTGGCCAGAGGTCAGACAAGGCCATAGTGTATTTTCCAAAATGACTGTACCAACATCTTCTGTCTCAGAAGAAATACTACAATGTGATCTTGACAGTTCTGTCATTGAAAAGAGGGGTCTATAATCTCTGCTGTTTGAATCTGGGCAGGAATGGGACTTCATTGTACTAGTAGAATGAAGAAGTAACACTACATGACTTTTGTGATTCAGTTAGAAAAGACAAGGCAGGCTCCATCTTGTTTGCTAGAACGCTTGCCAGTACGCTGAGTCACCATATATGTTGTTCAGTTGCCTTATGGCTGCCAGGCTTTGATAAAGTTCAAATTAACCCATGTGGAGAGACCACACGGAAAGCCCTTAGACTACATGGACAGAGAAGGCCTATCCAGCACCCAGATGCTCCAGTTCCTGTCTGACTTGCATCCACACCACTGTCCCCAAACACCTCCCAAATTCCTGATCCACAACAAACCACGAGAGGCCATAAACTTGTTTCTTCAGTCACTAAGTTATGAGGAAATTTGCTTTGCAACAATATATAACGGAATAAGTCCCTTCTCCTATTCCTTAGAAACACAGTGACTTACACATTGGTGGTAAGTTATTTCTTCTCATACTTTCACCTCAACTTTCATATTTTTTCTCAACTAGAAAGCCTTATGTCAATATCATAGCAGAACTGTTTGTTCACTTCACCTTATTTACCACCAATAAACCATGAAATTTTTCCTTGACATTGTTCAATGTATTGGATGTTTGTTATTTCTATAACTCTATGTTTTTCTCACTGAGCTATGAATCCTTAAGAGGAAGAGCTATTCTCTTCTCCTGCAAGTTTTGTCTCCTGCAATGAAAATGCAAAGGATACATATAGTCATGTGTGGCTTAAGAGGCTGCAATACATATACAAAATATGATGCATAATACTTTTGTAGGACCACATATTTGGAAGGAGCAAGAAGCAGCTGATCTTACAGTAAAGCCCCTCGTCAAGGGGCAGAACAACATTAGATGTTAAGCTTCCCTGTGGGATGAATTTAGGAGTCGTTAGTGAGAACATCAGTGTACCATATACTCAGACAAACCTGGAGAGTCAATTGGTTGTATGAGGGGTAGTAGAAAAACAATTGCTAGAGAAAGACCTAACTTGCACTTCCTTAAAAGTATTTAATGGGAGGTGGAAAAATTAGAGAAAGCTAAACACACTTTTCAGGAGTAGAAAGTTTTACTAGTAGGAAAATGTGGAGGGGGCAATATTTTTAAAATACTCTTTGGTACACTGATTCAGCTGACAAATATTGATGGAATATCTATTCCATTACCTGAAAAACAAGTAAGACAAATGTGTCCCAGTAAACATGGGGGCTTAAGTGTAATGGAGGGAGATAATACACTCACACAAAAATAACAAAATAAATTCAGAAAATGGTAAATACCAAAACAGAAAATGACACCTGACAATGGGCAAAATAATGACCTGGGAAAACTGGCCTTTTCGCAAGGATGGTTAGAGAAGGTGTAGCACACATTGCTGTCTGCCTACCCAGCAGCCATTCCTCTCCCTTCAGTCCTAAGGGAAGATCAAATCTCTTACCAGTTCTTCACTTTCCCATCTTCCCATGTAGCAAATGGTGGAGAGTGTGAAACACAATTCTGAGATGTTATGGAGAAAGCTGTCAGTGAAGTGAAGGTAGAATATGGATATTTCCAAGAAAAGTGCTCCTCTCAGGTGAAGAGTGAGACTCTCATGAGGATAGCCCCCGAGTCATTATCTACTTTGGACATTGACTTGTGAAGACAAGATATACAGGACTACTGCCATCATACTGTGACGCAATGAGTATATAGTTTGGATATTTGTCCCCTACAGATCTCATGTTAAAATCTGATCTTCAGTGTTGGAGGTGGGGGCCTCATAGGAAGAATGGTCATGGGCCTTGTGAATGGCTTGGTGCTGTCCTCACAGTAATGAGTGAGATCTAGCTCTATGAGCGAGCTCCTGGGAGAGCCAATTGTTAAAAATAGCCTGGCACTTCCTTCCCCTTTTTCTTGCTTCCTTCCTGTCACCACGTGAAGACTGCTCCCTGTACCTTCTGCCATGAGTGAAAGCTTCCTGAAGCCCTCACCAGGTACAGATCCTTGTGCCATGCTTCCCATATGGCCGAACCATGAGCCAAATAAAACTCTTTTCTTTGTAAATTGCCCAGATTCAAGTGTTCCTTTATGGCAACACAAATGGACTAAGACAGATAGGGAAGGCAAAGACTATTATAGAGAAACTGGCCCAATACCCTGATTTCATTGAGCCAGCACCAAATGTTAGATCACCTATTTCACTACCTCTTTTTATGAGAAAGGCAAACCCTAATTGTTTAGCAAAATTTATGATATTAGCACCCAAAAGCATCCTGAAAAATACAGAAGTTCTAGGACATTATATTAAGTGAAATAAGCTAGGTACAGAAAGACAAACACTGCATGATATCACTCACATGTGGAATCTGAAAGAGTTGATCTTACATAAGTAGAGAGGAGAATGATGGTTGCCAGGGACTGGGATGGTTGGGAGTGGTGGAGTAGGTTGGGGAGATGTAGGTGAAAGAATACAAAATTGTAGACCGGAGGAGAAAGTTCAAGTGATTTATTGTGCAACGTACAGATATATAATAGTTAGCAATATATTGTATTCTTGAAAAATGTTGAGAGTGGATGTCAAATGTCCTCACCACAAAAATGGTAACTGTGTGAGGTAATGCATGTGTTAATTAGCCGAATTTAGTCATTCCACAATGTATATATACCTCAAAACATCATGGTATACATAATATATACAATTTTATTTTTCAATTAAAAAATACAAGTTTGAAAGTATTTAAATATAGAAGTTCTCACTGACGAGGCAACTCCTACACTGAGATACGAGGATTACAAAAGGAGGACTTACAGATTTCGATGAAGACTACTATGAGCCCGGAGAATACCAAGCCTCTAAGTTGGTGCTTTAGTCAGAATTTCATTGCATATGTGTGCTAGTAATTAATTTATTGCCTCTCAGCCCCAATTCCACAATCCATTGCCTGTTCTGTGACAAAGTAGCTGGACTCTGTAAATATTTCTCCTTTGCTATCTGACACTATATTTAGTGAGCTATGTCCACAGAGGGCCCTGGTGGGTCACAGCAGGATACAGGTCCTCTCTTCCTGATTCTGTTGTGCTTGTCTCAGCAAGTTCCTGCTGCGTGTGTGTGTATGTATGTGTGTGTGTGTGTGTGTGTCTGTGTGTGGTCTCTGCAGGGGCAGGTTTCTGAAGTGTGCACAGGTTCTGCAGTGGCCATTGCCAGCAGCACATGGTACTTCCCTGTGGGCACTTTCCTGAAGAACTGCAGAGGGTGAATTATCAGCAATCTGACTAGCACAGGGCAGTTCAGCAAATTTCTCATTCATCCAGTAAGCCATGAACCCACCCTCCCAAAAAGAGGCATGGATTTCAGATCTAAGGAAGGAGCTTCTCTCTTAAACTGGTCTGTTTGGGTGCTCTATGTTAGCCTTAAAAGTAGTAATGATTCCCTTTATATGATATTTCTGATTTCTAAAAATATCTCTTTACTCCTTACTATTAAATTAAGGTTACTAAAATATCCTACTCATAGTTTTATTTTTTTTGAGACAGGGTCTTACTCTGTGGCCCAGGATGGAGTGCAGTGATACGATCCTGGCTCACTCTAGCCTATACATCCAGACCTAAGCAATCGTCCCACCACAGCCTCCCAGTACCTGGAACTACAAGCATGCCTTCCATGCCTGGTTATTTTTTTTTTAATTTTTTATAGAGATAGAGGACTTCCTATGTTGCCCAGGCTGGTCTTTAACTCCTACACTCAAGCAATCTTCCTGCCTTGGCCTCCCAAAATGCTAGGATTACAGGTATGAGCCACATGACCAGCCAATAATTCTTCATATTAAACTTTTACTATTAAAATTATTCTGTGGTTTCTGCCTTTTGATTTGCTCATCATTT
This sequence comes from Macaca nemestrina, assembly GCF_043159975.1. Lineage (NCBI taxonomy): Eukaryota > Metazoa > Chordata > Mammalia > Primates > Cercopithecidae > Macaca > Macaca nemestrina. The sequence continues at coordinate 39,577,123 of NC_092138.1, forward strand.
ACACAATATACCAGAATTATTTTACAGTATCATCAGAAGCTTAAAGAGCAGGTTCTGGGATGGGACTCAATGAATGACCCCCAAAACAATGTTGCAGAACTGACCCACAGAGACTCAGTGCAAAAGGTCAGGAATCAGGAAGTTACTGGTGCCATTTCCAGAAACACACCAGTTTAATTTCCATCTATTGGAAGGGAAAAGCAGGTGCCTATTCCCAAATATACTATGTCTTCAATGATGCCCCATAAAACACCATATCCCTCAGACACTCCTGAATCTCTTCTCTCTTGTCCTATTTAATTCCAAAATTGATTTTGCATAAGACCATCAGAGTAGCTGAATCTAAATTACACTGAATTTGAGTTCACTATATCTACATTGCTAGCAGTAAGATGTAGAAAAGAAAAACATGCAAAGTGGAAATGCAAGTTGATTTTTCCCCTCTACAAAAACTTTCATGGAAGTTTTGATTATCTTTCATTGACCAAAGCTTGGTCATATGGTCATGTCTTGGCAACTATTAGAGTATGGCTAGGAAAAGGTGAAATGTAGAAGGGAGTGTAGTCAGCCAACCAACAGTATATGCACAGTTATATATACATCTCCTGTTCTCTTCTCCAATCCAACACTGATTTAACTTTCCCAGCGGTGTGGGGATGGGGATGAGATGGCCTTTTAATGAAATACTCAATAAATGTCCAATTATTTTAGACTTTTTCTTCCCAATAATTAAAGAGTACCAAAGAGATATTAAGTTTGAAAGTAATAAATGGGATCAGGAAAACAAGTTTTTGTTTGTTTTGTTTTTTTGTTTGTTTTTTTTTTTTTCCAGCACCAAGGTATTCTGTGAGAGCTGTGAGCAATTTGTCATTTAGAATGTAGAGAAAACCATTACTAACACATAGACCATTATTTATTCTGTCCTATAAATGCTATGTATATTTCTTTGCATATTTTCACTCCTAACAATACATACGAGCTTATTTTTTTTTTGACAGTACTTTCAGATTTACCTATTTTTAAATGCTGATACAGGTCTATTCTACTTCACCAATTAGAGTTTGATAGTTATTTAGAGTAACAGGATTTTTTTTTCAGACTTCTAAACACAGGTCACTGGTCAAATATACACTATTTCCTATTTATAAGTTGGGAAATATTGAGAAGTTTTAAGAATAGTACGTCTGGACTTTGTGTACATAGGCATAAAACTTACTAAATATAGACTACATATGACTGGAAGAGTTCAGTTCAAGCTTTTAAGCCATAAGGTTTAGATTTTATCAAAGTATTTTATATATAATTTCAGATTTTTGATTAAACAAGATTTAATGAGCTATAAATTTAATTTAAAAACTAAAAGCTGTCCCACATATTTTATTATTTATCACCATGTTCCAAGGCTAAGCTAGAAAACAGAAATGGCCCTGTTTTCTTCATTTTGTCAGATAAAATAAGTTGAGAAGTCACTAAACTAAAATTTACTTTTAATTTCTTCTATGTACACATTCATTCATAAAATGAATATTTATTGAGTGCCTACCATGTTCCAAGCCTAGTAAATAAACAAGTAAAAAGTACAATTTGTTTTAGGGCAGGTGCTGATAAGTTCTATGAAGAAAAATGAATTAGCAAAAGGAACACATAGAAAGAAAAGGCATAAAGGAAGAAAGGAGTGGATATTAAAATAAAATAGCCAAAGAAGGCCTTATAGAGATTACCTTTGAACAGAGACACAAAGGAGGTGAAGGAACAGTCCCTGCTGGCATTCAGAAGAAGAACAATCCATGCCTGGCAGGGAGGAAGTGTTGACTGACAGCAAATGCAAAAACCCTGAGTGTGTGTGCACACTTGCTCTGCTCAGGGGACAGAAAGTAGATCTAGGGCACAGTGAGCCAGAGGGAAAGTAAAAGTAGAGAAATTTGAAGATCTAGCATAGAAACCAAAAGATTCAGATCATTGTGGACACTTGTAATGATGTTGGCTTACTAGTAAGATGGAAAAACATTGGAACTAGTGAGATGAAAAAACATTGGAACATTTTGGGCCAAACTGTTGGGAAATGATCTCACTATATTTTTTTAAAAGATCCTACAATCTGCTGGTCAAAGACAGACTTTGGTGATGCATGAGGGTAACCAAGGGAGAAGGTGCATTGGTTAGGAGCCTGTTATCACAACCATGTAAAAAAAAAATTGTCTTGTTCAGGGAAATAGCAATAGAGAGGTTGAGTGGTATAATATTTGAATACTATTTTAAGGTAATGTTAAAAGGACTTAAAGAGGTACTGGTTATAGTACATACGAGAGAAAAAGAGTCAAGGATGACTCAAAGGTTTCAGTCTGAAAAAACAAAAGGAGAGATTCACTATGGCCTATGTTGAGAAAATTTATAGGAATAAAATTGGACAATGGTGTTAGATCATGGATTTGATTTCGGACAAGATAAATTTGGATATCAGACACTCACTTAGATATGTTGAGTAGGCAGTGGGAAGTAAGAGTATAAAGTTCAGGAGAGTGCTTCAGGCCTGAGATATACATTTGGAGAATATCAGTATGTAGACTTTAATAGAGCTATTATCTTGTTCTTTTTTATGGCTGCACACACTAAAGTATACAGACTAGTGACAGTATAAAGCAACCACGTAAAACAAGTCTGCAAAATAACCAGCTAGTGTCATGATGACAAGATCAAATCTACACAAAGCAATACTAACCATAAATGTAAATTGGGCTAAATGCCTCCAATTAAAAGACACAGAGTGGCAAGCTAGATAAAGAACCAAAAGCCCTTGGTATGCTGTCTTCAAGAGACCCATCTCACATGCAATGACACACATAGACTCAAAATAATGAGATGGAGAAACATTTACCAAGCAAATAGAAAACAACAAAAAATATTTCTAATAGATTTCTGCTTTTAACAATGTAATATGTCAAATTCCTATAAAACCTATATGTAAGAAATATAAAACTTTATATATAATTCATGTAATGGTTAATAGTAACTGAATAGCTGGTATTGAATAACCAAGCTTCTTTTGTTGTTTTGACATTGGAGAATTGAACATGCTTAAAAGTTATTGAAAAGTATCCAGGTAAGAGAGAAAGGGAGTTTGAAATACCATTAAGATCCTTCCCAATGACTTTTAAACATAATCACTTATCATGTTAAAAACAACAGAAGCTTGGTTATTTAAGCTTGGTTACCTTCTCTAGCAACCACCTTGTCTTCTTTTAGCTGGTTCCCTTTAGGCTTTTTTTTTTTTTTTTTTTTTTTAAGAGACAAGATCTTTCCCTTTTGCCCAGACTGGAATGCAGTCACATGATCATAGCTCACTGTAACATTAAACTCAAACAAGCCTCAGCCTTTTGAGTAGCTAAGACCACAAGTGCATACCACCACGCCCTGTGTTTGTTGTTGTTGTTTGGTAGAGAAGGGGTTTCACTATGTTGCTCAGGCTGATATGGAACTCCTGGGTTCAACTGTTCTTCCTGCCTTTCCTTGGCCTCCTAAAGCTGTGGGATTACCAGCATGAGCCACCACTCCCAGCCCTTTTATTTTTTTAATATGCCACATGACCACCTCTATATCTCCAAGATAATATCTATCATTTCTCCCCTGAACTCCTTTAACAGCCTCCTGGCTGGTCTCTCTGCCTCTGTTATGGGTCTCTCAAATCTGTTCCCCACTTAGCCCCAGATGTTTTCTGGAAAGCAATTCAGATTATACTAACTCCTCATACTTAAAACCTTTTCACAGTTTCCTCTCCACGTGTGCATTAAGACCAATATTCTTTAAAGGCTCCTCAAGACCCTTTGTGATCTTTCTACTACCTCTCCCAAGGCTCATTTTCTCTACAATTTGCCTTTAGCTCATTGTGCTTTAATCAGATTTTTTAAAATTCAATTTTTAACTTGTATTTAATGTTTCATCCTGCCAGTTTTCCTTTTCCTGATATACCTATTTTCTTTCCATATTTGCCCAATCAACTTTCACTCATCTTTTGCATTGCAGTTCAGCACCATCTTTTTTCACAAGGTTTTCACTGAGTTCCTTAAATTCCCTCTGTACTCCCACATCACACTGCATGCCTTTCCTCCTAAGAACTTTCATAACAGTTACCATTTCACACATATTTGGGGGATGAGCTAAATAATACCTATATTTTTTATTATACTATATATTCTATGCATTTGGATATTTAATTTTTTTCTCAGTATTATAACCCTAGTGCCAGCACAATACCTGGTATATACATGGTAATAAATGTTTTTGAATAAAATGTCTATGTTTTTTTCTGACACTTTTGTTTCTTTTTGAGATGTTTCTGTGATTTTAACTCTAAGAACAAAAGAGCCAAAATACCAAAGGGGCTTGAATTTCTGTCTTGATCTCTAATCTTCTTTTCATTCTTGTTTTCTTTAAAATATTTCTAGAAAAAAGCAAAGTACAGTCTCCAGGTATACAATGGGTTGAAATAATGTGTAAACAATGCCTACTTATTTCTAAATTTCTTCCAGATGAGGGATATGAGTTACAAAACAATTTGAAGCTTTGGCTGGTTCTAAGACTATAAAAATGAAAATTGTCTTCTTTCCTTACAAGTACTTGTTCCTGACTCAAAAGATGCATTTGGGTTAAAGTTCAAGAATAAATATACATACCAATAACACCAGGAATTCTGTTTGTTACCAGTAAGAGAAAAAAAGGAACAGAAAATAAAATATAAAATAAACCTTAGGTGGTAACAGTGGGAAGGGGGAAGAATTCTACCAAAGACTTTTAAATTGGGAGGAAAGAGATGGATACAAGCCATGTATATACCAGAGCCTGAGACCTTATATGTATTTGAATAGTTCAATAGAATGTTTGATAAAATTTTTTTATTTTTAAAATTTTTGCTGTTACAGAGCATGATTATTTAAATTTTTAAGTAATTTTTCAAATTGACATATAAACTGTCATGTGCAACTTGATGAAAAGTTTATCTCACAGAAGTAGGGAATACAACAGTGATAACCAGAATCCAGGATGGTTACAGGAGAGGGAGGGTTTGGAAAATGATGGTCAAACATATTTACAGTTACACAAGAGGGATATGTTTAAGAGATCTATTATACTACATGGCCACTACAGTCAATGACAATATATTCTTGAAAAATGGTAAGAATGAGCAATTATTTTTGTTTTTTCAAATTATAAAATGAAGGACTAGTAGCAGCTGAATTTCAATTTAGAACTCATGGCATGAAGTTCCTTAAAATCTTATTGATTTATACACTTGGTTTTTTATAGTTATGATAAATAACTTTAAAATTGAGTCTATCACAAAGGTGATGAATAAAGTCATTTTTCACTTATAATGGAAAGTCTGTCTTTCTTGAGGTTATGTGGCACATAGGTAGAAGCTAAACTTACTCACAACATGAATGATGGGTAGCTCAAGGGTCCGTTTGTCACAGTTCGTCTGCTGCAAACGAGATGACTACAAAGCTTAGGGCCCATCCATTTGTTTACAGAGACAGATTAATTTTTTTTCATCTTTTATTTTCTCTTTGGAAGCTTTGTTTACAGATGAAGGGGGCTGAAGTCTTCTCTAAACACATACAACCATACACACATACACAGCATGTGAAAATGTGAAAGTCTTATTAAAAGCACACACATAAAATATGACTATTTCCATGATACCAGGGTCTCTATTTTTCTGAAGCAAATGAAAGACTTTGGAAACTTTTAAAGACAAGCTAAGAAGAGAGTCATGGACAAAGATTAGGATTCAGCTAGAATGTCAGATCTTTCAAAATTATTTTTTTCAGCTTCAAATCATTTTTTCAGGTGAACATGTCTTCACTTGTGCAAGGTTTGAAGCAGCTGAAACTGGAACAGGCCTCTTCTGTTTACTCTTAGATAGTGCTTTGAATTTCATTAGCATAACTTCTGGGAAATAGTCTAGTGCATTTGGATAGCTAAACACTTTTTTTAAAAGAAAGGGAAAAATCTACAGTGATTGGCAAAAGAACAACATAAAAACCGTCAGAACATTTATATTTCTTTTACAGAAGAACATCCTCCAACCAATTAGATCCGAGGAATTCATGTTTAAGAGGATCAGCCTAAGAAGCTAACTGACTCATGGATTACAAAATAATATTTTACAGAACATATCAGAAAATATAGTTGCTTTGGGAATCAATTGAAATATTAGCAATCATAATTGAGCACATTTTCAAATATAAATATAATGTAAAAATGACCTCAGTTGCCATTTATTTGAATTATAATGAGAAACACTTTAAATAACATATTAGGAAAATCATTAACTGCAGATCCATTTATTAAGTGACAATAATAAAAATGGATAAGTGAACGTGAGCAGATTTATATTTGCAATCTCAAAGCTTTCTCTAGTTTTTCAAATAATCTCTGGACTTGCAGAGTTTCTCAATGGAGGCATTAATGGTATTTTCAGGAGAACAATGTTTCCCTTTGGGATCACTGAATTTTCACATGAATTTTGACATTCCTCCTTCCTGGGAAGTAAACACTTCCCAGTCATTAAAACAAAAACATCTCTCACACTTACACACACACACACACACACACACACACACACACACCCCCATACCCACCACTGCTAAACATCCCCTGGGGGTTGGTAAAGGTAATGCCTAATGCCTGCTTCCTTCAGAATTGTTGCTTACATCTAGAGGCAGAGGTACGAGTTTTCAAGTAAACAGTCCGCAGTTGTCTCTGACTTACTGATTTACTATATCAAGTGTATATACTTTAAACCAAACAATATATAAAGACAGTATTATGAACCTACACACTTACACCAAGAGTTTTTAAAAGAAAAATATTTATTAGTATTTTTGTAAGTAAAAAATACATATTTGAGGGGAAGTTGAACTCTACAAGTAAATCTCTAGGAAGCCAAAAAAAAGTTTATTTGCAATAGAGTTAATATTTTTCATCTGTTTTTCCTCAATAGGACTATATCTATTTTAAAGTATCTGTAACTTATTTTAAAATACCCCAATAGGAATATCCTTGTACTTTATTGTAAAATAAACTTTCCGATTGAGAATATATACAGTATTACAAAACAATGTAACATGGACAATTTAAGTTATAACTGTTGATTCACCTATTGATTAGGATTTTACTCGAACATAATAATGTTATATACAATATATTATTTTTAAAAATAACATTTTAAAACTACCTACACACATTTTATTTTAAACTTGGTATTTTTTAATGTAGACAATGTATGCTTAACTTTTTTTCTGACTCTTGGCTAAATTCAGCATTGGCGAACTTTTCTCTATAAGAGCCTGATAGTATACATTTTAGGCTTCACAGGTCAGATGGTCTCTGTTGCAACTATTCACCTTTGACAGCAGTGTAAAAAGACCTCAGAAAACAGGTAATCAAAAGTGTGGCTATGTTTAAATAAATCTTTACTTATAAAAACAGGTGGCTTTGATGCACCAGCTGTAGTCTGCTTAATTCTGATCTAAATTATGTAACAGTAAGAATATCTTCAACAGAACAGAGAAACTGAGGAAAGCCTATTTTCTACTGTTTTTAATTTATTCATGATAATGCATGAAACTTCTACAGTTTTAAATATGTTTTAGGGATAAACTAGGTCATTGATATGAAGAGATTAACACAGAAATATAAAAGTCTATATCAATGCAACAATTAAAATTTCAGTAAATGAAAAAAGTAACCGTTCATTTTGGGACTGGAGGTAGTGAATTCCTTATCCGACAGTATGCTAGCCTATTTAATGAAGGGGATAGATTTTAATTAGCTGTTTACAAACATGGTAATAATGCCTTGATATGTCAATATTACTTCATTATCAATAAAAGCAGGACTCACACCTTTTCATTTCCATTGAAAAGTTTTTTTTTTCCAGATACTTCATGTTTTATTGACATTTTATTTAATAGGGAAAGATACCACATCAAGGATTACTTCATGTGATTCCATATGAAGCTCTAGATTATGCTCTAGATTTGCATTATTTTTCAATTTAAGGAATCCTTAGACATTAGAGACAGGAAGTCACAAAAAGATTCTTGTGTGTGTTTGCTGCACTGAAGTGTTGTGGTTGTATAATGTCATATATGCTTTATATGAACTTCAGCAATGGATTGAGATATTTGGCATAGAAATGCTATGTTTTTAAGTCTAGTTTAATAAACCATATGCTGTAATATATTCCACTTGACCGATGTTCTAACTCTGGCCCTCAGATCTCCTTTATTAGCATCTCTTAGTGGATTTTTTAAAAGATGTATGTTAGTCTATATATTAAACCCACTGGATTAAAATCTCTGTGCATAGTGACTATGACTTTATGTATATCCCATATTTTCCAGAATTTTCTTGTTTTCTTTTGAAAGGAAAAACAAAGCTGTCTTTATTCGTGGATTACATGATTATCTACATAACAAATCCCCCAAAACCAAACAAATATCTTATGTAACTAACAAGTGAGTTTTGCAAAGTCATAGGACACAAGGTCAATAAACAAAAGTCAATTACTTTCTCATATGCCAGCAAAGAACAATTAGAATTGTAAGTGTAATAAATAACTTTTACAATAGCATACCCCAAGAAGAAGTACTTAGGAACAAATCTAACAAAATACCTAGAGAATCTGTATGTAGAGAACTATAAAACAGATGAAAGAACTCAAAGCTCTAAATAATGGAGAATGTGAAGAGAGACTACGAAAAATGGGAAAAAAAATACTGTACTTGTGAACCATGCATCTAATAAGGGTGTTAATATCTAATATATAAGGAACTGAAACAACTCAACAGCAAAATAATTTATTTAAAAATGGGCAAATAATCTGAATCAATATTTCTGTAAGGAAGACATACAAATGGCTAAGTAGATAAAAAATGTTCAGTATCACAATTCAGCAGGGAGATGCAAATTAAAGCCACTGTGAGATAACACCTCACACTGTTGTTAGAATGGTTATTATCAAAAAGATGAAAGATAACCAGTGTTGGTATGGATGTGAAGAAATGAGAACTCATACACTCTTGGTGGTAATTTAAGTTAGTACAGGTGTTGTGGAAAACAGTATGGAGGTTCCTCAAAAAATTAAAAATAGAACTGCCATGTAAGCCAGCAATCCCACTACTAGATATATATCCAAAGGAACAAAAAAATCAGTATGTGGAAGAGATATCTGCACTTCCATTTTGGTTACAGCACTATTCACAATAGCAAAGATATGTAATCAACTTAAGTGTCCATCAATAAACAGATAAAGAAGATTTATCATACATGCAGATGGAACACTAGCCTTAAGAAAGAAAAAATTCAGTCATTTGTGACAATGTAGGAAAACCTAGAAGATATTATATTGGTGAAATAAGCCAAGCACAGAAAGACACTTACATGATGAATCTGGAAAAAGTTGAACTAATAGAAACAGAAAGTAGAATAATAGTTACCAGAGGCTGGGGGGAAAACAAGAAAAAAAATGAAATATTGAAGGAATATTGTGTGTTCATGGAGTAAAACGCTTAATATCATGCAAATCTCTCTAGCAAGTGGTTGTTCCAGAGCTGCATTAAGTTCTCCTCCTGAAAATGCTCTATCCTTCCCTACCACATGTCCAGTCTGCAAAATTTTCCACATTTTTATGCTCTGCTTCCATTTTAAATAAAAATTCCAACTTTAAATCATTTTGTGCTCCCACATGTGATCATAAATTGTTAGAAGCCAGGCCACATACTGCATGCTTTGCCACTTAGATATTTATTCTTCTACCAGATATGCTAAATAATGACCCTTAAGTTCAAACTTTCACAAATCGCTAGGGCATGGACCCAACGTAGCCAAGTTCTTTGCTAAGGCAAAACACAAGGACCTTTGTTTCAGTTCCCAATAACTTCCTCATTTTTATCTGAGTCTTCATCAGCTATGCCTTCACTGTCCATATTTCTATCAGCATTTTGGTCACAACCACAAGCCTCTAAGAAGTTCTAAACTTTCTTTTGTCATCCTGTCTTCTTCTGAGCCCTCCAAACTCTTCCAAAGTTGGCCTGTTACCCAGTTCCAAAGGTACTTCCACATTTTCAGGATTTTTTTTTTTTTTTTTTTTTTTTGAGACAGAGTCTTTCTCTGTTGCCAGGCTAGAATGCAATGGCATGATCTCAGCTCACTGCAACCTCTACCTCCCAGCTTCAAGTGATTCTCTTGCCTCAGCCTCCCAAGTAGTTAGGACTACAGGCACACACCACCACACTCAGCTAACTTTTGTATTTTTAGTAGAGATGAGGTTTCACAATGTTGTCTAGGATGGTCTCGATCTCTTGACCTGGTGATCTGCCCACCTTGGCCTCCCAGTTTTCAGGTATCTTTATAGCAATGCCCCACTCCTTGGTACCAATTTTCTATGTTAGTTCATTTTGCATTGTTACAAAGAAATATCCGAGACTCGGTTACTTTATAAAGAAAAGAGGTTTATTTGTCTGACAGTTCTGCAGGCTGTACAAGAATGGCACCAGCATCCACCTAGCTTCTGGAGAGCCTTCAGAAAGCTTACAGTCACAGTGGAGAGCAAAGCGGGTGCCTGCGTATAACATGGCGAGACCAGAAGCAAGAGTGGATTTTCTGATATAACCATCCCAATTATATGTCTCTGACTAGCCGTTAGCAGCTACTGTTTTAGGGAAGCTTAGCATACAATATTGTTAAAGTTCCAATATGTCATTATAATAATAAAACAATTTTCAGAGTTCATTAATGTTTTCTTTAAAACTGTTAGAACTTCAATGTTCAACCTCCCTAAATAGTGCTTAAAACCTAGAGGCAACATGTGGGATAAGTTGTCATAACTGTGGATGAGATCAAATCTTAAGAAATGACACTAACACAGTAATTTCTGATAAATAAAATATATTAAATATCTAAGAATTTACAGTTGCTGGGGAAATATATAACCAAAGTTTAAAATATGTCAGAATATTTTAATAAATTCTTAGAATTAATAAATAAATTCTTAATTAAAAAGACCAGAGAAATCTGACTTCTTTCTTTCTCAAAAGCTAGTGGTGAGTTCATTGTATTAGTTAGTTCTCACATTGCTATAAATAACTACTTGAGATTCAGTAGTTTACAAAGAAAAGAGGTTTAAGTGGCTCACAGTTCTGCAGGCTGTATGGGAGGCATGGTCGGGGAGGCCTCAGGAAACTTACAATCATGGCAGAAGGCAAATGGGAAGCAAGCACGTCTTCACATGTCAGCTGGAGAGCAAGAAAGAGCAGGGGGAAGTGCTACACACTTTCAAAAAACTAGATCTTGTGAGAACTCACTCACCATCATGAGAACAGCAAATATTTTTAAATAGTCATTAGAATTGTATGATCTGTAATTTTCATATTACATCTATCTATTTCACAGTTAATATCATATGAACTCTTTGAAATGAGCCTTCCTGAAATTTAGCTAATAGGTCTGGTAAATAACTACTGGCTCCTTCTACTCATACCAACTTTTCCCCTTCTTCCTAAAGTTTACTGTTCTCATATAATTGATATGTGTTTTCCATCAGCCTTATTGTTCATTCTATTTTATAATCCTAAACTTGCGTGTACGTGCATTGGTGCCCATGCATGAGTGTCTGTGTTCCCTATTTCTTTCTCAACTATTTTTAATTCACAGTTACCTCACTGTGTTCTAATTTATGTATCTTTTTGAATACTTAAAAAAATTTTGGAACATGGTGTAAACCAAAGAAATGAAGAATTTTAGTTTCCCATACCATTAATGTATTGTTTTCATTTCCTGAGTATGATGCTTTAGTTTCTTTTCTTTTTTTTCTTTTTTTTTTTTTTTTTAATTATTATACTTTAAGTTCTAGGGTACATGTGCATAACGTGCAGGTTTGTTACATATGTATACCTGTGCCATGTTGCTGTGCTGCACCCATCAACTCGTCATTTACATCAGGTATAAATCCTATGCAATCCTTCCCCCCTCCCCCCTCCCCATAATAGGCCCCGGTGTGTGATGTCCCCCTTCCCGAGTCCAAGTGATCTCATTGATCAGTTCCCACCTATGAGTGAGAACATGTGGTGTTTGGTTTTCTGTTCTTGTGATAGTTTGCTAAGAATGATGGTTTCCAGCTGCATCCATGTCCCTACAAAGGACACAAACTCATCCTTTTTTATGGCTGCATAGTATTCCATGGTGTATATGTGCCACATTTTATTAATCCAGTCTGTCACTGATGGACATTTGGGTTGATTCCAAGTCTTTGCTATTGTGAATAGTGCCGCAATGAACATACGTGTGCATGTGTCTTTATAGCAGCATGATTTATAATCCTTTGGGTATATACCCAGTAATGGGATGGCTGGGTCATATGGTACATCTAGTTCTAGATCCTTGAGGAATCGCCATACTGTTTTCCATAATGGTTGAACTAGTTTACAATCCCACCAACAGTGTAAAAGTGTTCCTATTTCTCCACATCCTCTCCAGCACCTGTTTTTTCCTGACCTTTTAATGATTGCCATTCTAACTGGTGTTAGATGGTATCTCATTGTGGTTTTGATTTGCATTTCTCTGATGGCCAGTGATGCTGAGCATTTTTTCATGTGTCTGTTGGCTGTATGAATGTCTTCTTTTGAGAAATGTCTTCATATCCTTTGCCCACTTTTTGATGGGGTTGTTTGTTTTTTCCTTGTAAATTTGTTTGAGTTCTTTGTAGGTTCTGGATATTAGCCCTTTGTCAGATGAGTAGATTGCAAAAATTTTCTCCCATTCTGTAGGTTGCCTGTTCACTCTGATGGTAGTTTCTTTTGCTGTGCAGAAGCTCTTTAGTTTAATTAGATCCCATTTGTCAATTTTGGCTTTTGCTGCCGTTGCTTTTGGTGTTTTAGACATGAAGTCTTTGCCCATGCCTATGTCCTGAATGGTACTACCTAGGTTTTCCTCTAGGGTTTTTATGGTATTAGGTCTAACATTTAAGTCTCTAATCCATCTTGAACTAATTTTCGTATAAGGAGTAAGGAAAGGATCCAGTTTCAGCTTTCTACTTATGGCTAGCCAATTTTCCCAGCACCATTTATTAAATAGGGAATCCTTTCCCCATTTCTTGTTTCTCTCAGGTTCATCAAAGATCAGATGGCTGTAGATGTGTGGTATTATTTCTGAGGACTCTGTTCTGTTCCATTGGTCTATATCTCTGTTTTGGTACCAGTACCATGCTGTTTTGGTTACTGTAGCCTTGTAGTATAGTTTGAAGTCAGGTAGTGTGATGCCTCCAGCTTTGTTCTTTTGACTTAGGATTGTCTTGGAGATGTGGGCTCTTTTTTGGTTCCATATGAACTTTAAAGCGGTTTTTTCCAATTCTGTGAAGAAACTCATTGGTAGCTTGATGGGGATGGCATTGAATCTATAAATAACCTTGGGCAGTATGGCCATTTTCACGATATTGATTCTTCCTATCCATGAGCATGGTATGTTCTTCCATTTGTTTGTGTCCTCTTTTATTTCACTGAGCAGTGGTTTGTAGTTCTCCTTGAAGAGGTCCTTTACATCCCTTGTAAGTTGGATTCCTAGGTATTTTATTCTCTTTGAAGCAATTGTGAATGGAAGTTCATTCATGATTTGTCTCTCTGTTTGTCTGTTACTGGTGTATAAGAATGCTTGTGATTTTTGCACATTAATTTTGTATCCTGAGACTTTGCTGAAGTTGCTTATCAGCTTAAGGAAATTTTGGGCTGAGACGTAGGGGTTTTCTAAATATACAATCATGTCATCTGCAAACAGGGACAATTTGACTTCTTCTTTTCCTAACTGAATACCCTTGATTTCTTTCTCTTGCCTGATTGCCCTAGCCAGAACTTCCAACACTATGTTGAATAGGAGTGGTGAGAGAGGGCATCCCTGCCTTGTGCCAGTTTTCAAAGGGAATTTTTCCAGTTTTTGCCCATTCAGTATGATATTGGCTGTGGGTTTGTCATAAATAGCTCTTATTATTTTGAGGTACGTTCCATCAATACCGAATTTATTGAGCGTTTTTAGCATGAAGGGCTGTTGAATTTTGTCAAAAGCCTTTTCTGCATCTATTGAGATAATCATGTGGTTCTTGTCTTTGGTTCTGTTTATATGCTGGATTATGTTTATTGATTTGCAAATGTTGAACCATCCTTGCATCCCAGGGATGAAGCCCACTTGATCATGGTGGATAAGCTTTTTGATGTGTTGCTGAATCCGGTTTGCCAGTATTTTATTGAGGATTTTTGCATCGATGTTCATCAGGGATATTGGTCTAAAATTCTCTTTTTTTGTTGTGTCTCTGCCAGGCTTTGGTATCAGGATGATGTTGGCCTCATAAAATGAGTTAGGGAGGATTCCCTCTTTTTCTATTGATTGGAATAGTTTCGGAAGGAATTTTACCAGCTCCTCCTTGTACCTCTGGTAGAATTCAGCTGTGAATCCATCTGGTCCTGGATTTTTTTTGGTTGGTAGGCTATTAATTATTGCCTCAATTTCAGAGCCTGCTATTAGTCTATTCAGGGATTCAACTTCTTCCTGGTTTAGTCTTAGAAGAGTGTAAGTGTCCAGGAAATTATCCATTTCTTCTAGATTTTCTAGTTTATTTGCGTAGAGGTGTTTATAGTATTCTCTGATGGTAGTTTGTATTTCTGTGGGGTCGGTGGTGATATCCCCTTTATCATTTTTTATCCAGTGCTCTACTTTTGAGTAATCATGTACCAATCACTAAAATGCAAGAGTCGTGCATCTGAAGTCATGTATGTTGATTAACAACAGTGTAGAAATTTGGTCTTAAGATAACCACAATATTTAAATCCTTAATTCTACATTTAAATAAAAAATAAACTAGCACATTTAGAAACACACACTTCAACTTTGCTTATCTGACTAGCACCACGTGTCTGCTTATTTACTTGCTGGCTTGTGAAGGTATTATTGATAACACATTCAAAATCATGGGGTGATGATGAATTCAGATACAGATCAGTAGGTAGGATGATAGACACCTTAGATAGATACATAGATAAAACTCACGTGCATTTGGAGATGTAAAGATGAGCTAGAGCCACTTTCATTAACAAACTTTTTCCAAGCTCACTGTAGTATGAACTGCATTTGAACATTTAGGTGATAGCAATCTTTCAACACACAGCAACATTTCCTACATCTTGTTGTTTGTGTAATATCAAAAGTGTGACTTTGGCTAACGGTGAAAATAAAACTGTAGCTCACTCTAATTCTGCCAAAATATCCTATATTTTAATTAAGGGAGTTTTACCTGAGTGGAAAACATCCAAAATTCCAGTAAAAATCAAGGATTTTACATACGTATATGTGTATTTTAGCTAAAGACATATATTCTTATTTAACCACCCTGTAGCATGAAATAAGTAATCAAATGTGAAAGCAGCAGCTAATTTGTTGAATCAAATAATTTTCTTCCAATGATTACATATCTCACATAGCAGAAAGATTGCATGCATATGAATGAATTTGCTTCACTTTATATCCTCCTTTGCCACTTAAATCTGCATGCTTTTCTGTTTTCTTCCCTGTTTTAATTTTATTTTCTAATATTGTATGTGATGATGAACTCGACTAGTGTTTGAAGCTATTAGATGCTTAAAGACCATTACCACTCTAACAAAAATGGTCATTGTCTTTATAAAGACCTCTGTGTCTGTTGCCACGTTAGTAAAACTGTGATAATCATAGAAACAGTTTCACAAGTTTGTGAAAAAATACTGATAAAGCACTGATAACTCCA
Source organism: Macaca nemestrina (assembly GCF_043159975.1). Classification (NCBI taxonomy): domain Eukaryota; kingdom Metazoa; phylum Chordata; class Mammalia; order Primates; family Cercopithecidae; genus Macaca; species Macaca nemestrina. The sequence continues at coordinate 39,592,949 of NC_092138.1, forward strand.
TTATACACAGATCAGGCAACCAATAAATAATGGGTATTTCTCATGAAACAGATTAGCTTTATATCACTTACTTTACATTTCCAGCATAGAACACAGTGCCTCAGACTGAGAAGCAGCTCTGTTAATACTTGCTGAAAGAATAGCATTAAATATACAAGAAAAATAAGATATAATTAAACAAATCAATATGATTGATCTCTGTGGACGTCCACAGTTTAAAAACATTTCCTCTTTTTTCTCTCCATCTTATCCTAGGATCAGAGATGCCAGGAAATTCTAAAGTACTTGCAGCTTTTCACTGGATCATCTTAACTCTCTAGCTTTATCTAATTAACATGCAGCACCATCATGACTATGCATCTTATTCAATGTGTGTCAGAACAACTGTCTTCTAAGTTACATTTGACCGTTACAATAAATTCGGTTTTCAAAATGTGTCAATCAACTAATAGGGTCATTGACTCACAAACTATAACAGTAATAATAACATTAGCCTCTATCTCGGGTCAAAGCCCCTGCCTTCACTTTTGGGATCATCAGAAAACCATGGAGTTACCCCTGGCAAAGTTTAGTCCTCCAGGTGTACGGATGATAGTGAAAAGACAGTTTTCCAAAGCACAGCTTGTTCCTTTTCATCATCTCACTTCTCTCTCTTCTCACAAAGAATCTCTCTGTGTCAGACAAAGATGGGTGGTACAGTGTATCTGGATCTAAAGCTGGAAATGTTTTTCTTTTCTAAATTTCAAATATGTTTTCAGCCTAAACGTTTGATGAACTCCAAGAAATAAGATTCAGGAAGTCAGATGTTCACTAAGATAGGTCACTTCTCTAAAACTGTCTTACACTGACTACCAAAATATGACAATTATTATTTCAGGAAAGGGAACAAAAATGCTTGGGATTAGAAGATTGTGGAAAAGGACTACCTCTTCTACAGTTATTTTGAAATTGAAATATTTGTACTGTTATTTTAATATTTTAAAGTGTATTCGTTTTTTGTTATTCTGAATCCTCAGTTATACTGTAATTATCTCAAAGGGTAAGATCACAAACCGAAGGTTATGCTCTCAACTGTATCACTAAAAATGGCCACAGTAATTCTTTTAGCTTTAGCTTCCTTTCACACCTACAAAATGAACAGAAAAATCTCCTATCTCGAAAGGATTAAATGCAATAATGCATTTAAAAAATGCTCCAAAAAAGGCAAAACATTAGATAAACATAAGGCAAAATATAAGGTTAAAAAGACAGAGAACAAAGCCGAAACATCGTTTTAATTTGAGAAAATGTCATGATACATTCAAATTTATTTGGAAAACAGATGACGTAAAAGATGTTCACCGAAGTTTTGTCCACCCAAGATCAAACTCAGAGAAATCATAGGTGGGCAATGAAATGCCTTGGTGAAACAACAAAGCAGGGATTTAAGTTCTCATGCTGAAAGTGCCTTTAATCTGTCCCATATTTTTATTCAGTTCATTAAAGAACAACATGCATAAACATGGATTTTTGTGTGCTTAAATCATCTTCCTAAAGATGCAAATCAGTGAGGCATATATTATCAATGTTCTGTTTAATATTCATTGTGATCTACTCAGTAGTTTTCCTTTCTAATGAGAGTATACCATCTAAGTAACTCACTTTCTTGTGCCTGAACTTAGCAAATTTAGTTTGTACTTGAACAGGACATTTGTTTTAAAGTTCTTTCTAAACCATTACACATACGTATGTATGTTTGTATCTACATATCTTCTATAGCTCCTCATTTACTTTGCAAACATATGGTCACCCTAAATTCAGTTTGATTATTGAAAGTTAGAGTTTTTTTTTGTTTAACCAGAATTATATTTCAGGTAGAATTTTAAATAATTAGCTCAATTGTTATTATTGACTATTAAATGAACATTCTAGAGAGCATATAAAATATATTCTAAATCTAAGTCTGCAAACAACTATATTGTCACATATGTCATCCTCATATACAACAACAAAGTTTATGGCTACATACAAAAATTTGGCTCTATATATATACATACTAGTTATCAAGTCAGTCAGATACTTATTTTAAAAAGTTGTTCAATAAGGGAAATTGTATAAAATAACTATACACACACATGTGTTCATAAAAATAATATACTGGTCCCTATTATCAGAGATTTTTGTAAATGACATAAGAATCAGAACAAAACTCAAGATAACATGTAATTAAATTTCCAACTGCGTAATTATCACTGTATTTGCAATACTAATATAGAAGAATTCAAGACACTAAGAGGAAAAGTAAACAAAAACTGGAAGAATAGATAAACAGACAAAGAATACAGACATTACTATAGTCAAGAAAAAGTACATAAACAAGGACAAAAGAGAGAACTAAACAGAACACAGAGGCCTGAGGTATAAGTACAAACTCATGAGGACCCTGCCTTGACTGGAGAAGCATGTGTGTGGAGAATTAACCTATTAAGATAAGGTGGGACCAGATTAGGGTGGGTTTGGCTGTAAGAGAAAATTTTAAGCCAGGTGCTCTAGGCAATAGAAGTCTTCGTAACTTGAAGTACAGCTAAAAAGCTTGTTGCAAAGCTTTAGGAACACACAGAATAGAAAAAATACAGGAGGCCTACGAGGCAAACTCCTGGAGTTTTGTGGAGGCATACAAGTTATTCAAGTAATCTAGCCATGGGGGAAGAAGAGAGTGTCAGGCTCTAGTAAGGAAAAGAAGAGAATCTTTTAAAGTATACACCAGTTTCATGACATATTTGTTATAAAATATTAAGGAAAGGAAAAAAAAGAATCGTTCATTCAAAATTTTTCATCTTGGATGTGAGAAGAGTGCTTTTTTGTACTTATGTGATACAGCCCTAGGTACCTCCAATAATTCCAACTTCACTCTATACTCAGTTGTTATCATTGTCTTTATTTTATGTAGACTACACTATACAGATAATCATTGCTTTTTTCTTATCTTTTACTGTTTAACCTGTATTGGTGCCTACATAATCAGTAGGCAAATGGTTGAAGCTTTTCGCTTATTTTCTATTACATGATGATAGTTACATTGGTCATCCAAAATAAATGCTTAATAAAGAATTAGGTTAATTGAAGACAGACATTCCTATGACACATTTAGGTCATACTACACTTAAATAATTCCAAAGAGAATTCATTTATGATGTTTCAACTCACCTATCATATAATCAGCATTTCTGAAGGCTTAGAATGTATTATATGTAGACAATTCATAGGAAGGGGAAAACTCAGTATTTTTAATTAAATCGAAACCCATTTTTCGAAAGTATGTGGAGTTTTATGTTACAGACCACTGTCAGTTTTCAAAAGCACATTCATAAGATTATTCTCTTTCAAGACATCTAATTAATTTTTTTCTGAATAAAACATCATGATAGGTTAATATGAGATCTGGTTCATGGAACTTATTTTGAATTCACTGCATTTGGGGCCCTCCAAGATTGCAGCTGTGCTGACAAAAGTGAAAAAGCATCATTGCCAAAATTAAGATGAACACAGCAGACTTTAGGACAAGTTACCTAAATTTTCTTATTTTAAATCTCGCTCCCCATACTCTCCCCAACACACACCAAATCCTTATATAGTCAGTTCCTAATGATGAGAGTACTTCAACTAGCATCTTCCAAGCAAGAGTTCTGTGTCCTTTTTTGCTTATCCCCCAAATCTAGGTTTTTGTTTTTGTTTTGCAGTGGCAAACACAGTCTAATTAGGTCATGTGCAATTGTCATATACATGATGATTATCAGGAGGTTTTGGAGTCTGTTATTTCTCTTGTTGGGTTCTTATATAAGCATCATTGCACAAAACATCCTATTATTATTATTATATTAGTCTGCTAGGGCTGTCATAACAAAATACCACAGACTGGGTGGCTCAAGCAATAGAAATTTATTTTCTCACAGTTTTAAGAGGATAGAAATGCAAGATCAAGTTGTTCATAAGTCTAGTTTCTCATGAGGCCTCCCTTTCTCCTTGGCTTGCTGATGGCTGTCTTCTTACTATGTCCTCACATGGCATTTGTACTATATGCACATATCACTAATGTCTATTCTTCTTATAAGGATACCAGTCATGTTGGATCAGACTCCCATTCTTCTGACCTCATTTAAACTTAATTCTTTTAAAACTCTATCTCCAAATAAAGTCTCATTGGGGATTAGGGCTTCAACATATGAATTTCAGAGAGACACAATTCAGTCGATAAAACTGATCACTAACCAGTTTGAGAAAATATTGTCATTCCTAACATAGCCACCATTTACATAATTAATCATAAAATTCTCCTAACCATAAACACTCTTTAAAGTCAGAAACCTACTGAATCTTTTAATGAAAATAGTGAATCACTTAAAAGTTGTCATTTTCATCACTCATACCAGTAACATGTATTATATAACTGTAAATTACTACAAAGCTTAATGGAAAACAGGTATAACAACTCACAATTTTTGCAAATTATAATTGAGTTTAATGTATTTATATATCATGTACCTGACCTATAGCATCTTATACTTTGAGGACCATATAGGATGCAGTGAGATTATAATATGAGAACATATACACCAAGATTAGGACAAAGGGAACATTAAGACAGAAAAAAAAAATCTCAGAATAGAAATGAGAAAATAAAATTAACAGAAAAAAAAAGTATCTAGTTGGGCAAAGGAAAAGTCCATGGAGATTGAAAGAAGATGGTCAATTCTGGAATAAAAGTTAAATTTAACCCCTCTCTGGAATTTACACATAGAACATTCCTGCTTAATGAGCCTAGGCTGGCAGTGATTGCTATATCATCTGAGAGTTCTTCCACACTAATAGTATCAATAGCTGGCATAAAGGGGGAGTGCCAAGGAAGGGAACAGAGGGCATTTCAACTGGAACAGGTGAACAGGTGGGGAGGGGTCTCTCCGACCTGTCTGAGGACTAGTCCTTTGAAAGTACTGGATCCATACCTTGTTAAGGACATTTTCATTGTGGGCCTGAAAGGAAACACAATTATATTTATTGAGCATTCTTTCTGCTGGGAGTATGTCCCATCCACAGTGGTGTTAATGTGTATTATTTCTCAAATGGTAGTCCAGAGATAAAATGAAGTATTAAATGTTTTGGATGAGGGAAATGGGTTTTAAAGATTTAGTTGCCTAGACTGTCTTTAAAATATATACTTCTTATCCATTTGCTATTTAATATATGAGTTTTCTGTTATTTATCTTGCTTATATTTTTCTGTGCTGATTGCTTAACTAATATATCAAGTATTTCAGGAGTGATGAACAAACAAAATATAACATATTTATCTATGAAACTTATCTTTGGGAAATTTTTGAAAATAGGCACTCATACAAATTCTAGGTGTAAGAATAAAAATATTATGTCTTTGGTATCTAGGTCAGTAACACTTCTTTGGAGTTTAATGGTCAGTTAAACCAAAATATTATATAGATAAAAGATATAGGCTATATTCCTCAATTTATCTGAAACTATTATATAACAAGTGGTTTAAAATTGACATGATCTTATATTAACATCCTATTCTATCAATATCACTGAGGTAAATAAAGGATTTTTTTTTCACATATTTTCCAGGACTGAAAAGCAACTCCAAACTATAGAGCTCAGGATTTCCTTTTTATTATGGAGGAGGGGGTAGATGTAATGATTTTTTATTGCTGATATACATATTTTGTTCACCAAAAATTAAATGAAGCAGCACATTTCTACCTGAAATGGCATATCTGTCAGCTGTGTGCTTAGTGTGTATTTTTCCTCTCTCATACAATATTGCTATGGATGAATAGCATGCTGATGAATGGGATTTTAGGTTGAGTTTTTAATCTGAAAGTTCTTTTTTTTTTTAACTGCTTTTCCTATTAATTTAACTAACAACATTTCTGGGGGCAGGGGCAGCTGAGGAAGTAGTATTGGAAGGACTTTAAAATATTTACATATCTATATAAATGCAAATTTATTAAAAATGACAATTGAAAAAAGCAGTGTAGTACTGAGTTAAACATAGGCCTTAACTCCTCCACTCTAAATGCATTATTGGTTAATATATTTATATGAATCTATTATTAGGCACTATCTTAGACATCATTGTAAAATGTGGTATAAAATATGGGGCAGTTTAATTGGTATAAATATGTCAAAATGTAAAATTACTTTTTTAATTTCTCAATTTAATATTGTCAGACTTCCTTTTCTTTATAGTGCATTTATACTTCAATGAACTAATTAAGAAATTGACTAAGTTGACTTCAGTATAAGACATGTGAGCCTTCAGGACATTATTATTTGTTGATTCCATGTTTTTTTGTCATGGGCATGCACTATTCACTAGAACTGACTCAACCTCTGTTTTTGCCTGTAAGTTCAATTAATTTTTCCCTAACATGCAGCTAGCTGTATACTTTTTTCTTTATAGGAAAGTAATACATATTCCTTGTAATACATATAGATAATAGAGAAGGCATGTATACAAATGACAAAATCATCCTATCAGCTAAAGTTCTAAATCCTTGGTGTTACTATTTTATGGTAAATATACGGTCTCTGGAGCCATAACCTCTAGGTTAAGTGCTAGTCCAAGTGCTTACTACTTTCTTGACATCTTGGTCAAGTTTGTACCTCAGCTTTCACATCTGCAAATGCAGAGGACAACAGTATCTCAGTTACTAGGATTAAGTAAGTTATATACAAAGTACTCATTACAGCTCCTGGCACAGAATAAATTTTAAGCTGATGACAATTGTATTATTGTGGAGTTTTATGCAAACCCAAGCATTTTTACAAAAAATAGACAGTTTATGAATATTTTTGCTACTTGATGTAATGTGAAATTTTAAATCTCTCATGATACATGTGTGCAATCTTTTAAAAATATCTGTATAGCAATTTTCAGTAAACATTCAGTATACAAGTATGTTTGCAGTTCTGTTCAAATAATCCCATGATTTCCTAGAAGGAAATGCACCAAGTTGAAAGAAATATATTCTTGAAGGATGTTTGAAAACATACGTACTCCTCTTGACAGCGTAGGGGTCTGACCATTTCTGTTCACCTTTCTAGTATGAAGTATTGCCATTAACTCCCTTCTTTTTCTAGTTACTAAATTATAAAGGTGTTGCTTCAATTTATATTTAATTATTGTGGAATTATGCATTGTTTTTTATTATTTAACTTTGTCTTTTATGCATTATATATAGACGTATTTGTCATTTTCTTATTAATTACCATGAGATCATTTGATACAAAACTTGAGTTTCTTAAAATATTGAATGAAATCATTACCTACTGAAGTAGGTAACTCTTTTCCAAGTTCTAGTGTGAAATCATGAGACTCTTAATGATCTGAATAATACTTGGAAAATTGAAAAGTTCTGAGTTTAATCACTCAAAAGTGATTTAAATCTTTGTCAAAACCCAACAAACATTACACTATGGGTTCAAGTAGAGTAGTTCTCATTCCAGTGGGAATCATTTCCTTTAGAAACTACTTGTTTTGGTTTGGTTTCTAGTTTCCAATTCATTGTTTCATATCTGGATTTGTCTTTTGGCTAACTCCTTGCAGTTGACAGTTTGTTCTTCCATTTCCTGTCTGCTTGGCTTGTAATCCTGGCACTGCTCCTGTTCTTTGGTTTATTGTGTGGATAATATACATCAACCCCACCCTCTCCTCTAACAAGTCTTTCACATTCCTAGCTTTAGTTTGTTTGGGAAGGTAGATAGCTATGACAACTACCATTATCCTTGTTAGGAAACAAATTCCAAGGCTGGATAAAACACTACTCTCATCCCATACTGCATTTGATACTCCTTATAGCTAAACGCAAGAACTCGTACTTAGAGTGTCTGTGTGTGATTCCATCTAACTAAAAAGAACACTTCCAAACTTGTTTGAATGCAAATGTGCATGAAAATGAACATTAGCCACACCATAAAGAAGGCATTTAGAAACACAAACACACACAAACCTCATGTCAGAGTTGACTCTCTTACCGTAATAAACCCCAACTAAATTACCATACACATAGTTACACTGCTAAAATAAAATGCAATGTAAAATTTCTAATCATTTTAATAAAGTTAACATTCTGGAAAACAATTATTTTATTTTCATAATAATTTGCATTTTATCAGTTCAAAAAACTGTTGCTTTTATACTTCCATTTAGATATAAACTTTCATAACATTCAAAATGCCAAGTAACTGAGCTAAATAACAGTAGGATATAGGAAGCAAAATTAATACAACTTTTTATTTCGACTTTTAAGTAAAATTTTCAGGATAAGAGAAAATGTTAATAAAATAATTCACTTTAAAATGATTCCTGTGGTGATATTGTTTAATAAAAGCACATTTGGAAAACTAAATCTTCAAAAATAGCCAGGTCATTTTTACTTAAAATACGAGGAGATCATCTGTTTGTTCTTGTCAATGTTATGGAACCAGTTTATACTACCATAATTCATTAGACTTAAAAATAAGATCTTAATAATGTTTATTTATGAATTTGAGAATGTCAAGCAAGAATAAGAAATAACAAAGTCAATAATCTACAGTCTTGCTGATATATCGGTAATATATAAGTGGGGGAAAAATACTAAGTACTAAAAAGGAATACCTTGATGGAAATTCAGTAAATTTCTATCAAGTATATTTAGAAGTAAAAGCGAAAGCAAATAAATACACATACTTTTTTATCTTTTAATTTAAATTCAAATTAAAAGATAAAAGAGCAGGTCAGCCCCTCTGGAAAACCTGCCACTTAAGTTGATTGTGGAATTAGGCATTGTTGAAAAAACATTAAAGGCATTAAGTTGAAAAAGCAAGAGACTATCATTTGTTCTGAGTTAGAATATACAAACTACAGTATTGAAAGGAAAACATTTGTCCAAAATTTAGGGTGTCAACTCATTTATTATGAGGTAGAAGTCTCCCTTGTCAATTGCCAACTTTGATTATGCTCTAAATTCCACTATTCCTATGGGGTTATCTTGGACTCCTCTGCATAAAATAATGTTCTTTTTGTCATATGAATTAAGGTTGAGATTGCACTAACACTCCTCAATAGCAGATGTTTTGCCTTATCAATACCTAGAAATAATTTGGTAATGAAGCTCCCCAAGAGAGAGAAAGCTGAGTAATATTAAATGGTATCACTGGCAATCAGCGCTGAAGCCCGACATGTGAGTTTGCATCTCCCTCTGGTGGCAAAGAGAAATGAATAGCCAGTAGGTATTATAGTCCATAATTACAATTACAACGGCACTAATAAAACGATGTCAGAAGCCAATAACCCCAAGTCGAGAATGATCTTCCCTAGACTATCCAGACATAAAGATTTTTTTCTTTTTGTAAACAAATGTGATTCAGTAGCACTGAAAATATTGCAAGAGTTTTTATATCTTGATAAGTTCTAACTTCTTCATAGGAAAGAACATAAAAATAGAGTATAATCAATGCATCTTACAATTTCCTAAAACCTGACACTTTCTCTTCCTTTTTTCTTCATGAATGCAAATAAAGACAAGCACATTAAGTAACAATCAGATTTGCTGTAAAAATTCTTATAAGTTTTTTTAAGTCTGCTTTTTATTTCATTTTATAAGATCATACAAATATGTGATTGATCATAAATTTCCTGGGACATTATAAGAAAATGTGACAATATAGCTCCAGTGAAAAATAATTCCAAATTACATTCTAATTGCTATATAAATTCATGTTTATCAAAAAAAGAAAAGTATGTTATGCATAGTATTTCACTGTTAATGTGGTTAGCTGCAGAGCAAAACAAAATATAAATTTCCTTAATCTTCGATCAGGAGTCTTGATATGAGTCAACAGTGGTAATGAATCTATTCAGCATCAGTATTTCCCAAAGTAAAAGAATGCTGATAAATACATGCTATATAAATTGCAGGAGGAATAAAAGTACTTTAAGATCAAACAGGGAAAAAAAACACAACAGAGTGATCTCATCAAGATGGCTGACTATAGAGGCCTGGCATTCATCTCTCCCAGAAGAAAGGACCAAAGTAATGAATAAACAGCTAAGACTGGACTGGAGTGTGGAAGAGAAAGGGGAGTGGAGATGCACCCGTGGTGATTGGAAATTTAGAAGGGAAGCATGGAGGCAGCCAGACTCTGCAGTCCCATCTCCTCAACCCTGATCTAATTTGCCAAGTCAGGAGGGACTTCTCGTTGCCGGAAAAGGTAAGCAGAAGGACCCCACAAGCCCCATTGCCTATGTAAACATCTACAGTCTCATACCACAGTCCACACAAACCCTGAAACCAGTTTAGAGAACTGCTGGGAATTCATCACCCTGGATTAGGAGCACAAGGTGTGTACTTTCTCCCTCCACCCCCGACCCCCGTTCCCTGCCATTAGCCAAGCTGCTGCAGCATGTTTCCATCTCAAGATCAGAGCCGCCTGTGGAATACATGTTGTTCTGGGGTCAGTAGCCACCATACTTCTCCAACACAGGGCACCATCTTCATTATGACAAGCTGACAGTAGTAACTGAATGCTACAACCCCAGCTATGTGGACTCTGGGCCCAGGATCAGCTGTGATTCTGATCCCGTACAGTAGAGAAACCAATATTTGGCACTACACTTCTGGCTAGATAAATCATCTTACAGTCCTGCCTCAGGCAAACCCACCCTTGAACTAGCCAAATGCTGCTGCACTCCTTTCCCAATGCAGGAGAGAATTCTGAGGTTCTGAGCAGCTAATACACCCCCAGATTAGTGGAGCAGCTAACACACCCCCAGATTAGTGGAGCAGCTAATACATCCCCAGATTAGTGGAGCAGCTATGTTCCTGCATTCAGGGTCTGAGAAATAGCCCCACAGCAAAGCAACCCCTGCTGCTCCAGACATGTCTCTGGCTTGCTTAACAGCCCTGTGCCTGCAGTCAGGGTTTGAGAAACAGTCCCAAAGGCTTCTTCCAGTGGGCACACCCATGGGCCAGTCAAACAGCAAAGAGTATGTGTCTTGGGCCTTGAGCTTCAAGTGTCTACCCCTAGTAGACATGCTGAGTAGCTGTGTAGCCATGTCAGGGGCCTAAGAAATAACCCCGTGCCTGCACTTAGCAGACACAATAAGAGGTCAGCCAAACCGCCTTTCTCTCACATTCTAGGCCTGACTTACAGTCTTGCAGATTGCCCCTAAAAGACACATATCCAGGCTGGCTGAACATCTGGGTGCCTGTGTTCCGAGCACCTGTTTTCTGGGCCTGTGTTCTGGCACTATAGGCAACCCACAGCAAACATGCACCCAGACCAGCCAAGAAAGCATGTGATTATATTCTGAGCTTGAAAAACATCCCCATAAGCTGACTGCCAGCAGACATACTCCCGGGCCAGCTGAACCTGCTCGTGCTCATATCTCAGGCCTGAGAAATAGTCCTATGGGTTACTTGGGCAAATATGCCTCCAAGCTAGCTAGGAAACTGGTTCTATATCATAGGCCTGAAAAACAGAGCCACAGGCTGCCCTTGGAAGACATGCTTCCAGGCTGGCAGAAAAACTTCATGCCCATGCTCCTAGCCAGAGTAACATCCCTATGGCCCCAAACCCAATGAGCCAGACACCAAGTTGTCAGACCCACTGTGTGCACACATATGCCCCTGACCTGAGAAATAGCCACATGAGCCAACTTTCGGCAAAGCCTCACCATTATCACCACAAACTCTCTCAGCATAGGCCACAGAGCAACTTGCAAATGTCTTTAGCATAGGTTACAGCTGTAGAAATGACATGGAGACAACAAAAATGTGTCTACCTAGAATGAAGACCAACACACCCCACAAACTGACACCCCCCAAGACCCATTCCTATGAATATGTCTTTCCATATGAAACTAATTCCATAAAATTAAACTAGATTACTTTTCTTCCAAAGGCATGGAAATTAATGTAGGAACACATCAGACAGAAAAAATAAAGGAAACATGATGTGTCCAAAAGAAAATAATTATCTAGTAAACAGACACCAATCATAAGGAAATATATGAAATGCCAGAAAAAGAATTCAAAATAATAAATCTCAAGGAAACTGAGATATAAGAGAATACAGATAAATAATTCAAGAACATCAGGAAGACAATTCATGATTTAAGTGAGAAATTAAACAAAGAGATAGATATCATTTAAAAAAGTACCAAACAGAAGTACTAAAGCTGAATAATTCAATGAATTTAAAAAAATACAATTGAGAACTTTAACAACAGCCTAGACAAGCAGAAAAAACAAATTTCTGACCTTGAAGACAGATGTTTTTAAATGAACCAGGCAAAAAATAAAAATTAAAAAAAAATAGAAAAATGATGAAGAAATCTTACAGGATTTATGGGAGATCATTAAGTGAACAAATATTTTATTATAAGCATTCAAGAAAAAAGGTGAGAACATTGTATTTAATGAAATGATAACAGAAAACATCTTCTTTTGTTAGAGAGATGGACATTCAGATCCAGGAAGCTCAAAGAACTTCAGATTGATTCAGCCCGAACAGGTCTACTCCAAGGTACATTATAGTCAAGTTGAAGAAAATCAAGGACCAAGAAAGAATTCTAAAAGCTGGAAAAGAAAAACATTAAGTAACATATAAGGGAATTTCCACTAGACTAACAGCATACTTTTCCGCAGAAGTCTTAGAGGCAAGGAGAGAATGAGATGATATATCCAAAAGTACTAAAATTAAAAAAACAAAACAAAACAAAAAACTATTGGCTAAGAATACTATATCCAGCAAAACCATCTTTCCAAAATGAAGGAGGAAGGAAATCTTTCTCAGACAAGCTAAGCTAAGGGAACTCATTACTACTAGCCAGCCTTACAAGAAATGTTCAAGATAATTGTAACTCTAGAAGTAAAAAGGTGGTAAATACCATCATGGAACCATACAAAATTCAAACTCACTGATAGACAAAGGAGAAAGAGAAAAGAATAAGACCATGTCACTATAGAAAACAAACTATCCACAAATAATAAAAGTAAAAAGGAACAAAGGATATACAAAACAACTAGAAGTCAATAAAATGATAGGTGTATGTCCTCACCTATCAATAACAACCCTGAATGTAAATAAATTAAATTCTCCATTTAAAAGATATAAATTGGTTGAATAGATCCAATCCAATTTAAAAATCCTCTCTCTATATGTGTATATATACACACATACACACTTATACACACATATACACACACACACACATATATACACACGTGTATACACATATATGTATATGCACATGTGTATGTTATGTACATATATGTGTATATGTATGTATACACGTATATGTACATATATATACACGTATGTTAACTACAAGAACCTCATCTCACATTTAAAGACACATATAGAGTGAAAGTTATGGAAAACAAAAAAAAAGACATTCCATGCAAACAGAAACCAAAACCTAACAGGAGTAGTTATAGTTAGATCAGACAAAACAGAAAAACAAACATCAGCTTTAAACTTCACCATAGAACAAATAGATCTAATTTACAAAACAGTTCATTCAACAGCTGGAGAATACACATTCTGCACATCAGCACATGGTACATTCTCCAGGATTGACATGTTAGGACACCAAACAAGTTTAAATATTTTTATTTATTTATTTATTTATTTTATTTTATTTTATTTTTTTTTTTTTTTTGAGACAGAGTCTCGCTTAGTCGCCCAGGCTGGAGTGCAGTGGCGCGATCTCGACTCACTGCAAGCTCCGCCTCCCGGGTTCACGCCATTCTCCTGCCTCAGCCTCCCGAGTAGCTGGGACTACAGGCGCCCACAACCGCGCCCGGCTAATTTTTTGCATTTTTAGTAGAGACGGGGTTTCACAGTGGTAGCCAGGATGGTCTCGATCTCCTGACCTTGTGATCCGCCCGCCTCGGCCTCCCAAAGTGCTGGGATTACAGGCGTTAGCCACCGCGTTAATATTTTTAAATCAAAATCTTATCAAGTATCCCATTGATCACAATGGAATAAAATAACACGAGGAACATTTGAAATAATACAAATTCATGGAAATTAAACAATATGCTCTCAAATAACGGGAGTAGGAAAAACAAAACGTTGGTTTTTTAAGAAGATGAAATTGATAAGTCATTAGCTAGACAAAAAAAAAAAAAAGAAAGAAAGAGTAGACCTAAATAAAATACGAAGTCACAATGGAGATCACAGGAGTACAAAAGATTGTTAGAAACCACCATGAACAACTACACTCCAATACATTTTAAAACCTAGAGGAAATAGATAAATTCCAGAATACATACAACCTATCAAGATTAAATCAAGAAGACATATAAGGCCTGAACATACCAACAAGAAGTAAAAAAAAATGAAATAATGAAAAATTTCCTAAAAATTTTCCTAAAAAGAAAAATAAAAATCCAGGACCAGATATCTTCACCACTGAATTCTACCATATCTTTAGAGTTAACACCAATTCTTTTCAGGCTATTCCAAAAAAAAATGAAGGAAAAAGTATTCTTCCCAAATTATTTGATGAGGCTAGCATAACCATAATATGAAAAGCAGACAAGGATACAAAAATAGCGAAACAGAAAACTGCAGGCCAATAGCCTGAGGAACAGACACACACAAGTCTTAAGCAAAATACTAACAAACCAAATCCAACAACACATTGAAAAGATAATACACCATGATTAAATGGGAGTTACCTCAGAAATGCAAGGATGGATCAACATATGCAAATCAATAACTGTGATACATCACATTCGTAGAATGAAGGAGAAAAGCCATTTATCAATACATACATTTGAGACAATTAAATATCCTTTAATGATTTAAACTCTAAATTAATTAGGTATAAGAGGAACATATCTCAACATAATGGAGGTCATATATAACAAATCCAAAACATCCTACTATTCAATGAAAAGCTGATATGTTTTTCTCTAAGAATGGGAAAAGACAACTCTCACCTGTCTTACTATATATAGTACTCGAAGTCCTACCCAGAACAATTAGGCAAGAGAAAGAAAAGTAATACAAATTGGAAAGAAAGAAGTCAAATTATCTGTACTTAGAGGATATGATTTTGTACATAGAAAAATCTAGAGAGTCTACCAAAAACTCAGACTTGATAAACAAATTTAGCAAGGTTGCAGAATATAAAAATCAATATGAAAATTAAGTCAAATTTCAATATAGGAAAAATGAACTAGCTGAAAAAACAATCAAGAAAACTATCTCATTTACAATAGCTACAAGAAAGTTATAAAATACCTAGGAATAAATTCAACCAAGGAGGTAAAAAAAAAACTCTACAACGAAAACTACACAACATTGATGAAAATAATTGAAGAAGATACAAATAAAAAGACACCCCATGCTCATGGATTAGGAGAATATTGTTAGAATCACAAAACTATCCAAAGCAATCTGATTCAATTAAATCTCTATCAAAATATCAAGGACTTTCTTCAAATAAATAGAAAAAAAATCATAAGATGTAAATGGAAGCAAAAAATACTCCAACTAGCCAAAGCCATCTTGAGACAAAACAGCAAAACTGAAGGCATGACACTACCAGACTTCAAAATACACTACGCAAAGCTGTAGTAACTGTAAAACAGTGTAACACTGACATAAAAACAGAAAAAGACCAATAGAACTGATAGAGAACACAGAAATTAATCCACATATCTATAGCCATCTGATTTTTGGCATGGGTATCAAGAATAGTCACTGTTGAAAAGATAGTATCTTTAATAAATGGTGCTAGGAAAACTGGATAGCCACCTGCAGAAGAATTAGACCTCTGCCTCCAACCCTACACAAACATCAACTCAAAATTAATCGAATACCTAAATATAGGACACAAAACTATGATACTACTAGAAAAAAACAGAGAAAATGCTTCAGGATGATTGCTTGGGAAAAGATTATAGGAATAAACCTCAAAAGCACAGGCAAAAAAAATAAGGCAAAAATAAACAAATGGGATTATATTAATCTACAAGGCTTCTGCACAGAAGGGAGACAATCAAGAAAGTGATAATGCACACTATAGAATTGGAGAAAATATTTTCATCCAACAAGGGATTAACGTCCAGAATATACGAGGAACTCAAACATCTGAACAGAAAAAAAGAAGAAAAAGAAATCCAGTTGAAAAATGGGAAAATGATCTGAATAGACATTTCTCAAAAGACATAAAAATGGACAGCGTATATATGAAAAAAATACTAACATCACTAATCATAATGGAAATGCAAATCGAAACCACAATGAGATATCATCTCACTCCAGTTAGAATGGCTGTTATCAAAATGAAAATAAGCCAGTGTGGTGGCTCACGTCTGTAATCCCAGCACTTTGGGAAGCAGAGATGGGCAGGATCACTTGAGGCAAGGGGTTCAAGATCAGCCTGGCCAACATGGTGAAACCCCATCTCTACTAAAAATACAAAATTTAGCTGGGCATGGTGGGGGTGGGTGCCTGTAATCCCAGCTACTCGGGAGGCTAAGGCAGGAGAATCACTAGAACCCGGGAGGTGGAGGTTACAGTGAGCCAAGATCATGCCACTGCATTGTAGCCTGAGCAACAGAATGAGTGATTTTCCACCTCAAAAAAAAAAAAAAAAAAAAAAAAAAAAAAAAAAAGCATAAAAAAAAAAATGAAATTCTGTCATTCGCAAAAAAATGGAAGCCATCATATTAAGTGAAATAAGTAAACTAGAGGATATCATTTAAGGTAAAATAAGCTAGGGACAGAAAGTTAAACACTGCATGTTCTCACTCATATATGGAAGCTAAAATATAAAAGGTTGATCTCACAAAAGTAAAAAGTAGAACAGAAGACACTAGCAACTGGGAAGGGTACTGGGAAGAAAGGGATAGGGAGAAATTTGTTAAAAAATACAAAATTATGGCTAGACGGGGGAAAAGATTCTAGTGTTCTATACCACTGTAGAATCACTGTAGTTAACATAGTTTAAAATATATGGAAAGTTACTTAATGTTCCCAACACAAATAAATATTGGAGATGATGAATATGCTAATTACTCTGATCTGCTCACTATACATTATATGTATCAAAACATCACTATAAACCCTATGAATATGTACAGATATTTGTTAATTAAAAAAACAAACAAAATGAACAAATAGGTTGGATAATTATGAGATAAATCATTTCAATACATTTGTTACCATGGGACCTCTCAGAGCCTTTACTAAAGCTAATATAAACTGTGAATCTCACTTCCCAATCAAGTTACTGACTATTTTAGTCATTATATCATGGAAAACTGATTAACATTGTCAAGAGCATGTGTCCTTGTGGGATAAATTTTTTTAAAAATAATACTTTATTTTTTTCTGGAATAAATTATTTTTTAATTGAGGTTTAGAATTCAGTATCAGAATATCTTACTTCCCTTATTTACCATAGACTCACATGTGTTGAAGGCCAATTTATATAGAAACAAATCTGCTTTTCCTATATAATTTAGCCTTCAGTACACGTGTGAGCAGTTGTATTTATCTGCCTTATCATTCTTTCATCAATGTCAACTCCGTAACTAATATATGCTCATGTTATTAGGTATACTTGAATACTTACTTTAACTTTTAACTTGAGAGCATTCCAAAATTCTCATTTCACCATGAACTTTGGTGGAAATAATAGGGTTTTCGGAACAATGTTATTTCACTCAATATTTAGGTAACCTTAGAGAAGTTTCTCTTCTTCTCTGAGCCTAGGTATTCTCATTTGTAAAAGGGTCACATTACTGAGCATATTAGAAAATTTCTATGAAGATTGAATACAGTAAGATATGTGACAGTATCTTCAGTAATGCTTAAAATTAATTAAGAATGTCTTCTTGTCTCCTCTCAAAAATTTCCCAGGCTGTTGGCATGCCTTGAACATCAATGCTGAGAAGTTCTCCTTCTCTTAAGATGTGGGATCTCTCAAACTGTCCTTTGAAAGGATTTGGTTACTCTTCTGCCTTTCTCATGCTCATCTTCAGTGGCATAGTAATCTGTTCCTGTTCATCAGTTCATTTTGGTTTCATTTGATCCTCTGCCTAGGCTGAATTCTCTGTCCAACCACGTCAAAGATGTATTTCCTAGTATTTTGTATCCCCTCACTCCTATCTTTTTTGCCTGTCTTGCTTTAGAATATCTCCCAACTTGAGTAGACAACTCCTTCAACTTTGGACAGTTTTATTAAATCAGATATACAGTAAGCTCTAGATATTTCAATCCGTGGATAAATTCCCATATATGTCCAGCATTTTTTTCTCACTTTCAAATGTTCTGTAGCATATTTTACAATTGGAAATTATAAATTAAACAACATTATGTTTAAGCCAGTAACAACTGAATATATAATCTGACTTTGTTAAATCTCTTATTTTACCCTATATGCTATATGATTATGAAACATTTTTTCTTTAAAAAAAAAAAAAAAGATGTCCAGGGAAACTGATTTCTCTCAAAAGCTGGAATTCCAATAGGTCAAATTACCTTCAATGACAACTGATATGTTGGTAAAGTATGCCAAATTGCTAATTTTCACTTCAACTTCCCCACCCATTCCAGCCACTCTTCCATTTCCCATAACTTTGCAGGTTTGGTTTGAAAATCTCATCCAGTTACACAATCTTTGAAGGCTCTGTACCTGGAATTAGAATAGGTGTCACCATATGATACCATGGAACTGTCTACATAGGTAAAAATGTTAGTGTTCCCCTGTTGTGGCTCTGGAAGGGACATAGATAAAACTATTTCATGTTCTCTCTATATAAATGTTGCTTTAATACAGTATCAATTTTAATTTTTAAATTCCTACTTCTAAGACCTGTGATAAAATATTTGGAGAGAGTAAGTTGAATACTGAATTTTTCTTACTTCTACAATTTCAATCAGCAGCTAACCTCAGTCTTCGACTATACTTCATTGTCAATGCAATTCTCTACTTTGTGAAACCCAGGACACTGAAAGTGAACACTGGATGTGCCCGCCCTTTCCATGAATACCCACTCCACAAAAGCTGCTCACCATTAAAAACAAGTTAGTTAGCTTCCACGGGGGACTTCTCGTTAACCCTCCAGTTCTTATTATATCTTTTTATCCTTATCCACACTCTTTAGTGAGTAAGAATGTATTCTCTCTCTCCTGCTACTTCTCAGTTTCCTGCTGCTCTAACATACTGCAGTTGTGATATTAAGATCAAAAAAGATTTCTTTACAAAAGGAGATAGTGCTCGCATGAAAATCTCTACGGCTGGGCTCAGTGACTCATGTCTGTAATCCCAGCACTTTGGGAGGCCGAGGTGGGTGGATCACCTGAAGTGAAGAGGAGTTCGAGATCATCCTGGCCAACATGGTGAAACCCCGTCTCTACTAAAAATACAAAAATTAGCTAGGCGTGGTGGTGTGCACCTGTAGACAGACCGAGACTATCTCAAAAAACAAACAAAAACTCTAAGATTGATTCTTTTAGTCAAATATTTATATATATGTATGTGTGTGTGTGTGTGTGTGTATATATATATATATATATATATATAATCCCATCTCTTAATATTCACCATTTATTATAACACAATGGATAGACAGCATTACTAAAGATGTTTAATTCAGGAAATTTCCATGTTATTTTTCAGCTTCAGTTTAGGGTTACTGTAGGAGATGATAGATAAGGAGTAGGATCTAGAGTCCTACTATCTGGGTTCAACCCTGGCTTTGCCCTTACAGGTTAAGTGAGTTTTAAAAACTAATTTATTGAGGTATCTGTCTCTTCATTGACAGAAAATAGTTAATAACACTATTTTGGAAGAGCTAGGGAAAAGTTAAATATATAGGATTTAGCGCCTGACACAAAGTAACAAGCATTTCACAAAGGTTAACTGTGACCATTCTGTTATTATTAATTACATAAAGGGCCAATCTTTTTTTCAGAAAGACTCAAGATTAAAGAAAATTTGCATAAAATACAAGAATTATAACAGAAAGTATATCATTGTACAGATGTTTTTATATGCATAGCCTATTTCTAAAAATATGTGTAAGAAACTAGAAAAAAAAGTGTTAACCTCAGAATGTAGAATTGGGTGAATAGATGACAAAGTGGAAAGGAAACTGACTTTCTCTCCTTTCTTTACTTTCATTTTGGGATTTTTTTTTTTTTCCCATCAGACTATTCACCGAATGTGAATTACTTCAATTTTTTTAAAGAATTTACAGGATTTTTTAAAAACACAATACTAATTCTTTGTCTTCAAAGTCTTGTTATTTTTCATCAAGTTATAGAGCTACAATATTCTCTAGAAATATGCTCATCAATCAGGCCTGCCAACCAAATCCTGCTGGTCTGAATTTGATAAGTCCTCCTACTAAATACCTCTTGGTCATAGTCTTTTTCCACTTGTTGCCTCAAATTCTGTCCTAATAATAAGCAGTTTCAGGATCTTGCTTTAAAACGAGCAGCTCTTTGAGGTGATAACAAGGGGAGATGTCAGCTTTTCCCTACAAGGTCTGAATAGATGCTGGGGCATGAAGGAAATATTGTACAATATGGAGTCAGAGATAAAGAATGCCTTTTAGGAGAAAAGTTGGGACAAAAATATGCATTTCTGCTATTTTTCTCTCACCTTTCTAAAGGCTCCATACTCAAGACATAACTTGAATGGCTCGATGAGGTAGTGAGAAAGAGTAAGAGATAGGTGAGAAATAGTAGTTCATTATCATTGAGGGGTTTAGTAGAGATATTTTTCACTCCATTACCTTGTCAAAACTCTTGAAATATACTATTTAGGTGCTTAATATAATTTACTGACAGCACACTAATTACAACTTTGACTCTATTGCTCACTTTGCTTTTTGTCTTGTTTGTCCCTGGAGGTTTCCAGGTGAGGTTCTGGCTTCAGGAAACAAGATGTGGAATAATTTAGTCAAGTGACATTCTCCCAGGGACTGGGTTTTCTTGGAGACTGAGCACCCAGAATTCCCCGCAGGTCTCTTCATCTCAATTACAACTCCTCTTTTATACTTGTAAGTAACTCCAAAGTTTCTCTTTTCCCCCACTCCTTCTTTTAAAAATTATTTAGAGACAGGGTCTGACTCTGTCACTCAGGCTAGAGTGCAGTGATGTGATTATATCTCACATTAGCCTCTGCCACCTGGGCTCCATTGGTCTCCCTGCCTCTACTTCCTGAGTAGCCAGGACTACAGGCATATACCATCATACCTGGCTATTTTCTTTTTCTTTTTTATGTAGAGATGGGTTCTTGCTATGTTGCCCAAGCTGGTCTCAAACTCCCAGCCTCAAGTGATTCCCACATCCCTCCTTTTGTGGGACTTTATAAATTTCTCAAACTGCAAGTCAGACTTTTATAGTTGTTTTATTTTTAATTCACATGTAATCTTCTATTTACATGGTTTGTGCTTTAGAAAAAAATTTCTAATAATTCAATATTCTTCCCTTCCCTTCCCTTTCATTTAATTAAACCATTCAGAGTTATAAAAATGTCAGCTTCATATGGTCAACATTGAAATGAAATAGTTAATTGATTGTAAAAGTATTCATATCTCAGTAATTTTCAAAGGGACCTGAGGTTGCAAATAAATAATAATATGTACAGAAGAAAAAAATCAAGAAGAGTACAATAGCAAAGAAAATGTGGTTAATACCACTCACTCATGTCATTAGGCCCTGCATGCTTTTCTGAATCATTATAAATTTGCTTTTGGGTATCCTAGTAGCAAACTCAAAAAGGGAAATGTCAATTACATGACACATAGTATCCATAATGAAAAAACACCAGTTTTTATGTTATGTAGGGAAAAGAGTGCTATGTGACACTGAAGACCAAAACAAATTAGTCTTATAGGCTTTCATAAAAAGTACATGTTTTGTTATGTAAAAAATAGTCTGGTACACATTTATAGTGAAATGTGGCAAGGAGATTGATAGAGTAGTTTATTATAACGACTAATATCTATGTATCTTGTGTTTCTAGTACAATTCAGGCCTTATTTAAACATAAAATGTAGAGTATTTGGGGAATTGCTGAGAATTTTTTTGTAGTGTTACCTCACTTGTATTTTCCTTCACAATAGAAATTTTGAGAAGAATTTGGGAAAATCAGTTACTACGTATTTCTGGAACAGCCTGAGTCTTGGCTTAAATTATTCTCAAAAAATAGTTGCCTGTCTCTGTGCCTAAAAGGGAAGGGAGTTAAAGATAATTGTGAGTTATGTGTGACCAGAATATGAATAATCTTGTTCATGAGAAATATTTGACTAATGTTACAAATCAGATAAAAGGGAATGGACCATGGCAATAATGGCAGATGGCAACATTAAGATTGCCAGGACAATACAAAAATCAGAAGCAATTTATGTGAATTTCCTCTTTCTTGGAAATACTTATACATTGGCAGGTCAAGGCTGATCCATCCTTGTTTTAGTAATTTGAACCAGTTTGTGAATTATCTTCTTCACTCTGTTTTGCAGATTCAGAATATTACGAGGGGGCCTTCAGAATTGAGTAAGAATTTATTTTAGAATCTAAGTGTGTCAAATATTTTCTTCTTTATTATGGCATTGAAGCAAAACCATTTAAGTGAAAATTCATAGGAAAAAGCCTTATGAAATGACATAATTGGCACTTAATTTTAAAAATTGAATCAGTCAATGTATGTTTTTTAACTTTATATCAGGGAAATGGTCATTTATTTAATAAGCCAAATGGGTACAGTTTTGTTTTTCTTTTTTATTATACTTTAAGTTATTAGATACATATGCAGAACGTGCAGATTTGTTACATAGGTATACACGTGCCATGGTGGTTTGCTGCACCCATCAACCTGTCATCTACATTAGGTATTTCTCCTAATGCTATCCCTCCCTTAAGCCCCCACACCCCAATAGGCCCCGGTGTGTGATGCTCCCCTCCCAAACAGGGGTATAGCTTTATTAGTTTGAACTACTAACTGGTGGACATAAAAATGAACTATTCGGTAATATCTGGATTTATTGCAGTATTGGTGAAAAATTGATCTCTAAAGAACATCAAGTCTTACTTGGAAACTGTTTTCAAGAATTCCTTCCTCAGACTGTATACTTTCTCAGAAAGCTCTTAAAATTTTAGAGGAAGAATGCATTTACCTTATTTTCAAACAGAACCGTTTGCAATGAAGATTGAAAAGAAACCTAATGCCCAGGGCTAGCAAAAGCATAGACAGAGACACTTATATAGACTTTTTGTTGGAGTATAACCTGGCATAGTCAACAGGGTAAGAGGTACACAGACTCCAATTCAGCAATTGTGCTTCTACTTCTAGGAATTTATCCTGAGAAAATAAGAGAACAAATTAACAAAGGTATTCATGTAAGTTTCTTCATTAGAGTATTCCTTCTAATAAAAAAAAATTACAAACAATCAAAATATCTAATTGTGGAAATTTAAAAATTATAATAAATTTATGCCCTGGGTTTTATTAAACCATTAGGAATTTATTTTATGTAGTAGATATACGAATACGTTCACAATGTGCTCTTATTGAAAAGAGAAATTTATGAAAAGTACAGCAGCCTAATGTGTTAAGATCATGGGTTTAAGGTAGCCTAGTCTAAATCTTATTTCTGCTACCAATTGACTGTCATAGGGACTTAGACAAATTATCTTGCCTTTCTGCCAGCCCTGGGCATTAATTTTTTTTCCCCTATCTCCATCAATTACATACATTTCTATTTAGAAATAATAACAATGCATTTAAATATCATTTCATGTATGATAAAATGAGGCTGATCAGGTAAAATAATGCTGAGTAAATTTCCCAAACATATTAAATAAATGCTAGCAATAATGACAATGATGCAAACACATGCACACACAATCTTCTAGAACTATCAATAGTATACACAATTATCTCCAGGAACTAAGACTAGAAGAATTTTATATTGTAGTATTATTGCTTATTTTTACTTTCCATATTTCCCCAAATGGTACACGTGTTTTTAAAAGTTAATAAATGCAATAAAATATGCATTTTATTAAATGAAATATTTAGAAATAACAATAAGTTTGGTTTATAAGTACATTTTTAAACTTAAAATACGGTATGGTAAATTGCAAAGAATAACTCTATGGGGAGAAAAGAGTTTTTTTCAGCTTATGTGTTCCTAAGGAATTTTCATAAAGCTCAATAATCCTTTTTGCCATCTCATTACAATCACCAAAATCATCAGCTTTTTATAACTGATACAATTAAAAATGATAGAAAAGATACACAAGACTTTCCTCACTGTTGAGTTGTAAGATATATAAAGAGACATCACAAAGGACTTCACTTTCCAAATATATATTTTCATGTATATACTTTCATACTTTTTAAGGAGAACTACCTTCCCTTCTGAGCTTCTGAACTATGATAATGAAAAAAATACAATGTTTAACAGTATTTTCAGAAAGATCACCATAGACCTTTATTTAGATTGCTTTTCATCTGTAATCTATAACGTACAATGTAGGCTTTCAAGAAATATTGAATCTGTACATGACTTTGCCCTTCTTTTAATTAGAAAATAAGATCATCCAATCCAACCTCCTATAATTTCTCTACTTTCAAGTTTTTTTGTTTTCTGTATTTTCTACTTCTTCCTTCATTTTTATCTCCCCATTCCTTGTCTTTTCTGTCTCAAAGAAAATACATTCCTCCTCCTTCCTGGGGCTAATGTCTGTACTTGTACATGGATTTCATTCATTACGCTTTCTTCAAGGTCCTTATTTGATAATTTCTTTCTCCTCCTTTTGCCTCACTTCTCTATTTTAACCTGAACATGTGGGCCATATACCAATACATTGATTCTGTGAAAAATGATTCTCATTTAGCATGCATACACAATTCTTGTTGCATAGGTATTGGTGTTATTATATGACTTAAATAGAACTATTTTGAAGAAAATACAGTTATTTTATGCTGTAACAGAGATTATTCTAGAAACAAAAATTATAAAATGTTCCAGGGAGCAAATGGAGACAGGGCCCTAATATGATGGTAGAGGTGATTTGGGATACCTCTAGAAAGGTACAAAAATTAGAATGGATTGGAATGAGGTACTCTGCTTTGGCCAGAAGAAAGATACGTAATCACTATTTATGGCAGTCATGTTATATACAGTTACAGGAACACTAAATTGGTAACTGAAGCACTGCTCCTAGAGGAAACATAGGGCTGGGTTCCTGCAAGCCTCAGTCACAGTATTTTTATCAACAAATCTATACGTAACCTTGCTTTATGGTTGTTTCTGTTTAAAGATGCCATACTTAATATACTATTGATTCATTACCACTGAACTCACAGCCAATAGTATGGTAACTCATGCCTGAATGAAGTTTATCTAACACATATATTTTCTCCATAAAGCTCATTACAGCACTTCATTATACTTGGTGGCTTTTGTAAACAGTGAAAAGATCATTTAAAAAAACACAAAAATGTGAAAAACGTGGCACTAAATTGTCAAAACACTTGTTAATATAAAAATTAAAAGAGGAAGGCAGAGTGTCACCTTGTTCACCTTAGTTGACAATGTATGTTGAGTGACTCAAGTTTTTTTTAATGCTTTGTGTGTGTCCACAAATGACCACAAAAGTACCTTAAGTGTTGGTTTTGGAGTACATATACATATGTACATATACACATGTACATATACATATAGATACAGTTGATCTATCTATACACACACATTTTTTAGTAAGAAGAGTCTAACATGGTGAAAGCCATGTTCTGGTAGGGAGTTATAACTTAACTCCCTGTTTAAAGAGGTAATGTGACTATAGGCTTTACTATGCCACTTTATGCATCAGGGCAATCATTCTTACTTAAGGTCATCCAGCGTTATCAGATGGATTTCATAAGAAATTAAAATAATCACAATATAAGACTGCAAAATTTGTTTTCTTCCCTGTGAAAGAAAAATAAAAATGTGGAATGCCGATTTACTATGCCAAAAAGAAAAATTAGGCTGAAAGCTGAGTCATGCCTTTGTTTTTGTTACTAAGCAGATGACTACTAATGAATGGTTAAATATCTCCACAGGTAGCTACTCTATGTTCACTTTATCTTATGTAAAGTGCTGATTTACTGAACATGAGACAAATATATAATTGGCTATTCCCCTAACTGTTCCTTTTCTCTTACAACATGTGGATTCAGTAATGTGACCACACCCTCCCTCTTTCGCCTCCAGCCAGCTTTTCTCCTTTAGATATTGAAGCCCTCAAAAATCATTTTTGGAGAAAGGCACAGAACTATCTCAGGGGCATGTCTTTAACCTTGGCAAAATGAACTTCTGAAACTGATTGAGACCCGTCTCAAATACTTTTTGGTTTACATCTCATTATCTCATAAAGCAAAACAGTCTTTGGGAATATTCAAGCAGTATCATTTGGATTTAGAATTTACATAAACTCTTGAGTTAACCAAAATGTAATTTTTAAAGGCAAATAAAAACTAAAACCATAGTAAATGAGCAAGCAGATTCATTATTATTGTTAGATAATAGCCTGAAAACTGTTAAGAGTAAATCCTGGGGAGCTAAATGTTTCCCACTTACTAGTTTTGTAGTTTCTTTTGGGCAAGCTACTTAAACTTGCTGTACATTATTGTCTTGGTATTTAAAATAAGAGTAATTATTTATGTATATAATACATACCAGTAGAGTCCTCAGAAAAGTGGCCTATAGTTACAACTTAATGAATGCCATTATTTTTACTATAATTTTAATTATTCATACTAATCTTGATGTTGAGGAGACAGAATAATATCTGACAGCCTTTTATTTGCTAATGTTAAATAACTAAAAATAGCTTTAAAAAAGTTAAAATATCCAAATCAATGGCAATATTTGATTTATATAAAATGAATAAGTCATATTATTTAAATTTTAGGGTTTTGTTGCTCCTAAGTTTTCATTACTTTACGTTTCACACTGATATCTTAGCACCTCTTAAAAACATACCCTCTCTTCCCTCTAACTAGTTTCAGGATTCTATTAACCTTGACCTCCAATCATCTCTCTAAGTCAATTCCATTGAGCTGGGTGAATTGTTGGCTTGGCCCAAACTTCACCTCAACCCAGTCTCTCTTCGAGCAGGAAAGAAAGTCCCCACACAGGAAGGAATGTGTCTTTCAACTCATATGTCATTTTTTCAGAAGCTTTTCAGACAGCCCCCTTACCAGTGATCTCAGTTTCCTACCCTTTAGATGGCTGTGGAGTCCTGCATGTGCTGCATGTGGACAATTATTCAAATGAAGTACACTTAAGAGCTTGCATTATCTAAAGGCCCAATGATTCATGTAACTCCCATATCAGCACAAATGAGAAGTTCCTGCCTGAATGCAGCAGATGGAAATGGAAATTATAGACTCTGGTAAGGCAGACTATATTGCAGCTTAATGATTTGCATTTTAAAAGTTGGGAGTTCTCATAAATACTAAAGAGAAAGAACAACGGGCTATATTAGGTAGTTTCAGGTGCTTGTATGACCTAGTGCTAACTATTTAACCTGCCTGATTGAGTCTCAGTCTTCATTACTGCAGCATTTGTAAGATAATCAATGCCTGTTTGAACTCATGTCTTACTAAGATGCTGCCAGGATTGAGTGACATGTGGATATAAAAGGACTTCAGAAATTAGAGTATTTCATAAATGCAATAATAATCTGTTACATTTATAACACCTATACACTTTTCTGTTTCTGTCTTCATATACACCCTGAAGTTTTAATCATAATCAAAAATCTTTTCTTGAGGTTACAATAAGCAGATTTAATCCACAAGCAGCAATGTTAGCAATTTTCAAATTTCTTAGACATGTTTTAATTTTTCCATTTAAATCAGTGACAAAATTGTTTTCAGTTTTGGTTTGTGTCTTCTAAAACAGTGTCACAGGCACTTGCTCTTTGATGAGACACTGTGTAAAGGCTGATGGATATTAGAAAACAGAACAGTTTGTTTACCTCAGTTTTTTGTGGTCTGGATAATTTGCACACTGCTTTTCAATAAGGTGGTTTGTCTTCTTGTTTACATAGGCTGTGCTATAGCCATTTAAAGTTCAAAAATACTGCTAAAAAGTAATTGATCCTGTACTTCAATATCCCTGCTGTTTCATGAGCTCTCTTACAATTTGAAGGAATGTATTTGTCACTGATGTTGAAAAACATAATAAGGTCACAGCAGGGAGGCTTTAGCTTCATTAAAGAACATTATAATAAAAATAAAATGATCGAGGGCAAATTGTTTTTGTCCTTGTGGTACTGTTTCTGCAGATCCACATTAATCTGAACGTTTAAAGCAACAATAAATTTGTTACCTCCTCTTTATCATTCACTTCACCATGGTAGCCCCTAGTGGTAGAAGGAGATGCTAACTGCTCACTGCTCATGTTCCAGGGGATTTCTTCCTCAGTTGAATAAAAAGGAGTTAAGCCTCTTTGGAATTGAGGGCTATAGCCTGTCAGTAACTAAATTTATTCCTGCTTTTAACATATAAGAATTCTGGTGTCCAGAAAATGTAGATGCCAGCATTATTTAAAAACTGAGTAGAGAAATGAATTGAAATTTTGACCCACGCCGGCTTCCATCTATCATGGGAGCCTATAACGCGGGATGATCGAAGAAGGATTTAAGATAGAGAATCAGTGATTGCTCTATTAATCTAGTTTAACTGATACTAAAATCTGACAGAGCGAATTACAAGTTGCAGGCAGTAGGGCTTATCAATTCATTACTACTTTCAAGGCTCTACACCTTGCTTTCTTTTTGCCTTTAGCTCCTGGCAAAGGACAGACTTTTACAGTTCAATTTCTCAGTTTATTTTTGACTGCTTTTAATTAAATTTGATGGCCTGCTTCTGCACCACTGAAGTTATTGGAGTTGCAAAGCACTTTGCTGTTATAATGATAGCTCCCTTGATGTCTGTTCATTATTAACTGCTTTTCAGAAGTGCTGCTTTCAACTCTCATTTTATAAATATTTAAATAACTGTGAATTTCTATAACATAAATATCTGCGCACAGAAGATAGGGATTCTGTTTGCCTGTTTAATACATAGTAAAATAGAAATTCCTTTTTTGTAATGTTATATAATATTAATTTAGGTGTCCTTAATTCATTCTTAACATAAATTCTCACATGAATAGCAGTATCTCAAAATAATAATGATCAATGATTTAAGAGCTATGATACTCACACATATAATTAATTCTACTAAAATATCTTAGAATGATTTTATATATATATATAAAATTCTTCTATATATATATAGATCAAGAAAGTCCTGATTCTTTCTAGTCTTAAGATGAAATGGAGTATATTCAAGAGAAATTACAAATTACATAACAGTTTTACTGCTCAGGGGAAAAAATTGGCAGACTAATTAAGAGGATAAAATTAAAAGCCCTAACTTTTTTTTAAACAAAGTCTGATGAATTAACAGTAGGTATCAATCCTCTTTTCCTTCTCCAAAGTTCAGACAAATTATGGGAAAATAATTTTTAAAAAGCCAATTTATAGAGGTAAAAAAAAAAAAAAGCACTAAAGATAGTAGAAAAGACAATAGTGTAATTGAGAGCAGCTGACACTGTGTCCGACACTGTTCTCACTCATTTAGCATCCATAACATTTCTATCATTACCTCTATTTTATAAATGAGGAAATGGTGAATCATTAAGCAATTTGCTAATTATCATATATTGAGTAAGTGGCAAAGCTAGTATTCAAGTCCAGGCAGTGTCATTTTAAAGTCGTACATTCAATCCCTGTACCATAATTCAATAAGTTGTGGAGGATGGGAAGCCGATGGAGAATTGATTCATATAGCAGGGCTGAGAAAGTACTGCCTATATGCCCACAGTGTGGAGCCCCACAAGCAGCATGGGTTTAAAAAGTTAGCAAATCACTCAGAGAAGCTGTGAGCAGCTTACCACTTGGAGAAACTGAGTGCTTTGGAAGGCATGAAGTGCAGTTCTGAAAAGAGAAAAATTCATCAAGTTCTAAAGTGGTTGCCCCTCTCTCCCTCTACAGTGGGCAATTACCTCTTCATTCCCATCACCTCCCTTTCTCTGAATCCTTTGAATCCAAAGTATACCATTCTGTGAAGAAATTAAACCTGGTAAAGGTTAGATTCTGATCAGAGCTATTACTGGAAGTTCACATGATCAAGGGACCTGTAACCTTCTTTCCCTTCTTGGTTTTTAGAACAGCAATTATATTACCCAAGCCCCCATTCTAAAATTCCCTTGTAAAATATGAATGAAGAGTCACTGAAGCAAAATTTCAGCCTAAGTAGTTGAGACCTGCGACTAAAAAGGACTGAAATCGAGATCATGTCTATAATCAAAGAACAGGGAAAGATTACAAATAACCAATATTGGAGTGAGAAAAAAGTATGTGTTAAAAAATCAAAAAATGAACGCTATAAAAATAGTTAACAAAAGAAGTTATTGGAAAAGTGTGATAAATAACATTTAGAAACCGGTAGGACATAAGACAAACCAAAAATGAAAACATTCTATTAAAAACAGGGACTGTATCTTTAAAAAATGGCATTGTGAAAGGCAAGAAAAGCTGAAGAGGTTTTCCAGATTGAAGGGTACTGAAGAGATATGACAACTAATTACAATACATGATTCTATGCTTGACCACATACTGGAAGGAAATCATGCTAGAAAGAATTGGCTCAATTGATAAAATTAGAATGCTAGCAGTATGTTACATCAAAGTATTTCATCAGTGTTACATTTACTGACTCTTAGTACCATACTGTAGGTATGTAAGAATATCTTTATTCTTAGAAAATACACATTGAAATATTTAGCGGTGAAAGACCATGTAACTTAAAATCACTAAGAAAATAAGGACTGTGTGTGTGTACAGAAAAAGGAAGCAAATAAGGCAAATGTTAACTCTACAGGCGATCTGAGTAAAAGATAGTGAGGTGTTGTACATTTTTACACCCTTTCTGTTAGAGTTATTTTTCAAATAAACTATTTCTTTTAATGAATAGACGAGTAGAAGATAAAAATCAAGAAAATCTCTCAAAGGTTAAAACAAAGACACAAAGATAGAAAATGACAAAAGATAGGAAGAGGAGAGGTCCTCTTCCAATGCAGAAGGTCCAACGGCTGATTAATACATTATAAATAAAGATTTGTGACAACTGATAAGACTACATTATCAATGAAGCTATAGAAGAAAAATTTCTGAGCAAACACAAAAAAATCCATCTCCAAACAAAATTAGTTCCACACAAAGGTGTATCAAGAATTTCAGAAATGCTCAAAAGTTTCATATGAAGAAAAAACGTACAACAAAACCATTTAAAAAGTAAAACAAGTCACCTACAAACAAAAAGGGAATCAGGCTGGCATCAAAATGATGTTTTCATAATTGTGAGCAAGAAGAATCTTCAGCTTAAATTCTCAAGAAAATGCTCAATCAGATGGAAGGGTGGAGGTAAGTTCATTGAAGACAAGTATGCATCTAAAATGTATACTTCGCATGTACCATAATTTTTAGAAAGCTACTAGAAGTTGTACTTCTGCAAATATGAGGTATTGAAATCAAGGAGAATGAAGCGCAATCTAGGAACAAGAAGTCCAACAGAGAAAAACAAAGACAAGGAGTCTTAGACAGCAAACAGTGAGAGGGGAGCCGAAGGATGAAAGGCTAGAGGAGTGAAATCTAAACATATGAAAGATGGAACTAAACTATTTTGATGATTTTGTATATTTGAAATTTGAAATAATCACTGAAAACCTTATAAACTTCAGGAAAAGTAAAGATATTATGCTAAAAATGTAAACCTATAGAACAATATTTACATAGTCATAATCACGTAAATAGGAAATCATGATTTTACCAGAAAAAAACACATTGAGAGAACATTGGGAAGAGAGTCCTGTAATCGATGCACCTAATTCCTATGCAAGCATCACAATAGAAGTTATTAGGTAATGTTTAAAGGGGATAAATGAAGATAATACAAGCATATTAAAAACAATTAAGGTAATTACCAAAAGAACCAGATACATGAGCTGAACGTTGCTTTCTCAGTTGAGCAGGACTGTAGTACAGAGAAGTGTCAAGCAAGCTGCCATTATTGTTGCTGTTATTATAAGCCTCTTAATATAATACTATTTGATTACTAGATCATGAGCTCCTATTTATAAAAATAAAAGCAAATTTTACAGTTATAACAACTCATGTTGCTACAAAATCCCTGAAGTCATTTCAGCAATACAGTACACTGATGACACTTTCTTGCCCGAGTTCTCTGTTTAGAAACTTTTTAAAAGAAACACGGTCCTGTGTTACATGCAGCATGCTTTTGAAATAAAAACCATCTCCTATCACAAGGAGTTTTTAAAAGAGTCTAGATGTTCTTATCGTCCTTTGTATCTCTAAAAATAATTGCTTTAAAAATTAGGATATAGCCTTTGACAGAGATTTGAAAGCTAAAGTTTTATGGCATTCAGTACAAGGATAGGCATATCATATATCTCTGCTTTTTATGACATATGTTGCTACTAATGTTAAATTATGTTTGAATGAAGCGCCTTCTGTGCTTGCTTTCAACTCCTACCTAGCACCTTCTGTCCTTGTTTTCAACTCCTATCCAGAGTGCATGAAATATTAATCACCTCTTGTGTTAGTAATAGAATTTGTACATTTCCACAAATAAAATATGTTTACTATAATTTCTAAGTAGTCAATGCCCAGTAGCAATACCTTTGACTTTAGCAGCTGGTATATAATGGTCTATATTACAGTGTTTATATTATAACTAGTATCTATTACAGATAGTGTTATTCAACTATTATAGCAGGTTGTAGCAGTACAAAATTAAATTATAAATCTACAGTTTGCTCACAAATTTTTAGTGGCAATGATGACTTATACTACTGTAGAGAGGCAATAATTGCCCATGTGCTGCCTAAAAATGTGAGAAAGTTCTTATTACAGGGTACGATAAAATTATTGCCTTATTAAGTGGAAATTCACACCTTTCCCTCTCCAGAAAAACAAAAATATGTATATTTAATATAGTCAAAGCTGAGATTTAAAGTAATCTGTCATCTCTACCAGGCATGGATCTGGAGAACAGGAGGGTGACTGCTGAATGTTTGGTATTTAAGGTCTTACATATAGGACTTTGAAGGAGGTTCTATATTATATAATCTTTGAAGAGTGATTTATGGTTTTGGATTACTAAAAAAAAATTGCTTCACTTCACATTAGTTTTTTTAAAACATGTTTTTAATATTATAAAGGTAATATTAAATATAGTGGTCTTTTTTCAGTACTTCTCATTTTTTTCAGCATTCAGCAGATGACAACATTTACTTTTTAAAAAACTCTTCTACCTTAACCTACCTGCATATCTAAACTGAGATTCCTTCTCTCACTCATTATGCTAACTTCTAAGTCCATGTCTCAAAAAATATTTATTCTAAGCACCTTTTTTCCTTTTATCTTTGTTTCACTGCAATGCTAGATAGATGATGACTTGTGAGAAAGAATCTCAAATCTATATACTAAGCTCCCTTTTTTGCTGTTTGTTTGTTTTGAGTTAGGGTCTGGCTTTGTCACCCAGGCTAGAGTACAGTGTCATGGTCATGGCTTACTGTAGCTTTGAACTCCTGGGCTAAAGAGATCCTCCCACCTCACCCATCTAAGTAGCTGGGAGTACAGGTGTGCAGCACCATGCCTAGCAAATTTTTTAAGTTTTTGTAGAAATGGGGTCTTTCTATGTTGCCCAGGCTGGTCTAGATTCCCAGCCTCAAGTGATCCTCCTGCTTTATCCTCCTAAAGTGCTGGGATTACAGGCATGAGCCACTGCACCTGGCCAACTTCTAAGTTTGAGGCTTGTACTTCTAAATTCTATCTATCTTATACTTACCTAGTATTTTCCTAAGTCAAGCCCTTAAAAACTCAGTATGAGCAAAAGAAACCTTAATAGTTTTTTAGAATAACTGTATGGTAGTGCTAATCATCTCAGAAAAATTACTGGAAAACAGTACAATAGAGAGGAAAAATAGTGGATATTAAGACAGAAATGGGATCATCCTAATAAAAATTTTTAGTTGTATTTGCCCAAATTGCATTAAAGAGGATAAAAGCAGGGAATATGGAAAGAAAAAAGGAAGACATCAAGGAGGCTTTGAAAGACGACTCAGATCTAGGAACGATGTTTTCTTCAGTAAATACATGTTGAATGCATACAACAGAGGAAACGAGCAGAAAAGAGAAAGAAACAAACTCCATGATTGAAAATTTCACTGATTGTGAGTTGTATCATTAAAATAACTGAGAAAGGGTAGAAATAAAAATTGTAAACTTCAAATATATATGACTTATTGTTGACAAAAATTATAGTTGAAAGCTAACGCCAAAATTTCTAACTAGGGTTAATGTGAAGATTTCAAGAGAAACTTTAATAAAGAACTACATTTGCAAGTGTTTTGAGAAATCAAAGGTATAGTTTACCCATTAGCATTTGTTTAGAAAGATAAAGATCACTGAAAATTTGTATTTTAAGCTGTACATTTTCAGCATTATATCATAAATTGGAATTTTATTTATTACAAATGGAAAAAGCTTTCCAGTTATACACCAAGATTAGTTTTAATAGTTTCAAGAATTCTTGATTTGTAACCTTGAGACTATTGGTGTCGTGGAAAATTAAATATAATTACATATTGCAGGAAAAAGTGTTAATTGAAGTTTGTATTTTATATGCCTTAGGAGATTAATTTTGCTTATTAGTTTTGTGATATTTAAGCACCGCTATAAACATCACAGGTTTGGTAATAACCATTATATACTCAACCAGTATAAAATATTGAGTATTTCTGTATTAA
This sequence comes from Macaca nemestrina, assembly GCF_043159975.1. Lineage (NCBI taxonomy): Eukaryota > Metazoa > Chordata > Mammalia > Primates > Cercopithecidae > Macaca > Macaca nemestrina. The sequence goes on from NC_092138.1 coordinate 39,627,897, forward strand.
GTTAGAATATTTAAAAGCATTTCTACTTGTGATTTCACTGGGGGTACAACACAATGTAAACTACACCCACTGCTGGAGGAGGAGCATGAAATAAAGAACTCTTGGGCAAACACTTAAAACCCACCTAAATCAATCTCTGTGTTTTCTTTTCAGTATTATCTTCCATTACTACCCATTATTATGAAAGCATTGCTAGCTGTCCTTTCCTACATGCGCTCTACATTCAAATTCACTATTACTGTATGTACTATTCCCTACACCAGCCCACACATCTGCCCTACTGGATTTATATCAAATTCAACTTTCCTCAAGAAGCCTTCTCAGTTGCTTTAATACAAATTACTAGTCTGTCTTCTGGAAAACAATTGGTGTTTGATCTCTCCTTATCTTTTAGCACCTAACACTAATAGTATAGTTATGTAAAGGAATGTGTGTGTGTACATAATAACATACTCTTTAGTATCTAAATACATCATGCATTTCCTATGATGGATAAATTACAAGCAGTATATTATTAATATCTATTTTTCCCACACATCTAATGCAGTTCAATTTTCATAGGTTCTTAATATTGTTTGAAATATTGCCTCTTTCTTTAGTCATTGAGAGCCATCTTTTTCAGAGTCAATCTCATTCTTCTAGCCCTAGCTTATTTTCATGTCATCTGAATTTTCTTAAGATATGTGAATAAAGGATACAGGGGGAAGAAAATGCAGTTGAGAGATTGGTGAGTAGCAAGATAATTCACCCAGATTTTACTATATGTTGTTTGGAAGTCTAAGTTGTTTGGGTACAACAAACATAAAACTTGTTTTTATGTATTCTAGGCATATATTCTTAAATGACTAATGAACTCTGCTTCATGTGAACAACTTTTCATCTTCTGATCATTTTCAATATTTCATTACAGTTTGAAAAATATTATAGTGCTCCAGAAAATATAATGTCAACTGTTAAAATTCAGCTTTACTATAGTTGTTGGCAATACTAAATAACTTTTGTTGCTGCATGTTAGCTGCAGCTTAAATTTCAGATCATGGAGTGTTATTAATATTACATGGTTAGAATTAATTTCCAGATCAATGAATCAATGCTGTCTTAATATTCTGTGCCTTTAATTTTCATACCACATTTATTTTGTGAGTGGATTTCATAAAAGGAAGTTGCTTTATGTTGCCAAGCTCATTATCTTGAGTTTTTGTCCAGAACTGAATTCCCCCTTTGTTATCAAAGGACAGAAAGAGCACCTTATAAACTATTGAACCATGCTGATTTGATGGGCAGGCAAATTACATTAAACTGAAAAGGAGGGAATTTTCTTTGCAAATATGTAAAGATCATTTACACAAAGTAAAGAGATATTTTACTATGGAAACAACAACAAAGATAGACTCACAATGCCATAAGGTGGAAAACTGATTAACATGGAAAAATCCATTGCTACTATTATTAGAATATTAACTAATCTGAATATTTTATTTGTAAACTTGACTAGTGATAGCTGACCTTGTGTCTGGTGAAAGAAAATAAAGAACAAAGTAAATTCAGCACCTAATTCAGTAGCAGTCATCTCTCTATATATACACACAAACATGCACACACATACACAATCTGCATTTTGGAAGAAAACTTATAATTGTTTGAAGCCACTTATTTTCTTTAAACTTGATGCTTTGGTAAGCTATCTATTATTTTCACTTGGTAATATCAGTTTTCACACTTATAAGGTGCTTAAACATTTAAAAATGTTTGTAAAAGGCTTTCACAAATACACTAGTTGATTTATAAAATAGAGACAATTTAGAGCAAATAAATGATTTAAATCTGAGAGGTTCAAAGAGACTTATATGCTCTGGTCTGTATAACTCATACATTGCAGAGTAGATATTTGAGCCTAAGCAATAGATACCATATCTGTCCGCTACGCCTATTTTACTATGTCACTAACTCTATGTGATCCTTCTAGTCGCCACTTAGTGTTTGCTAGCTCCCACATTTAGGATGTGCATATTGGGGGAGAAGAACAGAAGAAAACATGATAAATTAAATTTAAAAAGTTACATAGAGCTATGTGATGAATGTGGTCTACTTGTACGACATCATGTTCAAAAAAGAGAATATGAGTTATTTTGAAATTACAGCTGGTCTGTTTTCTTTTGCCATAGTACTGCTCTGATTTTGGATGACATGGGTTACAATATTATGAAGATACCAGAGATAGTGGACTGTACTCATATTCAAAGTTATACTCAGTTACTACCCAGTGTAGGAGTCAGATACTCAGTCTGCAGGGAGAAAGAAAAGGAAAGGAAAGGAAAGGAAAGGAAAGGAAAGGAAAGGAAAGGAAAGGAAAGGAAAGGAAAGGAAAGGAAAGGAAAGGAAAGGAAAGGAAAGGAAAGGAAAGGAAAGGAAAGGAAAGGAAAGGAAAGGAAAGGAAAGGAAAGGAAAGGAAAGAAAGAAAGAAAGAAAGAAAGAAAGAAAGAAAGAAAGAAAGAAAGAAAGAAAGAAAGAAAGAAAGAAAGAAAGAAAGAAAGAAAGAAAGAAAGAAAAGAAAGCAAGCAAGCAAGCAGGCAGGCAAGGAAGGCAAGGAAGGCAAGGAAGAAAGAAAGGAAAGGAAAGGAAAGGAAAGGAAAGGAAAGGAAAGGAAAGGAAAGGAAAGGAAAGGAAAGGAAAGGAAAGGAAAGGAAAGGAAAGGAAAGGAAAGGAAAGGAAGAGAAAGAGAGCAAGTGAGCGGGAGGGAAGGAGGGAGGGAGAAAGAAAGGGAGAAATAGAAAGAGAGAGAAAGAGAGAGAGAGAGAAAAGAAAGAAAATGAAAGAAAGAAAGAAAGAAAAAGAAAGAAAGAAAGAAAAGAAAAGAAAGAAAAAAAAAACAACAAAAAAAAACAAAAACAGAGCATAAAAAGTACTATGAGATAAAGCAGAGCTATAAGAATACCCCACTTAGGGCTGGGAGCTCCAGGGGTATCTTCCTGAAGAAGATACACAAATGACACCTCAAGGGAGGAAGGAAAAACCAAACACTGGCACTGGAAACAGTTTAGGATACCTGCGGTTCATTTGGTATGTTGATCTAGTACACAATTAGAGTGTGGGTTTGGTTAGAGCCACAGAGTTGGGAAAATCGAAGCCATGGACATAAGTGAGATCATTCAAATAGAACACACACTGAGAATAAAAAGGGCAAGAATGCACCTGGAAACCACAGTCTACAGGGAAGACAAGAACAGAAAGTCTGAGAAAGAGATTGTTAACAATATTTCTACAGAGTTTATGAATGACATTTTCACATAAAAACAATTTCTTGTATGTTTGAGTTTTCAAATGTAAACAAATGTACAACTCATTCATGTGTCACTGAAATTGGATAAAGAATTGCAAAAAAAGCATTGAAGCAGAAGTAACTTTCAATGTTTAATAAAGAATATATCTTATTGTGATTATATAATGATGTAATTTTTATTAAAAATGCAGTATTTATAAAGTTTAAGTGTATGATGAAAGATAGCATTGAGTATATCAGTATGGCTATTCTGCTTACCCTTGACACAATATTTAAATTTATGAAATACATATTATTTATACTTTTCCACTAAATGAAGTAGAACAATATAAATGAGTATAATATGTATGTTTATCCATTTAAACAGGTCAATTTTAATTATTATAAGTACTATTAAAAGCAAATTTCTGTATGGTTACCCTTAAAGAAGGCCCTACTCAAATTTCATTCCTTTTAAAAGACTTTAGGCATTTACTAAATAGGAATTATTACCTTGACTCTCCTGAGTTTATAATTTTCCTTAGTATAAAATGAAAATATATTTAAATATGCTTTTTACACAAATAGAATTTTACTCCAATTCTGTGTTATAACTTGATTTTAATCCCTCTAGAAAATATGGTGACTATTTTTTCACGACCTCATTATTCTTCTATCCTTTTTATGAAGCAATTTCAGTGCCTATTTTCAAAATTAGAAGTTACTTTTTTCCTATAGAAAAAAATTCATTGTAAAGAGGTTAAAAATTTTAAAAAAATTAAAAATTACTATATTGATCTCTTTCGTCTTTTTTCTCCATATACACATAAAAGTTATAAGACATTTTAATCCAATTTCTAAAATTTAAATATATGCCTGCTCCTTCTTTCATGCCATATTTTTCTCCAGCATATGTTTTAATAATTCCATAGAATTTTACCATTAGAAAAAAATATTTTATAAATTTTATACAAGTATATATTTGGGCTGTTTATAACTTTCACTTGTATTACAACGACTATAAAAACAATTTTGTTTAAATATTATCAGATATTCCTAATTATTTACTTACATTAAATCACAAGATACAGAATTGCTGTAGGGGAGGGATTGTTAAGATTTTTGATAAGTAGACCAAATACTTATTACGTTTCTTGTATCGATTTTATAGCATTTCTCCCACTAGTGTTGATGAGTTTGTCTTCTTTACTATTCTTTGAAACTGTGGAAGACAGATTCCATGTGAATTACAGATAAGTTATGTGTAGGCTTATCATTTAGTTCTTATAGTGTATAAAAATCATTTAAAAAATAAGCTGTATAATATGTATTTTTCATTCCCTAAACGGTTATTCTATTCAGTTTGCCAAAGTTTCATATTAATGTCTCTACATGATGGGATGAATATATTCTGGCTATGGATTTCTGAAGGCACAGACTCGGACAGAATCATAACTGGAATTGGAGACAGAGTTCTTACTTCTTGTAATTTTAAGACTGGGAATCAAGGAGTCTTTTGAGTTATTGGATTATCTGCTTGCACTTATTGCCACTCCAGAAATGACAAAATCTGAGGTCCTGAAGGGTTACTCGCCCTCAGGTGATTATCATTAAGGTGGCACTGAACAATGTGCCAGTTGAAATGCTTAATGATAACTCTGGTTTCCTACTCTTGATCACTACTAGAAACAGCTTTCACTCTTATAAAGTTTCAGCATTTATTCTACTTCTAGCTCAGGTATTTTGATCCTCAGTTCAGAAAGAAATTCATTCATAGTTACCTATTCTACAACTTGAAATTAGGTGGATTAAAAAGTATATGCATTGACTTAAAGACACTATTGAATTTTAAAATTATTATCTTTTAAAGAAATGCAGTGTTTTTGTATTTTGAAAGAGTTAAAGGGTTGAGGGAGTTACATCGTTAATTCTGTAGATAAAAGTCTGAAAAACACGTATCTTGTGTCATGGAAAACTAGCAAACCCAGTCATACTGAACTCACCTGGAGCCAAAGCCCATCGCTTCCCTCGGTGCCAACATGCTGTCAGTCAGCCACCTCTAACTGGAATATCACGGGCCAGGAACTGCTTGCCTTTTATTTCTACCTGGAACAAAATATAGTGTCAGTCATTTCTTCACGTTCCTTGAAGCACAATAAGATATTCATTATGTTATCTTTTCTTGTCACATTAGACACTCATTTATCAGAATGCTCAACACAAAGGAAAGCAGCATAAACTTTTCACCTCTATAATTTACACCTGAGTGATTAATATAGCACCTGTATAAGTCAAAGGGACCATCTATATTTCATTTTTTGTAAAGTGTTCCTTATAAAAGGTTATTTATTACTTGAGCGCAATCATTCCTATCCATTTGGTTTAAGTAATTGATGTGTTAATTTAGGAAGCCATTTTCTATATAATGTCCTTGGAAACTGTAGATCAAAATACATTTTAAACTCCAGAGAGAAGCTGATGTTGAAAATAATTCATTTTCTGAGTTCCTCTTTTTTTAACCATGAAAAGGAACTCAGTAGGAAACAGAATGTAATAATGCAATTGCATTAGTTTTATGACTATGCTGTTTTATATTTCTCAACTTGAGAAACACTGATAAAGAACACTGATGGTTTTTCAAATGCACCAGAGTGTTGCTACTATGGAAATAGACAGTTTGACCTCATGATAAAGATGATAGGCTTGACAAAAACCATAGAGCAGGGCTCCTGTATGAATGGAATGTGCCAGGTAGGGTCTTTTACTGCCCAAAAATAGAGCTACTGACCTTTAGTATTTTAGCCTTGCTCTAGTTTGGTAGACAATTGGGTGGTTGTAAGGAACTCTAAAAATGCAAGAGATGCAGCAACTGTTGCAATCTTCTCGTGGTTTGCGCAGTCTTTGATTTGTCTATTCTGCCTACCCAAGATTTGGAGTTTGTTGCTGAACTGAATTCATGAAGATCCTGCAGTTTGCTGACCTCCTTTTTGATGTTCACTGATTATCTGAATCTTCAAAACCAGGATTGACCAGGTCTAAAACCTATTTCTTGATCTACCTGCCAGAGTACCCAATTGCCTCTTGTTGTACCTACTTGGCATTAATTGCTTGTTTGGATCATCACCTGATGCCTGGTAACACCCTCTGCAAATGAATCATGTGACTCCCTGTATTTTAATAAATGCACTGAAATCTGTCTTCTGGTGTCAAGCTTGGAACCACTTATTTGTCTCATCTTGCTATTACTCATTTAGCTGAAGAGTTTTTTCTATGCAGTGTGATGTGAAGGGCTCAAGAAAGTCCCACCAGTATTGCTTTATGTAACTCAAACCTTAAAAGCAAATATTGTTTTCTACTTGTAGCCCTTTTTAATCTCAGATCATTCTGGAATCCACTTAATCGCCTTCATTTCTTCTGCTACTGCCACAATAAACTTTCATCAGTTCTCACTTAGATAATAACTTCTGAATATGGATCTTGTGCCAGCTGAAAACAGATGGCACTTTCAAATTAGGGTAACTTGAATAGAGCTTAATAAGGAATCCATTTATAAAATGCAGGCTGTGTGTGGGGAAACTACAAGGAAGGTATGATGGCGATGATACCACCTCTAGACTTGCAGTGATGAGGGGAGGGAGCAGTTACTGACATCTAGAAGTCACATATGTGGAGAGGGCCTCTTGGAGAAGAGCAATGATCTTTGTTTGGGAGTCACAGGTAGTTTAAGATGGCAGCACAGATGGAAGTCTGAGAAGAAACCCCTCTCGTTGTCTCCCTTACCTCTGGTTTCTTGACTAGATTACCTATGGGACAAACCTCACTGGAAGCCTGAGTGCTTTGGAGCCTGTCAATGAACTCCATCAGGCTAGTTACCAGGGTAAGGGATTAGGATGAAAAAGATATAGAGTGACTCTAAAGGAAAAATAGAAGAGATCCAGCTAACACTCTTATGCATACTTAAGAGAATGGGGTTTGAAATTAGAGTTGAGTCCTACCTCTACCTAGATGTATAATTCTAGACAGATAACTTTTATAAATCTTGGTATCATTATCTGTACAATGGAGATAATAATACATTCTGCAGAGTTTTGTTAGATTAAATGGCATAACATACCTAGAGGCTATAATATTAACAAAAGTGGCAGTAGCTCTCCTGTTGAAATACAAAACTAAATCAACAGACACATATAATGCTCCAATCATGCTGAGCTCTTCACCACTTGTTCTAATTGGTCATCTATTTTCAAACTTCTGCACTTTCATAAGGGTTGTTCCTTCCACTCAAGAATGATTTCTCTTCCTACTTCTCAACCCTGGTTTGCCTAGAAAACTCTTACTCATATTTTACAATCTATGAGATATGATCTGAAGGCTTTCTCCAGCTTTTTAATCAAGAAAAGGTGACCATTCCCTTTTCGTTCTTCCACGGCACACAGCACTCAACAAATCACTTAGAGCTGGGGGGTGGATGATATTTTCGCTTCCCTGGGCCACATCTGAAAAAGAGTTGTCTTGGCCCACACATAAGATACCCTAACACTAACGATAGCCGATGCGCAAAACAAAAAATTCCGAAAAAATCTCATGTTTTCTCATGTTTTAATAAAGTTTGTGAATTTGTGTTGGGCTACATTCAAAGCCGTCCTGGGCCACATGCTGCCTGTGGGCCATGGGATGGACAAGCTTGATTTAGATCATGCCTGGCTTCCTATATGACTGTGAGGGAAGGGAAAAGCTATGTCTGACAGATTTGTATGCTCAAAAGGTGGTTCACAGCTAGGTTCTTAGTATTCAATAAACATAAAGTGAATGAAGAAATGTGTGTATCTTTTTGTTTTAGACAGTCTCGCTCTGCTGCCCAGGCTGAAGGGCAGTGGCATGATCTCGGCTCACTGCAATCTCTACTTCCTGGGTTCAAGTGATTCTCCTGCCCAACCCTCCCGAGTAGCTGGGATTACAGGCACCCAGCACCACGCCTGGCAAATTTTTGTATTTTTCGTAGAGATGGAGTTTTGCCGTATTGGCCAGGCTGGTCTTGAACTCCTGACCTCAAGTGATCCGCCTGCCTCAGCCTCCCAAACTGCTAGGATTACTGGCGTGAGCCACTGCGCCCAGCCAAATGTGTGTATCTATGATCAGTTTGTCACAATGTAAGGAAAGGGTTCAGAAACTTCAAGCCTCTTTTCCCAACGGACAGATCAGCCTGTGACAACTGGTGCACAGTGGAGAGTAGAACAACTCTGAAGAGGTCCCAAAGGAAACTCCAGTCACTTTTGTAACTTTTCTCTGGGAAGCCTTGCTGGAAAATTCATGTCATTCATTCCAAGGTTGCCAAAAGCACTAAAATTAACTGATTTTCAGAAGAAAAATCAGTAGTCACTAGTTAACTATGACAACAAATACTTCTTTGTATATCTCATGTATTTGAAAGATTTAAAACAAAGAGTTGAACCCCCAACATTTTCTGAATGCCCAGCCAAAAGTTCTACCCCATCAATTGTTAAAACATTTATTCTGTTTTGTGACTAAGTAATGAATTCCTGAGTCATGAATCTAAGCCACAGGAGATAGTGCACAGGACAAAATATTACTCTCACACTTGCCTCCATCCTCCCCATTTCCCACCCTCACCAAAACCACGTTGATTGGCATCTGTGTGTCCTTGCAAAATTTCCCTCTGGAAATATAAATGAGTAGGACCATACATATATTCTTATTCTCTACCTTCTTAAAAAAATTGAATGATTTACCAATATTATGGGCCTTGCTTTTTTCACTTAAAGGTAGGGGGGTATTATATCAGTAAATAAAAAGCGTCTTTGTTATCTTATTTTCAGCTTCATGTTTTTCTATTTTTCTGATATACCATAATTTAACCAGCACTCTCCCAAAAACGATTTTAAAAACCCCTTTACCTATTAAGAGTTTATAATAAGTTACTATTTATGCATCAATTTGTATATAAGATACACATCTGTAGAATATATTTCTATAAGTATGTGTAGGAAGGTCAAAGGGCAAATGAATCTGTAACATCAGATATAGTGCCCGATATCCTTCCTTCAGAATCAAATCAATTTGTACTTCCACCAACAATCTACAAGATTGCTTGGGTGGGCCGACTTCTAGAATTTTGCAAATCTTACAGGTGAAAATTTTTATATCAATGCTATTTTAATTAGCATTTTAAAAATTGTAAGGCAGTTTGAGCATGTTTTCCTAATATTTAAAGTCATTTGTGTATATTTTTCTGTGAAATTTCTGTTAATAGCTTTGCCATTTTTTATCCAAGTTGCAATTTATAACATTCTTTATTATCCTATGCATTTTCAAAATGAATGAAAGCCATTAACTACATCAGCAAAACATTGCTCTGAGGGTTTTTTTTTTTTTTTTTTTTTTTTTTTTTTTTTTTTTTTAAAGCTTTTGTCCCAAGCTTTTCTTACAATCTCATATATGGAAACTGAAAATCACAAAGAGGTGCCACAGTGCCCTCTGGTGGCATTTTGCTCCTTTGCATCTTCCCTGCACTAACTCTTGGGGCAAAAGCTGAAGGTGGGTGTAGCTTGATGTCAGTCTTACTTAGGCTGTTAGCCTACCCAAGTCTCCTTGGTCCTGAGACAATATGGTAGCACAATCATACTCAAAATGAAGAAATGTAGATCTGTTTTAACCCTTGAGGAACCAGGTTAGTACCTGGAACTTGTTAGATATCCTAATAGGCAAGATTTATCTCCTTCCTAGTTGTTATAAAAGGCGGAGATGGCCTTGGAATATTTTGTCAGAGGGCTGCATGGAGGTTTGTTCTAGGCAGTCAGGCTCTGCTTCATTTTTCCCTGTGCAGCAGTCAAACTAAAAGGGCTATCACCACTCTCTGGAATTAGGTATTCAAAATATCACAATGTCAGATAGGAAGTTTGAAATTTATTCATTCATTCTCAAAATATTTGGAATACTATGTGTAGTATTCTAAGTATTAGTCAATTGTGTTATTGAACAAATATGACAACAATTACTGTCTTCATGGAGTATATCTTCTAGTTGGAGGAGACAATGAACAGCAAACATGTAATTAAGCAAATAATATGCTATATTAGAAGATATTAGAAGCTGTGGGCTTGTGGCTGTTGGATGGGGACATTTTAATTTAAAATTAAAAAGGGTAGTCTTTTCAAGAAAGCAACGTCTGAATAAGAATTTGAAGGAGGCACAGAAGCTAATTGTGCAGTTCTCTAGAAGAAGAGCCTTCTAGGAAATGGGAACAGCCTTAAGCCCACAGCATGCTTGCTAAGTACAGTAGACAACTGAAAAATCCCTTTTCAGGATTAAAGGATTCTTTCTTTCCAAGCTGCTGGGAGTGCTGCTGGACTGCTAGCGCTAGCTCTCATCCCAATCTGCAAATTGCCCTAAGCTGTCCATGCTCCTTCACCAATGTCTCACTAAAAGATAGTCTGAGCCCAACGACTGGTAGATATAGAGGAGAAAGGCTTAGCCTGTTAGCCACAAGACAGAAAAGCTTCCTGTGATGTTGGCTGAAGCCTCTGTTGAGATTGCATTGCAGTTCATCATTCCTGTTTGTCCATTCTTGCTTTGTTCCCTTCTCTTTCACAGATATCATTCACTGCAAAACTCCTTAACAACCTATACTAGATATCTACTTATACAAATCTGTCTCAGTCCACCTATTTGAGGAACAGTAAGGTATCCAGTGTGCAGGTGACAACTTGATACAACATTTACTCAGTATTTCCACAAACATTTTTTGAGTATCTGCTACATGCTAGCACTAAGACTGGCACTTAAAATACAGGAGTACAAATAAAATGCACATACTTCTTATTCCATATGAAGCTTTAATTATAGTAGAGAGTACAAAAATTAAATAAGGTTAATAAACTACATGATATAATATAGCAATAAGTGCTAAGGAGAAAAGACAGCAGAAGGACGTAAGACATACCTGGGAAGAAATTGTGATTTTTTAATATGGGAATGAGGTAAATTCTTACTAAGGCAATATTTGAGTGAAGACCTGAAGGAAAAAAGGGAGTCAGGCATGCATATAACTGGGCGAAGAGTATTCCAAGAATAGGCCACATGAAGAGCAAAGTCTAAGAAAAGAGCATACATAGATTGCTTAAAAACAGCAATAAATCTATTTTTTTTTTTTTTGCAATGGATTGAATATGAGAAAGACACAGAGGAGAGGAGGTCAGGGTAATGAGGAGATACATCATCTAAATTTGAGTAGGTTATTTTAGAAACTGGAGACATTAGTTTTTACTTCAAATGAAATGGAAAGCCAGTGGGATATTTTTGAGTAGAAAGTAGGTAAGATCCTGTTTGGCCAAATGTAGAGATGAGACTGAAGGAGGTTAAAATGAGAGGTCGGGAGCAGTGGCTCAGGCCTGTAATCCCAGCACTTTGGGAGGCCGAGACGGGTGGATCACGAGGTCAGGAGATCGAGACCATCCTGGCCTACACGGTGAAACCCCGTCTCTACTAAAAAATACAAAAAAATCTAGCCGGGCGAGGTGGCAGGCGCCTGTAGTCCCAGCTACTCAGGAGGCTGAGGCAGGAGAATGGGGTGAATCCGGGAGGCGGAGCTTGCAGTGAGCTGAGATCCGGTCACTACACTCCAACCTGGGCGACACAGCGAGACTCCGTCTCAAAAAAAAAAAAAAAAAAAAAAGAGAAGCAGAAAAACAATAAAAAAGGCTACTGTAAAAGTCTAGAAAAGAGATGAATATGACCAGAGAAGTAGTAGTGGAGAGGTGGTGAGAGGTAGCTACAATATGGGTATGTTTGAAGGTAAAAAGAATTTGTGAGCAGATTTGATGTGGTATGTTACAAGAAATTGATCAAGTATAACTGTACAGTTTTGGTTCTGTGTAAGAGGTTACCATTTTTCAGTTAAAGTCGATTACCAAGGTAGTGGCTTGGATGGGATTATTAGGAGATCCATGTGGAAGTGTTAATTGTAAGAGGCCCATTAGGCATTTGAATAAAACTAATAGGGAGGTAAATAAATCTGAGATTAAGGGAAAAATAGAACTGGAAGCATAAATTTGAAAGTGATCAGGATATAGGTAGTATTATAAGCATTGAGATCACATGAGGTCACCAAAGGGTGATGAAAAGAAAAGAGTTAAAAGACTAAAGCCTTGGGTAGTCAAAAGACTAAAGCCTTGGGTAGTCCAACCTTTAGATACCAGTGACATGAAGATAAAAATCAAGAAAAAGTAAAATGGAACTGTTAACAAAATATGTAGGAAGTCAGAGAGTGGGGTCCCAGAAGCCAACCAAAAACAGTGGTTCGAAAAGAAGTGTTCTACTGTGTCCACGGTGGCAGTTAAGTAATGCTAGTTGAAGACTGGGAAGTGTACATTGCATTTGCAAAATAGAGCTCATGGGTGACCATGACAAGGTGTGTTCTAGTAAAATTGGAGGAGGATGCTAGATTGTAATCAAGATAATTTAACAGGGGAGAAATTAGAGTATCTACATATATTATTTTCACACATAAATGGAATACTTCTTAAAGTCAACCAGATTGATGTTGAAAAGCAAATCTTAAAACAGTTCCAAAATTTGAAATCCAATAGACCATGTTCTCTGACCATAATAAAAATAAGTTAAAAATCAGAAACAAAGAGCGCACACACACACAAAATAAATCTATACAGATGTGAACTTTTCTTAAAAAGATGGTAATTTACATTTGTAAATAACCTAATAACAATTATTGTAAAATTTAAAATGATACAAATTAAATGATATAAAAACTACTATATGTTAGAACTTGAGGAAACCTTTTGGATGCTTTCCCACTTGTCATCCTTCACTTTCCCACTTGTCATCCTTCACTTTCCCAAGCTGGATACTGGTTACAGAGGAGTATTTAAATCTGCCATGCATACTAAATCATTATCTTGCACCTTCTAAGATAATAAGGCTTTGTGCTTTTCTTTGTCACTAGATTGCAAGCAGCTTACACACAAGCAATTATACATCTTGCTCATTCCCAGCACTTGGCAAAATACCTAGAAAATAGGTGGTAATCAATACTTACTTATTTAATGAATAGGTAAAAATGTGTGGACAATTAACCATGTTACAATAAGTATAATTGAGAGATGCACAAAGCACTATATATGGCTGAAAATATCTAGCTTAGTGGGTGGCATGCAAGAGGTTATATGTTAAATTGTGTCAAATTAATTAAAAAAATAAACTCCCTCTTCAAAGTAGCTGTAAAATAAACTTACAGAAAGAGTACAGTTCCCAAAAGGGATCCACTTCTGAGGCTGCTTATCAGTTCCCAAATAGCTGCTTATCAGTTCCCAAAAGGGATCCACTTCTGAGGCTGACAGTGACTTTTTGCCTGGATCTTACCGAGGCACACTCTTGTTACAAAGGGAAGCATCTTCTTTCCTTACTGCAGGTCTCCAGACCACTGCTCCTCCAACCCTCCTGCATCAACACTGGCTTCTGGGAGAACAGCTTGATCAGAGGAAAAACTGGGAACTATCTTACGCAATACAGAGACCCTCTAATGCAGTAACAGACATCTAAGCTCTAAAGGCACAAATGTTATTTTACTTCAACCCATGCCTAAAAGATCAAGGGATTTTAACAATAAAATTAAAGCAAAAACTCAAGTAGTTCCATTGAAACTTAAAATTTGCTTTAATTGAAGTGCAACATTATGTGAAGCAGAACTATGAATATGTGCTGACACATTATCATTTTTATAATGCAAATGACAAAATGAATAACAATTATATATATTAAAATCTTGATTTTGGAAGCCATGCATAAAGTTCTATTTGCTTGTGAAGATCAGAAAATGCCTTAGAAAAATGAGATTTTTATCGCAAGAACCCCAAAATACCACAAAAGAAATGATCTTTTTATAAAAAATAACTTGGAAGAACTGAAAAGTTGACACGTCCCTTGATCATGTATTCCTACATGTACAAGAGGCATATTCAGTACAATGAGCAGTTCAACTATACAGATATTCTCTCATTTAGTTTTCGGTAAGGTACTTTGGAACATAACGGTAAATTTTAGGTATCCAGATTCTTTTCTAGTTATACTTAACATGTGCTCAGGAGATAAAATAAAAAATACCATGGCATGTAGGTAGTAAAAGGTCAAGTCAGATTTTAGTTCTGATTCTTGGTTCAAAGGACTAAAATACTTGAAGTTAGCACTGTTTTGAGTAGTTCATCTTTCAAGAGACTTTTTTTCCTGTAACATGTATGAACCTAAAAAAAAAATCATAAAGAGATTCAAGTAATGGTGCCTACTAAGATTATTTTGTTAAATCAGCCACCCCTGACAGTGACACGTATCTATTTTTAGATAGAACGAATCAAGAAAGACAGGCTTATAGGGAGCAGATCAGTAGGGAACTTCATTTGTCTAGAAGTCATCTATGAGTTTTCCTTGTTGCAGGAATATCCCACTAGCAAGTTTTTCTTGATTTTATGAAGAAGGGAGATAGATGAAGAAAGGTAAAAATGAAGACAGAGGAAAAAGGAGAAAGTTCAGAACATGAAGAATAGTCAAGATTTTTGTTGTTGATTATAAAATGTGTTACTATTTGTTCGCCTTATGGGGTCTGCTCATCCTTCAGGACCCTATTCAAGGTCATCTTCCTTGTGAACATGAGGCTATCCTCTCTAAAGCACAGTTTTTTTTCTATTACTATACTTATGAACTGCACTGCCATTCTCTATCAACACGACTTTCACTGTATCTCAATTTTTTAAAAATATGACTATCTTCCCTCAATAGATTGGGATATTCCAGGAAGGGATGTGTATTCCTTATTGCTGCCACTCTTTTCTCCCAAAATCTGGCATCACCCTACCCATTCCCAATATCAAACAACATGTCTGAAAAATAATAAGTCTTACAGAATGTTTGGCGAATAAATGGCAGGTGATGAACATTTTTAAAATGTAAGACATAAAGGATAATAAAAGTAAAATGTAGAGATACACTGAAAGTCGAATAGCTGCACACTTTTAGCCTCAACTCTTTGGTGATTGGTTTATGTATCTGATGACACAATATTCTACAAAACCTTTTTTCCCAAAGGTAAAATTTTAAGGGTATGCAATATTTAGCCAAAGCTGTAAGAAGTGTATTCACTTAATTTCTGTAATCCAATGGCAGTAACTCTAGGAGCATTGTTAAAAAGATAAAAGAAAGGAGAGTTATTAGTCTAACCCAAGTAATAGTTAGTATTATATTAGATTTGATCTCAACAGTAGGTATAAGGGCAAAAAAGATGGAGTAGAGACAAATTTTATGACAATAAAAAGATAATTGCAAAGAACAAGATATGGAAGTCATAAATTTTAAGAACTATTTGAAATATAAATAAAACAGTTAACAGAGTTATCTAAATAAATTAATATTACAGTGCAACGAGAAACACTATCTGATGCAATGTCAGGATGGGTGGGGGGCCTAAGATTTCTGTGGTGAAGGGTGAAGAATACAAGAAAACAAGATGTAGAACAAAAATTGTAAGAATTGTTTATATGTCTCAAAATCAGAGAAAGTTCAAACATAAGGGGAAGATATGGAAGCGATGATTTTGTTATGCTTAATTATCTCCATGATCTGTAGAAAATATTCACTTAAAAAGTGTTTCATTAATATTTATGAGTTTCTCATTTTTCATATTTTTGGCAAAATGGTAGCCATTTTCTAAACACTTTCCAGAGATTTTAAAAATTGAGACCAAAGCAATGTATTTTATATACCAAGGCTTCCTAACTTTTAAAACATTATAAGACTTAAAAAATTACCTCCCATTAACACCTTAATTATTTGATGAAATCCACATTCTGTGATTTTTTTTTTTATTTTTAAATTTAGTTGATTTCTACCAATTAGCAACAACTTACTGATTGGGATAATCACTCCTGTTTTCCTTCCTCAATCTTCATGTGGACATTTCTTCTTTGCAACAGCTCTAGTTGAGAGTTGATATATTTTCCCAGGGATAATGCTACTCACATACCAAAGGGAAAAATCATACGACCTAGGTTAAGCCAAATCACTACATCCAGGCTCCCAGTCCTACTAAGGGGTAGGCATATTCTGAATCTCTATGCCTTCATTGGAAACTCTGGCAAAAAAACACTTTTATTCTTGATGAATGGGGAGCAAGTATGTAGCCTCAGGTCATGTCTTATCTTCAGATCAGGTGTGACATTGACTTTAGACTGAAGCCAACATTCTGAAGAACAAGTAGAGATCAAAAAAAGGAAATTGAATCTTTGATGATCCCAAATGAGTTCTTGAATCATGGCTCTTCTGAAGCCAGTATTAGCATAAAATTTGTTTGTAGGGTCAATAAATTTCCCTTTTTGTGTAAGTCAGTGTGAAATTGATTTTTGTCTCTGTAACCAAACGATTTCCTTAAGTGTGACTCTTAAGATCAAGTCTCTCAGTTATCCTTAACGTATCATCATAGCCCAGCCCATAGATATCAGATACACTTCCTGTGTCACTTCAGGTTTCCCTGGCCTTGCTTTTTGTCCCAGCTGTCACTGTTACGGCAACCTTTGTGTGAACTGTGGCTGACTTTATGCTGACCTAACCTGAAAATGATTTGTTTTAAACCTGTGCTACACACCTCTCATCTCTCTGGGACTTCCATGTGACATCCAGATGGGGATGCTGTGAAATCGTGTTTAGACAGAACATATGCGCAATGTAGAATTGTGGGGAGTTCGTCTCCCAAGAGGCACAACTTTGACAAACGAGCTAGGGAAGCTGGTGGAGAAATTTCTCCCTTTTCTTTCTTCGGACCAACTGTCTTAAGACCTAGTTTATTTGGCTTTTAAGAAGAAAGTAGAAGATCAAACTATCTTTTGTATCCCTGAATCAATAATGCATTTTCTTATTCTTTTCCCCACATTTCCTTCCCTCACTCCTATTACATGGGAGTATGGTCTCAAATAACAGTAGT
This sequence comes from Macaca nemestrina, assembly GCF_043159975.1. NCBI lineage: Eukaryota > Metazoa > Chordata > Mammalia > Primates > Cercopithecidae > Macaca > Macaca nemestrina. The sequence goes on from NC_092138.1 coordinate 39,645,155, forward strand.
AGCACATAATTTCTGTTCTGATTTTTGGGAAAACTAGGTTACAGCATTTGAAATGAGGCATAGCAGCAGAAAGCTAACTCTAAGAATAGAATTTTGGGGTTGGATTACTCACTGGCATGAAAGTAACAAGAGATTCCATTTCTGGTGGTAGCTGAGGTGGTGATAACCCATGGCATGTAAATGCGTCATAAGTACTAGGAATTTTCACCTCAGGTTAGTTAGAATAAAATGTAGGAGGAAGGTGAAATATGTATATGTAGCCCTTTAATGTTTCAGGGACAATAGAACTATAATGAGGTCTAGCTTCTATTAACTGAATTAGAAGCTTTGAGGAAAAAAAAAGTGATAATCTTGGGGCATCCATCTCCAATCTAAGGCAAGCTATAAAAGCCTAAGGGCCTCTGTGGCAATGTTTGAAGGTATTCTTATCTCCTATAATTAAAAGGCCAGCTGTGTTAAAAATTAGACTTAGGTTTTAATTATGAATGTGGTAGAACTGTAAACATCATCTAGCCTTAATAAATTTCCGACAAAGCTATGGCTCTTACTGAAAAAACAAAACGTGAGAAATCAAGTCCCAGGGAGGGACATTTGAGTGGATGAGCATAAGAATTTTGAACCCCTAAATTCTTCTGAATCCTCCTGGCTGTCAAAAGCAGAACGCTCCAGTGTTTTTGAGAAAAGTTTCTCCTCCCCTTGCCTGGAGGGCATACAGGGATATATCTGACATAGATTTCTTAGAAGTTAATGTCATTTTCCTCAACATCCCTTCCTACAGCCCCTCTATGCCTTCAGGCCAATAACCAGGGTGAGGTTTCAGTATAGTTTGATTGGGGAAGTATAATTCTGCATCAGGAGGAAACAGATTATACACCACAGGAAATGTAGTGCCTAGCCAGTATTTATAGCATGAAACAAGATTAAATATGTAGCAGTCAATTTAGTTTATTGGACTAAGGTCGGGGAGCAATGTAAGGACTAGTGTAAAGAGAATTTATTGATACCCAGCATTTACTCATGATCTTAATTGAGTATGTGGGTAAGAACACCTGGCCCTGGCCCAAATATGTATGTTGGAATCTCTCCTTGAACTTTGCTCAAAATTATGGCCTACAGGAAATGAAGGAAAGATGCTGGAACATTTTTGACAAAGTATTGAGGAGGGACAGAGGCTGAGGATGGTAGTAAAATTAGAATGGATTTACCAGATAAGATCTGAGAACTCACCACCTCAAAGGTATGTGCCTAGGAGATTTACCAGATAAGATCTGAGAACTCACCACCTCAAAGTTATGTGTCTTTCACATTGGTGAAAGGAGAAATGCTAACTTTGAAGAGCTCAAATGTGGCTGTGTTCTTTAGTCCTGGTTAAAGGTGGGAGATTATTGGGCTCTGTAGTGGAATTCTAGCATGTAAGAAACCAGGTGATGGCACTTAAAAAGAAGGTGGATATAAGAGATATAAATTTTAAATGCTCAGCAGTACATAGTGTCTTGACCCACAGGCATTTTTGGCAACAACTGGAAAATAGTGTTCCTAGGAGCAAGATATAGATACAACAAACAAGAATGTTGTTCAATTACAAAATTGGTGGAAAATAGAATGATGGTAAGCAGAAGGCCAGCATCATTCATTGCAATGGAAGATTGTTTCTCACTCATTTTGACCATCAAGTTAGTTCACAGAATTCAGAGTACAATGATTGAACGGAAGGCTGGTTTTACTGAGAAAGACCAACACTATTAACAATATATATAATAAATATTCTCCCTTCCCTAAAGAGTCCTTGCACCATTTTGCCTGGATAACTATTCACTGGGGAAAGGTGAATGCCCAGAAATTTAAAAGACGTTTAGAACTAGGGTTTAAACACTGAAGTAGTACCTGTAATACTGTCAGAAACCCCCAGTTAGAGCAAGGGCTATGGAGACCAGGAGATAAATTTATTCCAAATCCATTGCACAGTGTTTCTGATACGTTCATTTATCTGGCAGCTATTTCCCTTAAAAATGCAAATATTTCTTAAATGCCTATATAGGAATGATATAACTGGCAAGTAGAAGAGCCTTCATATTTGTTCTCAACCTGTGGGTTAAGGGACATTGTGGTAGCCAGAAAAAATCCTATGCAAGAATGAATTTAGGAAGAACTGCAGAAATTAGTACCAACATCAAAGACTTGAAAAATGCAAAGGTGGTGACCCACATCATATATCCATTAGATTTACCTATTTTGTTCATGTAAAACCAAATTGGAGGATTAATTCTGTGTGTCAAATTTCCTGGGTCATGGTGTGCAGATATGTGGTCTACATTATCCTGGATATTTCTGCAGCAATATCTTTGGATGAGATTGACGTTTAAATCAGTAAAATTTGTGTATGCAGACTGCCCTCCATGATGTGAATGGGCCTCATCTTATCAGTTATAGGCATGAACAGAACAAAAGACTGACCTCACTTGAACAAAAGGGATAAAAAGACTACATACTGGTACAGCGTATACCACTCAGTGACAGGTGTACTAAAATCTCAGAATTCAACACTATGGAATTCAACCATGTAACCAAAAATTACTTATGCTCCAAAAGCTATTGAAATTTAAAAAAAATTAAAATAGAGGGAATTGCAGAAGGCCTTAAGACTTGCATTGCAACATCAACTCTTTTTTATGTCTCAAACCTAATGACCTTGTCACTTGAACCTCAGATTTTAGACTTCATTATCATGGAACCCAATTCTTTAAAATGTGTGTGTGTGTGTGTGCGCGCGCGTGCACGTGTGCGCAAATGCGCATACAGACACACACACACACACACACACACACATACACTTTTGGTTGTTTCTCTGGAGAATTCTAACGTAATGATAAGCTACCATAACATTAAACATTTCATGTAGGATCTGGTATTTGTACTGGAGCAAATTAACAGTCTGTGATATTGGTTTACGTGACTTACGCTCACTGAGATCCCATCAGTTCCATGTTTATTGTAACCACTGCTGAAGCAACAAATTTTAAACATATTTTAGCTAGTTTCTGCAGGTACCATCTGGCAATGCTTTATGTCATGCTCATGCTACATAGATCACTCTTCCCACCATAGGGTTTTATTGACACATGCCATATGATGCCCAGAAGAAATTGTTTGGCATACACACACTCAATGTTGCAATCAGCCTTTGCAGCTGCTTTTGGTGTAAATGGAGGATTTCCTTGCTGTGTTTTTTAAAATTATATTTTTCCATCCATTTGCTACCTTGAAGGACTCTAGGTTTACAGGGCACTTGATTGAAAGATCAGGCTGGGCGCAGTGTCTCACGCTGGTAATCCCAGCACTCTGGGAGGCCATGGCGGGTGGATCACTGAGGTCAGAAGTTTGAGATCAGCAGGGCCAACATGGTGAAACCCTGTCTCTACTAAAAATATAAAAAGTAGCTGGGCATGGTGGTGTGCACCTGTAATCCCAGCTACTCGGGAGGCTGATGGACAAGAATGACTTGAATCTGGGAGGAGGCTGCAGTGAGCTGAGATTGTGCCACTGCACTCCAGCCTGGGTGACAGAGTGAGACTCTGTCTCAAAAAAAAAATAGATAATTGTCCTATAAACAGCCTTACTGAAAAACCTGTCTATTTAGAGAGGCATGCAATATAATTGTATCATTTTTCTATTAAGTATATTTATTCTAAAAAGTACTAACTTTAAACATGTTGTTTTAACATTATGAAAATACCTTATATGAGAACTACTACTAAGAACATTACTTATAAAATATATAATCAGACAATAAATTTTTCATAGTTTAAAACAATATAAAATAATGCAGAAATAGAAAATCTGTCATTTTTGAGAGTGCAATATGAAATCCACGAATATTTATTAACTAGTTTTTTAGAATACTACAATATGTACATAATGAACATCTTTATACATAAAAAATAAATAATAATCCTCCCTCCCATCTGAAACACACAGTTCCTATTTTTTCCATAGCAATTTCTGTGTATATCCCAGCAATATTATTTGTGCATAGAAACATAGATTGATAAAGTAATAGATACAAGTAACTATATATACACAATATAAGTAGACTTTTCCTTCAAATGGCTATATTGATTAGCTAGAAAAATATTACAAAGGAATAAGATCAATTTGCATCTAATTCAGAATGAGATTCTGGAACAAACAAAACTCAGATTTAAGATTAAACCTCTATTAAGATAAAGATACCATTTCAGCTCACTTTATAAATAATTGAAATAATTGTGCAAGAAATGTTAAAGGCTGCCCACTAAAAAATAAAGAGTACAGGTCAAACTAAATGCTAAAGAGTTTGCATTTTAGTGAAGCAAAGAAGAAGATGATGGAGAGGCAATCTACTCCCATCACATAGTAGGCATAGAAAGCCTAACAGCGATACAGTCAGGTCCTCTTAAGTAAGCACTGTCAGCAAACAAAGGAAATTATCTCCAGTATAACACTGGAAAGGCAGCATGAAATTGATAAAGAACAAATGAATAATGAATGAATGAGTGAATGATTACTAAATGGTGGAAGTGTAAAATGACTATCATCCTAAAAGGAACCACAAGAACATAAAACAGTAAAGGATATGTATGTATTTAAGCTATATTCTTAAATAGTTAAGTTTTTACTTTCTCTTTGTGATTCTTTATCATTTTATGAATCTTAAAATAAAACACTGTCTTCTTACCTTTTGCTATATGTCAATTTGGTATATAACTTTACATTGGCCACAACATTGAACTCTGGATATTCAGGTTCTTAAGAAAATAATCATATTACTCTGAAATAACAAAGATTTTCCAAAACAATGTAACTACATGTTCCTGAAACAGTATCAGAAGGACTACTCAATATAGAGTAATTAAGTCATTTTTAAGTTATAACTGGAGGGCTGGGGAGGGACTAAAGTCTTATACCATAATTATTTGATGAAGGCCACTTTTATTTGCAAATGTACCAACACATTAACTGTTGATCACATGTTAAATGCAAGCTCTTTTTTAAAAAAATTCTAGATTTTGCTCATATTTTAGAAATGTCCAATCTAATATATGGTCTTCGATTCATCATAAATATAACACATAGTCCTTTGGAGAGGTATTTTTCTTCCCATCCAATTATGTTACTTTTTGTTCTTTATGGGGAAAGGATGTAAAAGAAATTGAGGTGAAGTTTACCTCAGCCCTGATTAAAGTCAAACTTAAAAAAATTCTACTAAATTTCTGAAAGTGTTATGAGACAAAAGTAGTATAGTGATTTAATTGAGGCTGAGTCAAATGATCAGAAATTTTTTATTTTTGCATGAACCTAAAAGTTTAAAATAGTCATAAATAAGCACTACTTGAATTCAGAAATCCAGTTGTTTTTAATATGTGCTTGTGGGTTTTCAAAATCAGTGGATTATCTTTCAAGTGGAGAGAAACCCATAATATTAAAAAGAGTCAAAATTAATACAGAAGATACATGTGTTTTATTATGTGGTTTATCATTTTGTCACACATTTAATCTTGTATTAAATACTTACTCTTCACAAATAGTTATTTCAGGTAATTAAGGTGGGACATACGTGAATGAGACAAGGGAATGGCTCATAGAAGTTGGTTACCTAAGAGACAGATCAATGTATTAGTATTAATAAATCACAAGTTAGAGAGCAATAAGATTTTGTTTTCTAGCACTGAAGAATCTAAATAACTGAATCTTCTCCACATCACTAAAATAGCACATAAAACTTGTGAATAAATTGTAATCAATATTAAGTTTAAATACATATTAGATTTAAAAAGTGGATATTTATGTTATTACTGCCCATAGATGGTAGCAAAAGAAATCAGTGTCCGAAACTAGCTAAGGGTCAGAACGTTAACAAGAAAAAGCATTGGGCTCAAGTTAAGTTGAAATTTGGAGTTGAGAACTCCATATATAGTTGAAGCTCATGGAGAATATACATCTAATTAAAAATAAATTGTTTGAGAAAAAGCATACCCACTGATGAGAAAAAGTATGCCCACTGTATTCATTGACTACAAAAAAAAATTCCATAAAAAAATCCAGACACATAAAAAGTGATCCAAAGCTACTAATATCCATGGCAATGTTAACAGAGACAAAGAATACTCCTCTCTTTAAGATATCTCATAAATCCAAATCATATGGAATTCTTAAAAATAAAATCCTGCCAAAAATTAGCGTATAATCTAAAATTACAAAAGACATATTGATACAAAGCTTAACAAGAACGGACCTGTACAGATGCAGAAAACAAGATAATACTTAAAATTATTAATGTTTCAAAGAAGAAAACATAAACAAGGTAAAATTTTAAAAAGAACAAGCATATTTACAAAAAATTATAAAATTAAACATCCTTTTTTTAAGTTGAAATTAAAATTCAAAGGAAAGCAGAAAGAATATGTTCTATCTCATTCTATGAGGCTATTTTTCTAATGTTATCACCACCATAGCAAAAAACAATAAAACAAACAAACAACAACAAAAAAAATGCTGTAGGACAATATCTCTCATAAACAAAAAGCAAAAATCCTTAACATATTAGTGATATTGACAAATCAATCCTAAAATTTATATGAAGAAGTAAAAGACCCAGAATAGCTAACACAATAGTGAAGAATATAGTTGGAAGACTGTCACAACCTGAATTCAAGACTTACTAAAAATCTACAGTAATCCAGACAGTGTGGTGTTGGTAAAACAAAAGATACACCGATCAACAGAATAGAAGATTAGCACTGTAAGACAGGGTGAGAAAAAAACAAAAAAAATAGAAGAGCCCAGAATTAGACCCACATAAATGTAGTCAACTGATCCTTGACAAAAAAGCAAGGGCAATTGAATGGAGAAAAATGTATCTTTCAACAAATCTCAGAACGACTGGAAGTCCATTTGTGTATGTGTGAGAGAGAGAATCTAGACACAGAGCTTACACTTTTCATAAAGCATAACTCAAAATAGATCAAACACCTAAATATTAAATAAACTCACAAACTTCTAGAAGATACACAGGAGAAAATATAACTGATGTTGAGTTTGGCAAGTTTTCAGATATCATACCAAAAACAATCTATGAAAGAAAGAAGGCTACATTGGACTTTATTAAAAACTTACGGTGTGGCCAGGCACAGTGGCTCACGCCTGTAATCCCAGCACTTTGGGATGCCGAGGTGGGTGAATCACCCAAGGTCAGGAGTTTCAGACCAACCTGACCTACATGGTGAAACCCCATCCCTACTAAAAATATGAAAAATTAGCTGGGTGTGGTTGCATGCACCTGTAATCCAAGCTAATCGGGAGGCTGAGGCAGGAGAATCGCTTGAACGCAGGAGGTGCAGTTTGCAGTGGGCCAAGATCGTGCCATTGCACTCCAGCCTGGGTGACAAAAGCAAACTCTGTCTCAAAAACAACAACAACAACAAAACAAACAAAAACAAAAAACTTACACTGTGTAAAACAAACTGGTAAGGGAATCAAAGACAAGCCACAGTTGGGTAATTTATTTGCAAAACACATATCTGCCAAAGAACTTTTGTCCAAAATATACAAAGCACTTTTAAAACTCAGCCATAAGGAAACAAATGACCCAATTTAAAATGCATAAGATATCTGGACAGATACTTCAAGAAAATATACAGATGGCAAGAATATTAAATGATGCTCAATATCATAAAACCTCACACCAATTAGACATTAATATATCTATTAGAAGGGTGAAAACTAAAAATACTGACAATACCAAATGTGAGAATGTACAGCAATAGGTGGGAATACAAAATGGTACAGCCATTTTAGAAAACAGTTTGGTGGGCTCTTAAAACTACACAGTCTTACTATAAAATCAAACAATCTTGCTCCTAGGTATATATACCCAATTGTTTCAAAAAGTTATGTTCACACCAAAACCTTCCTGCCACAGTTTACAGCAGCTTTATTCATAATTTCCAAACACTGGAAGCAACCAAGATGTTCAACAGGTGAATGAATAAACAAACTGTAGTATATCTATATGACAAAATATTATTAAGCAATAAAAAGAAATTGCCTATCAAGCCACAGAAATCTTAAATGCACCTTTGATGGCTAAGTGAAAGAAACCAGTATTGACAGCTGACATATTTATGGTTACAATTATATGTTATTCTGGAAAAGGTAAAACTTGTAGAAATATTAAAATGATCAGTTGTTTCCAGAGCCTTGAGAGGAAGGAAGAGCGTAAATAGGTAAAGTACAGGCAATTTTTAGAACAGTAAAATTATTCCAAATTTTACTGATGTTGTAATGGTGGATACATGACAATACGTATTTGTCAAAGCCCATGGAATTTTACAGCACAGAGTAAAACTTAATGTGTAGACATTTAAAAATTTTAGCAGGTTGGATGATCCTAGACAAACTTCCTACTGCAATAAGAGAATCTATCTGTATTATAAGTATATGAAAAACCTCACTGAGGAGAATAAGGAAGAAAGGTGCTGACCTAAATAACTTTGAAAATGAGTCAAGTCTAAAATGCTAGAGGCAAAAGGAGGTGCACAAAAACAGTGTACTTGAGTTGATAAAGTTGTTTTCCACAGGGTACAGGTTAACAATTCTGATACTGCTATATGAATGTATTGGAACGGAACTAAATAAATGGATAGCAGATAGAACTAGGAGTGAGATTTTTCAGATAAGCAAGGAGAGGAAGCTAGAAAGACAAATGCTGTGATAGATTCGAGTTGTAGACATTGGTATGAACTCAAGTTTAGTTTAATATATAGATGTTTACATATAGAGATATTTTAGAGAGGTATGTCTATACATGGGTTACGATTAAGCACATATATTTTTTTCTCTGTCTGCCTAGAAGGCCTAGAAGAAATGGCAGACAGTAGCAACAAACATGCCTAGCACCCTAATACTGGCTTCTAATAATGTTCCCTAATAAAAGAAATTAGAGCTCCTTAAATAAATGACTGAATCTAGGTCTGAGGCAGGAAATACGCAACAACTTGGAACAACTTGTAGTGGCAGAATGTAAGGACATATTTAAAAAATTTTTAAAATGATAAAAGGGGTATGAAAAAGGGAGTATGAAAATTTAAAAAATGAAAAAAAAGTATGTCAAAGGATCCCAGGAGCAACTGGGAGAGCTCCCAATGACCAAAGCTATGACAATTTGAATAACAAAATAAGAGGTGATAAGGAAAGCAACCCACGTAGAATAATTCCAAATAATGTATGTAGCTACTCTATCTCAAGAAAGTGGAGCATAACTTTCCACTTCTGAGCTGTGGCTCTGTGTAGAGACTTGCTTCCAAGAGTACAGTATGGAAAGGGGGGACAAAAGGAGACTAACTTAGCGGTGGAGAAATAAGACATACACTACCTCAGCCAGGTGATCAAGGCCAATATCAATATGATTGCATGTACCTTTGATGGGATGAGATGAAAATGGTAGTTTACTTCTGTGGTATTTCCTCCCAACAACCGATTATCTTAATCTTATGTAGAGAAAAACACAAGACAGATTCTAACAGAGGGGCATCCTGCAAAATACCTGAGCAATACTCATCAATAAGGAAAGTCAGAAACTGTCACAGCCAAGAGGACCCTAAAGACACATGATAACTAAATATAATGTAATATCCATGGACATTAAAAGCAAAGAAAATAGAAATAAAATATAGACTTTAGTTAATAATAATGTACTGATATTTCTTTATTAATTATAACATTACATACTAATGCAAAATATTCATAAGAGGGGAAAGTAAGTATGCGGTATATGGAAATTCTCTGTGCAATTTTCATACTTTTTTCTGTTAATTTAAAATTTTTCAAATGAAATTTTAAAAAATCTATTGTAAAGCAATTGCAATGGAAGGAACTAAAGGAAGAAGAATTTGGTTGAGTAAGTTATTCACATTTTAAACTATTATTTACATTTAATTGCATAGAGGAACACAGATATCTTAGGGTAAAAATATAAATTCAGGCTTACCTGCTTGAAACTAATTTAATTTCCTAAATAAGTTTAGTCTATAATTTCTATGACATTTCTATATGGAAATTATATTTCTATATGGAAATTAATTATATATAAATTAAATTAATGCTTCTTCTCTCTGATTCATCTAAATTGCTGGACCCACAAAGAAAGATAAACCCAAACAAATGATGAATAAAAGTCTGGACTTTATTTGGAAAGTCCCTTGGAATATACATCTGCTGTCTACAAGTATTTTCACACTATGAACTGATCTGGAAACACATTCAACCAAAGAAAGAAGATTTAAGAGTTTTCACCATCTACTACTTCAACTGTATGCCCACATACCCTTATATCCTACAATGTTATATATAGTCATATTATATGTTAAGAATCTAGAATAAGCTGTAACCAGAAAACCTGGATGTATTCTGAGATCCATCACTGAGCCTCAACTGTCTTACATGTACAGCCAAGATAAAAATCCAAATATTGCGTGAACCCGGGAGGCGGAGCTTGCAGTGAGCTGAGATCGCGCCACTGCACTCCAGCCTGGGCGACAGAGCAAGACTCCGTCTCAAAAAAAAAAAAAAAAAAAAAAAATCCAAATATTGTCTCTATAGTTAGAATTATATACTCTAAAGGGATATTAAGATGTCTCCATCTTTCATTTGTCATTTAGTTTTTCATTCAACATTTATTGAAGCATGTATAGGTGCAGGAAACATTAAGAAGAATCAGGCATCATTTCCCTTAAAACTCATGTAAATAGAAAAGCATATAAATAGCATAGTATAATATGATAAGAGTGATGGAGGGCTATATAGATATAGCATACTGTGATAAGAGCAATGCAAAGATACTATGCAATAGATATGTAGGAGCATAGGTATCCTAACTAGCCAGGAGGCTTTAAAAACACTAAATAATAAAATAGTGAATACAGAAGAGAGGGCATTCTAGGTAAAAGGGATAGCATGATCAGAACAGCAATATAAAAAGTATCGTGTTATGCTCCAGGAGCAAGAAGCAGTTGGGTGTTCCTAGAACCTAGATTTTGAGACAGAAGAGAGGGGAAAATGATAGAAATATAGAGTATGTCATGTTAAGGATCATGATATTAAATCTATAATTGTTATCCATTAAAAAATTATCGATATAAATTGTAAGAGATAATATTACTAATTTTATTCTTTGAGGGCTTAGCATGTGTTTGAGCTTAACCCTCGAAACCCCTGTTAGCAGTGTAGGACCCATATCTTCTTTCAAAGATGAATTAAAGCTAGGTTAAATCAATTACTGATATCACTTGTATAGACATATATATGCATATATTTAAAGTTTGTATATGTAAATATATCTCACAAGCAGATACGTACTCTCTCCTTTCAAGAATAAGTTTGCTATATGTATTTTGCACTCCCTATCAAAACCTGGAATTAGAACTTTCGAAACCCAAGGAACTTGAGGCACAAACAACATGTCTTTGTCATCTGTTCTTTGTTTGAGAAACAACAGGCAACGTATTTGCTAAAACAATGGTTTTTAATAAATAACTGAAATTGAGAACAAACAAGAAGAATGATTTCCTATGGACCTTTTGTTTTGAACTTTAGTTTAATATGATAAAGTCTGCTCATTTGCTCCTAAGGTTGAAAGTTCCCAGGAGCATTAGTAAAGATTCATTCAAGGAGCATTAAAGGAAGCCAGCTATATAGCAATTGGTGTGCTTTGTTTTAGAGGTTAAATACTAAATGAAGTATTATTTTTGCCCTGACAGTGATTACTTGGCTGTCAGTAGAGTATGGGAAATGTTATGACAGAGTGTGGGAAGCAGGATGCTGGCAACATTGAGTGCAATTCCGTGCCTTCACTTACTCTGACGATCAAATAAGATGATGAAATACAGCACTGTAATACAGTGCTTGGCAGACATGATGATCAATTATAAAAATGTAACTACAATTTAGAAGTTACAGTCCATTAAAATGCAAAATGTAGTTATTGTCATATATGTCTCTTATTAGTCATGGTATTATTTCCACTAGTGCTTTTAAAAACAATTTCATAGTGGTTTAAGGTGATGAATATGCTAATTACCCTAATTTGACCCATCAATATATACAATTATTATGTATCAATTTAAAAATAAGGAAAAAAAGAATTTCATAGAAAATAGCTTAGAATCAGGTAGAAGAAAATAATCACGTAGAAACATGTATAAGCAAATTTTAGTTCACCTAAGTTGCAGCAGAACATCATGTGTTTTGCTTCTGACAGCAGAACCAAATTTATGAAAAGTTAATGATTAAAAGACTACTTTTAAGCTTTCTAAAATCACAAATCAAGCAATGAAGGACTGAACATATCAAAATACGGCAGGAATTTATGACTGTCAAGTTATCCTAGGAGAAAGAAAAGCATGCTAAGTTTCAGGTTCATTTTAAGACAACCAAAGTGAGAAAATGATAACAGAAAACAATAATTAAGTTATAGAGAAACACAATAAAGGAAGCTAAAGGCAGTAAAGAATTACCAACAATTTGATTTCCTATCCATTCAGCTAAACAAATCTTTTATAAAGAAAATTAGAATATAGTTTGAACATATTGAACCTCATATAAATGTTCTTACTTGTGTGAGAACATTTAAAGAACAATCCATCCAAACTTTAAGCCATTGAGCCACAGTCAATATTTAGAAAACTGCCTTTGTAAACTGTTGCCCGTTTTTTCTACAACTGCCAACATTATTTTAGTTGTCTCAAAGTTACAATTAAAGGTAGACATAAATACTATGTCCATCCATCTACCTTTTATACTTCCCTTCATTCTGCATAAACAGGTTGTTTTATGCTCTAATTGTTTTACATATCTACATCTTATCCCCTCATTTGAAGCTAAATGTCTCTTACTGGCTGAAACTACACATTCAACAAGTTTCCTATTTATACATCTGATTTAGAATCTTAACGGAAATTTAAGAGTTCAATAAAGATTGTTCCCAAAATAAAATATAGTATCACAATTTTCAAATTATAATGCACCATAACTTGAGTAAACCAACTGAATGAGAATGAATAAACTTACATCAAACACTAGAAATATAATGGGAGTCTTCTATGGCCATAAAGTAATAGTATAGTAGTACTATTATAGTAGTACTTTATAGTTATACTATATAAAGTAAAAGTATTATTTAAAGGTTATCTGACAAGCCAGGAATGTATAAAAGATTTCTTATTATTTCAGCCAGATAATTTGAATTTAGTAACAAGTTTAGTAGAAAAGTAAATCAGGCAGATTTAATGTCTTCTTCCATTTTAAGAAATGTTTTTTATAAATCTATAATACAATACTGAGATTTAAACAATCCTTGTCAAATTCAGGCAAATTTAAAAAAGGAAAAAAAAAACTTATTTGACTCCATTAAACAGAATTGTATGCACCTAAATTTCATTTTCCATTACTAAGATCTAACACTTTAAGACTATTTGGCACTCAATAAATACCTGTAAGTCCCATTAACAATAATGGGAATTCTATGGGCACTGAGAAAAGAGAAATGCCTCTAAGTGTAAATAGTTTTCTCCTTTACAACTTTATAATTAACCTCTGCTTTCTACCCAGTTTTCTATGTTTGATGTTTTAATTAAATGAAAATGACTGGATTGTAATGGAAACCAGATGGAAGCATCATTGAATAAATCAAGGAAATACAGTGGCAACATCACTTTACATGAGCATACAGTTTATTGTCAAAAAAAGATGCATAAAATATTCAGTCAAACAAAATTTGGGTAGGCAGAGCCAGTTGATGTTTAAACATGTAACAGAGCCTTTCCTTTCTGGTAATGAAAACTACCAAGTTCCAATCAAGAAACACAAAGCAATTATCAACTGAAAGCTTTAGATGTGATATATAAAGAGATGAACTTATGGCTTCAATTTAGTTCCTGAAGGGTACCATGCCCTAACTCAATGATAATTAGAAAGATGCCAAAGGATTCATCAACACTGGAAACTAAACACTTGGATTCACAAACATTTTAAGTCCAAGGGAAGTTCTTATTAACAAATGATTCTGCTTTTTCCAAGGGAAATGATGCCCCGTTTCCATTTTTATGAGCATTTCTTTCATGCATTAATATATACAAATGGCACATCAGAGATTTAAAGTGTGTATGAGTCAGAGAGAGAGAGACAAAGGGAGAGACAGACAGACAGATGCCTGTATGGGCTTCTGAAATATAACCAGAAAGATATCTATTTCAATTTGAAGATTTCTCAAATTGAGGGAAAAAGGAGTCATCAAGTCAATACATTTCGTTTGGGAGTAAGGGAATCATCTATTAAATATTTAACCACTATTAGGACAAGAAAGAATATAATAGGAAGCTTGTTAGAAATATATTCTCTACTTTAAAATGCATGATGTATTTTGAAGACAGGTGCAGGTCATGGTGTAAATATGTTGCTTATGATTTAGAAAAGTTTTGAGAGAATGAGAATGTTATCTTTCTGTATAATTCCACATACATTTAAGGATGTAGAGTAGAATCTAAAGAAGCTTAGCAGGATAGGACAATAGTTTCCCTAGCAGGAAAAAAGCAGAAAATTATACCTTAGTCATGATTCATAGTGGAAATGTGAGTAAATCCTCTTGATGTGGGTTAGGAGTGGGGCAAATCTGCTTTTCCATTAGAACCTTACAACAGGTTTTTCTTTTTAGTTTATAAAGTTTTTAAAAAATGTTTAGTTTATAAGCTTATTCAACCTATGGTTAGCAGGCTAGATGATGTTTATATTTCTTTAGGAAAAAACACATTCATTTTTATCTCCATTGCTTATAACATAGTGTTCAAAAGTGAAAACATTTTAACAATAAAGGCTTCGATTGTGAGGATAAATATGGAATTTGTATGCATTCTACTTAAACCAGGAAGTATAATATGTACTCCAAGATCTAACTAAACTCATTTTTCATTTGAAATATAAGGAAATAAACTTATTTCTTGTCCTAGTTTTTCTTCTCTTGCTTGGCAAGTAAAATATGTTCATAAAAAAAATAGGATGCTAACAAAAATTCATAATTTTAATTTTATTTTGGTATTAGGACTCTAACTTATTTCAACAATGTGTAATAAATTAAGTCTGTTCATTACAACAGACCTTCAAATGAGGATGCACAAACACAATGACACACAGAGTCCAAGTTAGCAAACTTTTCATAACGTGGACAGACTCAAACTGCTCTTAAAAATTGGAAGAATATTAGTTCTGGAAATGCTAGAATCATACAATCATGAAAAACTGCTGTGGAACCTCATGTTGGGGTGGTTGCCAGTTTTACTTTGGAGTGGATGGAGCAGGTAGATTTAAGAGGAGCAACAGGCAAGGCTTCTAGGAAGAAACGATATGTGAGTTGGATGTTATATGAGAGGAAAAGGCTTTCAAAATGGAGGCGACTGCTGAGGCAGGTATAAAGACATGATAAATAGTCATGGATTAGTAGAAAAGGGAGCGGCTCAGGATGGGCTTAGAGTGCTTGTTGGGGACAGGAGATAGTGTTAGGCAATGAGACTGAATAGGTAGACAGCAGGCCAATTCAAAAGGACCTCATGCTGTGCTAAGGAGATTCGGAGCTAATTGTGGCTCCAACAGTATTCGTTAAAGAAAAGCAATATTTTTCTGTTTTATTGCCTACTCTGCTTTTTCTCCTCCAACCTAATACTTGTTTTGTAAGAATTCATAGAGAACTTAGTCTCTGGAGTCACACAGATGTGAGTTGAAACATCTGCTTTTAAATTTTGGCTCTAAGTGTTGGATAAGTGTTGTAACCCCCCTACTCTTCAGATATCACAATTGTTAAATGAAATAGTAATAGTACTTATGCTAGGTTGTCAAAACTTACAGCTCTTGAAAATTATCTAGGACAGCCTGACATACAGTGGGTGTACAATGAACACTATTTGTTTATGCATATTAGCATGTCTCTGTCCTTAGTTAGTATGTTGTGTGATTTAACATATCAACAGATAATTGCATGTATGCATGCTCTCTTCTGTTTGCTTTTGAGTATATTGCTAAAAGCAAGCACAAAAAGTCAGGTTTTTTTTATTACTTATTTGAGAGAGTCTTGGGACTGCATACAAGCATGCTGTTTTCCACTTTGGTATTTGCATATAGAGAAACTATGCCCTCGACTCTACTGGCTTTCGGTTTTTCAGTAACAGATAGATAAAAGGAGACCACCCTAAACTGGCAATTCTATTTGCACACCTGGACAAAAACTAAAGACCTAAGGCTATTTTTAGCAACACAAGAAGGAAAGATTCTCAACTTCTAATTTATCAATAAATGTTTTATGCAATTACCTAAGTTCATATTGCCAGTCACATTTACTAAAATCTTCAGACTTTCTAGGTTCATAGACCTAGTGATTATTTCTCCTTTTGACACATCCAAGGCTTTCTCAAAGTAAATTTTACTAAAACTGTTTGTAAGGTAGGCGTGTGCTATGGCAGCAAGGAGTTACCGTATCAGTAAAAGTTCTTGCTTCCATTGTACAGCTAAGGGGTTTCAATGTAAATAACAAATAATTCTCCATAAAAGGCTGAGCTGTTAAAGTAAGGCTCTCCAGAAATGATTACAAATCATTTTAAAAACATATGCTCTGCTTAATTCACTTAAATATGTTGTAGTCACATTAAGCTGTGCAAACTGTTTTAGAAAAAAGTCATGAATGGTGAGAAGTGGATTTGGGAGAAAGTCCATCATCTGAATGATGGTCGATTTCAGTTGTACACTCCTTTGTTCAGTGTTAACTGCTCCTGTGGAATCCTGGAGACAGGAGGAAGATTAACTTCAAAACAATACAAAAACTTAGAAATGCTTTAGAGAGCTTAGAGGAAGAGAAGAAAGGAAACTGGCTGTTTCTAACCATTAACAGAAACAGCTAACTTTTACTCCTCATTTCCATTGTAGCAGACATTGAATAAACCCCTTTAAATACTGCCTCTGAATTCTTATACATGCTAGTCCCATTTGACAGAAGTAATATCAATTTGAATAACAAAGGGTTTAGGGACTACAGATCACAGATAGGAAATAGCAACGTCAGGATCTGAGCTTAGGCAGCATGACTCCAATGGCTGAGAACTTCCCCAGGGAAAGTCCATGTAGTATAGTGTTCAGGTTCTGTGGTCAGTCTGCCTGGCACCCATGCCTTATTATCTAGGCACTCTTAGACAAATGTCTCAGCCACTCTTTGCCTCAGTTTTATCATCGGCAAATTGTAGATATTATAATAATGCCTCCCTCAGAGTTGTGGGAATTACATACACTACACTATTAGCAATTCTTGTCATTATTAGCATTAAAGTGACAAATGTGTAGAAATAAAGGCCCTTAACAACTAGAATGTAGGTCAGGTTGTCATTAACAGAGGAAAATAGAGAAGAGTAGTCACAGTAAGCCTCTTCCCATCCTGTTTTAAGTCCTGTCTATTGAGGATAGTGCAGAAGCATTGGTTGAGAGAGGGAAGGAAGAAAACATTTATTGAGAAACAATTATGTATTAGAAGGCATGCTAGGTAATTTTACATGTTGCGTCATTCAATCCTTACAGTGACCATAAAAGATGAATGTTATCTCATTTTTCAGATGAGGAGCATGAGGTTCATAGGGTTTAAGAGACTTTCCTGAAGTCATAGAGAATTAAAAGTTATATTTGGATTGAAACAGAAAATGAGAAGTTTAAGCATCCCATGGGGTCGGCAGTTTTGGTTTGCAATGTGCTTTTGCTTTTTTATTTAAAAATCCTTAAGAACTATTGACATAGACATTGAGCATGTGTAAAACGTTGAAAGGTAAAGTGAAGAGTATTGTTAACTCAAAATTCTTTTAAGCATACCATACCTGAGAAGTGGCAAAAATAGGTTTTACAAGTATACTTGATAGAAGTTTTGTTTTCAATATATACTGATATCATGATACATATACATACTAAGAAAATTTTGTCACAAAATTTTAGAATTTGATATTCGCATTAGAGAAGCTTTTGTATCAACTATTCAGATCAGAAGACAGTGAGAAAAATGTTCTCTCATGCATATCATAATGGCTAAATGTACACAGGTCCAGTGCTTTCAAGATTTTGCATTAGGTAAAAGAATCCTATTTTAGAATATTAAAAATTTATTACATTTTTAAAGGGAATCTATTATTCTTCAATGAAACCATGAAGCCACAATTTTGAGTAATAACTACATGCAGTGTGCTACACTAGGACATTTGAAGGCCACAGATTTTTCAACTTCCAGTGAAACTGGAGAGGAACAGAGCTGATTTAAAAGTGATAATGACATTTCTTGAAGATTCATTCAGTAGCATAACCCCTAAAACGTCATTTTGCACCATCTTATTAATAAATACATACTTTGAGATATACTTTGAGTAAATGTAACAGCAAGATATTAAAAAATACATCTGTTAAACAAAATATACTTGCATATCTAATTATAGCCATTCAAATTAGCTATAAAGAATTAAATGCAAAAGTAAAGAGCAACTAGTCAATACTCTTAACATAGTGGTCCAAAGAATGCTGTACTTTGGGAGAGAAGCAGAGAGCACCAAGAAGAGGGTCTTTGCTTAATGTGGTGTTGTGTTTTGATAAGGGAAAGGAAGGGTAGTCTTCCTGATCAAGTTATCTGTCCCTTTCTTTCTAAATTCGGAGGATTCCCAAAAAGGAAAATTCCGCTTCCTCTGCTGTAAAAAAAGCTAGGTCACAGAAATAATAGCAACAACAACAAAAAATTAGCACAGGGCCGTTAATCTCAGCTTTAATTGAGTTTGGCATTAGAGAGAAAGAAAAGAAAACTTAATGAAAAAGAACCAAAGGCACAGAACTAAGGATGTGTTAACTTAATAACTGAATAAGATTGCTTCATTGAGCAACTATTACTGACCAGTAACTATTCAAGTCCCCCATGATAAGCTGGTAAACTCATGAGATACGACCTTGGCCTTATAGATCCTGCAGTTAGTTTAGTGGGAGAGATTTGATAGTCAAATAATTACTTAAATACTGGTAAAATTAAAAGCATTGTGCCATGGTTTTTGGTCTTACAAAAGTATGTGATGTGTCCATAAAAGTCTCACTGAGGAAATACCAAAGCTATGACCGGAGGATACCTAGAAATTAGGTAAGTGAAAGGATGAGAGCTGAGGACAGGATTCTAGGGATCAAAGAATTGTACATCTGAAGAAAGGGGAAAAGGCTAGGGTGGCTGGAGCAGTCTCAGGGATAGTCTAGGGGGAGATGAAGCGAACACTAGCAAGGACCAAGTCCTTTAAGATTTTGTGGCCTCAAACTCTCTTCTTTCCTCCTCAACTTCTTCTTCTTCCTACTCCCATCAATAGGGTGCCCTTGAAAGGTTTTAGTAAAGGGGATAGAGGGTACTATAGTCAAACGTGAAAGGAATTGATTTCATATTAAAAATCTCAGCTATGCAAAGATGCAACTTACCCAACCTTTGCTTTTAACAGAGTTTCAAGTCTTGGAAGCAAAAAGATTTAACGCGTCGCTTTCAGGACTTCTCAGTCTAATTCAGTGTAAACATTATATTGTAAACACAGAGCACGGAATGAGATCAAAGAACGAGTTTACATTTTACTTTTGTGGCTCATTAAATCTGCTCCTTGGGGCTGCTGCTTCTACTGCCCCTGGATGGCTTCTCTGATCAACCTTGAATAGAAATAATTCCTACAGTCATTTTAAGTGGCAATGCCTGTCAAATCTGTAATTAAAGTATCAACCTTGCAATAGCAAAAGATTTCAAACTTTTAAAAAATTAACATGTTTTCCTACCCAAGCCCAGTTTTATTGCTTGCAGAAAGCTGTAGTGGGGAAGCAGAAATGCATATGCATTTTTCTCTTGGTCTCTGGTATTTCTAAGCCTCCCCAGCTTGCTAACTGCGCTGTGCTTTCTTATCTCTGTCCACTCCTTTATGATTCAAGATGCATCTGGAGAACTGTCATTCAGTAGACATTAGAGGAAAATGGGTACACAGGGACAGTGGCACCTGTATGCGTCTTAAGGTGAAAAGGAGATCCTTTGTATTTGTAAGGTCATATTAAGGATTGCAGGCTTTATTAATAAGGATGATGAGAAACCAGCAAATGGTTTTAGCCATGGGGTGTCACAGACATGTTTGCATTTTAAAAGAATTACTTTTGTGGTTGAATTGCCTCATCTGGTTGGGTGGAGGCTACTTCAGTCAGACATGGCTCTTAGTGTAGCAGGTATGTACCCAGTAGGAAAAAATTTGTCCTCCTCCCCCCACACAGGGCAGACAGTCTAAAAATCTTTGCAAAAGATTTGTATGGATCTGTAAAACAGTCTTTTCTTTAGGTAGTTACAGAGAACACGAAGGAAGCTCATTCACCACGAGTCCTCCTGCTGGTTGACTGAACACAGTCCTGGTCAGATTCAACAGCTAGGCTTAACTAAATGGGAAGGCAGAGCTTCTGGAGTGTCAGTATCACTGTTTCTACATTGCTGTGGGCCACAGAAAACCGTGACTTAGGGAAACATAAACCTGGAATGTCACACTGGTACATGGTGCTAATTTAGACAATATGCTTATTTTCTAAGTAACTGGTAGTTAAATATAGACAGTTTATTATTCTAAGTTTAAAATTTAAAATTTCAGCTTTGTTGCTATTTTTAATGAAATATCCTTTTAAACACAGAACGTTATTCAAGAATCTCAGTTGTTTTTATTTAGTAGAATATCTGAAATTCTTATGTAACAACCTACAAAGATAGAAAATGTTTAATTGGTTCTATTTGTGACCCTGCCTAAAGAACTTTTATAAATTCAATAATCAAAAGGAGAAACATTAAAAAAAAAAAAAAAAACAGGTAAAATAATCATGTGATTAACAGTAAGCTAATCACAAAAAAAAAAATCAGGTAAGATTTAAGTTCCTTTTAGATAGTAATTCTTAAGTCTGAGTGATTATCAAAAGCAGCTGAACAGGTTGAAATAAATCCAGAAGCATTTAAATTCACTAGGTCTGGAGTAAAAACCAGGTGTTGAGTGGTGTGGCTGTATTTGGAGGAAGAAGAACAGATGAAGCAACTTAGGCCACCATGAGTTGATAGTTGTTCATTCTGAAGGTAGAAGATGATTTTAATTTTATAATAAAATTAGCTTGAAATAAGTATAATTCTACTTGTGTATTTTGAATTTTCAAAAAAGAAACTTTTATAAAACAAAACTTCTCAACCCTGAGGAATTCAGGCTTAGAAACTAGTGAGTTATATTTTGGCATAGGATTTAATTGATTTGTGTTGGGTTCTATAAGAAAGTTAGAGAATTTGCTTTTTAGCATTTGTACAGGAAAAGCATTCAGCATGCTTTGACAAGGATCTTTGCACTGGTTTGGTGGTGGCTGTGCAAATAGCACCACCAAGCTGCTGTCATGATTTAGAGAGAAGGAATACATGACTCATGGAACAGAATAAAATAATTTCAAATATATGTTGCTTTATCCCATAATCTCTTTGTGTATTTAAACTTTAAACTGTATAACTACTTAGTGCTCTCAGGGAGTATCTGGGATGGGTCACAAATTCACAATTTGTAAATAGTATTTCATGAGTAAAACTCTCTTTGGAAACATTGCTGGCAACATATTAGAACTTCAGCTTTAGTAACAAAATTGGTCAATTACTAAAATAATGGAATTTTATATACATATATATGTTCTTCACTTTAGAAAGTTTTTCTTCATCTGAATGTATGGCATTTTTTTCCAGTAATATGAGCCACATTTGCAGCATTTGACAATACGTAAAAATTATACTATATTCCTATTTATCTGGTTAAATAGAAATTGACAGTCGGAGACATGACTTTGAATTATGATCTAGCCCACAGAGAAAATTATCAAGCGTATCTTGACATTTCTAGTAGTGTTCTTTCTTTTGCCACATTAAACAGCAAACATACAGTGTTTAACATGCACATTTCCTCCTTACCTCTCTTACAGAACGAAAACTTGCCCCTATTTTTACTCTTCTCAAGAGGAATAAATGTAAAAATTATTGGGAGACTTAGAGAACCCCGTTGGACTTTTCTGTTTCAGTAACTGTCATGACAATGATAGTAAGACTACGATGAAACTTACTGCTATTCCCACATTACTCTTTTTCGGTTAGCAACCTGAATTTAAATTCATTCACTCCCTTCATTTTACAGAAATTACTTGAGTGCCTATTTGTACAAAGTCCAGGTGAATGTTTTTCTTATTGCTGTTATATTATATACACATTACAAATATAGTATCTTGAAAGAAAATAATTTTGTTATCATACAGTTTTGGAAGTCGGAAATCCAAAATCAACCTCACTATGCTACAGTTAAGGTGTCAGCAAAGCTGGTTCTTTCTGGAGGTCCTGAGGGGACAGTCCATTTCCTTACCCTTTTCAGCTTCTAGAGGCTGCCTGCATGCCTTGTCTTGTGGCTTCTGACATCATTCCTGACCCTTGCTTCCTTTCTCATATCTCCTACTGCTAACTCTGAGCCTCTGCCTCTTTCTTATAAGGATCCTTCTGATTACATTTTGCCCACCTGGGTAATCCATGGTCCTTGCCCATTGTAAGATCCTTAATTAATTACATCTGCAGAGCCCCTTTTGCCTTTGTAAGGTAGCATATTCGCAGGTTCTTAAATTAAGGCATAGAACATTTTTTGCAGGACATAATGAAAGCTAGCCCAAAGAGAAGGAGGGAACACATTCAAAACTGATATTGGAAAGTAAATTAGAAAATGCCAGTAAGTCTAGAATTTAGTTACTCCTACCAGAAGGAAGAAGGAAATAGTCATTTCTCTCTCTCTCTCTCTCTCTCTCTCTCTCTCTCTCTCTCTCTCCCTCTCTCTCTCTCTCTCTCTCTCTCCCCCCCCCACCCCACCCTCCCTCTAGCATGGTTAATTTTTTTGAACAGTACCTAAGTTAAAAATTGGTAGATGTGGCTGGTCGCAATGGCTTATGCCTGTAATCCCAGCACTTTGGAAGGCCAAAGCGGGAGGATTGCTTGAGCTCAGGAGTTTGAGACTAGCCTAAACAACATAGTGGTAAGATCTCGTCTTTAAAAAAAAAAAAAAAAAAAAAAAAAAAAAAAAAAAAAAATTACCCAGGTGTGGTAGCTTGCGTCTGTCGTCCCAGCTACTTGGAAGGCTAAGGCTGGAGGGTTACTTAACCCAGGAGACAGAGTTTTCAGTGAGCTAAAATCATGCCATTGCCTTCTAGCCTGGGTGACAGAGTGAGACTTTATCTCAAATAAATAAATAAAAAGTAGATGTTTTCATGACAACTGGAGACTGACTTGGTCTAACTTATTCAGAAAACTGCCTTAATTCCTCACTCACTTTAGCATTCTAAAACTAACTTCCTTGGCTAGGAAAGGAAGAAGCTGCATTCTCTATATATCTTTAAAGACCAAGTACGTGGGGCACTCACAGATGAGTCTAAAGTAAGGTGTCCTCTGTGACAATTTTATAGTTTAGGAGCAAGCATTTTACTTTGAGCTAAGAAAGGATATATTGGTGTGAAAACATGCTACTTGGTACAGAGTAAGGAGGTTTTATTTTTTTCTTTGTATTTTCTTTGTATTTTTAATCATCTTATTTTTAGCACTTTTGTAATTAGCCAGTAAGTGCAAATGTGCTCTAATAGACACTTACGTGAACTAATGAAAAATTGAGAGGTGATCACAAGCTTTCTACACCAGTGACATTTATTTGGTATTTTTAAAAGAGGGAGAGAACATATTCTGATGCTTCTGTAAATAGATTTGTTCCCATCATGGGAATTTAGAAATTGTGACTCCTGAGACAATTTGCTTCCAATTATATTATGGAAGCAGCTTTTACTTCAGGCAGCTAGAATTAGGCTTGCTCAACGTCTTTAATTTGCAGAAAAACTGGAGAAGTCATCCTCAATTTCTGTTCTATAGAGCAGAGATTTGTTGTTGTGTTTTTTTTTTTTTTTTTTTTTTTTTTTTTTTTGAGACGGAGTCTCGCTCTGTCGCCCAGGCTGGAGTGCAGTGGCGCGATCTCGGCTCACTGCAAGCTCCGCCTCCCGGGTTCACGCCATTCTCCTGCCTCAGAGATTTGTTTTATGTGATCTATGACACATATGTAACGATTACATAGCCTCAGTGTTTGATTTTAAATTGCTTAACTCTCCAGACGTTTAAATTATAAAACCACCAAGTAAAAACATTTATTTTTCTATGGAAGTATGCACAGCTGGCTAATATTAAGCGATGCCAAAATGTTTGCACAAAGCATTTCTCCTTTGCTCTTAAGGAAACTGCCCATGGGCTCATGTGGACAGAGACTGAAATTCACTTAACAGTAAAATATTGTATTTTGCCTTTCTTTCCACAGCAGTGCTTTAACTTCCAGATCAACAACTCTGGCCAATAAGGTCACCTGACTTAAAGATATTTTATATTTTTCTCTAACTGTCTGAAAATAACATTTAAATAAACCTCCACTTAATCTTTGAATCTAAACCTAATTACTCTACTAATTTCAGTATAAATTTCCTAGGCTGAGCGCTTCCCTCTGAAGCTTCTGACATCTTTTGAAAACCTCCTCGAAACACTTCCATACAGAGTTATGGCAAGCGTATTTTATTTCTCCTTCTACTCTAACTAAACTGTGAACTCTTTGAGGATGGGTACAGGGTCTTAGACCTTTAACTTCCTACCTATTGGTTGACATAGGAAATATTTGTTGACACAGTAAATACTTGTTGAAGTAATAAATTAATAAATGTAGCATGCAATAACTGAGAACTTGCTGAGTTCTTTCATTCAGTGGGAAAAGCAGAGAAAATTTCATAAGCCTTACTTCTGAGATATTTATAGTATATTAAGGGGTAGAGATAAGGAAAATTGGAGAAGAATTTGAAATTACTACATACAATTAAAAAGCAAGGACAACAAATGCTCAAAATTTGAGATTTTCTAAACACAGGAGAAGGTCATATCAGAATCACCTGGGGATTTCTTTCTAATCCACTCTCCCACTAGCACTATCTTTCTGTAAATGTGCGCTTCCATTTACAGAGTACACATTAATTTATTGACAGCTGTGCCCAGTAGACACCGTAAGAATGTAGTTTGACGTGATGGACTTCAGTCTTACCATATACATGGACTCCTTTATTTTTCTTTATCTAGATGCCCAGATAAGCTTTAAGACAAATCTTCTAGCTCCCCTCTTTGAACCAACCCTTCATATAGTTTCAGACATAAATACTTAACTGTGGTTCTTTGCTTTCACTGTTATCCTGAAAAACATGTGAGAGCCTTTCAAAATTTAGTTGCTTTTAACCTCTCCTCAAATTTCAGTAGTGGACAATGCATTAAGTGATTTTGCTGTGTTTTCTGGATTGAGAGCTGTTGAGCCACTCTGAGTGAGGACCTAGGACTAGCAGCACTGCATCACCTGGAACTTATTAGGCATTCAGCATCTCAGACTTTTCCAAAGACTTCGTGAAACACAGCATGTATTTTAACACAATTCTCTATGTAACTCCCACATGCATTAAATTTTGTGATGCAATGCGCTACATTATATCAACCTACGAAAATACACACCACCAACAACGAAGAGGTCTCTGTTAAGATAATAAGAAAGGCTCCTGGAGGAGGCAATAGAGCCTGTGGATACACAGGTTCTGGAGTCAATCTAGCTGGATTCTAACACTTATTAGTTCTGTTACCTTGATTGCATTACTTGTTGTGCCTAAACTTCAGTTTACTGCATTAAAGTGGGGATACTGATAAATGACCAAATCCATAAGATTTCTGTGAGGTGTACAGCATCATTTGGCATACAGTATGCCTCAGTAAAGTTAGTTATTGCTACTAATGTTAAGTGAACTGGACCTGAAAAGCAGTAGAAGGCATTCCTTCAGGTCATTATCAGCTTTGGATAGCTGGAGTAAACTAGAACAGCAATCTTCAAATGAGGCCCACACACTCCTAAAGGTCAACAAAGACATTGCAGATGAAACATAGGAACCATTAGTTTTAAGTGGAACATTTTCAGATCCCCAACATCCATATACATCCGTTTGTAATTTACCTAAAATTAAAATTTGATATGCCTGCAGCAGTGTGTGAGCTTTGTCTTTCTTTTCCAACTTGTCTTTCACAAAGGTCCTCCTCCCAATTTACAAAATAGAAACTTACTTCGCAGCCATTTTAAATTTTAGTCTGGTATATTGCTCTGAATGAAAAAAACAAACAAACAAACAACAACAAATATACATTGTCACCACAAATACACTTTTCCTGCATCATCCAGGTGATTAGCTATTTTTATTTTTTTTGAGACAGAGTCTTGTTCTGTCACCCAGGCCGGAGTGCAGTGGCGTGATCTCGGCTCACTGCAACCTTTGCCTCCCGAGTTCAAGATATTCTTACACCTTAGCCTCCCAGGTAGTTGGGATTACAGGTATGCACCACCACACCTGGCTAATTTTTTGTATTTTTAGTAGAAACAGGGTTTCACCATGTTAGCCAGGCTGATCTCAAAGTCCTAACCTCAGGTGATCCCCCACCTTGACCTTCCAAAGTGCTGAGATTACAGGAGTGAGCCACTACACCCTGCCACCAAAAAAAAAAAATATTGTTACTTTTTTTATGTCTAAATAGTCACCACCAGGTGACTAACTATTAATGGCAAGTTTGTGTCCTTATTCTCTAGCTAGCTCTCTGGCTACTTAGACTAACAGTTCACTCCTGAGGTGTCTGTAGGAGTGACTAAGTTAAATAATAAGTTAAATTAAAGTTAAATTAAGTTAAATACGTTAAATTTAAAAACTGAATCAAATTTATTGTCTTTTTTGACAATAAATTTAATTGGTGATTGTTTTGGCAATAAGGATTAACTTTGCTGTTCAATTTGGACATTTTTCCATAAATTGAATAGCTAATGCTGAAGATACAAAGTTTTTGCAGATATATTTTAACCCCATAAAAATATATAGTACTGGCAAAATGGAATATTTATGACTACTAACAAACGATACATAAAATTCAGATGTCAACCTAAAAATGCAAGTTAAGTTTTACAAAATCTCTGAAGCTTGCAGATTGCACTTTGGTGATGTCAGCTCAGGACCTTGATAGGTGGACTCCCAGCCCTACTACAGTTTATAATGTACTATAAGACACTGGGAGTTCTACAGTAGAACTTACCAATTTGAAGCTTAAAAGTGCATCCTTGGCTTAATAAAAAGAGAAAGTAAAACAGTTTTTGGCATATATCTTTAACCTCAAGGCCCTATTGGCATCCTAATACATTTATAAATATAATGTCAGATTTCAAAAATATTTCTGAAGGAAAAGAGCCTAGATGCATGTACAAAGCACAGTTTTATACTCTCAGATCTATGTTTAAGTTTTTAATGTTGAAAAAATAATAAAATTCATAAACATGTTATCATAAGTAGCATGTAATTAGACTTGAACACTATGAAACAAGGAGGTTAGTGATTTTTAAGGGGTTTCCAAGCCTTTGTTCAAAAATACTAAGGTGTAACAACTTGGCTTAAAAATGATAAGTGGATGCAATAAAAATTGCCATGGATACGACTGACGAGGAAATATCAATTCACATTTGATGATTCTTATTATGTTTAGTAATTATCCAGCATGAATAGAATTCATTGTTATTTTGCTTTGAGTTATTTAAAGATAAAAGTGAGAAAGAAGGGAATTTAGGGTTTATTTGATTGTGGTTATAATTCAACCAAAGCTGGTTTGAAGAGGCAATAGAAAAATAAGACATTTAAAGGTCTATTTAAATGTGAAACGAATTAATATTTCTTCTGACAAAATAAGGCATTTGAAAAAATATATTTAACATACCTTTCCAGGAAAAAAAAATTATGTGCTTTTGCTTTCATCTAGTACATAGAAAGTCAGAAAACCTGTTGCTTCCAATCAAACAATGAGAAAAAGTCAAAGAGAACTATCAAAGTATAACTTTTCTTAAGTCCATTAGATAGCTGATATTGTAGAGCATCCACTTAGCCAAAATTAAAACACACACACACACACACACACACACACACGAGAAAGTGATTGGTAACATATAAGTGTATAAGAATGATTCAATCAAAATCAGAAAACCTACAAAAAAGAGTGAAAAGAAATAAGAAAATCAATAGAACTGGACTCATAGATCACCTGAATGTTAGATTTATTGGGTAGCAACTTTAAAATAACTATGTGAAACCTGTTGACAATCTAATAGAAAAGGTGGAGAACATACATTAAAAGATGGGGAACTTTAGCAGAGAGATAAAATCTGTAAGAAAAATTCAAATGGAAATGCTAAAAGTAAAAACATAATGCAAGAACTGAAGAATTTCTTCAATGGATACATAAGTACTCAGACTTCATCTAGCTAAGGAAAAAAATAAAAGATGTTTCTAAAAATGACTGAAACTGAAACACAGAAATAAATGAAGGTAAAATTTAAAATAAATTAAAAAGCAGAGCATCAAGAGGCATGGGACACCATCAAATGATGTATAATGAATGTCCTTCAGTCCCACAGAGAGAACTGATAGAGAACAGAACAAATGCATACATGCATGTATATACATATATAATATATACACAAACAGATAGATATAATGACTGAGAATTTTAGAAAATTAAGGAAAGAAAGCACTCTATAGATCCAAGAAGCTCGGAAAACCAATAAGCAGAATAAATAACAAAATAAACAACAGATCGAAGAGTACAGGTACACACTGAGATACATCTCAGTCACACTGATGAAAACCAAAAGAGAAAATCACTGAAGCAGCCCGAGAAAAAAGGAAACCCATCGAGACCATCCTGGCTAACATGGTGAAACCCCGTCTCTACTAAAAAATACAAAAAACTAGCCGGGCGAGGTGGCAGGTGCCTGTAGTCCCAGCTACTCGGGAGACTGAGGCAGGAGAATGGCGTAAACCCGGGAGGCAGAGCTTGCAGTGAGCTGAGATCTGGCCACTGCACTCCAGCCTGGGCGACAGAGCGAGACTCTGTCTCAAAAAAAAAAAAGAAAGAAAGAAGGAAGGAAACCCGACACATTAAACAGGAATGAAAACAACAACAAAAGAATTACAGCAAAATTCTTATCAGAAACCATAAAAGCCAGAACACTCAGTCACATTTTCAAGAACTAAAAGAAAGCAAAAACTATCCACTAATAATTATATTCTCAGTGAAAATATTATTTTTTAAATAAGGATAAAATAGTTTTCAGACAAAACTAAAGCTGATTTATTGCTAGCACACTTGTACTATGAGAAATGTCAGAGGATGTCCTTCATGCAGAAGGAATATGATATGGGACATAAACTTAGATTTATACAAAGAAATAAAGAGTGTCAAAAATGGTAAAAATGAGCATAAATATAAAAGCCTTTTAAAATTATTTTTCATCATTCTAAAAATTATGAATGATTATGGCAATATTTAAAATAAAATTTCATGTATTTTGCTTTTCCAGATGAATAATTTTCATAAACCCAATAATAATTTCAGTAAGATTTTTAAAATTTAAGAATTAAGTGTGTATCTTCTGGAAAAATATTCAGAAATTGAATAGTGGTAGTTATCTGTAAGGAGGGGGAGAGAAAATGAGAGGGACACACTTTAATATATATACTCATTTTTTGAACTTTTTTAGATATTAAAATAAAAAATCAAAACTTAATTACAAAATTAAATAAAGTGATATATAAAATTTAAAGATGGAATCATAACATATATAAGTAGAACAATGATCTCAATTGACAAATTCAAAGCAATCTCTGTAAGAATTTCACCTGAAATTTTATGAAGAACTCAACAAACTGTAGAATATTAACAGAGAATAATTTATAGATTGTGAATAATTAAGTAAATTCTGACTAAAGATTGCAACGAGTGGGAATTTACCAAACAGAATTTAAGATGTACTGCAAACACACAGTATTAAAGAGTATAGACTGATGGGAAAGGGGGAAACCCAGCTAACTCCAACATAGGTCCTTATACAGATGAAAATCAGATACATATCAGAGAATGCACACAGCAATGGGCAAAACATGGGATGCTTGATAAATCGTATTGAAAAAATTCAGTTATGACATTGAGAAAAGTAAAATTCGATCCTGGTTGTAGACTCTTGTTGTATTAATAACCTACATGTGAAAGGAGAATTATAAATTGAATTAAAGGGCAAGTAGGAAAATAATTTGTAAACCACAATTGGGAAAATATTTATTAAACAAGAACTAAAAGAGATAACTCATAAGATTGGGAAAAAAATCAATATTTCAAAATTAAGCATTCTTTTCAACAAAATTTAACAGATATGAGAATACTAGCTATTTTCATGAAAATTAACAGATTATAGTAATAGAAAGTTATTTTAAAATATTAAAACCAGTAAGTGATTTTTAATGTATAAATCATATATATACTTGTAATACATAAACGTATAAAACAGATCTGTGGTATTAAAACTTCGTGGATGGGCCGGTTACGGTGGCTCACGCCTGTAATCCCAGGAATCTGGGAGGCCAAGGTGGGCGGATCACCTGAGGTCAGGAGTTCAAGACCATCCTGTCCAACTTGGTGAAACCCCGTCTCTATTAAAAATAGAAAAATTAGCCGGGCATAGTGGCACATGCCTGTAATCCCAGCTACTTGGGAGCCTGAGGTCGGAGAATCGCTTGAACCTGGCGGGGCGAAGGTTACAGTGAGCAGAGTTCGTGCCACTGCATTCCAGCTTGGGTGACAGCGTGAGACACCATGTCAATTAAAAAAAAAAAAGCCCTTTATGAATCAAAATTCTTAGGGAAAAAATGTCTCTAAAAGCTTCACAAAAAGGGTGATACAGAACAAAAATATTAACACTGGATTATAGAACATACAAAGAATTCTCATAAATCAACAAGGTCGCAAAAAAGCAGGAAAATTAATAGATAATTAGGCAAATCATATTTATAGGTAGTTCACAGAAAAGGAGTTTAAATGTTCAAGCTTATTTGCAATAAAAAAAATGCTAATTTAACCATATTACACCCATTAGAAAGGCAAGCTATTGAGCGCAAAAGGAATTCATTGTACTCTTGGTAAGAGTATCCATCTGTATAGTCATTCTGCAGAACAGTCTCATATTATTCATTTAAGTTTAATATGTTTAGGTCCAGGATTTCCATTCCAAGATCTATTTCCTAACAAAGTTCTCCAAAAGTTGACTAATGTACCTCCACAAATACTACATCATGTTGTTATTATTATTAATTAATTTATTTATTTATTTATTATTATTTTTTTTTTAGACGGAGTCTCTCTCTGTCGCCCAGGCTGGAGTGCGGTGGCGTGACCTCGGCTCACTGCAAGCTCTGCCTCCCAGGTTCACACCATTCTTCTGCCTCAGCCTCCCCAGTTGCTGGGACTACAGGCGCCCACCACCACGCCCAGCTAATTTCTTTTTGTATTTTTAGTAGAGATGGGGTTTCACTGTGTTAGCCAGGATGGTCTCGATCTCCTGACCTCGTGATCTACCCGCCTTGGCCTCCCAAAGTGCTGGGATTACAGGTGTGAGCCACCACGCCCAACCTCATGTTATTATTTTTTAATGGAGGAATTGGTAGCAAACTAAACATCTAATACAATTTTACTTATCAACATAAATAAAATGTAGTGGATGTATACTATGGAAATACAGGCAGCAGGTAGAAGCAAGTAAATGAACATACACACAGATGGCTAAGTTTCAAACACAGTTTTAACTTTAAAATTGTAAGATGCCGAACAACATTTATAGTCAATAACATTTACGTAAATTTAGAACATAAACTCACATTAAACAATTCATTTTTTAATTTTTTTATTTATTTTATTTTTATTAAGATGGAGTCTCACTCTGTCACCCAGGCTAGAGTGCAGTGGCATGATCTCAGCTCACTGCAAGCTCTACCTCCCGGATTCAAGCCATTCTCCTGCCTCAGCCTCCCGAGTAGCTGGGACTACAGGTGCCTGCCACCACATTTGTCTAATTTTTTTGTATTTTTTTTAGTAGAGACGGGGTTACACCATGTTAGCCAGATGGTCTCGATCTTCTGACCTTGTGATCAGCCCGCCTCGGCCTCCCAAAGCGCTGGGATTATAGGTGTGAGCCACCGCGCCCGACCAACAATTCTACATTCTTGATAGGGATGCAAGCACATTAAATTGGGTGCCAATGGGGAAAAAGAAATAGAAGTAATAATCAGGAATGTGGAGAAAAAATTTAAAAGGAGTTTTTTGGACTCGTATCATACTCTATTCCCTTTATTTCCATAACAACTATCATCTAAAATCATGTTTATTATTTAATATCTGTCTCTTTCTTTTACAGTGTAAGATTCTGCTGTTGTTCAAGGTGTCTCAAACACAAATGTATTTTACATTACCACAGGGCATGACACATTATTAGGTGATAAAAATTACTTGATGAATTATCAGTAAATGAGCTATGATAATTTACCATAATTTGCTTTACCAGATTGCTTGCCCCAGGTTGGCTCAGTGGAAACAGTATGCCTCTCCTTGGTGGACAGCTTCTTGAGCCGAACATATGGTGAAGCACGGCTTCTATGCTTCCTATAATTCAGAAAGGGTTGCCAAAATACAGAGCTGTTCCAAGAAACCTCTGGCTTCCTAAGCTTGACAAGGCTTTTTGAGGCACTCTCCCAGTCGTCCTAATATTCATCTTTGTCACTGAACAGATCCACAAGGACCAAACAACATCCATATTTTCCATATGGATGGAATATTGCAACACATTGTCTTTAAGCTAAAATAGCTTTTTAAGGCCATAATTATTTACGTGCTAGTTATGGATGCTATACAAATTATTTGTCAGTAAGTTGTCAAAAATCTCTTTTACATTCAAATATGGGTACATATATATATATATATATATATATATATATATATATATAGTTGTCATTGTGTGTGTGTATGTAGGCATAAACTAATTGGAGTTATCTTATTTATGATCACAGAAAAGTGAGTTTTTAGGTAAGTTTCTCTCTTCTCTCAGGATAAGAATTAACACTTCCAGTTGGATTGTATATTATTAGAGGTTATGCAAGAATCCAGAAGTAAGATCAAGGCTTTCCTATGATTAGTTTTTCGCTTTTGTATTTGATGCTATCTGTTAAGGTCTCAGAGCAAAAGATCCTAAAAGTTAAAAAATAAAATAAAACAAAAGCTTAATGGTCCAAGGAGGACAAGATTTCACTTCTTGATCATAGCTTTCTCTTTACAATGCTTTTCTATTTTACATTAGCTTCCTTACAAACCAAGCCTGATAATAATTTATGTGGCAAACACTGTTCTAACAAAGATGACTTCTGTTTAGTTCTAAAGTTTTCTGTATAGAAAAACAAGGTGATGTGGTGGACATCTGGCTACCTAAATCAATGGAATATTCTATAGTTTAATATATTCCCTTTAGTGTAAATCAAATGCTTTAAATGTGTTATACCAAAAAACAAACAAACAAAAAATAACTTTACTACTGAGTCTCACTTGTTGCTAGGGTACAGATAGATGATTTGTATGCAAATCAAATGTATTAATGCTAGCCTTTGATTCAGAATGAGTTACACTGGGAAAGAGGGCCTTGATTTTGCTCGTGCTGGTGGCAGCAGAGGTGATCCCATTCTGGGTAGAGTTCATGTTGGCAGCAGCAGCCTCCTTGCCAAGGGGACCTAGAATAGTTCCACAGCATTTCTGCCACAGTTCTTGGAATCTCAGTGCAGAGTCAACACTGCTGTCTTTCCAAAGAATCTCTAAGCTATAGAATAAATACACTCTAGTAAAGTGTCATTCCAAAAGATGGGAGAAACAGAACAAACATTCTGCATGTGAAACTATAAAAGTCAAACACCAAAAGTTGGCAAGTATTTTGTAAAGTCCTTTATTACAACCAACAATAAAATACAGGCAAAACAGTACCAGTTACACAGTAAGTCCTATGTATAGAGCCACTAGGCAGCTATTTCTTTAAATATGTTTCACATGGGAACCAAAACATACACCCAGATACAAATATAAATTGAAAAGTTAAATATCATGAAATAACACTTATACTTTCTCTGTTTCAATTCTGTTTAAGTAAAAAAAAAAAAATAACTGCAACTATTATTTAGTTGATTTCACAACTAATTAATGTGATTGGCAATTTGAAAAATACTGTCATAGAATGTCCATGCAGGATTTAAATTTCTTAACTGATGCCTAAGCAAGCGTTACTGAGAACTAGGATATTTGAGTAACAACTCTAATCTTTGGAGGGTAATGACACAGGTAGTAGTTCACTCATTAATTTATTCATTTCTAGTATCATTCTCTTCCCACCAATTACTCTCTAGTGCCCTCTTAGAGACACAACTAAGGCTTGATTTAGGATGCCTATTCCTTTGTTTCCATGGAGTCAACCTGTAACTGAAGATCAGATATCCAAGTAAAACAAAAAAATTGAGAAGCAGAAGCAGTGATTGAAAAAGTGACTGTTTAATTGTTTTATTAATATTCTGTTTTCTTATAAAAATCATGATTATTACAAAATAAATTTAAATAGAAGTGAATCAAAATAATAAAATATCATTCACTAATAATTAAACTGCAAACTAAAGATTATTACATGTAGTAGTCTGATTCCGATCATGAGAAATAAACCACACAGTGATTTCATCAGGGGACGTTTAATACAAAAATTATTAAATCATGATAAAAGAGGGATTATAGAATATAAGAAAACTTTTCTATTTCTGGTACTCTAGAACTGGGGAAAAGTACCCACAGAAGGACAAATTTGGAAAGAGACTCCATTATCAATGCTGGGGTTCAGATCTTTTTGGAAGATGTAGTTGTAACCTTCTAGATGACAGAAAAATTTATTGGTGTGCCCAGACTGGACATGGTCTGTAGTCATGAGACAAGGAGTAAGCAACACCCAGAGTGCAGATTGGACTCAGGTGAGCCACAACCGGTAGGTGGGTGTGTGGGTGCACAGAGTGACTTTGGGCCCAGTGGCTACCTTCTGGAATATAAGTGACGTCAGGCAAGCTATAGCTAGTGGAGGGGCACATGGGCATTTACATTTAATGGGAGTGGGAGAACAGGTACAGCAGGTGCACTGACACAATATCCTTGCTGAGAGGACCACAATGTCATGAAGATCTCAGGACACAAACCTCGGGCAGCAGAGAGAATTAGGGTGCTGCTGCTGTTGCCTGCAGAGGCCTAGAGTACCCAGTGTTCATGTCAGGAGGACTGTGCATTCTAGGGGCATGGCTGGGCAAGCATCATCAGTGTCCTCATTCCCACACTCCTGACTGACCATGCACACCCAAAAACCAAAGAAGAGCCCCTTCCTCCTGCAATGATCCCTACAGCTGACTACTGGGGAAGCTTAACATCATGCTCACTATAAAGGAAAGATGCTTAAAGGAATTTCATTATACACAGCATATATTAAGGGTTTAAATATGTTTCACATGGCAACCAAAACATATACCCACATGCAAATACAAATTGAAAAGTTAAATATCATGAAATAACACTTATGCTTTCTCTACTTCAATTCTGTGGGTTACAACCAGTGGGTTACAACTGCAACTTCTCCAATAAGGTCTGAACCCCAGCCTTGAGAAGGGAGTCTCTTTCCAAATTGGTCCTTCTGTAGGTACTTGTCCCCAGTTCTAGAGTACCAGAGATAGAAAAGTGTTCTTATATTCTATAATCACTATTTTATCATGATTTAATATTTTTAATATTTGCAATCATTAATAATTAACAATACACAATACAGTTAAGTTTTTTTTAGACCTCTCCATTGTTTGAACTGTAGCCATTACTACTCTTCTAGATATGCTGTTTCAAACTCTTTTATTAACGACATGCTGAGGACATGCCCTATAATCTTTGGGAAAGGTTCTTTTACAGAAAGTATTCAAATATTTACATAAATGTTGTGCTAGTGATACGCTAGTGATACTTATGGTAGTCAAAATGATGTGTACATTTAAAGACTTATTAATAATCCAAACGACTGACTTATAATAAAAGGAACTTTAAATACTTATTGTATTGGACATTCTATAGATATATCATCTTTCATTATTTTATGAAACAATTATATTTTAAAAATACTATGTCCACATGACATAAATATAATAAGTGATATTAGAAAAATTTACAAGATATTGTTTATAATAACAGTTTTTGATTATGAAAAACTTTATAAATAATATTGTATATTATTAGTTAATGAGTTATCGTATTTGAAAGAACACTATTGTACAATTCAAACTTTTATTCTCCCTCTCCTAAACACTGGGTCAGAACAAGGTAATTATTGTTTGTCACCAAGAAAACTAATATATAGGTAGAGATGAAAACTCTGAAAATAACTAAAGAAAATTCATTTTACTCATTGGAAGACTACTTAATTTGGTTTGGGTAATAGTGAGGACAGCTACAGGTACCCAGGAATTTTGTAATTCAAAAATCTCTCTTCTAAACTTTTCAGTAATTAAAACTGTGTTCATTAGGCAAAACTTACAAAGAATGATTATTAACTGTTAGCTGATTGGGGAGAACAAGCCTTCTTTTACACTGCTGAGACATAAAAATTGGTACAAAATTCTGTAGAATGTCAAAAGTTTTATAATGTTATATTTCTTCTGACCCAGAAATTCCACATCTAGAAAATAATTGGAAAATAGGAAAAGGTGTAAACATCACCTTTTGCATTGTAGTGTTAGCACAATAGTGATAAAGGGAGATAGACTAAGTGTCTATCAACAGGAAATTAAATAAATTATATGTTATTGATCTAATTATGTATCTATTGAGGTAATATTGTAGAATAATATTTTTAGTGTGATATGACATGAGATTAGGAATTATAATTATAAAGTAGTATCATTGCTGTAAGTAAAATGTATGCATGTGTAAACCCAAAAGCCTCAAAACATAATCTCTAAATGATTAACAACAGTTATCTCCCATAGGTGGGGTAATGAGAGGCTTTTATTATTTTCTTAATATGTGTTTATATTACCTAAATTTTTAAGTTGAATATAAGTTACTTTTATAATAAACAAAAGGTAAATTTATGTTAAGGAAGAAGGCATTCAACTGGGTTAACACATTTACTTTTTTAAATTTGTCACTTAGAAAATAATTATCTTTGATTGAAATACTCTCTAGAGTCACTGTACAATGGATATAGAGTTTCAGTAATACAAGATGAACAAGTTCTGAGATCTACTGTATAATGGGCATGTAGTTTACTATACACTTAAAATATGTTAATAGTGTAGATTTCATATTATATATTTTTTACTCTAATTAGAAGATAATTTTTAGAATTCTGAATATTTAAACTGGCCCCTGTTTCCTGAACAGGAATAACTTTTAACTGAATTCAGTCTTAGAGATGGGAGAGTAATTCAGGAAAGTAGCTAGTGCGTAAGAAAGATGATGAAAAAAAGGGAAATCTATAGAGCTTGACTGGGGAGGAAGTTATGTAGCAATAATCAAGCAGAGATTAGACTGTAACTCAATAGAATTATGTTTTAACTCCAACCAACAACCTTTTCTCTGGGTAGGCTGACTATTAATAGAAATGATAAACATGAGTAGTGAATCTCCAACCCAGTTTTTAAATATATGATTAGTACTTATATGTTAACATCAGATAATAATTTCATATATTAGAATTTGTGATGTTGTATTAGTCCATTTTCACACTGCTGATAAGACATGCCAGAGACTGGGCAATTTACAAAAGAAAGAGGTTTAATGGACTTACAGTTCCACATGGCTGGGGAGGCTTTACAATCATGGCAGAAGTCAAGGAGGAGCAAGTCACGTCTAACATGGAAGGAAGCAGGCAAAGAGAAACCTTATGCAGAGAAACTCCTGTTTCTAAAACCATCCGATCTCATGAGACCAGTTCACTATCAAGAGAACAGCACAAGAAAGACCTGCCCCCACAACATTTGGGAATTACGGGAGCTACAAGATGAGATTTGGGTGGGGACATGAGCCAAACCATATCTAATGCTAAAGTAATTATACCTATCACTTCTTAATAGAGATTTATTCCCAAAAGTAATTCCTTCAGTTACGCAGCTTTAGTTTAGCTTAAGGGTTTAATATTCTATATGTATCTCAAAATAGTATTTAATTGTTCATACTCAGTTTACATAGCAACATAGTAATGTATGGAATAAATTCTTACATTTTTTTTTCAGTATGCTAATTGCAAATTGGATGAAGATAACTAGTTCATTTAAACTCTTTTTTTTTTTTAATTTTGCAGAAGGAATGTTATTTACGATTATAAGTAATAAAATACTATCAGGCAGCTTTAGCGTAATATTAAGCCGATATATTTGCAGTAACAGCAATTTCATTATAATCGAGTCAAAACATTTCTTCTAAGAGATATCAATAACAAAGCATTTATGCACTTCTCTGCTTTTAAACAGGTGTCTGAAAATACAAGAATATTTATTTGGGAGTGTTTGATAGCCAAATTTATCATAACTCTTATTTCAAGAGTAGATTGCTTGTATTGATTACACAAACATAATGATTAAATTCTGCTAGAAAACAGACATAATCATTTATTGAACATCAATATGATAAAGCAAAACTGCTTTGAAAAATGTATATATTGATCAGTTTCAAAAATTATATTTTATGAAATTATGTTAGTTATTTTTAAATTCTTCTTGTCTGTTATTTAATGTTTTGTTTTCTCTATCAGAAGCTCAGACTTGAAAATTGTGTTTATTATTAATGCCAGCTTTCCAGTCTTTATCAAATTGATCAGTTCAAGAGTTCCTTGACCTCCAAGCATGCAGCTCAAACTGATTTCCTTGAAGACAACTGATGTTATTATCTATTAAATTAGATTTGGTATCTGCATTTTTAGGTTTACATTTTAAGGACATGTAGAACATAAGTCTCAAAGATAAAGTGCCAGACCTAAATCTGCCAAACACAAATGTATCATTAGAGTGAATTTTAAATCTTTTTTCTCTCTAGTAAAGTAAAATAGCCCAAATTATGTCAATTCTTTTTCTTTTATTAAAAAACCCCAGAGTAATTTTTAATAACAGGTGCTGTTATGTATCTAGGTATAGTAGAGCTCAGTATATAAAAACTCTAAACTGTGTATTAAGTAACTTTTAAGATACATACACTGATTTTCTTAGTTCTAAAAGGAAGGCTTTTATTTTCTTTTTATGGCCACACATTATATAAGGGATATCTTTTAATCTACTTTCCATCAGGAAAAATAAACAATTGGCCTTTGAAATCTAGAGAAATAAAGAGAAAACCAAAATGAAACCAATCTGGACCAATGACTGTACAAAACATGTACTGTCAATGTCTCTCTCTCCCCCAAACATCAGAAGAGCCCTTAGTTTAACTGACCAAAAAAAAAAAAAAAAAAGAAAAGAAAAAAAAAAAAAAGACTTTACACAGCTGCACCCGAAGAGTTGCTCTGGGGAGGAGTTATGTCCTTGCCAAAATTAAGAAGTTCATTTGTAGATTCTACATTTTTTTCATACTTCTTACATGTATCAACATAGGAAGGTGTTGGTACAGACAGGAAGCAGGGAAATACTGGATAGAAGTGGATGGGGGTCCCTGGAGAGTGCTCCACCCTCAAGTCTGTACCCACGGTCTTAAATGAGAACATGCATTACTGTTTTCCCACTTGAATGTTGCCTTTTCCAAAACCACACTGGCCCTCCCTGCCCCCACATTCTGCACACATAAAAAACCCAAGTTCCACTGGCAGAGGAGCAGAGCGGCAGAGAAGAAAAGAAGAGAAGCAGCAGCTGGATGTTGGGGAAAAGCAGCCTGACTTCAGAGGGATGGCTTGATGGCAGGACTTTGGAGAAGAGTTCACACGGGGACAGCTGAACTCCAGGGGAAGATTATCTTCTCACTCCATCCCCCCTCTAGCTCCCCTTTTTGCTGAGAGCCACTTCCACTGCTCAATAAAATCCTCCATATTCACCACCCTCCAATTTTTTCACATGACCTCGTTCCTCCTGGACACTGTGCAAGGGCCCGGGTGTGGGTGCAAGAGGCTGTCACACTGCCTCTCCACTGAACTGTTTAACATTTAAGCCATCCATGGATGGCAAAGCTAAAGGAGCACACTGTGACACACGCCTGCTGAGGCTCCAGGGGTCATGGGCAATGCCTAGGCATTGCCATGGGCCCCTTCAGGGCTCCTTCTTTCTGGTGCCCAAAGTTACTTGCCCCAGCTTCTGCACCTGCTTACCTGCATGCTCCCTGCGCCCTCCCCTCCGCACCTCCACCACACAAAGGGTTTGAGCACTGTGGGCTGAGAAAGCAAGCCACCCCTTCACGAGTCCCATGAAGGGGTCAAGGGGACTATCCCATCTCAACTGGGGGCTCTCCCAGGATTCATCAGATGTGTAAGTAACATGGGGATCTGTCTCTCTTTGTCCTCAGACTTTCCTCTGAGTTATGCCACGTACAGGGGACAGGATTCAACCCTCCCATCTCTCTCTTTCTATGGATGAAAGGAATGTTGGTTCAGCTTCCCTTCACAGAGATTTAGCCATCACATGGGATCAGGACAAGGTCCTTTGGCAACTGAAGGTGTCGGCCAAGGTCCTCAGATTTTCCTATGGTATCTCTCTTTCCTTCTCTCATGGTTTGAAATGGCTCCTATCTCTTCTTTCATAATGTTAAGGGTTTTGCTGCAAACTACTGAAATGCTACTAAGTACAATGTACGTTTGGCCCAGCCATCAGACGTGCAGTTCAGAACAATGTGATTTGTTTGTTTATAGAGGTGTCATTTTTCACCCCAACAGCCACAGGTCAGTGAGGGGCATGGCGGCTCCCCTCTTTACCCCCTCCCCTCCTGGCTTGAGCACCTGGGTGTGCCCACTACATGCATGTACTGTGCCCAGTGGCCAAGCAGAGTGGGATTAAGCTGTCCCAGGGAAATCTCAGAGGCCCAGGCGCCTACACAGTTGGCTGGAAATATACCTTGTTCTTAGAAAGTAGAAAGTAGTTTAGCCCTGGGCTGGGATAACTGTGAGGGGCAAGCTGCCCACCAACTCAGCCCTGTTGCATTGATTTTCTTAAAGTTGACTTTGACAAAACGGCATTTGCTTACATTGGACATTATTACAAGTTATCTCCATTAAATTTATTGCCATGTTACCCTAAATACATTAGAGAGGATGTGCTCACTACATTTGATTCTGTCCACTTTATGAGGGTCCTCAGGAGGGATATATTGTTTCAGTGTCAAAATAGTTTTGTAAAATCAACATGTAAAATCTTCTATGGAAGATGAGCAAAATATTGTCTTTTTTTTTTGAGACAGAATTTCACTTTGCTGCCCAGGCTGGAGTGCAGTGGTGTGATCTTGGCTCACTGCAACCTCTGCCTCCCAGGTTCAAGCAATTCTCCTGCCTCAGCCTCCTGAGTAGCTGAGATTATAGGCGCCCACCACCACACCCGGCTAATTTTACATTTTTAATAGAAACAGGGTTTCACCATGTTGGCCAGATTGGTCCTGAACTTCTGACCTCATGTGATCTGCCTGCGTCGGCCTCCCAAAATGCTGGCATTACAGGCATGAGCCACCATGCCTGGCCAAGTGAAATATTCTCATAAATTTGTAGATTGGAAAAATTTATTATACAGAACACAAATAGCACTAACCCAAGCAGAGAGTGAAAAACCAAACATTAAAATTCAGAGATTCTAATATTGTTTCTTTTTTTTTTTTTTCTTTTTTTGAGACAGAGTTTCGCTCTTGTTGCTCAGCCTGGAGTGCAATGGTGTGATCTCAGCTCACCACAATCTCAGCCTCCCAGGTTCAAGCGATTCTCCTGCCTCAGCCTCCCAAGTAGCTAGGATTACAGGCATGTGCCACCACAGCTGCCTAATTTTGTACTTTTAGTAGAGACGGGGTTTCTCCATGTTGGTCAGGCTGGTCTCAAACTCCTGACCTCAGGTGATCCACTTGCCTTGGCCTCCCAAAGTGCTGGGACTACAGGTGTGAGCCACTGTGTCTGGCCCAAAATATACTTTGAAAACTGTTCACAGTCAAGTCATAGAGAAAGAAAAGATAGGGATGATGTATATAACAAAGGTCTCATATTCACGAGATGAATAAAACTTCCACAAATCATTGTCAAAAACCAGACAACTCCAATAACAAATGTGCAAGGGACTTCAATAGCACCTCACACACACACAAACACACACACACACACGAATTCCAAATAGCCATTAACATAAAGAAAAGGTGGTATACACATTCAATGGAGTAATAATCCGCAATAAAAAAGAGTGAAGTCCTGACACATGCTACAATATGATGAACCTCAAAAACATCATGCTAAGTGACAGAAGTCAGTTACAAAAGACCACATATTTGTCGTCTCAATTATATGAAATGCTCAGTGTAGGCAAATCCATAAGAGTTAGAAATTAGATTCGTGATTTTAGACCTGGAGGGTGTGGGCAGTAGAATGGACAAGACTGCTAACGAGTAAAAGTTTCTTTCTTGGGGTGATAAAGTGTTCTGGAATAAGATAGTGACAATGGTTGCATGACTGTGAATATACTGAAAACCACTGAATTGTGTTTTAAATGATTGAACTTTATGTGATTTAAATTATATCTCAATAAAGCTACTAAAAGTTAGATGGAATGAAAATAAAAAGTTATAATGATAAAAATTCGTGGTAAAGAAAAATAATGTATTCTAGCTTATCAATCATCATTAAAGTAACAATTAGATGCCAATGTGAACTTTCATACACAGCTGGTGGTTAAATAAACACTTTAGAAAATTTGAAAGTATCAACTAAAGCTGAAAAGCCTTTCCTTCTGACCCAGCCTTTAACATTCCCATGTGTATAATCACCAGTATGAGTTGGTAAAGATGTGGAGTAACTGGAATTCTCATATACTCCTGGTGGGAGTATAAATCGGTCTAATTCCTTTAGACATCATTTGGCTATATCTATTAAATGTGGACATATGCATAAACAATGACCTAGCAATTTCATTCTTAGGTATATATATTATCCTCTGCCTCCAAAGAGCAAACAATAAACATGTGCATCAAAGTGTGTACAAGAATGTTCATGGTTGTTATTATTATTATTTTTTGTAATAGGCACAAACTGGAAACAACACAAACACTCATTAGTAGTTAAAGGGATAAGTAGTGGTGGGATGATCTTATAATAAAATATTAAGCAGCAGTGAAAATAGACCTTATATGTTACATATGATGCTACAACCGTATATAACAATATGGATAAATTCTCCAATATAAAGTTGAGGATGCCAAAGTAGGAAAAATACGTTTTATATGATTCATTTTATATATAATTCAGAAACAACAAAATTGCTCTGTGATGCTGGAAATTAGACTAACTTTGGAGAGGAAGCAGGGGTTTGTGATTAGCAGAGGTATCAGGGGCTAATATGACAAGAGTGATATTTTAATCCTTAAGTGAAGTGCTAATTACATGCGTCTGGTCACTTTTGTGAAAATTTAATGAGTTAAACATCTGTGATTTTTTGCAATTTTTTTCTGCTATACTTGAATTAAGAAATAAAACAGAATCTGCTTTTCTCCACCAATGAGATTTTTAAAAATCATACAGACACAGTGAATCACGTAACTGATCATGGTGAGCATGGCAAAGAAAACTTA
The DNA here is from genome assembly GCF_043159975.1 of Macaca nemestrina. NCBI lineage: Eukaryota > Metazoa > Chordata > Mammalia > Primates > Cercopithecidae > Macaca > Macaca nemestrina. The sequence goes on from NC_092138.1 coordinate 39,689,061, forward strand.
GAGCTAGATGTATAAACCACCTTTGAGATTACTACTACTGCTACTTGTAGTAAGTGCATATGATTCTAAATCATATGTACTCATTTAATGCAACAATTTTTTGAGTGGGGGATAATTTATCCCCATTGAATAAATAAGAAAACTGAGATACAGAAAGATTAATTTAACTGCCTCAGATGATAGCTAGTAAGTAATGCCAGAGTTTGAAACCAGGAAGTCTGGCTCTAAAGTCTTTGTCCATAATCACGGAGCTAATCTGTTGCTCTAGCAGGCATTTGGGATTTTATTACACACACTTTGAGAGCTCGCCCTCTTGGATGTTTCTTTGCTATATCCTCCCCTTTTCCTCATTTGTTCCATCTTTCGAAATTACTTTTATCTTATGGATATTAAATTTATAAGATAGTTTCTTTAAAAAGATAACATTCAGCACCAATGTACTTTATTACTTAAACTTCATTTACCTCTCTAGAATAATTTATGTTTATCTCTTCTCCTGTACTGTATATTAAAATTCAGAACTCACGTCTTCTTTGTTTGTTTATCTCCCTCCCTAGCATATTGCCTGGTACATCATAGATGCCCAATAAACGACTGTTTTAAACTCAGCTGTTATAACACAATCTGTGCACAAAGAGCAGTGTCCTTTGTCAAAAAGAACAAAACCTAAAAGCATAAAAGAAAAAACACACTTTGGGAGGCCGAGGTGGGCGGATCACAAGGTCAGGAGATCGAGACCATGGTGAAACCCCGTCTCTACTAAAAATAGAAAAAATTAGCCGGGCGCAGGGGCAGGCGCCTGTAGTCCCAGCTGCTCGGGAGGCTGAGGCAGGAGAATGGCGTGAACCCGGGAGGCGGAGCTTGCAGTGAGCCGAGATTGCGCCACTGCACTCCAGCCTGGGCGACAGAGCGAGACTCCGTCTCAAAAAAAAAAAAAAAAAAAAAAAAGAAAAAACAAACACAAAATTATAAAAATAAAAGAGAGAAAGTGGGAATATATATGAAATGTCCAGTTTATATTCAATAAAGACCATGTGCATCTTAAAAAATCACAAAACATATTTATAAGCGAACAAACGTTTAGCTAAAATATTTATCAGTTGTATTATATTTTAATTTTAGAAGGCAAACAATAGCTTTTTGTTTTACTAATGATGAAAACTTCTTGCTTTGTCTAAAATATTTTTAGGTGAGCAAAGTTAAGTCTCCAAATAGCATATTATATATAACATTAATACTTGATCCATGTTTTTAAAATAAAACTATATTCACTAGTATTTTTAAATTAATATTCCTTTAGTACATTTAAAATTTAAAAGCTTAAAAAGAAGTACATTTACATATACAAGGAAAATAAATTTATTAAGTTTCAGCTTATTTCTGTAAACTGAATTCAGATTTTTATGAATTAATCTAATCTATTTACTATGTAGAAACACACAATTAAAGGGAAAAAATGTTATTCTGGGTACTTTTTGCCTGAGACTAGCATTCTATTTTCTAATACCAAACGCTAAAAGCCTCCAGAGAAATTTAAAGACCATGGAACTATTGGTTTGGCAGCATACTTCACTTTTCTTTAGGTAAAATAGGGCTTTTATAGCATTCTCTAAGGTATTCTGTCTTCTTAATATTTGTAGATGGTGAAACTAAAAAGAGAACAAACAAAAACAAAGCCCCCATCAGTTGTAAAGGTAAGCTATAAATTACAAAGTTGTTAGTTTGATAATGCTAATTCATGAGGTGTGCATGTGCTGTGGAGATATTAAAAATGGTCTAAGGGATAAAAGTTCATAAATCGCCCTCACAGACATATGTACTACTTTACTTGCCTCTTCGGATCCATTCCCCCTTTTCTCCACCCCACTCTGTATCCTGAGATGGCTGAGCAGTAGCTTGGCAGTGGCCACTTTAATCAGATGGCCTTTTCCTACACCTCCTGGTTCAAGGAGCTGTTTCCTCCTGTTTCCTCTTAGGTCTTAGAAGTAACTCCCTGCTGATTCCAGCTCTGAATGATTCCCTTTTACTCTACCCTTTTACACTTCCTATTACCCAATTACAGTATATTGTTTCTTGTTGCGCCCCTGACAGACATGTTTATTGTTGTTGCTTTATTTGATACTTCTCTGCCCCCAGATTATATTCTTATATTTTTAGGTCCTAAAATGCTCTGTAAACCCACAATTCAGTCCCCTATTACTCAGTTGCTGTTAATTTAGATTCCACTTGAACATTATCAGTGACTGGGAGCTCACTACTTCCCCTTCCCAAAACAATCCATTGATTTCTACCAGCTCTTAATTGTATAAAGTTGCCTTTTTCTTTTATTCTACTGTACTGTAATATTTTGCCATTTCATTTTTACCTACATTTCCAGCTCAAGTCTCATTGTTTCCAGATATTTCCATTTCCTTCATTTGAAATTCATAACACATGTATTAAATTATTTAAAAATATTATCTTTCTACTGTGATTATATGTCATAGAATGTATTGCCCAGAAATAAATGAAGGACAGATATCCTTATATTGATCTGATATCCTACCGTGGTGTTAGTTCATAACTTACGTTGGGAGTTACTCCAGTAAATGAAGAGAGTTTTCATATCTAATAATTATTAATTAAATTGATCCAAAAGCCTCTCAGAAGATAAAATAGTAATTTGTTAAACAATATTACCATAGTGAATTGGTATATTAAATAAATAAGATAAGCTCTCAGTATGGGAGAGGCTGATAAAAATGAAAGAAAACAAAACACTGGCAAATGAGATGTCCATAGAGAGCTTTGAGAGAATGTAAACATGCCTGGAATCAGGAAGACTTATGCCTGGGCAAGGTGGTGTAAATGCCCAGGACTGACCTGAGGAGTCCCTAATCTCTTACTTCTAGCTGACCTTGAGGCTTTGTGCAAGCAGAAAGTGAAGCTGAGGAAAATATGTAAACTGCCTAGCTAAGTATTGAAGTTGTGCTGTATTAAAACACAGAGGCCTTCTGCAAAGGTTGGGAGACCTATTAATTCAAAGCATTTAAGGTAATTGTTGTCTAATTATTAGCTGACCACTAAAAGGTCCTCAGAAGTGATTTCAGTGGCTTCATATGGCAAGGAATACAGACTTTACAGAATTCATCCAGGAAGGTTACTAAAGAAAATAATAGTAACAAGAACAACAAGACAACCTTCAACAACAAATCCTGAGAGAAAGATGATTTCCAGAGTTGACATATTATATTAGATTAAATATCCGGTTATCAAAAACATACATTTGGAAACATTTAACAAACCAGGAAGTATGGCCTGTATACAGGAAAAAGAGCGAACAGTAGGAACTATCTTTGAAGAAGCCCAGGCATTGGATTTACTAGACAAAGACTTCAAATTAGCTATTGTAAACATAATCGAAGACCTAAAGAAAACAATGTCCACATAATTAAAGAAAAACCTAAGAATCTTGCTAAATACAGAATCTCAATAAAGAGTTTGAAATTATAAAAGTGAGCCAAATAGTTATTCTAAAATTGAAAGCAAAATAACTGAAATTTAAAAGATATTCATTAGGGAGACTTAACATTTGAAGTGGCAGAAGAAAGAAACAGCAAATGTGAAGATATGCAATTTTTTTTTTTTTTTTTTAAGACAGAGTTTCGCTCTTGTTGCCCAGGCTGGAGTGCAATGATGCAATCTCAACTCACCGCAACCTCCGCCTTCCCAGTTCAAGCAATTCTCCTGCCTCAACCTCCTGAGTAGCTGGGATTACAGACAGGGATGCACCAAAATGCCCAGCTAATTTTGTATTTTTAGTAGAGATGGTGTTTCTCCATGTTGGTCAGGCTGGTCTTGAACTCCCAACCTCAGGTGATCTGCCCGCCTCAGCCTCCCAAAGTGCTGTGATTACAGGTGTGAGCCACCGTGCCTAGCCGACATGCAATTTTAATAAAGGAGTTATTAAGAAATAATTTCAGGCAGATAGAGAGAGTAAAAGGAGTTCTTGGTAAGGCTTTTTCTTGTAATAGAAACAGCTCCTGAAACATTTTTTTTTCTAACAGAAAGGCAGCTTGAAAAACCAGGCTGGCAAGTATTGATATGCTAATGTGGGTGATTAGAAACTAGGTCCACCCAACATGGCCAGCATGGCAATTCCCACCCTCTTCTTGTCACCACATGTGCCAGGCATCATGGCCACCCCCAGATATCTCCACGTGTGCAGAACAACATGGCGGCTATAATTTGTATATTTAAAAGGCTAGGATGGGAGGGCCAGGTTTTTTGCAGGCTACATGAATGACACACCTGGTAAAACCAATCGCCCGAGCCATATGCAAATCAGACACCATCTCCTCCAGCCTCTCAATACTACCAACCACTTTTCTGCCCCACACGGGGTTTCTTTCTTGGAGCCCTCCTCCCTCTGTCTCTCTATGGGGGAGATTTTTTCCTTCTTTCTTGCCTGTTCAATTCTCTGATCCTTAAAACCACTCCATGTGTATCCGTGTCATTTATCCAAATTGGCGCAAGACCGAGTACCCTGGTGTTCCTCCAGTTATTGGAGCTGTATCATTTTGGTGCCTTGGCCGGGAATTCATTCATCGGAGTGGTGAGTAAGTAGTGAACCTCAACCTCAAATCTGTCCTTTAGTCTCAAGGCTGTCTTCCTACTATCCTGTCACCAAACTTTCCTTCTTTCTCCATCCGGGGTCTCTTACTCTCTCTGTGTGTGAAATGTGCGTGCATTTTTACAGTTCAGGATAGCAGGTCTGTTAGGAAAGATTGGCAAATGTGCAGGCAGTAACTCAATAGATATCTCTCTCGTTTCTCTGGTGAGCTCATAGTATTTCTAAGCCAACACCGCCACCTCGTGTAAATAGAAATCCTCTTCATGAGGCCCATTGTTGGTCCTTTGCCATACAGTGAGCTTCCTTTTGAGCCACTAGAAATCAGGCTCTAAGCTACTCCTGTGAATGGGAAAGTTCTGTCTTCAGCAGTTATGAGTAAAATGTCTTCTGTAGCCAAATTTTAGTATCAATATTGTACCATCAGCAGAAAAATGCCGTTTGGTCCATACACTCTTTTAAGACACCTAGTCTGTTTCATATTAAAACGGTACCTAATTAGTAAGGGGATTTAAGTTCAGAAGTTAACCAGAACCATTCTTCTGAGGGTAAATGCTTTAGCGCAGGCCATGATAGCAGGCAATCTAGCACATTGCCTCTGTTAAAGGAGCCTTGCCCATAAACGACACGGTCTCCCTGAAGATCAATTTTTCAGGGATCCAGGCATATCACACAGGCTTAGGAAGTCAAAGAGGAATCACACAAGGCGGATAAGCTAAGGTTGCATGGGTAAAGTGTTGTGAGTCCCACCACTTAGCTCATCAAGTTCTGTGGCTTGGAGGACCACACCTACAACCATGGGTGGTACATTTAACAGGGTGCCAGGACCCAGGAACCAGGGAGGAAAAGAGTCAGGAGGACACTCCACTGCCTTCTTCTCCACTGTGTGTCATACGGAAAGAAAAGAGGCTAAAAGGATGCTTCTATTCTCACTTCTTTTTCTAGATGGGTAACAGATTATCTTCAGCTTGCACCCCTTTTGAGTCCACTCTGAAGCACTGGAAATTCCTTAACCCAGGACTTTGAAGAGAAAAGCGACTCATTTTCTTTTACCCAAAGGCATGGCATTTTTACTAAACCCTTGCAAGCGAGCGTTGTAAGATCAACCCAGCTCTTTTAGCAATCATATCGGGTAGGCCCAAAGAGAATAGTTCCCTAAAGTTAGAGAAGGAACTTCCAGGGGAACCATCTGAGGATTTCCCTTATTTGGGGCCCCTTCAAGTTCCCTTCTCATTACAGGACTTTAGGTAAATAAAGGGAAACTTAGGCCAATTTTCCGACGACCCCGATAGGTATATAGAAGCTTTCCAAAATTTCACTCAGGTATGTTACCTCGCATGGAGGGATGTTATGCTGCTCCTAAACCAAACCCTCACTGCAGCTAAAAAGCAGGCAGCTCTGCAAGAGGCAGAGCATTTCGGAGATGAGCAATATATCTCCTATACTATACCAAAAGGGAAGAAAGCAGATAGGGAGAGTGAAGAAATAGCAGAAACACCATTCCCAATTGGGAGGGAAGCAGTTCTGGTAAACAACCCTAACTGGGACCCTAATAACTCAAGAAATGAATGGAAAAAGGAAGCACTTGTTAAGGTGTATATTAGAGAGCCTACAGAAAACCAGGAGCAAGTCTCTCAATTACTCTGAATTGTCTATGATAAACTAAAAGGCAGATGAGGATCTCATACCTCTACGCAAAGGCCGAGAGAGGCACTAACAAAGCACACCTCCTTATCCCCCATTCAGTCAAGGGATGACTTACTGTGAAAAACAAGTTTACTACACAGGCAGCTCCCTATATCAGAAGGAAACAACAGGAGCAGGCTATAGGACCAGACAGCACCTTAGAGAACTGCCTGAAGGTGGCCACTTCACTATTTTATCATAGGGACCAGGAGGAAGCCTAAAAGAAAGAGAGAAAACTCAGGAAAAGAACAGAGGCTCTAGCAGCAGCTTTGCAGGCTTGCAAAGTCCAGGATTGCCGATGTGCACCCGCTGGTTGCTATCGGTGTGTGGGGCCAGGGCATTTTAAGAAGGAATACCCAGGCAGCAAGATGAAGCTGCCTCGACCCTGTCCAGCCTGTGGCAAAGACCACTGGAGACAGAACTGCGCGGAGGTGGAGGTCCCTGGGTTCAGGACCAGTCTCCCAGGTGGGCCAGCAGGATTGACGGGTCCCAGGGCTCAAACTGTGGCTCCCGCAGCTCAAACTGCCATTATAGCATGGGAGCCCCAGGTGATTCTGGAAATTGAAGGAAAGAAAGTAGACCTCCTTCTAAACACTAGAGCCAGTCTCTCTTTTCTCCTCTCTAATCCAGGCCTCTCCTCTTCCCATAACATGACCTTAAGGGGAGTCTCAGGAAAAACTCTAATCCAATATTTTTCTCAACCTTAGTTGACAAATGCTTCCAAGACATTATCATGATAGCTCTACTAGTCAAAAAAAAAAAAAAAAAAAAAAAAAAAAACCCTCCAAATTAACCCTAGGAAATAATTTAGCTGTTTACACTCAACATAATGTGGCAGGATCCCTGTCCTCTAGGGGAGCTCTAAGCTAACAAACAGCCAGTAAAGCAAGAAGTACACAAGGCAGGATAAGCAGTAGTTGCTCTAAATAACGTCTCTCTCCAGGCACAAGTGCTCAATTAGCTGAGTTAATAGCTCTAACAAGAGCACTTGAAATAAGCATGGGCAAGATAGCTAACGTTTATACTGACTCCAAGTATGCTTTCCTAATTCTCCATGCTCATGCTGCCATTTGGAAGACAAGACATTTTCTTACCATCAGTGGATCTCCCATAAAATATCATCACAAAATTAACAGGTTAGTATCCTCAGTTTTTTTCCTTCTACAAGAAATAGCAGGGATGCATTGTAGGGGACATCAAAAGGAAACAGATGAGGTAGCCAAAGAAAACAGATTAGCTAATCAGGCAGCTACATCAGCAGCAAGGAAGCCTCGAGGCATTAGCTAGCAAAAGGACAACCCCAGGAGATAAAACCACGTTTATTTAACCCAGGAAATTTGGTCTTAGTGAAAACTCTCATTTATGCTTTCTTCCCTAAGCCAAGCTGGGACAGGCCCTACACTGTTCTTCTTTTGACAGTTATAGGAATCAGCTCCTGGATGCACTGCACTCAAGTCGAAGCCTAAAAAGCTGAGGCAGCAACCCCTGAAAGCCCAGAGGAACATCCTGAATCTCAATGTGGTGAAAGAGAAGACCTTAGGCTGAAAATCGTGAAAGATACGTCACTGAGGAAGGGCTGCTCATCTTACTCACTCCCACTGCTACCTCACCAGTTTTTTTTATTATTTCTACCCTTTCCTCTCAAACTTTGCCACCAAATATTAGAACTTCTTTTTAATATGTATTTGCAGGGAGAGTTTAATTATACGTGGGATTGCATTTGTAACTTTGTAGATTCCCAAAGAGAAATGTTGTCTTGGCAAGTAAAGTTTTAAATGGAATTTGTTTACGAAGTCACTCTCTTGGGAATTGTTACAGTCATGCTGCTATTTGCAATAGAGCTATACACTATGACACTCACAATGTGGAATTCTGGTTGTAAAATTCTAATTGCTGTCATATTTTGCCTAATTATCATACTCAGAACAGCATAAATAATTATAGGAAAGATTTCATCAAGGTTGTTTTGCTTACAGCAGGAGTAATAGTTTTTACTATCATTAAGTTTGATGGGACTTTTTACTGAAGGTTGCTAATGTGATGCACTCTAAGCTATGAAAAGAAGGTTACAGAGAAAGAGATTTTTATATAAGGAAGGATCTTGTATGGTAAATTCTTGTCCTGAAAGGAAATGACTGGTTGTTTAGAGAAAGAATGTTTTGGACAAGTCAGAAAGTTTAAGTCTGTTGTAAGAGGGTCTGTGAAAGTCATGAAAAAAAATTAATAATTAAAGGAAAGGAATTGTCAAGATTAATGCTAAAGTTATTTAGCCACCGAATAATGTATCTCTCCCAATCATACTGCAAGTTATAAAAATTGCCTAAACCTAAAGTTATTCTCTAGTGGCAAGTCAAGGGGGAAATATATGCTCTTATCGAGGAAAATGCTGCTTTTACATTAGTGTTTCTGGTAATGTACAGAAACATCTAGTGGAGGCAAACTGGTATTGCAATACATGGGTGTAACTAACAGGTGTCATATTATACTGTCAGTTATAATCTATAGGATCCCTACTAATGATAATAATCTTAATACTCATAATCCAACCCTATATTTTTAACCTTCTTATAAAATATATCTCTTTTCACCTAGAAGCAATCAAACTCAAAATGGTGCTGCAAACAGAGCCCCATATGGACAAGCCATTCTTCTAAGTGCCCTTAAATTCACCTCAAGAGAAGACCCAATGGCTGTTCCCCCACACGACACCCCTTTTCATCAGGAAGTAGCCAGAAAGAATTGTCCTCCATCACCCACTAACAACAGTTAGGTTTACTTCTCTTGAGGGAGGAATAATACAGGAGCTATTAAGAAATAATTCTAGGCAGATAGCGAGGGTAAAAGTTCTTGATAAGGCTTTTTATTTTAATAGAAACAGCTCTTGAAACATTTCTTTTCCGACAGGCGGCTTGGAAAGCCAGGCTGGCAAGTATTAATATGCTAATGCTGGTGATTAGAAACTAGGTCTACCCAACATGGCCAGCATGGTGATTCTCACCCTCTTCTCTTTGTCAGCTGGTGTGCCAGACATCATGGCCACCCCTAGATATCTCCACGTGTGCAGGACATCATGGCGGCCTGCATTTGCATATTAAAAGCCTGGAGTGGGAAGGTCAGGTTTTTCCTGGGCTATGTGAATAACACACCTGGTCAAACCAATCCACTGGGCCATATGCAAATCAGACACTGCCTCCTCCAGCCTCCCAACATTACTGACTACTTTTCCAAACACACAGGGTTTCTCTCGGAGACCCATTCCTTCTATCTCTGTAGGGGGGAGCTTTTTTTTCTTCTTTCTTGACTATTAAATTCTCCACTCTTTACAACCACGCCACATGTGTCCATGCCATTTATCTAAATTGGAGTGAGACCAATGACCCTGATGTTCCTCCAGTCATTGGAGCTGTTCAATTTGGCATCATCCATTCTGAAGAGTAGAAAGATAAAGAAAAATGAACAGAGCCCCCAAAACCTGTGGGATAAAGTATATCAGCATATATAAAATAAAAGTCCTTGAAGAGGAGAGAAAAAGGGGTCAGATAGAATATTTGAAGAAATAATAGTCAAACGTTTGCCAAATTTGGTAAAAAGAAAATCTGTATATCTAAGAAGCTTAATAAATTCTAAGGATAAACTGAAAGAGATTCACAAGTAGAAACATCATAGTCAAATTGTCAGTAGACAAAGAGATAATCTTAAAAGCAGAAAGATAAGGGACTTATCACATACTTGTCACTGTCAATAGGATGAAAAGTTGACTTCTCTTCAGAAATCACCGAAGCCAGAGGCAATGGAATAACATATTCAAAGCACTGAAGAAAAAGATTATCACATAAGAATTCACTATCTACCAAAATTATTTTTTAAAACATAGGAGATATAATAAAATAAATGGTTTAACATATAAAAATTAATTAATGTAACAACATACAAATAAAGAGAAAAACTAAAGGAATTTATCACTAGTACAGCTGCCCTATGAAAAATGCTAACTGGAGAGTCCTTCAGGCTGAAATGAAAAGTCTCTAGACGGTAACTTGAGTCCACATGGAGGAATAAAGAGTACAAGCAAACAACATAGGGAAATATACAAGATAATGTAAATACATTTTTGTTTAAAATACTTTTACCCTCCTACATGATTTAAGAGATAACTGCATGAAGCAACAGCTATAAAATTATCAACGGGTTTGAAATTATAAAGATGTAATTTTTATAACAATGTTAATACAAAAGGGAAGGTAAAGAAAGGAGCTACATTGGAGCAATGTTTTTGTAAACTATTGAAATTAAGTTGTATTAATCTGAACTAGATTGTTTTAAATTAAGCAGTTAATTGTAATCCCAATCATAATGACTAAGAAAATACGATTAAAAATTTAAAATAAAATAAATAATATAGGAATTAAACTGGTATGCTAAAATGTTTATCACAAAAAAGAGCAATATTAGAGAAACATAGGAACAAAAAAAGATACAAGACAGACAAAAAAAGTAAAATGGCATACACAAATGCTACTTTATAATTTGTCTTTAAATATAAATAGACTAAGAATTCCAATTTAAATGCTGAGGTTGGGAGAATAGTTTTTAAAAAACAACACATAATCTACCTATATGTTTTCTTAAAAAAAAAAACAAAAAAAAAAAAAACACAATTCAAAGACACAAATCAGTTGAAAATAAAAGGATGATAAGATATATGTCATGAAAACTATTACCAAGAGAAAACTAAAGTGTCTAGCCACTATCAGACAAAATACACTTAAACCCACAAAATTTGACTAGCACAAAAGAATATTTTATAATAATAAAGTGGTCACTAAGGAAGACATAAGAACTGTAAACATATATATACCTAATGATACAGTCTCAAAATACTTGAAAGAAAACTTACAGAAACAAAGAGAGAAATAGAAAATTTAACAATATGTAGGTACTTTCATACTTCACTTTCAATAATAGATAAAATGAAAAAGTCGATGATCAAAAAAAGACTTCAATAACACTACGAAATAGACCTAATGAAAATCTGTAGAAGATATTTCATACAATAGCCGAATACACAATCTTCTCAGGTGCATATGGAACATTCTTCAGGATGTATCATTATTAATTATATCATAAAGTAAGCCTCAACATATTTAAAATGATTAAAAATTTAAATTTAAATGAATGACCACCAACTAAAATGAGATAAAATTACAAATCAATTACAAGAGAAACAGTTAATAATTAATAATTATGTGGAAATAAAATAAAGGCACTATGAAAGAGGTGACGTATCAAATGTGTCTTAAAGGAAAGATAGTCTTCTGTTACGCAGGGGACATAAGAAATGAGTTCCAGGCAGAAGGAAGGATAATGTCAAATTATGGAATTGAAAGGATATGACACATCCACAGAATTACATGTAGTTATGTGCCTGGAATACTGGATCTATGGGGATAATGAGGAATGAGGAAGACAGACAAAGGTTAGAAGGAAGACAAACTACTAAGATACTCAGATTTTATAAATAGGTGATGCAGGACCACTGAATAATTTTTAAGCAATAAAACTATAGACTCAAAATTACATTTTAGAAGATCATTTGAAGTTGGGGGATATTAAGAAAAATGGGTTGGAGATGAGTTAGGATTGGATATATATGAATCCAGTTATAAGAACAATTGTGTGTTCTGAATTAGATTAAAAAGGGTTGAGATGATATAAGAGATAGTGAAACTAGAGGAGAGAAAGTGCTATTATTAAAAGATAGAATCTCAACTTAATCCAGTGATAAATCTTTTTATAAGAGAGTTAATACTAAAATAACCCAATAAGATTAATATTGGGTTAATATTAATAACCCAAGAAATTAACCCAATAAGGCTGATAAAACATATGACAACAATAAAACAATTTAATGATAATATAGCCATTTGTGAATACTATTTTAAGTACTTTACATATAACAACTCGTGTGCTCCTAACAACAGGCTTATAAAATAGGTACTATTATTTTCCCCAATTTGAATTTAAATTTCAAATTCTAAATTTTTAACACCCTAATGGACAAATAAAAAAGCCGACATAGCTGATTTGTTTGCTTACAGACCCTAATACAAATTATTCAAAATTAATTTTGAAATAAATATTGCCTTGCAAGATTAAGTTCTCTACAAATAAGAGGAAAAAAAAGTTTGGAATTGAGAAACTTCAAAGGTTATTTTATCTAACCCTGGTGCACTAATAGTCTTCAAAAAATAACTTAATAGGTATTTATGGAGGAACTAGCATTCATCAAATATTATACTCAGCATGTGGCTACAAAAAAGAAAAGAAATATATAGCCCCTGACATAAAAAGGTTTTAATTTTGATGGAGAAAACATATCTAAATACATTAAAAAAAAGTTAGGTTGCGTATATTGGGTGCTGTTTTTCCAGAAGATAAAATTGTTAAGTATACCTGGAGAATAAAAACAATCATTAGGCTGTATTAAAGCCACATTTTGAATGATAAAAGGGAATTTACCATGTGCAAACAAAGGAGAAAGTCATTTCAAAAAATTATTTATTGAGTAATTAAGCAAATTAATACATTTTGTATTTAAATAATATTTGCAGAACCCTAATCCCCAAAATGTATATGTGTATGGCAGATTATTCACATCCTTTTCTTTTCTTTTCTTTTCTTTTCACATAAAAATATGCAATCATTCATTACTCACCAGTCAAAAGAATAGGTATATAAGCAGAAAACAAAATATTTTAAAGTCACATATAATTCAATAAATAAATAAATAACTTTAAGGTGCCATTTAGCTCTCTGATAAGTTTTACATTTTAGCACGCGCACACACACACACACACACAGTGTAAACATAACATTTTTAGATAATTCTATTTTTAAAATACCAACTAGTGTCAGTAATTTTATAAACACCAACCTTTATAAAATCAATGGTTCCTAAGTACAACCTTTCAGTAAGCAAACTAAGTTTACAGCAGTATATTCAATAAATAATGGAACTCAACAAGGGAAAGTTGTCACATTGAGATTTAGTTCTGTTTAAAAGCATTTCAGTGTTTACTATTCACTCATTCCCTCAAAGGACTGGATCTAGCAAATTTTTCCAAGTTGGTATTTTCCAGCAGAGGGTCTTAAAATTAACTAACTCAAAACTAGTCCAACTGTAAATGCTGGTTTGATGCCATGCTTAATACTAATGGAAAAACTTTACTTTTGTTAGCTTGATCGTCTTTCTTTGCAATGAAAAATAAATACCTAAGTGTAAAACGTGGACACTAGTTCCTATAAGATTTTTTTTTTTGCCTTTTATTTTTCAGCCCATTTAAAAGTCATTGTGTAACCTTTGTACAATTGTAATAACTGTTACTGTCCTAGGGCAGCAGATAAGGCACAAAGCTAACCTTGGCATTTCCAAAGCACACAACCACCAGCTAAAACCTGCTACCATTCGATGATTCTGATACCAGGCTTTATTTCTGTATCATGATGGCTACTTCTTTTCGAGGCCAATAGACAAGACCAAGATTGTCAAAAAGCAGTTGTAGGTTCTACTGTGCTCAGTTTCTGGGGACTGCTGCTTGGCTAAGTTGCAGCTCCCTCTCTCCTTGGCAGGAAGTCTGGACAAGTAGCAAAACTTTGTCAAAATTATTATTGTTTCTGTTTTTCTTTCTTTTTCAGATAGCTCAAAAATGGTTATCAGAAAGTCGAGAATTTAAGAATGTGCCTTTATCTCCTTTACTATTTCTTCCTAAAGAAATAGTAGAAGTGTGTGAGGCAGAAATGCATAAGCAGATGGTATGTGCCTTCATTAATCACATGAAGCGTTTCCCTCTCCTATCTTGTCCCTCTTGCGTGACACTACCAAACCTTCTGGAAAGGTACCTCATAATATATATTGACAAAATTAAAATATACATAGTCTTTAACCTAGTTATTGCCCTTAGAGAGACCCTCTCCTCATTTAAGAATCTGAAATGCGCACAAATTTATAAAGATATTTCGTTATAGTATTAGTTATAAAAGAACAAAATTGTACCAAAATATAAAAAATTATGGTAAATACGTAATTAAATAATCAGTCAAATGAGGAACTATTATAGGGCAATAAAATTAAAACTCTAAAATTTAAACTGAATTTCAAAAATGCTTATGACATGAGGACAACGCAGGGCATGCAATTATAAACATATACACATATATACATATATAAATATATGATGATATTATACAAAAAATGAGATGAGAATCAATAAAGAAATACTGCAGTTAATGATTTCCTGTTGCTTTTCATTTTCAGATTTCAAAATTTTTAAAAGAAACACTAAAAATGTAAATAAGAGTAAAATCATAGAATTTAATCATTTTAATACATTGATGATTTACAGGATATAGTTATAGGATAACTATAGTTATAGGATAGTTATAGGATAACTCAACTACTTAGTATTTGATACAAGCCCTTGACAATGTGACTAGTCCGTGCAGTTCTAGTCCCATTATTATAATTTTTTTCATTGATTTAATACAATAGCTACTTTGAAAATTATGCTATATGCTGATCCCTCTTACTTAAAATTTACTTTTCCTTTATAGCTTTCTAATTATTTTATATTGGCAAACCCTTACTTATTCTTTATGATCTAGTCCATATAGCCTCCCAATGTTAGAATAAGCTATATTTGGATCATATTCCTGTTTTACAGAATTCAGGGTATTAGCATTTCTGCAGAGTTGAAAGAATATGCATGAATATAATCAGAATATAATTAACATTTTTTCTTCAAATAACTGAGCAAAGTGTATCCCTATGTCAGACATTATTTAGTTCCCTTTACATTGAACCAATAATCAAAGCCAATATTTTTACTTGATTAGGTAGGACTTCTTCTGTCTTTCCTACCATTCATCCAGTATTGCTCCAGCCTATCAACAAAACACCAAAGAATGCTGGTCAAAGACTTACTACAATCTAGATATATTCTACTGACAGCTTTCTTCCATTCTATCTACTGGTGTAATAGCCTTATGACAATATGGAACAAGGCTATTCTGACATTTTTCATTTTGACTTTCAATAGTCAAAATTTCTTTTAAAATTATTTTCCAATAATAATAATATTATTGCTGATATAATCACTATTGGTATAATAGCAACAATTTTAATGTAACAAATCCCCACGATATACCAACTATCTTGATGATAACATTATAGTCTTTGATCTCCTCAACACCACTCTGAGGCAGAAGTGTTTGTCTCTATTTTTAAAAAGAAAACATTAAAGATCAAAGAGTTTAACTTATTTAAGGACATAAGTCAGAAACGATATGGTCCAGGATTCAAATGTAGGTTGTTATCTCTGCACCAAACTATATAAACCTTTAATGTACTGTCAAGCACATCATTTTGCTTTGTTTTTATTACTTTTACTTTATCATGATGGAAAAATAGATCAGAGGGAAAATAAAGGACATAAATAGTTAGAGTTTTAAAATTCATTAAAAATGGCAATTTTATTTAACTCTATAGAAGATGATCTAATAAACAGTAAAGTGCTTTAATTAGACCAAAAACAATACCGAGGAAGAATAAATAATTATCTTATAATAACAGTGAGAATAGGCTACCAAGAGGCATTCTGAATTACTTGTCCTTGGGGACCAGTTAAATAAGACAGAAGGCCATCTGTTTGGATGGTTTGGGCCCTAAATTGCAAAACATTAAAGAGCTGAACCATATGATCTCATGAATGCCTTCTGGTCATATGGTTCCATTTCAAGTGTTTATCTCTTCCACATCAAAATTGTTCTTTTGAGAGAAATATGACAGAGGCAAAGATTTTGTTCATAAGCCACCTACAGCCCCACGCACATGAGGAATGTTTTGGCTAACATGTTAAATAAAATTGTGAATAGCTTCAGCATTTAAAAAATATATATTTAAAATATTAGCTGCTAATCCCAGCACTTTGGGAGGCCGAGACGGGCGGATCACGACGTCAGGAGTTCGAGACCATCCTGGCTAACACGGTGAAACCCCGTCTCTACTAAAAAAATACAAAAAACTAGCCGGGCGAGGTGGTGGGCGCCTGTAGTCCCAGCTACTCGGGAGGCTGAGGCAGGAGAATGGCGTAAAAACCCGGGAGGCGGAGCTTGCAATGAGCTGAGATCCGGCCACTGCACTCCAGCCTGGGCGACACAGCAAGACTCCGTCTCAAAAAAAAAAAAAAAAAAATTAGCTGCTTGTCCAAAATCAGAACTTGTTAGAAATAAATTATCTGTTATAATTGATGCATAACAATCAAATTTTATTTATCAGCCAATAGTTACTTCAGTAAAATTTAGGTTATTCTATTAAGATCAATGCCATGTTAAAGAAAAGTATGTTTATTTTCTCATCATATTTCTATACTTAAGAACCATTATGTTCTTAACTCTAATTAACATTTATAAATCTTAGTAAGTTTATAAAGTAATAAACCAGTTACATTTATATTTATGACATAACATAACTAATTAATATATTAAATATATTATATTTAATAAACCAGCTATATAAGGCAATCCTGCAAATCTGGGAGAGTTGGCATTTCCAATTTGATAAAAGGTGAGAAATAACAATAAAATCTTAAGCACCTCAACCAACTTAACAAACTCCCTATTGGTCCAGGGAACCCCAGAGAAACCTTAAAAACTGAGTTCCCAGCTGTGATGGGATGGGAGGTCACACATACCTCACTATATCCCCTTCCTCCCTGTCAGTAGACTTTCATTTCTAAAAGTTAAACAGAAACCAGCCCTCGCGAAAGATTTGTTGAACTCCTCTCCCTTTTTGTGGTTTCAATCTAATAATCAACCAGCATTCTTTCCTGATGAGAGACCACCAACTGTGGACTAGTTGTGTCTGACTTAAGAGTCTGAACATAGGAAGCCTCTGTGGCCTTTGTTTCACATTTTGACATACAGCCTACTTTAATGCATGTAAATGTTAAGTCTCCACCCCAAAGTGAACGTGAGCTATATGTAACATTCATGTTTGCTTAGCATGCATATGTGTGCCCCATTTCATGCATATTCATAGCTCCTCCCATAACCTGTTGAGCATATATATACTTAGCCAATCCATTCAGCATAAATTCCTGTCTCATCCTTCATTATTTCAAGTATCTGCTTTTGGTTTTTGCCAGAAGCTAAGCTTCCCAGGCTGCAGGATGAACAGCCTATAGGCTGTAACCCGTTATAGGAATAAAGCTTTCCCTACAAATTTAAAAAGATCATGAAAAGGGAGGAGACCACCCCTCATATTGTCTTATGCCCGATTTCTACCTCCAAAGAAAGAAGAAGTAAAAACTAAAAGTCAGAAATGAAATCCAGAAGCAGACAGCCCGGCACCACACCCTGGGCCTGGTAGTTAAAGATCGACCCCTGACCTAATCAGTTATGTAATCTGTAGATTACAGACATTGTATAGAAAAGCACTGTGAAAATCCCTGTCCTGTTTTGTTCCAATCTAATTACCAGTGCATGCAGCCCCCAATCACATACTCCCTGCTTGCTCAATCAATCACGACCCTCTCAAGCAGACCCCCTTAGAGTTGTGAGCCCTTAAGAGGGACAGGAATTGCTCACTTGGGGAGCTCGGCTCTTGAGACAGGAGTCTTGCCCATGTTCTGGGCCGAATAAACCCCTTCCTTCTTTACCTTGGTGTCTGAGGGGTTTTGTCTGTGGCTTGTCCTGCTACATTTCTTGATTTCCTGACCAGGAAATGAGGTGATTAATGGACTGTCAAGGCAACCCCTTAGGCAGCTTAAGCCTGCCCTGTGGAGCATCCCTGAGGGGGACTCCGGCCAGCTTGAGTAATGTGGATCCTGAGAGTGCTCCCAGGTAGGCAATTGTCCTGGTGGAACACCTCGCCAGAGCAGCATGTGGCAGGCCCCCATGGAGGATCAACACAGTGTCTGAACGCTGGGAAGGAGCTGGCACTTGGAGTCTGGCCATCTGAAACTTGGTAAGACTAGTCTTTGGAACTTGCCCACTCCGTTTGAATGGAAGCATTCCTATACCGGCACTTTGTTTTTTGACTTGACTTGGATTGCTTGATACTTTGGTTTTGGTTTTGAGCTGGCTTGGATTTCTTGATACTGATTTTGGTTTTGATTCTGGTTTGGTATAAACTGTAAAAGTGTGTGTGTGCCCTTTTTACCCATTCTTTGTTTTGTGGTGCGTGTGTGGTGTGAGAGTGGTGTTTTGTCTCAAGGAAACACGGGTCAGGCACAAAGTAAGGCCACCCCACTAGGAACTATGTTGAAGAATTTCAAAAAGGGATTTAAGGGAGACTATGGAGTCACCATGACACCAGGAAAACTTAGAACTTTGTGTGAGATAGACTGGCCAGCATTAGAGGTGGGTTGGCCATCAGAAGGAAACCTGGACAGGTCCCTTGTCTTGAAAGTATAGCACAGGGTAACCTGAAGGCCAGGGCACCCAGATCACTTCCTATATACAGATTCTTGATTACAGCTAGTTTTGGACCCCCATAGTGGTTAAGAGGACAGGCAGCAGCAGTACTAGTAGCAAAGGGATAGTTAGTTAAGGAAGGTTCTTGCTCCACCTGCCGAGATAATTCGGCACCAAAAGTCCTGTCTGACCCAGCACCAGAAGAATCATGGCAGGAATTGGTACCAGCAGTACCCCCTCCTTATCGAGAGGAAGGGCTCCCCACCCCTGATCCCACAGCACCTACACCTCCACCCAGAGTAGACAAAAGAGGAAGTGAAGCCACGGGAGAAACTCCTCCCTTGGCAGCTCGCTTACAGCCCAAGACTGGAATCCAAATGCCCCTGAGAGAGCAGCGATATACTGGGGTAGATGAGGATGGACACATGGTGGAAAGGTGTCCCTTTGTGTGTCAACCTTTCATCTCTGCTGACCTCCTCAATTGGAAAAATAATAATCCATATTACACTGAAAAGCCTCAAGCTTTAATTGACTTACTCCAAAGTATTACACAGACTCATAATCCTACTTGGGCTGATTGCCACCAGCTGCTCATGTAACTCTTTAATACAGAAGAAAGACAAAGGGTGCTCCAGGCAGCAACTAAGTGGCTAGAGGAGCACATCCCAGCAGATTACCAAAACCTCCAAGAATATATAAGTATTCAGCTGCCAGGAACAGACCCCCAGTGGGACCCAAACGAGACACCAGACATGGAGAGGCTAAGGCAGTACTGTGAGGCATTAACAGAAGGTCTAAAGAAAGGGACTCAAAGGCTACAAATATAAATAAGGTCTCTGAGGTCATCCAAGGAAAAGAGGAGAGTCCAGCGCAATTCTATGACAGACTGTGTGAGGCTTACCGTATGTATGCTCCTTTTGATCCAGAGAGCCCTAAAAATCAGCACATGATTAACATGGCCTTAGTTAATCAAAGCGCAGAAGATATCAGGAGAAAATTGCAGAAACAGGCTGGGTTTGCTGGTGTGAATACCTCACAGTTACTGGAAATAGCCAATCAAGTGTTTGTGAATAGAGATGTAGCAGGCCACAGAGAAAGCCTTAAGGAAGGCGAACGCCAGGCTAGGCAAAACGCTGACTTCCTGGCCATGGCCATTAGGGGAATTACCCCGAAAGCAGAGGGAAAGGGAGGTTCCAGGAAGAATACCCAGTCTAATCGTCCACGCTTGCAACGTAACCAATGCGCCTATTGTAAGGAAATAGGACATTAGAAAGATAAGTGTCCCCAGCTGAAGGAAAAGCAAGGTGATTCGGAATAAAAGACCTCAGATAAAGATGAGGGAGCTTTGTTCAATCTGGCTGAAGAGCTATTGGACTGAACGGGACCAGGCTCAAGTGACCCCAAGGAGCCCAGGGTCAGGATTACAACTGGGGGCAAGGACATTAAGTTTTTGTACGATACTGGTGCTGAACATTCAGTAGTGACCACCCCGGTCACCCCCTTATCCAAGAAAACCATTGATATAATTGGAGCAATAGGAGTTTCCACTAAGCAGTCTTTCTGTGTACCACGGACCTGCTCGGTGGGGGCACATTAGATAGTTCACCAGTTCTTGTACATGCCTGACTGTCCCTTGCCCTTGCTGGGAAGAGACTTGCTTAGCAAGCTGAGAGCCACCATCTCCTTTACAAAAGGGATTTAAGGGAGCCACCATCTCCTTTACAAAACAGGGCTCTTTACAGCTAAAGTTAATGGGAACAGGAGTTATCATGGCCCTTACGGTCCTCCGGGAAGAAGAAAGGAGACTGTTTCTAACTGAGCCAGTCCAAGAGATAAAACCAGCTCTAGCTAAGCGATGGTGCTGAGTATGGGCAGAGGATAACCCTCTGGGACTGGCCGTCAACCAAGCCCCCGTACTCATAGAAGTTAAGCCTAGGGCCCAATCAATTAGACAAAAGCAGTATCTGGTTCCCAGAGACGCTCTTGAAGGAATCCAGGTTCATCTCAGGTGCTTCAAAGCCTATGGGATTATAGTTCCTTGCCAGTCTCCATGGAACACCCCCCTCCTGCCTGTCCCTAAGCCAAGGACCAAGGACTACTGGCCAGTACAGGACTTGCGCGTGGTCAACCAAGCTACAGTGACTCTGCATCCAACAGTTCCTAACCCTTACACATTGTTAGGGCTGCTGCCAGCTGAGGACAACTCGTTTACCTGTCTGGACTTAAAAGATGCCATCTTTAGCATCAGACTAGCTTCTGAGAGCCAGAAGCTGTTTGCCTTTCAGTGGGAAGATCGGAGTCAGGTGTCACTACTCAGTACACTTGGACCCGGCTTCCCCAAGGGTTCAAGAACTCCCCTACTATCTTCAGGGAGGCCCTGGCTAAAGACCTGCAAAAGTTTCTTGCTAAAGACCTGGGCTGTGGCTTGCTCCTGTACATGGACGACATTCTGCTGGGACACTCCACAGCAGTCGGATATGCAAAAGGGACGGATGCCCTGCTTCGGCACCTGGAGGACTGTGGGTATAAGGTGTCCAGGAAGAAAGCTCAGATCTGCAGACAGCAGGTACACTACCTGGGATTCACTATTCAGAAAGGGGAGTGCAGCCTGGGGTGAGAAGGAAAGCAGGTCATCTGCAGCCTACCGGAACCTAGAATCAGAAGGCAAGTAAGGGAATTCCTAGGAGCTGTGGGGTTTTGTAGATTATGTATTCCAGACTTTGTAGTACTAGCCAAACCTTTGTATGGGGTTACAAAGGGGGGCAACCGGGAGTCCTTTGAATGGGGGCCTCTACAACAGCAAGCCTTTTGTAAGTTAAAGGAAAAACTTATGTCGGCCCCAGCCCTAGGACTACCAGATTTGACAAAGCCCTTTATGCTCTATGTGTTAGAAAGAGAAAAAATGGCAGCTGGAGTTTTAATCCAGACTGTGGGGCCCTGGCAAAGGCCAGTGGCCTATCTCTCGAAACAACTAGATGGGGTTTCCAAAGGCTGGCCACCATGTCTAAGGGCTCTGGCAGCAACAGCCCTGTTAGCATGAGAAGCAGATAAACTAACCCTTGGGCAAAACCTGAATATAAAGGCCCCCCATGCTGTGGTAACTTTGATGAATACCAAAGGACATCATTGGCTAACAAATGCTAGATTAGCCAAGTACCAAAGCTTGCTATGTGAAAATCCCCTCATAACTATTGATGTCTGTAACACTCTAAATCCTGCCACCCTGCTCCCAGTATCAGAGAGCCCGGTCGAGCATAACTGTGTAGAGGTGTTGGACTCAGTCTATTCTAACAGACCTGAGCTTCGGGGCCAGCCACGGGCATCAGTAGACTGGGAGTTATACATGGACAGAAGCCGCTTCATCAACCCACAAGGAGAAAGATGTGCAGGATATGCGGTGGTAACTTTGGATACTGTCATTGAAGCCAAACCGTTGCCACAGGGCACTTCAGCCCAGAAGGCTGAGCTCATTGCTTTAACTCAGGCTCTAGAACTCAGTGAAGGTAGGACTGTAAACAACTACACTGACTCTCGATATGCCTTTCTAACCCTCCAAGTGCAAGGAGTATTATATAAGGAAAAGGGCCTGTTAAACTCTGGGGGAAAGGACATAAAATATCAACAATAAATTCTACACTTATTAGAGGCAGTATGGAAACCTCAGAAGGTGGCAGTCATGCACTGCAGGGGACACCAGTGAGCCTCCACCTCAGTGGCCTTAGGTAAGTCTCGAGCTGATTCAGAAGCTCGAAAAGCAGCATCGACCCCTTACCAGGCATCGGTAGCAGCCCCCTTACTCCCTCAAACACCTGACCTGGCACCTAGCTATTCTAAAGAAGAAAAAGACTTCCTCCATGCAGAAGGGGGACAAGCAATAAAAGGAGGATGGATCAGACTGCCAGATGGGAGGGTAGCTGTGCCGCAGTTGCTGGGAGCCACAATTGTACTGGCCATGCACAAAACCACTAATCTAGGGCAAGAGTCACTAGAAAAAATGTTAGGCTGGTACTTCTACTCTCACACTTGCCAGCCCTTGCCAAAGCAGTAGCACGACGGGCACAATGTAGGACAATGCGAGGCAAGGCCCCACTGTTCCGCCTGGCATACAAGCTTATGGAGCAGCTCCTTTTGAGGATCTTCAGGTGGATTTCACAGAAATGTCGAAATGTGGGGGTAACAAGCATTTGCTGGTTCTTGTGTGTACTTGCTCTGGGTGGGTGGAGGCTTATCTAACATGAGCTGAAAATACCTACAAGGTAACCTGTGTGCTTCTCCGAGATCTTATTCCTAGGTTTGGACTGCCCTTACGAATCAGCTCAGATAACAGGCTGGCGTTTGTGGCTCACTTGGTACAGAAGACAGCAAAGGCATAAGGAATCACTTGGAAGCTACATGCGGCCTACCGACCTCAGAGTTCTGGAAAGGTGCAGCGAATGAATCGGACCGTCAAAAATAGTTTAGGGAAAGTATTTCAGGAAACAGGATTAAAGTGGATACAGGCCCTTCCTATGGTATTGTTTAAAATTAGATGCACTCCTTCTAAGAAAACAGGATACTGCCCTTATGAAATACTGTATCATAGGCCTTCTCCTATACTATGGGAGCTTCCAGGCACTCCCCGACAGTTAGGTGAAATTGAATTACAGCGACAGCTACAGGCTTTAGGAAAAATTACACAAACAATCTCAATTTGGGTAAATGAGAGGTGTCCCATCAGCTTATTCTCCCCAGTTCACCCTTTCTCTCCAGGTGATTGCGTGTGGATCAAGGACTGGAACGTAGTCCCTTTGCGGCCATGGTGGAAAGGACTTCAGACCATCATCCTGATCACCCCCACGGCTGTAAAGGTAGAAGGAATCCCAGCCTGGATCCACCACAGCCATGTGAAACCTGCAGCCGCTGAAACCTGGGAGGCAAAACCGAGCACAGACAACCCCTGCAAAGTGACTCTGAGGAGGACGACAAGCCCTGCTCCAGTCACACCCGGAAGCTGACTGGTCTACGCACAGCCGAAGCATGAGGAGAATCATCAGGAGACTCATTTTCCTTATAATTTGGGCTTGTATAGTAAAAACTCACATTGATTTTCCCAGCATGGAAGACTGCTCTTAATGTATACATCAGGTTACCAAGGTAGGGCATCAAGTTAAAACAATCTTTCTGTTCTATGGTTACTATGAATGTCTAGGAACTTCAAAAGGAACATGTTTATATAATGACACTCAGTACAGGCTATGTAGCCCAGGAAACGACCGACCAGATGTGTATTGTGACCCCTCTGAGCCTCCCATGTCCACAGATTTTGAAGTAAGATTAAGGACTGAAGATTGGTGGGGACCCAAAAATGATCCAAGTAAAGTGTTAGCCGGAACAGAAGAAAAAGGGGTGCCCAAACGCATAATCTTGAAATTTGATGCCTGTGCTGTCATTAATAGCAATAAGTTAGGAAGGGGATGTGGCTCTTTTAGTTGAGAAAAAGGCTGTATGACCGAAAATAAGTACATTTGTCATGAATTAGGACTGTGTGGAAATGAATGTGGATACTGGTCTTGTGTCATTTGGGCCACTTGGATAAAAAATGAAAAGGATCCAGTCCACCTTCGGAAAGGAAAAAATGCCCCTTCCTGTACTAAGGGACAATGCAACCCCTTACAGCTAGTAATAACAAATCCCCTTGATCCTCGCTGGAAAAAGGGGGAGTGTGTGACCTTAGGAATCGACGGGGCCAGACTGAATCCTCGAGTAAATACCTTTGTTTGAGGAGAAGTTTACAAATGCTCTCCTGAGCCAGTGTTTCAGACTTTTCTATGATGAACTAAATGTGCCAATACCAGAAATTCCAGGAAAAACAAGAAATGTGTTTTTGCAATTAGCCGAGCATGTAGCCCAGTCTCTCAATGTCACTTCATGTTATGTTTGTGGAGGAACTGTAATGGGAGATCAATGGCCTGAGAATTAGTACCTACAGACCCAGTTCCTGATAAATTCCCTGCTCAAAAGAATCACCCTGATAATTTCTGGGTCCTACAAGCCTCAATTATTGGACAACATTGCATAGCTAGAGAAGGAAACTCACCCCATAGGATGACTTATTTGTCTGGGACAGAAACTGTATAATGGTACCACAAAAACAAAAACAGTCAGTTGGTGGAGTTCATATCAAACAGAGAGGAATCCATTTAGTAAATTCCCTAAGTTGCAAACCGTGTGGACCCACCCAGAGTCCCACCGGGACTGGACAGCCCCCACTGGATTATACTGGATATGTGGGCATAGAGCTTATGCCACATTACCTGACCAGTGGGCAGGTAGTTGTGTTACTGGCACTATTAAACCATCTTTCTTCCTACTGCCCATAAAAACAGGCGAACTCCTGGGTTTCCCTGTCTATGCTCTTCCTGCGAAAAGATAAGCATAGCTATAGGAAATTGGAAAGATGATGAATGTCCCCCTGAGAGAATCATACACTATTATGGGCCTGCTACTTGAGCACAAGAGGGCTCGTGGGGATACCAGACTCCCATTTAAGTGATCAACTGAATCATATGGTTACAAGCTGTCTTAGAAATAATCACTAATAATACCGGCAGAACCTTGACTATTCTCGTCCGGCAAGAAACTCAGATGAGAAATCCTATCTATCAAAGTAGATTGGCTCTGGACTACTTGCTAGCAGCTGAAGGAGGGGTCTGTGGGAAAGTTAACCTTACTAATTGCTGTCTACACATAGATCATCAAGGGCAAATGTCCAAGGTGGTTGTGTTACAGCTTGATTTTATACATTTTAGGGGGACAGGCAGACATCAGTCAATATCTGTAGGGTGTGCATAGGTTCAATCCAGAAAGGCAGGACAACTCAGAGCAGGGGTTTCCAGGTCATTGGTGGATTCAAAGATTTTTTCATTAGCAATTGGTTGAAAGAGTTAAGTAATTATCTATACACCTAGAAGCAATAGGAGTGTCTGGTTTAAGATAAGGAGTCCTGGAGACCAAGGTTCTCATTATGTAGATGAAGTCTGATAGGTGCCTACCCTTAGAGGCAACGGATTGTAAATATTTCTTGTTCAGATATTTAAAAGGTGCTAGACTGTCAGCTAGTCTCTTCAAGATCAGAAAAAGATCTGGAAAGGGAAGGGGATTCTCTATGGAATGAAAGTTTCTCCCACAAAGGACAGTTTTGCAGGGCTATTTCAAAATATGACAAAGTATATTTTGGGATAAAACATTTAAATTTCTTTCAGGGCCTGCAAAGCTCTCGTGTAATGCTATACTAGAGTCTGGTTGGAATTTGGTATATTTTTGCTACAGTCTGTTCTGTCAGTCTTAAGATCTCTGTTTTAATGGTAATGCTGGTCAGTTGTGCCTGAATTCCAAAGGGAAGAGAGCAAAATGAAGCAAATCCAATTCTCCCTTCCCATGATGGCCTGAATTAGTTTTTCAGGATTACTTTGAAATCCCCTTGGCCAAGAGGAGGGATCCATTCAGTTGGTTGAGAGGCTTGGAATTTTATTTTTGATTTATACATTTAATCTTTAGAACAATCTAATGGGTTGGTATTATTATCTTCATTTTAAGTTGAGAAATCAAATTTAGGAAATTAACTTACTTGTCCATGTTCACCCAACTAGAAATTGGAAAAGAAACTGCAATCCACATGACCTCAGGGCAAAGAGACTGAGTATAGATTTTAAATTATTTTAAAAGGTAATACATTTACATAGTAATTTTCTAAAAATACATAAGCAAGATGTCTATAATTGTTCTAACACATTCGTTTATATAATTCCCTGTTTGCCTCTCAGATTTTCAGTAATGTCTGCTTGTGTTAATTTTTAAATTAAATTAAATTTAATTTAATTTTTGGTGGAAAATGAGGGAGGGGATTGGTGAAAAATGAAGAAAATAAGGCAGGACTTGTTCAGGTATTGATTAGTTCCATAGGATGAGTTCCACACCTGGGTCGGTGTGGTATACCTTCAAGTGGCCATGCATAGCACTCAGGCAAGTTGTATACCCAACTCAGTTAATGGTGGCTGGATTTTCAAGCCAGAGGTAACCATTAGGTCCCAGCTTCTGCTCTTTCACACAAAGGCACATAAATGGAGACATTTTGAGAAATCAATGGAATAAAAAATTGAGGTTTAAAAACAATTTTATTTAGATCCTTATGGTTATGGGGAGACCAAAAGAATGCTATGAAACTTCTGCATTAAAACTAACTTAACACTAGTGACATTTTTCACATTCCCAATTATTACATATGTCCTTGCATTCAAACCAAGACAATAATTGTTCTAGTCAAAAGAAAAAAAATCTAGGTAACATTTTAAGTATTCTAGTTTTATCAGGAAAATTAGATCATAAAATAATTATGGACAAGAAGCCAATACCAAAGTATTTCATCTGGATAGGACTTGATATACTGTAAATCCTACAAAGTTGTTTGTTTCATAAAAATAATAAATGAATACATAAATAATTGCTTTAAGAAGAAAGTCATTCTCCACAATGCCTTCACCACACCTTATACCTATAGAAGGCAATTATTTTAAAAAGAACATAATCACACAGATTAGACTATTTTTCTTGGATTGGAAGGTTCAGCAGAACCTTGACAGCGTTCCAAGTTGTTAACTTTTATTTCACATACTAAAAACTGAAGATCTGATCATTAGAAAAGCATTTAATTGTAAAATATGGGTTGGCTGGATTGTATTTAGTTAACTTATTTCCACTTTTCTTCTCCTTGGTAGTTAAGTCACTACATATCTAAAGAGATATCAAGAACTGGCATTTCCTAGAAATTTGGAACTTAAAAATTTAACAAAACAATTAAAAGAACTTATTCTAACTCATTTTTCACTTTTAGCTGTCTAATGCATAAATACCTTAAATTAGTTTTCATTGATTCCTCTACTTTATTTAAGAAAAATCAAGGCACGATAATAAATAGACTAGCATCAAAACATAATGCCTTCACTGCTGATAAATACCCAGTGCAAGATTGGCTTAGATAATATTTGTGTTTTTGGTTTACTTAAAAATGGGTATATGCTTATTCCTCAAAAAATACACATTGTAACATGTTGAACTCTGGGCATTTGGGGATTTGAAATAGTAATTTATGATTACAAGTTTGAGAAGAATTTCAGAGTCGTTCAGTCTCTTAGTTTTCTATTAAAACATTAATTTGAATTTAGAGAAGCATTTCTTATGTCCTATCAGTCACCTCCTAAAATGGATTGTATTTAATCGGTAATCAGTACCCCTCTCCCCCCTCTTTTTGGCCGTAAGGATGCAGAGACAGTGGGGATAAACCTTCATGGAGTCCCTTCCATTGTGTCTGGCCGGTGGTATTGTTTTGGCCTTTTATGTTCCCAAAACTCACTTTTGTTTTGCTAATTAACATTTTATCACATTAAATCCTTCCTTTTCAATTACAAATATTGATATTGACAGGTAACCTGTAGGTGTAACTATCTGTGAAAAGTACAAACATATGTAAGAATTCCCTTCATCAAACGATTTTTCATATTTATTTAATTATTGAAAGTTGTTAAACATTGTTAAGAGGTCTACAAATGGAACATTGCAGGAATTTTGAAGAACTGTAAAAAAGTACCTCATAGAATATTAAAGGGATAATCATCTGTATGACCAAATTGAAATGAGGTTTTAATCACAAGATGAAGCGAGAGATAATAAAAAGGGGGTAGGGTTGGTGGAAGATTCAGACAAGAAGAAAAAAAAATTAGTAAAAGAAAATGGAAAAGCAGATGAAAAAAAATCATGTTTTCTATTGTTCCTTTCAGTCCTATCACAGTTGCAACTTTTCACTTATGTGTGAGATGATTATTTAAAGTTTTAGGACCAGGCGCAGTGGCTCACGCCTGTAATCCCAGCACTTTGGGAGGCCGAGGCGGGCGGATCACAACGTTAGGAGATCGAGACCATCCTTGTAACACGGTGAAACCCCATCTCTACTAAGAATACAAAAAAATTATCTGGGCGTGGGGGTGGGCGCCTGTAGTCCCAGCTACTCAGGAGGCTGAGGCAGGAGAATGGCGTGAATCCGGGAAGCGGAGCTTGCAGTGAGCTGAGATCAGGCTACTGTACTCCAGCCTGGGTTACAGAGGGAGACTCTGGTCTCTCAAAAAAAATAATAACAATAATAATAAATAAATAAATAAATAAAATAAAGTTGTAGCAATTCCTATCTTCTCAAAAAAGTCATTTTCCACAATCCTTTAACTGTACCTTGTAACCATAGAAGGCATTTATTTTTAAAAAGAAAACAATCACATAGATTAGATTACTATATTATAAGAGAGAAGTCTAGTAGACAAGACTGCTATAGGAAAATGTCAGCTTTTACTCACTATTTCATCACCGAAGCCTAGCACTGTTATTGGAACATGATAATTCCTCAGTGTAAGGTTTTAAATCTATCATAAGAACACCACAATGCTCAATATTTGGATCATGTGTTAAACATAAAAAAAGGAAAACCCCAAGTGTGTTCTTGATAGAAAGATTTCCAAGGACCAAACTGCTTGCAAAGGTATTGAATCACATGTAATTGGGATAGCTGCTTGGAGGGCAAACTCCAAAGCACAAAATAACAGAAGACATACAACCCAGCAAACACAGTCAAATCAATGAGTATGAGATTAAATTATTACCTGGAAATGATCTATGTAATTTTCAAGATCATGACTAGACAAATAAAATACTTCAATATTTTATTAGTCATTTCCATGATCTGTTAGAAAAGCATATCCACTAGAGAATAGAATAAACACGGGAAATGAGAAGTGGCAAATAAATGATTTGAACTTACATAAATTCAAAGCCAGTATTATTTCTACCATGTTATGTTGTGAGTATACCGAGTATATCTAAAATAAGTCTTTATTGTCATAATTTTGTAAAAGAATAAAAGCCTTTAGAAGTTTTTCAGTGACTTTTGCAAGGCCACAGATGGACACTGGAGGAGACATCAGGTCCCTGACCTCTAGTAAGAGAATTTTACTGTGCTAATGCTGGCGAAAGACAATTATCAGAGAAATCAAAGAATAAAATTAAATTTGTATTAAAATTTAAATTTAATTAAATGAATATTCAATTTATACATAAATAATAAATCCTGATTTATGTTATTTGTGTATTTTTTAAATCCTTAAGACTATATAAGTACTCCTTATTTCCTCTTATAACAAGCCATACCAAAAGGACAGGAAAGAGAGATTCACCTCAGAATTTTTTACCAATTAATTTCAGAGGTAAAGTTAGTGTACAAAGCTGAAGATCATCTATTTCAGACAAGATGTAGCGGTAAAAAATTTTTTCAACACAGACAAGTAATTGATGGCAATTACTACAAGTATAATAAATTTTACAAAGACTCTAGTACACATGGATGAAATACTTCATTGAATTTTTAATAAAAATAGATGTAGGTATGTTGATAACTTCAGAATTGTTTTTCAAGGCACTATTTCAATGAAAGATGTATTCAACTTTTATATTTTAAATTTCTGCTAGCTGTTTCATATTTTGGTTCACATGATAATGTTCGAGAATTTGACATTTTTGGTTAATATGCAGAGTCATCTCATAGGTTTTTATGTTTGTTTCTTCCTTTGCATATAGCTCTCAAAATTTAGGTTTTGTACCTTTCTGCTTAATAGCATTGAATGAAACAGAAGACAAATCTGTAATTCTAAACATGTGTTATTTATTTTATTCCCTAGTTTAAAGTTTATCTCCAAGGTTATCAGAGTTTCTGAAGAAATAAATCTTCACATGTCAGCTTCCTATCATCCATTTTCAGTTGCCAACTAGAAAAATGGTATCTTAAAAGATTAGAGAGTCGTTTGCTTAAAGTTACATAACAATTCAGTCATGAATATAATACAAACCAATTTACTGGCATCAATCAGTAATGATGATGAAATGTCCCTTAAAGCAGTAAAATAACATTTTTCTCACTTCACAGATGAGGAAACTAAGGCTCAGTGAGGCTAAGTAATTTGAGCTGCAATTCCCATTCAGGTAATTAGGTTGCAAAGCCCATATTCTTTCCACTTCTCCATTGTCTTCCAAGAAGGAATGTTACATTTACTTTTCACATTTTATTATGTAGACTGTTAATTGCATATATAAAAATCCAGTGACCATGAAGCATTCTAGGTGCATTTTGACTTTGAGAATTATTGCTGTATTCAAATGGTTGTTTTCTAACGACTTGGGAACATGAAAGCCAATTGTATTCAATCTAGAAATAAAGCATTTCATTACAAAATTATATTTTACTTACATGTCATTAACACTTTTAGTATATTTTACTTTATTGAAAAGACACGGCCTCAACAAGTCATAAATGACAAGAAGAAGCTGCCTTTACAGATAAGAAATGAAACATGAAATAAGAATAGAACAAGGAAAGGATAGAAACACTTTGATTTGAAACAAATACATATTTTTAATTATCCATTAAAATTACATGAGATAGACCTATTTTGGCATAAATCTTTATTGCAACAAAAGACTTTTGATATGACTGAGTGCATGGTTATTTCTATATTTAACTGTGTTTTTTTCTTCTATCCTTAAATTGAAGAGACTTGCTGCCCCACTTTATGGGGCATTTAAAAACTGCTTCAGTTAGCACTTCGCCTCACTGAATTGTCTGGGATTGAGTAATTAAAATGTCTTCAAGATACGGGATCTGTAAATGGTAATAGCCACATGGCATCCATTAGAGTAGTTCTATTATGGATAATCCAATTGAAGTAATTTCTGTAGACAAGTGTCTTACTCACATGTGTGGAACTCTCACCACCTACCTGGGCAGCTTTTCTATAATTTACTTTTATGGTTTTCAGTTTCAATTGGATTTTATAGGCTTAACGGCTTGGGAAATGATTATGGGCAACAATAACTCAGAATTGACCTTTTCAGAGTTACCTGCTTTTTCATTGGTTTAACTAGCAATGCTGCTAATTGAATTTTTCAGCAACAAAAATATGTGCACTAACAGCTGCTGACTTACATTTTATAATTATTGTTATTACACTAGATAAATATTTAAGTAGTTAAGAAAATCACGGCAGCAGGACAAGATTATCCACAGTAGCACAAAGTCAATGTGTCTATGTGAAAATACTTTACACTCAAATTAATCATGCCGCTTTTGAAAGAAACCCTTTGGGAACAATTAAAGATGAAATTGCAATCAACTGACAATTGAGTTCTGAGGCTGTATAGGACACAGTAGAAATATAAAGGCAGTTAGCTTTTTATAGGATACTGAAGAAGTAGAAGTCAATCCCAGACTCAACTTTAAAATGGGGATCACTGTGAGATTTAAATTGCGTAGTTGCAAAGCTTTTAACACAAAGCCAGGTACTTCTGATATATTATTCAAAGAAAAAGAATGAGAAGGAAGAGGAGTAGCAGAAAGAAGAGGAAGAGGTGGGGGAACCACAATAGCAGCCAGCAGCTGCCACCATTATCATAGTGTACTAAGAAATTTATTTCTCCTCTTGTAGGATCCAGAAACTAAGCAGGTTTTATAATGTAAGATACTACAAGGTCATTTTGAAACATTTCATTTCAGGATCACATTGAGAAGTACTGCTCTCCTGATCTTAAGACTTTGTACCGTGTGTCTCATAAACCTCTCTCTCTAATTACCAGTTGACTGACAACACACACTGTCTACAAGACAATACACTTGAATTGACTTCTGAGGCAGGCAACAGGCTACAACCACTTTCAACGACCCCTACTGTCTTTGTCCCTCAGAACCTGGAAATATACTGGCTATCGATCTGAATTAAATCATACGTAGTTGGTAAAGGCCTAATGTGATCTCCCTAAATATGTATACAATTTTGGGAGGTTTGCATATGTGCATTTCTTGTTTTCTCCATTTCAGCAAGTATTAGAAAAATGCTTGTTTTAAAAAATTTGCTAATGACATTGTTTTCTTTTAAAATACACTTGTTTATAGTAACCCATTTATAGTAGTGAGTTATAACTATTTGAATAAAGTAGCCATCCATGTGTCCAGGGAGATGAGATAGATGATAGAAGGATAGATAGATAGATAGATAGATAGATAGATAGATAGATAGATAGATAGATAGATAGACAGATAGATAGAGGAAATTCTTTCTTATTTCAGTATGCCAAGAAATACAGATAAAATGATGGGGTCTGTAAATCATCAAAGCTAAAACCATGGGTGAGAGTTAGAGAAAGAACAGAGTATTTAGTCTCAAAACATGTCTCTATAGGGTACTTATTAATTATTAAAGGAAAATTGGAATTTTAAAGTGGAGAAATTTGGAGATTGTTTCCAGGTTTGTCTGTTAATTTCTAGCGAAAATAATGCTACTAGGAATACTACCAAAAATGACTCCTATGGTGTTTTTGTTTTGTTTTGTTTTGTTTTTTCACAGAATCTTGTTCTGTCACCCAGGCTGGAGTGCAGTGGCATGATGTTGGCTCACTGCGTCCTCGATCTCCTGGGCTCAAGCCATCTTCCCACCTTGGCCTCCAAAATAGTAGGGACTACAGGCATGCACCATCATGTCTGGCTAATCTTTTGATTTTTTTGTAGAGACAGGGTCTCGCTATGTTTCCCAAGCTGGTCTCAAAATCCTGAGCTTAAGAGATCCTCCTGCTTTGGCCTCCCAAAGTGCTGGGATTACAGGAGGGAGCCATTATGCCCTCCTATTGTACATTTGTAAGCATTTCTTTAGGATAGTAATGAGAAGTTTGTGTCATGGTTGAAACACCTTTAGACTCACAAGAAAATACCAAATTGTTTTCCAAACTGTTCCAATCTACATTCTCACCAGTAATGTGAATAAAGTTCCCAATCATACACATGTTTACTAACAAGTAGTAATATGCCCAACGTTTTTAGTTTTGACAGTCTGGTGGCCATTGAATATTAATTATTGTGTTTATTTTTCATTTATCTTATTGATAGCATATTTTCATAAAGGTATAAGCTGTTAACTTGTAAAATTCCTGTTCATTTCTTTCTCCATTTATTTTATCTTTTTGTTTATCAATGTTCAGGAGTCCTTTTTGTCGGTTTTATTGTTTGTTAAGTTATATGTGTTGAATATATTTCATTTTTTTGGCTTTACTCATTTTCTTTATGGACTATAAAGATATTTTATAAAGAGTTCTTATTTTTATTGGTATAAAATTTATTAATCTTTTCCTTCACGATTATACCTTATTTAAACAAAGCTTGTCTTAGAATCCTCCACGTCTTAATTATATAGATATTTTATTTTTCATGTTCCTCAAGTCTGGAAGCCTTTTTTCAGGTTTAAATCTTTAGTTCATTTAGACTGGATGGTGTGAAATATGCAGCCAATTTTAATTTTTCCATATGAAAAAATCAATTGTCTTAGTACATATATTAAATAATCCATCTGTTCTCTGCCAATCACATCTCTTTCTGGAATCTGTACTCTGTTCTACAATTATTTAAATTATTCTGGAATCTGTACTCTGTTCTACAATTATTTAAATTAATGACACATTTTCTTACTATATTTAATATTTTGATATTTGGGAGAATTAATTTTTCAAGAATGTCTTGATGAAATTTCTCCAATTGAATGCTCTCATGTACAATTGTAACCAACACTCAAATAAAGATCAAAAACATTTGAATATCCTCACTTAAAACAACACTCGAAAGAAGTCCTAGAACAGCAGGGCTCCCCAGAGGCCTCCCCTATGGTACATTCTAGCACTTAGCTTCTACCCAAGTGGAGTTATTATTTTTAGTTTTAATAGCATAAGTTAGTTTTATTTATTGTCTTTTTCTGACTCTTTACTTTTGAATAGTAATTTAATTACTAGATTATTAGGTTATGAATTCCCCTCTCATCCACAAATACACAAAAATAAAGAACCAGGATTGGATGAGAAAGAGGAAGAATGTGAGGGAGGGAGGGGAAGAGCAGGAGAGAGAGAGGAGGAGTAGGAGGAAGTGGAGGAAGACAAGAGAAAAGGAAAGGAAAAAAAAATCTTGGAATTTAGAGTTTGGATTGGGATTTTTCCCCTTCTATCTCTTTTGTATATTCCAATAAATCAGAAGCAAAAAGTCATCAGATACAGGCAGACTTTCTCAGTGTATCTGCCAGTTTCACAGTTTTCTTAAGTGTCTAGATCTACGTCCCCTTATAAATTTCATGTTTATCATGTGATATAAATAGAAGATAAAATGTTTATTTTTTAAGCTTTTAAAAATATTTATTCTCAAATATACAACTACTCTGCTAAAATGATTGATTTAAGAATTACATTTCTAGTAGACACATTTGTTAATATGCACAATAATTTAAGGGTATTTTTCTACAAAAATATTTATTTTTATACTAACTTTTGAAGTATTGAATCAGATCCCTTAAGGAAATACTATTTGTATGTAGTTAACCTGTAAGGCTAGCTTTATTCAAATATTTCTCAGTAAGGTTTTCTGAGGGGTAAGATTTAAATTAGAAACTAAAATATATAAATTAGAAACTAAAAAGAACTAAAAGAAGAGAAAATGTCAACTTCTGATACAGTCTATTTTGCACTTCAAATTTCTAATCTGTAGAATAAGAAAAATGATAGTGCTTTCTTAGTGGCATTGTGAGTTAATTCATATAAAGGTTAATGTATATAAATGGTTTATTACAATGTTTGGCACAATAATTTTACTCTTGTTATGTATAACTCAGTTTCAGATGTTGAAGAAACATTGAAGTTATTAATAATCTTACTTTTGTCATTTGAAGAAGTTAAATATTTATTATTAATAAGAATACTATCTTCTACTTTGAAACAGGAACCATTTTATGATCAAACAGTATTTTTAAAAGTTACTATTTATTTGGACATTGTTTTTTCTGTGCTTAAAATGAACCAACAATTTGGCATGACACAATACTATACCCTAGTTTAGATGCATATCAATACAATATTGTTTTCTTTTTCTTTTCTTTTCTTTTTTTTTTTTTTGAGATGGAGTCTTGCTCTGTCGCCAGATTGGAGTGCAGTGGCGCGATCTCAGCTCACTGCAGCCTCTGCCTCTTGGGTTCAAGCGATTCTCCTGCCTCAGCCTCCCGAGTAGCTGTGACTACAGGTGTGCCACCACCACGCCCAGCTAATTTTTGTATTTTTAGTAGAGAGGGGGTTTCACCATGTTGGCCAGGATGTTCTCGATATCTTGACTTCATGATCCGTTTTCACATTTATTATGCCACTAGAATATTCTTAGAAATACATGCTAGTCACTTAATATTAATGTGACTGGAAAATCCTATAATTCTTATCATCCCTGGCCACTTATGAATCCCTTTCTTTATCTGAAAACTATTACTCATCCTCTGTATGGCAAGCATTACCTTCTCTGTCAAGATTTGCTAGACTTATACCCACCAGTATGGTTGTTCTAAACTATGTAAAAACACAATTGTATAGATCCCCTACATTAAACATTTCTGGTTGCTCATCAACAGTCAACCCACTCCCACATACACACACTTGCATTCCCTTCTAATAGATCTGCCTTCCATTATAGAATATGAAAATGAGAGATGCTTTATCTTGTAATGCTGCTTTCCAAATGTGGTCAGTGGCACTTAAGAGAGCCTGCCTGGACATTTCTGAAGAAGGTGTTCAGGCGTGAGAAAATCAATGCCTTTGTAGCAGTCATCTTCCAGTCACCTCGTGACTGTGGGTAAATAAACCCAAGAACAGAAATCCGAGGAAAGCAGAGTTACATACAAGAAGGAATTTTCCTGAATCTTCCATGACGTGTGTCTCAGGAATAACCAAACCTGGAAATTTGAACTTCCTTGTTTGTTATGCTTGATGATAAACCTCTAGCATAAGGCAGTTTGGGTCTCATATCTCTTATTATTGCTGATACACTGCTCTCATACATACCATTCTAATTTATTGGCACACACAGTAAGCAATGAATAAATGTTTGTTGAATGAAAGCAATAGAGAATCACTTTCCCTTTTCATATTCAAATGCTGCCTAACAAGATTATTAGTATTAGGTTGATGCAAAAGTAATCACCGTTTTTGCCATTGAAAGTAATGGCATTACATTTCAGCAAATAACTGGAAAGAAAATAAGGCCACAAGGCACTTGTAGTGCACAGAATAAAAAACAACCTACACAATTTTTACACAGTGGGTATTCCATTCTAAAATATAGGAAAAAAACATTAAATTAATTTATCGTGGTTTATGTAGATTGGGTAGCAGTTAAGATTTACATTGACTAAGTTTTATTTGAGCCACTAGAATGAATAAAATGCTATAAAGGAGAGCCAAAACACTGAATTCACATTTTAAAAATGATTTCTTCCATTAATTGTTTTCCTGTTCTCAATAATTCAACATTATAGAGCAGATAGCCCATTGAATTATATGGTTGTAATTAGGTTGTTCCTTTAGCATGTTTTATGCCTCAGTATTTTTAGGCTTCCAAAAACGTCTTATATGGGCTTTATATAAAGCTGTCTTTAAATGGAATTGTATTTTGCCTCAGAAAATATTGTACTAGAAGCATATATTCTTTGTCCAAGTGTTAAAACTAAAATAATATTTTACCTATTTTTATATATATATACTACAAATTCTCAAATGAAAGATTTTTGACACATTGATTATAAGCAAAACTTATTTAGATTTCTGTAAATCATTAAATATATGTTTTTATGTATATATGTATATATACATAAATGTATCACTGTTATGACTAACTAAATTAGAATTAATCATTTTAAGTGTATGGCCAATCATTATAAATTAGCAGACAACAATTTATCTTCAAACTTTTCTAAAAATGGAGAATTCAGGGCTTCCATTGAGAAAGGAACCTGGTCCTCTCCAGCCATGCCACAGATGTGTGTGCCCAAATAATGGGGTATTATAAACTGAAAAGCAAGGACTCCTGTCCATCCTTTTGTGAAAACAAAAATCAATTCTGCACATAATTTCTTCTATGCACTCAGAAAGTAAAATTCTACATCTTTTCTTTACCTAAAGTTAACTTCTGTGTTTGTACCATCAAATATTTCACAAATCTTTATATTCGCTTCTGTTTTTTTCTTTTATTTTCTCCACATGATCATGATCTCTCATGCATTTTATTTGTCAGACCTCAAATGGAACATTTTTTTTTCTAATCAAGTATGAGAGTTTATTAGAGAATTATGAGAAATTTGTATTCTTATTCTTAATTTTTATGTGCTAAATTTACTTTCTTATTAGCCTCTGACATTCGATTATATATGGAATTGCAATTTAGGGCCTAAGTAAAAATGCTACAGTGTTGAGTCAAAAAAAAAAAAAAAAAGCTTTGGAAAAAAAAAACCCTTCATTTAATAAAGGTAAAACATTCTTCACAATCATGATAGATATGCCAGTGTTTGTTCTGAAAAATACTGCTTTGGTCTTATGCTTCAAAATGACTTCAGTGGTTTGCAATATAATGATTATGAATTACTTCAAATACATATTTTTCACAATGACAGCTTTAATTGATATGCTCTAATCATTTTGGATTTAACTAAATAGCTTATTATTTCCAGTCATGAGTACTTTCTATTTGTTATATTAACACAATATATTTTCAATCATTTTTAGATATATTTCCAAATGTCATGTGAAAGTAGTATTTGCTTTGTCAGTGTCATAAGAGGTATTTCATGTGAGATAACAAATGTTTTAGTACTGCATAATTTAATGATGATAAGCATTTTTATCATTGTCAGTCACAGTATTAGTATTTTATTTAAGTAATGCATTTAATTTATTCTAGAGTAAGTTTATACACTATTATATAAATAGAGACTTATAAATTCTAGCTGCTTCTGAACCAGGAAGGCAGTAAGGCAGTTTTCCCCTGAAAAGAATTTTTATTTGTTGTTTATTTTGTTTTATTGCTCAGTGTGAATGCCTGGTGTCTTGAGAAAATGGAAGCTCTTATTATATAAGTCTTTTGTGACAGACTTAACACTTTTATAGTAATTGTATAATTAACTCTCATAATGTGATACTTTAAGGAAAAAGATGACATGCTGTGTTATATTCAGCAACGTAGTCAGATGTCCTAATTCACTAGTCTCAAGTGTTTCATTTCTGAACTGCTTACACATTTCCAGTTTTGTCCAAATCCTTCAAGAAATTTAATGATCATTAAGCAATTTTGCCTGAGAATGATAATTATAAAAATATGTGTAGATGTACATAACCATAATACAAACCATTTGACAGTTAGATTTGAGCTGGTTTTACCAGATCTTGCCAACTTTCATCATAGGAGAATGCACATTTCTTTCAGACTCTCTTGGTGCATATAAAAGAGATTTAGAATGGGTGTTTGGCTGAGCACATTTCAAATACAATGTAAATTTTAGAGACATCTGAGAAACTTTAAAAAAAATTTAGATAACCTTTAAATCCCTCACTCACTTTTAGGAAGTAAGAAATTAGATGATATTTGAGGATTATTTCCTTGGAGAGAGCTGTGTTGCCCCCACTGACTTTAAAAACATTTGAGGTGTAACCTATTCATCCCATGTCAAGATAGAAAGACTCCAAGGAAACCATGTGGATGATTAAATTAAACACCTATGCTACAGTTCACAGAACATTTCAACCTCACCACTTGAGAAATAGAAAGGGTAAGAAAAGATCCTAACAAAAGGAAGCCCAGGCAGGCATGAACAGATCTCAAGAAAGAGAAACTAGAGATTAACTCAGGATACTTCAGGGCCAAGGAAGGGTTAAGCAATGGATCTCAGTAGAGTTCACCACTTGCATAACCAATGCTGCTCTAATGTGTCTCTTGCAATTGATGGTGTCTCTGGAGAAACCACAAATGTACTGATAAGAAAGTGCCAGCTTTAAATAATAACCAGTCCAAGCCAATGCCCGTTAACTAAAAATTTGGCTGTTCCTCACACATTTCTCTCACCATGTCCCAAAGCCAAACATTC
The DNA here is from genome assembly GCF_043159975.1 of Macaca nemestrina. Lineage (NCBI taxonomy): Eukaryota > Metazoa > Chordata > Mammalia > Primates > Cercopithecidae > Macaca > Macaca nemestrina. The sequence continues at coordinate 39,728,871 of NC_092138.1, forward strand.
TGAAACTGCCTTTGGCTAGCTGGAGGAAGAGAAATAGTACAAAGATTGAACAAGGAGATGGAAGGAAGCTGATGACTCCATCTTTCTTAGACTACTAGCCTACAAATGGCACAAACTTGGCCAAGAAGAGAGGTCTCAGCATTAAATAACCATAGGACTGGACATAAACTGACATTGTTTAAAAGATCTGAAATGATTGTGAACATATTTTTTAGCATCTAAAAATTACTGGAAAAGTCAAATGACCTGCCTAAGTTTCTCAAGAGTCATGGAAAAAAAACTGTTTTAATAGAGTGAATTAAAAAAGACAAAGATAGACAAAAAATCATTTTGTTTATCTTAGCCCACAATCTGTGCTCATCCGGAGCAGTCACAGTACAGTTACAGTAATAAACCTGCCATCACAAGGGGTCACTGTTTTCTCAGTGGAGGAGCACTGTCAGTAATTGCATACAGCAAAATCTGAACCTCCCCACGATTTCAGTGTAGTTTTTACAATAGACAATATTATGTATCATGACTTTGACACAACTATCACGGTGGGGACTGGATTCCATGTACATTATACATTTACAAGAATTATTTCCTCAGAAAAAGGAAGTTGTGGTCTCACAAGCAAGTAAGACACTTGGTTTAGCGAGTGTCTTAAAAAAAAAAAAAAAGACATGAGAAGGATATCAAATTGCAACACATCACAAAACCTACAGTGCTTCTCAGGTGACAGAGAAATAGCTCCAATCGATTTTAACATCCCATTAAAGCCAGCCAGCAAACCAGAGAATGTATTGTCTGCAATAATAAAGAATTTCTCTAGAGACTTGGCCTTGGTAAAATAAATAAAAAGGGGTAATTCTTTCTATTAATTCAGTTCACTCTGGCCATTGATAGGAATTAGAGTCAGATTCCTGAAAATCTTACACTTGGGGGGAAATGTCTACTATAAATAAATAGAAAGTGAAATACAATGTGAATGATTATATTATGTCATATATCTGTAGGTAACCAAAATTTCTTCTTCCAGTAATTAAAATATATGTTTAGTGAATGAATGGGGACTTTTCATCATGTTGTTAAAAATAGTTGTTTGAGATAAAAGCACAGGCATTAAAGCTGGGGGGAAAGAGAGGCAGATAGAATTTGACCTTTTCCAAACTGTCAGGGAAATAAAGATTCTGTAGTTCGCAAACACGGCTCACCATCATGGAGAGACACATAGGTACCTCCTTCCAACAGTATTTTGGCTGTGCTAAGTTTCTATACAAAAGTACCAAAACACAATTAATATTTGGTCAGGTGTAAGCATGTCACATGTATTATAAAATATAAAAGGATAAGAGAAGAACATACATGTTCAGATAATATATGTGGAAGCATTTGTTATAATAATATATGGCACATAAGGTGATTCTCGCTGACACTGTCTATTGAAAAATTTTGAACATTGAACTTACCACGGTTATGGCAAAAATATATTTTTTCTAAAAATATTTATGTAAATACATATGCACATATATGTAATAGAAACTGCTAAAGTATTAATGAAATAAAATAATAGAGATTGAAGTTTCCAGTAAAAGGCATTGAACTAAATGGTGAAATATGAGAGCATTACCTCTTACTTTGATATGAATTGCCTTTTTCTCCTTTAGATGAGGGTGATTATTTTGTTTTTCCTAATGGATTTTGTTTCCACTGATGAATTTTAAACATGACTTACAAATATATTGGATTACACTTTTCTTATTCTTATAATATTTCCCACCTGTCCATTGATGGGTAATATGGTTTGACTTTGTCCCCACCCAAATCTCATCTTGAATTTCCATGTGTTGTGGGAGGGATCTGGTGGGAGGTAATCATGAGGGTGGGTCTTTCTCGTGCTGTTCTTATGATAGTGAATAAGTCTCACAAGATCTGATGGTTTTTAAAAAATGAAGTCTCCCTGCACGAGCTCTCTTCTCTTGTCTGCTGCCATGTGAGACATGCCTTTCACCTTCTGCCATGATTGTGAGGCCTCCCCAGCCATGTGGAACTGTAAGTCCGTTAAACCTCCTTTTTATTTTAAGTTGCTCAGTCTTGGGTATGTCTTTATCAGCAGTGTGAAAACAGACTGATAGAGTAAACTGGTATCAGTAGAGTGGCGTGCTGCTGAAAAGATACCTAAAAATTTGTGGAATTGACTTTAGAACTGTGTAACAGGCAGAGGTTGCAACCGTTTGGAGGGCTCAGAAGAAGACAAGAAAATGTAGGAAAGTTTGAAATTCCCTAGAGACTTGTTGAATGGCTTTTACCAATATGCTGATAATGATATGGACAATGAAATCCAGGCTGAGGGGGTCTCAGATGGAGATGAGGAACTTGTTGGGAACTGTAGCAAAAGTGATTCTTGCTATTTCTTACCAAAGAGACTGGTGGCATTCTGGTCATGCCTTAGAAATTTGTGAAACTTTGAACTTGAGGGAGATGATTTAGGATATCTGGTGGAAGAAATTTCTAAGCAGTAAAGTATTCAATAGGTGACTTGGGTGCTGTTAAAGGCATTCAATTTTATAAGGAAAACAGAATATAAAAGAAAATCCCATTTTCTGTGGAGAAATTAAAGCTGGTTGCAGAAATTTGCATAAGTAACAAGGATTCAAATTCTAATCACCAGGACAATGAGAAAAATGTCTCCAGGGCATGTCAGAGGTCTTCATGGCAACCTCTGCCATCACAGACCCAGAGGCCTCGGAGGAAAAAGTGGTTTTTGTGGGTGGGGCCCAGGTTCCTTGGGCTGTGTGCAGCCTAGGGACTTGATGCCCTGTGTCCCAGCTGCTCCAGCTCTGGCTGAAAGGGGCCAATATAGAGCTCGGGCCATGGCTTCAGAGGGTGCAAGCCCCAAGTCTTGGCAGCTTCCATGTGGTGTTGAGCCTGTGACTACACAAAAGTCAAGAATTGGAGTTAGGGAACCTCTGCCCAGATTTCAAGTGTATGGAAACGCCTGGAAGTCCAGGAAGAGGTTTGCTGCAGGGGTGGGTTGCTCATGGAGAACCTCTGCTAGGGCAGTGTGGAATGGAAATGTGGGGTTGGATCCTCCACAGAGAGTTCCCACTGGGGTGCTGCCTAGTGGAGCTGTGAGAAGAGAGCCACCATCCTCCAGACCCCAGAATGGTAGATCCACTGACAGCTTATATCGTGCGCTTGGAAAAGCCACAGACACTGAATGCCAGCCTGTGAAAGCAGCTGGAAGGGAGGCTGTACCCTGCAAAGCCACAGGGGCAGAGCAGCCCAAGACCATGGGAACCCATCTTTTCCATCAGCATGACCAGGATGTGAGGCATGGAGTCAAAGGAGATCATTTTGGAGCTTTAAGATTTGACCGCCCTGGTGAACTTTGAATTTGCACGGGGTCCGTAGGCCCTTTGTTTTGGTCAATGTCTCCCATTTGGAATGGCTGTATTGCCCCAATGCCTGTATCCCTATTGTATCTAGGAAGTAACTAATTTGCTTTTGATTTTACAGGCTCATAGGTGGAAGGGACTTGCCTTGTCTCAGATGAAACTTTGGACTGTGGACTTCTGAGTTAATACTGAAATGAATTAAGACTTTGGGGTACTGTTAGGGAGACATGATTGGTTTTGAAATATGAGAACATAAGATTTAGGAGGGGCCAGGGATAGAAAAATATGGTTTGGCTGTGTCCCCATCCAAATTTCATCTTGAATTTCCATGTGTTGTGGGAGGGCAAAGGTGGGAGGTAATTAATCATGGGGGCAGGTCTTTTCTGTGCTGTTCTCCTGATAGTAAATAAGTCTCACAAGATCTGATGGTTTTTAAAAAACTGGAATTTCCCTGCAAAAGCTTTCTTATCCTGTCTGCCGCCCTGTGAGATGTGCTTCTCACTTTCCACCATGATTGTGAGACCTCCCCAGACATATGGAACTGTAAGTCTCTTAAACCTCTTTCTTTTGTAAATTGCTCCAGTCTCAGGTATGTCTTTATCAGAAGCATGAAAATGGACTAACACAATGGCTTTGACAAGATTTTGTGAGTAAAATGTTAAGATAGGTGAGAAGGTGAGAAAGGAGTCAAATATATTTCTAAGTTTCTTTTGGGGAAACTGGGTAGATGACCCTTTAACAGAAATGGGAAAACAAAAGAAAGGGGTTTGTGGGAAAATATTGGGAAAATATTAGGAACTCAATTTTCACATATTGTAAGGTAAGAAGCTAGTGTGCTATCAAATAGATATGTTGATTTGTTTATCAGAAATGAGGCCTTAGGGGTACATATTGATTTGAGTGTCACGAAATAGAAATGACCCTTGAAGCTACAAGGGTAGATGAGTTCTATCATGAAAGCTATAGACTGAAAAGAGAAGAAACATGAGTGACTAGACTAATGTTAACCCCTAGGAGGGATACCTGGGAGAAGGGAAGGCTCAGGGGAATAAGAAGGGTCAAATATATGAGGAATTGGTGGTTCACACATGCAGAAACAACTTGGGTTAAATGGTTTCTTACTATAGCCATTTAATTTTCCTCTTTTCTCCTCATAGTATAACATCTGGTAGCCCAAAACTAAAGACATTACTAAGAAAAAAATTAGTAAGCTTATCCATGACTAAGGGATTCTACAATACAGTGATCATAAATGATGTGTGTCAACAGATGGCAACTTGCCAAAGTATCTTTGGAGCTATTCTATGGGACACAAGTTATCCTTCCCTATTATTTGGTACTTTGATTCTCTATATAACTACCTTCCTGAAATTCTTTCACTCCCTAGACTTTCCAGAATAGGAATATTCAAATAAGATCACTAGGGACTCTTCTAAGTCTCCTCAAACTCTTGCTATAGTGAATTTTTTCCACATCAGCCACATGTACAAGCTTATTTGTATGTATAAATGTAAAAACACACTTGCTACCTTGCAACATGCAATATATCTGTTCAATCTAATGCTTAGAATTAGTGTTTTTGAAGAGTCCTTGAGTATCAAATAGAACTTCTGGAAGTAGATAAAAATCAGGAAAAGCAGGGGATTTTTAGGATTGAGATTCCCAAAATCTTATTCTAATTAATTTCTATACATGACTTTGTTGTTATATCTTTTTACATTTCAACTGTATGCAGTTTATATTTTTTACTACTATAAAGATAGTAGTAAATTTACATGATTTTATAGCAATGTATATGAACTTGGGTGCAGATTGAGCATTTGTAACTAATGAAGTATTCCACCCAAACCTCCACTAATCAGAAAGTGAGGGCATGAGAAGTGCTGCTGAGTCTGTAGTTTACATGAACTGGGGAAGTTGAAATTAACTAACGGTGACCTGGATGTGATAAATATTTTAAGGAGCATGTAAGTGTGTGTGTGTGTATGAGTGTGTTTCTGTATGTGTACCTGTAAATGAGGGAGGGAGGGAGAGAGAGAGAGAGAGAGAGACAGAGAGAGAGAGAGAGAGAGAGAGAGAGAGAGAGAGAGATGGCAAATTGGGAGGAGTGTTGCTCAGAAACATGATACCAAGAAATACTAATGCTATATACTGGTAAGGGAGAAACAATGCATCGAAACATAATGGTTACATATTTGACTTTATGGCATAAAATTTATATATAATAAGTATAGTGTATTAGCTTTTTAAAAATCATAGCTTCAGATCTCTTCGTGGATCCTCACTCAACTATTGCTTGTGAGCCAAGGTGTAAATATATATAATATTCTAAAAATTAGCTGTAAGTAATACTAGCACAATTTTAAAATTAAAAATATTACTTTCCATTCCAGCACATAATTTTCATTTTATATCTATGAGTTTTAATAGCACTCCTATTACTAGAGTAATGAGAAGGAAAAGTGAAATCATATTATACGTTTTTTCAAAAAAGAATTATTCTATAATTAGCCAAGCAATGATGTTGATATCTTTTGAGTCATGCTAGTTGTACATTAAAACCAAGTCAAAGACTGTATTATATTGAGCATTAAAGAGAAAAATTAGAATGAGTGAGACTTACCAGTGTACAGCCTCCCCCCACAAGATGATTTTATGACTGGAGGATGAAAAGTATCAAACTCCTCAAGATTTCCCTGGAAGGAAAAGTGAGAGATAGCTTTAATTCACATTTTCTGGCAGTTGTATTATGTCACATTTAAGTCAGTTGTTCAGATAAAAAAGGAGAACAGTAAAAACTACCTTAGAGATAAATGAAGTTAACAAATTAATGCTAAGAAATGATATCCTAAAATGAGAGTCTATATTATTTCCTTGATGTAAAGTATTGTAGCCAATAATATTTAAAGAATATACAGAATCTTTTGGAAGAATCAATATCGTTAAAATGGCTATACTGCCCAAAGCAATCTACAGATTAAATGCTGTTCCTATTTCACTACTAATGTCATTCTTCACAGAATAAGAAAAAACTATTCTAAAATTCATATGGAAAAAAAAATTTGCTCTGATATAAAAGCTCATGCTGTAGGATATTAATTTGTTGACTAACTACAAACCCACTTTTTAAAAATGGCAAACGATTGTCTTCAATTCACAAATAAAGCTAAAACTAAATTTATCTGCAATTCTATCTTTCTTACAATAACCTCTAATTATTTAACCACTATTCCTTTCACTAAATCATTTCTTCCACATAAATTCTTGCCTTTTATTCTTTCTTCTTCTCACATTCTGTCTCAGCTCCTGGTTCTACTTTTTTTTTTTTTTTTTAAAGAACTTTTAAGTTCAGGGGTACATGTGTGCAGGTTTGTTACATAGGGAAACATATGTGTCACAGGCGTTTGTTGTGCAGATTATTTCATCACCAGGGTATTAAGCCTAATATCCATTAGTTACTTTTCCTGATCCTCTCCCTCCTCTCAACCTCCCCCCTCCAATAGGCCCCAGTGTATGTTATTACCATCTGTGTGTCATGTGTTCTCATCATTAAGCTCCCACTTATAAGTGAGAAAATGTAGTATTTGGCTTTCTGTTCCTTTAGTTTTCTAAGGATAATGGTCTCTGGCTCCATCCAAGTCCCTGCACAGGACATGATTTTGTTCTTTTTTTATGGCTGCATAGTATTCCATATATATATGTAGCACATTTTCTTTATGCAGTCTATTATTGATGGTCATTTAGGTTGATTACATGTCTTTGCTGTTGTGAATAGTGCTGCAATGAACATACATGTGCATATGTCTTTATAATAGAACAATTCATATTTATTTGAGTATATAGTAATAGGATTGCTAGTAATAGGATTGTTGGATCGATATTATTTTTGTCTTAAGGTCTTTGAGTAGTCTCCACACTGTCTTCCACTGTGGTTGAACTAATTTACACTCCTACCAACAGTGTATAAGCATTCCTTTTTCTCTACAACCTTGCCAGCTTGTACTATTTTTGACTTTTTATGATAGCCATTTTGACTGGTGTGAGATAATATCTCATTGTGGCTTTAATTTGCATTTCTCTAATGATCAGTGATGAGCTTTTTCCCAATACGGTTGTTGGCCACATGTAGGTCTTCTTTTGAGAAGTGCCTGTTCATGGCCTTTGCCCACTTTTTAATGGTTTTTTTTTTTTTTTCTTATAAATTTGTTTATGTTCCTTACGGATACTGGATACTAGACCTTTGTTATAGGAATAGTTTGAAAAAATATCCTGCCATTCTGTAAGTCGTCTATCTGTTGATAATTTCTTTTGCTGTGCAGAAGCTCTTTAGTTTAATTAGATCTCATTTGTTGATTTTTACTTTTGTTGCAATAGCTGTTGGCATCTTTGTCATGAATTCTTTACCCATGCCTATGTCCTGAATGGTATTGCCTAGGTTATCTTCTGGGTTTTTTTATATATATATATATATAGTTTTAGGTTTTACATTTAAGTCTTTAATTTCTGGCTCTTCTTACTTCCCTATCTAGGTTGACCCTTGGTCTACCTCTCCACACCCTCATCATTTCAGCCTTCCTTCAGTCTCACCACCCTGCTAATTAACAACTCCAGACCTATCTTACAGTCCATTTCCTCCATCCCAAATGTTTTGGTGCCCAACTATGCTAGCTTAAGTTCCTTATTCATGAAATTCCTTATTAGTGGTTTCCTGATTAATAATAACAGTATACTTCATTTAAAAATTAGGCATGAAAAGATAAGTGAGTAAATACCAGCAAGACAGCCTGCTTCTGACAACTAACTTTGGCCCTTGTTCAGGAAGCAGAAAACCTATATCTTCATTTGTTTGTGTTTAAAACTTCAGAGGACATAGGTAAGTGTCTAAATCATGGGGTGGAACATACCTGACCAATGAATATTTCAGATTCCCACTGGTCTGTAGGTCTAAAATAAGCTTTATTCTTGGATATTCAACATTGGTATCTGGCAGTACACCCACTGATACTCATACTGCCTATCTCCCAAATAAATGTAGTATTAAGTATTTCAATGAAAGACACACATTTATTAATTATTTTAATAAAAGTCAGGACAGGTTAGGGCTGACAGTCTACATACACTAGTGGAGTCTCTGCTTTCTCAGGCCTATTTGGATCCCTTTCTTCTTGACATCTAAGACATAAAAATGGTAGATTGTTGACAGGTAAATGATCATCAACATGTTACCCACATACTTAATTCCCTGATGTATTTTACTGTTAAGCCTGGATAAACATTCTGAAGTCCATTTGCTTATTAAGCATCAAGTTTATCAGCATTTAAGCATCATATTCAGATCGTAGTCCACTGTAAAACGAACTGATCACTTAGATATCAAATCAAATAGCAGCAAGGCACACACACACACACTCATGCACACACACACACATATTTTGCCAGGGTTCTACAAACAGCACAAATAATTTTTATTTTATTTTATTTTATCTCATTTTATTTTATTTTTGAGATGGAGTTTGGTTTTGTCACCAGGCTGGAGTGCAGTGGTGCGATCTCAGCTCACTACAACCTCCGCTTCCTGGGTTCAAGTGATTCTCCTACCTCAGCCTCCCAAGTAGCTGGGATTACCGGCATGTGCCACCACACCCAGCTAATTTTTGTATTTTTAGTAGAGACAGGGTTTCATCATGTCAGGATGGTCTTGCTCTCTTGACCTCGTGATCTGCCCACCTGGGCCTCCCAAAGTGCTGGGATTACAGGCTTGAGCCAGATTCTTATTATTTATGTATTTATTTATTTAGATAGGACCTTACTCTGTTTCTCAAGGTGAGTGCGGTGGTATGATCATGGTTCACTGCAGCTTCAATCTCCCAGGTTTAAGTGATCCTACCAACCCAGTCTCCTTGAAGTAGCTGGAACTACAGGTATGTGCCACCATGCCTAGCTAATTTTTTAATGTTTTGTTTTGTAGAGACGGGGATTCACTATGTTGCCCAGAATGGTCTTGAACTCCTGGACTCAAACAGTCCTTGTGGCTCAGCTTCCCAAAGTGCTGGGATTATAGCACCATGTACCACAAAATAATATTTAAAATAGAAAACTGATATGGCTTGGATCTTTGTCCCCACCCAATCTCATATCAAATCACAATCCTCAATGTTGGAGGTGGGGCCTGGTGGGAGGTGATTATATCATGGGGTCAGTTTCTAATATTTTAACACCATCCCCCTTGGTGGTGTTGTAGCATGAGTGTGTAACCATGAGATCTGGTTGTTTAAAAGTGTGCAGCACCTTTCTGTACCCTTCCTCCTGTTCTGGACATATGCAGATGCCTGCTCCAGCTTCACCTTCTGCCATGAGTAAAAGCTCCCTGAGGCCTCCCTAGCCATGCTTTTGTGTATTGTGGAAATGTAAACGAATTAAACCTCTTTTATTTATAAATTACTCAGTCTTGAGTATTTCTTTATAGCAGTGAAAAAACAAGCTAATTCAGAAACTGACACATTCACTTTACATTTAAGGGTGGTTTAACCAAGACAAGTTTTCCATGGGAATTGACGACTAATATTTGAGAGAGCATCAATCTTTGTTTTCTTGGAAAATATGTCATTTATCTTACATGCAAAAAGATGTTTTGTTAACCTGAAACTTCAATATCTAGAAAATAATTCTATTGAAGGTAGCTTTAAAGAGAGTTCAAATATCTCATCTTAAATGAGAAAGAAAAACAAAACAAACAAATCTCTTAAAGGCTTTGTATCCTATATAGTTATTATGTTCTTCATTTTCTTTTCAGTCATGTTCTCTCAAAAAGTAGTTTAATTTCACTACCTCTATTTCCAAACCTTTTCGTCACACCTTGTACATGAGAATCTATCTACTGACATTGACATGTCTGAAATTGCCAATGACCTTCATATTGATAATTCCAAATGCAGACTTGCATTTATTTTATCTGTCACATCTAATATTTTGTTCTACTGAACATGGGTACCATTTTACAACTTATCTCCTAACTTCCATGATGCTACTGTTCTCTTTTTTTCTTCCTATAACTCGATTTATTCCCTCTTAATTATAGATCATGTATATCTCATGATATTTCTTCTCAGGACTTCATCTTTAACATTTTGCCCTTATCATTCTATAACATCTCTCATGATGGCTTAATACAAAGCCATGGCTTGAATAATAGCCTATTACTGTAAATCCCAAATAGATAGCCCCTAAATTGGACATTTTTACATGAATATCCTAAAGACACCTTTGATTCAACTTGTGAAAATATCCAATTACCTTTATTCTATTAATCTGATTTAGTGTTCTCTATCTCAGTGAACAATAACAATAGGTAACATTGATTAAGCACTTATGATGTATCTTACACTTCTGATATCTTATGTGGTTACTCCACAATCTCATATTGGAGATACTAATATTATCACCATTTTGAAAATCACAGAACTGATCCTCAAAGAGGTAAAATTACTTGCCTGAAATCACACAGCTAATAATTATTGGAGATGGGACCTGAACAGACTGCCTACACACTTTACTATTACACCTTGAAAATATTTGCCCAGTTGCACAAATCAGATAATTTGAACTCACTTTATATTTTTCTTTTATTCATCTATTCTCAGAGAACTGTAATCACTTAGTTCTCTAGATTACGGGTATAAAACATTGTATTATTGTTGTATCTATTCTCTCCCCTCAATCCTTATGGCCCTGACCTTGGTTTAGATCTTCACTTATCTCCCAGATTGTGTGAACAATTATTGCCCTTTACACTAGCCTCTAACACTGACCATAAACTTTAATCTCTGATCTTGATTCTAAACACTTTATTCTTGTGTTGCTTACAATGAGTCTAGGTACAAAAATGTATGACTATGAAAAAAGTTACCCTAAATGCCATCTTAGTTTTCAATTGGCTACATAAAAAAGGTGTATAGGCATGTGGTAGGTTTGTTGTTCACAACACTCTTCCCATCTCTATAACTCAATTTCCTATAGAATTAAATTCAAATCATCAACATTATAATTGAATTCCCAAAAAACTTGAAATCATCTGCAAAAATTATGAAATAAAAGTTATTATCCTATTTCTATTGTGACAATTTAAAACTTTTATTTGAATCAACAGAAAATGAATACAAAGAAAGACCATACTTTATTTGTCAGGTAAAGACTAAAAAATCCCAATTGTCCATGTCCCTATAGCCAATTATTTGAATACTATGCCAAAATAAAGTATTGAGAAAAAAGTATCCATATGAGTTTTCTCTACCAAAATGTAAGGTATATAAATCTCTACCAAAATGTAAGGTATATAAATCTCTATTATCTGTGTATGTTTACATATATACAATAGAAGTTGCAATATAAAATGGGGAAAGTTACACAAATAAGCTAGATTACTATTATGAATTCAAACTCATTTTAATTTCCACCTGAAAAATATTTTCGTTATATGGAGAACACTTAGCTTATGATCTAAACTCCTGGGTTAAAATGTCCTATCTATCTGTGTTCTAAGAAAAGTCACTAAGTATGGCCCTCAGTTTTCTTTTATGGGGGAAAAAAACAAAGGGGTATGATTTTACTACATGAATTCTAAGACTTTTTTTTTATTCTGCTTTAACCTTCTGACTGAGATAAATTTATCAAATTGGATACGACTGCTTTTGTATCATCATGTGAATCATAGAGAGGACAAAATTTAAAGATTAAAACAATCAATAAAACAATATTATGTCTGTTTGTCAAACAAAGAATATGAGACATCTGTGATTTAAAATTTGAGCTTCACAATTTTAATTTTTCTAACTTCTAAAGAAAAAATTCAGAAGCTTAAATGCCATTCTCCTAAATTGCCTTTAGTTCAAATGCATAGCAGTCAGAATTTCAAAGGCGTACACATTGTTTTTAGTAATGCATAGCTTTGCTGCAAAGTGAGGATAGGACTGGAATGAAAATAGTGAATGACAGCAGCAAAATCAGTGTTTGGTAGGTAAAACTCTATCTAGAAAATGAAGCTCAAATTAGAGAAAGAAGTGACAGAAGCAAGCTTTTTTTGGTTAAACGGATTCATAAAAATGAATGTGCTGTTGACCAGAGAACTCGAAATTCTTCCCAGTTTGTTGTAGTTTGATGTTATTGAATTAGGAACACTGACAGTTTTTATACATGCTGGATGTAGCTTTGAATAAATGGATAGCCATCCAGCACATTCAACAATTGGTCGAAACATTTTAGATACACCTAATAAGGGGTCCCAGGAGCAGATGTGCTTCTGCCCAGACTACATACTGAGAATTCCAATTATACAGGCAGCCAAATTGCTATAACCTAATTGCCAGTACCCTGAGTGTAGGATGCAATCACTGCTTATTCACCCTTGTTCTTCCAAATAAACATCAGTGATCCTCTCAACTTAACACACTACCCAGCTATGTAGGGAGAATCAGCAGCAAGCTACTTAGCAACCAGAGGCTATATTTGGTTTCTGCAGGCTTGTTTATGAAATTCACATAGTTCACTTCTTCCTAAATCAGTAGTCATAGTATAAAATGGCTTAAGCATTTTCTTCCCTAGCAATAAAAGATTCTTTCAAAAATGAGAGAGAAGAAATGAATCTAGTAAAAATGTATTAAATGCAAAATTAAATTGAGCACTGATAAACCTCACTTTTAAAGGTACTCAGTCAAATTGAAATGTGCTTTTCCATCTCAGTTTCACACAAAGTGCAATATGTGCTATTTGAAAATTAGATAATCTGCTTAAGAGCTATTATTGTGCAACTCCACCCTCTTGCTAACCAAATTTACTGTAATGTGGGTGAGATTGTTTTTGTTTCACAATTTCTATTTGCTGTCTTGAAGAGTGATACATTTTTAAATGTTTTTCATTTGCTTAAAGTAAATGTATTTCACTGTTTTTGAAAAACAAGAATGTAAAAACATAATTTTTCATAAAAGCACATGCTTTCTCTAAAAGAAAAATATATTTAAACAACTCACAAAAGCACATTATGCCGCTAGTGAAAGAAAACAGCTTTTAAATATAACTATTGTAAATGATATTTTGTTTTTTCATGCCCACACAAAAATTTGTCATTTGAGAAATGTGTAGTTGTATCTTGAGGTAGCTTGAAATTATGGAAAGACTGACTATATCCTTGAAGAGGTTTCAATTTTTATTTTGAATGTGCTAGAAAGAAAATAAATAGAAATGTGAAATTCAGTGGAATTGATTTCTAGGAAAATAAGGCTCAAAAAAACAGACTTTTAGATCTTATTTACAGAAAATAGCTTTCTGAGTAGGTCAATAACCCACTTTTAAAGCACCTAAAATAAGATAGGACTACTGAAATAAGCATATTATGTTTTAGAGCAACTATTTCAAATTTTTTATTTTCTAGCGTATAAAATCAAGGAGTGGAGAAGGTGCAAAATCCTTCAATTGCTGTGTTATATTAGAGGTTTTACTAGATTCATTACAAAATGTAATATGAGAAAGAAACATTAAAAAAACTCAGCAGTCTAGATATCAATGATATGAAAATGTCACAAACTGGTTTAATTTTACTGAAATTATAATTTTCTTTGCACAATCATATACAGAAAATGATTAAGCACTTTTACAAAACTGCATTACCTTGGACAAAGAAGAAAATTCATTTCTTAAAGTTAATGTAACTTAAATAACATATAAACTTTAGATCTATGCTGTAACCCATTAAGAGTTGCCTTCCCTATGAATCCTAAATATAACATATGATCTCATCTGCTCATGGCAAAATAACATCCTCCTTAGAAGCACATCTTCAGTGACAGAATTTCTGGAATGTATTCCTAGCTGAAGTAAAGCAGCATCTGCAGTACTACACAATCATCCTCAGAAGTATTGCTGTTTAGAAGCAGAACGACAATGAATAATGTTAAGAAATAGGGCACTGCCCCTGTGGGAACACAGTAGCAGAGGTAGCAAAATGCTAAAACTTTCGACTGCTTTTTTCCAGAGATTTAAACGCCAGCAAATAAGGCCCTGTAGGCATATAAAAGATAAGAGCAAATTTAACCCCCCTTTCACCTGTTCAGCTGCCACAGGGGTCATTTCTCTATGTGTAATTTAAAATTTGTTCCATTTCTGCCATACTATTATGCAGTTCAGAGGAATCAGCATAAAGAGGCATGCAGAGATAGAAGACTCAGAGATGAATCCTCAAAGTAGATTAATCTATTAAATGCAATCTATTAAAGCACCATAGATTGCCAACTTACACAAAGGTAGCTCTATAGAGCTGCAGAAAAGAAAACTCTCTGTCCAGACCATTTCCTGAGAACTGAGAATGCTGCTATCCCTGCTCTGGGGTAGAATTCCACCCTCAGCACTTTTAGACTACTGCCATATGCTGGGATCCTTATTAAGATGCAGTTACCCTCAGGAAAGGTAACAAGCAGAGCTACTAGCAGGACTGCTAATACATTAGTGTTGGTGAAGAAACTGACAGAGATGATGCTGATTGTGGAAGGTAAAATACAAAGAACTGAGAAAATTAGAGAACCCCCAGATGAGGGAGATGCAAATAGAAGACTGAAGGCTACATGGGTAGGTGTAGCTTGGTACCAACAGTAGCATACACTGTCCTTCTCCCCACCAGACTTCATTCAAATAAATCTAAATGACAAGTAATTATCCAGAATTTTAAAAATCTTGACAATAATTTATTGCAAATGGAAAGAACATTTCCAGGAGATTATTTATTTACCTAATATGAATGTATTTGTGAAAAAGTCTTTGAATCCCTGTAACATGTAAACAGTTGAAGAGTTTAATCTAAGAGATCAGTAAAGAAAGAACACTGAGTTTTAACTGAGAATACTTGAATTCTAATATAAGTTCTAACACAAATCAAGTGTGGTCATTCATTGGATATTTCTGAATTAGAGTACAGTTCTCATTTACACAGAGGGCAGTAAGAGCAGGTAATCTCTAGGACATAATAAAGCTCTAAAGACACAAAGCTATAGAAAATAAAATGTTTTCTGGTTGTAAATTAAAAATACAAATGTGATATTGCCTCTCTGATACACGTAGGCACCAGTTTTTACAAAACCTGCAATTTATATGTAAAACTAGTATCATATTAAACAATCAAAGTGAATAAAATCACATGGATTTGAAAGGTAGCATATCCATTGCTTTACTTAGAGATCAGAATGATGCTTGTGAAAGAAAGTCATTTTGATATTCCAACCATAAACTCCTCTCTTTCAATGTGATAATTTATCCATGGTGAGTATAGAAAACAAAGGCTGGCTATCACCAACTGGTAAAGGAGTAAAATCCTACAGCTTGGAGATCTTTGACTTCTCTCAGTGAAACTCTATAGGATTCAGAGGTTAATTTGGAGTTCCTATGAGCCTTCTAAAAAGGTCTGAAAATTTTGTGTAAAGTGCATATGCATATTTTTCTAAGATGTTTTATAGTTTAGGCCTGCAATTCAGAGTGGTTTATGATGCAAAAAAAGGTGAAATGGTGGTTCACACCTAAAGATCAAAATGACAGAAAGAAACAAGAAGAACTATGATGTTTCCAAGGAGATATTCTAGGTAAGGATGAAGCCACTGGTGCTGCAGAATCATCCCTCGATTATTTCCTGTAGGATCTATCTGCATACAGCTGCAAAATTCCAAAGTCTATTTTATCTTTAGTAAGATAAATATCCAAATTAGTGAGTGTACACAATAACTTGCAGTTCCAAAACAAGTATTTTGATCATAAGCTATGACAATTGTGATTTATATTAACTCTTCTATTTTGATTACCGGCTATTTTTTATTATTTGTAACACAGAGACAAAAGCTCAGAGTTTTTAACAAATATTTAGACCCCTCAAGTTCCCTTTGAAGAGGGTCTAACATGAGAGAGAGGAGGTCCGTCTTGGGAATGTCATGAAAGATACCAGGGGAACTTCTTTCTTGTTCAACACCCTGGCCATCTGCTGTTGAAGATATTTGTAATTCACCGGAAATGTGAATGTGTGGAATGGATATTCTCCCTATAATTGTGTTTGTGAGTATTTTTAGCAGGAGTAAGAGAATAATGTCTATGAGTTTCTATCTAAAAAATTACTTTGCGATTGACTACTACAGAGGCCATAACAGATTATCATCAAATTTTAGAGGATATAAATTATGCTACTAATTTTTTCTTTATATTTAAAAACTGTTCAGCAATGAAGTCGTTGTTCTAATTCATTGTGCTGGCTCTGTATCTCAGAAGAATATGTTTTCAGATGTAAAAAATGGGATCAGACTTAGTTGATACTTATATTTCTTCATAAAAAGAGATTGAACAGAGGTATTAAAATCATTGCTATCTGAACAAATGTACAAACGAAGTAGCCACAAATACAGAGAATCTAGATTTGAGAATTATCAAATAATTTGCTCTCATTTTGCATATCTCAGTGTTCTCAAACATTATCTCACTTAACTAGCGCTAGAACCATATTAGATAATAAATGTCATACACAATACACAGACTAAGAAGTTAAAGCTCAGGGAGGCTGGGAAATTTTCTGAAGTTATCAGAGAGAGTAAGCAATAGAGCTGAGACTGGAACCCAAATTAAAATTATTATTATTATAATCATAGAGTAACACAAACCTTCAGAAGCTATAGGATATATTTTGCAACTCCATCAGAATAGACACAATTTTAGTTATCGTGGGCTTAGTATCCATTACACTGACATTTTGGGACCATTCAATATTATCTCTCCCTTTTACTATCAGTTTATGAGTCATTTCAATAAGAGTCAACTAATAATTACAGTTCCAGAATCTCCTGCATATTGCAGAATATAGAGGCTACTCTCTCTGCTGTTCCAGATGGTATGCATAATCAATGCAGAAATTTCTCAGTATGTATTTTGGGAAAGAACATTTATTCAAGATTCAGAGGTCAAAATGAGGTCTGGTAATCATCCATGAACTCATTTGCTCATCCTGTTTTGCAATTTGAATTATTAGGAGACAGTTCAGAAAACATGTATTTTAACTTTTCTTTGGCCAAAGTAGCATCCCTTTATTAACAGGCAAATTTGTTCAGAAGTTTCTTAAATAAAAAAATTATTTTTTGGAAAAACATTTTAACAATTAGCAAAACACTTAAAATGGGAAAATAATGTTTAAATATTAGAAGAGTGTCATAGAAGTGAATTCATATAAATTGAAAGTCTTGGGACAAGCAAATTAGCATCTGTATAAAGTGGCTACAGTAGTGTATATATCTGCAGTTAACCTGAATGAAAAATAGCCTTGCTTATAAAGGATTGTTTATATTGCAACTTTAAAACAACAAATGTGACCTCAGAAGTATCTGTCTAAACAATAAGATATTTTTACATTCACTATCTGCCTTGATGTCTATATTTTCAGCTATCATTTTGAGAATAATATCTAAGTTATTTGGAGTAAACATAAAATAGAAAGAATGAAATAGATTTAGCTAATATGCTCTTAAGATCCATAAAACTATATTGTATTATAATCACTTATTTTAAATATATAGCTTATTTGATAAAATTTCATAATATGTAAAGATGACTACCTCAGACAACATATCTCGTAACAAAGCAAACATTTGCTACAAATGCTTTGCCACTAGTCTGTGCTGTTGTATCAGAAACATTTATTTTCATCAAATGATTTTTTTTTTTAAAAGGAGCTAGTTTCATTTATTCTGTGTTAAGAATCACAATTGTATGATATCTCATGATCTTTTCCATTTTCTATAATATTGGGGAAAATTGTCATTTAAAACAAAATATAAATCTAACAATGGTCCTTTTTGTTTCTAAATCCAAGAAAGGTGACATTTTTTAATACTTATTGTTAAACTAGAAAATATGAGGCATGATAAACTACAAAATAATACCTTCCTTTAATTTGATATACAAAAATATTCTAGCAGCTGGATTTTGGAATGATCAACTAATTTGCACACATTACTAACAAATCATCATTAAGTGGCTTTTCCAGATGACTTCATTAGTGACAATAGATAAACACAGAAAAGTCCAAAGCATTAGAGATAACTTTAATATTCTATTCTGCTTTATGTAATTACTTTCTCAGTTATCCCCCAAATTTTTAAGATTTCCCTGGGTGAAACACAATTGCATCTTTGAATTTCTAACTTTTCATCTTAGAAAAATTTCTTATTGTTCATTGAGGAATTTGAGAAACTTAAATTATAGCCGCAATGTTCAAAGTTGTTTCAGGGATTTAGAAAAATATGGACATTTAAAACCAAAAGTAATCCTGTAATCTTTTTTTTTACCTTTAAAAATTATTATTTTTTTAAATTCCCTACATTGATTTTTCTAGGCACATGACACTCTGAAAAACAGAATGAAAAATATGAAAGTATATGAGAAGTTGCCTCAGATGCTTCAAAGTTTATCCGAAAACAAGGTATATCTAAATATAGATGTTATTTACTTGCAACTATGCAACATTTGTTTTAGAGAAAAATACATTCAATTAAACATGGACCACTTACTTGAAATGATAAGATGGATGATTGCACTAGGAGAGCAATTAATATTCCTCACTCAATTAACAAAGATTCACAAGTATATGCTGTTATTCTGGGTGATATTTCTACAGTGAAGATAAGTAAGTTTAGCGAAATGCCTTCTTTGTTTAAAAAATGGAAATACCGCAAAAACTGTGCTAGTCTCAAAACATCACTACACCTGTCATATAAAAATACGTTTTGCACACTCAGTGAACAACAATTATAGCCATCCAAAGTGAAATATTTTATCAATAAGTAGATCAAATATGCATGGAAATTGTATATTCAATTTTAAATGCCAAGGACATTTTGGTCCCATGAGTGTTTTACTACATAAACATCTTTTTCTATCTTATATGACAAAGAATGATTTTTAAGAGTCAGCTCACCTATAGTTTGAATACTTCCACCTATAGCGTATGTAAGTTAAAAATATTATTTTGTGAACATAAAATTACAACATCTGAAGACTACAATATGAAGGAGTACCACTGGTGTGCAAATCTCTGTTCCAAACCTTTAATAAATATGTTGATCTAGGATTGTGTCTTAACCTATCTCTATTTTAGTTACCTCATCGGTAAAATGAAGATAATAATTGCAACTAACTCTGTGTGTGTGTGTGTGTGTGTGTGTGTGATAATGCCTGTAGATATTTTAGCATATGTGGCATTTGCTGAGCACACAATGATTGTTAGATATACATTACAATTATTTATTTCACTTTATTAGTTTGAATAAATAAAATTCTGGAGAGCAAATCAGGTTCTACAAAATGTAGCTGAGGAAAATATCTTCCTTGTGTTTGCAATTTAGCATCCCTGGACTTTTGTTTCAACACTGCCCACATACTTTTTTTTTCCCACTTCTGTGGCTCCAACATTTATACCCCTGCCAAAATTTGTGTTGACTCTATAGCTATGAAAACATTGAAATTTCATTTTTTTTCATATGGCACATCACTGTAAATAGGATAACATTGGAAAATTAAGTTTTATTCTCACAGTGTTAATTTGTTTACTTCCTTGAAAAATCAGGTGGGTGACCATAGGCAATTCATTTAATTTTACTCAGACGTAATTATTTCATCTACCAAAGACAACTACTAACTTCCCAAAATTGCTGCAGGCGTGGTTAAATGGGCTAATACAGGTAAAAAGCCTAGCACAGAAACATTAGCTCCTCTCACTACCCACCTTATTCTATTTGTTTTCCTGTCTTTCCAACAGGATTATCAAATGATCCTCACTCTGATAGTTCCCATCACAACAAAGTGAACTTTTCAGTTTCCTAAGTAAGCATTTGCTGTCTCTGAGTTGTGTGCTACTCTGCTCTTGAATCTAGCCATCCATTTCTTGCTGCAAAGCAGAAAACATATACAAGGTTTCCTACATGAGACAGATATTTGTCACATTTTTATTGCCTGGTTTTCTAACATCTACCAGGGACTAGTTCCTTGATCTTCTGCATTGCTTTATTGCTTGCCTTAACCTCAGCCCTCGTGTCCTTTGTACTCCTTGTTCTGCTTTGCTAACATTTTCTTCTTAAATTCTTACTTCCAATCTCTGTTTCAGTTCTGGTCAATAAGTACTCAAGACTCACTAGCCCCCAGTACTTCAGGTCTGCTTACTGACCCCTTATATTGTTTATACCCATGACTTCATGGTGACCTTCAACTTCGGTGTAAACCCTGGGTACTGGCTTCTTATATAATCTTTGACCTGTGCTTCTGACCATTGCTATCTGGATTCATTATAGCAGTCTACTTGTCTTTATATTCACTGATTCATTTTGGTTTCCAGTTTCATTACATATCTCTAATCCCTACTCTTCCAGTGACTGATTCTCATATTTTATACTACTAATTTCATGAATACTCTAAAACCACTCTAGAAACTGCTAGGGGAAAACATCTTTGAGGAGGTAGGATTTATGACGATTATTAGCATGTAAGGCAAGGAAAGAAGTTTCCTATAACTTTTCATTCATGTATTTAATCCTCTTAGCTCCTTATCAACCCTGAAAACTAATGTTGACCATCAACTCCCATCCTTCCCCAAAACAAATCCTATTATCAAGTGTTTCTTTCACTAAAATGTTAACAATTCATAGTAACTTAAATGGTAAATTCCCCAAAGATATCTGATTTTTAACAGAATCAAGTTCACCAAGAAAGAGCAGAAAGGTGGTGGTGGGATGATCATGCAGGTTTAGGATGTCTGGAATTATAAGCTATTTGAGGGATTAGGAAGGAGCCTTGACACTCGGTTAGTTCAAGAGCAAAAGAGAGCTGCAGTCCTTGAACTGGATAAAGATGAGGTTTGAGAAAAAAGATGGAGATGTTTAAAATGTAAGTGTCATAAAAGAAATGAGAAAAGCAGAGCATTAGAGAAAAAAAAAAAAGCAGTGATGTCAATTGGAAGCTAGAGCAGACACTGATACCACTTCACTGTGGCGTTTGTGGAAAAAGGAGGCATGGAGTGTTCAGGCTGGAAGGGATCCCTGCAATCATCTAGTGCAGCCTCCTCATTTTTCCAGGACAGACATTTAACATACATCATTATTTTCCTGCTTCTTATTGGTCCATACTTAGAAACTGGTCCTGCATGTTCAATACTTTCAGAAATAGTAGCTTCTTTAGAACATACTGAACTGGATTAAAAGGAGAAGCAGCTTCTCTGGTTTAAAAAAAAAAAAAAAGAAAAGAAATGAAAAAAAAAAAACTCTTCTATATGTGTGTAGAACACACTTTGCCATCTGTTCCTTTTTCCACTTCAAGTCAGGTTCCCTTTTTTATATCCAGTGACGTAATGCTGCAAAAGATTTGAGGTCATTGTTAATAGAGTTATAAGGGAATCTTTTGCAGAGAAAGTTAATTTGCTATATATACTATGTGAGGGATATTCATAGTTTTCCAACAGTGATGTTCTACAGTTTATAAGAATTTTCAGTTAAGAAAGACCAGTGCATACCAAGTAGGGCTGATTTCATTTCAAATATTTTTAAATAAAACGTTTATAGCAGTGCTACCTGTAAATATTCTAGTGACAACTTAATGCTTGATGAGTAGAAATGCTTGCAGGCCAAGTCCTTGTACTTATCTAAAATAGCAAAACATTTACACCTGACAAGGGACTTTGGTGTGAGTCGATTAGTCAAGTTTCATCTTATTAGGGTAGCCTGACCTGTCTCAGAATCTAGTCAATTATTTTGTCACTTATCACAATCTAATTATAGCAGTTATCACAAACTTTTTTATGTGCTTATTTACTTTTTCATCAGGAAGAAGTTCTGTGAAGCCTGAGAGCTCATCTGTTAGTGCCATTCCTTATTACCAGCACCTGGAATAATAGGTTCAAAATAAATAACTGTGGAATTAAAGGACAAATGGGAATTTGAGAAGATTGTGGCATGGTGCCTGAGCAGATCCCCAAGAATGAGGGTGAATAAGAAAAGAGGCAGACAAAGCAATTATGTTTCAGGGGCAGTAAGGTGGGGATGTGCTTGGCCATACTTGCAGACTGCTGCAATAACCTTAAAGAAATTATGATTCGGCTGGGTGCGGTGGCTCACGCCTGTAATCCCAGCACTTTGGGAGGCTGAGGTGGGCTGATCATGAGGTCAGGAGCTGGAGACTAGCCTGACCAATATGGTGAAATCCCATCTCTACTAAAAATACAAAAAAAACTAGCTGGGCATGGTGGCGTGTGTCTGTAGTCCCAGTTACTTGGGAGGCTGAAGCAGGAGAATTGCTTGAACCCAGGAGGCGGAGGTTGCAGTGAGCAGAGATTGTGCCACTGCACTCCAGCCTGGGCATTAGAGAGAGACTCCGTCTCAAAAAAAAAAAAAAAAAAAAAAAAAAGACTCTATGTCAATTTAAAAACTAACTTGATTTGGTACAATAAAACTAACAAACCTTAAGCAAATGTTCAAAATATGTAAAATTGTATTTGCAGTAAATGATTATCTAATAAACCAAAAATAAGACAAATATCCATGGAACTCTCCCAAATGTATATCCTTACCTTATTTTATTTTACCATACCTTTCATTCTTAACCCTAAATTTCCCATCCAATTTTGGGTGAGTTGTGAGTCTCCATACATATTGGACTCCAAAAAATGCTCTATCTAACCATCTATTAGAAAATTACATAAAGTCAAATGTTGATTCACTTTCCTGTTTCAACACTGTGAGAAGGGTAAGCATATGTAATGCTTATTTTTCATAAATATTAAAACTTCCTAAATAATGTAAAATACATATTATCCCATGCTATGCTAAATGTACTTTAAGCATAATAAAAGTTGTTATATTCTCACAACAGATTTGACACCCACATAAAAAAGAAAAAAAATGCAGAAGCCACTGAATTCTGGGTACCTAATATATTACTTTCTGCAAGCATGGAATGAAGTCATTTTTATTTTTAAGCAAAGAGTTCATTTTGTATGTTAGCGAAGAAAAAGAAAAGAATATCCATAATTTTGAAGAAAAGAGTTCTGTTTCAGGAAAACATGACCTAACTATCTTTTGGTAATTAGTGCTCAGTACTATTTTTAAAGTATTAGAAAGAGTAACCAGTACTCGTTCTTCTCCTACTGTGAGCCCTCTTGCAGTTAGCACATTTTAATTCATCTTCTCCTGTTGTCAGTCATCTGTAGTTTCTTTCCTCCATGATATCTGTGATATTACAATCTTTCTTTTCTTATGTCAAGGAACGGTGTATTGCTTCTTCTGTGCCAGGCATCCTCTACCCCTTTTCTGTAGTCAAAAAAGAATATTATCTTCTTTAATTGACACAATTACTCTTCTCTTTCAAATATGGTTATGTTTTAATTCTCTTTTTATTCAGATAAGAAATGCTATGCAAATTTAATTTTCAAATTCACATATTAGTTAAAAATATACCACAATAACCACATGTTTCACTTAATTAATTATTTAGGTTCCTCTCTTTTTGTTTTCATTTTTGAGACAATGTTTTGCTCTGTCACCCAGGCTGGAGTGCAGTGGTGGGATCACGGCTCATTGCAGTCTCGACCTCCTGGGCTCAAGCAAATCTCCTGTCTCAGGCTTCCAAGTAGCCCTGGACCAGAGACAGATACCACCATGCTCAGCTATTTTTCTATTTTTTGTAGTGACAGATTTTCACCATGTTGCCCAGGCTGGTCACGAACTGTTGTTATTTACATTGTAATCCGATCTTCATATAGCACCGTCATATGCCTCACGGGCTGCTTCACCTGCCTTTACAAATCAATATTGCCTACTAACAGAATAAAGTAGAGTACAAGAAGGAAACTTTCTCTAAAGATGAGCTCATTCAAACACTGAGGTTAAAAAAGGCGCCTGCTTAGTGGCAAACTCCCAAAAGAAGCAGCACAGGAGGGAGATGTGCTAAGAGTTGGAATTGTGTCATTCCCCACCTTCAAATCATCTGTTCAACTGTAACTTGAAAATACTGAGAAACCTGCCTTTAAGGTAAAATCAGGCCAAGCTATGCAAAAAGGAGAAACTGACATTTATGGAGCACCTATTATATTTCAGGTATTGTAAAACTGGGTATTTTTCACACATTCTCTGATTTAATTCTGAAAACACATGAGATGGTTATTACCATCTCTATTTATATATTTTTTACAGGTGTAAAACTAAGGCTAAGGTCACACAGCTAAAAAAGATCCAGGCTCAAACACATGTTTCTCATTCAAAGTCTATGATTTTCCCCCTGAAACATGACAAACTTTCTTCTTTCTACCAAAATTCTTTCTTTCCTCAAAATGTATCCATCCATCCAACTATTCATCTACTCATTCTTTCTTTTTCCCTTTCCCTCTCTATTTCCCATCTCACCTTCATTCCTCTAGCAAAGACATACTTAACGTTTACTATGTACCAGTTACTACATTAAATATCAGGAACTCACTGTGAAGAGCACATTTTTTTATATTATATTTCAATAATACTTTACATACATTTACTTGTAAATAACTATCTAAATGGCATACTAATGTAAGATGTGTATAATGTGTATAATGAACGAACATATATAGCATATTAACACATTTTCTCATGAGCAAAATAGATAAGGCAAATGTTTTGCCCTTGAGATGCTGATGTAAGCAAAATATGGAGATGAACTACATGAAATTCAAGAAAGATTGACTTATGATCCATGTATGCTTAAAAGGATGATTTGTTGTTAATAAACAAAGACGTCCTGACTTTAAAGTGTACAATAAGCCTTGAAAACTGTTTGGAGTTTAATATTTTAGCTGCACATATAAGAAAACACAAAGAAGGCCAATGCCTTATTTCTGCAATCATATTCTCTTTTGTTCTTAGTATTCCAAGATGAGGTAGTCTGAGTTTTTGCCTCTCATGGATATCAGTAGGTTTTACAAGTGAGGGAATTGGACTGACGCATTTGGTCAGGAGTTTAAATAATCCATGAGGAATGTGAAATGTGATGTATTGTAACTACAGGGAGAAGAAAAAGCTATGGATCTTCTCAGTGGGAAATACTGGAAACATATATTTGTATATCCACTATATATATATATATATATATATATATATATGCTATCAAGAAACAGTGACCTCATAAATGAACAGCAGTTGAACCCTGGCAACTCTTTATAGCTCATTGAGGTTTTCAGGCAATATCTTGTATTTTGTAATCATCACAGAATGCTTGATACATTTTACCATTCTAATTTATGAAGATACTAGAAACTTATGCTATTAGTTCTGTCTTCATTCTGTATAGGACATAGGACAACTTCACAACTTTTTTTTTGGCAACAGTCTCTCTCTGCAGCCCAGGCTGGAGTGCAGTGGTATGATCTCGGCTCACTGCAACCTCCGCCTAACAGGTTCAAGAGATTCTCGTGCCTCATGCCACCGAGTAGCGGGGATTACAGGCATATGCCAACACACTTGGCTAATTTTTGTGTTTTTAGGAGAGACAAGGTTTCACCATGTTGGCCAGGCTGGTTTTCAACTCCTGACCTCAAGTGATCCACCCACCTCAGCGTCCCAAAGCACTGGGATTACAGGCATGAGCCACCACACCCGGTGACTTTATAACTTTGACTCAAATATTTTCTTTGTTTACTAAACTTTCCAAATATAAAAGCTTGCCACCTGTCTATTCTATTTAAAACTAGTGTGAATCATAACAAAAAATCCCCCATGGCCAATGATGAAAACAAAATATTTGACAGATATGTGGTAATGACACAAATGATATTGTGCTTAATAAACTATAGACACTATTTGTATTTATAAAATCTGTAATTTGAAGAGGCAATCAATAGATACCAGCAGAGAAATGTTATGTGTCTCTCATTCATGAGGACTACGTAATCTATAAAATTTGCAAGATTTGTTTTTAAAGATGGGATTGTTAGGACATTAGTATTTGCCTAGAACCAAGATGCCCTTAAAGTTTCCCTTAGTTAACTATGCTATAGAAAGGCTTCCTTCAAACTAATTCCCTGATGTCCACTTTCCTAGACCACACACTTTAGAAAACTTGTAATTGCAAATCCTTTCTTGGACCTTTTGAGATGTGAATCTCTCACAGCCCAGAAATGTCTTTTTCAAGGACCTGGGAGCCATTCCTTTGAAATGTTACCAAGGTAGGGCCCCTGTTTTTCTGTTTCACTGGGAGAGTAGGAGTCTAACTTCAATATACAGGAATTAGCAAACACAGGTGGCCTCATCACACTGACCAGGTTTTCTCTAATATCCATAAGTGTTTAAAAATCCTCCTACCTTTTGTTTTAGTAAAGTTGAATAGAGTCTTTTTCCTATTGCAATAGTCTTGAAGAAAGTCATCCTGGCCCTTAAAAACTGAATGTTTTTGTCCCCTCAAAATTCATATGTTGAAGTCCTCATACCCTGTGTGATAGTATTTGGGGGTGGGACCTTTAGGAGATAATTGGGTTTAGATGATGTCAGGGGTGCTGGGTCATCATCATGTGATTGGTGTCCTTATTTAAAAAAAAAAAAAAAAAAAAAAGGATCAGGATGTTCTCTCTCTCCCCTCTCTTTTTCTCTCTCTCTGCCATGTGAGGACCCAGCAAGAAGGTGGCCCTCTGCAAGTTGAAGAGGGCCTTCACCAGGAATTGAATCTTCCTGATCTTTGATCTTTGACTTTCCACCCTCCAGACTCTGAGAAATAAATGTCTACTGTTTATGCCATCTAGTACATGGTATTTTGTTATAGAAATACATCTGACCAAGACACCTGCCTGCTTTACTGGTCTAGTGCAACTTTTCTTTGACACCCAGTATACTAATGAACTTCTACTTGTGTATTTAAAAATAATGGAGTTTACAAAGGTCTGCATGATAAATACAGTTACTATCCATTAAATACTTATGAATATGAGACATTTTCCATATACTCCTTCACTTAATTTAGTCCTCTCATCTATGTTCTAATGGAGTAGATACTATTTTTTAGCTCAGTATATAGATGAGGAAACTGAGACTTGGAAACTCAAAATAGCTTTCCTGAGGCCACAAATCTAGCAAATGGTAGATCCAGGATTTAAACACAGGAATCTGACTTTAGGGTCCTCACTCTTAATCACTTCATTATGATATATGGGGGCAATTATCACAATAGCTGAGATTTCATCCAACTGTCCAACATCATTAAACACAGTTTTATTTTGCAGTATGTGTATATATACTGAATTATGAATAACCATAGGAACAACACCCATCTTCGCAAAGAGGCCTGCACCCAGAAGGAAAAGCTAGCATGTTCCCAAGAGAAACTGTGATGCAGTTAACTCCAGAGGAACATTATATATAAATATAATGTACAACATAAACATACATTATATATACAAATGTATACATTATGTATATATATCATGTATAATGTATAAATGAGTGTGTGTGTAAGTACCACAACATCTGATTAATATGAAGGAAAGAGAAATAAGATAAAGTAGCATCTAATGAAGCACACTTGTTTCTGCACTGTAGTCTATGATTTCTGAGAGTACTTCCTAAGAATATGTCATTAAAGGGCCGGGCACAGTGGCTCACACCTGTAATTCTAGCACTTGGGGAGGCCGAGGCAGGCGGATCACAAAGTCAGGAGTTCGAGACCAGCCTGATCAACATGGTGAAACCCCGTCTCTACTAAAAATACAAAAATTAGCCAGACATGGTGGCATGTGCCTGTAATCCCAGCTACTCAGGAGGCTGAGGCAGGAGAATTGCTTGAACCCGGGAGGCGAAGATTGCAGTGAGCCGAGATCACGCCACTGCGTTCCAACCTGGGTGACAGGGAAAGACTACGTCCCTAAAAAACAAACACACACACAAACAAACAAAAACAAGATAATGTTTCTATTACAAAATCTGACTACCTGAAGATGCATCTTTCTTCAGGTGCAAAAACTATCAATAAAACAAGATACCCACAGAAGGATAAGCTCTTTTATTAGCTGCTGGAAAGAAAGAAAAAAAAAAACTATTGAATAAAGAAATCATTCTTTGTATTTTGTATTTAATTAAAAAAACATTTTACTCTGTTCTTTGTTTTTAAATTGCCTTGGTGTTTTTAATAGTGAGTCGGTTTGCTTTTAAAACAGAATTATGAATAACCATAGGAACAATATCCTTGCAAAGAGGCCCACACCCAAAAGGAAAAGCTAGCATGTTCCCAAGAGTAATTGTGATTCAGTTACATCCAGAGGGGCATAATATTGATCCAAAAACAAACTTCTCTACTGGGAGGCATTGAAAAGAATTTAATGAGCCACATTCTCCCTGTGTATGGGTTATATCCTGGGAATAAATTAAGCTCTTTTGCAAGCTGTATTAACTCTTACAGGTCACTTGAGTATTATTTATTGCACAGAAGCAGGGACTTGCAGACAATCCATCTTAAAATTTATAAATTGTTCAACCTTGAAAATTCTGCCTACATATCCACTTTGGGATTGTTATTTCAGTTATAAAAATAGGTGAATTTGTATCAAGTAGAGAATTGTAAACATAAGCAGAAATATAATGTTTATAAATACAAGGCAAAGTAGAAATTAAAAGATACCAAATTGAAAGTCAGCAAAGCTGGTTCCTAGTCCCATCTTATTCCCCAAATATCAGACATTGGATGGTTCTCTTACATTTTCCTGGATTTAGTTTCTCATTTCTGAGACGCTGTGGCTGCGAATCATAAAGTTCTGGAAGGCTGTACAGTATTTATAAAGAATCTGCACATTGGCATTGATATCAAACATTATATCAAACATAGTAAATTACTGGTTTATGTTAGTACAATGATAACAAACATAGTAAATTACTGGTGCACTGCTATATCAGTCTGAGTACAGTCAGGATCACAAAGGCCATGAAAGATAATTTAACAGAGGAAATTTAATGAAAGAAATAGTTACAAAGATGTTGAGGAGGTGAAAAGCCAGCAGGGTATGGAAAGAAGCCCAGAGTTTAACAGCAGCATTAGCTGTTTTGTAGCAGCATCAGTTGAAGTAAACTTCCAAACATTCACACTCTTTCTTTCATAGACCTAAGGACATTAAAGAAGAAAACAATCCTCCCTAAACATTTGGAGTATTCTTCATAAGTTGCATCATATCAATAAGATTAAAAGGTAAGTAGTGTGGCTCACGCCTGTAATCCTAGCACTTGGGAAGTTGAGGCGGGTGGATCACGAGGTCAGGAGATGGAGACCATCCTGACCAACATGGTGAAATCCCGTCTCTACTAAAATGCAAAAAATTAGCTGGGTGTGGTGGCATGTGCCTGTAGTCCCAGCTACTTGGGAAGCTGAGGCACTTGAACCAGGAGGCAGAGGTTGCAGTGAGCCGATATCGCACAACTGCCCTCCAGTCTGGACAACAGAGCAAGACTCTGTCTCAAAAAAAAAAAAAGTCGTGGAGTAATGGAATGATTCAGGACTTGAAGAAGCACACCACTGACCCATGACAGTGATATGGACATTAAATAAGAATGACTTTAGCCTGTTTTGGAAAGGGAGAGTTCATTTTGGGTAACATGGAAGATGATTGCATTTTGTTAAAGGAGAATATTCTTAAAATGCCAGTATATGGGTATGTGTGTAGTGCTGAGAAGACAAGAGTGGAAATATAATAAATGTTTGATTATTTTGGCTACTCAACTTCCTTTCTCTCCTGTGAAGGTATCTCTTTCCCATTACCTTCGTTCTAATGATTCTCATTGAGAAAAAAAAATATTTATTCTTTATTTAAAGATTGTGAGGCTTTAAATGATTAGGCCTAGAGAGACATTAAAGTGAGACAATGATCATGTCTTATTCTCCCCCTTTTGAGTTATATATTCACGTCTTAAAACCGCTTGATATTAACACAATAAGTTAACCCAGTAATGCCACACCAGACACTATAACCCATATGTTATAGCTTAACAATGTATAGCCAATCGATAGCTTATGTTATTTTAATGTAAATCTTGGTAAACAACTCAAGTTATTTAAAAAACCACTTGTAACTGCTACTCATCAAAATGTATACTCTAGACAATTGAAATCTATGTTCCAAGTTACAATCTTCAAGCTATCCCAAATAAACTCTCTCCTTATGTTAATTTTGCCTGAATTTCTTCCTTTTAGATTGATATCATGAACCTGAATATCATGGATCCTGCTATCAACTGAGTCATGAGGATTAGACTAAGGTGGTAGTGTTTGATGCAATATGGGCCAATTAGATTCTCTCTTATGGGGATTTGAAACTTTCCCAGAGACAAAAGCTTCTCATATTGAGTTATTTAATGGAACATTCAAAAGAAGGTCCATAAGTTTGCAATACTGACATCTCCTGCTCAGTCACAGCACCTATATTTCCCAGGCACTGGTTAGGCACCATTTTTATTTTTTCCGATTTTGGAGTTATGCACCACATTTTAGTTCTAAATATTTAACATTCCTGTTGCTTTGTTTCTATCGTTTGAAATAAAATAACCTTAACTGAGACAGCACATAGCATAATATCTGGTTCTCTGAAATAAGTCAGAATTTTTTTTGTCTCAATATTAGAGCTTTTTTAAAACCAACAAAATAAAATATATAAATAAGTTCATTTACATTGAACATGTATGTACATGCTAAGTTGAATTTGACAAAATTCCATAAAAGTGGATCAGTGAGAATGTGTAGAGGCAGCTACTTCAGTCTTGCCTCCCTTGCTAACAGCATTATGTGTTGACCTGAAGCAGTAAGTTCAAAATTTAAGATTATTTTAGTGCCAGCTGAGTCTCAAGAGTGAGCCTGAACTAGAATAGGGGATTAGTTTAGACATGTTCTTCACATGTTCAGCAGTTCAGCCAATATTTACAACTTCCATGTTGTACAATACTCATTTGCTTCTCCTCAAGGATTTGCACAGCAACCTCGGGTAAATTTAAGAGAAACATATGGCAACATGTATTCCTGAGAGACCACAGTCACAATTGCAGCATCCATTGGATCATTCTGTTCTACAAGGCAGTTGCTTGTACTAACCATTTCTTATAGTAACATGCAAAGGGGTAAGTCACTTAGGGTATAGTTTACTTCTTGTCAGCATACTTTGGTATATAAGGCTCAAGAGAAAGAGGTTTTTTTTCTGTTTTTGTTTTTGTTTTTTTTTTTATGGACTAAGACCTTACTTTGAATTAGAGAATTTAGGTGCTTAGTATTTGAACAAGATTGTAAAACTCTTGTCTTTCATTATTTTCTGTATTTCTTTTTCTCATATTTTAGCTATGGATACAAAATTAGATCTGAAGATTAACAAATTACTACATCTCAAATCATTTTTAATTTGTAAGCATCATAAACATAAAAATATCTTACTGGTTAAGGACAATAATATAATACATTAGAAATTAAAAAAGAACACTAAGCTTTACCTGTGGATATTTTAAGAGTATGGAAAATAAGATTACTCTGGAAAATTCAAAATAAAGTACGCTTCATTACTACATAATTGAAAATGACAATGGCAAAAATCTTACTCTCAAAATATTGCTGCATTCAGAGATAAAAATGTAAGTAAGGTTATATTGCACAGATATTTTTACTCCTTCTAATTATTAGTGTTGAATATCAACTAGTGAGAAAATCTTTATGAATTTCTAGGTTAGATGCTTCTGATATTCTATTTCCCTGACAACCTATATTCAAAGAATATGAGGAGTTACGACTGCATAATGCACTTGCTAAAACAGCTTTGTCTACCAAAGCAAAACTCCCTAAAATGGCTTTAAACTTGATGATAATAACACATTTCATTTATGTCCTCAGCTTTCAAGTCCCAATTTTATATTTCCTTTATAATGTTAAATTGAAGGTTTATTGATTAAAAATAGAAGGAAAGACAGGGAAAGAAAAGAATGGGGGAGAAAAGAACCTGCTTTCTAAAAGCAAATTCACTCAGATATATTGTCCCATCCACAAACTCTTTCCTATTAAAATAACACATTGTTTTCCACCACTCAAAGTGTGATTACTGCCTCCTTATTTGAATTAAATACAGGTCAACTCGTGTGTAAAATTATGAAAACGCTACAAATATATGCTGTATAATTTAATTTGTCCACTAGAGTGCACTATTGTAATCTCATGAACATGACAGAAATGTGTCAAAGAATTTTTTTAACGTACATAAAAGAGAAATATAGTGTTAAAAGCAAATTGCATTTTTAATTGCCACCAACCTCTAAATACATGACAAATTGCATGCAAAGTAGATTTAATTTACCTTATGTTTTATAGGTTCACAAAAGGCTTTTAAAAAGTATTATATTTGAAAGTTCAGTCTCTATTTTTCCCACTATCAGCATACAAATGACAGGTCTTGCTTTTCTCTTTCTTTCTTTCTTTCTTTCTTTCTTTCTTTCTTTCTTTCTTTCTTTCTTTCTTTCTTTCTTTCTTTCTCTCTTTCTCTCTTTCTCTCTTTCTCTCTTTCTTTTTCTTTCTTTTTTCTTTCTTTCTTTTCTTTCTTTCTTTTTTCTTTCTCTCTCTCTCTCTCTTCTTTTCTTCCTTTCTGTCTTCTTCCTTTTCTCTCTCTCTGTCTCTCTCTCTTTCTGTTCTCTCTGTCTATTTCTCAGAACATGTCTCTCTCTCAGAACATAAAAATACAAAAGAAAAACAAAGGTCACATTTTGGGGTCAGGTACATGATGTTCACCCATGGGTGTGATATGTTCCTTTTAATTTAAATAGAAAAGAGATACTTGCTCATGGAAGTTACTCTCCACTGCTATCCTCCTATTTGACAATGAAAATGCATAACAAGTTCAATAGCCATAATAGGGAAAGACAATGCATATCCTGCAACAGGAAAGGAGAAAGAAGAAAAATATGTAACTTGTCCCAATGAGCAAATGAATCATAGAAATTAGAATGGAAAGGACCTATTATGCGTTGAACTTAGGGAAAACACAGTTCCACTTATGTTTATTTCAAATTACATTGCTTAGCATTTACACTGTTCTTCCAACAATAGCTCTCTCTTTCCCCTTCTCACATCACACGCATCCTGTAATTGTCTGTGGTAGCTTTTTCCTCAGCTCAAATGAGACTGCTTTGAAGACTAAGTTCACACACTTGAGTAATTAACTACATAATTAGTCTAGAGTGAATCTTATATTGTCTTCTATGATACCTTCCTATTCCCCATCATGTCACTTGATAAAAGCTGCCACTATTTCTAATGCCCAAATTAGGAAATTTAAGAGGCTGATTTATCCAGCCAGAAGGGGAAAAATGAAAGAGCTAGGAACATTCTTTTTCACAGAGGAATCTGAAAATAGTTTAGGGCTTCAGAATAGATGTTAGAATGAACATCTTTTCACTTATGTAAAAATGAAGGTTTTTGGGGATTGTAATTATCAGCCTAAGTGACTACAATTTATACCAGTGGTTCTAACAGCATGGTCTCTGGACCTGCAGCTTTATTATCACCTGGAACTTGCTAGAAATGCAGCAAATTCTTAGGCCCCACCCACCAATACTGCATCAGAAACTCTGGAAATGGAGCCTGGTGATCTGAGCCTTAACAAGCCCTCGAGGGGATTATAATGCACACTAGAATTTGAGAACCATTGATTTATACTGTTAAAAGATTTAATAAAAAACTAAAATTGTGACTCTCATACAATTTTCAGCAAACGTGTGTCAATTTACTTAACTCACTAATGAGGAGAGTTGTAGGATGTTGCAACCAGTTCAAAGGAGAACTCAAATAACTACACATATCTAGGCAATAAAAGATGCTGAAATAAATTTACATAAGATGTAAGACTTTTCTATCCACAGGGTGATAATTGCATTCCACCAAGCACAACCCATTAGCCTTTCTATGGAGCATTTATAAAATTATTGGTCTTCAGCCAGGTGCAGTGGCTCATGCCTGTAATCCCAGAACTTTGGGAGGTCAAGGTGGGTGGATTACCTAAGGTCAGGAGTTCGAGACCATCCTGGCCAACATGGTGAAACCCTGTTTCTACTAAAAATACAAAAATTAGCTGGGTGTGATGGCGGGAGACTGTATTCACAGCTACTCGGGAGACTGAGGCAGGAGAATCACTTAAATCCGCAAGGCAGAGGTTGCAGTTAGCCAAGATCATGCCATCGTACTCCAGCCTGGGCGAAAAGTTAAACTGAGTCAGTTTTGGTCTTCTACAACAGAGTTGTTAAGTTGCCAGTGGCACTTAGGGAGAGGTACCCTATTTAGTAGAGTAATTCTTTTTTCTATCTTGCCCATTTCAATGTCTTCCACACTTTTTTTTTTTTTTCCTGAAAATCTATGTAACTCATGCTTCCCAAAGGCTAGTTATGGTTAAACATCTTTCATCTTGGAATTTCTGAGTCATGCCAGCTCAACACACTCATTTTAAGCCTGTGACTCAGTCTTGTTCCCAATTTACCTCTGTTCATCAATTTAGTTGAGGCAACATGAGAAGAGAGAGATGAAATAATTTGTCTTATTTTGTAGGTACCATGTGAACATTTTATTGTCCTAAGAATTAATATGTTAAGAAAAGATTGTGGAAACAGAAGACCAATATTTTGAGTTTTTAGTATAGCCAATAAATTGCTGTCATTTACGGATCATGTGCATGGAAGTGAAATTCTGCTAAATTAGCGGTAGGAATCTAATGTACCAAATACAGCAAGTACACTAATATGTTATTCTATGTAACAAGGTCAAGTTCTGCAAAGAAGAATTGTGTAAATTCAGCAAAATTCAACTGTTCCACTTCTGTCACATTTTTAACCAATTCATACTGACATAGCTACTCAAGTTATGAAACGGAACCTGGCAATACCAGAGAAAATAAAGCATTTCTCGTTCTTTCTTAAGAAATAAATGTTCCACTATATATCGGTTGTCAATATCAAATTGGGTTTAATTATACTGTGAAAGCATCTATTGATTAAAAAAAAAGAGCAATAAAATATAGTATAGTAAGAAAAAAAGGGTTATGAAGAGCAAAAAGAGAAATCTTGGAGTTTATGATCTAGATCTATAAATACCTAGTTGGTGAACCTTGGAAATATTTTAACTTCTTTCAGTGTTAGCTTTCACATCTTTGAACTGAACAGATAGGTATTGTGTGGCAGAATACTGCATATGTAATAAAAGAATCATCAATTCTAATACAAAACACATAACGTCATATGCACTTGATTACAAATATATAAAATTTAGTTAATTATAATCTGAAAGCACTATAACATTCAGATATGTAATCTGAGGTATGAGGGTAGGTGAAAAATACTCCACATTTCTTCCAATGTAGCAATACCAGCTAGTTCAGAGGTAACTGGACTGTGAAATACCTATTGCAGGTAGCAGTACTGGGGAAAAACAAAAACAAAAGGCAAAAACACCACCTCAGGATCTCTAGCTCCCAGTGGATAGTCCTCAAATTATAAAGTTCAAAGAGCATTACTATTAGTCAATATTATGACTAAAAACCTTCCCTCACAGCTATTAATAGAACACAATAGCAAAAACACACCAAATGTGTTCCCTAACCCTTCATATGTTTTCTGGATTTTCTTTTTCAGAGTACTTTTCTCAGCTTGTAATGAATATCCTTCCTTTGTTCTTCATTTATTTAGGCCTTTTTCAGTCTTCAATGTGTAACTTAAAAGACAGTTTTTTTTTTCACTTTTTCTGTCTTTTCTTTACCAGAATTATTCCTCATTGTTTCTCTTAAAAATTCTGTATACTTCAAGTTAGCTTTTATTTAATTCTGCATTAATACTACAGTGAATTGTGTTGAGGGGCATGACAATGCTGTATTAACTTAAAACCTTCATGCCCAACAGAGTACTTGAATCTTAATTAGTTGTACAACAAATGTTTGCTAAATTTGAATAATAGATATTCCAATACCCAGATTACCTCAAAAAGATGAAAATCATGAGAAGACTATAAATCAAATCTATATAGGCTTCCTATTATTACATGTATCTGAAGGGAGGAAAATATATTTATCTCTGTTACCTACTTTTCCAATGAAATCAAACTCCTTTCCATCAGGGCATTGTGGTTAATGATCTATCATTTTTAAGCACCATCATCACAAATTCTACAAGCTTGACTCTCTCCGAGAAGCTCAGAGTAGGTTTGGTCTTATTACTTCCCAAACATCGTTCCTCTTACAAAAGGGGAGTTGCATTTGAGAGACATTAAGCAATTGATCCACAAAAACCATATAAGCAAAGCCACATGTCACCCCCAACCTGAGTGACAGGATCATTTATACCCTAAACCACAGCATAAGGCTATATACTTATATAAAAAACTTGCACATGTACTCGCTGAATCTAAAATAAAAGTTGAAATTATAAAATAAATAAATAAATGTCTGAATTATTTAAAAGAAAACTAGAGTTGCTATTTTATGGTCTAGGCCAGTGTCTTAAATATTAAAGGAGAATGCTGCGCTAAATTTAACAGCTCTACAATTACTTTCCTAAAATTTCCAGTTTATTCAGTCAATAATGATTTGAATTTTAACATTTAATTAAGAACCAGGGAAATCCAACTAGGTATAAAAAGATGTTTCTAAACATACAGAGTAATTTGCCTTGCCTAGATTGCTACGCTGTCTCTGGACATTATCAAATAAAATCTTCTACCTAATAATTTGTTGTTACTTGAATTAAAAAAAAAAAGAAAGAAAGAAAAGGATGCTTTGCAGAGCTCCAGAGACTTATCATTTCCAGTGCACGTATTTATTGCCTGAGAAGACAACTCTAATCCAGGGTAGCTGGTGCAGAGTTGCACAGTAGTCAATGGATTCATGGTTGCTTTCTGTTATTGTCCACCAACCCTATATAAGTCCAAATTTTTGACAAAAACAAAATACCATGCAGCTTTGTTATGGTCAGAAGGCTTTACTTTTCATGCTTTGAAGCACGAACTCCATTAGGCTTTTTTTTTTTTTTTTTCCCCTGGGAGAAGGCCTATTTTATTTGCTTGCACCACTAGACCATTTGATTTTTGTTATAGTGCTCTACCATTTTCAGTACAAATAAAATCAAATTTTTGGTCTGATACATTTGTGTTCCCTAGGGCCTGAAAGAAAACGTTCTTTTAAAAAATTTTCTTAGCTACAGATTGCTTTAGTTATAAAGGCAAACCCTAAATATCAACCAATTTGTGGAAGAGCTGGAAGGTTCAGATAAGAAGGACTGCAAAATCCAGTCAAGAAACAAAGCAATGTAGTAGCCCTGTTATTGCTCCTTAAATGTTTTCCCAAAGAAACTGGGAAGAAAAGCATTTTCCAGTGATTAAGAAAACAAAGGAAATCAATCATGACCAATTATACTGGGGGGAGGGGGCTGAGAAAACTGGTGTCTATTTCCAACCAATTTCTTCTTTATTAGTATTTCTTTGATGTTACTGATATCACAAAGCAAATTAAGCAATTGCAAAATTTCCTTAAGATATCATTTTGAAGATAGCACAAAAGTAGCTAAACTTTATCGTTCACAAATGTTCAGATTATTTGATACTAATATCTTCTAGCAAAATGTCATTTCACATGGAACTTAAAGTGAAATATTTGTTCCTAGTAAAGTGAATGGCCTATTTAGTGGATTGTTGGTCTTTTTGCCAATTCTGCAGGACATTTTTTTTTCTTTTTAAAGGCAATGACTTTGGTACAGCTCTTTAAAGAGGCCAAAAAAAAAAAAAGCATACCTTGTTATTTTGTTATTTACTGTTATGAATAAACAATAAACAAGTTTATCATTACAATAAAGCTTCACAGTTCACAACTTAAACCACTGTCCTGAAGATCTGTTTATCCATTTGCATAAAAAAAAGCAGTAGGAAATTTAACAC
Source organism: Macaca nemestrina (assembly GCF_043159975.1). Classification (NCBI taxonomy): domain Eukaryota; kingdom Metazoa; phylum Chordata; class Mammalia; order Primates; family Cercopithecidae; genus Macaca; species Macaca nemestrina. Next base: position 39,767,225 of record NC_092138.1, read on the forward strand.
CCATTTCAATGGATTCCTGATTTACAACCATGGTTCCTTCTCTTGAGGAGAGGCCCTTTAACCACTTCATTAATCAAAGCTATTAATTATAATTTTATTTATAATTTCATTACCAGGTTTCAAAAGATGTATACATAATCACACATGTGACTCATTTCAACATGCTTGATACTTAGTAACCCTTTTCATGGAATAAGCTGAAACGGAGTAGCTCAAAAGCTGTTATTTTTAGCATAAAATCATGCCTCCATGGGGCGGCTTCCCACTGCGTAGCTTATTCTCCATGGCACTGGCATGCACTACAGCTTCCTTTAAACTTCTTCAGTGCAATATGCCTGAAGGACCAAAAAGGTGCCAGATTTCCCTAAGTCTAAGTTACTCAGAGCAGTACACACTCTTTGACACTTTCACTAAACAAAAGCATTTTTTATTATTTTATTGTTGTGTGCTTGTTTTTGCTTCTGGATTGTTGCTGGTTTCAATTCTACTGTGTTTACTCATATATTCTCACAATATTTGTACTGTCTCATGTTTCTTAATCTCTGAATGCTAGAGTAAAACATATCTTATAGAAATCTCACTCCTTGTCTAAACTGTTGCTTTGATGTAAGAGTTGGTTGTCCTTCTGGGAAAAAAAAAAAAAAAATAGCTTAGGCTTCAGAAGATGTTCTCTAGAGTGCATTCCTCTCCAAACAGGAAAAAGAAACCTGGGCATTTGGCCGTGCTTATGAGGGTGATGTTGGTGGCACTATTCTCTCCAAGTAAGCACTAGATGGATGGTCCAGGATAAAACTGAGATTGCAGTGCTTGGCACTGTGAATCATATAAAACAAAATAATCAAAATCCTATGTTCCTACCAATTTATAAATCCACAGATCCTTTGGAGAAGAGCAGTACCATTCACCTCCTGTTACTTCAATTCGGCAAATGTAGCTCTCCCTTAGCTGGATTTGATATTTTATTGTATTGTGTACTAACAGTAAATAGCTACAATTATAATGGTACCTGTTTCTAAAGGGTCTTACAGATTCTAAAAATGTCATCAGTTTTCAAACTGTCATCAGTTTTCAAAGATTTTTTTTTCCAATGTCATACATCTTTCACAGAGCACTAACGTAATTTTAACTTTACTCATGTGGAAACTTAGACACAAAAGGAAAAAAAGCAGGGAGATATCTAATAATACTAACACTAGCACCTAAAATTGACTGCTTTTTATATTTCAGCACTTACATACATGATTATTAATCCTGAGACTCTGCGAGGAGGTATTATTATCTCCTATTAACAACTAAGTAATACTATACTTACGAAGGATTAGAGATTCAGAGAGTAGGTAATTTGGCCAAGGTCACCTGATTATAATGGTAAAGCTGGAATTCAAACTAAAGTCTTTTTTACTCTAAAGACCATGCTTTTTCATTATTCATTACTCATATCCCTATCTCCCACCCCAACAGCACAAACAAGTTAGATGCAGTGATGACCTAATAAATGTTTAATAACTATCTCTCTGGATGAAAAATCCCAGATTGTAGCATTTGCCAGTCTTTCTGGTGAAATACTCCCATTATGGTTAATTTCAAGCTAGCCATGTGATGCTACTGAACCTGGAGCTGGGAAGAGATGGCTCTTGGGATTTTGTGCTAGCTGACTCTAGCACCACACTGAATCACAATTCAAACTTTTCCTTCTATATTTCTGATACAATCCTGAGTTCCTTTGCTCTAGGTCTTCCAGTTCCGATAAAAAAGAATGGATTCAACAGGTCTATTGAAATTATCAACGCATCCAGGAATGTTGAGTTTATAGAGTTGTTTTTGCTTTACGAGAAAGACAACTGGATGTAGGAGAAAGCATATCAGACAAAGAGTAAGAAGAATTGATCTGAGCTTACATATCAAATCTGCCACTTGCTGGACAGCTGAATGTGGAAAAAGTGGTGAAAAGCCTTTATCTTTCAGGAACTTGGTTTTTTCACCATGAAAATGAATATAATAACCCCTATGTTAATTGCCTTCAAGGTGAATATAAGATAATCCATTCTGAAGTATTTTATATATAAAAATGTGAAGAAGTTATAGAGTGTAAATAATACCGCTGATAGTCTCCTGGTCCTTTGAATTGGTCTGCTACACATTCCATGCCCTTTCACATACAAACTACTTAAATTCATCTACATAATATGGGAATATGTGAGAAATAACACAGACTTTGCAGATGCGAGGTATACAATAGTGGGACTGTGTTTTCAACCACCAAACCATATTTGTCCCTCTTTTTTCAGTTTCTCTAGGTTAATACTTAGAAACTGATGTAACCACAACGGTTTTTGATGTACCTTTACTCTGTGCCTATTACCTCTGCTAGGACTGAACCGGCATTTCTATTTCCAAGTTGGAGCAGGTAGAAGGCCACTAACAGTGAAAAGAGAGTGGAATGCCAAGAAGAATGAGCATAGCAATATACTCTCCCTTTTTTGCACTCTGTTTAGTACACATGTTGTCTTTGTATTTTTGGCCCTTTTAAATGCACCCAACATATCCATAAAGAAGAAGCAGTATTTGAAACAAAAGCCATCCTATGCATTTGTAGACTGCCTTCAGACTTCTTTCAGGTTCAGCTTATTCCCACCATATTAAACAGTTTGTTTATCATTATAATCTTTACTCATCAGCAAAATTAGTTCTTTGTCCTCTTTTGGCTGCCAGATCCTATTCAGCCTTTTGGATTTAGCAGCTTGGTTTTATTGTATCAACCCATGGTTTATTCACGAAATGGCTTTCGTCATTCTGCCTATCCCTGTGGCATTGTGCAACTTCCATCTATCTGACAGGGAAGGGAGATAAGACATTTCCCCCAATCTTCAGAATAGACACAGGCTGGAGATGGTAACCCAGACTACAAGAATCCCAGACTACAAGAAGACAACAAGGTCAATGAGTCTCATTACCAAGCAGAGTGCAAACAAGAAGTTGCTCCCTTTGTGATACTCGATTACAATTCTAGGAGTGTGAGCACCTGCAGGAATCAGTCTGTGAACATTAGCCCCTTGCTGGTTTGTAGTGCTATACTATGCCAGGCTCCATATTGGAGTTGGATTTTCTCCTCTACATACCTGTCCAAACTGCCTGACCATTTTTCAATTGTGAATAGCTCCAGTGGAGTTGCTCCCAGGATTTCTCTAGAGAAAACAATGCTTTTTCTTTCCCTCACAAAACCAGATACAGTTATTCACAATTATGGTGCACAAGTCGGGTGTCTGATTAGTTAGCTTAACACTCAGTGTAATTAGCCACTGAGACTTGACTTTGACCTCAATACAAAAAGATTTCAATTTTAAAATTAAACAATTAAAAAGAAGTAGTGCATATGAGTAATGACTCATATTCTTAGTTTCAGGGAATAAAACAGAGATAATCATGAATCAAAAGTCATACACTTTGACAATTTGGGCAATTATGAAATGAACAAGCTGATATGTGTTGATATGTTTCTGTATCTTGCTTCAATTTTTCCTGCTTTTTAAACCAATTAATGTCTACTAAATTATATACACTGTAAAGGAAAAGATCCTGTGTATTTGATAGTTAGTCCACAGAGTATAAATGATTCTCTAGGATACTATTTCAAAATATGTGCCATGAACACACTGATTATTGTTAAAACACATATTCTTGGGGTGAAGCCAAGACCTACTGATTCCACATTTTTGGTGTGAAGCATGGGAATATCAAAGATTAATAATAACATAAAAGGTAATTCCCTTGCTCAATAGAAATGGTAATTACTAATATAGGACTAATATATGGGCCAGTTGGGCACAGAGAGGAAATCAGTTTTTATGTTAGCTTTTCTGGCTTAGGTAATAAACTGTCTCTTTTGTCCACTTTTTTGTCCATTGCACCATTTTTGACCCCTGCAGCTTTTCAAGCTTTTCCATTCCCTCATTACTATTTATCTTAATTACTTAAACAGAATTAAAAGAAATGACAAAGTCAAAGAGAGCGGATTATAAATTTTTTTTCTAACCTTTGTATATACCTCTTGCTCAATCAAATTAATTATAGATTGTTATTTCTTTAAGTTGAGTTCAGCATCTTTGTAGCATTGACAGTAATATTTAGCACAATAATTTATGCATTTCTATGAAAGATTTTCAGCTCTTTACGTAAGAAATGCTGCAACAGAAAGCAACACTAAGAATAATTAAAAACATATACAAATTAACAAACATGATATTTGAATAAAATTAAAAGAGTCAGTTATGGAGAACATAAAATCACATTACTATATACTTCTTTGATTACATTTTAATTAATGACAGAAGTACTTAATCAAAAAAAGAAAATATTTTGCTTAGGATTTTTCAAAAAATTATGAAGTCAGTCTTTACATCAATGTTTCTTGTTAAAATGAAATTTTCAATGACTATTTAGTAAGTTTTACTATGTGTAAGACTCTCCACTGGCCACTATCATATATATTATAGTTAATTTTTAAGCTATACTGTCAGGAAGAGATTATGATTACCTTATTTTGTAGATTAAAAAAAATAGAGTCATGAGTCCACAAAACTCCCTGGAATGAACAAGTGAGTACAGCAAGTTTCAGGGCAAATGGTAATTAGGGAAACACAAACTTCTTTCTTCCATGAGAAATGAAGAATTTGAATTTCAAATGTAAGAAACAATTATGATAGTACAAAAAATCAAATACGTGGTATAAATTTAACAAATGATGTACAGAGTCTATATGTGAAAAACTACAACTCTGATGAAAGAAATCAAAGAAAATCTAAATACATGGAGAGAGATTTCATGATTACAGATTGGAAGACTCAATCAATATTGCCAAGATGTCAAATTTTCCCTACATGAATATAGATTTAACACAATTCTCATTGAAATCCAAGCAAGATATTTTGTATATATGAACAACCTGATTCTTGATTGTAAAATTCATGTGGAAAGGCAGAAGGCATAGGATATCCAGCACAATAGTGAACATGAGGAACAAAGTTATATGACTCACCCTACTTAATTTCAAGACTTTCCGTAGAGCTACAATAACCAAGTCAGTGGGATATTGATGAAAGAACACACACATATCAATGAAACAGAATAGAGAGCTCAGAAATAGACCTATACAAATACAGTCAACCCATCTTTGAAAAAAGAGCAAAGACACTTCAATGGAGAAAATTGTTACCAGAAATGTTGCTGAAACGTGTATGTCCATATGCAAAAAAAATGAAAGAAACTAGACATAGAACTAATAACTTTTATAACTCAAAACTCAAAAATTAACTCAAACAAGGATTGTAGGCTTAAATATAAGTATAAAACTCTATAAATTCTAGAATAAAACACAAGAAAAATTTACGTGACTTTTGATTTGGTGATGAATGTTTAGGTACAACACCATAAGCATGGTGCATATGAATAATGCCTCATATTCTTAGTTTCAGGGGAAAAAAAAGAGATAATAATGAGAAATCATATACCTTGACAATTATGACAAGTATAAAATGAACAAGTTGATATGTGTTGATATGTTTTTGTATCTTGCTTCAATTTTTTCCTGTTTTTAAAAAATAATTATTGTCTACTAAGTTATATATTCTGTGAAGGAAGAGATCCTATGTATTTGATACTTAGCACACATAGTATAAATGATGAAAAATTTGGTAAGTTGTACTTAATTAAAATTATGTATACTCTGTAAAAGAGAATAAAAAGATTAAACACAGACTGGGAGAATATATTTGCAAATTACATACCTAATAATATGCTTGTATATAAAATATACAAAGAATTCTTAAAACTCATCAATAAGAAAAGAAAGCCATTCAAAACATAAGCAAAAGATATAGGTGGCAAGTAAGTATATGAAAATATGCTCAATATTTCCCCTCAGGGGAATGCAAATTAAAACAACAATGAATCATCACTACATATGTAGCAGAGTATCTAAAATTAAAAAAAAAAAAAAACAACTGATAATATCAATTGTTAGTGAGGATATAGTGTGTCCAGAGTTGGTTCCTTCCAGTGGGTTCATGGTCTTGCTGACTTCAAGAATGGAGCCATGGACCTTCACAGTGAGCGTTACAGCTCTTAAGATGGCACAGACCCAAAGAGTGAGCAGCAGCAAGATTTATTGTGAAGGGTGAAAGAACAAAGCTTCCACAGCATGGAAGGGGACCTGAGTGGGTTGCCACTGCTGGCTGGGGTGGCCAGCTTTTATTCCCTTATTTGTCCCTTCCCACATTCCGTTTTGTCCTACCAAAGTGCCCTTTTTTCAATCCTCCCTGCAATTGGCTACTTTTAGGACCCTGCTGATTGGTGCGTTTTACAGAACACTGATTGGTGTATTTTACAATCCTCTTGCTAGCTACAGAGTGCTGATTGGGTTGTTTTTATAGAACACTGATTGGTTCATTTTACAATACTTTTGCTAGCTACAGAGCACTGATTGGTGGATTTTTACAGAGCACTGATTGGTGCATTTTACAATCCTCTTGTAAGAAATGTTCTTCAAGTCCCCACTCAACCCAGGAAGTCCAGCTGGCTTCACCTCTCAATATAACAACATAAACTCTCATTCATTGCTGGTGGAAATTCAAGATTGTACATGCACTTTGGAAGATAGTTCTGTAGTATTCTACAAAGCTACATGAAGTCTTATCAAATGATCCAGTTTTCACGTTCCTAGTTATTTACTAAACTGATTTGAAAATATATAGCCACATAAAACGTGCACAAAAATGTTTATAGCAGTTTTATTAATAACTTTCTTAAACTGGAAGCAACCAAGATGTCCTTCAGTGGGTGAATAGACAAGCAAACTGTGGTATATCCATAGAGTAGAATACTTCAACTATAAAATGAATGAGCTATTAAGCCATACAAAATATAGATTAATACATTTTGTTAAGTGAACCAAACCAGTCCAAAATGGTGACAGGTAAAACTATAGATATAGTAAAGAAATCAGTGGTTATATGGGGTTTAGTGGAGAGGATAACATTGAATAGATGAAGCCCATAAGGTTTAGGACAGTGAAACTTTACCTTATGATACTGTAATGGTAGATGTGTGGCAATATGCACTTGTCCATATTCATAGAACCTTACAGCACAAAGAGTGAACCTTAACTTAGGGCTAATTTTAAAAATTATATATATATATATATATATAGTTGTGGGATACTAGGATGGAATAACGTAAGACTCTGTATTACAAATTCAGGAAACAATCTCATTAAAGGGAGTGGGGTGAGCAGTAGGTGCTGCCCTAAGTAACTTTGGAAATGAATGTTGTCTCTAAAACTAAAAGCAAAGGAAACTTCACATAAATACTATACTATAGTTGATAAAGTTGTCTGTCACTGTCACAGCCAAGAGGAGCATACAGAGACATGATAAATAAAAATGGTATTCTGGATGGGATGGTAGAATAGAGAAATGACATTAGGTAAAAATTAAATAAATCCCAGTAAGCATGCACTTTAGTTAATAAAAGAGAAAGAAATATTTGATTTGCTAAAAATCCCAAAGCTGAAAGACGGCAGCTGGAAGATGGTTGGTGGCTAGTTCGCCTGTCTAGTTCCTCTGCCTTTGAGTCCAGTGGTCTTCCTACTATAAGGAAAGAGGTCTCATCAGCATGCATTGGACAATGACCCATTTCTACATTGTTGGCATGTGCCAATAGTTGAGGAACTAAAAGCCTCTTATTGGCAAGAGCCAGATTATTCAACTAGATTATGTCACGTTTATCCTCTACTCTCTTTTGTGAGTGAACCACTATATTGGGTTCAGAGGATTTTTGAAAGATTTTTCAAAAAGTAACTAATTTTCTTAAAATATACATTAATACTTTATAAATTTTATGGACTGATGTAACTTTTGAAACCAGCATAGCTAGAAAATTGAATTAAAGAGAAATTTCTAGTATTATTGATAAGAGGTAAAGTGCACATAAAATACTGTGGTGCTTATAATCAACAAATAAATATGTTCCAGGGTGAAACTTTACCTTGTGTAAGCTGTCACAGAATTTGTCTTGAGGCATTTCAGATATTCACCACAATTTCAGTTATTCAAATGGCCTACTCAATTCTGCCGATATTTACTGGATAGAATCATGGCATCATCCAATATTTGGTTCCTCTCATTGGCCTGCTTATGTGCCATTTAAGACCATGGGCCATTTGGCTTTATTTCTCATCTCTGCAGGCTCCTATAGCAGCCTGCGAATGTTTAGGTAACTATAATATCCATAGCAATGCAAAATAGCTTGTAGTTTGTCAGCCCAAATCCAAAGCCACTGCCATGTCTAGAAACACAGAGATAAAAGAATATGGCTCTATTCCAGTCCCTCATCACGCATCAATGTACTCAGGGTGTTATTGGCTCAGTTTGGATCTCTGGAACTTCTAAAGCTAACAGAGGAATAGTACTTTTATCCTTTTTAAAATGTGTGAGAATATTAGAGGATCTGATTAATGTTTTGGATGCTCTTTTTAGAAAAAAAGAATGCAGACACACTCTATTTTCACTTGATTTCATGGTGTTTTCTCTGATCCCACTAAAGCCCATGGATAGCAGTTAATGTCACTAGTTTTTGAGGTTATTCAGAAATTCTTCTGTACCAGCTCTGATTTAGAGGAAAGAGTGGGCTCCTGTGAGCTTCCTGCACATGTTGTGCATTCAGCTTATGTTTCCAAACCAGAGTAGTGGGAGGGAAATGATAAGCTCTGCTGAAGCACACGCAGTATATATAGCATCAATCTGAAGCCATCTGAAATGTTGTAATATAGCCACCATTTCAGGCCTCCAGTAATGATGGAAGCATTGTTTCCGTAAAACTCTTTACGAGGTATTTTATTTATCCAGGAGTTTTTGAGAAGTATTACTTAGTCAAACGATTTAGGTGTCCTTTCCTATCCTTTCAATAAGTGAGGAGATAGGTAGGGGAAGAGAGAGAAAAATAAAATTTGAATAAATCCCAAATTCATAAATTCATTCTCTGTTGATTTCATGGAGTAATAAGTTATTGATGCAAATATTGATATGGGTATCACATTAAGATTTTCAGTGGATTATATTCATTTCTGTCAAGGAATAAAATACAACGAGACAAGGCTTGTATCTTTTGTTAAGTACTTGCAATAACCTACATTTATTTTTATTACTGAAAACCTACTTGTTAAAAAAGAGATCCCCCCCTTGAAGGTGCATAATTATTATTAACTGCAAAGTAAAAACTGAGTACATTACTTGATATCTACTTTTTCCACATTTTATTTTTATAGTCTCCAGAATAATTGTATTTTAAGTAAAAAACAGATTCAAAACATATCTAAGCCAACTATGAAAGTCATTTACTTGCTTTATTGCATTCTCATTCATTTTCCACAGTATTTCTCATTTGTTATCGATATAACTTTTTATAACTTATTTGATTTATATACTTTATTTTATGAAAAAACTAATATTTTATATTAATCCATCATTTATTTATCATTTTGATTATGGGGAATTTTAATCAGGTTTGTTCACTGATAAATCACAAGTGTTTAGACAGTACTTTGTGCATAGAAGGCACTCAATATATATTTGCTCAATGAATACATCATTTTTTCATCTTTGTTTCTCTCATTTTCTGTGGGGAGGGGGGAAGTTGGTTGTGTTCTGGATAAAAGTGAGTTACCGTATTAGATATACGATTCCAGAGTCTTTGTAAAAATTAAAGCTTTAGAGTCTATCTTAAATTTCTAGAATAATCTATCCAAGATATCTGCTTCATCTTCTATAACGATATGTTATGAATATGTTTTCTTCTACATAAATGCTTTAAAGTCTTCACATTCATAGTTTTCTTTCTGTGGAGTAGCAAAAATATTCTACTCACAGTACACCCTGAATCAGTTTAACTAATAACCCATTTTGAGTTCCTGACAAAGGTTATTACATTCTGGCCTCAGTACCTCCATAACGGTTACCTGATCTATTCCATCTTCCCATTTTCACTGCCAATATCTTCATAATCCCATTATTTGTCATTTAAACCAGTGTATGTGGCCCTCTTGCTTCTTGAATGCAGGTTTGAGTGTCTATGTCTTGCACTGCCTGCCGCCTCTATCTCCCTCATCTCCAGTTTTATTTCCAGTACTTCCACATACATGCTACACATTATCTTCTTCAATCACCGTACTCATTATCCTATACTGCTCAAAGCCAGCTGGGGAGAAAGGTTTAAGAGCACATATAAACCTTATCTCTGTGGGAAGATTTTCTAAGATGTACCTTTCTCAGCTCTGTTCCTTTGGAAATGTAAGAACAGGAAACTGTGTTACTAGGCATCTTTGCTTATTAACTCTGATTGGAGAACTACATCTGTACTGGGAGGACCCTGAATGGATATATAGACCCCGAAGATCTATATGATAAAACTCTACAAAAACACGCAGTAAATGAGAAGCCTTAACTTCACTGTCTGGTACTTCTTGGATATGACCCCTAAGGAGGTCTGTCAGCTCCTCTCACGGACTGTTATATATGAGCCTTGCCTAGGCTGAAATGACCATCATGTACTCATGGGGTCTCAACCCTTAAAACTGAGCATGCCCCTTGTGCTGCCTGGGGAGCAGTGCCAAGATGACAGTAAGAACTCCAGAGGAAAACGTATTTGATAAAATCATGCTGACATGTTCTCTTTCCAATCTTACATCCTTCCTTACAGCTAAATAAACCTAGTGCATATTACAGCTAATGGTGCCCTGTGAACACGAAGGTCAATTTGAAACCAAGACCATTGCTGCATTTATAGAGTAGATGTTGTGGCACCAATGATTCTTTCATTGCTTAGCCATATAGCTTGGTACACGCTATGTCCAACCTGACTTCAACGTTATTTTCCTTTTCCTTGCAAAACAAATTCTGATGTCAACAGCTGAAGGTAAAACACATTACAACCAGAGACTTACTATAGATACCAAGCAAACTGTGGTTCGAACAAAACTTCACATTCATTTTATTTATTTCCCACCCCTTATACATAGTGTTTGACAGAATGTCACATAACAATTACATGAATGAATTATCAACATAGCAATACCTGTAGCCTTTTTTGTAATTTTTATCATCCTTTGCCTGCTCACCCCTTTCTCCCATTATCCCTAACATCCATATCTAAACATGTTAATTTTCTGTAAAATGTATCAGAGATTTCACATATTTCCAGTAATTCATGCAAATGTACTCTAGCTTCCTAACTTGTGGTTCTCAAAATTCATTTACCTAAGATTCACTTGTGAAGCTTTTAGAAATGTAGACTTTTCAAATTTACCTCTAGAGATTCTAAAATTAGAGCTAGGTTACGGCTCAGAATCTGCATTTAAACAGTATGTTTGGAGTATTTATTACTTTTTTTAACTTTTAGGTTCAGGGGTACATGTGCAGGTTTATTATACAGATAAGTTGCATGTCACTGGGGTTTGGTGTACAGATTATTTTGCTATCCAGGTAATAAGCATAGTATCCAATAGGTAATTTTTCAATCTTCACCATCCTCCCTTCCTCCTCTCTCAAGTAGGCCCACATGTCTGTCGTTCCCTTCTTTGTGTCCATATGTACTCAATATTTAGCTCCCACTTATAAGTAAGAACTTTTGGTATTTGTTTTTCTGTTCTCAAGTTAGTTCACTTAGGATAATGGTCTTCAGCTCCATCCATGTTGCTGCAAAGGACATGATCTCATTTCTTTTTAAAGGTTGCACAGTGGAATCTGCATTTTTAAATAGCCTTCTCTGTTAATTCTGGTTTTGGCAATTCACCTACCATAATCTTAATATTACTATAACTTGTGGATACCACATTCATCTTTGTATCTCCTCTACACTTTACAAATAGTAATTGATATATTCTAAATTCTCAATTTTGATGGGAATGAATTATCTACAGACAAATGGCTGAAGATAGAATAATTCCAAGGACCCTGAGAAATATTAGAAAATAACTTAGTATCTCCAAAATAAGAAAGAAAGAAAAAATATTTAAGGATAAATAATACATTTCTAAACATAACCAAATATTTTATACCAATAATTATGCAAAATCATAGATCTCAGTGTTAGAAATAACCCACCCAGGGCTGGACACGGTGACTCACATGTAATCCCAGCACTTTGGGAGGCTGAGACAGGCAGATCACAAGGTCAGAAATTCGAGACCAGCCTGACCAACATGGTGAAACCCCCTCTCTTCCAAAAATAAAAAAAAAAAGATTAGCTGAGTGTGGTGGTGTCTGCCTGTAATCCCAGTTACTCTGGGGGCTGAGGCAGGAGAATCGCTTGAACCCGGGAAGCAGAGGTGGCAGTGAGCCAAGATCATGCCACTGCACTCCAGCCTGGGCGACAGACCAAGACTCCGTCAAAAACAAAACAAAACAAAACAAAACAAACAAAAAACAAAAACAAAAAACACACCTATGTAATCCTATCTAGCCCTCTACTCATTGTTGGCATCATTAAATATCCCAATCAGGGGGTGTTTGGTCAACTAGTCTCTTCTTCACTTTTGAGACAGTGAGTTAATCATCATTTACCAACTTCATAAAATAGCCTGTATAACAAATCTCCACAGTTCTCTTCTGGTTACTGTTTCAAAATTTGCCTCCTATGAATTTATATTCAATGTTTCTTATTCTTTCTTCTGTGAAATGTCTGCTTCCTCTTTCAGGTGATAATTCTTCAAATATTTTAGAGATTGTTTCAGTGTTTTCCCCCTACACATTTCCTCCTAACAACATTAAATATAAGACACGGTTTTCAGACTTCTCACCATCTGGTTGTCTTCTTCTGAAACTTTTCTGGTTGAACATGATCCAGCTTAAATCTACTTTCAATCATTAACATGAGTAGAACATTTTTTTTCCTTTTCTTTTTTTTGGGGGGGGGGGTGTTGAAATTCAAACAATTATATGCAGATAACTTTCAGATCTTTGTCCTTTACACCTGGGTGTACCTGTATTTTAAAACTTAAAATGTCCTCTTAAGAGACCAAATTCTTTTATTGCTATCCCTCTGTCTAAGCTGATTTCAAATACCCATTCTGCGAAGGTGAAAATGGTACTGGCAAGCTTCTGCACTCCATGTTCCCAGGTTAAGGTTGTGCCTGACTGTCTAATCTAGGCTGATCTGATCCAGATGGGCATGCCATTGCAGCTACTGTGATGGCTTTACTCTTCCAGATGGCAAATTCACTGTTGGCCATGTATGCAAGGATTTCATTAAAAGAAGTGGTAATACTCTTTTTAAACTAAAATATGTATTGGCAGGAATGAAATCCTGAGGACACCCCTGGGTTGTCATGTTTTTGCTGTCGTATTTTTCTCCTCCCCTGAAGCATCCAGGCAGGAGGCACTCCAGAATCAAGACCCTTTTGTTTTTCACATAGCTCTTTTTCACCATGCCACTGCACTGCCACATGTTTGAGTGCGGGCATCAAGGATAGAGATTTGGATTTTAATTCTGGCCTTGCTGCTAATTCTAGAATATTGAATTAAATATAGTACCTTGAAACCAATCCTTATTTCCCTAACTTCAGTTGTTTCATCTGTTAAACCCCAAGATCTTTTACAGCTGTAAATCTTTGTGCTAGTCACTGGGTGAATTGGCTTTGGATACGTTAAGGTTCATTTTCCTCACCTTTGTAATGTACACTCAGGAAATGCAAAATCATTCTGAAATCTACTGCAAAATAGGTCTATTGTCACCGACCCTAAAGGATATGAAGTGCACATAGTTAGATGTTTGCAATGAATAATTGTTAGTGAATACATGAATAAAACTTCTGAGTATCCAAGGTAATTCAATCTTTTTTTTTGTTTTGTTTTCAGCTTGGTATGCACAACCCCTTCTCAACAGATGTCACTGTCAAATGTGTGGACAGAACAAGCAAGGAATTTTGCAACAGTAGAGAACATAACTTAGGAGACAACAAACACAAATAGAGAAGAAGGAGAAAATTCCACTAATGGTCTAAGTAAAATCTAAGTGTAAAGAGAACAGCATACATTTAAATGGTAAGTTAAGGAAGCTCTCTGTAACAGCCTAACAGCATATCCTCTGAAGGAAACTAGTTACAAATCATCACCATTATAGCTGATAGCACAGAGTAGCAAAACAGTTCACACTAAAGGAAAATCAGACAGGAGCAGGCAAACCCAAAATAGAAATAGAAATAATGACAATTTCACCAGAGGACAAAATGCTGTATCTCCTTTATTAGACTAAACCTGAAATGTTAACACTGTATGCAGAGTACATGTGATAGGGAGGCATTGGTATTCAAACCACTTGTCATTGCCACACTTTAATTCAATCATGACACAAGGAGAAAAGAAGAGAAATTAGAAATGCATTAGAAGAAACAAGAAAATTGGGAATGTGGAGGGTGACAAGCTTAAACTGCTTAAACTCCTAGCCCTGGCCTCTCAGAAGACTCATATTTATTTGAAACCGTTAAGAAACATGTTCTACATGCAAATAACAGTATAATTAACATAAAAGGCTTTGTCTTATCTCAATATAAAATGCCAGATAAAATCCATTATCATACACATTATATATATTTCAAAAAATGAAAATAACCCCTTTTATTTTCTTTATAGGGGTTCCTACGCCTTAGCTAGGGAGGCAAAGAGAAATGATAAAACACTATTTTATCTTCTTGACCATTAAAAAGCTACCATTTTGAATATTAAAGTTCTGGCAAGTTAGACATTCTGAGACATACTGTTATTGGTATGAATATTCTAAAAACATTATATAAATATTGAAGCAAATACATCTGATAATAATTAAAATAAATTATGACCATATATTTGTTTCTCAACTACTTTCAGGAACAATTATCTCTTATTTTAAGAGACTGTACATACATCATTTGAGTAAATTACAATTTTCTTAAATTATAACACCCAAATAACTTGTATGGAATATCTACTAAGAATATTTCTCTTTCTCCTTGTTTTAAACCTGCTATGTCCATCTTATAGCTAAGGCATAAGGATAAATAAGCATGCTTCTAGATAATTCTTTGAAATAAATATTAATTCTTAAATTTACAGACATTATTTTAAATATTATGAAGTTAATAACTTTCAAAATAATAGTACTGTAATACAGCAGTGTGCTTGTTCAAGATTCTCATACACATCAATAATTAGTTACCTCGATATTGAAGACTGTGTTTTAAAGATTGTAATCAATTACAAAGAAAAAGGCAATGGGGATTACAATTGGACTGAATGTTTGTGTCCCCTCAAATTTTATATGTAGATATCCTAACCCCTAGTGTGATGATACTAGGAGGTGGAGCCTTTGGGAGGCAATTAGGTCATGAAGGTGGAGCCCACATAACTGGAATTTGTTCCCTAATAAAAGAGATCTTCACAGCTCTCTTGCTGTCTTTCTGCCAAGTGAGTAGACGGCCATCTGTCAGCCAAGAGAGGGCCCTCACTGCAACCAGACCATGCTAGGGCCCTGATCTGAGACTTTTAGTCTTCATAACTATAAGAAAGAAATTTCTGTTGTTTATGAAGCACCCAGTCTATGGTGCTTTGTGATAGCACCCCAAGCAATGGGTAAAGTAAGACAGGGGTGTTATTATATTTTTGATATAAGGAAATAGCATTGGTTGTGATGTTTTTGGTGTCACAAATAGATGGAGTTTCTAAATTCACCAATTTTATTCAGGTTTTAAATTTGTTCTTAGTCATGAAGATAGCTGAGTGCTTATTAATCATCTGATTTTAGTATAATGCAGTCATATACTTCTCATCTGATTATTTACAGTGTAATACAGTCACAATCAGTGTTTTGCAATTAACTAAAAATTTTACACTTAGGCCACAGAGAGATTTAGGAGAAGCTAAGTTTATTCTACTTTAATTGGGCTGAATATAAGGGTTATACCTCCTTAAAATATCAACAATTAATCTGTGTGTAGGCAACTTGGTATGGAAGACGCAAATGTGTTGACTCCATACAAAATGAACCTCTTCATTATAATCCAATATTCAATAATAGCATATATCTTCTAAGCAATTTCACAAATCTACTTTCCTGGAATGAATTACTGAATTAAGTTAGAATAATAAATGTTAAAGGTTGCAAACATAGTGTTTGATTGATTAGTTGGTACAGGTTTAGAATTATCTCTCATCATCTTTTTCACACTTATCAAATGAATTGACACATTTGACCTGTGACTTAGGGATGTCCCAAATGTGGTCAGGATGTACAGCATATCGTAAGAGCAATCATCCTACATAAGAGTTGCTGCTTTGACGTTGAGAAGACATGTGCACTGATTATGTTGTAGAGTGTGGATGTACTGATTTCTATGGCTACAGGATTTGACAGCAAACAATTCTATCAACCGGAAATTAGCAAGTACTGTGAATTACAAATTACAAGACAGAAAAAGAGAGAGGGAAAGAGGCAGAGAGGTGAAGTTATATAAACTTTATATGCATTTCAAGTTTGAGCATTTGAGAGGTTATAAGGCCAAAAAGTAACACAAAAATGATGCCTGAACCCTAGGAGTGCACTTAAATACATGGACTTAAGAACAGCTGACAAACTAAATATGTTGCTTGATGTTTATTTAACCATGTGTGAGAGACTATTTCATTAAAAAAGGGAATCTGTACTAGGAAGGAAAGCACACCCCTTTCTTCTACACCTCCTCCTCCACACACACACACACACACACACACACACACACACACACACCCCCAATATATTTTTTGATTTGTCAATGGTAAAACTCCATTATTTGTTCACATTGATGATTATTCAAAAGGAAACTAAACGACAGTCCTTACTTTAAGAAAACAACAGCCACAACAAAGACTCAAAAATCAATATTAAAGACTTTCTCCCTCTTTAATTCTTTCTTATTTGATGTTTTGAACCTATATAAATAAATCCCACATCTATAATGCCTTTTTCCTTCTTCTCTCTGCTTCTTTATTTATGACGAGATTCTGTACCCTATAAAATATACCCTATCCTTAAAGACTTCCCTGACCCTCTTAGTCCCCGGAAATTGTTCTCTTATGATTTCTTATGATACAGCCTATCTAACTCACTCATACATGATATCTTATAATAGCTTGTCTTTTTACATCATATTAAATTTGGTCTCCATTTGGATTAGAAGTCCTTTTATAGGCAGGTGCCTAGTCTTATAAGTCTTAAGCATTCTCAATGCCTATGTAGATTTTCATATACACAGATTAGATTTTCAACATGTGGCTGTATGAAAAGGGCATCACATGATACACAATGCTTGTTGTAAAGAGAAATAGATAATACTTCTGAAGCATTTGCTTCTCAAAGCCTGCATAAACTGTTAGGGAGCTAACTTTTATCAGAAAATTCATGTCTACAAAACTCATTTTAATAAAAGCATAAAGTTTTAATGAGAACTTAATATATAAATGCAAATTCAGGTTATTTAACAGTGGAAGATGACATAGAAGAAACCCTCACAAATGGGTCAACACTAGGCCAACAGTAATCTACAGTCATCTAGAGCAGTGATTACTAACCTTTTTGGCACCAGAGATGAGCTTTGTGGAAGACAATTTTTTCTACGGAAGGAGTCAGAGGTGGATGAGGATCATCAGGCTTTAGATTCTCATAAGGAGCACGTGACCTAGATCCCACACATATGCAGTTTACAATAGAGTTCATGCTTCCTTGATAGTCTAATGCCACAGCTGATCTGACAGGAGGTGGAGCTCAAGCAGTAATGCTCACTCACTGCCACTCACCTCTTGCTGTGTGACTCAGTTCCTAACAGACCAGTCCCTGTCTGCACTAGTCCATAGCCCTGGTGTTGGGGAGGCCTGAATAGAGAACTAGGTTTAAGGTCATACTTGGTCACTTAATGACCATGTGACTTTAGACAAATCATTTAAACTTCCTAAAATCTCCTAAGCCTCTATATCCTAATTTTAGAAGCACAGTTAATAATAGTCATTGTAACTATCTCCTAGGTTATAAGTACTAAGTGAAATAAGTAAAAATAGTAATATATTATAATGTTCTATAATTTTTAAAGTGTTGTTTTGTTAGAAAAAGGTTGAGTGATTATATCAGCTATAATATTTGCATGTGTAGCTATCTTTTCTGAAGTACAGAAAGCATATTTTTAAATTTTGTTTCTCCAAAGATAATATAAATCCTTCTATAATGTTAGTTACTATGTTGGAAATCTGTAGCTAACTTTCAAATAATAAGGTACACCCAATTGTATATCTGTTAAATTGTGAGAGGAACTGAAGAAAATATAGGAATCTATACTATAAATAAAATGATAGAACGTAAAAAAAAATCAAATCCATGATTAAACCAGTTTTTGTTTATCATGTATTTATAACTATGCCAGAATTGTAACCCACTCACACATTATTTTGCATGAGTAAGTGTGGCAGTGTTTACTGGATGGAGTTCTTAGATATCGATATTAATTTCCTTATAAGTATCACTAGCTGGAAAGAACACTTGATTATTGAGTTTTGGAGTCAACAAACACTTTCTGTAAAAGTCTAAATAATCATTTTTTTTAGGTTTTACAAGACACACAACTTTGCAACTCTGACTTGTGGTGTGAAAATAGCCTTAGATAATATGTAAAACATCAGTCATGGTTATGTTTACATCTTTATTTACAATATTCAATAGTAGACCAAATTTAGTTCACAGGCTGTAGTTTCCTGGTTCCTATTTAGTTCAACACAGCATGCTTAGAACATAATACATAAATCTCACAGAAACCCTAGCATACACAGAAAATCTCAATAGGAGTCTCAACTCTCTTAGATAAAAACACACAGGTTGATAGCATGAAGGTTCACAGATATAAACCATATCATGATTGGAAATAGTCCAGAGAAATGAATATCAATGTCTTTTAAATCAAAGGATGTCCTCTGGGTGTGTGGTATGGTGGGCTGGTACATGAGCATTCATTAGGAATGGTTACAAAATATTCGAATTTCTCCTTCATTCTCTTTTAAAATTTATATTTGTGTAAGTAAAATAATGTAAAAAAATTACTACAGTATTATATGCATATTTGTGTAGTTTAAAAATAAGTATATACCAATTTTGAGGACATAACAGCCTTTTCAACTGATGTGGCAAGAATTTTTTTAAAAACTACATCAGTGGGGCCAAGATAACCAATGAGCTTGAAGTTCCTGATTAATATTGACATCATGGTGAACCTGGCCAAAATAATTTTGAATATAAGAGGTAATAAATTTATATACAACTGCTAGAAATATTTTTTAAGCAATAGGAATAGCTTTCAGGATCCTAAACCTGTGGCAGACAGATTGAGTTCTTCACTGAGAAACCTTGTTTCTGTTGGTCATTTCATCTTTTTGTGATGAGAAATAAGACTCCAGGCAGCACAATATGTCATAAGAGATGTAAGCAGAAAAGGGAAAGAGATGTGGATCATAAGCTCAATCTCAGGAAACAAGAGACAGAGAAGAAAAGTGATAGACTAATGAAGAATACCGGTGCCCGCCTGTGCATTCCTCCCACCACCATCACACACATACATAGACACATACACAACACACACACACACATGCACACAGGCAAAGATGGCCATTTGCTTAGCAACAACTCTCCAGGTGAAAAACAAGTAGGTGAAACCAGCATTTTGCCATTTATTTTCCAGGTAAAAACATTCTGTCTTATCAGTTTTCTTAGAGGTCACCTGTAACGTTGGTAAATGTTTTTCAAGTATATTTCAGGGCAGTGTGATGAACTGCTAACCCTACTCTGTGAAAGTCTCTGATCCATGAAATCTAATATGATATGAGGCTAAATGGATAAAAACAACATAAAAATCCTAGCAGTATATTAAGCAACCAGTGGGTGCAATGTAATGACTATATGACCGATTCAATTCAATACATAGAAATTAGTTGCTAGGATAACTGAAAACTACTTTGATCTGACTATAAATGTGTAAGAATTGATAAAGGTTTTGGCATATTGAAGGCACATAATGAGGGCTAAAAATGGGTGAATTTCATAGTGAAAATGCAAAGTCTAATAGTAAAAATCCTAAATATATCATTTGTGTAACAGTGTTGTAGCCTTATTTGCAATTTTAGATGCATGTGATCCTCCATATAAAATAGTATATGGCTGATCCCCCATCAGTACTACGCTGTCTGGGAGTCTGTTTCCCACAGTGCCATACCATTTATCAACAGTAGAACAACGCAACTCTCCTCTCCTTTTCAGCCACCGTGATTACCACTGAAGGAAAATTTCCCATAACCCGGAGCTCAGTCCCTTAAGCTCTAGTTCAAACTACTTCCTGTCTCAGTGGTATGAAGTGGAAAGTAAATATATTTCACATTAGATAGGTCTGTGCTTGACTTGAAATATCTGTCCCTTTCCAGCTGTTATAAACTTGGACAAATACTTTTAATGCTGTGATCCTCATTTTAGGCAAGCCAAGTGTTCCTTCCAGATTGTGAGGACTGAGGTTAAGTTCAAGTGTGCAGGTCGTATGTCTAACTATATAGGCAATGCTGAAGCGATCAACTGTAGCCCTAGGAAGAGCTCTCTAATCCATTCCTTACTGTATCTTGTTTAAGATAAATGAAACAAAAATGCAAACACAACTTCGCTGTTGCAACTTTTCTTTGATAATTTGCTTTCATTTTAGGAGATGGGTTCAAATCTCTGCTCTACTATTTACAATTTAAATGCCTTTTGTGTATATGTGTATCCATCTATAAAACTGATCTATAAAATTTAATGAATTAATACACATTAAAAGTTTATAGCAGTCTCCACTTTTAGGAAATGTTAAGACTGTGATTTTGGACTCAAACTTAATTTAGGCTTCAGCAGTATCATTTGCTGACCATTGAACTAATCTGCTATAAGCCTTTTACAAATTTCTGGAGGAAATGTTTTTAAGAAAAGAAAACAAAAGCGAAGAATCAAACAATGCTGGATTTTTCTCAAATATGTTTTAGAGTTTTCTTTTTTTTTTTTAGAAACTGAAAAGTAGTGTAATATACATAATAAAGACTTCACAAAAGTTACTTTTCTTAAACTAAACTTTATACATACACATATGCATATTGCACTCATTTTATATTTAAAATTCTTCCCCCAAATGGAAATGCTCATCTTCACTTTGGCACAAAGATAGCATTAGGACTGAATTTTAAGCCACTAAAATTTTGAATTTACATAAAAGTAATACCTACAAATATTGTTACTAGATGTTCCAATAAGGCTAAGTATGTTTTTACACTATCTATTGAAGATGTGGGCAACTTCTGTTCTCAATATTGATCCTTCAGAGAGTAGTTTATCCATTATATCACTACAACTACAGCCTCCTATCAAACCTGAGCAAAGTGTTGTCAGGCAGAGTGGGACCAGGAAGAAATCTGGCAACACTAAGAGACTAATATTATAATAACTGATCTTCCAGAGTGCTATGAGAACTCTCCAAAACATCCCTTCACAGAGCACCCAAAGGAAATTAAGTGTTCATCTTGCTTTGTAGGTGGAACCGGGTGCTTCAATGTTTTATAACTGAATGTACTAATAGAATATGAGTGTTTAGTATTGCAACAATTATTATGGGAAGCACTTGGCACCACTTTACAAACAAACAGACATTTACTGTGAGGGAAAATAGAAAGCATCATGGTAACTTTATCTAAAAAAGTGTAAACTTGTCCTTACGGAAAATTTATAAGATTGAGATTTCAGTGTAATACTTCTCATGTAAGTATAATCACTTTGCAGACTATTAATATAGGGTCTAGTTTTTGACAAAGCATAAGTTTTCCCAAGATAAAATCAAGCATATTTCATTTATGTGTCCTAATATGTTTGCAATACTTAGGATGAATTACTTTATGACAGTACAGGCAACTTCAACTTCTTATTTATGTATTCATCCATTCACAAATTTACTTATTTAACTAATATTTATTACAAACTAGTATCTAGTTTGTAGTAAGAAAAAAACATTATTTGCAAACTTGCTGTTAGAGACATCCATCTTCTTCTGTTGCAAGAGCATCAGGCTAGATTATATATTCATGACAATTTACAAAATGAACTTTATACCTACCAAAGCGTATTGCACCAGTAGGAAATTTCTTCTTTACCTAAACACCATGGCTTTTCATAGGAAAAATGTAATTGGAATTTCCAGCTGTGCTGAAGGAACTGAATATGCCTCTATTAGAAACAATTCTTCAGTATATAAGACTTTCATGTCTATGGACCCCAAGTCACATCTTCTGACTTATGGTCAGACAACAGGACAAATGATTTAGCTTTAGGATCCTCTTAGAGAATTCAAGATATGCATTCTTGAAGTATAAAGATGAAGAAAGGCAGATATGAATCCCATAGCTTATTAGTCTTTTTTCTGTCTATATGGAAGAAGGTGACTCTAGGTCCATTTCATCTTCAGGAAGATAAAGGAACTGGAGTTTTATTGAATACAAAATGTCTGCAAGGTGGGGGCAGTAGTCAAGCATTATTGACATTTAGCAAAACTAACCAAACTCTCTTTATTTTAGTTTCCTTTTTTATAAAATAGAGAGAAACATGTTTCCTATCTACATCTTTGGATGTTATCAGTCTGGTATAATATACATAAGCTGGCCAGTATAATAGCTAATCACAAAATACACTCACTAAAGTTTAGCTGTGAATGGATATGGTATTTGTTTTTTGGATGATGGAAACATTCTGGAATTTTTGGGGTGATGGAAATATTCTAGTGGTGACAGTTGCACAGCCTTCTGAATATACTGCTAACAATAGAGTGTATGCTTTAAAGTGGTGAATTTTAGGGGCCAAAAGAAGAGGACCAATTGAGGCTAGGAATCAGAGACAAACTTGGACCATATAGTGAGACCCTATCTCTATAAAAATTTAAAAAATTAGCTGGGCATCATGGCGCCACTGCAGTCCCAGCTACTCAGGAGGCTAAGGTGGAAGGATTGCTTAAGCCTAGGAGTTTGGGTTGCAGTGAGCTATGGTAGTGCCAAGCATTGCAGCCTGGGTGACAGAATGAGAATCAGTCTATAAATAAATAAATAAATAAATTGAAATAAAATGATGAATTTCATTTTATTCAAAATTTTGTTTATTATATCTCAAGTAAAAACAAAAAAAGTTTAGCTATTATAGTATTTATGATAATGTAAGTTAGTAATGTGAAAGATCTTGTATATGGAATAGAATTTTGCCTTCTTTTTTGTTTTAAAATAGTATGGCATGTAAGTCTGTAAAAAAATATTCTGACACAGTAATGGCTATCGTAAGATTGAATTATTGAAGTAATACCTTAAAATGTAATAATGGTGGGTGGGGTTAGCAACAGGAAGGATTAGAAGAATATCAAAATAATGTTGAGGTCAACTGAGTTAAAAAGATTTGCTGAGATTTCATGATCATAATCTAGGTGATTAAGTATACCTGCATATTGCTAAAAGTAGGCAACACTGAAGAGTCATACAATAGAATAAGGTATAACTTCCAAGCCAATTGAACTACTATTAAAAAAGTAGTCATTGAGAAGTTAGTAATTTAAATAATTTCCAATATCTGGAATTCAGACTGTACCTGGGCCAAATTCTAACTTCTCTACATATGTTAAATAAACTAGGTGAGGGGCATGGGGACATCCAGAAAACTTTGTAAAATCTTTTAGTTCAAGGATAGAACCATCAGACATCTGACTGTGAGAGCTACTAACTTCCTGATTCAAACGTATAATGTAATTTAAAATATGCTGGGAAAGTATTTAAAATTTAAGGTGATAAATGAAATAGTCTATTATTTAGATCTATTTTTCATAAGGCAAGATATGCCAACACATGCAGAGAAGGAAGGAGAGTATCTACAAGACTGTACAAGAAATTGCTTGATTGTTTTATCTGGGAATTATGGACAGTTCAAAATATACTTCTCACTAAAACTGAGCATATTCATATAGCATAGTAGGAATCTCCATCCCAGTAACTGTTATTTCACTTTTTAAAATCTGCTTATTACTTTCCATATTTAAAACATTTTTTACTAAACAACAGTGTCAAAAATCTAAATTTGACTGACTTATGATTTAGTGTTTATTCATTCTGCTATCAAGAACTTGAGACAATTTGGAACTAGCCAGACTAGCTTATTCATCAAGTATCTTAGTCATTCAGTAGAATTTGATCAACAAAATATAGAACTATAATTATTCAGGTCTCAAACACTGTGGTGAAGGATGTATATTGATTCATGGTAATTCTTGAAGGGCAAAATCTGCAATGGTAATTCTTTAAAACCTCTGGGATAAAGAAAGCCATGCATGATGATTTTAACAACTTTATTTTGGTTGATTTTAGTCAAATATTTTCATTTGATCCATATTTTAATGTATTTTAATGTATTTTATGGTAAATGGCAAAATACTCCCTTGCAGCCCAAAAGATTAAAGTATATATTTAAATAAAAAAACCATCAACTAAGAACTAGAATAAATAAAGTAAATGATTTTCTAAATGTAGAAAGCAGGATTTATCATGTTACATTTAGCTGGATCTAGTATGCAAATTTATTTACATGTTAACTTGGAAACAGAATAGCATATTACAATCGATGACATATTTTGATTGGCAGCATTTTTCTTAGTGAAATATAAAATATTAGTATATCAATCACCATGTAATATCTTAAACAGTAATTTTTGTCTTACAAAAATCTACACCAAAGGACATTTATATATATAAACAAAATACACACACACACACACACACACACACACACACACACGTGATAGAGTAACTGTCCAGAGGCAAATGTTGCCTCATTTTCTATTTCTGACATTACTCGCTGCTGTCATACATCATTTCTATAATTATACCTGGTGTATATAAAACAAATAATGGCAGAGCTTGACTTCTCAACAGGAAAAATTTAATGAGCAATTTTAAAAATGCATAGATTATAAAATATGTAAGATTTGAACTGGAATTTAGAATTTATCAGAGGTATTCAAGTACTAGTATTAACTACTGCATAATTTGAGATAATCTTATCACTCTCTTCTTTCATAAAGTAATCATTTATGTCTCTCTGGCAAGACTGGGATGTCCCAATAATAAAAGGAGAATTATTTGAAAATGTATCATTGAGAAGAGTTAATTATTTCAGTTACTATATTTAAAATATATCCCTCTACTGACCAATTCATTACTGAACTAACCAGTACTGAAAATTGATTTTTAAATTGTTTTGAAAATATTAGCAAGTAGAATTATATGTGGAAAATATAAAAATATACATTTCAAATGAGATTATAAATTCTCCTTCTTAAAATAGAAATTTTAAATATTTGTTCCTTTTGCTTGGTATCACAAAATCTTATAGTCTAAACATTTTCAAGTTTGTTCAAAATAATTGTTGTTTAGAATTGTCAACTGCACATCAATTAAACGACAGGAAATATTCCCCCAAATAATATATTTTTAGAATCTTGATTTGGACATTTTCTTGCAAAGGTTAGAAAGCAGGGTCATTTATTAATAAGACTGTTACAGATCATGATTGTAAATCCATATATTCTTCATAAATAAGAATATGTATCTCTCATTTTCCTGTAGAAGCAAGGCAGGGATCCAGTTTATTCAAAAGTAGCATCATCATTAAGAAACAAGTTCAAAAGAAGTTGGTTACCAGAGCCTGTCCTTTTTCTCCCCCCTGGAAATTATTAATGGATCCTTTGAAAGACTACTCCAAATGACCTCGGCTTCAGAGTTGTAGTACAGTACAAGGTGTTTATGAGCATAGATAACTTACGGTTTATAATGAGATTGTACATTTTGGCCTACACTTGACTTCTGTCCACAAGGTCAAAAATGAAGGAAGTACTGATTAAAGGAAGAAGCCATATAATGTATTTTCTGCCAGAGTCCCATGTAAAGAGGTAAAAAGTTGACTGTAGAGCTTAAGGGAATAGCTGTGTCAACCAAACCACCTATGCCTCATGTAAATATTGACCTAAGAAACACTAGCTTGCTGTGTGTCAAGCAATAAATAAGCATGTATTTCTGAGCAAAATGTCCATTTGGATATATAATTGCAGATCTGCTTCTGTTATTCTTTAATAAATTTTAGGTATCATACATATAACTACTGAATTCAGAAAAGGTGAGAATGCCTAACTTAACAGAACATTGTAGACCAATCCATTAATTACACAGCTGCCCCCAAACACTCCTTTAAAAGCATCACTGATGTGATTTTTCTGCTAAGAAAATTTGGGAATGGTTTAAGTCATATTATATTATAGTCAAAATTACCTGTAGTTATTATTTGCCAAAATCTGTCCTATGAAAACTGCAAATTTTAAATTTTGTATAAAATATTAGATTCAACATTATTCCTTTCAAAATACAATGCCATTTTCAACAGAAATAGAAAAATGAAACTATTCTTAAATTCAAAAAAGAGCCCAAATAGCCGAGTCAATCCTACGCAAAAAGAACAAACCCAGAGACATCATATTATCTGATTTTTAAACTATACTATAAAGCTATAGTAACCAAAACAGCATAGAATTGGTACAAAAGCAGACATACAGACCAATGGAACAGACTAGAGAGCCCAGAAATAAAGTCACATACCTACATCCACCTGATCTGCAGCAAAGTTGACAAAATAAGCAATGGGAAAAGGACTCCCTATTCAATTAATGGTGCTGGGATAATGGGCCCACCATATACAGATGAATGAAATTGGACTACCGCCTTTTACCATGTACAAAAATTAACTCAAGATAGACTAAAGATTTAGATGTAAAACTTCAAACTATAAAAATCCTAGAAGAAGACCTAAGACATACCTGTCTCAACATTGGCTTTGGCAAATAATTTGTGGTCAAATCCCCAAAAGCAATTGCAACAAAAACAAAAATTGAAAAATAGGATCTAATTAAACTAAAGCCCTTTTGCACAGGAAAAGAAACTATCAACAGAGTAAACAGAAAACCTACAAAATGAGAGAAAATATTAGCAAACTAGGCATCAAGAAAAGTCTAATATCTGGAATCTACAAGAAACTTAAATCAATAAGCAAAATTAAATAATCAAATTAAAAAATGAGTAAAAAACAGGAACAGACACATTTCATAAGATGACATACAAGTGGCTAACAAACATGGAAAAATCCTCATCATTATGAATTACCAGAGAAATGCAAATCAAACTCACAATGCAACATTTTCTTATACTACCAGTCGGGATGGCAATTCCCAAAAGGTCCAAAAATGACAGATGCCGGCAAGGCAGCAGAAAAAAGAGAATGCTTATACTCTATTGGTGGGAATCCAAATCAGTTCAGCCACTATGGAAAATTGTTTGGAGATTTCTCAAAGAGCTTAAAACTACCTTTTGACCCAGTAATAATATCCAAAGGAAAATAAATTGTTCTATCAAAAAGACATATGCATTCATAAGTGCATTACAGCACTATTTACAATAGCAAAGACATGGAATCAACCCAGGTGCCCATCTATGGTGGATTGGATAAACAAAATTTAATACATCTTGGAATACTATGCAGACATGAAAAGAACAAAATTGTGTCCTTTGCAGTAACATGGATGCAACTGGAGGCCATTACCCTAAGCAAATTAATGCAGGAACAGAAAAGTAAATACTGCATGCTCTCACTTATAAGTGGGAGCTAAACATTGAGTACATACGAATATAAAGATGGGAACAGTAGACACTGGGGACTACTAGAGCAGGGAGAGAAAGGTTGATGTGCGGGCTAAAAAATCCCTATAGGGTATTATGTTCACTACCTGGGTGATAGGATCATCTGTACCCCAAAACCTCAGTATCATGCAATATATCCACATAACAAACCTGCGCATGTACTTGTTGAATCCAAAATCAATGCTAAAAAAAATAAAATAAAATATATTTTTAAAGTTTCCAGAAGTGTAGGATTAGCTAACTGCTGCCTTGGTTTTAATATTTCACTTTGTCCATCTTCTTATTTATCCTATTTATTTAAACTAATTTCCCTTCTTTCTTTATATATAAATATTTGTAGTAAATTCTGACCCCTAAGAGACCTATTAAGATGGCTTTAATATAAAATTACTCACAAGTCAGAGTCACTGGATATTGAATGAGAAGAGAAGGTCCTTAATATAAATTTGATATGATTTTCCCAATTCATAGAGCCACTTGAAGAAAAGGCACTGAAAATCAATTCCATGCTCCTTCTTTCCTAAACAATCATTAAGTCTTATTTAATCCATCTAAGAAACCAGAGCAACATTAAAATCATTAGAAATAAATAAACAACAGTCTGTTTTTTTCTTTTTTTCTTTTTTTTTTTTTTTTGAAATGGGGCAGGGCAACTGTTCAGAGAAACACGTTATCTTATTTCCCATTTCTGACATTACCCACATCTGTCATATGGAGACATACCATATCTATAATCATGTTTAGTTTATGTAAAACAAGATGCTGCAGAGCTTGACTTCTCAACAGGAATTGAAGTAAGGAATTAAAATAGTGGCTCTCATGGCAAAATACTGCTGTGATGACAGTAAGCTAATTTTCCAGGCCTGAGAATTTCAAAAAATGTTTTGACAACGAACAGTGAAAAGCTTTCATCCTTGTTTCACTCTTACACTAAGTGCCAGGTTTTATGCCTTAGTAATCGTGGACTTCTTCAAATGCAAGAATATTAGCATTACTGATTTGTTTTCCATTCTCGCATAAAGGTTTCTCACACTTTAAAATGTCCTATATACTGTTTTAGGATTCATTACAATAATAATAAACTTCTAAGCAGGGTATTACAACCTTAAGGTGTCAGCATAGAATTTTTTAAAAAATGGAAAACTAGGCACAATTTTCAAAGAGGAAAGAGGCATAGGTGAGATATTTTGTCATTTTGCTCTTCCAAAAAAAAAAAAAATCCTGTATGTATTAAGTCTCACACTGATACCGCAAATAGTAGAGAAATTCTTTCACTTTAATGGATTTAACTTTATGTATTCTCTTTCTTTTATCAATGCTAAATCTGAAAACCACAGTTAAATATAAATAAGATAAAAGTACCCAATATCCCATAGATACAGCATAGTATAGACTATTTCAGTACTTTTTCCTGGAGTCTGGAAATGTCTGTCAGGAATCCATAACTATTCCATATCTTACTTCAGAATCTATGAATGCATTATCCACAACATACGTGCATGTCATCTCTGATACTGGCAATGCAACATTACAGAAAATAGATCAGCCCTACTGACATGAATGCAGTCTTATCCCTTCTCATTACTCATAATCACCAACTGCATTTCAATACAGAAGACTAGACAGTGGTACCTTCTCTATATACCAGACGGCATGAATAGCAAACATGATATTTGATAAAATAATGAAGACTGAGATAATATGCATAGATTTTATTAACCTAATGCATAAAACATATCAACATTCATCTGAAACAGTTAAACTTTAAAGTCATTATGTGTTACATGATAATTAGCCATAATTAGTCTTGACATGAGTTATTATCAATAGCATTAATTTATACAACCAAAATGCATTGTCCGTCATGGATAAATACATGTATACATGATAGTTTGAATGATTTAAATTGCCATTATCCCTATCTACCCAGACCTCTGACATTGAATATATTAAAGCACAAGGGTCATATGTATTTTTTCCTATCAAAAAGCCAGTGGTTCTCTTGCCATTATATCCAATCTCTCATGCTTAGGTGTTGACATTGCTGGGATCAACTCATCTATTCCCATTCTATATGAATTCCGTGTATTCCTTTGCCCTATATCCACATCTGAGGGGGCCTTGAAACACAACTAATATTCAGTAGGCTTACAGCATTAGAGTTTGGATTGACCATTCTGATTACATACCAGCATAAACACCGTCTTGAACAATGGAGGAAATTGTTCAAGCAATCATACAGGCAATAATGTTATTTCTTCTATGGTACACTAGTAGAATTGGGCACTGGTCAGACACATAGAACAACAGGAAAAGTTACTAAGATATAAATTGAGATACATATGTTATCTGCAATTCTCTTTCATATCTATCTTTAAAATTGAATCTGTAAAACAATCAAAGTGGTGAGAAACATTCCCTATACATCACCCCTTTTCTCTAACTGGCTGACAGAAGTTGTTTAAAAAATGGTACTTCTTTCCCCGCTTGAGTGCACATTCTCACATTTCAGTGAGCAAAGGTAGGGGGTCTTTGTGAGCCATAGTTTTCTCAGACTAGCAGAGTAAAAGAGCAGAATATGGTTTTGTTTTTGGAGAAAGACACTGGTTACTTCAAGCAGCTTTCCTACTTGGGTCAAGTTTTAATGTTGTAAATTCAAGTCCTTAGAATGTCCAAGAGCTGACCTATTATCCTAACTTTATGGATGAAGAAACCGCACATAAAACCAGTTGAATGGCAAAGGCATGCAGGCAGTTATCTGCAGTACTGGAATTTGAAATCTGAACTCTGTTCATATGATTAAAGATCACTGCACTTCACCATTTCAGCTCCCAATATACAATATCTTACTCATTTCCTCAGGTTAAAAATTGGAGCAAGAAGTCAAATAAAACTTAATAGACAGCAAAATTGACCAAAGTAGAACAATCGGTGTACTCTCTTTTGACAGTATCATCTGTTGGAACATTCTAAATGGTGCTCAGTTACAGAAATATGTGGTAGCCCTGTCATAATTTCATTAAGAAATGGCACTGCTCTTGACTTCCATAGAAGCTCATTGAAACTAGTAGTTTTTGTTATGGTTTTAATTTCAAGATTATTTTTTGAAAGTCAGCATAAGTGTACTTATTAAGAGCCTGGGGTCTAAAATCAGACTTCATGGTTACAAACTCAGAAAAACTACATTAAGAGCAGTGTGTGACTTTCAGCAAATTACCTAACCTCTCTATGATTCAGGTTTTTTTACCTGTAAAATAGGAATAAAATAGCATCCTCCAAAAGGGCTGGTGAAAATCATATGAGTTAATACAATAGAGTCCATTACCCTAAGCAAATTAATGCAGGAATAAAAATTAAATACTGCACTACTATATGAGTTATAGTACATTATATGAGTTAATATATGTACATTCCCAGCATATAGTAAATACAATTTAAATGGTTGATATTAGTATTTTCTATTTTGTGAAATTTGTAATTAAGTGAAATTATTTGAGGTTTCTGGCTATGCTATCTAGAAACAAATAAAACTTTGATGTATTTCATATTAATAATAATGTTCACTTGAAAAGGCCATCCTAAGCAAATGAGGTAGCAACAATGAAGGCCATGTTAAAATGATCTCAGAGCCCATAGAGCTTTTTGGCTATCATAGTATGTTGGGTCTGTTCTTTTTAGTAATAAAAGAGTGTGGAAGTGAAGCAATTTATCTTAAAGATGCAAGTTTACTAATTCCTGACTGTTAAAAGAAGATTGGGTAAGATTAGAAATTAAAAATAAATAAGATTAGGAGACATTTTATGAAAGATAGTTTATAAGAAAAAAATGTAGCATAAGTAAATTATTATAAGACATACTGCAGCCTCTATAATCTACAAATGCACATTAACATATTAAAGGATTTGAAATTCATCCAGCATATATAAACATGTGTGATTTTATACGTTCATCTTCTCCCAAATGTATATGTGTTTTTTGTGTGAGTATGCATATGAGTAAACCTTAATGAGTAACAGTTATTAACTGTTCTTCCATAGGATACATTTTGGGAAATGCTTGTCACTTAGTTTACACCAAGTATTATTTCTTAGTTTAGACTTAACTCCACAATTGAACAGATGGGTTTTCCTGAGGAATGAGGTAGAAAAATGGTAACAGCAACAAACTGAGAATGTTTAGTACATACCATGTCACTAAGCACTTTTCATCCATCTCATTTAATAGTCAGAACAGTATAAAGTCTAAATACCATGTCATCCTCAATCTACAGATAGAGATAATTTAAATATCCATCCCAAGTTCAGATGGCTAGAAAGAAGTGAAATTTGAACCAAAGCAGTCTAGCTGCAAAGCCTACTCTCTTAGACTGATCTCTATTATTTCTCCAGGTAGAGAAGGCAATTGCAATAATCAAAAGTATCTGACCAACTAGACACTCAGCAATACATTTAGAAAGGAGGATGATCTCAGAGCCGCTGGAAGTCATTTGCAAAGAAGTCAGCAACCACAGGGAATATGTAACAATGAGAATTTCATAGCTTTATTACCCTGAGATTCTTTTTGTTATTGTTTATAGTTTTAATACTAATGGTAACAGAAATAAAAATTTTCAAATATATACATGTCAGAGTGGTACAGATAGGGAAGGAAGAAAAATGAATACATATTGAGCACCTCCTAGTGCCATGTTCTGTTTCTCACTGACATGCATTGTCTTACTTTACCTATTGATCCTATAAGCTGGGGACAATCCTCCTTGTTTTGTAGAAGAGGAAATTGAAGCTGAAATCTATTAGGTAACTTGTCAATGAATCAAATAATAATAAAGAAACAAATACTAAAAGAGCAGGCAGCATACTAAGATAACGAAAAAGTTCTACTGTCCGTGAGATTATTTTAACTTGGTCTTCATTGTTGCCTCCTCATTTGCTTAGGATGGGCTTTTCAAGTTGGCATTACAATTAATATTAAATAAATCTTCCAAAGTTTATCTGTTTCTAGACAGCCTGGCCAGAAACCTCAAGTAATTTCACTTAATTGCAAGTTTTACATTCAGATGGGACTGATGGAAAGTTTCTCCTATAACACAGTTGAGAAAGTGGGGCATATGGGAAACCGCGCTTGACTCATGAGTGAGAGGAACTCCAAGAAGCAGAGTAGGTGTTAGCCCACAAGGCAAGTAAAACTAGATTTACTATAGGACTTGCTGAAAGTAAGGAATGAAGGTGTGGAAATTGATGTAGGTGTGAAATTTTAAAAATGCCTCCTCAAGCAGATAAAATGCAAAAAGTCACCCAATTTGTAGAAGCATAAATAGCAATATGACAATCCTTTCACTGCTAATACAGTGTCATCGTAGGATGTAGTATCAGGAAAGTAGAGTGTGGCTAGTTTCTCAGCTTCCATCCTCTGCTAGATACCTTTGAACAGGGCACAAACTTAGCAATGACAAGAGATGCCCCTGGACATGAGGAGCCAACTTAAAATGTACAGATGAGCCCACTAAGCCTTTTACCATAGAAGGATCAGTTTCAATGATAGATATTGTTCTTACCACCATTTCAGGTCACATAGTCAGCTTTTTCCACAGATGCTTGGCACAGGTCCTATTACTCCACCTATGTGGTATATTTTAAGGGGGAAGCAACCACATGCAAATAAAAGTTAATTTTATATTGGAAGATGTATTTTGCAATGGAAAGGTGACCTCAACTGTACTCAGTAAGAATTATCTAAAATCATAAATCCTAGCCACAGCTGCAGTATATTAGAGGCTACACATTACATTTGTAAACAATTGCAAATCCATTCTGGGGACAGTGCTGAGTGACCTGGTTTTAGGTGCTATAAGGGACAGAATTGGAAACATGTATTTAAGGATACACGACTAACTCCCTAGCTACAAGAAGACAAGCCATATGTCAATTGGCCAGCCATACACATCCCATGTTTTATAGAAATTCTAAAAAGGAGGTACATTTGTAATTTAGATTTTAACATGGATTAATCACAGATATATTACATTTTTACCCATTTTGTTTTAGTAAATACAAATGCATATAATAGCATATTTGAGAGCTGTTTTAAATCGGTTGTTCCTCCACACTGATTGCATGGCCAGTTGGCTTTTCATGCTTTATAAAATCGCTACTCATTCTCTCTCATTTTATAATATGCATTATTTTCTGAGACTCACATTGGATCAAGCTATTTCATCTAAAATTTGCCATAGATCCTTCAATATATTCTGTTGCCTGGGGTATTGAATTTGATGAAACATTCCTCGTGAGTAGAAAACACAAATAACTGTAAACAAAAATCAGATACAGAAAGCTTCAGATTATTGCTAGAAGTATGTCAATATAAAAAACCCACTAAATTTATTATTAATTTTAAAACTCCCTAGAACTAATGTCAATATTATTATTTTGCCTATTAATCTCAGATAAACAAAACAGGTCACAACATCTACCATCCCTTGCTGGTTTATTATTATATTATTTATATTAATAAAATACTCATAAATAAAATAATAAAACATTAATAGGATTCTAATAAAATACTGAATTTATGCACAATTTTGACCTCTGGATTTCAGATATTCCCCTAGATATTTCCCCTGAGGTGATATTGTTAGTAGCATTGCCTATTACTTTTGCCAGTTCACTCTGATATATGTCTTCAGTTTACTCAAGTGCTTCAAAATGAGTATAAAGAAAAATTTTCCATTTCATAAAAAGGGTTTTCAGAATTACCTTTACAAAATATCAAAAACATTATGCTTACATTCTAGTCAAATTCTTACAATGGAAAACAGCTCACAAAATGAAAGCTATATTTTTCTGATAATTTTCCAAACATATTTCACATTCATTATCATAATAATTACATTCATTTCTTCATTCATTCCTTCAATATCTCTTCTTCAAAACCCACACTTTATGTCAGATGTCAAGAAGAATAAGAGTAGGACTTAATGTCTAGAAGCCAATTAAACATGTTAAATTTAATAATGTAAACAACATGTTGAAGGGATTACAAAGTGCTGAGGGAGTAGGCCTGTAGACCCAGTATAGCCGAGGGAGAGAAAATGGCTGAACAAGGAGCACGCGTCTTGGAATGGTTTTCAAACTGTTTTTACTTACACAGCACTAATATCTGCATATGATTTTAATTACTTTATATAGCTTATCCTTTGTAAGTAAAGTTGGAGTTCCCTTTTTATAACTATCTATACATTTCTGGATTATCACAATTGTCTTCCTAAAACCAGGAGGTAAGATAGACATTGACAAGATTATTGCCCTTGGGTTATGACATTTTAAGCTGCATACTATATATATATATATATATATATATATATATATATATATATATATATATTTTGGTATTAAAAACAGTACAAGTGAAAGTGTAGTCTCTGCGGGGTCTGGTCTGATGGATACACCACTCTTTCATGATGCCACCATGAAGGCACACATTTCAGGACCCCTGCAACAGGGAAAGGGAGCCAAGGGTCTTACATGACATCAAATGTGCTTTTTACCTGGAAACACACACATCACCTCCACTCACGTTTTTTTGGCCAAAGCAAGTCATATGATTGCCAAGGGAATGAGTGCCCAGAAAGAGACTATATATATATATATACACACACACACACACAATATAAAACATATTTTATGGTGTGTATATATACATATATGTATATTTTTAAGAGCATTATAGTAAGAAAACTTTAAAAATGAATAAAAATCACATTTCACTATGGTTTAATTAGCAAAAAATAGTCACAAAAGTTCACCCCAAATATCTGGAGCAAAATGGAAACTACCCAAGTGCCTCCTCATTAGAGAAAGGGAATTATACGATAAATCCCCCTAAAGGCTTTTGTGATTATATGGTAGTGCTTTCGTCTTAGGCTTCATTTTGAGACTCAGTGTGAAGGTCTGAGGGTTCATTGCCTCTTTTCGATCTCTCGCCACCACTGAGTTCTATTTGATCTTTTCTATTTCCTCCCAAATGGAGCTCTGGAGTCTTAGCGATGCTTATCCTTAGGGGTGGCAGAGTCAGGACTGGTCCAGACACTCTTCCTCAGGGCAATATATCATGGTCTTGCTTGGTGTTCTCAAGAATTTAGAAAAATTAAAAGTGGAGTTAAAGAATTTAATGGCTTGATGAATTCTTTAAAAATATCTGTTGAACTTCCTATATACACAAACACACACATGCACACACACATAATGCAGGTCTATAATAATATAAATCATAAATTTTATCTGGTATATGACAAGTTAAAATTATATACAATATGATTATGTAACTCATAGCCAAAATTATGAAAATAACTCTAATGGGATTGTTTTGCATAGTAATTGTGTATATTATGTCATTACATTATAACGCAATTTGTAATAACATTTTCTTTGATTGCTCTCACGTATGCTATTTAAAAGTTATTTTATATTAAAATGTCAGTACTTATAAGCCAGTTTCATTTGTTGATTTATCTGAAAATCATTATTTTAAACTCAAAGTCAATACAGTAAAATGGTCAAAAGTATTTGTTCAAAAATATTTAAAATCCAATATGTAGATGGAATAAACCAAGTATTTAAGAAACAACAGCTTTATACCAGTCCTTAGCATAGACGACGATTTGTTCCCGCCTTAGTCTCCTGACGCGTTTCCTGCTACATATTCCAGCAACACTCATTTCTTGGCAGCTGTATCGTAGTTTTCAACTTCTCAATGTCTTTGCACATGCTAAGCTTTTACAACACATTTTCCTCCCTTTGTATATCTGGGAAATGTCTCCTAACAATGCTTTAAATTTCAGTCCATTAATGCCTCCTTTGGGACCTCTTTCCTGAACTAGCCTTTGTCTCGTTTTCCATAACTGAAATAGCACCACACATATAGTAGTTTATTATAGATATTGTTTCTATTATTTACCTTTGGAATGAGGACTCTTTGAGGATGGGAATTACTATCATTTATTATTTTACTGTTTTCTTTTTCTAATGCCTACTAAAGTACTCTCCACATTAGAAACTCAATTAGTCTTGAGGGATTAAAATTAGTCAATGGCCCATATTTGAAAATCACATTAATTCATCCTGAAGTATAAGTTAATGTCTATTGTTGAAGTAATTGTCTAATCACCTAGTTCCTTTTATGGTACTGTTTTTATGATTGCTGCAACATAATTTTTAATAAGAACAGTTAGGTAGAAAAGCTACATTTAGAGAGAATGTTATTTCCTCAGTGGCAGTGTTGCATGGCAAGTGCATGGGATTAGAAGGCAAGAAAGCATGATTCTTGCCCCCTCCACTTTTACCTCTACTTTCTATGACTTTCTATTTCCTCATCTGTGGGAGGAAGCAGTTCAGTTAGATGACCTCTCAAATTTTTGCAGCTCTGTGATTCTAACAACTGGTAATTTGCCCATCTCTCACTCCCTCTGCCAACCTGAATTGGACCAGTTTACTATTTTCTAAAAATCTAGGTTTTTATTACCAAAAGATGTGTGAATTATTAACATGCTACTTGTGTTCATGTTATTTTATATAAGAAGCTTCTGAAAAACCTGTTCTATTTTTATTTCAAAAACAGTACAAGTGAAAGTTTAGTCTCTGCGGGGTCTGGTCTGATGGATACACCACTCTTTCAAGATGCCACCATGGAAGCACATATTTCAGGACCCCTGCAATAGGAAAAGGGAGCCAAGGGTCTTACATGACATCAAACATGCTTTTTACCTGGAAACACGCACATCACCTCCACTCACATTTTGTTGGCCAAAGCAAGGCATATGATCGCCAAGGGGATGAGTGCCCAGAAAGAGTCAAAACAAGAATCCTGATCAATCACATATTAAAAAAAAAAAAAAGGACATTCTTTTGTAACTTGCTCCTTTTCCCCTGACCTATTTGTGCATAATATACCATGGCACTAAAAATATTGCAGTGTTTCCAATAAGTTTTGGAATTCAATTTTGTGAACAGACCACAGATCTTTTAACAAGCCCTCTCCTCTACCACTACTCCATGCAGAAAATAATTCCTACTTTTCTATGCTGTAATATATTGTTCTAGGACCTCCTAGAAATGACATTTTGATGTCAAAGATAATCCACATTTATTTTTTTGATTGATTCTGTACATTTGGCCTGCAGAAAGTCTACCAATTTAATAATTTATTCACTATATACTGGGGTTTATAGTGTACGTATTGCATATAAAACTTGGCCTGGAAGGTTTGGGTTCAAGGCAGAATATGACATGCTTCTTGAATTGGTATGCATAAAGAGGGAACATATAGTAACACAAAGAAAGAAATAATTTACTGAGCTGTTAAAGTGATGGACACAGAAAGTTCTAAACTAAATGAAACAAAACAAGAGTGGATTTATCTCAGCCTCTAACAATAAGTAAAGTTTTAAAAGGCATTGGATTATGAGAACACCATCTAGATGATAGAATCAACATGATCAGAAGAACAGGGACAAGAAACGTTGGGATGTATTTAGAAAAAAAATTGAACATTTGAACTAAAATAAAAATGTTTCTTTCTTTTCCTTTTTTAAAGAGACATAGAAAAAAGAATGAAGAACATTGGGCTAAAGTATACAGAAAATTTAAGGTCAG
The DNA here is from genome assembly GCF_043159975.1 of Macaca nemestrina. NCBI lineage: Eukaryota > Metazoa > Chordata > Mammalia > Primates > Cercopithecidae > Macaca > Macaca nemestrina. The sequence goes on from NC_092138.1 coordinate 39,805,740, forward strand.
CTAAAATATGTAAAATGTCTATATGTTTAATTGGAACTTTTGACAGTGAACATGCAGAAAGGAAAGGGACAGTGAAAGCTACCGCCAAAGTTTGGAATTGATGCCATAAGGGGAAAAATTTTACTAGGAAGGTTGGCAGAGAAGAGGAAAAGGTAACAGCCACTGTGAAGGATGAGATATTAAATTGAATGAAGGGATGATAAAGAAATCAACGATGACACTATGGGGTTAAGCCTGAGGAACTAGAAAATACGCAGAACACTAAAATATAAGTGAGGGGAATATGTGTGTTTCAGGGAAGAACATATAAATTTACCTTTGAAACATTGAGACTAATGGGATAACAAAACTGAAAGTGGACTTGGCACATGGAAATGGTAAAGGAAATGCTGGTCAGAGATGGAAATGCACACACACACTCTCTTAGATGTGGTCAGCAACGTTGTAGGAATGGATGGAATCTAAGAAATCTAATGAAAGTCCACATTTGGGAGATGTGAGGAAGAGGAGGCGCCAACAAACATGTGCAACAATCAAATCAGGGTATGGAATATCTTAGTTATAAAGAGTATGCCGCATAAACATGGCTCATTTTTTGTTGTAAATAGATATTTTACAGAAGCAGCCCTGGAATTGCCATTAGAATGACCCCCAGAGTTTATTGATTAACTTTGCCACTTACTGGCTGTGTTAGCCTAGGCAAGTTTACTACCTGTTCTTAGCCAATCTCGTGTGTCCAACGTGAATGATGATACCAAGTACACGTGTTTGTTATGAGGATGCATAACATAATGCACGTAATAGTACCTGGCACCATTCCTAACAAGTGTTCAATAAATATAAGTTGAATCCAGATTCATTGCTTTTTAGTTTAATTATTTCCACAGTATCAGGTAAATGACTTATATGTAGTAGGTGCTAAATAAACATTTGTTGCATTAGGGACTGGGAAAAGATAGACATTAGAACTGCAATGTCAACTGCAATGTGATTAAACTCATTGTCCATCCTGGATTATTCCCTGAAGACATTTTCTCAATGGACTAAAGGTACTGCTAACTTCCTTAGTTCAACATACTCACAAATATTATACTTTATATCTGGCATTATTAATAATTTCCTTAGTGTAAAAGTCATTGGTTCTGATCATTCAGATATGGGTGATTCTCTGAACTTGGAGGCAAATGGCAGCACTGTACTTTTTGGCTGTCGTGTGGTTGAGGGTGAATGACTAGTTCAGGATGGATGTTGTGGGAGTAAGTGACATCCGTGGGTGTCCAATCTACCTGATACTTGGAGTCAAGTCATTGTTGCTGCTTTAGAACACTAGGAATTTGTTATATTGTTTTCTTTTCTTTTGTCTTTATTTTTTAAATTGAAGAATAAAAGTTGCATAGTTTTATGGTAGATAGCGTGATGTCTCGATATGCATACACTGTAGACTGCCTAAATCAAGCCAATTAACGTATACAGAACCTCACAAACATATCTTTCTTTTTGTAGTGAGAACACTTAAAATCTACTCTCTTTGCAATTTTCAAGTGTATAGTATATTATTAACTATAGTCACTGTGATGTATGATAGATCTCTTGAACTAATTCCTTCTGTCTAACTGAAATTTTGTATTTTTTGACCATCTCCCTAATCCCCAGCCCACCCTGCCCCAACCTCTGGTACCCAAGATCCTACTATCTGTTTCTATAAATTTGAACTTCTGAGGTACCATATAAAAATGAGCTTCTCAAAAAATCAAAAATCCAACTGCCATATGATCCTGCAATCTCACTGCTGGGTATTTGTTCAAAAAATATAAAATAAACATGCCGAAGAGATTTCTGCACTCTCATATTTATTGCAGCATTATTCACAAGAGTCAATATACGAAATCAACTTATGCATATCTCAATGAATGAATTGAAAAAAACGTGGTATTTGCACACAATGGGATACTATTCATCCTTTAAAAAGAGGAAAGCCTGTCATGTATAAGAACAGATAAAACTGGAGGACATTATGTTAACTGAATTAAGTCAGGCATGAAAAGAGGGTTTTTTTGGTTACTTCAGCATAACTTATTCCATAATATAATAGTATATTCAACCTATTGTTGAGAAAGTCCTTTCCAGATTCCCTAACTTAAAAACCTCAGCACCTTCAGTAGCACTAGGACTAGCATATCATTTGCATGTTCACACTTTAAGAACAAGCGAAGGCACTAAAACAGGCTGCTGTATCAGAAACCAACTAGCATAAAACAAATAAAGAAAGAATGTAAACACGTTGCCATATTTTTTAAGGAGTCAGCAAAGTTGTTTCCTTAAAAATCTAAACAGGAGGCTAAAAAGAGGTTTTCTACAAGCAACTTCTTCCTGTTACTGCATTTTGATTTCTTGCTTCTACAAAGTTTTGTTTCTGATAGATGACTACTGTATTCTCATAGGGATGCAGAGAAGAGGACTGGTATTAAAGCTGATGAGTGATATTACAGTCAATAAAGAAACAGTTGATGTTAAATTGGCTGGCTAGTAGATATTTGGGGGAACAAAGTAATTCTTTTCCTAATAAAAGCTGTCAAGTTGTTTGCTGTAAGAAGTAAAATAAAATCGCATGTGTTACATAATTACCAAATCCTACTGTACTCAATAAAAATCCTATCAGATATCTACTACTTTAAATAAATGCCTTCTGAACTAGTTATTTACCAAGTTTGGGAACCATAAACTAGAGCAAATATAAATAATCAACTTTTACTTAGGCAACTCTATTTCAGATTTTCTACTAAGGTGCTGACTACCTAACTATCATTATGTACATCTTCTTTGACCCAAGTCATATTTAAGTGAATGTGTTCACTGCTGTTATTGTTACCTGACAAAGGGTTGAGTGATGGGATGTCTGATAGTATTACTATCAGACAGTACTACTAGTGGTTGATAAAGCCAGGACTCTAGGGTCCAATTTTCTGGAACTCATGGGGAAAAATAGGAGCTGGAAAATGAACTACCTGGTTATATATTTTTTCCATTGTTGCAAAGAGACTATTTTTGAGAAAGATTGTGACAGGAATAAAAAGACAAGGACAAGCAGCCCCAAACTGTCAAAATCCTAGCATTTTTCAGCTGTTTCCTGATATATGCCAATGTCTTATGCCAAAAAGAAAAAAAATAAAAGAAGAAGAAGAAAAGTTTCTTTTCTCAAAGATGATGTCAACATATCTTGTGCATTGTGTGAGGAAAAATGTAGATGCTATTATTTATTGTTTGTTATTAATTTCAAGGACAGATTAAATTTCCTCATAGTAGGGCAGAACACTCTGACACAAACCTTCTGCTAAGTACTTATTGACACAAAGTTGAAAAGCAACTCTTTAATCTAGAAAGACAGCTCTCTTTCATCTACAGCACTAAATCTAATTATGAAGTAGCTCCTACATTCCAGGCTCTGTGCTCTAGTTGCACAAACTTGGAATTTCATTCTCTACCACCTCCCTTGAAGTTGTTATTATTGCTGTCATTCTGTAGGATGAGAAAATTGTGTCTCAGGTTCGGTCCTTCCTTCAGCATAGCATGACTAAGAAGCAATGTCACAGTGCTTTTACATTTGGTTTTCTGTATGACTCTAAAGGTATGAGCTCTCCATTATAGCCCAGCTGCCTTCCTCTCCCAACAACAAACACCAATAAATGAAAGAGTGAATCACAAAGAGAAAGAATTTGAAAAGAAAATGAGATGAGAAAGGAAAACAATAACATGAGAACGTTTGGTTGTCTGAGATTGTTTTAAAATGGAGGAGAAGACATAAGCAGTTTTGTCTCACTTTGCCAAATTAAGCAAAGTCAATTAGAGGCTATATCTTGCCAAAAGAAAGCTTACTGACTGAGCATTGGCCTATCCAATCAGTAAAGGATTGGCAAAAATTAATGTGGGAAAGTCACTTAATACAGAAATAGCTCCTGGCTAATTTAGAGAAAAAGCAGTTAGAAAGGATTTGATGGCCTCCTTTTCTTAAATATTAGGTAGAATTTAGTATGAGACTTAATTTCATAGTGTCTTGTGTAGCGAACTTTTAAACTAGCTAAAGCTTAAAAAGAGTTTTAGTGAATTTTTTTAAAGAGATCCTCATGATCTGGACTGCTATACATTTTGTATTTGATGTATGAGGATTTTTGATTTGGTGATAAAGTTGTCTTTCTGGATTCAACACATGAGAGAGTGCTGGGTTCTAGAACTATTTACTTTCTGTATAGCCTTATATACATTCTTTGAGTTCATGTGCCACTTTTAACTTATTTGCAAAAGGGGAGAATATAATGCTTTAAGGTTTTATTAGGATAAAATTAGATAATGAGTACCACGACATTTTGCAAATAATTCTATGCAAATGAAAATGGTGTTTATAATCTGTGCACTCTCAGTTTAGTTTCTTATACCAATAGAAGGTTCAGTTGTATTATTATAATATTGTTCACTTCAGTGACTCCTCTAATTTTCTTCTTTAACCTCTCCTTTCTTAGGTGATTTTGACAATTGAATGAGTAGGAGCTTGTAGGTTTTCTACTTTTCATTCTAAATTTGTTGTAATAAAAATATCATGGACTTTATAAACAGACAGATTACAGGTTCTATAATCAAATACATCTGCAAGTAAATTTCACTGCTACTTCTTCGCTGTGTGACGGCAGACACATTTAGCCTCCCCGAGCTCATTTCATTTATATACTGGAAGCACGAGAATTTGGAAAGATAACATACATAAAGACAATGGTACATCCAGACTAGCTGCAGTGTATTTTTCTTTATTTATATCAGTTTTGCATTTCAGCTAAGTCCAGCAGATGTACTTTCTTTTCACATGATTTTGTTATGTAGGCCTGATTGACTGATTGGGGTGGATTAAATCAACTGTGAATAAACAGCAATGTGGGTAGGCCAATGAATACCCAGGTACCTGAAGGGAAGAAGCATGCCAGACTTCCCCTTTTGCCTTAAGTGCTTTTTTTGTGTTTCTGGAATTGACAGGCAAATTCCCTTTTTGGAATGGTCAGCTGTGAGGGCTTAACTTGCTTTATGCCACCAGAAGCTGACTAGCCAGAAGACAACCAGTCACAGCTGAGCTCCCAGGGTTTACTGGAGCATGTGGTTGGCATAGCAGCCTAATTCTTATTATCTTATGCATGGACTTAATATGAGGCTCATTAGTGACAGATACTCTGTGTTTGCCTTGCCAAAAAACAAATGAGCATATTATTTTTAAAGATGTGTTTAATGAGGTATCTTCCAAGTGACAATTATCTATTGTTTTATTTGTCAAGCTTTAATCTTGGCACTGAGGATTTTTTAGAAATATAAGTAAATGAAGGTGACTGCTTTCTAGGAATATCAAATTTGTAACAGAAGAGGAGTAGACATGCAACTGTTTTACAACCAGGATGAATGCTAGATGTGTAACAGCATATAATTACCCCTGCCCAGGCTATAGAGGAGGCAGACTTCTCAGATAAAGTTAATTTGTTGGACCCAGATTCTAAAAGTTACAGTAAGGGAACAGAAAATCTAAAATTAAACAGAATGCATACAAGCTAGGTTTCGATTTTCTAATGAGCCAGAAGATAATTCAGTTGCTAGGAAGAACCAGAACAATGATTTTAACACACGTTTCCCCTTACCTCTCTGTAGATTCCTAAGGATGACCCAATGTTCACGTCTTCTCCTAAAATATAATTCCCTAGCTATTTGTGACTAGTATAGACCAGTTCTCTGGTATTTTAGAACTTGTCTGTTCTAAGCCACATGGCTTGTTTTTAAAGCTGGAAGGAAGGTGTGAGGGATGCTTGCCAAAACTGGCGATTCATCCTGCCCAGACACAGGAAGGCTTGACTCTGCCAATGCCAACCATCATCTGGGTTATAGTGAGACTCTTTCTGTGTCACACTCAAAGTTCCTTTAGTCTCAACACTCACTTTTATCAAGCCAACTTTGTCTGCAGCTTTCTGAGAGGATGCAAGTACAAAAATCATGGGCTCATTACAAATAGTTTTATGGGGGAGGCTATACATTCATCATAACTAAACAGGAACTGTTTCCGGTGCTTTTCATAAAAATTTGTTATTCTTCACAACCACCCTATGAATTACATATGATGATTGTCTTCATTTTACAAATGAGGAAACTGAAAGACAGAGAAGTGAAGTACCTTTGCTAGTTTCACTGTCAGGCCATTGGGCTCACAATGAAGTCATGCACTTATCTTCCCCACACTGCGCTTCCTCTGCACAGATACAGACGAGTTGCTAAAACTGCTGCTCAATAACTCAAATACCAACCTCCAACTTCAGAAGTCAAATAAAACATACCAGAGACTTTGTATTAAAGATAATGGATGCCGTGTTTTTCAAACTTATCCAATGATAATGATCACCTGGGGTGCTTAATAAACATACAGATTCCAGACACCTCTCAGAACTAGAGAAACAGTCTCCAGTGAAAGATGAAGACAAAGTGACAGTTTACAATTGCCTCCAGAACATTCTTATTATCAGGTAAGTTTGGCAAACACCAAATAGGGGTAATAAATGAAAAAAACTGTTTAAGACAATGCTTCCCCACTTTAGTGTGGACAAAGTCACCCGGAGATCATATGAAAATGTAGCAGTGGAGCCTGTGATTCTGCATTTCTAACAAGCTTTAGGTTGTGCCAATGCTGCTGATACACAGACCACATTTTGACTAGCAAGGCTCTGGGAAAAGACTCAGCTATCTAGGATACAGGGTTCATTTACTGTCATCCATAACCTTGGCCTTCTTAATCCTAGAATGTTTGTAAAAAATGCTAATTCCACTGTCTGCTCTTATAGATTTTGATTTGAAAGGACAAGGACAGTTATCAGGAGTCTACTTTTTAAATAAGTAATCTCAAGTGATTTGATTCTGATGCAGATGCTTCTCAGTCCCACTTTCCATTGACAAACACGGAAAATGCTGTGGAAATCAAAGCACTGTAAAGGTGGAAAGAACAGCAGTGTACCATTATATAAGTCATTCAATCCCTTGGTTTTATCACCCACAACCTGGCGAGAATATTATGTGCCTTTATAGAGTTGTTAGGATAAAATGAGATAAGACATGAAAGCAAAGAACAGCTGAGCCACCCTATTGAAGGGGTCAAAGGAAATAGGATATGGATCCAGCAAAGAACCACTTTCGGCCAAAGCAGAAGAAAAGCTTTTCTATATTTTCTTGATTCTTAGGCTATAAAGGCAATTTACAGAATCACTACATTCACTCTGTCCACTTACTAGCTAGGCAGGACCAATACCTGTCCATTACTATAAAATTATAGTCTCTTGCTCTCTCTCACTCTCTCTCTCTCATTCTCTCTTCATATATGTGAATTTTATTCTCACAAGCTTATACATATATATGTACATATATATGCTTGTATTATATAGGTTATATATATGTATGCATATATATTTGTACATATATGTACATGTTTGCAGATATGAAATATAAGTGCTTATCAATACAAAATATAACTATATGCATATATAGATAAATTTTTAGATTCCTAGTGAATCTAAAGACACACGTAATATAGCTAACCTTTAAAACAATGCTAATATAGCTCCTACATTATGACATTTTAACAACACGTTTTTAATAATGCATGTTCTTAAATGTTAAGCTGATTCATATGTTATAGTCCCAACTTTTAGATCTCAAGTTCTACTTTAGAATATCAATAGCAATATGGAAAGATACAGAATTTTATTGTAAAATTTTCTAAGGAATTATTGTGGTCTGCTATTATCACTGTGCCTCACCCTGCTTGAAAGTTTATTACTTTTTAAAGGGAGGGGTTCATCAGCTTCTTTCACAGAGTTATTGGATAAGAAAAAAAAAAAGAGAAAAAAAAGAAAAAAAACCTTTAAAGTGCTATCTCTCACAGCCTGTGGCAAGGACAAGGTTTAGGTCAATGCCTATTACAGAAGCAGTACAAATATGAGGATTCAAAAGAAAAGACACACATTATATTCCTTTGGGTGTATCTAGAAATTTTAAAATGTGGATTAGGTACAAACAGTGCAAATATGAAAATTTCAATCAAGTGAATAAGCTTGTCATGTGTTTAATGTTGTACATTTACCAGAGTCTTTCTGTGAATATGGTTAAGTATGATATATATTTATTGAATTTTTATACAGAGTCAGAATGTGGAATATAAAGTGTAGTGCATTCTGGCACATTCTGAGAGTGAATTGTTTCAATGTAGTCTATAAAATTATGTTGCTTATAGGTAATTAGCTGACCAAAATAAGATCTCTTTGCTTCTTTACAATTTGGCCAAGGAACACGGAAAGTTAACCCATAACTTGCCATGTTTTAATGTCCAGAATTATACTCACTTTCAAGGTTGATGTGTTTTTTTTTTTTTTTTTTTTTTTTTTTTGAGACGGAGTCTCGCTCTGTCGCCCAGGCTGGAGTGCAGTGGCTGGATCTCAGCTCACTGCAAGCTCCGCCCCCCGGGTTTACGCCATTCTCCTGCCTCAGCCTCCCGAGTAGCTGGGACTACAAGCGCCCGCCACCTTGCCCGGCTAGTTTTTTGTATTTTTTTTTTAGTAGAGGCAGGGTTACACTGTGTTGATGTGTTTTAAGACTTACATGATGGTATGGCATTTCAAGTTAAATTATATTTGTTAAAATTTTACAATTTTTTTTTCCTTTCTGTCCCCCACTAAGGGAAAGATTCAGTGTAAATCTGTGTAGCTGTATTTCCTTTTCAAAACTAAACTAGTTAGTCTTGGATTATAACTGGGATAGTGTGATACAATAGGATTATTGACATATTTGAATAAGTTACTTTTGTCCAGATGCTTCTTAAATATAGGAGGATAAATGTGTATCAAAAACTGGGTACTAAAATATGTATGTGTATATCCCAAATAAATATATTCCTAAGTAAAAACAAATTATGTTTTAGCATGTATGACTTAGAATCTGAATAACTGGTTGTTTATGGAAACATGCAATACATAATTTAAGAGAGAAAAAAAGGAGAGACGAATGACTTAGATATAGACATATTCATGTTATAGTTTATTAGGGAACAAAATTTCCTTGTCTTCATGTTTGTATCTATAATTGTATCAGGCTTAACAAGCAGGAATAAAGTTCAACATAAACAAAAACATAATTACTTTTTTTCTTTCCAATATCTGAACATTAAGACCATAGGAGGCTTGCAGATGCATGTTGAAATAACGACATCATGATAAAAACTCCTTATTTCTAACTGGTAAATGTCAGTCTGAATTAGATCCTATGCTACATGGATTATCAGTGTTTATGCTTCTATTGTTGACTAAGTACAATACAAATATAGAAAAATGGTAATTAACTTTGAATTAGTTCAGGGGGTCGCTTAATTGATTACAAATATAGGCAACAAGCCATAGTCATATTAACAGTACCTGTTTTGGTCACCAAAAGAAATCACAGATATTTTCATATCAATTAATATTGCCACAGATACCTTAATATACCATTTATATTCATCACTATTTCAAAATTATAGCATTTAATACTCACATTTTTAGGTTTTTGGTGAAACACATATACTACTGTATCTCAAATTTGTGATATAGATTACTTTGTACTCCCTACACATTTTAATTTTATGTACATTAAAACATTATTTCGAACAGTCCAGACTGCTAAAGGAATTCACAAAAGATTAAATGCACCTGTCTTAAGCAGGAGTCAGGTCATGTCACTGCTCTCCTGAAAACCCTCCAAAGTCTACCATTGACTTGACTCATAATGAAGTTCTTTAGCCCTTTGGATTCCACCAACATTAGCCCTAGACTCATCGCTCTGTTTCTGAAACATATTAAGCATACCCCAAACTGAGAGCCTTTGCACTTGCTCTTCCTTCTGCCTGGAATTATTTTCCCCAATATATGCATAATGTACTCATCTGCATTCATCTAGACTTTTTTCAAATGTCGCCTTCTCTTTTAGATCTATGTTATTTTATTCATAATCACATTCTTCCATAAAATCTTGCTTCCCTTATGGTGCTAATTATACTACATAATTTACTATGTTTCTTTTACATCTACCCTCTCCTAGAATATAAACTCCATCAGAGCAGGAATTTGTATCTTCTTTTTTTTTTTTTCTGTTTTGTTAACAACAGTATCATAACACATTTTAGGTGCTCGATAAACATTTGTGGAATAAAAGAATGATATGTAAAAGTAAATGGCACTTTCAATACGGCAAGACAACAGAGTAAATTGCCTGCATAAGAGTAAATTAGCCCATTTTTAGAACTGCTAAATGTAGAACCTGAGAAGTTAGAGAGAACGCTAATGTTATTCCTTTAGCATATTTGTTAACTGAAAATGTCTATGGACAATGTATTAATTTCCTAGTGCTGCCATAAAACATTACCAAATACTTGGCAGCTTACAAAAACAATAAAAATTTATTCTGTCACAGTTCTGGAGGCTAGAAGTACAAAATCAAGGCATTAGCAGTGACACATGCCCTTCAAAATCTGTAGGGGAGAATAATTCCTTGCTTCCTTCAGCTTTTGGTAGCTTTTGCATTCCTTAGTTGCAGCAGTATTAACTTCAATCTGCCTCCTTCTTCACTTGGCCTTCTTCCCTGTATGGATTAAATCTCCCCGTTTTTTTTTTTTTTTTTCTTATAATAATAGCAGTCATTAGATTTAGAAACACTCTAAATCCAGGATGATTTTACCTTGAGAAAAGACCCTATTTTCAGTTAAGGGCATTTTCACAGGTACTGGGAGCGAGGATTGGACATTTTTTTTTTTTGGTGAAAATAATTCACATCAGAAGATCAAAAAAATTGTCTTGAAATTTCTGGCTAAAGAAACTGAATATTTATATTTACCTTTGTTTCCAGAGAAGATTTATGCCTTTCCAATGTTTTCACATAATTATATGCTTTATTTTTCTGGAGGATCTTTTAATTGCTTTTAAGAAAAACAAAATGATTTGTAGCTAGAGGTAAACTATCTACAAACCTGGAACTATAACCTGATAGTTTACCCTCTGGAAAAAACGTGGCAGGAAATGTCTAGTGAATGGATATCACTTTCTTTCTACAGGTGCATTTGTTCATTTGTGGTTAGTCACATGGAGATACCAGAGCAAGTAAGGTCATCTACCTGTGAGGTTTGCAATGGCCATGATAAGGGAAGCATTAAATTAGAGTGTAATTGCTCAATGGCTAAAGGAAACTTCTCACATTTATTATTTATCTATCTATTTACATATATCCATTATCTATCTATAGAGACATTTATTATTAGCTAGCTATAGAAACATTTATTATCTATATAGCTATCTATATATTTAATATAATATATATTAATGTATATACCTTTTTGGTAATCATGCCAAAAGAAATAATATATGCTTAATTACTTGATCTAAGTGCATAAAAGCACCTACTTTAAAGCGTTGTTCTGTGTTAAAAAATAAAATAACGAGCCCCAAATACTTCACATAGTACCTGGCACATAACAAAGATTCAACGTATATTACTGAATATTATAGGCTATCATTATCAGAAGTGATACATGTAAATTTCTAATTTTTGATTCAAAATTGTAAATGTGCAAGTAAAAAAGGGAATTGGAGAATAAAAGAATTAAAGATGTTAGTTGGCTATGAGCTCAAAATAAGATAAAAATGTAATATAGGAGGGAGAAGCAAGATGGCTGAATAGGAACAGCTCCAGCGTCCAGCTCCCAGTGCGAGCAACACAGAAGACCGGTGATTTCTGCATTTTCAACACTGAGGTACCAGGTTCATCTCACTAGGGAGTGCCAGAGAATCAGTGCTGGTCAGCTGCTGCAGCCCAACCAGCGAGAGCTGAAGCAGGGCGAGGCATCGCCTCACCTGGGAAGCACAAGGGGGAAGGGAATCCCTTTTCCTAGCCAGGGGAACTCAGACACACAACACCTGGAAAATCGGGTAACTCCCACCCCAATACTGTGCTTTACCAAGGGTCTTAGCAAACGGCACACTAGGAGATTATATCCCACACCTGGCCAGGAGGGTCCCAAGCCCATGGAGCCTCCCTCATTGCTAGCACAGCAGTCTGCGATCTAAATGCAAGGCAGCAGCGAGGCTGGGGGAGGGGTGCCCGCCATTGCTGAGGCTTAAGTAGGTAAAAAAAGCCACCGGGAACCTCAAACGGGGTGGAACACACAGCAGCTCAAGGAGGCCTGCTTGTCTCTGTAGACTCCACCTCTGGGGACAGGGCACAGTTAAACAAAAAGCAGCAACCTCTGCAGATGCAAACGACCCTGTCTGGCAGCTTTGAAGAGAGCAGTGGATCTCCCAACACGGAGGTTGAGATCTGAGAACGGACAGACTGCCTGCTCAAGTAGGTCCCTGACCCCTGAGTAGCCTAATTGGGAGACATCCCCCACTAGGTGCAGATCGACACCCCGCACCTCACACGATGGGGTACACCCCTGAGACGAAGCTTCCAAAGCAAGAATCAGACAGGTACACTCGCTGTTCAGCAATATTCTATCTTCTGCAGCCTCTGCTGCTGATACCCAGGCAAACAGGATCTGGAGTGGACCTCAAGCAATCTCCAACAGACCTACAGCTGAGGGTCCTGACTGTTAGAAGGAAAACTAACAAAGAGGAAAGACACCAACACCAAAACCCCATCAGTACGTCACCATCATCAAAGAGCAGAGGCAGATAAAACCACAAAGATGGGGAAAAAGCAGGGCAGAAAAGCTGGAAATTCAAAAAATAAGAGCGCATCTCCCCCTTCAAAGGAACGCAACTCATCACCAGCAACAGATCAAAGCTGGACAGAGAATGGCTTTGACGAGTTGAGAGAAGAAGGCTTTTCAGTCCATCAAACTTCTCAGAGCTAAAGGAGGAATTACGTACCCAGCACAAAGAAACCAAAAATCTTGAAAAAAGAATGGAAGAATGGATAACTAGAATAATCAATGCAGAGAAGGCCATAAACGAAGTGATAGAGAAAAAAACCATGACATGAGAAACACGTGACAAATGCACAAGCTTCAGTAATCAACTCAATCAACTGGAAGAAAGAGTATCAGCGATTGAAGATCAAATGAATGAAATGAAGCGAGAAGAGAAGTCTAAAGAAAAAAGAGGAAAAAAAAAATGAACAAAGCCTTCAAGAAGTATGTGATTATGTGAAAAGACCAAATCTATGTGTGATTGGAGTGCCTGAAAGCAAGGGGGAAAATGGAACCAAGTTGGAAAACACTCTTCAGGATATCATCCAGGAGAACTTCTCCAACCTAGTAAGGCAGGCCAACATTCAAATTCAGGAAATACAGAGAATGCCACAAAGATACTCCTCGAGAAGAGCAACTCAAAGACACATAATTGTCAGATTCACCAAAGTTGAAATGAAGGAAAAACTGTTAATGGCAGCCAGAGAGAAACGTTGGGTTACCCACAAAGGGAAGCCCATCAGACTAACAGCAGATCTCTCGGCAGAAACTCTACAAGCGAGAATAGAGTGGGGGACAATATTCAACATTCTTAAAGAAAAGAATTTTAAACCCAGAATTTCATATTCAGACAAACTAAGTTTCATAAGTGAGGGAGAAATAAAATCCTTTACAGACAAGCAAATGCTTAGAGATTTTGTCACCACCAGGCCTGCCCTACAAGAGACCCTGAGGGAAGCAATAAAACATGGAAAGGAATAACTGGTACCAGCCATTGCAAAAACATGCCAAAATGTAAAGACCATTGATGCTAGGAAGAAACTGCATCAACTAACGAGCAAAATAACCAGGTAATATCATAATGACAGGATCAAGTTCACACATAACAATATTAACCTTAAATGTAAATGGACTAAATGGTCCAATTAAAAGACACAGACTGGGAAATTGGATAAAGAGTCAAGACCCATCAGTTTGCTGTATTCAGGAGACCCATCTCACATGCAGAGACATACATAGGCTCAAAATAAAGGGATGGAGGAAGATCTACCAAGCAAATGGAGAACAAAAAAAAGCAGGAGTTGCAATACTAGTCTCTGATAAAACAGACTTTAAACCATCAAAGATCAAAAGAGACAAAGAAGGCCATTACATAATGGTAAAAGGATCAATTCAACAGGAAGAGCTAAGTATCCTAAATATATATGCACCCAATACAGGAGCACCCAGATTCATAAAGCAAGTTCTTAGAGACTTACAAAGAGACTTAGACTCCCATACAATAATAATGGGAGACTTCAACACCCCACTGTCAACTTTAGACTGATCAACGAGACAGAAAGTTAACAAGGATATCCAGGAATTGAACTCAACTGTGTACCCAGCGGACCTAATAGACATCGACAGAACTCTCCACTCCAAATCAACAGAATATACATTCTTCTCAGCACCACATCGTACTTACTCCAAAATTGACCACGTAATTGGAAGTAAAGCACTCCTCAGCAAATGTACAAGAACAGAAATTATAACAAACTGTCTCTCAGACCACAGTGCAATCAAACTAGAACTCAGGACTAAGAAACTCAATCAAAACCGCTCAACTACATGGTACATAACGATATGAAGGCAGAAATAAAGATGTTCTTTGAAACCAATGAGAACAAAGATACAACATACCAGATTCTCTGTGACACATTTAAAGCAGTGTGTAGAGGGAAATTTATAGCACTAAATGCCCACAAGAGAAAGCTGGAAAGATCTAAAATTGACACCCTAACATCACAATTAAAAGAACTGGAGAAGCAAGAGCAAACACATTCAAAAGCTAGCAGAAGGCAAGAAATAACTAAGATCAGAGCAGAACTGAAGGAGATAGAGACACAAAAAACCCTCCAAAAAATCAATGAATCCAGGAGTTGGTTTTTTGAAAAGATCAACAAAATTCATAGACCGCTAGCAAGACTAATAAAGAAGAAAAGAGAGAAGAATCAAATAGACGCAATAAAAAATGATAAAGGGGATATCACCACCAACCCCACAAAAATACAAACTACCGTCAGAGAATACTATAAACACCTCTACACAAATAAACTAGAAAACCTAGAAAAAATGGATAATTTCCTGGACACTTACACTCTCCCAAGACTAAACCAGGAAGAAGCTGAATCCCTGAAAAGACCAATAGCAGGCTCTGAAATTGAGGCAATAATTAATAGCCTACCAACCAAAAAAAGTCCAGGACCAGACGGATTCACAGCCGAATTCTACCAGAGGTACAAGGAGGAGCTGGTACCATTCCTTCTGAAACTATTCCAATCAATAGAAAAAGAGGGAATCCTCCCTAACTCATTTTATGAGGCCAACATTATCCTGATACCAAAGCCCGGCAGAGACACAACAACAAAAAAGAGAATTTTAGACCAATATCCCTGATGAACATCGATGCAAAAATCCTCAATAAAATACTGGCAAACTGAATCCAGCAGCACATCAAAAAGCTTATCCACCATGATCAAGTGGGCTTCATCCTTGGGATGCAAGGCTGGTTCAACATATGCAAATCAATAAACATAATCCAGCATATAAACAGAACCAAAGACAAAAATCACATTATTATCTCAATAGATGCAGAAAAGGCCTTTGACAAAATTCAACAGCCCTTCATGCTAAAAACTCTCATTAAATTCAGTATTGATGGAACGTATCTCAAAATAATAAGAGCTATTTATGACAAACCAACAGCCAATATCATACTGAATGGGCAAAAACTGGAAGCATTCCTTTTGAAAACTGGCACAGGACAGGGATGCCCTCTCTCACCACTCCTATTCAACATAGTGTTGGAAGTACTGGCTAGGGCAATCAGGCAAGAGAAAGAAATAAAGGTATTCAATTAGGAAAAGAATAAGTCAAATTGTCCCCGTTTGCAGATGACACGATTGTATATTGAGAAAACCCCATTGTCTCAGCCCAAAGTCTCCTTAAGCTGATAAGCAACTTCAGCAAAGTCTCAGGATACAAAATTAATGTGCAAAAATCACAATCACAAGCATTCTTATACACCAGTAAGAGACAAACAGAGAGCCAAATCATGAGTGAACTTCCATTCACAATTGCTTTAAAGAGAATAAAATACCTAGGAATCCAACTTACAAGGGATGTAAAGGACCTCTTCAAGGAGAACTACAAACCACTGCTCAGTGAAATAAAAGAGGACACAAACAAATGGAAGAACATACCATGCTCATGGATAGGAAGAATCAATATCATGAAAATGGCCATATTGCCCAAGGTAATTTATAGATTCAATGCCATCCCCATCAAGCTACCAATGAGTTTCTTCACAGAATTGGAAAAAACTGCTTTAAAGTTCATATGGAACCAAAAAAGAGCCTGCATTGCCAAGACAATCCTAAGTCAAAAGAACAAAGCTGGAGGCATCACGCTACCTGACTTCAAACTATACTATGAGGCTACAGTAATCAAAACAGCATGGTACTGGTACCAAAACAGAGATATAGACCAATGGAACAGAACAGAGTCCTCAGAAATAATACCACACATCTACAGCCATCTGATCTTTGACAAACCTGACAAAAACAAGAAATGGTGAAAGGATTCCCTGTTTAATAAATGGTGCTGGAAAAATTGGCTAGCCATAAGTAGAAAGCTGAAACTGGATCCTTTCCTTACTCCTTATACGAAAATTAATTCAAGATGGATTAGAGACTTAAATGTTAGACCTAATCCCATAAAAACCCTAGAGGAAAACCTAGGTAATACCATTTAGGACATCGGCATGGGCAAGGACTTCATGTCTAAAACACCAAAAGCAACTGCAACAAAAGCCAAAATTGACAAATGGGATCTAATTAAACTAAAGAGCTTCTGCACAGCAAAAGAAACTACCATCAGAGTGAACAGGCAACCTACAGAATGGGAGAAAATTTTTACAATCTACTCATCTGACAAAGGGCTAATATCCAGAACCTACAAAGAACTCAAACAAATTTACAAGAAAAAAACAAACAACCCCATCAAAAAGTGGGCAAAGGATATGAACAGACATTTCTCAAAAGAAGACATTCATACAGCCAACAGACACATGAAAAAATGTTCATTATCACTGGCCATCAGAGAAATGCAAATCAAAACCACAATGAGATACCATCTCACACCAGTCAGAATGGCAATCATTAAAAAGTCAGGAAACAACAGGTACTGGAGAGGATGTGGAGAAAGAGGAACACTTTTACACTGTTGGTGGGATTGTAAACTAGTTCAACCATTATGGAAAACAGTATGGTGATTCCTCAAGGATCTAGAACTAGAAGTACCATATGACCCAGCCATCCCATTGCTGGTTATATACCCAAAGGATTATAAATCATGCTGCTATAAAGACACATGCACATGTATGTTCATTGTGGCACTAGTCACAATAGCAAAGACTTGGAATCAACCCAAATGTCCATCAGTGACAGACTGGATTAAGAAAATGTGGCACATATACACCATGGAATACTATGCAGCCTTAAAAAAGGATGAGTTTGTGTCCTTTGTAGGGACATGGATGCAGCTGGAAACCATCATTCTCAGCAAACTATCGCAAGAACAGAAAACCAAACACCGCATGTTCTCTCTCATAGGTGGGAACTGAACAATGAGATCACCTGGACTCGGGTAGGAGAACATCACACACCAGGGCCTATTATGGGGAGGGGGGGGGAGGGATTGCATTGGGAGTTATACCTGATGTAAATGATGAGCTGATGGGTGCTGACGAGTTGATGGGTGCAGCACACCAACATGGTACAAGTATACCTATGGAACAAACCTGCACGTTGTGCACATGTATCTGGAACTTAAAGTAAAATAATAAAAAAAATATAAAAATTAATAAGCTTAATGTATTCTTGGGTTAAAGTATTGGAAAAATGTGTCCTAACTGTTGGTGTCTTAACACTACATTTTATTCCAATCACAACTAGAATTTGATGTTGAGTTCTAGGCACAATGATTTGAGAATGATCTTTTCAAACTACAGGACAACCAGAAAGGTAAAGAAACTGGGAAATATGAAGAAAACAAAACAAAACAAAACAGATGAAGGAAGAGGGGCATATTTAGCTTGAAAGATATACGTAGGATAAAAACAGCAGCTGTCTTTAATAATTTGAATAATGGTCATGTGGAAAATAGTAAAACAAATTCAAACAAAATAAAACAGACAAACCAACCAGGGCATGGATGTTATAACAAACATAGAGTTGCACATAAGAAACACCTTCTAAGTACTAGTACATCTGAGCAGTGAAATTGACTACGTTGTCAGACACTATATTTCCATAAGAATGATAACTACTATTCATTGAGGTGATTGGCACAGAGTTAACCGCGCCCCCTCCCCACCCCTGGCCTCTGCTTTTTTAACTATTACAATCAAACACAACAATAATCCTATAAGGCAGAGATTATTATCTCCATACCCTGGAAAAAGAAATATAAATTATTTGCTCTGGTCATCCAAAATCAGATTCTAAAGTTATTATCTTAACCATCTCCATAGTGTTTGCCTTCTATGGTACACTGGATTGATCACATCTGTTGAGAATCTTTTAAAAGGATATCATGCATTCTAGAGTGTAGTACACCTGACTTCTAAAGTTAGTACATGAAAAATGTTTAAAACGGTTCTGGTAGTAAGAGTAGTTAAAATGTAATATTGAATGTGTAAAAGGATAATTTTTGTAACAGAGTATAATCATAACTCTCATCCATATATAAAACAAACATGTGTCAAAGATTTTATTCAAGTCATTCATTATTGAGGGAACCAGTAAGATACTGGATGATACAGCTGGTTGTGATAATTCAAGACCCCCCACATGGAGACGAATAATAAAAGAATTTAAAAATAGATGTGAAACTGATGTGTTCCACAGCAGGAAGGGAAATCATCATCTTTTGTTAGAGCAAAAGTTTATTTTCCTGTCTATAAACACAATCATATGCACTGCTATCAGTTATCTACAATGTACAGAGTTGTAAAATAGCTCTGAGATAATGAGAGGTACAGAGGCCTATTTGAATCAGAAAACATAGGAGGGCATGCTTAGAAAACATCTAGTTTTCCAATGAAGACAAGCATTTTGGCCCACTTCAAAGTCTTTCACAATGTTTCCCTCAAGTGTTTATTACTATGATTGTACAAGTTACATAAATTGGAAATCGCAGGATAGTGATAGAAACTTAGCTCTGTGTAGCATGAAAGGTAATGGCAATCTGCACTAAGCCACCCAGTGTCCTATTGATGTTTGTATGCTGCATAAGAAAACAAAAGAAAACGGACATTTGGTGCTCAGAATTTTACACTTCATAAGAACAAAATATAATTATATTTTCTGTATGTAAGGCTTTATACAAATGCTTATTTGCATTATTTCATACAATTTTTCCTACTAGTCATAATAATACAACAGCAGTAGCATCAATAAAAGAAATAATAATAATACTTTCGTTTAGTTAAATCGTTACTGAAACTCAAGTATTTAACTATTATCTCTTTTAATCTAAACAACCACTGCTCTAAGTTCTTTTTATCCTCACTTCATTGGTGAGGAAACAGAGAACTAAAGAGTTCAATTAATTTTTCAAACTCACACAAATCATAAGATCACAGTCTAGGTCCTCTGAAAACAGTCTTTCACTGTAATTATTATACTATTAAACTAAACTGTCAATGATAATGTCAGTGCACTTTGAAGTAAGCTTACTACAAAAGTATTTGTTTATGATGTTCTTAGACACTTAGAGAAATATTAAATATGTCAGATTTTCAAAAAGTTTCTATAGTTCTATACATCTATCAATATTATATAAATTTTGAAAAAAATTGCTTAAAATCATAAAAATTTAGTAAGAATTCATAAGCAAAAACGAGGAGCCAGTGATAATACCGTGAAAGCAAAGAGCTTTCTCTGACTCACTTATCTTAATAATTGCAGACTAAATATTCAACCCTGCTATCAATCTCTCCTAGCATTCCTTGATACCCCCTACCATAGTAATAATTTCAATAGGTTCAAAAAGAAAAGAAAAAATAGACAAAGCTCAGAAAGACATTGGAGAGGGGCTCAAAATATACTACCAGCAGTAAAAATTTATTTCTATTTGATAAAGTATAATTATTATTTTTTATTAACTAAATAGGGTTGCAGAATTGTATTATGGTTTGTACCAAAATAGCTCATTCTAAGAGGTCAAGGGTGTTTTTAAATACCTTTAATATTTTCAATATTCTTTAAACTTGATTATTAACTTGTAAAGTATTGTAAGAGTTTTGATTATCAGAGATAATTTAATCCAATCACTGCTTTAATAATTAAATATGTCAAATTTATAGAGATCGTTTTAAATTGTCTTTCTTTAACCATGTAATTGGAAGGAAGTGGTAGCATGGATAATCCTAAATACTGAATGATTCCAAAGATTTTTAGAGTTGGCTTTGGGACACATTTTAATTTGGAAGCAGATTTCTTTCCTAATTACATTTTGCTTAGGCTAAAATTAAAATAGGCAAATAGTATTCAATATGGAATTGATGTGGCCAAAAGTGTTGTGTTTGACAAGGGCAAGCCAGATTAGGCTGTAGATTCTACTAGTAACAACACATAACAAAACAAGAGCAATATAATGTCAACAAAAAAGAAAGATATGTAAGGAGGAAATTTATCGTCTATCCAAAAATATTCAATTTATGGCATCAGTAAGAGTTGGGTCTAACTTATCTTTAATTCTTGCTCTGCTGCTGCTGTTTCTGTCTATGAGAATCTTCCATTTTCACTTATCTCTATCTTATACAACAGTTCAAAGTGGGTTTCATGTCTTACACTGTTTAATAAGCAATAACTCTGTAACTTAAATATTGAGTCTCTTTCATTATTTAGGTAGGCCCTTTGTACGTACTATCCTGCATCCAGAGTGAATTCCAAGATTTTTCTTCTCTCTAAGCATGAGGATTGAGGGTGAGGTGTACCATTCTCTACTGCTACCTCCCAAATAATCCCCACTCTGACTTTGACTACGGTTTCATGTTCTTCCTGCAATACCAACTCATGTTACAAAATCTCAAGAGAAATCTCATACTCAGTGTATTTCTGAAATGTCTGTTTGCTACTTCAGTAGTACGTATCTAAGAGTATGGGCTTTGTTCTTCTAATTAGTAATGAAACAGTGAAAAAGTATGGCATTACAAAGGGTTGTTTTACTTCTTGTTTCCCTGTAGTTGCCAACAATAAAAAAAAGGTTAAACAGCAAATATAGCTATGGGCTGAAATAGAGGTATAGAGAAAAACATGAAATTAAATTCTATTCTGCAAATGTAATGATAATTACCGCTATTGGTACATTATAATAACTATTACTGCTACCGCCACTAGCAACATGACCACCATCATCATTTATTGTTTACCATGTATGTATTATATGCTGGATACTGCACTAATAGGTTCACATTAATTTTTAACATGTCACTTAATAAGTAAGGAGTGCATCTATATTTTACTTTTTTACTATGGAGATTCAGGAGTAACTTACAAGTAGATGGGACTGTTTTTGGAATACTCTGTCTTATAAAAGGGAAGGGCTAGTTTTAATGGGAGGGTTTGAGGCAAGGATATTAAGTAATTCTGTGTAGGAGAGAAACTGAAATCCTAGAGTCTTCCCATCACAGCTATTACTAAGGGGAGACATGGGATTCTGGAATTGATAGATGTGGTAAAAATGAGTAGAGAGCAGAGAGAGAAGCTAACTGAACAAGCGTCAGGGCAACCTGTCTACAAGGACTCTTCTAACACCCTGAGGGCAAACTTGCATTCATAATTTTGTGTTATTTTTCTTACAGAGGTACACAACTTGTATTAGCTTTAAGCCCTAGAAAATCTAGCTGTGTCTACCAGAGAGACGTTTCTGCTCCTAAGAAAAGGGTATTCATTTTTTCAATACTGTTTTAACTTGGCACAAGATCTGATATTTTAGTCTTCCTCCATGAATCCTTAAGTTTCAGTAAAATTAGATGTTCACAATAGCTTCAGGCTTTTATGTACTTAAACTTAAGTTCTTGGCCCGGCATGGTGGCACACGCCTGTACTCCCAGCACTTTGGGAGGCCAAGGCGGGTGGATCACCTGAGGTCAGGAGTTCAATACCAGCCTGGCCAACATAGCAAATCCCCATCTCTACTGAAAATACAAAAATTAGCTGGGTATGGTGGCACTTTCCTGTAATCCCAGCTACTCGGGAGGCTGAGGCAGGAGAATCACTTGAACCTGGGAGGTGGAGGCTGCAGTGAGCTGAGATTGTGCCACTGCACTCCAGTCTGGGCAACGGAGCAAGACTCCATCTCAAAAAAAATTAATTTATTGCAATTATGCAATTATAATATATGAAATATGACATTTAGAAAGTTATTTAAAATAATTAATCCAATAAAAATTATTTTATTTCAAAAAGATCTAGAAATTAACAGGTATCAAAGGGCTACTGTGGTAAACTATGGGTCTAGATGTTTAAGGACAATTGGATGCAGAGAAAGACTGGAAGGTTATGAAGAATAAGCAAAAAAAACCCTTTTCGTTGATATGCTGAAATGGAAATTATGTTTGCATACTGAACATCAGTATATCAATAAAAACTTGATTATCATACCACATGTTGGGCTCAATTAAACATTAGTGAGAATCCTCAGTTTTCTAAATCATCCATAAAATTTGTGCATCTAAATCACAGCTCTAGTTTGCATATAGAGAGTAATAGACAGATATTTACAAATATCCTTAGGCCTCACTAGCCATACTCATGAAAGGGACCTAAATCATGTTGACACCTTCCACCCTGACTCACCCATCACCTGGAAGCTGGCTAACCACAGTGATTATAAAGCAGTTGTAAACTGGAACCTGTTGGTGAGAGGAATTTCCTTGATAGAGGCAGCCTAGAAACAGATACAAAAAGATTGCGGCAGATATAAAGCAGGCAGAGCTGCCTTTAAGCGGCTCTCTTGTTAACAAATATGCTTGCCTAAGTTACACATCTGCTGATAAGGCTGTGTGCATGTTCCCTGAGTCCCAGGAGGAGAACTAAAGTCAAACACCTGGCTAAACAAAGCATAGGAAAAAGCTGGACATTTAACGCAATGAACAGCAGAGGCACGTCCCACAGGACATTATTGCTGACAGTAGAAGGTCCTTGAAGCAGAAAGATATTGAGAAAGGGGACACAGTGAATTGAAGCTCTATAGGTGCTCCTTCCTACCCTTTAAATTTGCCTGTGGGATATGGCCACTTTTAGACCCAATAGACTTTAATTATAAAAATTATCTATGTCATTAATAAGTGGTATGTTAGTGTGTGAGCTTGTGAGTTGAGGAAACATTTAACATTTTCTAGACTGCTATTTTAGCTCTTTTGTATTTTGCAGTCATGTCTATGAAGTCTTGAATTACAAAAGAGAGTATTTGCTTTTATTTGCCTTTCCTTTTGATACAGGAAAACCAGTGAAGAAATGTCTTGGAAGTTGACCCTAGATTTTCTAAAACCTCTCTCCTAATTATTCTCTATGATCTCCAGCCCTGTCCTTCATGAACCATCTTGTTATATAACTACTGACAAAAGTAGCTTGTGAAAAAGAATCCGCCAACAATTCATATGGACTTTAAAAAGATGAGGGAAAAATGTGGGCGGATCAATAAAAGAACACCATTATTTTGGAAAACAGAAATGAAGAAAAATGACCGCATTAGTTCTAACTTGGAATAGTGAATATGTTTTTCCCCAAATTGATGCTCATGGTGTTAAGTTCTGCATTACTGCCAGTACTGTGTTTTAGTTACATTATGGCTTAAACTCCCAGGTGAGCTGGCTGGAGAGTAACTTTCTGTGGACACAGTGTCATGTCTATAGTGCCAAGGCCATGGCAAGTATCTGGTGAATGTTTGTGGAGTTAATGATACTGATATTCATGTTACTCATGTTACTAGTAAACATGTGTTCTTTATAAGAATTTGCCAAACAATGTAGGTGTGGAGCTATCTAATTTTGTATGTGGAGTGGAAACCCTAGAAGGAACATCTGAGTTTGATTGCTACTATGAGCTCAAATGCACCCAAGCTGCATTTAGAGAACTGGCCAGACTTAACTTGAAACCCATTTACTCAATTGAGGAACCTGAGAGTCTCTTTTAAAAAGAGCACAGGATACAGCTATGATTTGTTATATCGTTTGTTATATTGTAAATGGAATTTTTAATATAATTAAAACACAAGGTAGAAGAAGTTACTTGTTTCATGCACATTCCTGTAATAAGAATTAGTTCATATACATTTAGTGAATAAAAAAAGGTATTACTTTATTTTACAATTTTCCCAACACATTAATAGTTTGTGCAACCAAATATTGCTCCTGAAAGTAAAGTACACTATGCAGCTAAATGCATTAATCTGTGGAAGAACACAATACAACACACTATGCTTATTCACCCCACATTTTTTCTTTTGCCTCAGTTTGGCCACATGCTCTGAAATGCAAGTGCTTATTGTGGATAAATAGCCAACGATTTTGAATATTTATCCCTCAAACCCACAGTTCTTAGGTCTTAGCCCTTCTTTAGACCTCTTTCTTATCAAGCCATATATATGTCTCCTGCACTTTTTCTCTACATTGTGATTTTTTGTTTATTAGGGAATTAGCATAAGTTTTTAAGTGTGCTATTAATATTAACTTGTTAGAATTATTATTGTTTATTATTGTTTCTGCTAATGCTGTGATAATAAAGTTGCATAGGCTTTGAGCACTCTGCTCTCAATGTATTTTTCTAATTAATCATTTTATTTACATCACAATTTTGCAGAATACAAAATTTTTTTGAAATTTTTGTGTGATTTTATAGCATAAACATATGTATCTGTGGATGTTTTAAAGGATGAGGGATAATTTAAAGGCAAGAATGTCAAAAGAGTGCACTGGTCTCCAAAAGACCATCTTCAGAAATGGTAGAGGACTCTTGCAAATGGTTGTGAAGCCACATAGCTCATGAAAGAAAAGTAAAAATATATCAAAGCAATGACTGAATAATCATCACTGAGAAAGTGAAGGTGGTTGTCTGTTCACCTATCTCAAGAACTGTATTTAGGGTCCCATTTGATAAATATGCTGATGATTTTCTGAGGCAGAATTGATTTGAATAAAAGCAGGAGTTGTACAAATTTAAAGGCGGGAGCTCTGTGCAACACAATATAATCAATTACCTTTATTAAGATACTATTATACTGTCTTCATAGTCCCTAGCTGTTTTCTCCATCCGCATTATTGCCTCATACTTCCTTATACTTACATATTATGCTATTTAAAGTGGTTGTGAGGAAGAGTATCTTGAACCAAAGGAAAATAGATTAATCATTTCTTTTTTTTTCTTTTTTTCTTTTTCTTTTTTTTTGAGACAGAGTCTTGCTCTGTTCCCCAGACTGGAGTGCAGTGGCTCAATCTCAGCTCACTGCAACCTCTACCTCCTGAGTTCAAGTGATTCTCCTGCCTCAGCCTCCTGAGTAACTGGGATTACAGGCGCGCACTACCACGACCGGCTAATTTTTTTTTTTTTTTTTTTTTTTTGTATTTTTAGTAGAGACGGGGTTTCACTATGTTGATCCGGCTGGTCTAGAACTTCTTACCTCGTGATCTGCTTGCCTCGGCCTCCCAAAATACTGGGATTACAGACGTGAGCCACTGCGCCCAACCTCTTTTTTTTATTTTTTTTTTAATTTTAGTAAGACTATAAGTTAGAAACAGGAAAATCAGATATTGGTATTGATATAGATATAGATATAGATATGAACATAGAGATCAATATAGATATAGCATGTAAAATTTCTAAAGATATAACATATTGTGTGACCAAGAAAACAATTAAAATGCCTAAATAATTTTACTATAACAATAAGATGGTAAAATATGTTATTAATTTTAAATCTATAAAACACATTTTGGGAAGAGAACGGAAATAGAAATTTTTAATTTAGGCTTTCAAGCAATATACAGAAGTCATATTTTCTTTAGCATTTGGCATATATCCAAAATTAGTGGTTTAAATATCAATCCAACAATTCAAGAATTAGATTGCAAAACAAAGGTAGGCGTATATTTACACTGTTATTACAGTTGAGAAAAAGTGAGTTCGATTTTCCTGACCCCTTTCTCTAGTTGCTTTACAATTACCACCTAGTTTTACATGATATGGCATTTACATATTGTACCAGTTATAATTTCCCATTAATATTTAATATTCCATAATATCACCATACTTGTTTTAATTTTTTAATAACTCACAGTCTTTTACTCATTTTCAAGGGTTCAGTCCTGAAATTTGATTCCTTAAATAATAATGTTTATATACATATATATACACACATTGATATATATATACAAATTGATATATATATACACACACACACTGACATACACACACACACACACACATTGCTCTCTCTATATATATATATAACTCTCCTGGCCACTTAAAACTTTAGAATCAATTCGTTACCAATTTTGTATAGATATTTGACCACATCAATGTGGTTATAACTCAAAAACTAGCTTATACTCTTCTATTTTTCCCCTTTACAGGTTGCTCGTCACTTAGCTTTTATCAGCAACACCAGAACACTAGATTCTTTTTTTTTTTTCTTCTTCTTTTTTATAACATGTTCAGGAAAAAGGTTAACATAGCTATCTAGATCATCAGAAGGGCCTGCTGACAGGGATGGGTATTGATTGTCATCTGGAAACTTTGCTTTAGAACTGTTCCCTCCATCACTAACTGATAAGGTTGTTTCACTGCTCAAGCTTGACAAAACTGTACAAACAATGTGATTCATGGTGCTTTTCTCCTGGCAGTCTAGAATTTGGTAGCAGTAGATAGAAATTGCCATGTAACCATCTCCCAAAATGCCTTAGACTCTGAGTCTCAAATGGACTTTTTTTTGACAGAAAACACTGCACACGTGCCATTACATTTCATTTCTGGGTAAGAGGACATTCAGTGTAGCCTCTTCAGAGAAAGCATGGGAAACATACACATAAATTCATTCAAGCAGTGCGAAATGTATTTCTCCCTCACTAATCCAGCAGTGTATCCTTATTGTGCTGCTGTAATAAATATCATACATGAGTACAACTATATCCTGAGCCCTATGCACTCTTCTAGCAAAGCACTGAATTTCAGGTAGTAGTGGGACCACTGACACAAATGGTACCAGAGTATTGGCACAGAAGACCAATGTCCTGAGTATGATTCCTTTGTCTGTAATGACCCCCAAGACATTTCTTGTTAGTTGTCTTGCCATTATCTCAAAATAATGTGGTAAAAGAAAATAATGCCTTTTAATTCAATAAAGTACTTCATAATTCTACAAATTATATTAATATTCTTTAGGATAGTCACTTATATTCAACATCTTAGGGTGATCCTAGAGAGCAAGACAGACACATAATAAAGAAGAGAGGTTTTGAAATCAAGCATATTTCTCTCTCAGGTTTAAATTCAAATCTCAATGTATTAGACAATGAACTTGGACAAGTAGGACACAGCTTGGCATGAAATGGAAATTTAATATACTGTAATTCTTTATTAATGATATTAATCATATTATTATTCCTTATCCTTCTACCATCCTGTTATTATTCATCAAATATTATATAAAATAGACAACCTACTCTGGTAAAGTCATTAACCTCTTCCCTTTTTCCACTTGTGCCACCCAAATCTGGCCTCATTTTCTCATCTCTAAACTACTGCAATAATGTATTTTGATCTCCTTTTCCTCTCTGTCTAACATATTTTTCTAGATCAATCTTCTGAAGCGGAAGTTTTTAAATTCTGTTACAGGTAGTCCTAAAATTCACTGTCACTATCACAGAGATCAGTGGGGTATATAGAGTGTGGAGAATGGCAAATCACAAATCATATGATCACCAGAAAAACTCTGCTTTTTATCCATTTTATATTATGCTTCTGTTTGACATCGTGTTTGGAGAAAAGCCTTGCTAGCTACAATAAGTCTGTAAAGGCAGTAGTGTTAGCTGACTCAGGATGAAGTCAGATCTCTTTTCAACTCCAGGTTCTTCCCTTTCTGGCCCCAACTTGTATTCTAATGTTCTGTATCACTTCTCTTCCACATGAGTCCTTAGCTTGAGTCAAAATAATTGGTTCATTGAGCTCTGCTATAGGTTGAATTGTGTACCCCAAATTCATATGTTGAAGTCCTAACCCACAATGGCTTAGAATGTGACATAATTTGGAAATAAGATTTTTGCAGCTACAATAGTTAAAATGAGTCCATACTGATGGGACTCACATCCAATATGACTGGTGCCTGTATAAAAAGGTGACAGTTGGATATTGGCATGCACACAGGGAGCACACCATTGAAGATCAAGGCAGAGATCAGGGTGACGCAGCAGAAGGAGCACCAATGACTAAAGCAAACCACCAGACTCTATGACTAAGGCATAAAACAGAGCCTTCTCTCATGGCCCTTAGAAGAAGCGAATCCTGCTGACATCTTGATCTATGACTTTCAGTCTCCAGAACTGTGAGACCATAAATTTCTGTTGTTTAAGCCACCCATATTGTGACATTTTGTTATGGCAGTTCTGACAAACTAATAGAATCCTTAAACACACTAAGCACATTGTCATTTCAATGCCTGTTTTCTCTCTGCAATGCCTTCTTTAGGTACTCCCTCACCGTTAAGAACTAGTCCAAGTTTCACAACCATCACAAACTGTTTTCTGCTGCCTAAGCTCTTGGCAAACTTCAATTTTTTGAAACACCTAATAGTACTTAATAAATCACCTGGGAGATATTACATGTGACTTTATTAATTAATTAAAAATAAAAGCCAGACTATTAATATAGTCTTATATATTTAAACACAAAGCTGAATTAGAGTATCATTGTGGCTACTATCATCAACATAAAATAACTGTAGTAAATTAGAATGTACATATTGGCTTTGGGAATACACAAAGATTAGCGTTACAAGACGATAAAATAATAACTAGTATCAACAAGGGTAGAGAAGACATTTTCTAATGTAACAAATAATGTATTTCAACTCCTGATATGAATTAAGAAAGAAAATGATTGGACCTTTCTGCTTCTTGTTTGTATATGCATTTAAAAGTCTGCTATTTGGTGATACTCATCTTGCTTCGTTTATAGATAATTTTTGTTTTACCAGCACAAAAGTACCTAATTATCATTGACAGACTTCACAAAGTCCATGCATACTAATGGCATGTATGGATTTTCAAGAGCACTTTGAGAACCTTTTCTTTAATCATCAAAATTTGTTTAGTGTCCTTTTTAAAGATCCCTAATGGCCTCTTAATTTCAAAACTTAATATTCTATTTTCACTGCTGTTCCTACTTGAATCTGAAAACCGGTTGACATGACTGACCACTCTGGATCTCAGATTGCTTTTTCACTTGGATTTTATTCTCTTTATTTTTTTTGTTTCCTTTTTTTTTTCTCACTTATCTGACCTCTTCTTTCACTTGTCTTTTCTTGGTTCCTTCTCCATTGTCTACCATCTCACCTACTATCAAGAAATCAGTTGCCAAATAAATGCTGGTGACAACCAGGTCTGAACCTCTGGTTCCAAATTCATTCCAGATATACTTTTCCCATGGTTTCTTGGTCACTACACAAGCTGGTACATTATAATTATTGTTCTGTCGGTAGCAAAGTAAACTCTTGCATGTAAATATCATTTGTGTATCTTTCCACCTAAATATTTTACTTTGAATTTGCTAAATTGACTGACTTTTGGTATTGTTAATAAATAATAATCAATAATTATTATCTATAGCTTAAAACATCTTCATCAGAGGAAACATCTAAACAAAACCTTATCTGAAAACAAAAGTTGTAGTTTGGTTTAGTGGAAATAACCAAAACTTTTTAAAAATATTCTGTCCCTTCACAGTATGACTTTTATGCTATAGTCACTTGCAAATAATATTGCTGAAAATTAATTTAAAATCGGTGCACTAAAATGTATATTTTGATTTGCTTTTTGATTTTGATAAGGATGTTTATAGACTTCAGACACCCTCAATGGCTCCCATTCCTCTTGTATAAATTTTAAGTTTTTAGACTAGCACTTTACATAATCTGACTCAAATCTATTGCTTTTGGCTCTTTCCTCTCTACTGGGACATAAGATTTAAATTCCAATTGAGATAGCTTATTCAACAACCATACAAATATTTGATTTTCTTACCTCAGTATCTATGATTGTTTTCAAAGATCTTCCATGTGGAATAACATCTTATTTTTTCTGTTCCTTCTATCAAAAATTATGCCAAATTTTAGTACTAAGCCCACTTTGTCATCAATCTTTCCCCATTAACCTATGTCATATTTGCCCTCTCTTTAAAGTGATAATGATACTATGTCTATTGTTATTGAAAATATTTTTTCTACTTAACTGTGATTTTTTGAGGTCAAATATCAATGTCTACCTCATCTTACCAAATACAGGGCATAACACTTAGGCATCAACCAAATATTGGCAGAACTGAATTGCATTAAACACAAAGGTCTGTCTTCTGTGCATACAGTTGCAAACTTCAAAGTAGGAGAAAGTATTTAGCAAGTATAAATAAAAACTAATCTAGTAAATCATTACTGAATGACAGAAATGGTACAAGTAATAACACTTCTGAACAAGAAAAGGTATCATACTGAAGAGAAAACTGAAAAAAAAAAATAAGCTGGAACTATAGTGTGCAGATATGATCATTACCTCTGAGCCAAATCATACTTTACGTTAGGTAGAGGTGCTGGAAATGGAAATTGAAGTGACCTGGGAAACAAGGCTCTCAGACCTTCCTTTACAAAGAAATGTACAAAGTAGTTCAGCACTTCTTAGAATAGAGGATACTGGGAGCACAGAACATTCAGAAAAGAAAGGAAAGAAGAGATCCCTAAAGCTCTATAAGCTACCATCAAATGCAAGATAAAAGAAGTATAAGGTGATAGTAACGTCAAGCAGCACAAAACAAGAACAAAAAGAATTGCATTTGTTGGAGGCTGAGCTGCAGAGGAGGTCACAGAAAACTGGCTGTGCTTTATGGGAGGAAAAAAGAGAGTGAGGATAGAGCAAATCTCTAAGAAAAACAATGGCTGTGTTTTCATTTTGGTCACCTGATGTTACTATCTAACAGCAATTAAAGAGTCAGAGCTCTGAGATGAAAGAATACTGGGTGCCTCTCCAAGTTCTGTCCCTTAGGCACTAGATATCATAGTGTAACTTTTATGCATCAGCATCCTTCTCCATAGAATGGGAACAACTGCAGTACTTCAATGCACTACTTCAACAAAGTAAGAGAGTATTCAACCATTCCACATAAAGCCTGTATTGACAAGTGCTTAACAAATATTGTTTATTATTTTCAGTCTTTACAGTATGTCTAAGATGCTACATTCAGGGTTTGAATAAGGAAAATAAATGTAAAAATATACTTATAAATTATACATGTAATGCCTCAGAATCCCAAATTCAGGACCAACTTACAAATACTTAGAGTGCCATTGTATATTATATATTAAATACTTCCCATTATTTTATAATTAGATATGAAGGAAGATGTAAGCTATTTAGAACTTTCTTCATAACTCAGTATCTTTCATAATTGGATTTAACATTTAACTCAGAAATGTCTGTGTGTGGAATCGTGAAGGGTAGAGTGATGGTAGAAAGTCATGGACGATGTACTACTTCACAATTTCCTAAAGCTGGCTTTAGGATGCAGTAAAGGTGGATTTGATAATCGACCTTACCATTCACACCTATTTGGAGATTTTCCCGTAGCTCTGTGACATCAAAATACATGTAATTACAAACTGAGAATCAAAAAATACTCTCAAACAATACAGACCCTATAACAAGTTATAAATGATGAGGGAAAATGTTATGCTGTATTCTGGGCTAGCCTCTCTTCAACTACACACTATTTAGCTGGCTATTTATAATAACTACCGTGATAAAAGTAGACAATGATGTAGAGTAAATAAAAAAATTGAGGCAAAATTCATCACTGAGATAGTTTCTATGAGTCATTAGCAGTTACTACTGGTAATGATTATTCTTAAGACATTGGGTAATTTGTGATCTTTTTATAGATTATGAAGACAAAAAAAAACTGTACGCAGAAAAATGAAAATGATGTGAGACTTTCCAGAAATTATAAGCTTCCTTGAACCAAATGTTGCTTACATCCCATCACTTCATTCGAATGTATCATTGTTTAACATTAATATATCATTGGTTATTCTAATTCAATTTGATTATCAGACAGAATGTAATTTTAAAAACTTCAACTATATATTACTTGAGATTCACTCTCTTGAAAATAATTATTCACTTTAATTTAACAAACACCTGCCATATGATGAGGACTATGTTAAACATGGGAACGAGGAGATCCAAATATACTGAAATGGGAAAAAATTATTTTATTAGATAGATATAGAATCCTTCTTAAGAAGATAGCTACCTGTGTTGAGAAAAATTTTGGTACACATACTTGGAGTATAAATTAGTAGCTTAGCATGTCTGCCATAAGGATAGCTCTGCTATGCTAAGAATATCTGGAGCAATTTGTTGGTTGATTCCAGAAAAAAAGTAGAGAACAGGAGATAAATGAGTAAGAGATCAGGTAAGTGGAAGCCCATTACGAGCAGAATATTTTAGTAGGTCATGCTTCTGCTCCTTGTAACCTTAGAATGAGATAAATGAAATCTGCACATACAAGTGACATATTGAGGCCCAGAGGCCAGACAATGACAGCCAACATCTAAGATGACCGCAAGGAGCCCTTCCTTCTGGTGTTTATGCCCTTACGCAATCCCCTCCCACTTTGGCCTGTAAGGCCAATAGGGTACAACAGAAGTGATGATATGTCACTTCCAAGATTGTTACAAAAGCTTGTAGCTTCTGCCTTGGCATTGTCTCTCTTTCATGCTCTCTTGTTACTTGTTCTAGAGGAAGTCAACTTTCATGGCATGAGAACACTCAGGCAGTCCACATAGATATAGAGGCAAAAAATGTGAACCTCCAGAGCACAGCCAATGAGGACATTCACTGAGGCTGTTGACCATGGTTGGTAAAGTTGATAACCTAGAACATGTATGGTGCGGGCAGATTTTGGGGATGGAGATCACTAAAGGGGCTGAAGTATACGTACAGGTGATACAGAGGAGAATTGAAACAGCACTCACAGATGTTGAAGAGACTAAGCAAATGTTAGAAGAAAATAAAGAACAGAAGTTGTTGGGGAATTGCAGAAAGTATACCAACTATGGACTAGATTCCTACAGCTAAAAATCTAGAATCATGTCCAATGTTTAACTCTTCAGGTGAGGGTGTTCCTAGCTCACATCTAGTTTCAGAAAGGACAAAGCAGATACATATATGACTACAATACAAGAATAAAATATAAAAGCATATACCTGTGCATTATATATAAGTACATAAATATGTATGTGCATAAATAACACAGCTAACTTAAAAGGTCTGTGTATCAGAATGTACACTAATATATAATGTATAATATGAAATAATTAATGACTATATAGTATGAAATATAAGTCCACCATAATAAAAGTAAATAATATGTAAACTAGAAAAACAAGTCATATATTCACCAATAGATAGTAACAAATAAAGTTAATTAACATGTGCCTGTTTTAAATAACTTTTGAATAAAGAATGCTGAAATTTCATAAATGAATTGATTAATGCTGTACTAATCTTTATTTGAAAATACATGATCTGGAAAGATAGTATTTGCATAATCACTGCGCTTAGCCCTTGTTATGAGATTTTTTGTTGTTGGTAAAATGTGGTGAGTTTAATTACTTTTTTCATATATCCCAGTGACATATAAATGAGGGGTGTGGCTATATTGCATACTTTTTTTCACCAAGGAATATGTTGTCAAAACTAGTATGTAAAATGGGAATACTTGGTTGAGGGAGTGCAGGTTGGGCAGTCTCCACAAACACCTACTGAGCAAAATACTCCAGGTCATGGGTGCCATCCCTGCTGCACACTCACAGCAACATTACCCTGCCCAGCGGTCTCCCACCCTTGAGCTACTGCATCAATACATCACCTACAGACATATACCACAACCCACTCTGACTCTGCCAAGCAAAGGGGACCGGCGCGTCTCCAGAGAGCTGCAGGTCTCCTGGTGACCTAACTTTAGACTCTGGATGCCCCCAGGGAGAAGGCAGCACAGCCTAACAGGTCCCTCGTTGGGCTTAAGGAAATATGGGTGTGGCACCATTGACTTTGGAGTCCCTAAGGCTCATGAGTGAACTTGATAAGGGGATCATCTATCTCCGACTGACCACCATCTCCCCAATGACCAAACACTGCTGCAAATGTGTTAAAATACAAAACAGGTAGGCAGCTATGTAAATGCCTAACTGTTGGTCATTGTTCTTAAGTGCTGCCTACTGGGTTGCAGCCTGATTTACACCACCAAAACCATTTTTTCCAGCACACATCATCTGTGAAATCCAATGCAGGAATCTAACCACAAATATATATCCCATACAGATACTTTGCCCTCTGAAAGCATCCAGAAATGAAGCCAGTCATCTGTATTCAACTTACACCACAGTCAAACACTTAAGATAGATAAAAATTATATTTAAAACAAGCCCCATTTAAGCAAAAGCAACTGCAAAAAGATAAGGGAACATAATCCCTCTCGGATGAGGAAGAATTAGTACATTAACTATGGCAATTCAAAAAGTCAGAGTGTCTTCTTACCTTCAAACAATCACTATGGCTCCCCATTATATAATAGGTCCACAACAGTTCAACCACTGAAATGGCTGAAATGACAGACATATAATTCAGAATCTGGGAGGCAAGGAAGATCACTAAGATTCAGGAGAAAGTTGAAACCCAAACAAACGAATCCAGGAAAATGGTCCCAGAGTTGAAAGATGACATAGCCATTTTTTAAAAGAACCAAATTGAACTCCTGGAATTGAAAATTTCACTACAGGACTTCCATAATTTGGTTTGAAGCATTAATAGTGGAATAGACCAAGCTGAGGAAAGAATCTCAGATCTTGAAGACAAGTCCTTTGAATCAGCTCAGTCAGGCAAAAATAAAGAAGAAAGAATGTTTAGAAATGAGCAAAACATTTGGAAATTACAGGATTTTGGATAGAAACCAAACCTAAGACAAATTGGCATTCCTGAGAGAGTAGTAGAGAGAGTAAGCAACTTGGAAACTGTATTTGAGGGTACAGTCCATAAAAGTTTTCCCAATCTCACTAGAGATGCCAATATGCAAATTCAAAAAATACATAGAAACCCCATGAGATTCTATATAAGATGGCCATTCCCAAGATACATAGTCATCAGATTCTCCAAGGTCAATGTGATAGAAAAAATTATTAAAGACAGCTAAAAAGAAGTGTCAGGGCTGAGGCAGGAGAATGGCGTGAACCCGGGGGGCGGAGCTTGCAGTGAGCCGAAATCGCGCCACTGCACTCCAGCCTGGGGCACAGAGCAAGACTCCGTCTCAAAAAAAAAAAAAAAAAAAAAAAAAAAAAAAAAAAAAAGAAGTGTCAGATCACTTACAAAGAAAACTCCATCAGGCTAACAGTGGACCTCTCAGCAGAAGCATTACAAGCCAGGAAAAATAGAGGGTCTATATTTAGCATCCTTAAAGACGCAAAATTTCAACCAAGAATTTCATATTGGTTGAATATGAAATTAGACTAAGTTCCACAAGTGAAGAAGAAACAATATCCTTTTCAGATAACCAAACAATACATAAATTTGTTACTACTAGACTAGTATTATAAGAGGTCCTTAAGGGAATACTAAAAATAGAAATAGAAGAACAGTACCTGCTACCATGAAAACACACTTAAGTACATTTCAGACAGACACTATAAAGCAACTACACAATTAAGTCTACAAAAACAACCAGCTAACACCACAATGACAGGAACAAAACTCACAGATCAATATTAACCTTGATGGAAATGATCTAAAAACCTAACTTGAAAAGCACAGAATTGTAAGTTGAACAAACAAACAAACAAACAAACAAACAAAACCCAACCAGCTGTTGTCTTCAAGAGACCCATGTCATATGTAATGACACCCACAGGCTGAAAGAAAAGAAATGGAGAAAGCCCTATCATGAAAATGGAAAACCAAAAAGAGCACAGGTCAATATTCTTATATTAGATCAAGCACATTTTAAACCAAAAAGAGTCAAAAAGGACAGTGCAAAACATTACATAATAATAAAATATTCAATTCAACAAATTCAATTATCCTAAATACATATGCAACCAACATTGGAGCACTCAGATTCATAAAACAAGTACTTCTTGGCCTACAATAAGATTTAGACAGCTACACAAGAATAGTGGGAGACTTCAACGCTCCACTAACAGCGCTAGATAGATCATTAAGGCAGAAAACTAATAGAAATTTTGTACTTAAACTCGACACTTGACCAACTGTTCCTAGTAGATATTTACAGAATACTCAACCCAACAACTGCAAAGTACACATTCTTTTAATCTGCACACGGAACATATTCTAAGATCAATCACATGCCTAATGATAAAGCAAGTCTAAATAAATTCCAAAAAATCAAAATTATACCAAACAAACTTTCAGACCACAGTATGATAAAAATAGCAATCGTAACCAATTAGATCTCAAACTACACAATTACATGAAAATTAAACCACTTGCACCTGAATGACTTTTTGGTAAACAACAAAATTAAGGGAGAAATTTTAAAACTCTTTGAAATTAATAAAAACAGAAACACAACATATCAAAAGCTATGGGATGCAGCTAAAGCAGGATTAAGAGGAAATGTATAATGCTAAACACCTACATCAAGAACTTAGAAGTATCCCAGATTAATAACCTAACATCGCACCTAGAGGAATTAGAAAAACAAGACCAAACTAATCCCAAAGCTATCAGAAGAAAAGAAATAACAAAAATGAGAGAAGCACTGAAGAAAATTGATATGTAAAAATTCATAGAAAAGTTCAGCAAAATCAAAAGTTAATTTGAAAAAATAAACAAGATGTATAGACCTCCAGGTAGATTAACAAAGAGAAAAGAGAGAAGATCTAAATAAGAACAACTAGAAAAGTCAAAGATGACATTATAACCTATCCCACAGAAATATAAAAGATCCTCAAAGGCTATTATGAATACCTCTATACATACAAACTAGGAAATCTAGAGGACACGGACATCTTCCTGGAAACACACAACCTCCCAATTTTGAACCAGGAAAAAATTAAAAACCTAACAGACCAATAATGAGTTCCAAAATTAAATCAGCAATAAATACTCTAGCAACAACAAAACAAAACAAACAAACAAAACCAAAAAGCCCAGGACCAGATGGATTCACAGCCAAATTCTACCAGATGTACAAATAACTAGTACCAATACTACTGAAACCATTCAAAAAAATCAAGGGAGGATGCACTATTCTCTAATTCTATGAAGCCAGCATCATCCTGAAACCAAAATCTGACAGAGACACAGTATCAGGACAATATGCCTGATAAGCATAAACAAAACAATCCTTGACAAAATACTAGCAAACTGAATCCAGCAGCACATCAAAAAGTTAGTTCACGATGACCAAATAGGCTTTATTCCTGGGACGCAAGGTTGGTTCAACACATGCAAATCAGTAAATATGATTTACCACATAAGCCAAATTGAAAACAGAAACCATATGACCTCAACAGATTCAGAAAAAGCTTTTGAGAAAACCCAACATCCCTTCATGATATAACCCTCAGCAAACTACGCACTGAAGGAACATAGCTCAGAATAATTAAAAGCCATCTATGGCAAACCCATAGCTAGTATCACACCAAATGGGCAAAACTGAAACCATTCCCCTTGGGAACAAGGCAAGGATGCCCACTCTTACCGCTGCTATTCAACATACTATTGGATGTCCTAGCCAGAGAAATTAAGCAAGAGAAAAAAATTAAAGAGGCATCCAAATAGAAAAAGAAGAAGTCATACTCTCATTCTTCGCTTACGATATGATTCTATACCTGGAAAACCAGGAAGACTCTGCCAAAAGGCACTTACAACTGATGAATGACTTCAGTACAGTTTCAGGATAAAGAATAAATGCATAAAATTCAGTAGAATTTATATACATCCATAACAGTCAAGCCGAGAGCCAAATTAAGAATGCAAACCAATTTACAATAGCAATGAAAAAATACCCAGGAATACTTCTCATCAAGGAGATGAAAAAGCTCTACAAGGAGAATTACAAAACACTGCTGAATAAAATCAGATATGATATAAATAAATGGAAAAACATTCCACGCTCATGGATAGAAAAAATCAATATTGTTAAAATGACCATACTACCCAAAGCAATTTAAATATTCAATAATATTCCTACCGAACTATCAACGTCATTTTTCACAGTTAGAAAATAAAAGCTATTCTAAAATTCATATGGAACCAAAATAAAAACCTGAATAGCAAAAGGTATTCCTAAGCAAACAAACAAACAAACAAAACAAGCTGGAGATACTATGTTATCCTGCTTCAAATTGTACAACAAGGCTACAGGAACCAAACCATCATGAGGTTAGTACAAAAACCAGACACACTGGCCAGTGGAACAGAATAGAAATTCCATAAATAAAGCCTTGTACCTACAACCATCTGATCTTCAGGAAAGTGAACAAAAATAAGGAATGGGGCAAAGATTCCCTATTCAATAAATACCTTGAGGATAACTGGCTAGCCATATGCAGAAGTATGAAAGTGAATCCCTATCTTTCACCACACATAAAATTAACTCATGATGGATTAATGACTTAAATGTAAGACCTATAAATATAAAATTCTAGAATAAAATCTAGAACATACTGTCTTGATATCAACCTTGGCAAATAATTAATGGGCAAGTCCTCAAAACTAGTTGCAACAAAAACAAAAATTGACAAGTGGGGCCTAACTAAACTAAAGAGCTTCTTCACAGCAAGACAGTTTCTCTTGCTGTGAAGAAGTTCAGATCATCTGTGCTCAGACAATTGTGAAGGCAAACAATCTGCAGAATGGGAGAAAATATTCAGAAACTATGTCATATCCAGAATCTATAAACCCTAATATCCAGAATCTATAAGGAACTTAAATGAATCAATGAGCAAAAAACAAATAACCCCATGAAAAAGTGGCAAAAGAACATGGACAGACACTTCTCAAAAGAAGACATACAAGCAGACAACAATAATTAATAAATGCTAATTATCACTAATCTTCAGAGAAATGCAAATCAAATGAGATATTCTAACTGACACCAGTTAGAATGGCTTTTGTTAAAAAGTCAAAAATATAACAGATGTTGTTAAGGCTATGGAGAAAAGGAAACACTTGTACACTGTTGGTGGGAGTGTAACTTAGTTCAACCACCATGGAGAGCAGTTTGGAAATTTCTCAAATAGCTAAAAGTTGAACTGCCATTCAACCCCGCAATTCAATTACTGGGGATATACTTAAAAAAAAAAATTGCGTCAAAAAGACATCCGCACTTGTATGTTCATTGCAGCGCCATTCACAATAGCAAAGATACGGAGTCAACCCAGGTGTCCATCAACAGTGGGTTGCATAAAGAAAATGTGGTACATATACACCATGGAATACTATGCAGCCATAAAAAGTGAAATCATGTCCTTTGCAGCAACATGGATGCAACTGGAGGCCATTATCCTAAGCAAACTAACACGGAAGCAGAAAGCCAAATACCATATTTTCTCACTTGTAAGTGGGAACTAATCCTTGAGTACATATGAACATAAAGATGGAAACAGACACTGGGGGATGCAAGAGGGGAGAAGGAGGAAGCAGGGAAAGTGTTGAGAAACTACCTATTAGGTACAATGTTCACTATTTGGGAGATGGTTCCTTTTCTACTCCAAGCCTCAGCATCATATAATAAATCTTTGTAATAAATCTATAATTGTACCCTCTGATTCTAAAATAAAGTTGAAAAAATGAATTAATAAAATTCACATTTCCAATTTACTAAAGAAAAAATAATTTCAAAAATAAATAAATAAATGAGAATAAACATATTATATTGTCAACATTTTCACAAATTATCTTTTTAACAATTCTTAAGAAACTCTTTGCAATATTTAACACAATTAGATCAGTGCAGTCATTATAAACTATTTCAAAAAATTCTTTAATACTCTTCTCTCCAAAAGGTAAAGACTATTCCCCATTTACTGCCCATAAAATGTAGGCCAGACTTAGTAAAATAATAAATACATCTGTTTAAGGTAAGATGAAGAATTGGTGACACTCAGGTGGACTTGGGTGCTGATCAAATTTGAGCTGCTTTCATTCCTGCCTTTTCTATTTCAGTACCCAGGAACTTGCTTCAATCCCCCTGCTCTTAGGTAGGATGAATATAAAAGGCAACCCACATTGTCTAAAAATAGACCTCAGTCCACTTTGACAAAGCACTCTATCCAGCAGCACTCTGCTGCCACACTCTCATTAAACCAATGGAGATGTCAGCATCGTCAATTTCATTTCTACTGGCGAGCACAAACCTTCTTCAATATTTTGACCTGTCTCCACTGGAGAGGAAGAATTTGATTTGTAAAGACATGGGACTAGCTTTGTTAGATATTAATGAATCAGCTAAGGAGCCTCCATACGGCTGCTGAAACGATCTGTCAGCATTCTCGTTATAAATCTCTTTCTCTAATGGATTATAATGCTAACAAAAAATTCACTTCAGAATGAAATTTGGCATATGGTTTATACATTTCTGGGATAATACTGATTTTTTTTCCTTTTATTAGCCAAAATTAAAAAATAAAATTAGTCTTAAACTACACTATTTTACTATAACTCAACCAACAAGAAAACTACTTAAGACTCACTGGCCCACCTCTGGAAAAATGGAAAAAAATATAAAGTCTCCTGCTTTATCAGGAAAAAAAAAATGAAAATAAATTTTTCACAAAATGTCACAAAATTAATTTTTATATATATTCAATATCCCCCCAAAATATCTAGAGTTACCCTGTGACAATGAATATTAGAGGGTTTAAAAAACTATTCAAAGACATTGTAAAAATTAAGAATTTTGTTTCCATAAAAATTCATTTAGCATCACATCAGTTTCCCGAGGAAGCCACATATAATTTCAGGTAGATTAAAATGAATGCTTGCGTGTGTGTGTTTGTATTGTTGACCCTTTAGCAACACAG
Organism: Macaca nemestrina; assembly: GCF_043159975.1. Lineage (NCBI taxonomy): Eukaryota > Metazoa > Chordata > Mammalia > Primates > Cercopithecidae > Macaca > Macaca nemestrina. The sequence continues at coordinate 39,847,141 of NC_092138.1, forward strand.
TTTTAAACTGCATGGGTCCATCTTCTTCCGCCTCTGCCATCCCTGAAATACCAGGACCCACCTCTCCTTTTCTTCCTCCTCCTCAGCCTAAACAATGTGAAGACAAACAGGAAGAAGACTTTTATGATGATCCACTTCCACTTAATAAATTGTAAACATATTTTCTGTTACTTATAGTTTTCTTAATAACGTTTTCTGTTCTCTACCTTACTTTATTGGAAGAATGCAGAATACAATATATAGAACATATAATATATGAGTTAATCAACTGTTCATATTATCAGTAAGGCTTCTAGTCAATAGTAATCCATTATTAAGTTTTGGGGGAGTAAAAAGTTATACATGAATTTTTGACTGTGCAGGGGGTTTGTACCATTAACTGCTGCATTGTTCAAGAGTCAACGGCATGTGTGTATGTGTATATACATATATGGTACATGTATATATACACACACAGACATGTATAACATAAAATTCAAAGTATAATATGATATGCTTTACTTTACATAAAATATGATGGTACAAAATCTGGAAAATTGATATAATGGCAAATCTGAAAAATTATTCAAAATATCATCCAAATTAATTATATTTTGTTTAAATAAATATAAAAATATAAATATATTAATTACATTATGTATATGTATGTGTGTTTATACTTAATTAAAATAAAATTATATGTTCTAAAATTTAAATATCGAATATTCTATTGGATTTATTTTAACATATTAGGAAATAAAGGTACGCAGATGTAATATTTTTAGACTATGAAATCTGTACCATTTCATTTTTTCCTTATGTCTTATTTTGTTAGTTTCCTCTCAGCCCAAAGCTAAACATTAAGTGAAATCATCTATCTATCTATCTATCTATATATATGTATTCCTACACAGTGATCTATGCACACATATATACATACTATTCTATCCATCCATCCATCTATGCATACATATATACATACATACATACATAAATTTATTCGATGAACAATTTAATGATACTATCTAGGCAGAAAAACACTATCCTAAGTAGTAAGGATACATGGTTAATAAGCCAATAAAATCCCTGTCCTCATATAAATTACAGTTTTTTAGGGAGAGAGACAAGTAATAAATAAACAAATAGATGAAGTAATTTCGGATGATGATATTTACTCTTAAAGTGGCCACTCCAGGAATGGGTTGAAATTATGAACTCAGGGAACAAGAATGCAGGTTTTGCCAATAAGTTAAACATCATAGGTAAGTTGTATTAACATGTCCCTAGAGAATAAATAGTCTTGAAAGCTAGAATTTTGTGAGGTGGAAATTTTTTTCTGAAGCTCTTTAGCTTGGGCTATTTAGAGTTAAACTTATTTGGCTCTGTTCAATTAGGTAGAGAAAAGTCAACACAAGAAGCTGGAGCACTATACTTTGCTCCTTTGTTTGTTTGTTTGTTTTGTCATTGTTTGTTTGTTTTTTCCAGTCATAGTGGAATGTGAGAAGAAAAGAAGAGGCTTGGTGAGAAAGGAGATTTGAGATGCTGAAGTTTTAGTCGCCCATCCACATCTTGGAGCAATACCTTGAGAAGTTCGGGAAGCCTTTACAAATATCCAATACATTTGGGGAAGCCCAATGGGGATATGAATGTGCTGCTGACAGAGACAGTTGAAAAGCCAAGATCTTAGGTCCAGACATGTAGGTGGCGACTTTGAGTCTGAAAATAAATGCTTGGGACCACAGCTGACAGAATATTCTACCCTGTGCCAAAATGGGACCATTAACATTGTCACGGAAGCTAATAAATGAGCAAACGAAACCAGTTATTTACAGTGGACACCAGAAGGGATCTAGAGTATTTTCTACGGAGATGAACCCTTTTCTATCCCTCTGACGTGCTGTCCGTGGAGTGCAAAGTGGACTGCCTCTATACTCAGAAGGCACTTTAAAGAGGAACACTGGGGGAGGAGAAAATCTAAAAAAAACTCATGTAATTCTAAAAGCCTGAGTTACATTTTAAAAATGCCTTTGCTTATTAATTAACAATGAGTTTTACTCCACTAGTCAAAATTTAATTTTTCCCAGCCAGAAGAAAGGTCTAAAAGGAAGAAGAGTTATAGAGATGTAAAAGCTACATTTGCTGGCTGGGCACAGTGGCTTATACCTGGAATCCCAGCACTTTAGGAGGCCAAGGCGGGTGGATCACCTGAGGTCAGGAATTCCAGACTGGCCTGGCCAACATGGTAAAACCCTGTCTCTACTAAAAATACAAAAATTAGCCAGGCATTGTGGCAGGCTCCTGCCACTCAAGAGGCTGAGGCAAGAGAATTGCTTGAACCTGGGAGGCAGAGGTTGCAGTGAATCAAGATCACGCCACAGAACTCCAGCCTGGGCAACAGAAGGAGACTTCATCTCAGAAGAAAGAAAAGAAAAAAGAAAAGAAAAGAAGGGGAAGGAAGGGAGGAATCTTTGTTTTGCATGTGTGCATATTGTGGTAGCAAGCTCTGAACCCATTAGAAAAGTTAAAGTGTATAGTTAAGGGCTTTGATTCATGTTTTGTTTCTTTGGAGATATCCAAAAGTCAACAGAAATAAGACTTTCTAAATCCAGAGTTTTTCTACCTCATACCCACCACCACCTTTCTCTATTTTCAACTATGAAGAAAGGAATATGCATGACTGTGAGACAGCTATACAGTGTGACAAACAAGCCAAATAAATCGATGGAGTTGCTGGTTTTCTTGCTCCTGTACCTCTAATTCTCAGTAGCTTTCAGAGAAAGAAGGCCACATTCACAGATTGTGTAAGTCTATTCTTAATCTATTTTACTTTTCTCATCTATGAGAAATGAATTGATCTATTAATAATATTTATTCAACTGATAATTTTTAAAGTGCATAATGTGTATCTGGCATGATGCTAAGTGTTGGGTACACAAAGATACAGTTCTTTTTTTCAAAAAGATTATAGTCTAGAAAATTAGTACAATGAGGGAAATAGAATTTCATCTCTTCAATTTGATTAGGTGCTCTTGGATTTTAAAAACTAATGGCATCACAGTACGCTATGTATCACTTCTCAAGAAGATACAAGGACAACAAATACTATGGAATATTGATTGAAGGAAGAGATCAAAATACTGTTGTTAATAATAATTACCAATTATATAAACAGGCACTGTTAACTGAACTGTTATTACACAGTTCAATTATGTTGCAAAACATACATTGGACAAGTCAATCTCAATTTTGGCTGCCAGTAGAATCACCTAGGGGCTTTTAACAACTCTGATGCCCAGGTTCACCTAGGCCAATTAAATTACAACCTCTGGAGGTAAGAACCATGTCTATGTATACTTTAAAGCTCCCCAAGTATTTCTAGTGTGCACCCAAGTTTGAGCCTTACTACCTCAGACACATTTTAAATAAGCATTCTTTATTGAACACAGACATTTGAAAATTGGGTTTATATTTAGCTTTTCTATATACTGCTAGAGCTGAATAGTAGCAGAGAGTGTGATATGTGATAACAGAAATGTGGTTTCAGAATAAATCAATGGCATTTCAGTGTGCTTCCTGCAGCTGGCTCAGAAAAGCAGTTCATTCATAATAGAAGGACATGAGAAAATATGATTCACATTCAAATGAAGCAGAGCTCTCCCCATATTATGACCATGTAGCAACTACAAGTAAGGAGCAGTATTCATATTACTCAAATACCAACATGAATGTAAGTATTAATTTATTGCCATTAAGTTTTTTATCCCATGGCAGTCATGTTGCAACATGAGTTTTGTCACTTTTTCATCCAATATGTTTACTAAACATAACATCAACAACTCAAGATAGCAAAGTTTGCTACTGGGGCATAAACTGGGAGAATCTGGACCAGATCTTCCCAAGAGATGTTTCTTGTTTTGTGTATACAAAAAGGTTTTAAAACTTGATGATTGTATGCATGAACAACATAAACAAATCCTAGTTTCCCCCTTTTTTTAGACTAGTCTGTGTTCTTACATAACAAGAGTTGGCTTTAGATGAATAGCAGATGGTACATTTAGGAAAGGCACTGCCCTCCAGCTTGCCTCTGTCCTCTACCTGGTGTACACCACTTACTCATACTCCCACCTGGCTGTTGAAATTCTAGACCTTTGGTATATTTATTATAGACCCGGGCCATGGAGCCAGAATGAATAGATTATAATTCCAACTCACTGTTTATTATCTATAAAATTGTGGACAATTCAAATGAATGGTCTGGCACAATACCTTGTCTTTTTTTTTTGTTTTCTGAGATGGAATCTTGCTCTGTCGTACAGGCTGGAGTGCAGAGGCACGATCTCAGCTCTTTGCAACCTTTGCCTCCCGGGTTCAAGCAATTCTCCTGCCTCAGCCTCCTGAGTAGCTGGGATTATAGGCACCTGCCACCACACCTGGTTAATTTTTGTACTTTTAGTAGAGATGGGGCTTCATCATGTTGGCCAGGTGGTCTTGAACTCTTGACCTCATGATCCACCTGCCTTGGCCTCCCAAAGTGCTGGGATTATAGATGTGAGCCATGGCGTCCGACCCTATCCATTATTTTTATAATTAAAACTTGTCAGGAAGAAAACTACCCATACATTTGAAACCTGCACACTGAAATTTAGAAATCTAGCCACTAGAAATAATTTCAGAAATTCAGAATATTTATGTTTAAAGATATTTTCAAAGAACTATTTGTAATAGTGAGGAACAAAAAATAATATAAATGTTTGCCAATAAGAAATGGTGAAATACAATAGCAAAGACTTGGAACCAATCCAAATGTCCATCAATGATAGACTGGATTAAGAAAGTGTGGCACATATACACCATGGAATACTATGCAGCCATAAAAAAGGATAAGTTGAGTTCATGTCCTTTGTAGGGACATGGATGAAGCTGGAAACCATCATTCTGAGCAAACTATTGCAGGGACAGAAAACCAAACACTGCATGTTCTCACTCCTAGGTGGGAACTGAATAATGAGAACGCTTGGACACAGGGTGGGGAACATCACACACCAGGGCCTGTCTTGGGGCAGGGGGAGGGGAGAGCGATAGCCTTTGGAGAAGTACCTAATGTAACTGACCAGTTAATGGGTGCAACACACCAGCACGGCACATGCATATATATGTAACAAACCTGCATGTTGTGCACATGTATCCTAGAACTTAAAGTATAATTTAAAACAATTTTTTTAATGAAAAAAAATCTTAAAGAAAAAGAAACAAACAAAAAAGAAATGGTGAAATAAATCCTGATAAATCAGTGGCATGGAGTACAAGGTATTAGTTAGAAAACATGATGTTGTTTCTCTCAGAATATTTACTGTGGGTAGTAAGATAATTTGTTTAAAAGAACAGTCAGTCCACAAAAATTTTATAGTACCCCCAAATTGTCTTAAAATTTTCAAATTCGGTTTTGAACAAAGGAAATGATTACTTTAAAAGCTTAATCTTGTCACTCAGCCGTCAATACTGCATTGTATGAGGTGAGTTGTGGGTATAAAATAAGTATAATATTTGGGTGTGTGTGTGTATACTTTCTAGACATTTTGTTAACTTCTTTTTTTTTTTTTTTTTTTTTTTTTGAGACGGAGTCTTGCTCTGTTACCAGGCTGGAATACAGTGGTGCCTTCTTGGCTTACTGCAACCTCTGCCTCTCGGGTTCAAGTGATTCTCCTTCCTCAGCCTCCCGAGTAGCTGGGATTACAGGCACATGCCACCACGCCCTGCTAATTTTTGTATTTTTAGTAGAGATGAGGTTTCACCATGTTGGCCAGGGTGGTCTCAAACTCCTGGCCTGGTGATCCACCCACCTCGGCCTTCCGAAGTGCTGGGATTACAGGCATGAGCCACTGCGCCCGCTCTTTTTTGTTAACTTTTAAATCTCTTTTTAAAATTAAGATTTAATTTACATATAGGAAGTTTACTATTTTAGCATAAAATACTGTGAGTTTTGGTAAATGCATATAGCTGAACAACCACCACCACAATCAAGATATTAAATTGTCCCAAACCCTCTGCAGCTATTTGTTGTTAAGGCCTTTCTTCACCTCTAAACCCAGGAAACCACTGATCTGTTTTCTATCACTATGGTTTTACTTCTTCCAGAATCCTACAATTAGCTAGGCTTCTTTCATTTAGTATAACGCATTTGAAATCTATGTTATGTGTATCAACATAGATTTGTACTATCCTATGCTATGGATATACCACAGTTTATTCAGTCATGAGCTGAAGGATATTTAGGTTGTTTTCAGTTTGGGGCAAGTATGACTAAAGCTGCTATAAACACCTGTATATAGGTTTTTGGGAATATGTTTGTATTTTACATTCATAAATACCTAGGGGTGGAATTATTGAATGTTGTAGCGAGATTCTGTTCAGCTATGTAATAAACTGCCAAACTGTTTCCAAAGTGACTATACTATTTTTTGCATTCCCACAAGCAAAGTATGAGACTAAGTGTTGGCATCATTTAGTGTAAGTGTTTTAAAAGTTTTAGCCATTCTAGTAACTATGTATAGCTCTCTCATGGTTTAAATCAGTATTTGCCTAGTGAAAAATAATTCTGAATCTCTTTTTTATGTGGTTATGTGTTATTTGTATGTTTTTAGTTTCTATGCAAAACGTTTTGCTCATTTTTAATGAGTGATTGTTTTTATTATTGTTTTGAGAGTTCTTCATATATTTTGGTTACAAATCATTTATCAGATATGTGATTCAAAAATATTTTCTCTTAGTTTTATCTTCATATTCTCTTAAAAATGTCTTTGAAAAATTTTGCATGTGTACATACTAGAATATTATTGAGCCTTAAAGGAGGAGGAAATCAGGCCAGGTGTGGTGACTCACAACTGTAATCCCAACACTTTGGGAGGCCGAGGCGGGGGGATCACCTGAGGTCAGGAGTTTGAGACCAGCCTGACCAACATGGAGAAACCTCGTCTCTACTAAAATTAGCTGGGCGTCGTGGCACATGCCGGTAATCCCAGCTACGCGAGAGGCTGAGGCAGGAGAATAGCTTGAACCTGGAAGGCGGAGGTTGTGGTGAGCCAAGATCGCACCATTGCACTCCAGTCTGAGCAACAAGAGTGAACTCTCCCTCCACCAAAAAATAAAAATACCCCCCCCCCCCCACACACACACAAGGAAATCCTGACATTTGTGGCAACATGGATGAAGCTGGAGAACATTTTATTTACTAAGTGATATATGCCAGTCAGAGAAAGACAAATACTACATGATCTCACATATATGTGGAATCCAAACAATTGAACTAATTGAAGTAGAGAATAGAATTGCAGTTATCTGGGGCTGATGGGTGAGGAATGGGGAGACTTTGGTCAAAGAGCAAAAGTTTTCATTAGACAGAAGGAATAAGTTCTGGATATCTATTTTACAGCATGGAAACTACAGCTAATAATAATATATTGTGTATTTGAAAGTTACTGATAATAGATTTTAAATAATCTCATCCCCAAAAACGATAAGCATGTGAGGTGATAGATATATTAATTTGATTTAATTATACTGTAATATATACATTTATCAAAATATCACATTGTACCCCATAAACATATACAATTTTTGTCATTAAAAATAAATTAAATATTTTTAAAAATATCTTTTAAATAGCAGAAAATTTTATTTTGATAAAGAAAACTTTATAACGATTTTGTGGGTCTTGCTTTTCATATTGCATCTAAAAATTATTTGCTTAACCCAAGGATTAAATGATTTTATCTTTCTAGATATTTACATTTTGAGCATTTACTTTTAGGTCTACAATCTACATTTATACCAATTTTGTTTATATATGGTATAAATGTAGATTATAGACCTAAAAGTAAATGCTCAAAGTGTAAATATCTTATATATTTTAAGATAGTTTTATATGTTTTTATTTATATATATATATAGGTTGTTGATAGGATGAATCACAATTCTTTAAACTTTAAGTTCAGGATACATGTGCAGGTTTGTTATATAGGTAAACTAGTGTCACTGAGGTTTTTTGTACAGATTATTTTGTCACCCATATGTTAAGCCTAGTATCCATTAGTCATTTTTCCTAATTCTTTCCCTGCCACCCTCCATCCTCTGGCAGGTAAAAGTGTCTTTTGTTCTCCTTTATGTGTTCTCATCATTTAGCTCCCACTTATAGAATATGCGGTATTTGGTTTTCTGTTCATGCAAATGACATGATCTTGTTCTTTTTTATGGCTGCATAGAATTCCATGGTATATATGTACCACATTTTCTTCAGCCAGTCTACCATTGATGGGCATTTAAGTTGATTCTAATGTCTTTGGTATTGTGAATAATGTTGCAATGAACAGACATGCATATATTTTTACGATAGAATGACTTATAAAGTTGGGGGTATATCCAGTAATGGGGTTGCTGGGTGGAATGGTAGTTCTGTTTTGAGAAATTACCACACTGCTTTCTACAATGGTTGAATTAATTTACACTCCCTACAATAGTATATAAGCACATTTTTACTGCAACTTCACTAGCATCTGTAACTTTCTGACTTTTTAACTATAGCCATTCTGACTGATGTGAGATGGTATCTCGTGGTTTTAATTTGCATTTCACGAATGATCAGTGATGCTGAGCTTTTTAAATATGGACTATTCTTTTAATGTCTGCAGAGTCTTCAGTGTTGCAAGTGTCTATGTTCTTGATCTTGGCAATTTGTGTCTTCTATTTATTTTTACTTATCATTCTGGCTAGTGTTTATCCATTTTCTTGGTATTCTCCTTCCTTTGCTTTTTATTCATCCATTCACTGTTCTATCCATCCATCAAACTATTCAAAAAAGAATTTATAGACTATATTTTAATAGGTGCTGTTGATACGAACCAAAAAAGGCATCATATCTGGACTAGGAACAAAAAATTCAGTGAGGGAAAACAGAAGTGTACACATGATTGAGCTTTTCACAACATGCTGTCTATTTTGTCCAATGTTCAGTTGAGTTTACCTTTGCTCAGAATGGGATTTAGATGAGATTAGTTATTAAACATACCTGAGAGTAAAGAGGGAATGTAGGAAGAATACAAGAATTATTAGCATCAATTGCAAAGCTTTTCCTAACAAGATCTGGAAGGACAGTCTATTTAATTCTTGAAATTGCTACTGCCTTAGTGGCTAACACAGTCCATTTTCCATGAGAAACATGAAGTCTTTATGTATTTAAGAAAGGCAATGTCAAATTCAAGGTGTACATTTGCCCATAGGTAAAACATAAAAAATCAGTCAATTTTATATGGTCGACCATCTTGGAATTCATGAGATTATTAAATGCAATAGTAAATATAAAGCAACATGCACTCTACAAAAAAAAAATTATATATTTAAAATCCCAATTCGACATATCATAATTCAAGTCACAAACTTAGGTAGTGGAATAATTTAAATATTAATGAATAATGTTTTTGATCAAAACTTTACAGTAATTTAAATACAACCAAAAAACTTAATACAAAATTCATATTTATAAGTGCCTTGATTTTTTAAAAGTAGCATAAATTGTATAATAAGCATTAACTATTACCTATCCACCCTTTGCAAATAAGCATGAATAAAGTAACTAATTTATTTTGGTTAGCCACTCAAGGCATAAGCAATTGGAAAAGAAATCTACTTCACTGTTTATTGATTTACCTTCTTGCTGCTCAAAAATTTGTGGATGCTTTAGCATTCCTTGAAAGAGTCTAATAAATCTTCAATCTTTATGCTGATGGATACAACTAAATAGACCATTCCACTGCTTGGTTATTAGATCAGCTTCTGCTTATAATCGTAAAACTAGCATTACCACTTCAACTTCCATTATGTTAGCTCTCTTGATCCCATTTTCTCTGTCCACTGAATAACCTATTTTGCATCTTTTACTTTTCATATCTCTCATTGTTGATGGCACTGTCCTCTGAACTCTTTTCCATCTATTGTTCAGAAGATATAATTCCATTCGCCTGCCTTTTCACCTCTTATTCAATATTACTCCTTTATTTTTAACTTTCAGAAGTAGCTCTTCCCCCACCGAACCACTTCCAACAATGTTCTATGGGCAGTTTCTATTCTCTTTATTCCATACAGTAATGAAGAGAATCAAAATAATAATAATAAAGAAGAAGAAAATAAATAAACCAAATTATTTGAGTATGTAACATACATCAACTACCTAGCTATCATTTTAATTTTTTTATAATACTCCTGAAATAGTTATTTGTCTTAGTTTAAAATAAAGACATTCAGGTTCAGAAGATAAAATTCTTTTCCCAAGATTATCTAATGCTTGTTCAAGATTTAAAAGGAGGTCTGTTTACTAACAGCAACCACTTATTGAGCACATCCTAATTATCAGGCCAAATAGATGCATTATTTCATTGAACATTAACAAGAACCCCTGAGCTAGAGACTATAATCATCATCATATAATTATCTCCCTTTTCTAAATTTCATTGAGGGACAAAGAAATTTTCTCAAAGTCAAATATTCAGTGAGTGGAGATTTATTTTATCTCAAATCCAAGCAGTCTGGAATTGGAGCTCGGGACCTTAATCACTCGTCAATACTGTATAGTTTTACTTTATTAAGCTATGTTACACACAAAAATTTTTTGGTTGTTTGATTTTGTCATATGCATATTATTATTCTTTTCTTCATTATCCAGTACTTCAGGGAAACAAATGTAAGCAAGATGTATTACTTAATGTCAACAACTAGATTGGATCCAAAAGGAATATATAATGGAAATCTATATCTGTATCTATCTACTACCTATCTAAATGTCTATCTCTCTATATAGAGAGAGAGAAAGAGAAAAACACAGAAAGAGGGGGAAAGAAATAAGAAAATGAACCATGAAATAAACTTTAAATGTGATTTTTTTTTTTACTTTTTAAATAACCCTTATTCTACTGGTGTCATTGTTATTGAATTCTGATTTTCCTAATTAAAAATGATTTTAAATTATATTCTCTAATTGATCAAAATATAAATTTCTCATGGAGGCCAGTGTTTACTATTGCTATCTTTTTCCTGGACCCTAAATTCATCCTTCATTTCAACTTGATTTTAATTACTGTCTTTGAAAATGTACCACATATAATTAGAAATACTTTTGCCATCATTTGAAATAAATGTAAACAAAAACCATCCTTTAACTGTTATAGGATTTTAAAATATTCACATTAGAACTTATTCTTATGTGACCATACTCACTTTTATAAAGTGAGAGTGAGTTTCTAAGTTGACTAGAATAAAGATGGCTCAATCAGCCATAATTCCATTAAAGTTGCTGTTATTTTTACATACTAAAACATATTTTTAATCTCATAATTTATTTCAAAATTCAAGCTATCAGTTTATTTTCTATCTATAGATCAAAGACAAGATTGAAACCAACTCAGTATATTTTAAGTGGTAGGCAAGTTAGAACAACAATTTTTACTTGAGCTGACCAAGGTCAATAGCTCAAAGCACAATATATTCTCAAAGAATATTCTTCTTAGTAATCCTCTTCAGAAATATATGAAAATCAAGTGTACCTGGATATTGCTATTTTCATGCAGGTTAATGCCAAATATCCAAGTCATATGTATGTTCAACAATAGGACAAAAATCTATTAACATTCTTTTTGAAGGGACATTTAGAGTATTGTCATTTTCATAACCTGAATAGTCCTTTTTATTTCACATTTTGCAGTTTATTTTCACAATATTAACATAAAGTAAACATGTATTGTAATCTGTATGGCAATGAACTATTTTTAAAACACACACATAGACCCAGAATTCAAAAAGATCACTTGGCCTGAAACACACGATAGAAGAATATCATTACTATTCTTTCAAGTGGGAAATGAAATTTAAAAAACAATGTTCAACTGATATCTGGATTTCAGCGCATAAAAATACCTGCACTAATATTTAATAACCTTGAGGGATTATAAAATACAGAACAGAACCGATATAATAATATCTTCAGGTTTTCATTTCCACAAAACCTACAAATCTATTTTAGCACTTAAGTTAAATGGCTTCAAGAGGGCCATAAGATTAAACACTTTAAAAATACAGATGACAACAATTTATTGAATCAATTAATTAGCTATTTAATATTTCGGCAACTTAATTTAACTGTTTCTAGACATGAGGTTTCCAGGTTCGCTGTTTTATCTCCCATTATACTAAGTTTGCCATCAATGCATTACAGCCAATGTCTTTCCATTGAGTTTGTTTGATGTTACCTGAAAAAAAAAATCTCCTTTTACAAGCAGCTGGTATGGAAGTTCTAATTGAGTGTGTTCTAGGACATCAACCTCATATTACAGTTTTGAGGGTGTTCATATGGTAGCACTAAAATACAAAAGAAAATTTTATGTGTGATTCACATTGCCCTTATAAATCTAGAATTAATTGTTAAGTGGGCAGTTCATAAGTAAAATATCATACATTTGAAAGTTGGTATTCAAATAGAAGTACATAAAATAGTATATATATATATATATTTTTTTTTTTTTTTTTTTTTTTTTTTTTTTTGAGACGGAGTCTCGCTCTGTCGCCCAGGCTGGAGTGCAGTGGCGCCATCTCGGCTCACTGCAAGCTCCGCCTCCCGGGTTCACGCCATTCTCCTGCCTCAGCCTCCCGAGTAGCTGGGACTACAGGCGCCCACAACCGCGCCCGGCTAATTTTTTTGTATTTTTAGTAGAGACGGGGTTTCACCGTGGTCTCGATCTCCTGACCTTGTGATCCGCCCGCCTCGGCCTCCCAAAGTGCTGGGATTACAGGCGTGAGCCACCGCGCCCGGCCAAAATAGTATATTTTATTCAAATATATACACGCACATACATCCAGGTTTGATGAGTTAACAACTAATCAAGCTGGCCCTCGATTATTCCTGGAGGTTTAAAGGTTTTAGAAATATAAAGGATGACAGAAAACCTAATGACGTATGCTGAGCTTGGAAGGGGGAATGGAAGTAGTTTGAACAAGAAAGAAAAGAGACAATAGCATACATCTGATTTATCTGAACTTAGAGCACTAGACCTACACTTTAACCTGAACTATCCAAAAGTCATCAAGGATAAGAAAATGGGAAGAAAATTGCCTAATCTTTGATGGCCTGAATCACATGTTTAATTAGGAGACATAGGAAATATCTCAGAACTAAAGAAATTCTCGGTCTGGTGCCCTACAGAAATAAAACACAGTTTAGTGATCTCAATGGAATAGCTCACAGTCCTAACCTATAGGCTTTATTTACACAGCTCAAAAGATTACCACCCGGTAACAGGCTATTTTGTCTTATATTTGCTTGCAAGTAACATCGAGTTAATCTTTTTACATCTAACATTTGATTTCTATTTGTCAAGAGTAATTTTCCAAGCATGTGACTCATTTTTTGTCCTTGGTGAGAGTCTGAAGTTGCGATTTTTAATAAACATGAAGCCACAGCTAAGAATTACCAAAACTTATTAACTTGTAGGATTTCTAAGTTACAACAGAATGAAATATATACAATAAAAGGCAGAATAACATACTGAAAAATTTAATAGTGTCAAATGTAGAAAAAATATTTAGCTCTGTGTGGAAAATAAATAGCTTCATTGTATAACAATGGCATTCTTATATATGACAATACGGCTACTAAAATGTTTTGTTTAGTTGCCAAATAGCAAAAGATTAATGTTTTTTAAAAGACTCAATGCTTTCAAATTAAGAATAAATCATGGCCAAACTCAGCATTACAATAATAAGACCTAGAAAAGTTGATGAATGAAATAAAATAATAGAAGATAAATTTAAAGGTTTATTACAGAGCCAAATTTTTCTGAAATATTTAAAACACTTATAGAAGTATTTTCCCCAAAAAAAAAACGACACCGTAAATAATTACACCCATCTGAATATAATATCATGTTTATGTATTTCTAGAAATCTGAAATTTTTAAAGGCATGAGTTCTGTAAAATTAAAGAACATTTAAATATGTAAGTATGCATTTCAATATATAGATCTATGTAGACATAGTCTATGTTTTATATAAACATAACCTATGTATTATGTAAACATATAAAGCTATATGTTAAAATACATAAGTATTTATACCCCATAATACATAATACATCATATATCATGCATTAAATATATATACATGTATGCATATTTAAATAATGCGTAATATATAAATACATAAACCTATGCATTAAAATATATGTACATATATACATACATAAACCTATGTTTTAAAAGATATCTCCATAATATACACCTCTAATAGAGAAGATACTGTTTAAGAGATACCTAGTAATAAATCGACTGAAAAATTAAAAAAAAGAAACACTCACACCGTGAGAAAAAAAAAAATTGTTTGAAAACCTGCATCTGTCCAACATCCTATCAGCTGGCATATTAACTGAACAAAGCACTTGCTCTGTTTTGATGCCAATGCTGATTTTTCTGTTTGTTTACTTAAAACATCATTTTCATAGATATTCAAAAAGAAGCTTTGGTGTCTGTCTAGTTCATTAATAGTTTTATTAATTCAGCTAGTCATCAGGTGCAATTCATCAACTGCACAACCCTTTGTGTTCTATTTTTGCTAAATGCTTCTCTGGAATTTAAATTATGAAGAAAAAGTGGCTGACTAATCTGAATTTCTCAATTTATTCATGTTCAATGAAAAGCCATTCATCAGCATAAACTCTGCTGTGAGTTCAAATCAAATTTGAACCACCTGGGAGTAAACAAAATTGTTCTTCCCTAGCACTTGGAAGTAGATAATAATAACACATTTTCAAGAAAGTCAGGATACTAATATGTTTAACGGAAATAAAGATGATAAGGCATCAGCTTTTTCCACTATGCCAGATGTCCTGCCCATGCAATAAGAGCTTCTGAAATATTTTAGTAGATTTATTTCCATCATTAATGCTAATTGTTTTATATCTTGCAGGTATAAAATAATCAGCTATTTTCCATACTTCACAACATGTGCAAAGTCTGTAAGACTCTTATTCTACCACCTTTCTTTTAAAACACTTGAATTATTTATGGAATTGATGGTTAAAACAAAGTATTCACTTTCAGAATTTTTATTAAGCATTCAAAATCAACATTCCTATAAATCTAATATACATAATTTATCTACTTGAGTTTACAAGTGCTTAGACTCATAAAAGTAGACTTCTTTTTCATAACAAATCTAAGGCTAACAGAGGCTTATGGGGTAGTATGGAGCCTGATGCGTATTTCAGAGAGAATTAAGAGATAATCTTGTAGAGAGTCTTCTCTACTAATAGTGGAACTAATTCTCACCTATTTTTGAGCACTCATGGCAATATAAGATTACATCTGGTGCCAGAGATTTTTGGGCTCACGCATGCATGTCTAAATAAATTATCCGTAGGTTAAAAACAAAGGAACATAGTGAAATGGTAAAGTGCACGTTACCTTTCACTAATTCTTCTTGAGGACTCAAAGATATTTGGATTCAGCATATAAAAACCCATATACGTATCACAAAGTACAGGCAATCCACAGTCCTCTTCAGGAAAGAGAATTCCATTATCTGTTTATCTATTAGGAAATGGAATACTCTTTTCTGAACTGTAGTTTTTAAGAAAGTATTATGCATACATATATGGAATATCTTATTAGAAGTGGATGTACGGAGTTTTAAAATGGGATGATTTATGAAGTTTTCTGTTTAATACTAATCCTTAGCACACCGTCAAAGCCTCTAAGGCTATCCATTTTGTTTCCCAGGAAGCTAGATAAAGCCCAAATTCACCTTCTCCCAGTATAGCAGTAAGCGTTGATACTGTGTGATAGAAGAGACCAAAATGTGCAAAGAGCCACAACCCTGTGAGGAGTCTGCAGTGCACTGTGACTCAAGTTTCAATCTGAACGGTCTGGACACAGCTCGTTGTACCTCAGTGACCATTAACCTTGGAAGTGAGGGTAGGAAGTGAAAGGAGGCAATTCAAATGTTTTTCCTTGAAGCTATATTTTTCAAACTGTATAGAACATCCTGAAGTTCAGAAACGTATTTGTCTTTGCAGGTGATGGCATTTTCTAAAATAGTATTACAAAATATATGAAAATTGCATTGTGTTTGTCACAATAAATCAAACATCTTACATAGTAATGTAATAAAATCTATAGTTTAACATTACAATTTTATTCAATTATTTCATCCATATTGAGATATTTACTAAGTCATGAAGTTTACATAGATCATGAGATGTAAAAGATCTATTACTAATTTGTTTTTAAAAATCCCATGTTCGTTATAATAGGTAGTGCAGCTTAAAATGTCTGTGTAATGATCTACACTATTATCTGCTGCACAATGATGTTTTCACAGCTGCTGCATGCCTGGAATCAGCCGTGTCCTTTATGATACCTTGCCTCGGCATGGGCTCTTATTCCTAACATTTGCCTTTTAAACCCTCTATAGAGATCTAACAGAAAATTCACAAGAACAGCATCTTTTGTGCTTCTCTTTCTCTGAAAACACCAAAGCAGCAGTGTATCTTCCCATATTTAAAAAAGAAAGAAAGAAAATGTTTTAATCTTTCATTTTCCAATATAAAGTTTTTAGCCAAAAAAGTTTTTATTAAAAGAAAATAGATCTGTCACTCACTAATTCAATGACTAACTACAGAAGTTTAAATTTACTTTTTATTTGAGTATCAGACAAAAGTAAAACAAACTAGAAATTTCAGTTCTCTTTCCGAAAAATGAAATATATATATATTATATAATGAAATATATATATATGTGTGTATGTATATATGAGACATGGCGCTAGAAATTAAATCTAAAATGTTTACTTTATCCAGAAGTAGGGCAAACAGAATTTAATCCTTGGTTTGTTTCCCTCTAAGATTTGTCATGTCTTATGGACTGGAGAAGCCAATCCACCTGTCAGGAGTTTGTTGCAGAACAATGGTAATTTCTGGAAAATAATTCATCCTAAAAATTTTGCGAAACCAGCTTGGTTCGATATACAGATATCTTTCAGAATGGAGGGATAATCCTGAAAACAGCAGTGTTACTAACAATAGTTAACCCCTTACTCCCATCCCCATTAATGTATTGATGTCCAAATCCTATGAAGGGAGAAAAAACCTATGAATAAAAACAAAAGAGTAGGACCACATTTCTTGTAATGACAGAGAACTGAGCTGGCTGTACCTTCCACATATAACAATTCTAACGTGAAAAAATTATAAAACAGGTCAACTATTTAAAGGTACTGTAAAAATACCCCATGTAGGCACACCTTGTACTATTCCAAATACAAATATTATCATTTTTGACAACACATTATCTTCCAGTTGCCTTTCTACGTTTCTTTTTGATTAGCAATTGCATATCATCACACTAATAGATATTATGGATGGGGAAACATTCATAGCAATATTTTTTAAATACTAGGACTGAACACTAATTCAAGAACACTCCCTCATTACTCTTCTCCACCCGGTACAATTTTCATCAGGTCCATTTCCTTAATTTCACTAAGATGCAATCATTACTTCTGCAGTCTAGCACCATTACTATTTGGTGCCTAGCACATATTAGGCAATCTATATATATTTGTTGAAATGCATGAGTCAAATGCCCCAAACAGCAACAATGCACATTTATAAAGACCCGTTTACTGCAGAAGTGAATTAAGTCTTTAGGGAGTTATATCTATACCTGGGAGATGTACTGTTCAGCTTCTTAAACATTCATTTTACCCACTGATATGGTTTGGTTGTGTCCCCACCCAAATCTCATCTTGAATTGTAGCTCTCATAATTCCCACATGTTGTGGGAGGGACCTGATGGAGAAAATTTAATCATGGGGGTGGTTTCCTCCATACGGTTCATGGTAAGTCTCACGAAATCTGATGGTTTTATAAGGGGAAATCCTTTGGCTTGACTCTCATTCTCTATTGCCATGGACATGTAGGAAGTGCCTTTCACCTTCTGACATGATTTGAGGTGTCCCCAGTCATGTAGAACTGTGGCTTAAAACTCTCTTTCTTTATAAATTACTCAGTCTCTGGTATGTCTTCATTTTTATTTTTTGAGACAGACTCTTGCTCTGTTTCCCAGGCTGGAGTGCAGTGGCGCAATCTCCCCTCACAGCAAGCTCCGCCTCCCGAGTTCACGCCATTCTCCTGCCTCAGCCTCCCGAGTAGCTGGGACTACAGGCGCCCGCCACCATGCCCGGCTACATTTTTGTATTTTTTTTTAAGTAGAGACAGGGTTTCACCGTGTTAGCCAGGATGGTCTCGATCTCCTGACCTTGTGATCCACCCGCCTTGGCCTCCCCAAGTGCTGGGATTATAGGCATGAGCCACCGCGCCTGGCTTGGTATGTCTTTATTAGCAGTGTGAAAATGGATTAATAACCCCCATCATGCTGGTTTTTTTTTTTTTTTCCCCAATCCAGGAATAGTAGGCAGTAGAAAGGACAGAATCATTCTTTTATTTAGGTATGAAAAGACATGGTGTTATATTTTCCTTGGTCAATATTTCAAGGAGCCAAATGATATTATTCCAGCCTCATAAGAATTTATTTCAGGTTCCAAAGATTGGTTGGTAAATTTATTTCAATGATGGAGCAATGAAAATATGTTTATACTGAATACCAAATACACATATGATGGTCTTCTTAAGGAATCAAAATCTAAAGGATGACCAACTGAAAAAGTTACTTGGTTCTAGTGGCAGATTTTTATTTACAGGCAGTGCTATAAATTATCATCTGTTTTTTTGTTAGACTGCCAGTGCTAAAATCTCACCTGAAGGACAAGTCAAAATCTCTTGCAGCCTATAATATATTTATAAGCTATCTCTTATAAATGTTCATATACTAATATCACCACCCTATATGCAGAGATCCTCCAAGAATAATATTGTATTTTGATCTTCTTAAAGATAGTAAACAAAATATTACAATTATATTATTAAGAATACAAATTTATAAAAGTTAACAAATCAAGTAGTTGAAATCTTACCTACTGAATTACTTGAAAGTGATATTATTTGAATCCATTCTAGCATCTAACCACTTTCTATCCATAATTCTCCATGCGAGCCACTACATCACACCTTGGTGGGACCTGCCATTCTAGTTCCTTCACATTTGATGTGGCTGGTTAACCTATTCATAGCTGACTCTTCTTCAACTTCATTTAATGCTGAACTGAATTAGGAGAACAGGAGCACAAAGTGACTATGACAGATGTTGGAAACTTTTCCAAGGAAGTTTATAATACAGAGAGCAATTGTGTTCTGCTATCTGCTGATAAAATCCAATCACAGGCCTGCTAGTGATACCTGGGCCACTTAGCATTCAGGATTGGGTTCTGGTATGTATGTGAAGAGGAATAAATTGAAATGTATATGGAATCAAAGATAAACCTTACCTGCTGACTAGGTGGCTGAAACTTACAGAGGAGACACCCATGCATATTTATAAATAAAAATGTTAACTTAAATAAAACTAATAGTGAAAAGGCCAAGGTTCTATTGTCACATAAATATGACTGGAGTCTCCTTTTTGCCTTGTAAAAGTGAAGCTATTGATTGGTGAGTATTACTTTCCTAACAAATAGTTCATATTACAGAATACAATGTGGCCATTTTTATCTCTATTTGGAATATAACATTAGAGTATGATTCCAGATGGCAGAATCATATATCAACATTTTATTGTGATTAGATACACTTGTGAAGGGGGAATTTATTTTGAAGTGTTGGAGAATGCTCTTTAGCATATTCTAGTAGTGTTTAAAAATTTTGTTAGGTATAAAAACTTTAAGATCCTTTGAAAAGAAATTAGAAAACAAAATATTATAAATAATGGAGTGTACAGGACACTTATTAAATTGGCTAAGGTATTATTTTTACTATTGTAAAGAACAACAAACTGAGTTAAGGAAAGTTGAAGTGACTTGCCTATAGTGACTCACAGCTAGTAAGATGTAGGGTCAGAATTCCCCCATAGATTATCACATACTGTTATGATCTCATCAAAGCTGAAGTCATTCATGTTCTGGGAGGATAATGTCTCCAAATTTTCACACATTCCCAGATTGGTCAATGTTTTTTTATATAGGAATGTTCTCCTTTATCTTACCATTTCCAAATAACAATTGGCATTAAAATATTTTCAGAGCATTTTTTTAACACACAGAAAGAGATTTTAGTACTTTACAAGAGAATATCCCATACCTAAGGATAAGCAGAAAACAACAAAGACTCATAGGGATGGATGTGCTTGTGCAGCTATCAGGCCTCATTCTTGAGGTAAACGCCTTTGTGTCTAATGCTCTCACAGCATACTAGATTGAACACTGAATCTCAGGACAATTAGAAGTAGTAACAAGCCTTGAGCCTTATAGTCTCATACAAATAGTTAAACCTTGCATGTTAAATTTAAGATAGCCAAGGTTTGACTTAGTACTATAATAATGTTGGTCATACTTACTGTACTGAATTTTGAGGAAAATTCTTTCCTACCGTGTGCAGAAATAAATGCCAGCCATATGTGTATGCATATACAATTAAGTAATCTATTTAGAGCTCTATGTCTGAGCAGTAATTAGCTTTTATTTGGCATCACTTACTAAATTAAGACAATTTGCCTAATGTAGTAGAGGTGAGGGTTAAAAATTTCACTCACAGAAATATTTTGAATTTTTGGTCATTGCTATGGTTTGAATGTCTGTCCTGCTAGATCTCAGGTTGAAATTTGATTCCAGTGTTGCAGGTGGAATCTAATGGGAGGTGTTTGGGTCATGGGGGAGGATAACTCATGTCCTCCCTTGCAGCTGAGTGAGTTCTCACCCAGTTAATTCCAGTGATAGTTGGCTGCTAAAAAGAGCCGGGAAACTCATCTGTTTCTCTCTTGCTTCCTCTCTCACCAGGTGATCTCTGCACAGGCTGGCTCCGCTTCACCTTCCACCATGAGTGGAAGCAAAGTGAGGCCCTCCACAGAAATAGAGGCCCAATTTTTAACCTTTCCAGACATCAGAACTGTGAGCTAAATAAACTTTTAAATTCATAAATTACCCAGCTTCAGGTATTTCTTTTTAGCAACACCAAATGTACTATGCCAACTATCACACATCAACAAAAGACTTTTTTTCTAGCTTTCTTTCCAAAGATTTGGAATTTATTTTTTTACATTTTTAAGTGTTCTATGTATGTATTTCCCAGAAAAAGTGAAATCAACTAACTAATCATAAGTGTGTGTGTATATATATATATATACACCCACAGATGCCTATGGTAATTTCAACAAGTGTTGATAGAAAAACCATAAAAGAGGCATAATTTATTAAGAACCAACAATAAAAAAGTAACTCCATAGTAAATTAAACTATATGCTTAATGTAAAAGTTATTCTACTTTCTTTTGTTTCAGGAATTGGACATATTTACAGCTTTTCTCAAATACAGAAATCCTTAATGATAATCAGAAATATTAGATTAGTAAAAATGAATGCTTCAAATTACTTGAAAATATCTAACTTGAGATTATCTATTATTAAATACATTTCTTAAAACCAATTAGTAGTGAAGATTAGACTTATTTGCTAAGTTAGTGATGAAAAATGATTTTTCTTTCTTTGGCAACAAAGCCTTAAGTATTACTCTTTGGGTTAAGAGAGATAAGAACTACTCAATGGAAGAAGCTGGATCAATCCAAAAATTATCAGAATGCTGTCCCTGCAATAGTACTGCTACTTACTAGCTCTCTTAAATCCAATAAGGTCACATAGCCTCACCAAAATTTCAGTCTCTTCCCTTGTAAAACTAATATACTACTATTATCAGAAAGAAAATATGAGGATTAGAAATCATGTTAAGAAAAAGCATCTGGCTTACCCATGGCTCTTAAGGAATGGTAGCTCTTATTATTTGAGTCTACATCCTATCAACAAACAAATAAATTATTTGTCTAAATTTGAAAACATAAGAAAAATGGAATATACGTAACATTAAATATGGTTACCTTAAGATCTAATGGTTAAGAATACCAAATACTTTTCTGCAGTAACTATCTGAACAGAAAGTGATGGCCTAAGATTTTTTATGTGTTATCTTTGAACATAATGGAAAACCTTGCAATCCCTTAATATACAGGTCATAGGTTCATTAGCAAACTAATGTTACCCTGTGGCAAAGATTGTTATATTTAAATATTGAGGTGTGTTGAAATATTATTTTTATTTAATTTCTAATTTTCAAAAATCTTTATTTAAAGCAAATCATTAAATTAGTTAAACTATGTGGAAGAGTATGACCATATATAGCTTGATGTATGAGGTTGTCATAAATAATGTTATACTCAACACAATAACACAACTTTGTCTGGAATTAGAAAGAAACAGAGAACAAAAATAAAACTTAAAAAAATCTCAACATGGATACTATAAAACATAAAGGAAGGTTATTTTTAATAGCATTTTCCAACATCTTTTTATACTTTTGACTGCAAAGTATAGTAACAATAGACATAAAACTAAACTGCAATTTAGTTTAAAATGGCTTGTTATTGTTCCTTTGAAACACAATGTATTGTGAATAATATTTGTTAGGGATATTTTCTTTTATTTGGTGGAAAAATGGCCATAAAAGCAAAGGGTTTTTTTTTTTTTAAATCTTTGAGGAGCATAAATTGTTACATTACTTTAAATACTTCTTATTCAATATAGCACAATGCTTTGTATTAACCTTTTAATATTACATGTAAATCCAGTATTTTATTTGAACATCATTTATTTGTACAAATAACTATTTTTATATAAAATTTCTCAACTCAAGATTTTTAATGTGTTCTTTTTTTTTCCTATTCCAAATTTGGTAGAAGTCTAAATCATCTTTTAAGAATGTAAAAAGCTAGACATTTTAAAAACAGAAAATTCTAGGGAGTTTACCTTTCAACAATCTAAACCGAATCACTCAGATTATCCATAAAATTGTCCAGAACCAACACAAGAAAAAAGCAACATTTTGACCTATATATCAAAAATCAAATCAATTATCAGACCTGTAAGTAAACCAAAAGAGGATCCATGCAGGCAGAGATAAATCCCAAATCTCAGGGTACTTTGACAGTTACATAATAAAAGTGATTGGAAAAGGTTATCTTGAACAAAGGTTCTTTGCAAGCACATACATCATACAAATAATTATCTCTCTGAGGTGACAGGGGCCTAGGAAGTGAACTACTTTAGGAGTAGCCTCCAGAGATCCGCAACCATGTTTCTGAGCCGCACAGTCATCTCTATAAAAGACAAGCTCCACTTGAGTAAACTATGTAAGTGCTACGTTCCAAAGAAGAAAAACTGTGCATGGAAAAGTTAATATAATACACTATTGATATGGAATAAACACTTAATGTCTAGTTTTTTTAATCAAGAAATTGCTTGGGATGAGTTTTTCCTATTTATTCACTGAAGCACATTCTTATAAAAGACAAACAGCAAGCACAGCATCTTTATTGCATGGTAGCTCTCTTCTACAGCGTTGTTGATGTTTGTTTCATTTTTTTGCTCATTCACGTAACCTACACATGTTACAACCAGCATGCTAGGTACATGGGATATAAGAAGACTGAGTCCCTGCCTTCACAAATCTTATACTTTAAAAAAGCATTGAGATAAAAGAATAGAACTGAAAGTTGCTTCAAATTGTGATGAATATTCTAGAGGGGTAGTATACTTGGTTTCATCGTGGAGTGCTTCCAGCATTTAAACTCAGTCCAAGGATGAGTAGGAAATTGCCAGGTAAGGTGAGTAAGGAGCCAATGTTGAAAGAGAAGAATATAAATGTGGAAGTTCAGGGAAGAGAATGATAAATTGAAGATGCCTAATAAATCCAGAGTGGCACAGGTGAAGAGGGCAAGGACAGGTAGAAAAGGCAGAAAACCAAGGGGCTATAATAAATGGCATTGTATGCTAGAATAATGAGTTTGTACTTCAGAACAAAGGAAAGTTGTTAAAATGTTGTACAAAAAAAGAGTGACACTATGAAAGCTGCTTATTGGAAAGAACACAGCAGTGGCAGCATAGAAAACAAATGGTAAGATAGGCGGGACAGGAAGACCAGAGGAAAAAACAGATGAATTAGGAGGCTTTCTCATATTTGAGGTGAACTATGATAGGGGTTCAAATTAGGCTAGTGTCAATGGGGATGAAATTATGTGAATGAATTGGAGATATAGTTTAAAGGGTAGAATTAGCAGGACTTAATAATTAATTGTTAACTCTTTTTGAATTGGGGTATGTTCTTTTGGCCATTATTCTTTCTTCTCTTAGCTCTGCCTATGAGGGGTCAAATTTAAATACTGGCTCACCTGTAAATTTCAAGTCTGTAGTTCTCTTTATTGCACATTTTCAAAGTGGTTGTTATCTACTATCCAGTTCCTTTTATAATAATAAAAAAAAAAGATTATTTACCTCAAATATAAGGTACCAGAAATAGCCAATTTCAAACCAAAATGGGAGCAGTCCAGAGATAGGTGGCTAGTAAGAGCTAAACTAGAGGAGCACTTTCTAGTTGTTAATTTTTACTTTCCTCCACCTAGTGGATCATTACTTGCACTTCTTTGCTTGTATTTCTCTTATTTACCCTCTGGACTCCATTAGTGAGCAATTATAGTAAAGACTGGCTGTCCACCAGAATGCTTGGAATGGAGAGATTGTGAGTTTCTAAGTTGTAAAAGACATTTACTTGCCTTGGAATGGGATTGGGGCACAAGGAAGGATTGTGCCAATGGAAGCTAGAATATTCCCTAAGTTCCCATACTCATTTAGAGGTATAAAATCTAGGGCCCGGGATATTGTTTCTCTCCACCTTTGCTACCAACATGTCACTGGACCAGGCAGTTGATATTGTTAAGGAAATAAAAGATAGAATCACATGAAAAAACCCCAAAGCTTCTGAGGGATATGAGCACTTCAATTAATTTGCTTTAAAAGAAGAGAGGAGTCAAATTAGAGGAACCAAAATTAGTAGGAAAGAGTAAAAATTTTTGAATGCCTTCCAGGTGATAAAAGAGAAAACTGGATATGAAAAATTTAATTGATGAAATATGGAATTCAACAGAGGAGCAGTATAGCAAAATGTACATAGAAAAAGAACAGACTATTAAGTTGGAAGATCAAATTGCTGGCCTCCTACATAATGAAATTTAAAAAGAAATAATAAGTGAAGAGTTCAGGTACATTAGGGTTTCTCAGACTTTGTACTATTGATATTCTGGGCCATATAATACTGTGTTGTGAGGGGCTTTCCTGTGCATTATAGGATGTTTAGCAACATCCTGGCCTCTACTCAATAGATGTCAGGAGTACCCCCAGGTTGTGACAACCAAAGATGTTTTCAGACATTTACAAATGTACCCTGGGAGATTAAATGTCCCAACTGAACCTACGATATATAGATAAGTAAAAATGTACTTTTATGAGTCACACAAAAGTAATAAATACAGGTGAGGAAATACAGGAATGGGGAACAATAATTTTCTAGAATTAAAAAATCAACAAAACATGATAAAAATAGTTCATGAACTATCAAATAAGAGAGATTAAAAATAATATATAGGTATGCTATAGGTAAAATGCTAAATATTAAAACAAAATTTTAATGGTCATAATTTTCAAAAAGTAAAAGTAGGTCACCTAAAACATAGAATGAGTTAGACATTGTTCATATCAACAACCGTGGATGCAAGAAGACAATCAAATAACATTTAAATATTGAAGAAAAAGAACTTTGAGCCAGGAATGTTATTTTCAGCTTAAAAGAAAACAATTAAATTTGAGATGAAAACAGATGTATCTGGTATAAAAAGTTTTAGAAAGCACAAATATCAAAAGTCTTTTTGAAATAACTCTTAGAAGATATTGCCAACATAAAAAGCAGCCAATCTGGAAGACTTCAATAAGCTATGGAAAACAAGTGAATAAAGGAGTTAGTAAATTTATTTTTGTCTAAATGAACAACAGTAATGATAAAACATATCCCTAAATGGCCAGAATAATGATTTCAAATTTTACTAATATAGTACTTATATATTGCTTGGAAAGAAGAGTATTTTGAGGAGAAGGGGTCAGACAGGGAAGTAAGAGCATATTAAGATTGTTACTTTGGGATATGATAACCCACATTTATTATAGGTTTACTGAATGCAATGCACTTTTCAAGTGTGTTACCTATATTTGCTCATTCAATCCTCACTAATACACAATAAGATAAATTACTATTATTATTATTTATTTTAAAATGAAGTACTGAATTAGAGACTAACTTGCCCAGGGTTAGTATTCAACCCAGCCAGTCTAGGTAAACAGCCTACACTCTTCAGCAGTAAGCCTACAGTTGACTAGAAAATGATACTATTATTCAGGTTTAGACAATAATTGCAAAAATAAGCACACTATTTTCTTTAGCTAGCAAAATTAAATTTGATTATCTAGATTATTTCACTGAAAGAAAAGTCTTAAAAAGGAAAAATGTCATAAATAAAAAGTAGAAATCAGATATGACAACATATGATAGCAATTAGAATAAATATTACTAGACTAATCAGAAGATAGAGACTTAACAATTAACTTCTTAAAACAGAACTATAGGTTAACCTTACCTCATCTGTAATATACACATACAGTTCCAAAAGATATATAATATTTAAAAATTTAAAATATATTTTTTAAAATGTCAGAAAATATTTCAATCAAATTATATATAGGATAGGTATTTTATTTCACATAAAGGGAAATGTAAGGCAACAAGAAGACATAAAGCACAAAGTTGTTTCTTATACATTGGTAAAAGAAACAATATGTATACAGGATGAAAGCCAAAGTTCTTAAAGTAAAAGCAGCCCACACGATCTGCAGCCTCCTCCCTTTCATCACTGACCTCTTTTCCTACTACTCTTCTCCTTGTTCAGTTGGGTTGTGCCACACCAGCTCAAATAAAAGTGAAAACTTAAATAAAATATTCTATTTCTGGTAAATCATTTCATTGATGAACACTAACAAACTTCTCAAGAGAGTCCGTCTAATTTTCCAGAAATTTTTAAGATGAAAATCACCTATTTTAAATTAATGATAATAATTTAACTTTGATACCAAAACCAGATAAAGTATGAAATTAAAAAAAAAAAACTCATGGGCTAATTTCATTTATGAACTATACTTAAAAATATGAAAAAATAGATTAGCTAACCAAATCAACAGTATATTCTTAAAATGTCATCATAATGATGCATGATTTATCCCAGAAATGCAAAGGTGACTCAACCTTCGATTATGTATAAATATAAATATTTACATTTATGAGTCAAAGGATGAAAGTCACATGATCATCTCATTTATGCTGGAGAAAAATGATTTTATGAAGTTAAAAATATTAATGATGGAGAAGAAAATTAGAAAATTGGATTAGAATTAATCTTCCATAACCCTATAAAAATACCGTAAAAATCCAAGTAAATATCATATTCAATGAATAAACTTTAGAATTTATTAAGATTAAGAATAGCATCAGGATTATCTTCTATCACTTCTACTGTTTAGCACAGAACTGAAGTTCCTAGGTAATGCTGTAAGTCAAGAAAAACAAATGCTTCATATAGGTTTGAAATTAAGAGATAAAATAACAAATATTTGTTAATTAATGATTATGATTTTTATATAGACAATTCAGGATAGCCATCTAATCTTTAGAGCTAAAAATAGGAGTTTGTTTACCATAATATAATTTTATATGAGCAATTTTCAACCAGCAAATGTAAGATATCATTTACAATACAAAGAGAAACTAAAACAAAGCTTATTAAAAATGCTAACCTAATAAAGGCTACGACTAGCATATACAGAATTTTAAAACTCTATTAGAACACATAAAAGTACTCCCCAAATTTAGAGAAATTCTTTGTTCACAGTTGAAGTGACTTAACATTGTGAATATCTGTTTTCCTAAATTCACTTATCACTTAAATGCAATTCACATCTAAACCTCAGGGTGTTTCAAGAGACTTCACGAACACTAACATTTTTTTTTTCAGTTAAAGATCATCAGTTGGTAAAACAATTTTGAGATATAAGAGCAAAAATAGAGATTGATTCTGTCAGACACTAAGATATATTTTAAAAGCATAGTAATTAAGATAGCATTGTACTTCTACAGTTACTATCAAATGGAGTAGTGTAAGTGATGGCCTAACAACATATAATCTATATATATTTTAAAAGGTGAACTGTTAGTAAATGGTGTTTGAAAATTTTCTCATTACATGAAGAAAAAAAAAAAAAAAACTGACCTCATGCCATATATGAAAATTAACTTCAAATGGATAAAATACTAAAACGTGAAAGAAAAACCTACATTGATAAGAAAAAATAGTATAAGATACTGTGTTTGGAATTCTGAGATAGAAAAGCTTTCTTTTTTTTTTTTTAAATTTATTTATTATTATTATACTTTCAGTTGTAGGGTACATGTGCATAACGTGCAGGTTTGTTACATATGTATACTTGTGCCATGTTGGTGTGCTGCACCCATCAACTCGTCATTTACATCAGGTATAACTCCCAATGCATACCCTCCCCCCTCCCCCCTCCCCATGATAGGCCCCGGTGTGTGATGTTCCCCTTCCCGAGTCCAAGTGATCTCATTGTTCAGTTCCCTCCTATGAGTGAGAACATGCGGTGTTTGGTTTTCTGTTCTTGTGATAGTTTGCTAAGAATGATGGTTTCCAGCTGCATCCATGTCCCTACAAAGGACACAAACTCATCCTTTTTGATGGCTGCATAGTATTCCATGGTGTATATGTGCCACATTTTCTTAATCCAATCTGTCACTGATGGACATTTGGGTTGATTCCAAGTCTTTGCTATTGTGAATAGTGCTTTCTTAAATACGACTATGTATCATAAATACTTAAAAAAAGGAATGGCCGTGTGCGGTGGCTCACGCCTGTAATCCCAGCACTTTGGGAGTCTGAGACAGGCGGATCATGAGGTCAGGAGATCAAGACAATCCTGGCTAACACGGTGAAACCTCATCTCTATTAAAAAAAAAAAAATTAAAAAAAAATTCAGTTGTGGTGGCAAGTGCCTGTAATCCCAGCTATTCGTGGGGCTGAGGCAGGAGAATCACTTGAACCCGGGAGGCAGAGGTTGCAGTGAGGTGAGATCATGTCACCTTGCTCCAGCCTGGGCGGCACAGTGAGACTCTGCCCCAAAAAAGAAAACAAAAAGGAACGCATTTACTGCATCAAAATGAGATTTTTAACCAAAGTGCATCACAGACAAAAATAAATGTATGGGTAAAAACATCAGAGAATATACTTGGAATGTCTAAATTACAGGGAATTAGTGACTCTTCCAAATTCTCTGGAAAAATTTTTTCAATTTGATTTCCCATATATAACAATCATAATAACAACAACAACAGATGCAGAGCTCTTAGTATTTATCAGTAATATCTCTAAGTGTTTAACATCTGTTTACTTATTTAATATTATTAATACAAAAATTCTACAGAAGGGGAAACCAAAATGACAAGTAAGTCTTTTGAAGATATATTCTAACATGCTAGGAAAGAAATAAATGGACAGTAAAACTCTTGATTTTCACTTTATAAACAGTAGTTTGGCAAAAAATGTAAAGGAAGAAAATATTAAGTTCTAAATACAGAAGCAGTTGGGACTCATGCACTTCACGTGGGTCTATAAATTAGTGCAATCATCCTAGAAATAATCTGGCAATACTTCATGATGGTATGCATGCATGTGTATCACCCAACAATTCCATGCCTACAGGCTATTAGGCACTAAAATATGAAGACAGCACTTAAAGGACACCATATACTTGATTAGAAACACAGGCCCTCAACCAAGTTACTTGGCTCATGTAATGTATTTTTCTATATATTGGCTTCTGATCTTGGCTAAATTATTTAATATCTTGCTGTCTACATTAAAAAAAGGTAAGTGGGGATAATAATAATTTAAATAAGAATAAGAATAATGCTATTTTCTTGTTAAAGTTTTTACAGGTTTTAACTACGACAACTTCTTAGATCAGATCCTAGCACATAGTAAAGTGCTCAATTTATGTTTGTCATTATTTTAAAGAAACAATACACATTTTATCATCGCTGAAAGGAGAGGAGATATACTAAATATACTAGAATGGGTACCTCAGAAAAACAGAGGACTATGATTGGGAACAAGGGAAGGAGAAAAGAAAACAATAATAAGGGTTGTATTGCATGGATGGATGATGACTGTTGCATGAACTAGGATTATGAGCAATTTATATTTATAATCCTTTGTGCAAAGGAAGTGCTTAAGAAGAGGACTGTGTATCTCTGAAGGATTACAGTGTTGAGTAACTGCAGAGACTGTTAATGTTTTTTTAAATGTGTCCGTGTAACTATTGTTTAAGATCAAATAACTAGATCAGCATGAGTAATTATTTAAAGGAGAGAGAATATGAGAAGAAGCGCTGTTGCAGGTGTTTTGATTTATTTAATTTCTTTCTTTCTTCTTTTTTTTTTTTTTTTTTTTTTTTTTTGCTTTTTCTCAAGGACTTGGATCTAGACAGCATCTAAGGCTGGAATTTAAAAAGTAAAGGAAAAGAGGAGAGATGAAAAATGAAAGAGTAAGTGAAGGGGACGAAGAGAGGACACAAGAAACAACTGTAAAGTTACTTTTTTCAGATAAAATAAAATGTCAAAGAAAAACCTTCAAGAAAATCAAAGCCTTTTTAGTGATGAATAAACTAGTATGCAAACAATGAAATGCCAATGCATATTAAAAAGTAGAGACAGAGAGGACCACGAAGGAGAAATAACTATTATAATTGTGTTCTGGTTGAATGTTCATAAGGAAATAGAATCATTTTCCCCTCACATACAATAATGTTGAGAATCTTCAAACATTTTAAATTCATATATTAAAATTTTAACACATCTGGTCACATTCACTTGTACATCTCTTAGATTCAAAGATATTTTTCCACTAATTAAGGAAAGAATCATAAGGTAGGGTAGGAATAATTCCAAAACCTTTTGATAATGAGATGATTCACTGGTTTCAATAAAAAATAAATTTTAAACTGGGTGCAGTGGCTCTTGCCTGTTAACCCAGTATTTTGGGAGGCCGAGGCGGGCAGGTTACTTGATGTCAGGGGTTCGAGACCAGCCTGGCCAACATGGTGAAACCACATCTCTACCAAAAATAGAAAAATTAGCCAGATGTGGTAGCATGCGCCTGCAATCCCAGCTGTTTGGAAGGCTGAGGCATGAGAATCACTTGAACCTGGGAGGCAGAGGTTTCAGTGAGCCAAGATGGAGCCATGGCACTCCAACCTGGGCAACAGAGTGAGGCCCCAACAAAAAAAGAAAGGAAGGAGGGAAGGAAGGAAGGAAAGAAGGAAGGAAGGAAGGAAGGAAGGAAGGAAGGAAGGAAGGAAGGAAGGAAGGAAGGAAGGAAGGAAGGATAAATTTTAGAATTCAATAACCTAGACACTAAAACTCTGAGACAAGAATTAGGGTACGTGGATGTGTGAATCCCCAGCCCTAGCACAGTGCATAGAATGTAGTATATGTTTTGGTAAATGTTATACTTTGACAACAATTTATTATTTAAATAAAGGTTTTGATGAATAGTGGAATTATGCCCACCTCTTTCCCTGGTAAGAACTATCATACTATTAGTTCCTTCCCCCCATTTCTTTGTTGCTTTTACCTCTCTTCTTCTGGTTTATAAAATAATACGTGGGGGCGAACAAGCAATATCTCTTCAGTCAGTCAAAGTTGTAAATGCGAGGTTTTCCGAGGATCAATAATAGAAGGCATGTAAAACCTTTGGATGTCCTATTTGACACAGAGAAAACTCTGTAATTCGCAGTGAGTTTTTTTATCCCTTTTTACACATCACACCTGAAGGGCAGGAAGACTTAAAGCACATGTAATAAAGGTCTATAACCACAGCAGTGCTTGTGAAAGTGAAAATCATTGCCACATTCATAACCTTTTGTGTAAAAAATCAGACACCACATTTCCCAAGTCAAGGAGATTAATGCAATATAAACAACAGCATGAAAGTGTAAAAATATTTTTTTAAAAAAACTACCAGCTCTTTTGTCACACTGTTATCAGAACAGCATTAAAGATGATCTCACTGTGAATCTTTACAGAATTTGAAACTGTTTTCTATATGAGGTCCCAGCTGTTTGTGAACTCTGATTTACTAAGATTTACTATATTTAATGAGAGTACAAAAGGGGGTTTTCAACTACCAGGATATATTCAAGGTCAAGAGAAGAAAATAAAAGCCACTGAACATGTGAAGCAATAATTTCAATGACACTTTCCAGTTTTGAATGATGCATAAACTTCCATTACAATGAGAAATTTGCTTTTTGCTTTGAGGAGTCTTGTCACTACTCCTGAAGAAAAGAGAGAAAGAAAATTAGCATGTATATCTTTCCTCCTTTGTGATAAACTGTATTCTAGGCACTTCATATATATTAATTAGCTCAGTTAATCCTCACATAATCCTTAGGGAATGGCTGTTATCTGCATTTTACAAACACCCCAGGGAGACTTGATAACTTGTCTAATGTTACATGGCTAATATGCGCAAGACAACGATTAGAACACAGGCTAATTTGACTCTAAGACCTGTGCTTTTTAAATGTCAGTTATCATCTTTTTCTATCTGTATTGCAGATTATAATTCATATTTTAACATACATTCACTGTACAACCAGCAGTTTTCTTTCGCTGTTGTTGTTACTTGTGGAATCTACATGTGAGGGTTATGACCTAACTTGTTTCCTGTGAAGCATCATAACATTCTATCATAATACGATGCGGGAGTAGATAATAAAACCTGCCATGTCTGTTTCTTGTGGAGAGGACAAGCGTTTAATAAAAAGCCTGCAGCATAAAGAAAGAGTTTCCAGAGTGATTTCTAGCAGAGCCTTTTTCTTTTTTTTTTTTTTTTTTTTTGGTCTACATTTGAACATTATCCTCTAAAATAATGGCTCAGGTTTGAGAGGAAGTATTAACAATTTCACTTGTGTACCAGAACATGAACAGTGGTAGAAGATAGTTATGCTAGAAATAAACAATATTCTTTTTTATTGAGGGGAGTATGAAAGTAGAGGACTCAACGTCAACAAACTTTTGATACAATCCAGTCTATTGGATCAAAGTTTTGGATTGGCACTTGGAAAACTTAAACATAATTAAACTCAACCTGAGAGTCAATTATTCTCCCACAGTTGACGTATATGCAATGTAGCATTAATATTATCTGCATAATTTATAAATTTAAATATATATGATCAATCTTTTGTTTTTAATTTTTGGTTGTATAGATTAAATATTTTGCAATCTTGTTTACTTGGGACTAATTTTCCCATTTGATTTCAGTTCTATTTTTTTTTTTTTTTTTTTTGAGACGGAGTCTCGCTCTGTCCCCAAGGCTGTAGTGCAGTGGCGCGATCTCGGCTCACTGCAAGCTCCGCCTCCCGGGTTCACGCCATTCTCCTGCCTCAGCCTCCTGAGTAGCTGGGACTACAGGCGCCCGCCACCGCGCCCGGCTAATTTTTTTTTTTTTTTTGTATTTTTAGTAGAGATGGGGTTTCACTGTGTTAGCCAGGATGGTCTCGATCTCCTGACCTTGTGATCCTCCCGCCTAGGCCTCCCAAAGTGCTGGGATTACAGGCGTGAGCCACCGCGCCCGGCTTGATTTCAGTTCTTAAATGACTAAAAGAAAAAGTAAGAAAAAAGCATTTTATCACATTAATGCAACACTTGCAATTTGATTTAACAATATGATAGATGAAAGCATGAGGTTATTATAACACAACGCATTTATCATCTTTTACAAATCCTCCCCTAAACAGAATTAACACTGAACCGTTTCCAGTGAGGTTTCTAAAATGACTAGCCTTGCCAAGATAGGTTTTTTGCTCATAAATAACATTAGTAGAAAAAAATAAAATCACTGAATGCTATAAAAATGCAGTATTAGGAATCACTAAAGTGTGAAAACATTAAGTACACTACTCAAAATGGCATTCTCAAGTGTATAAATTATTTATCCGTATGACAGAGCCTAGACTACTGTCATAAGATACAGAAAATTGAGTTATCAGATTATTTTAACATCTAGGGAAGACTACAGAAAAAAAAAATCCTCTAAGATACTAGCATCCATGTTAAATAACTCCACAATTAGGAAACCTATTGACTTCATGTTGTTGATATATTTAGAAACCCCCATGATTAATGTTCTTGAGAGCAGTAACAGTCCTATTATTCACTAATCCTACCAGGAGAAAAAAGGTATTTTGCTTTTTAAGTAATCAACATAAGAATAATTCTAACATGTTTTATTCAATGTATACAGCTTTCTTCTTGCTAATAATCCATAAATGCTCTTTTAAAACTGTTCTTAATTTGATTGTCTGATTTTTTTTATCTCTTTCATGGTTAAAATGCTGTGTTTTTTTTTAAAATATACCTTTCTGTCTCTTATAGCATGCAACACAGCATCATGTGAAATAGGATGAATAGATGAATCAGCTCTCTCACCCTTTTTTAAACCAGAATATAGCACAGCAA
The DNA here is from genome assembly GCF_043159975.1 of Macaca nemestrina. Classification (NCBI taxonomy): domain Eukaryota; kingdom Metazoa; phylum Chordata; class Mammalia; order Primates; family Cercopithecidae; genus Macaca; species Macaca nemestrina. Next base: position 39,881,833 of record NC_092138.1, read on the forward strand.
TGGACTTAAATGCACTTTACCAAAAACTGAGATGTAGCCAATATTATCTACATGGCCTAGATATAGTTAGGATCCTGATTTTTATTATATTAGGAGCTTCCAAATTACCATCAATTAGGCATTTGCACAAAGACCTCTCAACAAAAATGTACTTTAGAGTTTACTGGAGTTTAGTGATTCTTTGGAATCCCAACTGGTCCCAACTAGTTACTGAGAGTTTTGAATGTGGTGTTTCAAATTCCTTCCAGTTCTAACTTGCAATTTTGCTTCCAATTCTACTTATTTTTATTCATTTTATGGATATGCATTCAATAAGTCAAATATCCTAGATGACATTGTAATTCATTTATTAATTGGAAATCAGCATTAAAGTATAACTCATGAAAGGATGATGATGGCATATCTTAACACTCTGTTTATTCTTAAATACTATATAAATTATTAGGAGTGAGAAATTACTTGTAAAGTAATCTGAATGAAAAGTCCTTCATCAATTTTGGAATTCCACCTGAATCCTTTATAGTTGTGATTCCTAGACTTAATTTATAACATCTTAGAAACTTTTAAACTTTTTTTGACTTTCCAAATCATTCAACTTAGTCTTCTTAGAAATAACTAGCTTTTTCAATAATATTTTTTTCACTTCTTATAACATTTAGATAAATAATATCTTTTTTTACAAGTAAAACTGTCATTCTCAACTCTGGAAATGGCAGGATATTTTGGAAAGCATGCATCTCAATAGGCGGTAGTAGAAGTCATGAGTGTGCATGAGTATTCACATGTCATTGGCACTGCATGGTAGGTTTTGTTTAGAGAATGAAGACATAAGGTTCACCAGAAGCAAATAGGTTGATTAATTTGTATACTACAATGTACCAAGTACTGTGACTACAGAAGACACTGTGAATACAACAATCGTATCAGTTATTTATGAGGCAAAACCAACAACCCCACAACTTGGAGCTTAACATGATAATTGTATGATTCTGGGGCTTGGCAATTTAACTGGCTTTGCCTGGGGTCACTCAGTCTGCTGTAACCATTTGAAGGCTCACTGTGGCTAGGTAGTCTTAAATGTAGGGTCTTCCAGTTTCCATGACTGGTTTTCTTTTTGTTTGTTTGTTTGTTTGTTTGTTTGTTTTTTTCCTGTCCTGACTGAGAAATAGGAAGTGTCTTGGCCACTCTATTACCTGTCCAGGTAGCACATCTGATGTCCATTGTGAGGATTTGCGGCAGTCTCCCTCTATATGTAAATTCTGTGAATAAATGTTTTGACTGATCGCCCTGGAGTTTAGTGCTTCTGTCTTTGGAATCCCAACCGGTCCCATCTAGGAAAAGTCTGGGGCATTTTACTGTGGGAATTGCCCTGCTGCCACTTTTAGGGTGACTCCAGCTGCTGGCTGCAGGAGGAAACATGTTCTCATACACATATGCGGAGTTGGTGCTGACTGAGTTCAATACGCATGGGGCTTTCATCCGCAAGGAAGCTAGCCCAGAATTCCTTACATGGGGCTATCAGAGTAGAAAGAGTTGGGATTAAATGTGATAACACCACTTAAGGCCCAACCTTATCATCTCTGCAGCATTTTATAAGTTAAATTAAGTCACAAATACAGCTCAGAGTCAATGGGATGGAGAATATATTCCACCCTTGGCAGAGAGCTATTATAATATCACTTTCAAAAGGAAGTGTGCATGGGAGGAATTTGTAGCATGTTTTGCAACGTTCCACAACAAGCAGCAGGACAAACATGAATCCTGCGCTCACAGAAAGCAGTAATGAAGAAAGGCAAGCAAAGAAACAAGGGTTGTAAAAAATATTTTAAAAGGGCAATTATACGGCACTATAAGAAAATATAGAAGCTTATAGAGCTTAACATGATAATTGTATGATTTTGGGGGTTGGCAATTTAACTGGTTTTGCCTGGGGTCACTAAATTTTGTGAGAAATAAAAAAAAACTCTTTCTAGAAAAGTCATATATAAACCAAGACTCAAAGAAGGAGTAGGAGTTAGTTTGGCAAGGAACGAGGGAATGGGAGAGAGTTTTCTGAATTAAAGGTACAGCAGGGTATGCATAAAGGTCTGGAAACAAAACAGAGCATGGAAGAGAAAGCAAGAGGATGGTCACTGCAAGGAAGATCAGAAAATGGAGGTAAGAGATAAAAAGAGGACTCCAGAATCCAAACAGCAATGACATTCTGTTAAAGAGTTGAGCTCTGAGAATTAGGAGAAGCTGCCAACAGATTAGAAAAGTCAAAGTGGGGCCAGGTGCGGTGGGTCACGCCTGTAATCCCAGCATTTTGGGAGGCCAAGGGGGGGGTGGATCACCTGAGATCAGGAGTTCGAGATCAGCCTAATCAATATGGTGAAACCCCATCTCTACTAAAAATACAAAAATTAGCAGGGTGTGGTGCTGGGTGCCTGTAATCCCAGCTACTTGGGTGGCTGAAACAGGACAATTGCTTGAACCATGAGGCGGAGGTTGCAGTGAGCTGAGATTTGAGATTGTGCCGTTGTGCCACTGCACTCAAGCAATCCAGCCTGGGTGTCAGAGACTCAGTTTCAAAAGAAAGAGAGAAAGAGAAGAAAGAGAAGAAAGAGAAGAAAGAAAAGTCAAAGTGGGCTGGATGCAGTGGCTTACACCTGTAATCCCAGTACTTTGCGAGGCCGAGGCAGGTGGATCACCTGAAGTCAGGAGTTTGAGACCAGCCTGGCCAAGATGGCAAAAACCCATCTCTACTAAAAATACAAAAATTACCCAGGTGTGATGGTGGATGCCTGTAATCCCAGCTACTTGGGAGACTGAGGCAGGAGAATTGCTTGAACCTAGGAGACAGAGGGTACAGTGAGCCAAGATTATGCCATTGCACATTGCATTCCAGCTTTAGCAACAAGAGTGAAAGTCTGTCTCAAAAAAAAAAAAAAAAAAAAAAGTCAAAGTGGTGGTCAGATCAGCATTTTAGAAAAACCACTCAAGATGCAGTTGGGCGCACAATGTGAGGTTTATGAGTCCAGCAACAAAATAAGTAGGCTGCTGAAGTAATATACAGGGTATGGGGTTTACCTGTGACCAGCAGCCTCTCTAAGTAAATGTGAATCTAATTAAGGCACCAGCTAACTGTTGTTACTAGGAATAAGAAAAAGCAATAACATAGTATGAGATCCCTTTATTTAGTCAATGTAAGACAAGTTGGCAAAGGAGATTGGACCACTTCGCTAATAATTGGCCTCTCAAGTTTTTGGGTGCTGGTAATTACAAAAAAAAAAAAAAAAAATAGGACTCAGACTGTTATTAACATCAGGTTGAAAATTTATGTGGCACTTTTTAATAAGTTATGCTCATTTGAATAAGAAAGAAATGATGCTTTACTCATTTGGAGAAATAATAAAGAAAGAAAAAGCTAGAGGTAAATTAAAATATAATTTTTACCTCTGATGAATATATTAGTATCAGTGAATCAATTTCCTTAAAAACAATATATATATATATTCTATTTTATTTTTCTTTCTTATAAAACCAATTTATAAGACTAATAGAAACGATGAACATTGCTTTAAGTATTAATTACTACTACAGCTACTACTAATAATATAGAAATTAAAGGGTTCCTGGAGAGGCTAATGCTATTTTATGCATTTAAAAATTGAAATAAGGAATTGTAAGGGTAATCGAGCTCAGCAGAAGGAAAAAAAATGCCTGCAATTTCCACTCTCCTATGTATTCCTACAACATATTCCAAACTTTAGTTTTCTAAAAATAGAAAACCATCCCACATACAAACTCAGTTTTTAGATGCCCCTATACTTTGTCTGTATTGCTCTCTCTCCCCAAAATGTCCATCAAAATATACTTGATCAGAGGGTTGCGTAGTGACTCTCTCGTTCCACTTCCTCTGAGAATCTTTCTAGGATTTCCCCAGGCACTTAGTGGCTTCCTCAGTGTTCCCATAGTATTTTCTAAATGTATAATTGCAGTAGCAGTAGTGGGAAGCATTTACGACATTGTTCTTAGCTATTTGCTTATTGTTCTTTTCTACTCTATATAACTTCATCAAAACTACTTAGATGTTTACTTTTCATTAGTTTCTAGTAGAAATATCAAAGTATAAGTTCCCAAGATACACTGAACAGTCTCCGCAAAGCTGATGATGGTAGTTAGCAAATCACAGGTACTGGTTGAATTATTACGAATTGTTTTGTTGGTAATCAAATGAACACCTGAAGAAAGATGGATAAAACAACTAAGAGTATGACCTTAGCTAAGGCCTGTGATACATATTTTATTGTAACTGAACCTTTTGTGAATTTCAGAAGAAACTTTGTGAAAAGTATCAAGAGTAATGACCCTTAGGTTGAATAAGCTGGTGCCATTTTTGTTTTTTCATAGGCAGATACCTACAGCACTGTGAAAGGAGGTGAGGATTTTTGGAGTGTCACTGAGTAAACGGAGCTCACTTAATTGCTTGAGATGTTACATAAAAATTCTGTAGTAGTTTCACATGGCTGCTGTAACAAATTGCCACACACTTGGTAGCTTAAAGCAACAGAAATTTATTCTTTCACAGTTGTGGAGGCCAGAACCCAAATGTGTATCACTGGATAGAAGCCAAAGTATTGGCAAGGTCATGATCCAGGAAAAAAAAAAAAAAAAAAAAAAAAAAAAAAAAGGCTGTTACATTTTATCACTACGTTCCTTCCCTTAAAATATCTTATAGACAGAGACCAAGAACTTAGTGGTTTCAATAGGAAGACAGTGATGCTGCTTAGAGAAAAATGTTTTCTGCACTATTCAAATGACTGTGCTCTCAAATTGGGTAAGATTTACATAGGAAGACCAGAGACATCGAACCTGGTCTTTTACATCCCTCACTAGCTTCCAAATCCTAACCTTGCTCTCAGATTATGAAAACACATACTTGGAAAGGAATAGCTCAACTGGAGAAAGATAACCACTTTCTGTGGATCTCAGTAGACAGAAATAAGCCTGAAACCAATGTTAATGAGGATTTCAGAATCACAAGAGCAAAATGGTACAATAGGGACGTGTGAGTCTACACTTATGATTCTAAGAAGGATAACAGCCTAAAGCTTCCTAAGCAGGGAGACATCTACCTTATTTCTCAAGAGCTCTATGAACTGAATTCCAAAATCATCATGAAAATCCTTTTCTAGTATTTAAGTATTTTCCCTTTCCCTTATATAAAATCCAAATTTCCCTTATTACGGTATAGGCCAATTTTGTTTCTTCTTCAGCAGGTATGTTCAGCCAAAATTAGCTTTGTTAATTTCCAGATTTTTCAATTTCCCACTCCCTCCTTTATCAACCCCCTCCCCCGTTAAATAATCTCTGGTCTTTAGAGACTCTCTTACTGTCATTTTATCTTTTTTTTTCTTTTTAAACTTTTATGTAGTTTACATAAGGTTTTACATAAGTTACATTTCCAGGTTCTTTTCCTGAAATTTTTTACTTTATTTATGACTTTTTAAACTTGACCTGGGGAAAAAAATTCTACTCAGACATCCCTCCTAGATTGTGTTTAAAATCTAAAGCGTCTGTGTGTGGTTCGGCTGGGATGAAGGAGGTAGAGAGTAGGATCTAGTAAAGAAGTACAGACTTGCAGATTACCCATGAGAGGTTCAGAGTTAAATAAAGTACTAGCATGGGAACAGAGTAATTGTCAAAAGGCAAACAAATGTAAACGCGGGGGTGGGAGGGAACCAACACCTTTGAGTATTGGCAGTGTTTTGTGAACGGATACAGGAATGAGGGTTGTTCCCAGTTTTAAAATGTCAAGATACAGTGTTTCTGAATACATTCAAAAAGATTCTTTTCAGGATGCCAATAACCTGCTACAGAATTTCTTTGTAAGATTCTATTAGCACTTCTTCTTGTAGCAAAGGTTCTCCTATTTTGGGTAACAGGCATGGTATCTGGAAGGAGTTTTAGGAAAGCAATTGAATATTTCAGATACAAAAAGTAATATATCTTTAAACTACTTTAAATAATAAATAACTTGGCACTCATAGGGCACTGACGAAGAAAAAATGTAAAATTTTAAAAATTAAATTAAAGAAACACAGAATCACATGCTTTGTCAGATGCTCCAAAACACGTTCCATTATAATTGTTAAAGTGATCAACTATTGCTGTGCTTAAAGTTAGAACAAAGAAAGACAAGCTGAAAATTATCCTGTTCACCTATTTATGTCTACCTCTTCCTCCAAAATACTTCTAAAATAAATGATAACATACAAATACATACTCAGTATTCAAAGCAATGTTCAGATGAAAGACAATTTTGGAGGAATAAAATCAGTCACCAATATAATTTTTCGACACTTAGCTTATCATTGATGCCTCTTCCCATCGTACTTCTCACTTTATCCTCTTTAATCTGGACTGTCCCTTATCAGAATTTACCCTAGTTAACTCCCATTTTAGAAAATATCAAATAAATTAATCCACAGAAACCTAATTAACTACCATTTGCTGAGCATATTATATATATCTATAAAATATATATTATATATTATATATCTAATATATACATATGTGTGTGTGTATACATATATATAGCTATACACATTCATATTTTATAATTGGCAGAATGGCTATTAGAGATTATATAATTATAAAGTCAGAATTGTTTATTGATCAGGAATCAGACTGAAAGATGTTAAATTCTTTGCAAGATCATACAACTGTTACATGTTTGAATTATCCTATTCTGGTTCAGTCTGTTAACACATGAACCTACCTCATACCCACTTCAGCCATATCACATTTGCTAATAGAAGCACTATAAATTATTTATCCTATGTAAAACTAAATCTAAAGATATTTCCTACACAATTACATTGGTTAAAATGTTCAAAGAACTTGAACATTAAAGAGAATGTGAAAATATTTTTCTATATCTTAATAATTTTTCTAGTTCCATTGATTATAACAGCTGACATTTACTAAAGGCTTACAGTATTTCAAACACTCTTCTGTACTTTTTAAGGATCATTTCCTTTCACAGCCACAACTCTAATGAGATGTTATATTAGTTAGACTTAAGTTCGGCAGTGACTTACAGAAGAAAAAAATAACAAGGATTTTCATTTATTTATTTATTTATTTTTTTTTTTGAGACAGAGTCTTGCTCAGGCTGGAGTGCAGTGGTGTGGTCTCAGTTCACTGCAATCTCTGCTTCCTGGGTTCAAGCAATTCTCCTGCCTCAGCCTCCCAAGTAGCTGGGACTACAGGCACCCGCCACCATATCTGTTTTTTTTTGTTGTTTTTTGTTTGTTATTATTTTATTTTATTTTTAGTAGATACGGGGTTTCACTATGTTGGCCAGGCTGGTCTTGACCTTTCAACAAGCATTTGTAACAGAATGAATAAAAACTGAAGGGAATATTGTACAATGCCAGGCATGAGTCTTAACATCTCTAAGCCTCACTTTCCTCATTTGGAAAAGGAAGATAATAATTGAGCCTACATATTTAGAGACTGCAGTTAGTTTTTCTCAAAATACTTTGCCCTCTTCTGTTTTGTTAGAGACCCCAACTTTAGATGGTTAAATGGTCTTTCATAATCAAGATTGCATTTCCTAGCCTGTTTGCTGTTACATGTTCATGTGACTGTTTTCTGGCCAATGAGATGTGAGAAGTATCATGTACCAGTTTCTGGGAGCCAAGGTCTTTCACATCAGACTATTCTCAGACCAACTACACAGATATTTGCTTAAAAGGGAAATAGGCCAGATGCAGTGGCTCACGCCTGTAATCCCAGGTCAACTTTAGTACAAGGTATAATGTATCCCTCTGTCATCCAACCATCTATTTCTTACCTGCACCAAAAATAATTCAAAGTCATTTGCAAAGATAGATATGGTACCAAATAAGATTTTTTAAAAATAAAGCAGTAAAGAAGCACTGGGGAAGGGTGGAGGAGATGAAGCCAGACATAATTTAATTATCAAAATGAAGCTAGATTCCATACAAGATTCTAGTCAGAAATAAAAAGAGACAAACTTGATGTATCCACCAACATGGATGAATTACAAAAGCATTATGCAAAGCAGTAAGTAAAAGTAGCCAGACACAAAAAACTGTAACTTGTATGATTCTATTTGTACTGCTTTGTTGAAAAGGCAAATCAGTGACAAAAATGAAATCAGTGGTTTCCAAGGACTGGAAGTGGAGGAGGGAGATTAACTATAGGAAGGCAAGAAAGAACTCTATGGTGGATGAAAATATTTCATAACTAGATTGTGGTAGTTCTTTCTATACACTTATAGAAATGTAAGACTATGTACATTTATCAAAAATCATTGAACTATATATCTAAAAAGCATGAACTTTGTTGTACATCAATAATGCTTTAATAATATGACATAAAGTATAATATCTTGCTACATTATTTAGCTGAGGATCACCATTTCCCTCTGAGTTTCGTAAACCCAGTGTGGAGATCGACATATGATCAGTTACAAGATCTTTGATGTCACTACTAAGAGGACTTCACTCATAACATTTTCATTTGAATATTAAATTTGTCAATATATGTAAAGTGCTTTGAAAACATCTGGCACAAATCAAGTGCCAGAAGTATTAGTTTCCACTACTATGACTCTTAAATTACAATCTTAGGTCACCCAAACATCCCTCAAAAGACAAAATGTTATGTAACACCTCTCTATGTAGACTCTGGATATTCTTTTAATGCCTTATCACTTCCTATAAAAAAAGACAGTAAATGTTAATTCATTATAGTAAGGTGACAAATTAGTATTAAAATTCTACTATATTTAAAGGAATTGCCTTCAAGGGAAAATGCATATGAAAAAAAATGAGAATAATTCAACCCCACAATGTGAATATAATACATCATGGTAGGCATAGTTACATCACGGTTAAAATATACATAAAACAAAAAAACATAGTGCAGTGGACTGAATGTTTGCGTCCCCCCAGAATTTATGTGTCAGCATCCTAACTCGTAAGGTGATAGTGTTAAGAGTTGGGGCCCTTAGGAAGTAATTAGGCCTTACGGGCGCCTCCATTATATATAGGAATAGTGTTTTTATAAACGAAAAGCATTTTTACTTACCCTTCTGCTAAGTGAGGTTACAGTGAGAAAATGGTTCTCTAGGAACAAAGAATAGGGCCCTCATCAGAACCTGACCATGCTGGCACGATGATCTCAGATTTTCAGGCTCCAGAACTCTGAGAAATAAATTTCTGTTCTTTATAAGCCCCCTAATTTATGCTATTTTGTTATAGGCACCTGAATGAACTAAGATGCACAGGAGTAGAAATAAAACTGTATCGTGTTGCCAAACAGTCAAGAGTTTGAAGTTGAAAGACTGCCACTCTGCCGCACCCCCCAACCCCGCCACTCCCTTTTAGCTCTGGCCTGACCTTTCCTCTTTTGATGCATTCTGTTTATGATAACTTACTTCTACTTTGGGTAAGACAGAGAATCTAATTATAAATTTAGTCAATGAGAAAACTGTGTAGGAATTAAATTGAGTTTAAGAAATGATAGCAACCGTGTATACAGAGGATATGAATGGATTCCAACAGAATAGAAATGTGAGATCATTCCCTTTAATATAATTACATTCCTTTCTCTTACAGGACATTAAAAACTTTGCTTGAACAATGCAACAGGAGGCATTACTCTCTATATAATTTTTTTTTTTTTTTTTTTTTTTTTTTTTGAGACGGAGTCTCGCTCTGTCGCCCAGGCTGGAGTGCAGTGGCCGGGTCTCAGCTCACTGCAAGCTCCGCCTCCCGGGTTCACGCCATTCTCCTGCCTCAGCCTCCCGAGTAGCTGGGACTACAGGCGCCCGCCACCTCGCCCGGCTAGTTTTTTGTATTTTTAGTAGAGACGGGGTTTCACCATGTTAGCCAGGATGGTCTCGATCTCCTGACCTTGTGATCCGCCCGTCTCGGCCTCCCAAAGTGCTGGGATTACAGGCTTGAGCCACCGCGCCCGGCCACTCTCTATATAATTTTATCATATTTTTCCTCTTAACAAATTCATGCTTTACTTATTACAAGGAACTATATCTCTGTAAGAAATAAGAGGTACATTTTGACTGTAGATTACATTGAAGAAATCAGCCCTTTGAAAGGGTCTGTGGTCTTATATAACACAATTACGCACAGAGAGATAAAAGAATCAAAAAATGTATTTCACCAGTAGGCAGTGTCGGAAGCTTCAGGAAAAGTAGAGGCCTGAATGCTGATGGGGGAAGGCTGAGACATGCAGTTTATAGAGAAGAATTTTTATTCGGAGGCTTGGTAGGCCATGGGAGGGATGGGTCTTTAAGGCAGTTATAGAGGAGAAAGAGAACAGAGAAGTCAGTAGAGCAAGAAAAAGCACTCAGATCCTTAAGCAAAGAGCTAAAAATAGCATTCAGATAAGGTTGATGGCATCTCAGAATGTTAATGATTAAAACTTCTATGAAGTATAAGTCATGCTTCCTAACTTCAAAACTTTTTTAAACATTGAAATTATTTCCTATCTAGAGATAATTTAATTCTTTAAAATTGTTTCTTCTATTCAAACAGTTTTGTAAAAACTTCTCTGTTAAATAGAAGAATAAAACTTTCTTTTAATATATATCTTACATTAACATTAGCACTTTCATATTGTATGTATAATGATTCCCATTATTTTCCTTAAAAAGAAAAATATTTGGAAGGATGAACCTCATGCAAATTGCACCTATAAGAAGAACTAACAACAAGAATGCATCTCACAGAAATGTATCACTATATAGTTGAGGGGAAAGAATAGGCACAGTATGATAATTTCAAGCATAGTAATACTGACAGGTCAGAGTATATGCTGCGAAAAACAGGAGTAGTGGTCAGGCATGAATGATAGTGCCCAAAAGGAAGATGGAGTTAAGCAGCATCTTACAACCAATGGCCAAGTATGAGCAGCAGTAACAAATGAAGTACAGTAATAGAAGCTGAAAGTTGTAATGATTGCCTGAAAAGGTGAGTCAAAAAAAGATTCACAGGACATTTGATGCCTGAAGGCATTAGCATTATGGGCATAATTGGAAAAAATGAGAAGCAGGATCCATTACAGAACTGTTAGAGGCAAGGACAAAGGTAACATTGAAAGGATAAAATGAAATTTCATTTTTACTGATGGTGGTTAATCAAAACTTTGGAAGCAGATAAACAACTGAAAAGGTTTATTTAATATTATTCCTATTCTGCAGTAGATTAATAAGTCTTTTTAGTTCTCCAAGATAGAAAAATGAATCCATTATCCCCAGTGATAATTTATTTTATCATATGTTTCTTTCCAAAATTGGCTTGAATATTATCGTTGTAAATGTATGAAATGAGATTTATATTTAATTGCTCATTTTATACAAGTTGACAATAAAAAGACACATGTCAAAGAGGCTTAGGGTCACTATTTTTCAGAATTGTCCTTTTAAACTTTAAATGGTTCAAATTTTGCTAAATGATGTTCACAGAGTTATGAGAAGACAATCCCTTACATTGGCATAAGATACCTACACAGAATTTTCTTTTCCCTAATTTTTTCCAAATTCTTTTTTTCTTTTCTTCGGACTTTCAAATCCTCTTTCATGGTATAGAAGAGAGATCACATTGTGGCACTTCTTAGGAGTGGATGCAGTGCTCACAATCTGATCTATTTGAACTGGTTCTTATTTATTTTATAATGTATATTTCCTCATATATTTGTTAAAAATCAATATATGGTCTAAGGCATTCTATTTCTTACCATAATTACTTAGTGTATAGTTAGTTCTTTCTATCATATGACAATTAACAGTGAGAAATCAGATTTTCACTATTCCCACCCATACAAATGACCTGTGGATAATGATAGCAGAAACTTGTCCACAATCAGTATTGACAGATCAATGTTTATGGGAGGTTTGACATTACTCACATGATACTTGCCCACCTCTCTTCTTTATTCTATCATGAAAACTTTAGGCATCAGGCACTATTGCTTTATTTTCTAATCAAAACAGAGACCAGGAATTAGAAACAGTGAGAACCCCGTATGTGTCAAGAAATTGGTGAGGGCTCTGTACAGGTCATCTTATATATTTCTCTTAATCACCTAGGCAGTAAAATATTGTATTATTGTCATTTCTCAGATGTGGGTAATATAATATTTATCACTTAAGAATATATATTAAATAGCTGGCCTTAAGACACAAAGCCAGTAAGGAGCAAATCTGAATTTCCAACCCACTCAAGTCTGATTCCAAAGCCTGGATCCACCAGATCATTTTGCACATTGGTTCCTGTTTTTGATCTCCTGTCTTTCCAGTGAAACTATAAACATTGATATCATTAAAGTAAAAAGATAGAGGCAATACCAACATTACTACCACTTCACACAAGCACACGGGCGCACACACATACACACACACACATCCTTCATACTGAGGAAATAACAAATATATTTCAAAGATTATTTTAAGTTAGAGTTAAAATACAATTATTTATCCTAGCGTACTAAGATTTTTTATTGTTTTTCTTCTACATGGATGTGTAAAAATTTTATATCACGTAATATTAGTGATAAACACATTCTGTGACATGTAATATGTCCTTCTGAACCCTTGAAAGACTCATGTTTTCTTTAACTTCCCTCTTAAGTGTTTTGGTAATTCACCTCTTTGACATAATGCTAATTAACAAAGAGACCGAGAAAAATTGTGTTTCTATGTATCTATCCATCTATTTTTTAACTCGGTTTCCCTTAGACTGATAGGCTGACTGGTAACATGTAGATCAGTGGTTCTCAACTGGGAAATTTTTTTCCACCCAGGGCAAGTTTGGTAATATGTGTAAGACTTTTTTTATTGTCACAACTGTGGAGGAGAGAAGGAAGATGCTATTGACAGTTTATAGAGGCCAGGAATGTTGCTAAACATTAAACAAGGCATAAGACAATCCCCAAGAAGAAAGAATTATCTAGGTCAAAATGTTAATAGTGCAGTTGAAAAACCAAATGCTAGATGTTTACATCATTTAAGAAGGAGAAGACCATGTGACTGACTACCTTTCATGGCTATCTAGTAACATTATAACAAAGGAAACAGATTCATAGAGTTTCTCAAGAAGGTAAATAAGCAGAATCACAAAGACACATTCCCAAGGGGAGTTATTGCAGAAAGGACTTAGAAGTAACCAGTTACAGTCATGCAGAGGAAGGGGATGAAAAACATTTGCAGAATGTTACAGCTAAGATACTACTTATTTGCTCAATTTATTGGTAGAAATTTACCTGAGAAAAAAGTAAATATAAATTAATGTCAGTTGCAAACATCTAGCATATTTGCAAAGGATGGTTGTAAAATACTAAGAAGAACCAGGAAACTAAGTAACCTTCCTTTCTAATTTTGGTAAATAAAAACAAGTTTGCATTTATTAATCATGAGTCATTGGCACCTAGAAATAAAAGACACAGCTTATGTACTCAAACAGCTAACTGGATAGAGAGGAGAAATCACAATTATTTTAAAGCATAATGAATAATCATATCCAATGATGATTTATGCCCTGAGACCATTCCAGTTAATAGGGTGAGACTACTTGAGGAGGAGCAGAAAGGCAGTTCTAGTGAGAATCAACACAATGTATATGGAAAAGAGTTGAAAAACAGCCTGGAATCTTCAGAGAACTAAGCTCAGGTGGCATGGCTAAGAACATATAACAGTGAGGAATAAAAAGGGCAAATATCAGATGATCATAGCCTTGGAGTTACAAAATGTTTGGAGTTATAAAAATGGTAGAGAAAATGGCGCATCTGACTCTTGCTTGGAAAAGACTGTAATGATGGAAAGAAAAAAATACATACTCTTATGCTTCTGTGTAGGAAACAATTTCAACATGGAACACTTTGAATGAACATAGTATAAAAAGCCATAAAGGTGTGAAACTTTGATTTAGAAAATCTGATAAGATAAAGTCACTTAAAAGAAATATGTACAGGCAGGGCGCGGTGGCTCAAGCCTGTAATCCCAGCACTTTGGGAGGCCGAGACGGGCGGATCACGAGGTCAGGAGATCGAGACCATCCTGGCTAACACGGTGAAACCCCGTCTCTACTAAAAAATACGAAAAACTAGCCTGGCGAGGTGGCGGGCGCCTGTAGTCCCAGCTACTCGGGAGGCTGAGGCAGGAGAATGGCGTAAACCCGGGAGGCGGAGCTTGCAGTGAGCCGAGATCGCGCCACTGCACTCCAGCCTGGGCGACAGAGCCAGACTCCGTCTCAAAAAAAAAAAAAAAAAAAAAAAAAAAAAAAGTACAAATGTGTTAGTTATAGCGTTAGTTATAATGGTAAAAAAGTGGTTTTCAAAAGTTGACAAAAACCTATCCAAATATAAATTGGTATACTTAAAGTCCTTCAACATTGGTAAATGTTTAAAATATGGTTCTTGCTAAATGAATAAAACAAGTTACAAATGATTTTGTAATATAATGTCATTTTAGGATAAAATATAATGTGCTATGTATGCATAGGAGTATATTTAATTGTCTTCTTTTTAAAGACTGAAAAATATTCCATTAATTATGTGTGCATATATGTGTGTGTGTGTGTATATATATGAATTTTCTTTATCTGTTTTATCTCTCGATAGACATTTATTTTGCTTTCATATCTTAGGTACTGTGAATAATGCAAGGTGCTAGATATGTTCATTATCTTGATTTAATCATTCCACTAAGCATCACACTGTGTCCTGTGAATGCATGCAATTATGATTTGTCAACTATAGATAACATTTTAAAAAACAAATACCTTGAAAATACATCAAAATCTTATTATTGAAATAAGAAATCTTAACAGTTGTTAAATTGGGGTGGTAGAGTTTTCAGTAAACTTTTTTTTTCCCACTGTGTTTTTCTATGTTCTCCAAGTTTTCTACACAGATCAGACCACTTCTGAATTATTGATTTCAATTATTGGGCAACACATTTTTCAATATGTTTTGACCAGCTGATGATCATTCAGATGAAAGAAATAAGAACAGTAAGAAAATTATATGTTTTCAAATAGAGGCTGTTTAGGCTGAGAAAGAGAAGCTCAATGAAGAAAATGGTAGCTGCCCTCAAATTTCTACAGTGCTTTTATATTCAAAGGAATTTAGTAAAATGTATGCTGCTCTCGAGAATGAAACCTTAACCTCCAAAAGAGAGCTTACACAAAGAGAGTTTTGGCTTATAACAAAAATAACATTCTAATAATACAGTCATAGCATCCTCAGATTTCTTGGAAAGCAGGAGCCTCCCCACAACCAGGAGTTTTAAACAGAGGCTACTGACCCTCTGCCTGTCGTGTTATTGAACAGATTCTAGCTTTCGGTGGGAATTGCATCGAGATAACCTCAGTCTAAGGTGCTTTTCCCACTTCCAAATGCTGTTGTAAGTACAGGGCTGGCATTAGACAGGATACTAAATAAAATGAAAAAAATAACTTCGCATCTTTTTATTTAGCTGTCATGATTATTTGCATTTTTTTTTCAACATGTGCATTTCTTCGAATTGTCCTATGTTTTATGATTTAAATTGTCATTTAGGGAGTTAAAAGGGCTGTTTTGAGAGGGACTTCAAATGCCATAGCACCTGGATGCCTACTTATAAAAATTCCTATGGATATATATGTACGCACCAGTGAAGAGTTAATATGTGTTAATTATAAGTCAATGTATGATGCAGTTTGATCTTTCACAAGTGGCCTAACCTAAAACTTAAAAGAGATAGAAAGAGCTTGATCTCCATCCTCCTCGCTGTTCTCTGCCAATGTGAGGATACAAGGAAAAGATGGACAAGGTAGCAGGTGCTAACCAGGAAGCAGGCCCTTACCAGACACTGAATCTGTGGGTACCTTGATCTTGGACCACTAACCTCCAGAACTATGAGAAATAATTTCTGACATTAAAGCCACCCAGACAACAGTATTCTGTTATAGCAGTTTAAACTAAGGTATATAGACATAGATACAGATAGAGATATAGATTATAGTTAGATATACTTGTAATTCTCTTGATGTATCGGAGTGGAGGGACACTGTGGATTTCAATCCAAGTGAGTTCCCGAGAAATCAGTTCCTGTTTACCATCTTCTCTTTTATTTTTTTATGTGGATGTGAGTTTCTGGAAGGAAGTATCTATGTGCTATTGGTTTTTACCTGACAGCTTGGTGGCTAGCACACAGGAAGCACTCAATAAATCATTGGTGTTTAAATTGAAAGTTGCTTAAAAATAACTAGCTTTCCTGGGGTTCAGAAGAGAATAAACCTAACACTAGTTAATACCAGCTGTCAGAGGTATTTTATACTACAGTTTGTCAACTTTGGTTACCCCCCCAGGACATTTTATAGGGGTTTTGTAAAGTATCATTGATGAAAAGGCCACACCCACATTTTGAAGCAGAGACTTCAATGTTAAGGGTAAGGCATCTATATTTTAGAAGATTTATTAGTCATTCTGGTCATTTTGTGGTTTTAGAATGACTTCTGTTCATAGCCATCTGCTCACAGATAAGGGGCTAGATAAGCTCTATGGATCCAGGATGCCATCATTTATTCCACTATTCTAAGAAATACAGATCTTTAATTGGGACAATTCTGCTTCTCTCTACTAAGAATTATCTTTAGTGCATGAACATACCTAAAATGGAAAAAAAATTGCTTTTGTAAATGCCTGTGACAGATACAAAACCATTCTATATTACAAATGTCTCAGTCTAGTCTGGTAATAACATATAATTAAAACAAATGAGTTCATCTTAAGTTATTAGATCACACCATGATTTTGCTAACCCATAAATTATAAAGATTGGAGAAAACAAATTTGCAAGGGCAAAGTTGAAGCTAAGTCCTATGATTTCTTTCCCTGCCTCAATTTTGTTAGGATTTGATGGTAGAATCTGTGAATCAGATGCATGTTCCTCCTCCCCCACTCCCCAAAAGTGAAAAAAGAAAACAGCTTCTAATTTTTGTTTTCCAACCTGCCAGCTTGTGCCATTGCTGCTAAATCTCTGGCTTTCTAGGTGCTCTCCTGGTAACCTCCCCATGCCTTAATTTTGAAGGCATTGACCTCTATGAGATTCGAATGTTCTTCCTTGCCTTTCCCAATTACTCCATTTTTCAGTGTGTACAGCAGGCTGTCAGATTTCCCCCTCCACATGAAAATCTCTTTGGGTTTGCTTGCTTCTGTGTGTTCTGAAAAAACCAACTCAGTTTTGGTCAACTCTGTATCAGAGTATCCATTCCACACCATGACAGTTTATAATACTAGAGAATAGCTTTATTGATTTTGAAAAATCTTCTAAATACATAAAAGACCAGATGTTCAACGCTAAGTTTTATCACTCCCATCTGAGGGGGAAGGACCTCATTCATGGCTGTTTCCAGTGAATGGAATCTCCATCATCTAGTTGGCTAGCATTAAATATTTGTTGAATAAGCAGATACATCGAGATGATAGTTTTGGTACAATAAATACAAAGAACATATCATTTGTTCTGATTCATACATTGAGACTCAATTTTTTCAAGCTTAGTAATGTGTATAACTATGACAAAGGCAGGATTGATAATGATCTAAAAAAATATGACTGGTCTAAACTGTCTTACTAGAGGAAGATTTGATTGCAAAAAATGTCTGCAATCTGAGAATAAAGTGTATATTCATCAAAATTAATATCTAATACATGTAATTTTATCAGAAAATATATTTTCAAATTAGAAGCAATCTCTAGATGTCAAATCTAAACACACTTTTTAGGTCCCAAAGTAGCAAATGCATCCAGGTACTCAACAAGTCTAGGATTTGTTTCTAAAATTGTTAGTTACTAACGCTATAGTCTGTGAAGTGCCAAAGGAAATATAATTCCTTTATTCTATGATGATTTTTCATAAGGAACATTTAAGTACAAACTAGTACTTTGAATGCTATAATTCTATTTTTACTATAACAAGCTCTGCAAAACTTTGCATTATTTTTGAGAAGCTTTGTACTTGTTTTAAAGTAGCTGTCAGCCATATGCTTTATCTATGTATATGTGTATTTATTTATAAATTCTCAGAAGTAACTACAAGTTTTATCAAGTTTATAATATTTTAGTATTGAATTTTTCTCATCTTTGATGCAGGATTTATCTTTAAAGTTTTATTTCAGAATTTTTTTCTCAACTGCAAAAAAAAAAAACAACAACAAAACTTTAAATTTATGTAACATAAATGAACAGAGAATTTGAAGAGGTCAGATATATTAATTTAATAAAGTTGTGAAAGATTCCTTTTCGTAACCACAATTCTTCTTCTTTTTTATTTTTATTTTTTTCCTGAGACACAGTCTTACTCTGTTGCCCAGGCTGGAGTGCACTGGCCTGATCTCGGCTCACTGCAACCTCCACCTTCCAGATTCAAGTGATTCTCCTGCCACAGCCTCTGGAGTAGCTGAGATCACAGGTGTAAGCCACCACGCCATCCTAATTTTTTATGTGTTTAGTAAAGACAGTGGTTCACTATGTTGATCAGGCTGGTCTTGAACTCCTGGCCTCAAATGATCCACCTGCCTTGGCCCCAAAGTGCTGCGATTACGGGCATGAGCCACCATGCCCAACCTGTTTCATCAGCATAATTAATGGCAATACAGTCATTGGTAATTGATTTGAAATAATATATATCTAGAATTTTAAAGTAATTCAACTATTTTACAATAATTTTAAATGAAATGTGATACTATAACTTTAAAAATAGGGTTAACTGCATTATTCACTTTGGGTTCAATTTTTCATTTATTGCAAAGATGTTGATTAAACGGCATATACCTTTTCTATCTTAAGCATTGTAAAAGCCAAGATGAATCAGATACAGCCCTGCTCACAATGAGCTTTTAATCTAGTAGGGGAGTCCAATATATAAATCAACAATTCCACTAACAGCTTTACGTAAAAAAAAAAAAATGTATTAGAAACTCAGAGGTACCAAGGAGGGCATTACAGAGCATATGAAGCTTTAATTGTATCTCAAAGAAAAAGTAGGAGCTTGCAAGTAGATAAGAGGAGAGCAACATTCCTGTAAGGAGAAATAGCACGCATGACCAACATGGCACAAGTATACATATGTAACAAACCTGCACGTTATGCACATGTACCCTACAACTTAAAGTATAATAATAATAAATAAATTTAAAAAAAAAAAAAAAAAAAAAAAAAGAAATCAAAGAGGAATGAAATATCACAGCATGTCTGGGAAACTCAAAGGGGCTTAGTTTCTATGAAGGTCAAGTAGTAGCAAATGGTGCCGGGGATGTACGTAAATGCTAAACCATAAAGGGTTAGTGTCATATCTCATACCAAAGAATCTCTGCTTTCTTTTCTGAGGGTGCTAGGTAGTCATCTGGAGTAATCAAGCAAAGCCACTTCCCTCCCAATAGACATACCTTTGATGAAACCCCACTACCAACAGTATATATCAAGCTACTGAAACAGTCCTTATGAAAGTCAAACCAATTAGAATAGGAAGAAAAGAATTAAGACTATCTGTTTTTGATGTTCATAACTTTGAAAAACTACTGGATGTGTCAGATAAAGAAAGTGAAGATACAGGAACAGTTCTAAATGTTCTTATTGGTAGCCATGGAGAATTATATCTCAACTAAGGTGGAGACAGGGAAAAAGTTTTATAAGGCAAAGATAATAACCTTAGTTTAAAATACATAGTTTGAATTATATTTGTGATATACAGATGGTGTTATCCATTCACAGTTTGGTATATATAGGTCCTGATCATAGCAGAAAGTTATAGAATGGACACACAGACTTATAAATCATTAGTAGCTACATAGATTTTGAAAAAGGTAATAGGAATAGAAAAATTGGTGAGATTAACTTAGACCGGAAGCCAAGAAAACACATACTAATAAATACTGGAGCATATCATCACAATGTAAAAATTATCAGATTTGCATATTGTTCAATTATGAACAACATCATAAAAATTCACTTTGCGAAACTGAGTTCAAATGTATACAGAGGGAAATAATGCACCAAACTTAAGTATATAACCTGATAAATTTTATTGTATTCATCATCTATATCTATATATCTTATCTATATATATAATCTGTGTATATATATATATATATAATCTGTGTGTGTGTGTATATATATATAATCACTTCAAACAAGATATAGAATATACCCAGCTTCCCAAACAGTTCTTTTATACCGCTTCCTGGTGAAAGACCACCTCTTTTCCTCACTCCATAAGAAACTACACATCTAATTTTTCCCACTTTAGATTTGTTTTCTTTTCTTGAACTTTTACAGAGTTGGAGATAATGCATTTTTTGCCTGATCTCTTTCATTCAGCATAACGTTTTTGAGCTTTACGGTTTTGTATATATCAACAGTTAATTCTTTTTTACATTTATGTTCATGAGAGACATTGGTCTGTAATTTCATTTTCTTCTAATGTATTTATCAGGTATTTATTGATATTACGGTATTACTGGCATCATAAAAAGAACTAGAAAGGGTTCACTCTTTCCCCACTATTATCTAAAAATATTTTGAGTAGAACTGGTGTTAATTCTTTCTAAAATATATGATATAATTCACGAATAAAAATTTTTATTATGTAACTAAATAGTAATTATATTCTAACAAAAATATTAGTCCCATTAAAACACTGCTTGACTCAGAATGTATGCTTGTAGTTTTTAAAATATTCTATTACAAATTAATATTTTGATAAAGAGCAACAAACTTGTCATTTATATCTTGTTCTCTTTCATACTGTTACAAAAATTATATATATACATATATTTAATTAAATAACTCACAACCCCATGAATAATTGTGTAAAAGTGGGTATAAATGTCAAAAAATATCCTGGAAGTAGGAAACACTATCAAAAACTGTTATATCTTCTCATATGGAAGCAAAACAACAACCACAACAACAGAAAGAAAAAAAACTCATTTAAAAAAAGGAAAAAAGTAATTTACCTATGTTACTACATTTAGGAGTGCATCAATTCCCACACATTCAGAATTGTTTCTTTGGAGAAGTTTTGTATTATTAACATTTTCCCCACTAGACCGGCATATCCACAACATAAATAGAGAATCAGAAGTTGTCAATCATAAACCTAAATATAGCTCTAGGCTGTCAAGTTTCTGGTTCTCAGGAGTAACAACAACAAAACCTATTTAATGAGGACTTTGCTGTTAAAGTCTTCTCTGGGAAACACTTGTGTTATCTTGTAATTTATCATAAACTCTATGTTTGATATTCTGCATCTGGTAGCGAGGTATAAGACTAAAACCGCTTGAACAGGAACAGAAACTCTGAACACATAAAATGCAACCAAATTCACTGCAGTTTTATCCAGAAGTGATTTCATCTTTTATTTTCTAGAACTCTAAATCCTTGGTAGTCTGCTCCCCCATTTTGTTTTAAAAAACATGCCCTGAATTTCTGTCAATATAAGCTGTTTGGGAAGGAATAAAAAAGAGAAAATATCCATTTATTACTAGAAATAAGTAGAAAAACAGGAATATAAAATTAAGCCACTATCTGGAGTAAATATAAAAATGAAACAGATGCTTATTAATTAAGTGTGAGCAGGTGATGACAAGGCACCGAGGCACATTGCACCAGCTGTGAAGAATTTAGAGAGCTTTTATCCTACCAGACCATTTATTTATTATGCAACAGACACCTTATGGAGTAGAAAAGGTAAGAAAACAAAAATGATATAAAGAGCTAAGAGTTCAGTTTTTTAAACTTTGAATACTACTTGGTTTGGTTTTACCTGCTTTTCTAAGAAATAATCTGGCTTCCATGTTTAAGTTTTATGAATGCTGCAGTTCGTGATTTTTTTTCCACTGGAAACTGTATGACTACAATGTTATTTATGAATTTTTATTGCATACAATATGCCAAGAAGATAGACAGCACTGCTTTAAGTATAGAATCAAGTTTTCCAAAGAGTCCATAATAACAGCAAGGATTTGGAAAGAAGTAAAATATATAGGCAGAGAATAACCTATGAAAACACAAATCCACTAATCCATGGTTTACAGCAAATCTATATAACAGTAAATTTTTGAAAATGAAAAACAAAATTTAAATGGTTTATTCTAAGACACTCTGATGACCAATCCATCTCATTTTTTAAATTATACTTCTGCTCAGATTGGTGGCAATCAAATTTCTTCATTTAGAAAATTTTATAATGGGCCATTAGGGAAGTCCAATCAATTCAAACTTATTTTTTTCCCCTCCTCTTGTGCTCCCATGTTCTCGCATAGAACTGGATTCCAATAACATTGATTGACAGTTGATCCTTAGTTCCTACGTGTTTTTTTTTTTTAAGTTGTTATAACTTTTCTACCTGACTTTATTTTTTTACACGATTTTCTTTGGATTTTATTGTGCATTGGCACACAGGGCCTTTGATCTCGTATTTTTCAATATTCTTACTTATCTCAAATGGAAAAAAAACAGACAAAAGTCCTTTAAAGATGATGAGCAAAAATACATAATGCAGAAATGGAATTAGAACTAAATGAGAAAAAACATTTTCTACATCAGTGATCAAAAAAGGAAAACTTTAAAAAATGATCTCCAAGTGTATTCCTTCCAAATATGAGAACATTAAAGGCCAGAAATAATGTAAATCTGTCCTTTTGTTTTGATTAGGACAAATAAGTACGATATTCCTAGAAACCAATGTAACAATCAGTACCAAGAATCAATGTAACATTCAAATTTTCAGGTTATTATAGTCCCTTCCTGTAAATTTATACTAAAAGAAATAATTTTAAAAGGTGGAAAAGTTCATTTCTGAAAAAAACATAGTAAAAAATAAGGAAAACTATTCATTTCTGCAAATTAAAAAAAAAATTTCAACTGAATTACCAATTCATGTGACCTTTATGCTAGCTATTAAAATACAATTGTGAAAAATATAAAGTAACTTACATTATTCAGATTCACCAATTACATTTAAGAGAGTAATACCCATTGGTGAATTCCATCTATGTATATTGCTTCTCAAAGCCATACAGAGGAGAGAAAAAAATGTTGGAGAGCTCAGACAAAAGTGAGAAGAGATGGAGAGATAATAGTATGAAAACACAATTAAGGCATTTTCATAGGTATCCAGAAAAGATGGAAACAATTAGCAATTATCCATGAATTATAGCTAAGGTAACATCTGGTAGACACTGCATCAACCACTTAGAAGACAACATCAATATTTTGTAGCTCTTGGGGTATGGGAAAGAATGCCAAGGAGGGGGCTCCTTGTACATTTGTCATCAATTTCCACTAGTTATAAGGCCTCAATAAAGTGACTCATGTCATGACACAAGGATATTTAGAAACTCTCAATGTTAACATGTAATCTGTGTGTGTGTGTGTGTGTGTGTGTATATATATATATACACATATATATGTTTTTTGTATATATTTTTATATATACTTTATATATGTTTATATATATTTCCATATATGTAATACAAGAATTTGATTTTATATATATATAAAATGTTTATTTATATTTAAAATGTTTATATATATAATATGTTTATACATATAAAATCAAACAACTTCTTTTATATATATATATATACATATATATATATAATCAAACTACTTCTTACTGTGCTTGAACAGTTGTGATGCTTCTTTCCAGGTTTGCAAGTTCAGAGCTGATGCTAAACAAAGTAGGTCATTCCATAAAATTTACCTATACACAATGACAAACAGATAAATGAGAAAAAGGGTACATATTTGTATGTAAATACATAAATGACAAAACACACTTGAAAGACACAGTATGATTTTTAAATTAATGTATGAAACAATTACCTTAATATTTAATGTATCTTGGGAAAAAGGGGGAGAATGGTAAAAGTAAAAAATCAAAACAGCAGATGCCTTGGGGTAAGCAATTAATTTCTTTATTTCCTTTAGTTTTATTGTAATGCCATCTGTGGAAGAAATAGAAGTTCATAGTAACAGAAATAAAAGCTGTTGATTAAGTGCCTGAAGAACTCTTTGAAAGGAAAAACCTAAAATTCTAAAACAAAGAAAAATAATCCATCTTCAAGGGCAAATGTGTCTGAGGACAAATCTGTGAAAAATTTCAGGTATGACTTACGCTACACTACTGTTTCAAATGATTTTCTAAATTCAAAATATTTAGCTGGTCATCTAGAAGTAATCTGGGAGCTGTAGTTCTTGAGTAGAAGACCATGGTTGAAGCTGGGGGGTACAACATGATCATGTCAGCGTGTGTCACTCGATAAATACACTGAATGGTAAATCCCCACCAGATCATCTGCTGCTCCATCTCTGCCAACAGAGGTGCTCTGGAACACAGCAGAGGAACTCGTTAAAGATACAATGAGCCCTAAAAAGAAATGAAATAATGTTTTTGCCCCAACATGGATGGCTTTAGAGGCTACTATCTTAAGGGAAACAACTCAGAAACTGAAGGTCAAAAACCATGTATTCTTACTTAGAAGTGAAAGCTAAACAATGTGTAAGCATGGACAGAGTGTAGAATAATAGGCACTGGGAAATTGGAAGGATAGAAAGAAGAGGGGGCTAAGGGATGAGAAATTCTTTATGGGTACAATGTACTTTTTTTTTTTTACAGGATTATGTATTTCTTCTGTTGCTCTTCTTTTTTTTTAATTTATTTATTATTATTATACTTTAAGTTCTAGGGTACATGTGCATAACGTGCAGGTTTGTTACATATGTATACTTGTGCCATGTTGGTGTGCTGCACCCATCAACTCGTCAGCACCCATCAACTCGTCATTTACATCAGGTATAACTCCCAATGCAATCCCTCCCCCCTCCCCCCTCCCCATGATAGGCCCCGGTGTGTGATGTTCCCCTTCCCGAGTCCAAGTGATCTCATTGTTCAGTTCCCACCTATGAGTGAGAACATGCGGTGTTTGATTTTCTGTTCTTGTGATAGTTTGCTAAGAATGATGGTTTCCAGCTGCATCCATGTCCCTACAAAGGACACAAACTCATCCTTTTTTGATGGCTGCATAGTATTCCATGGTGTATATGTGCCACATTTTCTTAATCCAATCTGTCACTGATGGACATTTGGGTTGATTCCAAGTCTTTGCTATTGTGAATAGTGCTGCAATAAACATATGTGTGCATGTGTCTTTATAGCAGCATGATTTATAATCCTTTGGGTATATACCCAGTAATGGGATGGCTGGGTCATATGGTACATCTAGTTCTAGATCCTTGAGGAATCGCCATACTGTTTTCCATAATGGTTGAACTAGTTTACAATCCCACCAACAGTGTAAAAGTGTTCCTATTTCTCCACATCCTCTCCAGCACCTGTTGTTTCCTGACTTTTTAATGATCGCCATTCTAACTGGTGTGAGATGGTATCTCATTGTGGTTTTGATTTGCATTTCTCTGATGGCCAGTGATGATGAGCAGTTTTTCATGTGTCTGTTGGCTGTATGAATGTCTTCTTTTGAGAAATGTCTGTTCATATCCTTTGCCCACTTTTTGATGGGGTTGTTTGTTTTTTTCTTGTAAATTTGTTTGAGTTCTTTGTAGGTTCTGGATATTAGCCCTTTGTCAGATGAGTAGATTGCAAAAATTTTCTCCCATTCTGTAGGTTGCCTGTTCACTCTGATGGTAGTTTCTTTTGCTGTGCAGAAGCTCTTTAGTTTAATGAGATCCCATTTGTCAATTTTGGCTTTTGCTGCCGTTGCTTTTGGTGTTTTAGACATGAAGTCTTTTCCCATGCCTATGTCCTGAATGGTACTACCTAGGTTTTCCTCTAGGATTTTTATGGGATTAGGTCTAACATTTAAGTCTCTAATCCATCTTGAATTAATTTTCGTATAAGGAGTAAGGAAAGGATCCAGTTTTAGCTTTCTACTTATGGCTAGCCAATTTTCCCAGCACCATTTATTAAATAGGGGATCCTTTCCCCATTTCTTGTTTCTCTCAGGTTTGTCAAAGATCAGATGGCTGTAGATGTGTGGTATTATTTCTGAGGACTCTGTTCTGTTCCATTGGTCTATATCTCTGTTTTGGTACCAGTACCATAATGTTTTGGTTACTGTAGCCTTGTAGTATAGTTTGAAATCAGGTAGCGTGATGCCTCCAGCTTTGTTCTTTTGACTTAGGATTGTCTTGGAGATGCGGGCTCTTTTTTGGTTCCATATGAACTTTAAAGCAGTTTTTTCCAATTCTGTGAAGAAACTCATTGGTAGCTTGATGGGGATGGCATTGAATCTATAAATTACCTTGGGCAGTATGGCCATTTTCACGATATTGATTCTTCCTATCCATGAGCATGGTATGTTCTTCCATTTGTTTGTGTCCTCTTTTATTTCACTGAGCAGTGGTTTGTAGTTCTCCTTGAAGAGGTAGGTCCTTTACATCCCTTGTAAATTGGATTCCTAGGTATTTTATTCTGTTTGAAGCAATTGTGAATGGAAGTTCATTCCTGATTTGGCTCTCTGTTTGTCTGTTACTGGTGTATAAGAATGCTTGTGATTTTTGCACATTAATTTTGTATCCTGAGACTTTGCTGAAGTTGCTTATCAGCTTAAGGAGATTTTGGGCTGAGACAATGGGGTTTTCTAAATATACAATCATGTCATCTGCAAAGAGGGACAATTTGACTTCTTCTTTTCCTAACTGAATACCCTTGATTTCTTTCTCTTGCCTAATTGCCCTAGCCAGAACTTCCAACACTATGTTGAATAGGAGTGGTGACAGAGGGCATCCCTGTCTTGTGCCAGTTTTCAAAGGGAATTTTTCCAGTTTTTGCCCATTCAGTGTGATATTGGCTGTGGATTTGTCATAAATAGCTCTTATTATTTTGAGGTACGTTCCATCAATACCGAATTTATTGAGCGTTTTTAGCATGAAGGGCTGTTGAATTTTGTCAAAAGCCTTTTCTGCATCTATTGAGATAATCATGTGGTTTTTGTCTTTGGTTCTGTTTATATGCTGGATTATGTTTATTGATTTGCGAATGTTGAACCAGCCTTGCATCCCAGGGATGAAGCCCACTTGATCATGGTGGATAAGTTTTTGATGTGTTGCTGAATCCGGTTTGCCAGTATTTTATTGAGGATTTTTGCATCGATGTTCATCAGGGATATTGGTCTAAAATTCTCTTTTTTTGTTGTGTCTCTGCCAGGCTTTGGTATCAGGATGATGTTGGCCTCATAAAATGAGTTAGGGAGGATTCCCTCTTTTTCTATTGATTGGAATAGTTTCAGAAGGAATGGTACCAACTCCTCCTTGTACCTCTGGTAGAATTCAGCTGTGAATCCATCTGGTCCTGGACTTTTTTTGGTTGGTAGGCTATTAATTATTGCCTCAATTTCAGAGCCTGCTATTGGTCTATTCAGGGATTCAACTTCTTCCTGGTTTAGTCTTGGAAGAGTGTAAGTGTCCAGGAAATTATTCATTTCTTCTAGATTTTCTAGTTTATTTGCATAGAGGTGTTTATAGTATTCTCTGATGGTAGTTTGTATTTCTGTGGGGTCGGTGGTGATATCCCCTTTATGATTTTTAATTGCGTCGATTATGATACTTCTCTCTTTTCGCCTTATTAGTCTTGCTAGTGGTCTGTCAATTTTGTTGATCTTTTCAAAAAACCAACTCCTGGATTCATTGATTTTTTGGAGGGTTTTTTGTGTCTCTATCTCCTTCAGTTCTGCTCTGATCTTAGTTATTTCTTGCCTTCTGCTAGCTTTTGAATGTGTTTGCTTTTGCTTCTCCAGTTCTTTTAATTGTGATGTTAGGGTGTCAATTTTAGATCTTTCCTGCTTTCTCTTGTGGGCATTTAGTGCTATAAATTTCCCTCTACACACTGCTTTAAATGTGTCCTAGAGATTCTGGTATGTTGTATCTTTGTTCTCATTGGTTTCAAAGAACATCTTTATTTCTGCCTTCATTTCGTTACGTACCCAGTAGTCATTCAGGAGCAGGTTGTTCAGTTTCCATGTAGTTGAGCGGTTTTGATTGAGTTTCTTAGTCCTGAGTTCTAGTTTGATTGCACTGTGGTCTGAGAGACAGTTTGTTATAATTTCTGTTCTTGTACATTTGCTGAGGAGTGCTTTACTTCCAATTACGTGGTCAATTTTGGAGTAAGTACGATGTGGTGCTGAGAAGAATGTATATTCTGTTGATTTGGGGTGGAGAGTTCTATAGATGTCTATTAGGTCTGCTTGCTGCAGAGATGAGTTCAGTTCCTGGATATCCTTGTTAACTTTCTGTCTCGTTGATCTGTCTAATGTTGACAGTGGAGTGTTGAAGTCTCCCATTATTATTGTATGGGAGTCTAAGTCTCTTTGTAAGTCTCTAAGGACTTGCTTTATGAATCTGGGTGCTCCTGTATTGGGTGCATATATATTTAGGATAGTTAGCTCTTCCTGTTGAATTGATCCCTTTACCATTATGTAATGGCCTTCTTTGTCTCTTTTGATCTTTGATGGTTTAAAGTCTGTTTTATCAGAGACTAGTATTGCAACCCCTGCTTTTTTTTGTTCTCCATTTGCTTGGTAAATCTTCCTCCATCCCTTTATTTTGAGCCTATGTATGTCTCTGCGTGTGAGATGGGTCTCCTGAATACAGCAGACTGATGGGTCTTGACTCTTTATCCAGTTTGCCAGTCTATGTCTTTTAATTGGAGCATTTAGTCCATTTACATTTAAGGTTAATATTGTTATGTGTGAACTTGATCCTGCCATTATGATATTAACTGGTTATTTTGCTTGTTAGTTGATGCAGTTTCTTCCTAGCCTCGATGGTCTTTACATTTTGGCATGTTTTTGCAATGGCTGGTACCGGTTGTTCCTTTCCATGTTTAGTGCTTCCTTCAGGGTCTCTTGTAAGGCAGGCCTAGTGGTGACAAAATCTCTAAGCATTTGCTTATCTGTAAAGGATTTTATTTCTCCTTCACTTATGAAACTTAGTTTGGCTGGATATGAAATTCTGGGTTTAAAATTCTTTTCTTTAAGAAAGTATACATATGTAACAAACCTGCACGTTATGCACATGTACCCTACAACTTAAAGTATAATAATAATAATAATAATAAAAAAAGAAACAATGAAACAATAAATGAAAAAAAAAAAAATCAGAATCTAAAAAAAAAAAAAAAAAAAAAAAAGAATGTTGAATATTGGCCCCCACTCTCTTCTGGCTTGTAGAGTTTCTGCCGAGAGATCTGCTGTTAGTCTGATGGGCTTCCCTTTGTGGGTAACCCGACCTTTCTCTCTGGCTGCCCTTACGATTTTTTCCTTCATTTCAACTTTGGTGAATCTGGCAATTATGTGTCTTGGAGTTGCTCTTCTCGAGGAGTATCTTTGTGGCGTTCTCTGTATTTCCTGGATTTGAATGTTGGCCTGCCCTACTAGGTTGGGGAAGTTCTCCTGGATGATATCCTGAAGAGTGTTTTCCAACTTGGTTCCATCTTCCCCGTCACTTTCAGGCACCCCAATCAGACGTAGATTTGGTCTTTTTACATAATCCCATACTTCTTGCAGGCTTTGTTCATTTCTTTTTCTTCTTTTTTCTTTTGGTTTCTCTTCTCGCTTCATTTCATTCATTTGATCCTCAATCGCTGATACTCTTTCTTCCAGTTGATCGAGTCGGTTACTGAAGCTTGTGCATTTGTCACGTATTTCTCGTGTCATGGTTTTCATCTCTTTCATTTTGTTTATGACCTTCTCTGCATTAATTACTCTAGCCATCAATTCTTCCACTTTTTTTTCAAGATTTTTAGTTTCTTTGCGCTGGGTACGTAATTCCTCCTTTAGCTCTGAGAAGTTTGATGGACTGAAGCCTTCTTCTCTCATCTCGTCGAAGTCATTCTCCGTCCAGCTTTGATCCGTTGCTGGCGATGAGCTGCGCTCCTTTGCCCGGGGAGATGCGCTCTTATTTTTGGAATTTCCAGCTTTTCTGCCCTGCTTTTTCCCCATCTTTGTGGTTTTATCTGCCTCTGGTCTTTGATGATGGTGATGTACTGATGGGGTTTTGGTGTAGGTGTCCTTCCTGTTTGATAGTTTTCCTTCTAACAGTCAGGACCCTCAGCTGTAGGTCTGTTGGAGATTGCTTGAGGTCCACTCCAGACCCTGTTTGCCTGGGTATCAGAAGCAGAGGCTGCAGAAGATAGAATATTTCTGAACAGCGAGTGTACCTGTCTGATTCTTGCTTTGGAAGCTTCCTCTCAGGGGTGTACTCCACCCTGTGAGGTGTGGGGTGTCAGACTGCCCCTAGTGGGGGATGTCTCCCAGTTAGGCTACTCAGGGGTCAGGGACCCACTTGAGCAGGGAGTCTGTCCCTTCTCAGATCTCAACCTCCGTGTTGGGAGATCCACTGCTCTCTTCAAAGCTGTCAGACAGAGTCGTTTGCGTCTGCAGAGGTTTCTGCTGTTTTTGTTATTTTTACTGTGCCCTGTCCCCAGAGGTGGAGTCTACAGAGACAAGCAGGTTTCCTTGAGCTGCTGTGAGCTCCACCCAGTTCGAGCTTCTCAGCAGCTTTGTTTACCTACTTAAGCCTCAGCAATGGCGGGCGCCCCTCCCCCAGCCTCGTTGCTGCTTGCCGCCATATTGCAGACTGCTGTGCTAGCAATGAGGGAGGCTCCGTGGGCGTGGGACCCTCCCGGCCAGGTGTGGGATATGATCTCCTGGTGTGCCTGATTGCTTAAAGCGCAGTATTGGGGTGGGAGTTACCCGATTTTCCAGGTGTTGTGTGTCTCAGTTCCCCTGGCTAGGAAAAGGGATTCCCTTCCCCATTGCGCTTCCCAGGTGAGGCGATGCCTCGCCCTGCTTCAGCTCTCGCTGGTCAGGCTGCAGCAGCTGACCAGCACCGATCGTCTGGCACTCCCCAGTGAGATGAACCCAGTACCTCAGTTGAAAATGCAGAAATCACCGGTCTTCTGTGTCGCTCGCGCTGGGAGTTGGAGACTGGAGCTGTTCCTATTCGGCCATCTTGCTCCCCCCCCTCGGTACAATGTACATTAATCAGGTGATGGTTGCACTAAAAACTCAGACTTTACCACGATGCAAAATGTTCATGTAACACAACTGCACTTGTACCCCTTAAATGCATAGAACATTTTTTAAACAAGATATAGCAGGTCAATTTTGTCCATACGATTGAATGTTGGATAAAATTTGAGTAGATGTTGTTCAAGAAGAATAAAAATGTCTTGGAGGACAGTAACCAGTGGAATGACCTTTTCAATTTTATCTAGCACACATTGTTCAATTTATACTGTACCATTCTCTCAGTGACAACTTCAGAGATTTTCTCAAAGCCCTGACACTCACTTAATATGACCGTAAGCCATAAATCAAGTAGCCTTCTTAGATGAATATAAACATAATGTTTGTGAAAGAAAAAGAAAGAGTAGGATGAAAGAAGGAGACCATAAAAAATGGAACTCATAGAAATTGATATCAAGGCATCTTAATTTATCATTTTTGTAGCAGCTAAGCATAAACGTAAAGCCAAAAGTCTTATATAGTAAGTAAATTATGAAGAAAAGAAGGCTGTTAGACCAAAAGAGCAGAATATGTATGTTCCATATGATTAAGTTAGCTTGAAGACAATATTAAAGATGAAATTTCATTTGATTGCATTATTCATTTTCATAGCGATTCCTTTATTCCAACAGGAGTGTTTCACTACTAATCATAATAAGAATGAAATCTTATAGTTTAAACTCTCCAAATATTTACTCAAAAGCATAATTAGATATACTATCATTCATTATCTGTGTAAAAATAAGTATTTGTAATCCCTAATCATTTTCTGGATGTGTGATTTAATCTTTTCCCCATAAACCAGGTCAACATTGAGAGCCTCTGTTCAAAACATTTTACAATCTTGTTACTGTATTGTCAAGAGGCAGACAGTGATTTCACAGCTGAACTTGCCGGAGTCCTACAAGGTTTCACCTACAGAATCAAGGAGCCTACTTTTGTAACCTACTCTTTCTTTCCCACAAAGCTTGAGTGATTGCACGTCTGAGATTATTAAGGAATTCCAGCAGATGTGCATGACAGTGCTATTTATCTCAGACAGTTCTTTCAGAAATGCAATGAAGTTATTACTAGAATTTTGCACAACATAACCTTAATCTACCATTTTCCAATAGTTACCCTTTATATCATTGTTTGGCTTTTAAAAAGCTATTAAATGTATAACCAAAAATATAGGTTAAAGCTACACAAGTTTTCAAGTAATGATAAGCCTTTAGAAGCATAGAGATGTAAGTTTATTGTATCATGAAAAATGTACGTTTATTTTTAACAAAACAGTTTTCTTTTCATTTCTACTTTTTTAACAAAATAGATTTGTTTTTACTTGGATTTCTGTATTGTATTCACTAGATGGCAGAGTAAGCAAGTCAAAACATTATAAAATAGAGTTATAACAAACCTCTCTTGAAATCCTGAGAGAATAAGGATTGTTGTGGCCCAGGATAATCAGGGAATGCTTCAGAGATGAAGCAAACGTTGTGTACAAATGGCATATGTCCTTTCCAGACCAAGGCTTATAAGAAGCATCTCTGCCTCCTTCATGTTCTGTCCTTCACTCTCTGCCAGGTGGATGCAGAGGACTTCAGGTCCTAAGAGATGGAATAACCACGAATGGGGAAGTTTGGATAACATGTCTAAAGAAATCCACCTGCTAACAGGATTGTTAAGAGAGCAAGATATAATCTTTCATTATGTTAAACCCCTAAAGTGTTGGAGGTTATTCACTAAACCAGTTTGCATATTTCTAACAAAAATGCTTAATGTTGATTTTCTTTATTTCACTTGAAAAGAATATAAGTTTATTTCCCCTTATTTTAGATGTTACATTATTTATCGAACATCTGCCTATGAGTCCTGGGCATAACAAATAACACTTTTGTTCTTACCAAAATACAAGGGTGTAACTTCTCTTTCCGTATACATAAGACTTCTTATATTATCATCCTTAGTTTTCTTATTCATTTATAATTTATGAAGTATTTACTGAGATTATACAAGCTTCAGAACCTGTTTTCATTCCTGTCTTGATGGTTAAGATTTACAGCATATTGCTGGTAAGAAACAATTCTGGCTGCTAGATCCCTCCTTCCCTATTTCGATCACTTTAACCCCACGATTATCTATCAATGGCTGTAAAGGCATATCTTCATCAAATCTTCCAATAAGCCTCTCATATATGTAAAAGAAGGATATTTTACATGTTAATTCTTATATTTAAATTTGAAGGAATTTTACTAGTATGCTTTGCTTTAATTTTTACATCAGATGTAATCATTCTATTTAAATGTGGAAATTATACTGTTAAAGGCTAGAAAAATATGGAAATTCCCATCTACAAGTGTCAGTGACATCCACTCCCTTCTTCATTTGCAATTAATTCTGTTTGGTTGGTTGGTTGGTTGGTTGGTTGGTTGGTTGGTTGGTTTTTGAGACGGAGTTTTGCTCTTGTCGCCCAGGCTGGAGTGCAATGGCGCAATGTTGGCTGACTGCAACCTCCACCTCCTGGGTTCAAGTGATTTTCCTGCCTCTGCTTCCTGAGTAGCTGGGATTACCAAGGCTAGCTAATTATTTTATTTTATTTTATTTTTTGTATTTTAATAGAGACGGGGTTTCACCATGTTGGCCAGGTTGATCTCATACTCCTGACCTCAGGTGATCCACCTGCCTCAGCCTCCCAAAGTGCTAGGAATACACCCATGAACTATTGCACCCAGCCAACTATTAATTCTTACTGGAAATTTTGCTTGCATATAGGGAAATTGGCTATAGGTGTTGCTGTACAAAAACATGTTTATCACCTAACACAAGGCCTGCCTGTATGCAATCCTTCAGTCCAGCATTTTATGAAGAATCACAATTCAGATAGATGCCAGAATGCAAAATTTCTGTGCAAAGATTTTCTCCGTTACACTTTTTCTATTGGTCTCTTTGCCAACATGTAGCTAATATATTAAACTGGGTCTTTTACTCTTGAGACAAGACTGGTCTGGATGCTCTCACATTGTACATGAATGGGCCCTGAATCCTCTAAGGGGATTCACACATCTTGGTTATTTTACTCTAGGAATGTCTGTTGAAGTTTGGGTTTTGGACATCTCTGGGGAAATGGACAAGTGCTGGATGAGATATTTCAGACAGGTGGAATCTTACATTGCACAATGAAGTAGAAGCTGATTCCATACTCTAGTCTTAAAATGTATCCTGTGTTCTTCCGAAAATGTTATCTTGCCTCAAAGCACAATATTTTCTGTCTCAAAATGTTAAGATAGATCTGCAGCAAAGGGTTTAGATATAGACAGTGCATGAAATGTAAGTGAAAATAAGATTTTAAGATACCCCCATGCATGAAGCATTTCTACTTTAACTTCATCATTTTTCGGAAACTTTTTAGCAATTTCAAATAAGTAAAACTGTAAATTGTACTCATTAAACCAGAAATCTTATAGAAGATGAACAAACACAATTTTTAGAAATATGTACATTAACACATTAAAATATGTTAAATATACACATATAATAATAAGATAGAATATATGATAGAAGGCCTATATTTTGGTGGTGGAATTGAGAAAGGTAGATGGAAAAAAACAAAAGCGACATTAATTAATTACTATGTAATCATAATCTTGTTATTTATCATATATCCTCTTATTTAATGCTGAAAACATCTCTAAGATAGTTCTTATTACCGACAAATTTATGAAATGGATGAGAAAATAAGGTACCATAAATAAAAGTCAGAAAAATAAAACATTAAGGAGTCAGACCTACACAGACTAAGATATACAATGAAACAAGAGACTCTAAGAATTGACTGACGGATCTGGAGGAAAAGAAAGCAAAACACTTCTAGGAATAAAGAATGATAAACTGAATGAATGGGTTAAACAATACATTGGACATTTTACAAAAGAAGAAACAAAGATAGGTACTAAAATATGAAAAGATATTCAGTTTTGTTAGATATCAGGGGAATGTAAATTTAACCTAGTGAGACACATTTTAATATGTATCAGGTTGACATAATTTCATAGTCAGACAACATTAAGTTAATTAATACAGAACAATAAGTGACCCTCCTACATACCAGTGAGAATGAAAACTGGCCTGTCAACTTTGGAAAATAATTTGATATTATGTAGTTATTTACAACACAGACACACCATCTTACCCAGGAATTAAACACTTGGATATATGCCAGAGGAGAGTTTTGCATATGCATATCAATAAATATGTAAGAATGTTCAAAATAGTCTTATTTGTAACAAACACTGGAAACAATCCAGTTGTCTGTCAATACTGGAATGCTTAATTAAATTGAGGTATATTTGTTTAATTCAAAGTAGATCAACATTCTTAAGTATAATTTGAAGTAAAAACAAAATTACATAAAAACATATACTATGATACTATTTATAAGATTCAAAAACAAAATAGAGGCTGGGGATGCTGCTAAATGGCCTATAATTCAGAGGACAGACCTTCACAACACGTTTTAGGCCTAAATATTAATAGTGGCAAGATTGAGAAACTTTTTCTAAAGAAAAGTGAAAGCATAATTAATACCAATTTTAGGAAAATTTTTAAATATGGAATTAGCATTATTGATTTTTCCCTTTTGATTTTTCCTTTTACTAACACTGTCTTTATTTAAAATGTTGATATCTTTTTCATTATTGATTTCTAAGTTGATTTGAATTATTTTAACATATTGCATTAAAATATTATTTATTCTGATTCCTGAGTTTTTGGCACCCCCTTAAGGTTTGGGGCCTGAGAGTGAGCTTCCCTGGCCTCACTGCAGGTTCAGCCTTAGGGAAGGAGTGCAGGTAGAAGGACAGAAGGGGATAGAGAGCTCCAAAAATATGGATATTCTATTTCTTAATCTGGGGTATAGATACAGGTGGGGTTCACTTTATTATTTTTTATTAATCTGTCCATACAGCTAATATACAGTCTTTATATATACCATTAAAACTAAAATGAATTCAAAAGATCAATTAACTATGGTTAACTTACATGTTCTAAATTTATATTGTGTATCAACTATTAGATATCTGCTGTCTAGTATTAAATAGTATACCCATATCACCTATGATTTTTGATTGGGTCAATATTAAGAGAATACTAAAAATTCATATAATGATGTTTCTCCTATAAATCCACAAAAGTTGTAGAGACTTATAAAATTTATTCTAACACCTAACTTACTTCTGTTCACAATAGAGCTCTCTTGAATTTTTTGATAGTGTTGGAAATATACAGAATACATTCACTTCAACTGTGGTTTCCTATTTCCCGAATCCTGAAAAGCAGTGATTTGACATGCAAGTGCAACACTTCTATCTCTTTCTATTTCAATAGCAAAATTCTCCAACACTCTGTTCATTAGAGGGATAGGAGTCTTTCATATATTCGATTTCTGTCTTCCATGGGGATGTTCACTCTAGTGGTAGCTTTCAATTCATTCCTCCACTAGTCAAAAAATGAAAATCCAGAACATATTCAATATATGGTTTTTCCTCTTTATTGTTATTGGCCTGCAACTGTAATCCTGCAATTAGGACAGTGCTGATTACAATATAGTGTAGAATTGTTTCATTGTCATTTACTTGACTCTCTTGTTCCTTATTTCAATTAAGTGCTCAACTGGCACTGAAACTAGCTTTCCACCAGATTTTACTTTGCTTTACCCCAAATTTCTACAGAAGTTGTATTTACTTGTGAAACATGCTAAAATGATTTAGATTTAAGTTACACTTTGTTATTGGCACATCTAGCATAGGCATTACATTTTACTGGTCTCTTCCAGGCCAACACATACGCACAGGTACAAACACACAAACACACACATTACACAGAGACTAGCCTCTGAGACCTGAAAGAAAATTAGAAACCCAACCCAGCCTCCCCCTCCTCCAAAGCTCTAAGCAAGTTAATGAGTGGTTTGTACTCCCAAAGCTCAGATCTTGAAAAAGGGATGTGAACAGAAGGCAAGTATATTTGTGTTAACCTTTTCTTAGCATAGTACACATTTAAAATTGATCACAGAATTCTTTCCATTTAGCTATGAAAAGAGTATCAAAATATTCGACTGTAGGAGACCACCACCAATATATCTGAGTTAGTACTTGAGATGAGATTAATGCCTTCTCTGTCCAAGAGGAAAAGGTGAAATTTAATTCAACTAAACAGTATAAAGCTCCTTGTCAGATTAAGGTCACATCTTCATAGTAGTCACGATGTAAGAAATTCAACCACATGTATATAATAATGGACTATCATGTGCCCAGGTCTTTGGGAGTTAACCAACACAGGTCTCCATTTAGGAAGGAGATGAAAGGGGAATAATGATTGTGAGAAAGCCTGTGCTTAAGAAAGTGGAGCAGCTTAAGGAGTTTTCAAAATGCTCCATTGGCCCTTGAAATCTTATTTAGCGGGCAATGGGTTTGAAAACCTGACTCTTGGATGCTTATGTTTAAAGGCCTATGACATAACACACACAAAACCTGTGGTAATTTTTTTTCAGGGGGGTTAGTTCTATTT
This sequence comes from Macaca nemestrina, assembly GCF_043159975.1. NCBI lineage: Eukaryota > Metazoa > Chordata > Mammalia > Primates > Cercopithecidae > Macaca > Macaca nemestrina. The sequence goes on from NC_092138.1 coordinate 39,919,485, forward strand.
TTCTGTTAATATAACATAAATTTAGTGATTGAGGTGACACATTTATTAAGTAGATTCTATTCTGGCCAGAAACTATTTGATTTTTACTAATAAAGAAGAAAAACTGAGAGAGCTACTGCTTTTGGAAACAGTCTTTGCATAGGCTTCTGGATATTCTTTCTTATGTATAGGGTCTTGGTAAAGGCAGACTTAAAAATACAAATAATGTAACAGATATTAAAAACAAGCAAGCACACAAACAAATAAAAAATCCAAACAGTAAACTAAGTTTTCTCTGTATCTATCTCACCTGTACCTACATTTTCTTACTTTTCACCACCCAAGAGGTTTGAAAGAAATTGTTTAATTACCTTTAATTTTTAAATTTAGTTTTTAGAATAAAATATTTTAAAGTGCAATATGTATCTTATGGGAGCTGTGTTACTTTTGTCACCTCAAAATTTTTAGGCTTTAGTATTTTAATTAGGCAGTGAATTTGATAAACCTTACTCAACATAAATGTCATCTTCTAGTGGTTTTTATGAGCAAAGTCACCTACTACCTTTCCCTCTAAGAGATACAGTGTATACAACCTTGGATTGGAGTGAATTAGAAATGAGAATAAGAAAAAGATACCATAATATGTAGTCTGAATCCATTTACAAAATAATTAGACAGAATATTCTGTTAATAGGAATAAAGAAATATCTGGTATAATGTTCACCAAATGCACTGGACATTTATAAACAGGGAGCCTTGGTCTTGGTAATTTATAACATTCTACGTGTTGTTCCTATGTTGTTTGAATTGTTCATAATAGTCATATATTTATTATAAAAATGGTTAAGGTTGTTACTATGATGCAAAATAAAATGTGCATATAAAACAAGTCTTGAAGTTAAATACATATGGCAAGAATACTGCATTTGACATATTTAACTATATACAGAGAGAAAATTAAAAGTAAGAAGAAAAAAATGTTGCTTCATTTTGTTTACCCACTAACATTGCACTAATAACAAACTGAGGTACCACTTGAAAGTTAAAAACCCAAATTCAAAGCTGTGCCACAAGCTGTAACTACTTAATCAAAGGTATATCCAGAAAATAATAAATTAGAAAGAAGTGAAGGGAGGTCTGATAGACATCTTCATTTATCTCTCAGGTGAAAAAAGAAATGAAGAAGTGTAAGAAAACCTATATATATATTCTCCAAAAGAACACTTCAATAAATCAAACCCTCAACAGCATGTAAAGGTTTATAGTTAAGGTAATTTAAGGAAAGAGGTATTTCAAACCATCTATCCCAATTTTGCTGCAAATTCTCTAAGCATTAGATTATGAGTTCTTATAGGTAAATATTGCTTCACACCTGCTCTTACAAAATTTGCCTTGGGCATGAGTCTGTCAAGATTCTTTTTCCAGCCTGAGATTTGGGAGTTAATTTCTATTCATGCTGAAATCACTGGCATTAATTGCATTTACCCCCTTCTGATTTACCAGCAAATAAATGTAATTTAAATTCCAGGAGAAATGAGAGGCCCATTTGTGTAGAGTTAACTCCTTCAGGGTAAAAAGTTGGGGAGAAAGGTCCCAGTAAATTGGATAGCAAAGCTTTTGATAAAGGTTTCCTTAAATTGGTTCTGGATTTACTATTAAATAATTTTTTTAAAAAATTTATTTTTTAAAGAACTTTAATCCTCTATTTTTTTCATACATAAAAATCACAAGTAATTTCAAATCTCTTTTTAACTAGCAAGAGCTTAATATCCTTACAACATTGTTTAAATATATTGTTAAATTGACTTAAAATTATATTTCACTACCCTTGTTTTACTATTTTGTGGCTGTTAGCCACACAGAAGTAACAAAATAATGAACAAAACCAGAAAGATTCAATTCATAAATACAAAAATGAGTAATTTGTATGTAGCAAAAGACCTATATATTTATATACAATCTGGATAGGAGTATGATCTAAGTGTTCTATAATTTAATAAAATGAAGAAATTAAAAATATAAAAATCAAAATTATAACAAGAAGGTTTATACACACAGAATAACTGGTTGGAAAATAATTTTACATATTCTATACCTATTAACATGTTTATCTTAAATAGTATCTCAGTTTAAATGAAAAAGACTAGCATTAAAATTTTTTAAATATCACTTTTAAAATTCTTTTCATTTGTAAATGTAGTGAATGATAAATTGCAGTATAACACAAAGGAATATTAACATAATCTAAGTTTTTAAAATGATGATAAATTACTAACATTTATACTTACTATGTCACAGTCTTACATATGTTAATTATACAAGCTTTCACTGCAATCCTAGAAACTATTCACTGAGTTTATGCCCATTTCATAGATTCAGAATCTGAGAATCAAATACTTTAAGCCACTCATGCAAGTTTACATAGTAATTGATGGAACCAAAAAGAATACCCAGGCAAGTATAACTCTAGAGTCCAGTTGTTTTCCATTAGGCTATACTCGTGAAAGTTAAACAGTGAAAACATTTTGTATCAAATGATTAATAAATTACAAGCTGTCATTACAAACTAAAAAAATTAATCGACAGCTGTCCTGTTATAATTATTTTAAAATTTATATTAAAATAATACATCTTGCACCTGCCTAAGAGACATAAAATAGGCTAAAACTTCATAGGAACAGGAATGGTGCATTGTAAAAAATATACATTTTTATATTATTATAAAATATATATTGCATATGCTATCATACATAATATCTATTATATATGTGTTTGTATATATCCACATGCTATTATCTGATATGAGGAGTTTTCCTTTGGTAAATATAAATGACATTAAATTCATGCAGTTTTGAAGTGTGAGACTCAGGCTTGGGAGATATGAGAAGGGAGAAAGCTAAAGGGCACAAGGAAGCAATGGACAAAAATAAATAAATAAAGCAAAGAAATAAATATATTAAGAAATAAAAACAAAATGGTATACAGAAGGTCACTGTGAATAGCAGGAAGAATCCCCAGAGGAAGAAGGGTTTTACTAGCTGTTTGAGATGCTGTTTTCTTTTCTTCCATACAGTTTCAGTAAGATGTATAAGCCTATGTTATCATACAGTCCATCCTCACCGGGAAAAGAGGTTGGTGAAATATTTCCCTATCAATGTCTTCCTACATAGAACATAAACACGCAAGGCTGAAAAGTATTTTCCTTTTGTTATTGTCTCCAGTCGTTGGTGTGCAGAAATAAATCACAGAATTTGGGTACTGAATGGGAGCTCAGATACAAGCATATTCACGCCCACGTGCACACACACATATACACACACACAGACACACACTTATGCATACTCAATATAATTTTTATATAATGCAGAAAAACTTAGACTAAAATCTAAACAACATGGATTCTAAAACTATCCTTTTTCCTAAGAGATTTTTTAAGCTTCCAATTTTCATTTATATCGTCAATAAAAATGTATATATTGAACACAACAATTTTTAAGGTTCTCTGCAGATGTGAAATAGTAATATAAAATTTATTATTTATCCACTATTCCTTAGAGTCCCTGAGCCAATAGGAATGTATTTATTTTTATGAATACATTAAAAATAATACTGCATACAATGTCTTTATACTAGAGTTGAGGGATTTCTCCCTTCTGGTGTGTATAAATAGATGCATTTTTAAGAAGCATTAAGCACATCTACAATTTTTTTACCAATGTTTCTCACTTTTAAAATACAATGTATAGCAACTAAATTATTAAACTAGTGTTCATAACTAAAATTTTTTTTTTCCATCTCACTTCTTACCAGCTATATCATTATAATACGAGCACTTGTGAATGCAAACATTGAGTAGTAGACCGTAAATGCTTTGCATTACCTTGATCTAAAAATGGTATTTTTATAATTATTAAACTTGAAACAAATCTTATAGCAAACACAATTAGATAGGCTAACAACATTGCTCTTCAGCAGACCAAACTTGTTAGTTATATCAGAAATAGAAAACTGTGAGAAAAAAAAAAAAATGCCAGCAAAACTTTCAGGTTACAGAAGTGTAAATTACCCATTATCACAATGTATAAAGTCACAGTTTGCAAAATTGTCTAGTTTTCATTTATTACTGAAATTGAAAGTTTTCAGAGTTGAATAGATGAAAATATATTTGTATAAAATTATTTTTAACTCAGATTTTTTCCTCTCATCTGTGACAACTTTTCCTGCTGTGAGAGTTCATATTTCATGCAAGAATAGTCTTATATAGAGGTATCCACTACAGTTGTTTGCTCTGTTCATCTGTTGCTTTTTAAGGAAAATACAATAACCATGAATCTGTGTAAAAGAGAAAATAAATAGAATTTGACCACTGTTTCTTAAACAAAAACAAACCAAGCAATACTTTGGGTCAACTTTACCTCAGTTTTCTAAACATTCTTAATAGCATTCTATGTCTTTATTGTCAGTTCTCATTTTTAATTCCACCAAACTGGCTGTCAAGCCATATTATGCAGTGACTTAATATGAGTGGACATTTGAAAACATCTTACAATGTAGAATATATTTTTCCTATTCACTATTATGTACCATCCTTACCAATAATGTATAAATATCCTTAACTTATTCGGGAGTAGCCCAGGCAACAGAAACCCTAAATGCTCATAGAGGTAAACCATCAGTGGCTCATCGAGGTAAATACAGACATGAGCCTAAAAAGCCATGATCAAATGATTATGCAATTCCTAATGGGTATTTTTCTTAAGTATATGAAAATAGGTAGTAATTTTGGGATCTGAAATGACAATATAACAATTTTGGAAAGAAAGAAAAGGAAGGATACTTACTCCATTCCACTAGATTCTTATTAACCAAAGCTTTGGAAAATCTCAAAGAAATATGAAAATGTGTTGCGTGTCTCTGTTTGTGTTTGGTGGAGGGCAGTGGTAGTGGGGTCAGAAGAGGTGTTGCAGTTCTATGTCAAGCCAGAGGGAAAGAAGTAAAAGACAGAGAATGAAGAGTAAAAATTAGCAACAATTTTAGAAAATAAAGAGGCTGATTTTCTTAAAAATTTTCATCCTCTCTTTTTGTTGTTTCTGCTCTATTCAATTACTTTCTTTTTGTTTTGTTCCTTCTTTTCCTCATGCATTTTCCTAATGTGTCTCTTCTCTTGCTAGTTTGTTTCTTTCTCCTCCTTCCCCTCTCTTTCCCTCTCCCCCTTCTCCCCTTCCTCTTCCTCCTTCTACTTCTGCTTCTTCTATACCTTTTACCGTATTTTCCATTGCCTTTGTCCGTTTTATGCCCTTGTCCTGGCACTAAACTTATACTAGATTGAAAGTCAGAACCTCCTGGTTTGCTTAAGTAGGATGTCCTGGTTATTAAAGTAGTTAGCCCAGCAGGATGCAGTGGCTCACACCTGTAATCCCAGTATTTTGGGAGGCTGAGGCAGGCGGATCACTTGAGGCCAGGAGTTCAGGACCAGTCTGGCCAACGTGGCCAAACCCTGTCTCTACTAAAAATAGGAAAAGTATCTGGGTGTGGTGGTGTGGGCCTGTCATCCCATCTACTCAAGAAGCTTAGGTGAGAGAATTGCTTGAACCTGGGATATGGAGGTTGCATTGAGCTGAGATCAGAATCATGCCACTGCACTCTAGCCTGGGTGACAGAATGAGATTCTGTATCAAATAATAATAATAATAATAATAATAATAATAATAAAATAGAGTAGTTAAAACACTGTATTCCTTTAAAACAAACAATAAAACCTCTGCGTAATAGAAGCAAAAGAAAATTGTAATTTATTTCTAATAATAGCTTCCATATACACAAAACATATTTTTGCAAATCCTGGAAAAGTGCTATAAGAAAAAAATAAACAACTTAATCCATACACACTATCCTTCATCACAGTAAATGCATACTTGTTTAGATTTTCCAATGGCTTTGTGTAGGCCAAAAACTTCTTACTGCAGAATTCTATTAGTAAATAGCATATGATTAGGTTGATCTGAAAATTATTGCAGGTTAAATCATCTATTCTAAAATAAAACAACAATAAGTGACAAATCTTCATATAATATTAAATCTATGAAGATAATTTTAGTTGCCTCTTGAGAATAATAACACCAATACAAATATTAAGAAGGATAATCATAGAATCCATCCTACTTGTTGAATGCTTACATTCAAACCATTGTGCAAACCACTCTATAAATTATCCTATTTAAAACAAGATAGTATTTACCCTAATAATATCTACCATATGAGACAGATATTACACATACATAGATTATTCGAATAGTTTATAAAATGTGCAGAGATTTGTATGTATTAGAATTATGTCAGATTAATTCTAGAACTTGCTGTTGTCTATTCTTAAATGGTGGAAAAAATGTTGATTTTTAAAACTCTACACGGTAGTACTTGTTTAAATTATCATATGATTTTTCTCTACTTAAACACTTAAGGTATTGTCAAAATTCTGCGATGCCTATCCTTTTGTGATATTTTAAAATCTGAAGTCATTTAACCATGTTTTTAAGTATAATGTTGATAGTTTTTTCTTAGAAAAAAATAATGTGCAGTTGACCCTTGAACATCATGGGTTTGAAATGCGCTGGTCCACTGACACATACATTTTCTTCCACCTCTGTCACCCCTGAGACAGGAAGACCAACTCTCCTGTTCCTCCTCCTGTTTAGCCAATTCAATATGAACATGAAGATGAAGACCTTTATGATGATCCACTTGTACTTAACAGCTAGTAAATATATTTTCTATTCCTTATGACTTTCTTAATAACATTTTCTTTTCTTTGGCCTATCTTATTGTAAGAATACAGTACATAATACTGATTACATACAAAATATGTGTTAATTAACTGTTTATGTTATCAGTAAGGCTTCCAGTCAAATGTAGGCTGTTAATAGTTAAGCTTTTGGGGAATCAAAAGTTATACATAGATTTCTGACTCTATGAGGGACAGCACTTCTAACCTCCACATTGTTCAGAGGTCAGCTATGTTGCTGTTCTATAACATTAATCTATGGCACCATTTCATAAAATTTTTACTTAAAATTTGTATTTTTATTATCAAAAGAGATGAATACAGTCATTTACAGTTGAATTTTAGTAGTTTATAATAAATAGACATTTGTATTTAAAAAATAGAATAATATTTAGATCTTATGGTTACTATAATTATAAATGTTAAGTATATTGATAAAGCAAAACAAACTATTTTATACAAGTCTGAAGTGCTAAACACCATAATCTGTTTCCTAAGTTTAATGTATGTAGCTTCTTAAGCAAGATAAAGGAGCTGATATTAATTAACAGTCCACTTATTTTATTTTCAGAGACATTAAACTAATCACAAGTTAGCTTGTGTTTCTAATGTAAGATCATAGAAGTGATATAAGGATGAAAAGTAGGCACTACTTTTATTGGCTAGACAATGGAGCATGAGAAAACTAAGTATCACCATGAACAGAAGCTGCTGTGGTGTGCTACCTGCTTATTTGGTTGGTTGCACTGAGACTTGATTCAATTCCTTGCCTTTCTCTTTTGCAAAAGTGTTGGAATATGCCAGTCTAGGAACAAGAAAAATCTGCTCTAAGAGGAACAACATCTTATTCATTAACTGTCATATCCATACTGTGGATACATGCCTCCATTGCAAGAACATTACTTAAGTATTAAATGAATCCCATAAATAATGCCATTTCCTTTTGAAGAGCTAACGGTCATGGTTCTCAATGAGAATGAATTAAGGTGGATTGGATTAAGAGATCTTAATTCATCAATACAGATCCAGTTAATTTAGCCAATGAGAGCAAACAAGAAAAGAAATGGGGCTTGAGAAGAATAACAACTTTATTGAGAACTTATTTTATTTTATGCCAGACCTTATGCTAAGCCCAGTGCATGGATCTTATTTAATTCCTACTGCAGTTTAAGGTTTGCACAATTTCCATTCAAGGCCTGCTACATAATGTGTAGATTCCAGAGCAAAATTAAGACATAGGACCTCAGCTGGGATGTGCAAGTCAATGTCCATTTTCCAGTGACCAGCCGCCCCAATGAATGGTGGATGCATGACTCCCAAAAAATTACAACTCCTGTTGGGATGCACTTAGTATCTGGATAAGGGTGGGTAAGAGACTTCTGTTGACTCACCTACTGAATGTACAGTGTGGCTACCAGCCAATGGATTGGATGGCCACAACTTAGCTCTGTTCCAAAATACTGTGGAGCTCATGTCCAATGCCTCCTTGCCCTGTGACCATGTCTATGTTCCCAATGAGAGTGGAGAACAGCAACGGAATATAGGCCTCCCTCCAGTTTCCTCCCCAGGTGGAGGGTGGCAACAACCACAGAAAAAGACAGAGAAAAAGAGGCTGAGCATGAAGGAGGCATCTGAGAAACTCTCCCAGATTCAGAGAGGCTGCGTGAGGTGAAGCAGTGCAGGAATGAGACTCCAAGCACTCAAAGCATACTCCATTTCCCAAAAAGCTCAACTTGCTACACAAGAATTTAAAGATAAAATCAATATGGGTTTCAAGATGAGAACCAAAGAGCATTAAATCCAAAGTACTAAGCTCTGGGCCCTATGTAACCATACTGTTCACTTGCCCATGAAGCTAGCCCTTTTCCCATTTTACAAATGATAACATTGCCCAAAGTCTGTTTGTGAGCATGAGATAAAATCTGTGTGTATGTGTTGTAGGAACTGACCAGGGAACAGGGATAGATCAATGGTTTAAACTCTCACTTACGTTTTTCTCCACTATGTCTAATTGCCTGTATATATTTACCACTCATTAAATTAATAGAAAATATTTTATAATATACTCCTTAATTTTCAACTATTTAGCAGGTAAATATAGAATTAGAACAAGAAATAGATACAGGGAATATAAAGTTTTATAGAGGACTAATGAAATATAAATATCCTTAGCAAAATTATCAAAACTCTGCCCCATCAACAATAGGTGATGACAACATCTGTACGTAATTTCATGTTCTCAACCTCAATATTGACTACCACACGAAAAATTTATAGAAAAAGTTATAAAATGGAAGCTAATATTGCAGCTTGTCAAAGCCACAGTATTTTTCATGTGGTCTTCATTTGTTCAGACTTGTTTACTATTACCATCATCTCTGGTCTAGTGTGAGAGGATGTGAAATTGCATGTTGAAAATTACTCTATATGAAAACGGTACGGGAAGTTGAGAGTTATAACTTCTACAAAGCCATTAAAATAATGAAAAGTCAAGAATGAAGTTGGATTAAAAACATACTGTAAAGGATTACACAAATACACAAATCAATGGTCAGGTATTCTTCAGAGAGGCATGGCAGAAATAATTTAAATAACTTCGACTGACTAATTCAACTTAAAAATATTATTATTTCCCATGAAACTTTACTATACAATCTCTCTGGGGTTCAGCTATCCAAGATTTGGCTCAAAAATCACTTTCCTTATTTGCATTGCCTGTTTTTCTCTACTTCCAGGCTAGATAAGGTGATCCTTCCCAATGTTGCCTTTAGTCCTGGGTGCATTTTTCATCCATCCTTAGCAAGTGATGCTGTAATTGTTCATAATGCTATATCTTACTTCTGATTCTCAGCAACTTCAGGAAAAACATAGATCTATGTATTTCATTTATTTGCTTGCTTGTTTTGTATCATCTGTGTTTATCAGTGTGTCCAGAAAATAGAAAACATTCCTTCAACACCGAATGAATGAAAGAGTGAATGAGAGAATGGGCCTATGTTTTCTACCTGAGACCAGAGTTACTATTTGCTCTGTCTGGCCCTACCTGGCTGAGGACTGGCAAGACATTTCCTTACACATCATCAGATCCTCACAATCTATAAATACTGAAAACTCTTTCAGTCATTCAGAAAGGCCTATAAATTGTTCATGTTAATATAACCACAGAAAGGTTAAAGTAAAAATTCTGGCTGTAATATAGGTGGTCACTTGTTATACATTTTAGGCCCATTATGATTAAATGAGAGTTTGGATACCTCAAAATTTAGTTACTTAAAACTTTTTTTATAAAGATAAAATATCCAAAGTTCTAGATACTTTGTTTTCAGATAAAATCTTGGAACACAACTCATTTAAAAGGAAGGGAAGAGATCTTTGCATCTGTAGAAATTACTGTACTGTAATGGGCTTATGTCCAACATTATACCTCAAGGAAGCTTTCCTGTTAATATTTGAATATTTTGTTTTCACATTTTGTTTGCTTAAGTCAATTAGAAAAGGCACATTTAACATTGAGAAGGTGTGTTCCCACATCCACCGGAATATTTTGTGCATTTTAAACACTTAGCATTAACCAGCCTTTCAGGTTAATATTGATTGCTATCTAGATAATAATGGACATTAGCCTATTGCTTGTCATAGAACTCTATCAACTATAATTAGCTCTAACCATAAAGCATGTGTTAGGTAGAAAGTGACTTTCCAAATGTAAGAAAATCCATTAGAGCTACCCCTAGAGCACAGTAAATATTTGCTATCAGCTACCTACTCCTCATGATTCTTGTAAAGGCATATTTTTTTCACCTGCTCTATTATCATTTCTGTATTTCTTTATGATAAAAAGAGGGTAATTTTTTAAAAAAGTAAAAGTAAATAAAGCTATTGATAGAATATACATATTCTATGTATAAATTACATATATATTACATAACATATAACAATTTCATATATTATATGTATACATATATGATATATAATTATAATATATATTATTCATATGTAACTTTATATAGATATAAAAGTTTATCTCCACTTATAGATATTTCTAAATTAAAATGCTGCTAGCTTTTCGTTAACATCAGAATATTTTCAAACTGTAATTGCAAAATAGTGTCTACTGTGGGAGTGTAAAAACACTAAATAAGGCATTGCTTCTTAATTCCTCAGTTGTTGGTATTTCAGAAGCACCAAGAACAAAGCTTGATATTTTGCAGGTATATGAGATCAACATCAGCCAGTTGTAAGCAATGACTGTGATATAAGAAATAAGACAGAGATCATTTTTAATTGCACTTCACAAGCTTATATTAAAGAACAATTATTACATATATAATTAATACACTGGTGTATATTTGGGAATGGCAAAGTGTTGTGTGCATGTGTAACACATTTCAATTCCCAGGTTAGGCTCTTGATGTTAATACCTTTCATGTATAAGCTGGTGCATTAGTCAGAGACCTCATTGATAATACTTTTGAGGTGAGGATAGTCAGTATATTCAGCATCAGCTGAATGTCAAAGATTGCCAGTCAATCATCAAATGATAGGAGAAAAGGTTGGAACAAATCCATCCCTTGCAGTCCTTGGAAAGAATCAGTCCTACCAACATCTTCATCTTTCACTTCCAGATTTCCAGAACTCTGAGACAATACATTGCTTTTGTGTAAGCCATTCCATTTATGGGACTTTGTTGTGGAAGCTGTAACAAACTAATATAATGTGTATCCTTGAGATCTCCCTGATCTTAGTCTTTTCTTACCAAAACAGCTGTCTATGTATCTGTGTATCTATCTGTCTACCTATGTATCTATGTATCTATCCATGTATCTACTTATGTATCTATGTATCTATGTATCTACCTATGTATGTATGTATGTATGTATGTATGTATGTATCTATCTATCTATCTATCTATCTATCTATCTATCTATCTATCTATTATCTATGTATTTATTTATCTAGCACAGAGATCAGGGAATGGTATTTGTGGTTCCTTGGTCCCTGAGGTTTACACCTGTTTTCCTTCTTTGTAATATGCCCTAAACACTAAGTGAAGCCACTTAGTCATTTCAGCTTTGAAACCCAAATTAAAATTTTGTGGTTGTTCTTGAAGTTTCATCCAATTTTTTTGTTTGTTCATCTTTGCTTTTGCTTTTAAGTTAAGGCACAGGACATAAAACCATTTTCAATATGCGTACCAACCTATAACAGAAGGTTTCAGTTCTCTACTATTGTTACTTATATGTATTTATTTACTTAAGTTATTACTTGTTTGGATCAGAGTGCTTCTAGTGTTTAAAGTTTGTTTTACATATTTATGTTAATAACTCTAGGCTGTCACATACATTGGCAGATTACTGAGAATCTTACCTACTTGAGATTCCTTTGGGTCTGTAATATGCTTATCAGGAGGGCTTGGGGCTGCTAGTCATCTACCTGACAAAATACTCCCCGGACTGGTCAAAAGGAAGACAGAGAACCTTGCCTGAAATGGAAAAGCTTCAAAATTCAAATCTGGTAAATCTTAAGGATTCCTATAAAGATAAATTATAAACCAGAAGTAACAGTTGACTCCGATTAGGCTTTCAAATTTTAATCAAGCGTGATGTAGAAATGTGTGGTTTCATATATGATGAAGATGGAAAAATATATGAAATAATGAAAAAGAGAAAGGAGGAAAAGAAAGAAAACTGATAGCACATGGAGGAGAGAGAGACTGTGAGGGGGTAAAGCACTCAGAGAACAAAGAAAAAAAATGGAAGAGTTTGCAGGAAGGGATAATATAGGTCACTTAAGTGGAAAAGAAGTGCAATGACCTAAAAACCAGTCGAGCTAAGTATAAAAGGACAACCTATTATCAGTCTGGTTGTAAATTTCTGGAAATTATTGTATACTCTCTGCTGATTAATTGGTGAGTTCTTGGACAGAGGAGTATTTGGGATGGGGGTGGAGGTGGAGGTGGGGTAGGGAGGAGACAGTGCACATACAGATGCATGTGTGAATCTGTGTGTTACTTCTTCTCTGTACCCTCAACACTTAGGCAATTTGCCTGGCAAATAGTAAGTGCTTAATAAATGCTTGTTGAATGAGTGATTTTTGGCTAGGCATTTATAGTTATTAACGTTGTGATAATTTGCAAATTATTGAAAGAAATGTTCTGCTGTGGTTTGGATATGGTTTGTTCCCACCAAAACTCATGTTTAAATGTGATTCCCAATATGGTGGTATTGGAAAGCAGGGTCCTGTGGAGGTATTTGGCAGGGCCCTGTGGAAGTGTATCCCTCATGAATATCTTAGTGACATTCTCTTTGTAGTGAATTCTCTTGCACTCTCCCAAGATTATATTAGTTCTCTTGGGAATGAATTAGAGAGGAGAGAGAGAGAGAGAGAGACAGAGAGAGAGAAAGTGTGTGTGTGTGTGTGTGTGTGTGTGTGTGTGTGTGTGTGTGTGTTGCACTCTGGCTGTTATAAAGCAAGGTTCCTCCTCCTGTCTGGTCCCTCTTCCCATGTGTCTGCTTCCCCTTTGATCTTCTATCATATTTTGCCCTAGCACAAAAGCCCTCACCAGAAGCTGAGCAGATGACAGTGCCATGCCCCTTAAACTTCTCAGCCTGCAGAACCTTGAGCTAAATACACTTTTTTTCCTTTAGAAGTTACTCAGGCTCAGGTATTCTGTTACAGCCACACAAAACAGACTATGACAGGTTCTTAATGAGATAACTGAAACGATCTACTAATCTAGAAATTATACTGTGCTCTAAAACACTAGTAAAAAGAGAATATGACAGTAGGGTTTGGATGAAGTCAAATCTCTGGATGCTTCCCACTTCCCTTTGAGTTTCCTAGAAACAGAGCTCTTGAGATACCTAAGGAAAGTCTGGCAGTGGAGTAAAGGAAGAGTACAACAAAGCATCAGTTCTACTAAATATCCTATTCAGGCCCTGCAGGTTTGCAAAATATGCTTCCAGCAGATGGCGTTTTGCATAGATAATAAAGATGTTTGCATCTCCAGAGTCTTGTAATTACCTTAAGAATTAAGAGAAGGAAAATAGAAAAGAAGAGGAGTAAATTCCTTCTGCTTCCCCTCCTTTTAAGCTCCATTATCATAATCTGTATCCCATTTCAATTTTCATTACTCTCGGAAGAGTACAACAAGCTGATAGGGAATGAGAGTCGTCTGGATTGGAAAGACAATTTAATTGCTCTTCTAAAAATGAAATTCAACTCACACGAAACAGGGCCAACCTTTTCCATTTGATCTTACAGCTCAAATGTCAACTATGCCATACGTTTTATGTGACTTGAAAGAACAAAAATGGAAACAAAGAGTTTAAACATTCCATTCTTCCTCACTATCATTTTATCCATTAAAAAAATGGAAAAACCCTCAGTGGCATTCAACAAACTTAAAACAAGCATCAGGAAAGTGTCAAGGTCTCCACAAACTACAGTAGCATATGTGAAGCTCCTGGACTGTTTTTAGTAAAATTTGTTGATGGTTTTGTGTATTAAATGACTGAAACCTTTCAGAATTCTGGCTTGCAAAGCACATGGAAAATAAATAGTGTGGCTACTGCTGGTGCACTCATTTGCATTTCAATGAAGATAATTCTGTTAGTTTCATAGAAATAATAGTGACTAAGGTCTAAGAAGGAAAGTGAGGGGCTTGGATGTATACAAAGGTTGCTAAAATTCTTTCTGCTTGCATACCAACATTTCAAATAATTTTCCCAGTAAGATAAGCTAGATCCTTCATTGTTTTGTGTTCTCTGAGACAGCATTATGGAAGCCTGAATAGGGCTAAAGAGGCGGATGTTTTGAATTTTCATCCAACAATTTTTTTCATAAAAAATAATTCTCTGCCAAAATTTCAAAGTCCAACAGCTTGAGATCTCTGTCTCTTTTCCTTTTTAGTTTCATCCATTTGAAAAAAAATCAGATTAAATAAAATATGAACATTTTTATTCAAGAAAGCCAAGTTATGAGCAATACCAAGAAATGAACAGATTTTTTTCATTATATTTTACTTGCCAATTAGAATCATGCTACTTGTAAAATCTACAGTTCGGTATACAGATATTATTAGTTCTGTCATAAATGGGAAGGAACATTGGGAAAGCTCAAGCTAATTTTTCAGATAATGAAAGATAAATTTTCATATTCAGCTTGGGAATTCATAAAACAGACAACATAATGCCCAGACTATTTTTAAATATCTAAATATTTAAGAAGACCATGATTTGAATCAATATATCATATCAAAAATGAGTAGCCCTAGAAAGAGGACTCAGGGGCAAATCAAAAGTTTTACCTTTAATTGGAATCACTGAAATACTGTCCATGTACATTCTTCTAATTTCCCTTTATTTTTGATAATCACACAGAATGAAAGCAGGATGATCACGCCTGTAATCCCAGCACTTCTGGAGGCCAAGGCAGGTGGTTCACCTTAGGTCAGGAATTCGAGACCAGCCTGGCCAACATGGTGAAACCCCGTGTCTACTAATAAAACAAAAAAATTAGCCAGGCATGTTGGCATACACCTGTAATCACAGCTTCTCAGGAGGCTGAGGCAGGAGAATCACTTGAACCTGGGAGGCGGAGAGCTGAGATAGTGCCATTGGACTCCAGCCTGGGTGACAATAGCAAAACTCCATCTCAAAAGTAAATATATAAATAAAATAGGAAGATGCCCTTCAATCTTAAAACAGCTTTCTTACAAAATCATGTTTTTAAACAGACCTATTAAGAACCCTAACAGAGATCTGCAGAACACATATTTTGTAAATTGATGGCTTTTACTGGCCCTAAAACACCCAAATTTTAATATTGTTTTTCCTTAACATACATATTGCCCTCAACTATCACATGACATATAATTTTATTTTAGTTCATTAATAACTAGAGAATTAAACCCTTAGAGGATAGGAAATGGAATTATCAAAGCAGTAAGAAATTTAACAACCAAAAATATAAAACAAGGAACAATTAAGAATTATTCAAGAAATTCCTGTGAAGAAATGAACATTTCTAGAAATACATTACCAAATTTCAAAGCTATAAATGTTGTTAAATAATAGTTTAAAATGTGTTTAACTTATTTAAATAAATAAATGATCAAAATCTTTAATTTTGCTTCTAATATCAAGATGAGGTTTGGTAGAGAATGAAGTGAATCCTGTTTATCCCACAACAATAATAAGAGCCAAACTGAAATATATTTTACTTACCACAACAGATTTCTAACTATATTTCGGGAGATTAAATAAGTTACTACAGAACTGAGTCAGCAATTCTTCTTATATATTACCTTTAATACATGTTTCTAATTTATGAAACAAGATTATAATAGTTACAGTTAGATCATTAAAATATTTTAATGAAACATACAATTATTATGTATGTTTATATATAAGAATATATATATATAAAAACAGCCTTAATCATTACACAATAATAGAAGTATATCTTTTGTACTGAGATCATCAATCATTTTAATTTTCTAGGCATCCCTTACTTTTTACCATTTCTATACCCTCTATTTTGTTTTAACAATTAACTTACCTCAATGGCAGAATGTTTAAATATTGTAAATGTTAATTTAATCAATTACAGATTATTAGTGAAGCATTTAGCTAAATGGATTACATTTTTCTTAAGAAGTCTCTGAATTTCCATAACCTTAATTTAGCAAAGCCACATAAAAGACAATGATAAATCCAGTGTGAAATCATGTAGGTATGCCAAAATATATCAGGACTACTTAAAAACAATCATCACTGTGTTCCATTTACTAAGGAAAATTCCGGTGTTGTGCATCAGAAAGACTCAGTACACTAAAGAGTACAGCTAGCTGCTCATGTCAGAAAGGGTGGAACCAGGAAGGCTATGGTATCCCACTTAACCACTAACCAGCACATATTGTGGATGGATTTAAATTAGAAGACACTTGGTGATATCACTTAAGCCTATTTCTGGACTCCTGCAGGAAAACAAATGCTGGCACAAAAGAAAACTGCCAAACACCAGCTGGTCTGGTAGTCAACATTTATGAGCTCTTGGCATTTCATAACATGTCTTATATGTGAGAAAATCCATTGTCATTAAACTCTTTTATCCATTCATGATCTCACTTTACAGATTATATAAGACAAAAGCATCCCAGTAAGTGGACACATGCTTAAGTATTTAATGAATGATTAAAATGAAATTTAAAAATGAAAATGACCTACAATAGGACCACTTAAAAGATAAATTGGGCAAGTCTAGTATTAGTAGACTGACTCGCATGTTTTCTCCTTTGTGTGAAACATAACCTTTGGTGTGTGAATTATTTTAGTGCATTCCAGAACCTCGGGGTCTATAGTTATTCTCATATACAGTGGTTCTTGGAACTGGGTGTGGAAAACTGTGATTTAATGTGGATTTACACTAGAAAACAGGATAATTTTCTGACCCTTGAAAATGGCCTTAAAGTCATTTTTCAAAAAGGGCCTTTTCAAAACTCTAGGGTTTTTTCCTACAACTAATTTTATGTCCTAACCTCTGACTGTCTGAGACATAGATATACCTGCACTCTACAGAGAATTCTAACCAGGAAGCTAAGTCATTGCCAAGGCCATTTAAGAGATTGAATTGGCTCAAGTTTCATGCAGATTTAATTCACAAATGGATCTGAATTTATTCTGCTTCTTGTTCTGTCTTTTGAGCTTGTTAAGTCATTCAGACCAGGGAAAAATTCTGGCATACTAAGAACGTTGAGAAAAGGCTTCTATCTTCACAGTTAGGCTTAAAATGGATGACTTCTGACAGGAATGCTTGGAATATAATCACTCACTTCTTTCCGTCAATTCCATGTTATCCCAAGGGTTTGTTCAACAGATGGACATAATTTGCATACTTGACTACCACAGTTTTCTTAATTGCATTTTCCCAGCACACTCTATTATATTTGCAGTATTAGATTTCCCTTATAATTTCACTTTGAAAAATATACACAACATATATTAAGTTATTATATTTTCTATATGTTGTATCATTCTGCAAAACCTAACACCTGGAAACTTTAGGCATTTAGGATATATTGAAAATCTATTACCACACTCTAAGCTCAACTATGACATCTCCCAAACTCATTCAATACCTCTATTTTGAAATAAGCCTTCATGTTTTAGTTAAAAATACTTCACAATATACTTGCATATTAGGATATTGCATAATCCAGTAACTATGTATAATATTTTAATATTTTAAGGTTATTTTTTGTTTAAAACTGACCACTAACCTGTAAAAAATACTTACATCATTAAGCATTAAAAACATCATTTTTTGGGGGGTGTGAAAAGATGAAAAGGTGACACACAGATAATTCTTAGAGCAGTGAGAATATTCTGTATGATACAATAATGTTAATACATGTCATTATACATTTGTCCAAATCCACACCAAGTATAATACCAAGAGTCAACCCTAATGTAAACTATGGTATTTGGATGATCATGATGGATTGATGCATCAGTTATGACAAATATGCCACTCTGGTGGGGGATGTTGATAATGGGTGAGGCTATGCATGGGTTGGTGAAGGAAATATTGGGAATCTTTGTACCATCCTCTCAATTTTGATGTGAATTTAAAGGTGCTCCAAAAAAAAAAAAAAAAAAAAACATAGTCTGAAAGAAAAGCCGCAATTCTGTTTAAACTCAGAAATAGAACACAGACTGCTGTTTACCATTTTCATTTTTAATGTTATATCATTGTTATGCTGAATTAATATCTTTATTCCTCATGACATGTGTGCATTTTTCAAGTCTGGTAGTTCTTCATTAACCCTAGGGAAGTTCCTGAAATTGTCACTGAAAGTTTCTTAAGGGATACATACCAATATGGAGAAGGAAGACTGTTGACAATGTATTCAGCAACATTTACTGCTTATTTGTTTAAAAATTTAAGCAAGCTTTCTAATTAATATTTCTCACTACTCAAAAGACACATGACATGAACAAAAGTTCTCCAAATTTTTAATTGCTTTAAGTGCCTAAGAGTGGCATCTCTTTCCTTGACCGTCCTCTTCCTAGGTCTTCCTAGGTCTGCAAATCTGTTGCAGCATTTCATTTCTGCCCCTGACATGGAACATGTTAAATGAAAAACAAAATCCAGAAGATAGTGAAGAGAAATAACATTGTCATTAAGGGGAACATGATGCAACATAGCATCACCATCATTGAGTCCATGTTGGACCAGATTTCATCATGCAAATTAGTACCTATTACAAAGACTTCCAAAGAGATAAAATCTTATCTTAAAAGCGATATTTCTGAAGAACTTCTGAGAGTTAAACATATTTTTAAAAAATAATTTGATTTTTAAAATATATTCAAAAATATGCATCCACAACACTGTTACCTATTAATTGCAGCAGCGGAACAGAGTTCCCATTTGGTTTCTTTTTTTAAAATCCTTTCTCTGATTCTCAAATGAAAACAACTGGTAATAGAGTCATTTTGTATTACTTCGCATGAGAGAGAGTTGTTTTAATGTTATTGTAAAAGCTGATCATACAAATTGGAGTCATTCTTGTCACACCTAGAGTAAAGGGCAGGAAGAAAAAGCACTCAGGGCACATAACATTGCTTCAATAATGTAATTCTCTTCAAGTCTGGCTGCTGAAACTGACTGTTGTAACAATCTAATAGCTACTGAGACAACCTACTATGACTCTACGACTAGCTTTCCCCACCACCATCATTCACCAATCAGAACTTGCCCATTCCTCAAAAACTTTACTAGTGCCAATGAATTTTCTTTCAGAACAATATGTAACATTTCTCCATGTTATCAAACTTCCAGCCTTCTCCTTGTTCTTTGGAAATACCAAAGATCATCCAGTCTGGGTATATGCTCCAAAATGCAATTCTTGCTTCCAGAATAAAACATTTAAAATTTAAAGAGTTGTCTCTATATTTTGACATTGACATTAGCTATCGAAAGCATATACTTTTCATTAAATGTATACAAATTCATCAGGATTCCCAAAGAGGCTAATTAACCTATATTCATGGGATTAATATGCAGATATAAAAATCCTAGCTAAAAATTGTAGAAAATAATATATAGCAAACTATGTTATGCCTAGAAATAATATTCTCCAAGCTCATTTTGCTAATTATGAGCTTTGAAGAAATGAAAGGTAGGATAATTGAATAATGTTTAAGGTGAAATGTAATTTTTATTTAAACTTTTTTTCTGGTGACTATTCACAGAAGCAGTACCACTTCCTAGGGGAGATTTTGCAAACCTGGGAGGCAGTGTGTTTTGCTTGTCAGATTGATTTAGGAAAATATGGGAATTTTAGTAGGTAAGGTCAGGACAGTCCCGCACATCAAAGAAGGCTTCCACGTCCAATATGGATTTGAATGTACTGCTGGGTAACAAGACGAAAAAACATCTCTTTGGAGTTACTTGAGTCTTAATCCTAACCCTGTTTTACATAAAACACAAAGCATTATGATATATTTTAAGTTATAGACTAAGTTTCCATGAAGCAATCTCTATCTAAATTCAAGAAAAATTAATCTTAAAAAAACTTTCCTTTAAATCAATAGTTGTTTTGCATTAGGCAAAGTCACATTACCTCCACAGGAATACTGCTGATGATTTTTGATAGAATTATACAATGAATGTGACTAAAATGATATAATAAATGTGATAAAATAAATCTGTATTTGTAGCTGACTCGTTAAAGGCATTCTATTTATAGGTGCAAAAAAAAAAAAAAAAGCCTATGATTACTTCATTAGGTCTTCATAGTAAGATTTCCCAAGCGAGCATTAACAAAATAAAAGAAATTTAATTATTTCATTGTAAATTACTCACCCTTTATTTCTGCTTTTCATTTTAAGTGGGGGATTTGTACTGATATGGTTGAACTTATACTTCATTTCCAGATAGTGAAAGGGAATTGCAAAATATATGTTAAAATAAAATGCATGAAGTCTAATAGGGTTGAGAACAGCTGTGATAGCAGAATAATAATAATGAGCATCTTATTATGCATATCATTGCTGAGAGCTTAGTGGTATGACACTATAGGAAATATGATAACTACTGAATCCAGAAAAGAAAAAGACAATAGTGATAATATTATGAATATGTGGAGTCTCACAAAATGATACCGCAATCTGAAGGCCTAAGAAGCAGCCTCAGAAGCAGTTTCTCTTTGATCTTCTCCTGCCCTCCTGCCTCTTGCCCCTCAGTCTCCCCTGAGGTAAGCCACACAATCTGTTTTCCTCAAGGTTAGTCTAGAACACTTTTTCCCCAAAGCCAGCTGTAAAACTTAAAAATATTACTCTAAACTCTCTCCACCTCTTTCTGAGTAACGATTGGCCATTAAGAGATTAAGACCCTCATTCCAGAGGGTCCTACCCCACACTGAGGAGGGAAAAGTGTCGCACAGAGAGACCCAGAAACATCTTAACAGACGGGCCTTGCTGAGCTGTCCCACCCAATCTATTAGCATTAGATTATATACTGTTTGTATAATCGTATTTCCATGTGGCAGTTCATATAACCTAAATAAAATATACTCATACAACCTAAATAAAAATATACTTCCTATAACCTAAATAAAAACAGATCGTTTTCTCTGTATCTTTGATTCTTCATTCTGAAGCCTCCCATGCTATGTAAAACTATCAAATACACTTGCTATGCCTTTATCTTGTTAACCTGTCTTTGGATATAGGGGTTTCAGCCACGACCCTCATGATAGAGAGGAAAGGGAACATCCGTTTTTCACTCCTAGAGAAACAGACGCTCCAGGGCAGAAAGGTGAGGAAAAATACCTAAAGTACGGGAAAAGAGAATCAAAGCTGGGACTGAGGAATGCATCATAAACGATCACCTTTACACTATGATGTAAAGTGGGTAAGAAATCAGCTTCTTTATCTTACAGGAAAAGTAAACCACAGACCTACATCACTCATGAACATAGATATAGCTTAGTAATGCAATTTTAGGAAGTGTATGAAAATATATAAAACAATATGTAAAAAACGATAATACAAAATGACAAAATGTTAAGTTTTTAAATTGATCATTAATGCCTAACAAAAATATAATAGGTCAATAACCCCTAACAAATAACAGCTAAATGATAAATCTGCATGAAGAAAATATGGATTAAATTCTACTGGCATTGAATTTGTTAATGGTTTCTTAGATAGGATTTTTGAAACATGAACTGTACAATTAAGTTTGAATCCATCAAAATTAAAACAATTAGACTTTTTCAAAACCTAAACCTTTTGCTCATTAAAAGATACATTACTTAAATTCAATACACAAATTAGGAGAAGGCATTTGTAAAACATACACAACAAAGGCCTCATATATTACAATTTGAAAGAAAGATATAAACACCAGAGTAGAAAAAAAAATGACAAAATATTTGAACAGACATTTCATGAAAAAAATATATATGGATTACAAATAAGCTCATAACAAGATGCCCAACATCATTAACTATTAAAGAAATTCAAAATTAAACCATGATGAGATACTCCTCTATACTGATTACAATTGTTAAAATTAAAATAACTGATTATATCAAGTGTTAGTGAGAATACAGAGGACCTGGATCTGTCATATACTACTAGTGGGAATCTAAAATGGCACAGAAATTTTGTAAAATATTTCAACAGTTTTATAAAAATTTAAAAATGCACTTATCATATGACCTAATCAATTCATTCCTATAAATTTACCCACAAGAAATGAAAGAACGTGTCCATACAAAGACTTGTAAATAAATGTTCACAGAAGGTTTGTTTGCAATAGTCAAGAACTGACAACAGTAAATGGCCTTCAACAAGTCAATGGAAAACCAAATTATAGTATAGCCACACAAAGAACTATTACTCTACAACAAAAAGTAACAAACTATTGACAAATATAGCAACAAGGGTAATTCAAATAATGATGACTACTGAAAAAAAAATACAAAACATGTTGCATGATTTCATTCATATAAAATTCTAGTAAGTGCAACTACTTTATAGTGAGAGAAAGTAGATTGGTGTTTTTCCTGAAAACCAGGGTTGGTGGAGGAAGGGTTATTATAAAGGGGCACCAAGAAACTTTTGGGGATGATGGATCTGTTTATTATTTTCATGTGGGTATAATTTCATAAATAAATATACATGTCAAAACATAACCAACTGTACACTTTAAATAGGGACAGTTTATTGTGTTGTCAACGATATTGCAATAAAGCTGTGAAGTTGATATTCTATGAAGGTAAGCTGTTAAGAAGTCAGCTATTTAAAATAACTAATGGCGCATGAAACCAAAGCTATATTTCTTATTTACAAATTGACTCACCTTGTTGAAACTTAATTTAAACAACACGCTGTTTTCATGTCTGCACTGGAGTAAAAGGCTAAAGAAACTTATACAAGAGGAAAAAGATGCCATGAATTAAAGACTATATGACCTGTGAAGAGGAAAATCTGAAAACAAAAGACTATAAAAGGTATGTGATCAATTTAGCATAAATATTGTCTGTACCATTAGCTTTCTAACTGCATTTTTTCAGAACCCTATGACTGGCTGCAGTGGAATTAGGGCAGGGGACGGGATCATTTTCAGTTCTCTAAACTTCACAATAACATAATTTCTGTTTTTTGTTTGTTTGATTTATTTAAGCTCCCATATAAATTTCATCTGAGCAAATAACTTTAGGCTGAAATGTTGAAGCCATTTCACTGTAGTCGGCCAAAGGAGAGATTAGAATAGGGCAGTGCCAAGACTCATTTTAAACACATTTTTGTAGTCTCTCAGTTCTCATAATAGATTTGGATACTATGATTCCTAGGAATTAGATCACAGGACCAACGTTCAGTATTCATGCAACAGAAATATGTAAGTCCCTACTGTGCACCAGGCTTTCTGCTAGATCCAGGGATAGAGTGATATGTTGCTTTACTTGAGTGTTAGAGGCAGACATTGAATAAATTTTTTTTTTTTTTGCATTTTTGACTAACATGGTGTATCTTTAGTGCCATGTAAAATCAATCAGCTTAAGGACTTACTCAATTAAAAAAAATCTCCATCTAGGGCTTGGATGAGATCAATGTATTTTTCTTTTTCTTTTTCTTTCTGGTGGTGGAGGAAACAGCACAATTTACCACTAATTAAGTGAACCAATGGCTGACTATATTACAACCTTGCCACTTCTTTCTGGGTGTGACAAAGAAATTTGACGTAACGTATCATTTTTCTAGCAGAAAATGAAAATTACTGGAGTTTAAGAAAAAAAGGAAGAGGAGAGAGGGAGGGAGGGAGGGGTAGAGAGAGAGAGAGAGAAAGAGAAAGCGAGCCAAAGGCAAAGATATGGTTAGTTCTAAAAATGAAAAGTTTAAATAGCTCATACAAATTTCTGGTTTGGTAACTGCCTCTAAACTATAACTTTGATTTACACAGCCGGAGGCAATTTAGTTCCATTGTCCTTTTGCACTTTATGAACAATTTAACTGATCCCTGTCAAAAATCCAAGGACATTCACTCTTGAGGAGGGAATTAGTCAGAGGCGTCTTTAATGTCTTGCTTATTTCTATCTGAATTGCTGCTTTGAGAATTAATTTCCTTTGGTGATGAAAACTGAATGGTCTCCACATTTATATGCTATCTTGTATAAGCATTTGCCACAGCTAAAGTGGCTATTGCTTTTGAGACCTGTTTAATTTTCTTTTCAAGCTAAATGTTAATGTTTTTATGTTTATCACTTTGTCTACCTTGTGTATTGCAAAATTTCTTGCTGGTTGTGGAGGTTTGATCATAAGATCGTTTTATTAGTCAGAACTTACATTTCTATAACACTGCAGATTTATATTTTTGGTTTGAATCCTCATCAATATCCTCCCACCTATACAATTGCATAGGTCATCTTAACTGATTTCCAATCATCATTTTATATTCTGTTTCCTGTAAGAGCTACCCTTGACACTGCTACCACAGTGTTCTTCTGAAATCTCATTAGGATACTTTTAAAAAATGTATATTTTCTTCATTGTTAGAGATATAGATAGTAACAGTAGTAACTACAAACACCTGGTATATAATCCTATTCACAATCTTGCTCCAACCTCTAATTTGAGCCTCCTATTTCACCGGCCATATTTACAAGTCATCCAACCTTTGAACCTTTATCCTCCCAAACCTAAAGACATATATGCATGCATATTTTATGTCCTGTATTAATCAATTTTTTCTGTCCAGAATCAGGTCCCTGCACCAAACTGCTAGGTTTACATCAACGTTTGATCATTTGTTGTATAACACTAGGTAAATCAACCTCCTAACAGCTTGTTCATCTCTAAACTGGGATAATAATTATGCTTTGTCATAGGTTTAAGAGGATTAAATGAGGTAATACATGTTAAGTGCATAGAATGAGACTATGGAGAGTCTACAATCACTGTTTACTACTAATCACTTTTTTTTTTTTTCATTGTAGTAATCTGATGCTATCCCACTCATACTTTAAGCTCTGGATCAAAATCAACCTGCCTGTGAATCACTACTTGGCCTCCCTTACAGAGTTAGTCATTGTATTCTTTTACATCAAACATACATCTTCATTATCTCTTCATTGTGCTCTAATATTTGTTTCAATGCATCCTCATTAAATTGTAATCTCCCTGAAAGCAGAGATATTGATTTATGCTGTCTGTATCTCTTGTGCCCACAACAATGCACTGTACATGGTAGATGGTTGATAAAGATTTGTTAGACCCTGGCTGCTGGATGTGTCTTTATAAATATGTTGATGTGTGTGGCATGAAGTCCAACTGAGCACATTTCTGTGGACACTGAAGAGATACAGGTAGAGAGAACTGAGTTTATAGTCAATAAAAATTTCATTTTTATAGCAAAACTAGTTTATTAGGTTGAGTGGGAGTAAAATATTCCTCTTGAATTCTGGATATGAGCAGGGAATCATCCAAACATTTCTAAGATGAAACTAAAACATTATTTCATACCAGTTCAAATCTCACAGAGCCCCTCTTGAAAATCTAATGGCCCATATGGAAAAAAATTGGCTAAAGGAACTGAAGTTCAAACAATGTTTAAAACAGAGAGAGAACTAGGTTTGCATCTTCTTTAATGGAACAGTGATTTTAGAATGCATGCCCTTATTATCAGGCCTCTACTTTTAAAGCATGCTGTTTTCTAGCTGCTTCTATATTGACTTTTCTAAGCCCAAGGCATAATCTTTTGGCTTCCAGACATGAGTCTACTTGAGAGTTTATTACACAATTTATTTTGATTATCAGTATACTGGAAAACTCTTCTCATTTTCCCACGTCTTAATCATTAATCAGAAAAATGAAACAATAATGAAAGCATTTTAGAACATTCGCACGATGTACCTAATTTCTCAAACAGAAATATTATTTCTAATTATGACATAAAGTTTGACATTTTCCATATTATTGACATTCTACCCTAAACATAGTGAAAAATGAAATTAAATTTCATCATCCCCCAGCTGAGCAAAATGTAGATTTCAACATACTCGGGACCAATTTTCCTCCAAGGATAGATTAGTCATATGTTACAGAAACCTGTGTAAAGCAGCGACAGCATTAAATACAATCAACATATATTCCTTTACATATAGAGTAACCTGAGGTTATAAGGTAAAGCCATATAGTGCATAGGTAATCTGACAATCAAAGTATTTAATAATTAAGAGTATTTAATCACACCATTTTATCGATTATTTCCAAAATAAAATTATATTAGTATTTTCAACAAAATGACTCCATTCACAAGGCATACCTATCTGTTCAATTAATACTCACTGATGGCCTACTGTGTACAAGATGTGCAAGGTGGCCCCGCAAGCACTACATGATAAATATTGGTACACCCACTCTTTTCTTTCATTAGGCAACACACACTTTGAAAGACAAAGAAGTGACTCGTTTCTTGTGTGTGATTAATACAGGTATGTTAGATGTATGAATAAATTAATGAGTGAACAATGAAATGAATAAACAAACAATGAAATAAGAAACTGTCCTACTGAAGGCATTTAATTTATGTGTATATGTGGGTGTATTAGGGCAGGGGGAAAATAGATGTTGCAGGGAGATTGATAATATAGATGAGGCAATATACAAAGGGTGTAAGCTAAGTATGCTCAAATGAGGAAGAGATAGTATCAAGTAAGGGATTTTTTTTAAAAAATTTCAAGAATGAGGTGGCATGTGAGATATTTTGAAGAATTAAATTTTGACACATATTATAAGCCAATTCAGTGTTAGAACACTTTCTATCTAAAAGCAAGAATTGAACATGAAATAAATTAAACCACATTAGGAAATAAAATTTCCTATTTTGTATTTTCTTTGGCCTCCCAAGCATATTTTTTCTTCCCCTGTTTTTTAAACCCTCTAGCAATAACATAGTTCACAACGATGGTTAAAAGAATAATCCAACTTTTAAATACAGCTATGCAACTACTAGATATAAACGCTTTGGAAATTTATTTAACTTTTTAAAGTACGAGTTTCTGTATTCATAAAGTGAAACATTAGTACTAACTCGATTGGCTGTTTTGTTCGGTTTTGAGATGGAGTTTCGCTCTTGTTGCTCAGGCTGGAGAGCAACGGCTTGGTCTTGGCTTACTGAAAACCCCACCTCCCAGTTTCATGGGATTCTCCTGCCTCAGCCTCCCAATTAGCTGGGAATACAGGTACCTGCCATCATGTCCAGCTAATTTTTGTATTTGTAGTAGAGATGAGGCTTCAACATGTTGGCCAGGCTGGTCTCCAACTCCTGACCTCAGGTGATCCACTCGCCTCAGCCTTCCGAAGTCTGGGGGGGTTACAGGCATGAGCCACTGTGCCTGGCCAAGATACAGGTTTTAAAATAGTTCTAACTCCTGCAGAGTTCAAATAAACAACTACTTAGGGCAGGAAAATTGTTAGATGATGATGTCAATGATGACAGTGATGAAGAAGAAAAGGAAAACTAAGTATGCTTTTTGAGGTTTTAGTTTGTGCCTGGTACTGTTTACATATTTTTTAGACAATCCTTAAAGCAAAATTTCCAAAGCTTATATATCTAGCATACCTGTATTTAACTACTCGGGAGACTGAGGCAGGAGAATCGCTTGAACCTGGGAGGCTGAGGTTGCAGTGAGCCGAGATCATGCCATTGCACTCCAGCCTGGGCAACAAGAGCAAAACTCTGTCTCAATAAATAAATAAATAAATAATATAAAATAAATAAATAATACATAAAATAAATAAATAAAAGAAAATAAAATGTCTTAAGGCAGTTAATACTGGTAGATGTACTGTGAGCACAAACTAAATACTCATTAACTTCGTTTAAAGATACAGAATGGCTCTAGGGGCAAAAAGAAAAAAATCTTCACATGCATAAAATGTAAGCCAACTTTACTAGAAAATCAAACACTTTTAATCTTTGAATACAAGGTGTTACACAAAATAAAAATAGTTTGATTAGTCATAATTGTTAATTGTTCATATTAATGAGAACCTATATACCTAGAGAGACAATAGCATCTCAAATTCCCATGCCTAAATGATACTTCGAAAGTTAGACTTCATGACGTTGCAACTTGAACTTAATCAAAAATCATTAAGATCCATGTTTCAGAAAATAGAAGGAAAGTTATGTGCCTTTTCCTCCTAGAGATATTAAAATAAGATCCCTATGAAAGCTTTATTAATTATCTAAAAAATTAATCCCTAAACAATAAGTTAGAGACAAAGTGTACTTTTATACAGTAACTTTTAAACATGTTTTAGTGGAATTTTTATTTTCATAATTTACACACACGTTACCACATACCCTAAGCATTTTATGATCCAACACTTTATAAAGTCAGAATTATTTCCAGTTATAGTTGCTGTCACATTTGTATCATTTCCACAGATATTTCCCCCTAAATGTCCGAACATTATTTTTGTACTTAATGTTGGTTTATAGGATTGTAGAAATAAAAGAAAATTCATACATCTCACTGTGTTTCATGTTTATTTGCTTTGTGTTTTGGCTGACTTCCCTGGGAGCCACAGGAAAGAGAGAAGTGGCAAGAGAGACAAGAGGATTATGTCCTTGATGGTAGAGAAAGAAAGAAGACAAATGAATACAATGAGGAGGCAATGGGAAGTAACGCAGTGATATGGTTTGTCTGTGTCCCCACCCAAACCTCATCCTGTAGCTCCCATAATTCCCATGTGTTGTGGGAGGGACCCAGTGGTAGATGATTGAATTATGGGGATGGGTTTTTCCCATGCTGTTCTCAGGGTAGTGAATGGGTCTCAGAAGATCTAATGGCTTTAAAATGGGAGTTGCCCTGCACAAGCCCACTCTCTTGCCTGCTGCCATGTGAAATGTGCCTTTCACTTTCTGCCATGATTATGAGACCTTCCCAGCCATGTGGAACTGTAAGTCCGATAAACCTCTTTCTTTCTTAAATTGCCCATTCTCAGGTATGTCTTTATCAGCAGCATGAAAATGGACTAATACATACAGAGTGCAGGCAAGCAGTAAGGGTTAAATTGTATCAAGAGGAAGCTCTCATTCAATGCTTTTTGGGGTGATCCTAAGAAATTTGTAAATAATTATGCCTCATACTTAAGAACATACATAAAGAATTATGAATTATTACCACTCTACAACCTCTAAGTTAGGAAGTTTTGGTAGACAAAGCACTTATTGAAGAAAAACTTGGAAAAGAAACTTAGGGAATGGGCAAAAATGAGCTATTCACCAAAACAAGCAATGTTACTTTTCCAACATGGGTCATGTTCATTAGTTCTACAGAAGGTCAAAGGCTACATATAGAAAAAAAATGATAGGTTATCTGACCAAATTAATTCGGAGATTATAGGTTAAACAAAAGTTTCCGTACCAGAGAAATTATGATAACCATGAAAAAGAGACTCATTCTAAATGTCCATCATGAGGTTGCTTGAGAGATGTGAGTTCTTTAGAATACATTTTTGGACGTGCCTTCTTTAAACTAATGGCATGCTCTTCTCCCATGAGGTAAGAAATTGTTAGGAAGAGTTTGGGTAGCTCAAAAACCTTGTGTCATCCACTGGGAATAAAAAGATGACTAAAATATGACCCCTGTGCATAAGCTTCTTATTTCTACTCAAATGCAGTTTTACAGTATGTTACAGGGAATTCATATTTACCTAAGGGGTCAGTATTACATAGTAGCCTAGAAGTTTGAACCCCTAAATCAGACAGTGAAGGCCTACTGCTTCTTTGCTCCTTCTATATCAAGCAAGGATGTTTCTTCTGCAGATCTTATATACCTTAAGTCGGCAAATTTGACCTGCATTTCAAAATCTTCACCACCAGATAAGTGACTAAAAGTGATTTTGAGGCCGGGCGCGGTGGCTCAAGCCTGTAATCCCAGCACTTTGGGAGGCCGAGACGGGCGGATCACGAGGTCAGGAGATCGAGACCATCCTGGCTAACACAATGAAACCCCGTCTCCACTAAAAATACAAAAAAATTAGCCGGGCGTGGTGGCGGCGCCTGTAGTCCCAGCTACTCGGGAGGCTGAGGCAGGAGAATGGCGGGAACCCGGGAGGCGGAGCTTGCAGTGAGCCGAGATCGCGCCACTGCACTCCAGCCTGGGCGACGGAGCGAGACTCCGCCTCAAAAAAAAAAAAAAAAAAAAAAAAAAAAAAAAAAAAAAAAAAAAGTGATTTTGAGACATCTATGCTTTTATCTTCCATCCTGTGCTTGCACTGGGAAGGAGCTAGGGAAAAAAAAAAAAGTTACAGCCGTTAATCACTAAAGAAAAGATCCAGTGATTGTTCCCCTTGTGAAAAGTAAACTTAGTTCTCTTTCGTGTTGTGGTCAGCATGCTCTCCATAACATAAAAAGACATCATTGTACTTGATTTTTTTCCATGAGTAACAGATATGTTAGTTCTCAGCGTCTCTCTTGTTTGAAGATCTGCAGGAACCATGAGAAAGAGTTTGAATTTTGACCCGGTAATAGCCAAGATCAGATCTCAAAATGTCCCTTCGTTGCAGCCGGTTTTATACCATTAGGCAAAAGCACACTGCCTGAGTAATTAGTCTGTTTGACAGGAAGAAAGGATGATCACTGGCCAACTGTAAGTTAGGTAAATAAACTTATCTGAAATTTTATTTATGACCCAGATTTAGAAATAAACAGTTTCTTTAAAAATTTTATTGCATTTTTTCCAACATATTTTTCCATTGGTTTCTCTTATGAGAAGCACTAATGTTAAGGACATATTCTTGCTTCTACAATTAGACAATATATTAATTGTCCAATATATTATATTATATTGGACAATATATTATATAAATATATATTATATAAATGCAGTTGTCTTGCATTTTAAGGTCTGGTAACAAATATCATACAGAGCTACCTATGAATTCAGGTAGATTTAGATGACAGCATCACAGCCTACAGATGACAGGGCCTGCAATAAGTTAGAAATGACTGCTACATTTGAAAAAATTAAATAAATAAAGTGCTTAAATATTTTCCTCTAAACACAATTAGAGACACAAGCATACATCTGCCAATTAACAAAAATGTTGATTTTGATTGTTAATGTACAAAAATCACACACCTAAATCTGTCATAAATTTGTCTAAAATGAATATTGTTAAGATGGGACCTCAGCTTTTATTCTAGTTACTGTACTTGTCATATTCTATTTAAATGAAAGTATTTAATATATATTATCTGAGGATTACGACACCGTTAGCACAGCATAAAGTGAACACTCATTATTTTAAAGCATTAAGTTTAAGAGGTGGGAAATGGAGAATCTGATAAAAGTGACTATAAAAAAGTAAAAAAGCAAGTGATTTCCTTCAACGTTCAGTTTAGGGTAATGAAATAAATGCCATGTATGTTCTCTGACCCTTTATTCATTTATATAACCAAATTTTAAATTAACCTCAATAATTTTATAAGACAGCTGAATAGTTTCCACACTTTTGAATTCCTGCCAAGACAAGATGTACTGGAACCAAATTTTGCAATGTCAAAAAGCCTAGAAAGTCTTTATAAAGCTTAGATTAGCATCAGATCAAATTTGGAGTCTTAAATGGGGTTTGGTTGTTTTCAAGCTTTTCCCAAAATGATATTTAGCAAGAGACAAGCAATAATCCCTCTTGAAGATTAATCTCAGATTTAAAATCCTTTGATCAATCAACAAACACTTATTGAACATAAAACATTTTAGTTACACAGGAGAAAATACAATCAAAGTCAAAGGAAAAAAGAGATAAATTTTTTATCACTTCAATTCTGGAACTATAGGCTGTTTGTTGGTTCATTTCCCCAAGTATACACTCCGAGAAGTACGAGGGTTCAGGGAAGAAACTGTTCACATGTTTTACTATATATATATAGCAATATATGAAATAAGATATATACATATTTATATGTGTATAATCATGTAAATAGGTATAAATATATACAATTATGAGGTAAAAATGTTTGCATACTTGCATCCACATCTATTCTAAAAATTATTTGATTATAAAACAATATGCCATACCAAAATGTAGTGCTACAAAAATTTCTCATTTGTCAGAAATGTAATTGTTTATGTTATCATTTGTAATACCTACCAACTAATTTGAATTAGTAGGGCTAAATAGGGGTCTTTGAACAAGATGAAGTTTAGCATTGTCCATATAGCAATATCAAATTACTTAAAACTAACGGAAAAACAAAACATCCTATTAATTAAATAACATGTTCAATTGATTAAATAACATGTTCAAAACAGTCTATTTTGGACAACCTTTATGTGACCAGCACTATATTAGGCACTTTCACGTGAACATTATAAATCAGCCTTCACAATAACACTAAAAGTCCACTATCACTATTCAAATTTTTAGACATGAATCTCTACCTTTCACAGATAAAACTTAAGTAAATCAAGGTCATATGGCTAAACAGTAGGTCCTCTAAAATAAGAGACTAAAACTCCTTTCATTCTATTTTTTTGTTTTTTTTGTTATTTTCTAGGGAGAAACAGTATCAGATTGAGGTTAAGAGTTGGTCTCTGTATCTTCATTTCAAGTTATGTGATCTTCAACAAGTTGCTTAACTCTGTTTTCTAATCTTCACAATGGATAAAACAATCAAATCCACATTATATGAATGAGCTTGTATAATGTGAATGACAGTACATGTATAATAAATCACATAGAACACCGCGGAGCACATGGCAACCATCCAATAAAAGTTAGCTAATATTACTACAAATTCACTCTGTGATCCTTAGTGAGTCACTTTGAGCAGATTATAGTTTCCTAATATGGCCTTTGCAGTAGTTTACTTGCTCATATTGCAAGGTGACCTTGCTACTTCTCCATCATATGATCTCTTATTTGTGGAATCTGAAAAAGTTGACCTCATAGAAATAGTAGAATGATGGTTACCAGAGGCTGAGAGGGTGGGTTAGGGAAAGGGGAAATATTGGTCTCAGGGTTAGAATTTCTGGTGACCCATTGCAGAGTAAGATGGCTATAATTAATAATAATGTATATTTCAACGTTTCTAAAAGAGTAGTTTGTAAACATACCACAAAAAAAATAGTAAGTGTGTGAATTGATGGGTATGTTAGCCTGATTTGCTCATTCCACCAATGTATACATGTATCCAAACATCACTTTGTACCCCACAGATATATACAATTACTATTTGTCAATTAAGAATAAAAATAATTTTTTAAACTAAAAAAGGGAGACAGAGAGAACCTGTGTCTTCTTTCCTTGAAACTGTATGAAACTTTGTGACAGCCTCAATTAATACAACATGATGGACATGAAATTGTGTGTCCTGCAAAGTTAGATCACAAAATGCAGTAGTGTCTGTGTGCTGCCCTTTCATCTCCATCTCTATCTCTTCTTGCTACTGGAATCCAGTCACCATGCTGTGAGTAATCACAGGCCACAAGTAGAGGTTATGTGTAGACTTTCAAACCAACAACCCCAGCTAGGTTTCCAGCCAGCTGCCATCATCAACTGCCAGGCTAAAGCCTTTGAAGTAACACCAGCATCCTCCATTATCTGCCCCATTTCCATGAGAACCCCTGAGGGAAAGCCACCAAGCCCAACCCAGCCACTCCCAGAATAATAAGAGATACTATGATTATTCTGATATTATATATTATATTATATATTAACGATATTATATATTAATGAGTGATCAGTATTGTTCTAAGAAACTGGGGATGATTTGTTACACAGCAATACATAAATTAGCATAATCACTAAGCTTTCTTTTTCATTGTTTTTTACTTTAAAAAGCCTAATTAAATACATTTCAGAACAACTTTGATTTACAAATACATACACAGTCACAGAGCTGAAGCGTATTTTTTTTCTTTTTTGAGACAGACACTCGCTCTGTCACCCAGATTGGAGTGCAATGGCATGATCTCGACTTACTGAAACCTCTGTCTCCTGGGTTCAAGAGATTTTTCTGCCTCAGCCTCCCGAGTAGCAGGGATTACAGGTGTGTGCCACTACACCCAGCTCATTTTTATATTTTTAGTACAGACAAGGTTTCACCATGTTGGCCAGGCTGGTCTCAAACTGCTGACCTCAGGTGATCTGTCTGCCTTGGCTTCCCAAATGCTGGGATTAGAGGCATGAGCCACCATGCCTGGCCACGTATTTTTTTTTTTTTTCCTAAATGAATAGACCTTTTACAGATATAGAGATTCACACTTATATTTGATGATTTAAAAAGTTTCTGATATGTAGAAATAAAGGGGGTGACTCGTCACTACTCTGACGTCTGGCATACGATTATGAACAAAAATGACAAATACGTATCTTAAGAGTCTGTGGGTCTTCATAGTATGGAATCCTTCTTCCTGAGGCCAAGAGAAGAGCATTTCCATCAGCAATTGCCATAGTACCAGGAATTTTATGCTCTTCCTCTTATGGGGCCAGCTGAAGAAAGTTCTGACGCTGAATAAAGAAGACAAGGCATGCAGTAGCTAAACTGCCCAGAAACTTTGATGGTAAACATCCACTCAGGGGCTTAGCTGCTCGGGAAAATAACCAACCAATTCTTTTAATGCATACAACTAAAAGCCAGTTCTTCTACTTCAATTTAAACACACTACATATCTGAATTCAAGATGCTAATTATAATTGAGTTTCACTGCTCAGCTTTATTTATAAGGGCTAGAGGCTTTCAACTGTTTCAAGAAAAATCTGTTGGACAAAGGAAGAAAAATCTCTCAGAGTGGCATTTGCTTGGGTAGCATCAGCTCCCATAGAGTGGAATTCTATAAAAAGAAATTTAGTGCATTAAATACACTGATGAAAAACCAGGAGTTTTTTTGAATATAGAGCTATATGTATATTGCAATAGGCAAACTCTGTAATTTTCACAGGGAATGAAATGCTTTTATTCATTGGCTATAAGGAACTGTAGCTTCTCAGTCAGGAAAGAAGCCCGTGATAACTCTATGAAGTAGAATGAAGTAGAATATCACTCTTGCTAGCAATGCAGCTTTTATAAAAAGAAAAATATCCTAAAACAAAACTTTAAATAAGAATAAACAACCCTTATAAGTTGGATTCCTAGGTATTTTATTCTCTTCGAAGCAATTGTGAATGGGAGTTCATTCCCGATTTGGTTCTCTGTTTGTCTGTTATTGGTGTATAAGAATGCTTGTGATTTTTGCACAATGATCTTGTATCCTGAGACTTTGCTGAAGTTGCCTATCAGCTTAAGGAGATTTTGGGCTGAGACGATGAGGTTTTTTAAATATACAATCATGTCATCTGCAAACAGGGACAATTTGACTTCTTCTTTTCCTAATTGAATACCCTTTATTTCTTTCTCTTGCCTGATTGCCCTAGCCAGAACTTCCAACACTATGTTGAATAGGAGTGGTGAGAGAGGGAATCCCTGTCCTGTGCCAGTTTTCAAAAGGAATGCTTCCAGTTTTTGCCCATTCAGTATGATATTGGCTGTGGGTTTGTCATAAATTAGCTCTTATTATTTTGAAATACGTTCCATCAATACAGAATTTATGGAGAGTTTTTAGCATGAAGGACTGTTGAATTTTGTCAGAGGCCTTTTTTGTGAAGGACCTCTTCAAGGAGAACTACAAACCACTGCTCAGTGAAATAAAAGAGGACACAAACAAATGGAAGATCATACCATGCTCATGGATAGGAAGAATCAATATCGTGAAAATGGCCATACTGCCCAAGGTAATTTATAGATTCAATGTCGTCCCCATTAAGCTACCAATGACTTTCTTCACAGAATTGGAAAAAAACAGCTTTAAAGTTCATATGGAACCAAAAAAGACCCCACATTGCCAAGACAATCCTAAGCCAAAAGAACAAAGCTGGAGGCATTATGCTATCTGACTTCAAACTATACTACAAGGCTACAGTAACCAAAACAGCATGGTACTGGTACCAAAACAGAGATATAGACCAATGGAATAGAACAGAGCCCTAAGAAATAATACCATACATCTGCAGCCATCTGATCTTTGACAAACCTGACAAAAACAAAAAATGGGAAAAGGATTCCCTATTTAATAAATGGTGCTGGGAAAATTGGCTAGCCATAAGCAGAAAGCTGAAACTGGATCCTTTCCTTACTCCTTATACGAAAATTAATTCAAGATGGATTAGAGACTTAAATGTTAGACCTAAAAACATAAAATCCCTAGAAGAAATCCTAGGTAATACCATTCAGGACATAGGCATGGGCAAGGACTTCATGTCTAAAACACCAAAAGCAACTGCAACAAAAGCCAAAATTGACAAATGGGATCTCTTTAAACTAAAGAGCTTCTGCACAGCAAAAGAAACTACCATCAGAGTGAACAGGCAACCTACAGAATGGGAGAAAATTTTTGCAATCTACTCATCTGACAAAGGGCTAATATCCAGAACCTACAAAGAACTCAAACAAATTTACAAGAAAAAAACAACCCCATCAAAAAGTGGGCAAAGTATATGAACAGACATTTCTCAAAAGAAGACATTTATACAGCCAACAGACACATGAAAAAACGCTCATCATCACTCTCCCTCAGAGAAATGCAAATCAAAACCACAATGAGATATCATCTCACACCAGTTAGAATGGCAATCATTAAAACGTCAGGAAACAACAGGTGCTGGAGAGAATGTGGAGAAATAGGAACACTTTTACACTGTTGGTGGGACTGTAAACTAGTTCAACCATTGTGGAAGACAGTGTGGCACTTCCTCAAGGATCTAGAACTAGAAATACTATATGACCCAGCCATCCCATTACTGGGTATATACCCAAAGGATTATAAATCATGCTGCTATAAAGACACACGCACACATATGTTTATTGCGGCACTATTCACAATAGCAAAGACTTGGAACCAACCCAAATGTCCATCAGTGGCAGACTGGATTAAGAAAATGTGGCACATATACACCATGGAATACTATGCAGCCATAAAAAAGGATGAATTTGTGTCCTTTGTAGGGACATAAATGCAGCTGGAAACCATCCTTCTCAGCAAACTATCGCAAGAAC
Source organism: Macaca nemestrina (assembly GCF_043159975.1). Taxonomy (NCBI): domain Eukaryota; kingdom Metazoa; phylum Chordata; class Mammalia; order Primates; family Cercopithecidae; genus Macaca; species Macaca nemestrina. The sequence continues at coordinate 39,956,869 of NC_092138.1, forward strand.
AGAACCAACACCACATGTTCTCACTTATAGGTGGGAACTGAACAATGAGATCACTTGGACACAGGAACGGGAACATCACACATCAGGGCCTATTGTGGGGAGGGGGGAGGAGGGAGGGGTGGCATTAGGAGATATACCTAATGTAAATGATGAGTTAATGGGTGCAGCACACCAACATGGCACATGTATACATATGTAACAAACCTGCATGTTGTGCACATGTACCCTAGAGCTTAAAGTATAATAAAGAAAAAGAATAAACAATCCTAATTCTATAGCAATACATATGTAATTATGTTGAAAATAATAATACATTTCCCCTTAATATTAAAGAAAGCATGTTTTCTGAGCAAATTTTGCAAAAGGAGAGATCTAGCTAATCATCATACCGTCCACAGAGAACAAGTCAACTCAGAATCATCTACTTTCTCTTCCTCCTGTTTTAAATTTTTGTTTATTTACATTTTATCATTTACAAGTGGGTATTTATTGTAAGTTGGCAAATCATCTGTGGGTGCATGCATATAAAAGTAAGTAACTGAATTTATAAGTTATTTAAATCCAAAAGTAATAACTGTAAGGCTTTGATTTACCAAGATTGCTTAATAGTGTTTTTGATTTTTCCCCTGGTAATAAACAATATGAATTACATAATAAAATATCTTTGTTTAATATTTGGGCCAACTTTTTATTATTCACAGTAAATGTCCTAGTTTGTCAAATAGCCAAGACTTTATCTATTTGTTCTTGTTGCCAGGCTGATGGCCATCTCTCTGTGTGTGTTGTAACATCTTCAGTAGATGGCAAAGGAATAAAGCATAAAAATGATTTAGCCCCAACAGCTATTTACAGGAAGTCTGTGCTCAGTGACAATCGAGATGACTGAAGACTTTTAATTATCTTTGCAGTCCTGGCATTAAAAATAGAGTAAAAGATTCCCAAAAGGAAGGGGATCCTTTTGACTGCCAGATGTGGGAAGGAAAGAATGAGATTAGAGGATATCCTTCTAAACACATGCCCTGACATGATTTTTTGTCCTGCTCGGGAGTCACAAAGACCCAAATGTGGACAGAATTTCTATAAGCTATTGTTATCATCTGTATTTACTCTGGCGGTTGCCTGTATCCCAGGAGACTCATGATAAGCATCAATAATTGTAGTGTCTTATAGACAAAAGGATCAAATCTCTGTTCTCTGATGACTTTTAAGAAATCCAAATATATATTACAATTTTTTCACTTGCTTCTTATGTGCTCTATAAAATCTCTTGTTTTTTGAAATCCTGGTAGCTCCAGTATGTGTTTAGAAAACATGGCTTTGTAGATATGATACAAAGAAAAGGAAGAGGACAATAATAACAACAATTAGCGAGAATTTTTAATTTGCCAAGTATAGTACACCGTATTTTACATCTGGCTCTGCTTATCTCAAAGTGTTGCTCTTTCACGTGAGGTGAGTTAAAATAGAGTCAAATGTTGCTTAAGGAGGGGGATACATTTTGAGAAATGCATCATTAAGCAATTTATTCTCTATGTGAGCATCATAGAGTGCTTTTATACAAACCTAGATGATACAGCCTACTACACACCTAGGCTATACAGTATAGCCTACCTATTGCTCCTACGCTACAAACCTGTATAGCATGTTAATACTGAATACCATAAGCAATTATAACACAATGGTAAGTGTTTGTGCATCTAAACATATTTAAACATAGAAAAGGTACAATATAAATATAGTATAAAAGATAAAAATGATACATCTGAATAAGGCACTTAGCATGAATGGAGCCTATAGGACTGGAATTGCTCTAGGTGAGAGGTGAGTGAATATAAAGGCCTAGGACATTACGCAACTATAGATTTTATAAACACTGTATGCTTAGGCTACAGTAAATATATATAAAATATTTTTATTTCTTCAATAATAAACTTAGCTTACTATAACTTTTTGACTTTATAAACTTTTAAGTTTTTTAAACTTTTTAGTTTTTGGATTAGCACTAACCTTAAAACACAAACACATTGCACAGCTGTACAAAAATTTCCTTTTAAATATCCTTATGCTATACATTTTAAGAATTTTTTAGACATTATTACTATTTTTTTTACTTTAAAAACTGTTTTGAAAAACTAAGACACAAACACACACAGTAGCCTAGACCAGGGATTCACAACCCACAGACCCGGACCGGTACTGCTCTAGTACCTGTCCGTGACCTGTTAGGAAGCAGGTTGCACAGCAAGAGGTGAGCAACAGATGAGTGAGCATTACTGCCTGAGCTCCACCCCCTGTCAGTTCAGCAGCAGCATTAGATTTTCATAGGAGTGCAAACACTACTGTGAACTGCACATGTGAGGAGTCTAGGTGTGTGCACCTTAAGAGAATTTAATGCCTGATGATCTGCGGTGGAATAGTTTCATCTTGAAACCAACCCACCCTCTCCCATTGCCCTCAGTCTGTGGAAAAATTGTATTCCACAAAACCAGTCCCCGGTGCCAAAAAGGTTGGGGGCTGCTGGCCTAGACCTACACAGGGTCAGTATCACCAATATCTTTGTCTTCCACCTCCACATCTTGTCCCACTGGAATGTCTTCGAGGGCAATAACACACATGCAGCTGTCACTGTCTATGATAACAATGCCTTCCTCTGGAATAACTCCTGAGGGACTTGCTTGAGGCTCTTTAACTTTTTTTTTTTTTAAACTAAGCAGGAGTACACTCTAACATAATAAAAATACAGTATACTATAGAAAAAGTGATGGAAAATTTATAACTGCATTATAATCTTATGGGACAATTGGGGTATATGTGATCCATCACTGAGTGAAATGTCATTACGTGGCACTTAACTGTAATTTTGTCAAGTGGTTTTTTATTATTTCCTTTGAGCTACCCTTGCCTTATACTTTGTATCAACGATTTCAGAAATTCAACTAATCAGTTATCAGATAACTGACCCAGTCTCCTTTCCATTAAAGTCTTAAGTGACCGCCTTTGCCCCTAAGGTGTAGGATAAAATTGTATCTGTTCTACTTGCTTCTCTAGGCTCAGTATTGATCATGTGTCTTTTGAAAATGACAGGTTTCCTCCTGCCACATCATCTTTGCACATGGTGTTTTCCCTGCAAGAAATTCCAGCCCTATCCCACACACTTCTTGCAGACACTCTATTTACTTAACTCCTGTTGGTTCTTCACATCTTAGATCCATCACTTCCTCTACCATTCTTTCTTCATAATGCTCAAATTATGATAAATACCCTATTATATACTCTATATATATATCAATAAATTTCAGGCCATGTAGCACATATATCTGATTGAATTTTGGTTAGAATCTGTTTCCTCCTCAAGACTGAAGGCTCCATAAGTACAGACCAAAAAAAAAAAGTTAATTTTTCTTCACTGAGTTGAGTGGCTGGCATAATGCTCAGTAAATGTTAATAAGATAGGAAGATAAATTAATGACTGAAGAACTTAACATACACTGGTTTTAGATATGTTTTGACTTCTCAATTAACTGCTTGTGATACAAGGAGAAAAGGTTGCTTATAAGGTACAATTTGCCTATATCTGGTCCACAGCATAACATTACTTTGCTTGCTTCACTCAAATCTTTATGTAATTATGTATTCGACTGCCAACTGGAGAGGAGGTACAGTTAGAGAAAGGCTCCCAAGGGCTATGGCAAACCAGGAGCATCCTTCCGAGCAAAATTGCTAGGCAAAGAGTCAAAATCACCATCAGAGAGAGAAATTCATAGCTAGGAGGCAAACACTATGCGTCATATCCAATTGATTAGGCAAGCACAGAAATAAAAGAGCAATGATAAGAATATTACAGAGAATTACAAAGGGTACAATGTGGGCTGACTTCCTAAATCAAAATGATTTACATGGTGCCATATACATTTCCTCCTTTGCTTCCTCTCTGCTAGAATAGCTGTAATATCTGAGAGGAGAGACATCTGACCCCACCTGGACCAGTCAGGCGCTCAACCCACTAACTGCCTCAACTGGTCTATGTATGGGCATATAACCCAAGTTAGGGCAAACTGAATCCTCCTCTGAGGATTTTAAAACTCAGGATAAGGTAAATGAGCTAAATAATAAAAGGCCAACTAAAATTTTAAGATGCTAATGGTCCTATGCATTCATGGTACTAGAAAAACTGAAATAAAACAAAACATTCTTTCTGTGGCAGAAAATAATGAAAGAAGCATTCATAGAGAGTAAGAAGTGGGTGTGTGCATGTGCAAAAACAAAATAAAGGAAGGGAAGGGGAAGGTAGGTGGCAGGGGCAGGAAAGTGGTGGGGAGAAGAGGGCAGGAAGGCAGCAGAGGGAAAGTGTGTCAGTTGGTAGATTTCAACTTCCCTTATTTCTAGCCACCCTTCAGCCAGTTCCACTCCTGGTCTTCCAAAGATTGGATGTATTATCCCAACAGATATTCTTTCTCATCTAAATGAGTTGTAGTTGGGTTAAGAGAGTACAGAAAGACTGGGTAGAATTCAAACATTAATTGAGGTGGTGATTCGGAACTCAGGTTCTGACACATTTCTGCTTAGGCGTTCCTCTACTTGATTCCCCGTGCATGGTCATGGGAGCTGAGGGCTTTTGTGAGGGTGAAGAATGTTGCATTAATGTGGTTTCACCAGGTTGAACCATGAGAAGGGGTGAAGGTAGAATATTATAACATAAGAGAACAAAGGAACATAGGCTTATAAAAGGCTATCTTGCCATAATATCTTAGAGTGCTGACTACTAATAATGTGTTTAGATCATAATGAAACTTGATTCAATTTATGTAAGCAATTGAGGTATTTTTACGTGTACATTTTCATTCAGTAATTCTTATAAAAATCAACAAAAAGTAATACTTTTATCCACAGTACTGGTAAGTCAACAATCATCTGAATACTCACTGCTGTATATTTATCTGTACATACACCTTTTTTGGTAGAAATGTAGAAATACCTATAGAAATATCAAATTTGTATGGAGTATACATACAGGCACTAGAGTGTGGTTTCAGTTTTTAGTCAGATGTCGTTTTCTATCTCTCTCTCTTTGTCTCTCTTTCTTTCAAATCCTAAGGAAAAACAAGTGGTTAAAGATTCAGAGTAGGGGAAACAACTGAATATATTATAATTTTTATTTTTATACTTAATTTATAATTCAATAAAACCATTTACTGTATGGTGGAGGAATGGATTTGTACACATAGAATATAATAAATTCAACTTTGAAACAGTATTGCTGAACTTATTTGTTTTACATTTGTTAAGGTATCTGTTTCTTTTGTTGTTGTCTGTTTGTTTTTGAGGTGGAGTCTCGCTCTCTCACCCAGGCTGGAGTGTAGTGGCGTGATCTCTGCTCACTGCAAGCTCCGCCTCCCAGGTTCACGCCATTCTCTTCTGCCTCAGCCTCCCAAGTAGCTGGGACTACAGGCGCCCACCACCACACTGGCTAATTTCTTTCTGTATTTTTAGTAGAGATGGGGTTTCACCGTATTAGCCCAGATGGTCTCAATCTCCTGACCTCGTGATCTGCCTGCCACAGCCTCCCAAAGCGCTGGATTACAGGTGTGAGCCACCACACCTGGCCGGTGTCTGTTTCATATGTGTAGTGACTGACGTTCTTCTTCCTCAGCAATATGTGGTCATCATTTCGTTGCTGACTTCCCCTTCATATGGAAGTCAAGGATAATAACATTGCTTATGCAAAGGTCCCAAAGGCCTTTGCTCCTATTCTTGACCCTCTGGACTTAAGAAATCCTCCAAATGGGAGTTGCTGCTGTTTTTCACCTTTAGGAAGCCCAAGACAGTTCCTAGACTAATATAAACTAAGTGGAAAAAGTGTTAATGGTGATTACTATTTTTTTCAATCAATTAATTCACACATTTTTTTCTATAATTTTCCTTTAAACTGTCATCATTTTGGCCTAGTTAACAAAAAGTGGGTATCCACTTTAGTTCCTCATCAAACACTCCTGTTTATTGAATTACATAACAGTCCAGAAGCTCAGCTTTTGTAGCACAGGCCCTGATGATCTGCCTGGTTCCTGTTAGCTCCCTTTTGCAGACACTCAGCTTGCTTTCCAAAGTCCCAGGCCGAGAATCTACTGTGTGATGTCACACTTTTGAAGATGGCCTCCTGCATGAACTCCCTCTGTCACACTGACCCACCAGAGTGGATATGCACAAGCATCAGGCCCATTTCAACCACTCTCCCTTTCACAGTGGAGCTGAATTCATCTCCTCAGGTTCTGAGACAGTCCACACCACCTTCTGCCTCTGGCTAGGCCTTTGTGGTGGTGGTATCTGCAGGCCTCATTTTGAAGCTCCCCACTACGCTAAAATAATCTTAGGATATATTTATACTAAAAAAAATTCTGTTTATCTGAAAGCAACATTTATCTAGGTTCCCTGTGTTATTATGTGTTAATTGTGGAAACTGTAAACGTGACTAGACTGTTACTTAGACCCTATATCATCCCTAGGGAAGTCATGTCCAGAATGTGCGTCAGTATCAAATACACAGAATCCCTTGGGTGGTTTCAGAACCTTACCTGGCCCAAGAAAACACAGAGATATAATGTCAAATTCCACAGTCCTGTACTAATTGTATCCTTTTATCAGTAGCTCACACTCAAGTTTTACAGAAGACTTTTGTGTACTCCAGGTCTCAGGTTTTTTTTGTCAACAGATACAGAGTTTCCCATAGGTAATCTCAAAAGTGTCTTCCAAGTCAATGTTTTATACATTCCAACTAAGATTTAATTCTCCCTCAAACCTCAGCATTTCTCAATAGAAAACCTGGTTTTATCTTGTGATCCTAAATCCTTAGATCCCATATTTCCATGTCCTCAAGAGTTGAGCTCCTTAAGAATGTCTAAATCTGTAGTCATGCGGTAGTGTGGTAGTGAATGTCACTACAGGGTGATACTCATCCTGATGACATGAGAATATTCTACATTCCTCAAGTTTTTAGTGACAGACAAAGAGCATGCAAGCTCCCATTAACATAATTAACAAAAGGGAGATTGTACTTACACTTGTAAATTTCCTTTCAGGGAAGCATTATTCTGTACATGATTACAAGTTGCTACTAATAGCCTTGTTTGTCCTTTGCCAGCAGTTTAGAATAGAAACTGAAAATATAAGCATGATTTTCTTGCTGCTCTTTCTAATTCTTGTATGGTCAAGGGAATTATATTATTTAGGGCATATACATATATATATATATATATATGTATAGACATTTTTCTGAATAAACTATAAGCCTTTGTTGTTTAAATGAAACTTACTTTTAAAGACTAGATCTAAAAGACCAAAACAACTTGGAGAAAACAAAACAAAACAAAACAAAACAAAAACCTAGGGGATCACAGAAACTAGACACATGCTATCAAATGAATCTTAGAGTTCACGTGACACATGCTTTTTCCAATGGAAAAAAATGAAATGCTCTATGCCATTTGAAATAACATATGAGTTAAGTATAATCATAAAGTAATATCACAATGACTGGCATTGCTAATGTTATGAACATTTGAAATTGAGCTACCCTGGTGAAGTTAAATTGAAATTAGGGCATTAAAATCAGACATAGATACAGAGAAAGAAAGATACATTATAACTTTGTAAAAATAAAACAATATAATTGCTCAGTAAAATAATGAGAACAAAGTCAAAGAATGTTTTGTGTGTGTGTGTATATATGTGTGTATGTGTATATATAGAGAGAGAAAGAGAGAGAGAAAGAGTTGGCATTTAATTTGATCCAACCTAAGCTTCTAAGAAACACTGTACTAGTATATATATATATAGTCTCCAGAGAAAACAATGATACAGTATAATTTCTAGTGTTTAAAAAATCCAAATTAGTTAATCTAAAATAATTATGCTAATAACATGGTTTAACAGAATAAGAAAGGAATGGAATCATTCCTTGAACTAGCTCTCTTATAAAAAGTAATAATGGCATAAAGTAATACTAAATATATAGGAGCAACAAAACTGAATTATTTCTATACCAGGTATCAAAGTAGATGGGAAGCCTTAAGGTATACTAGTCTGCTGGGAATAAAGAAACAAGCTCTACCTTCTAGAATACAGTAAATTTGGCAGCCCCTCTTAGATTTTTTGGAGGCTAAATATATAGATTTAGGGAATTAATCTTTCCAACAAATAATGTCTCCCCTAGAATATGCCCCCAAATCAAACAGAGAAGATAATCAAAGGCCAAAGATGCTACTTAATATGACAAGGTCACCTATTATATGCATATTAAACCATTTAATTGACAAATGAGGCTGTAAAGATTAAGACTGAAATCATTTAAAAATCAGTGGTCTAAAAAGGTGAAAATAAAAGAAAAATTTTAAAAAATTAATCTGTGCTTTTCAAGAAAAGGTGAAAATATTAAAGAATAAACAATATTTTGATACAAAGAAGGGACTATAAACTATGAAATAGGATAATTACGCTAATGGTATTTAGCATTTTGAGCACATAAGCTAGTTTGGTACTATCACAATACCTTACAGAGTGCATCTCATTTACTCATCGGGCATGTTTATGAGGTAGGCTCTGTCATCTGTATGTGACAGGGGAGAAATACGTTCAGAAGATTTGAGCCATTTGTTTAAAATCGCCTAAGGAATAGTGAAGCCATGATTAAAATTGAGGTCTGAAATCCAAGTTCATGTTGTTAACTACTGTCCTATACCATCTGTATAGGCTACATAATTGTTCACTGATGATAAGCTCAAGTGTATTGACAAATAGCAAAAGCAGAGACATTGCTACTGCAAAGCAGGAGATTCTGCATCAAATACAGGCTTAGATGCTGACTAGCTATATGAGCAGGACTAAGTCACTTTACTTCTCTGGGACTCATTTTTCTTATCGGTAAAATTAGGAAGTCAACTGTGATAGATTTTTGCAGTGATAGCCCACAGTTTGTTCACGCCTCCCTGTGTCCACACCTTTGCATAGACCCTTTGCACACTGATGCTTGATATGTGATATGGTTTGGCTGTCTCCTCACCAAATCTCATCTTGAATTGTAGCTCCCATAATTCCCACATGTGGTGGGAGGGACCTGAGGGGAGATAATTGAATAAAGGGGGCGATTTCCCAAGTACTGTTCTCGTGGTAGTGAATAGGTCTCAAGAGATCTGATGGTTTTATAAGGGGTTTCTCCTTTCACTTGGCTCTCATGCTCTCTTGCCTGCCACCATGTAAGATGTGCCTTTCACCTTCCACCATGATTGTGAGGCCTCCCCAGCCATGTGAAACTGTGAGTCCACAAAACCTATTTTTCTTTATAAATTACTCAGTCTCAGGTATGTCTTTATCAGCAGCATAGTAACAAACCAATACAGTAAATTGGTACCTGTAGAGTGGGATGCTGCTGTAAAGTTACCGGAAAATGTGGAAGTGACTTTGGAACTGAGTAACAGGCAGAGATTGAAAGAGTTTGGAAGGTTCAGAAGAAGACAGGAAAATGTGGGAAAGTTTAGAACTTCCTAGAGACTTGAAGGGCTCAGAAGACAGGAAGATGTGGCAAAGTTTGGAACTTCCTAGAGACTAGTTCAATGGCTTTGACCAAAATCCTGATAGTGATATAGAAAATGAGGTCCAGTCTGAGGTGGTCTCAGATGGAGATAAGGAATTTGTTGGGAACTGGAGTAAAGGTCACTCTTGCTAGGCAAAAAGATGGTGACATTTTGTTCCTGCCCTAGAGATCTGTGGAATTTTCAGCTTGACAGAGATGATTTAAAGTATCTGGTGGAAGAAATTTCTAGGCAACAAAGTGTTCAAGAGGAAGCAAAAAATAAGAGTTTGGAAAATTTGTAGCCTGACAATACAATAGAAAAGCAAAACACATTTTCTGGGAAGAAATTCAAGCCTGCTGTAGAAATTTGCATAATTTGCATAAAAAACAAGGAGCCCAATGTTAATCACCAAGACAATGGTGAAAATGTCCCAAGGGCATGTCAGAGATCTTTGCAGCAGCCCCTCTCATCACAGGCCTGGAGACATAGGAGGAAAAATGGTTTTGTGGGCCAGGCCCAGGACCCTCCTGCTGTTTGATGCCTAGGGACTTAGTGTCCTGTATCTCAGAGGCTCCATCCATGGCTAAATGGGCCAAGGTACACCTCAGGGCGTGGCTTCAGAGGGTGCAATCCCCAAGGCTTGGCAGCTTCCACAGGGTGGTGAGCCTGCGGGTGCACAGAAGTCAAGAATTGAGGTTTGGGAACTTCTGTCTAGTTTTCAGAGGATGTATGGAAACATCTGGAAGTCCAGACAGAACTTTGCTGCAGGAGTGGAGTCCTCATGGAGAACCTCTGCTAGGGCAGTGTGGAAGGGAAATGTGGGGTTGAAATCCCCACACAGAGTCCCCACTGGGGCACTGCCAACTGGAGTTGTAAGAAGAGAGCCGCCATCATCCGGAACCCAGAATTGTAGATATGCTGACAGCTTGTCCCATGTACCTGGAAAAGTCACAGACACTCAGTGGCAGTCCATGAAGGCAGCCAGGACAGGGGCTGTGCCCTGCACAGCCACAGGGTTGGAGCTACCCAAGACCATGGGAATCCACCTCTTGCATCAGTGTTACTTGGATGTGAGATATGGAGTCAAAGGAGATCATTTTGGAGCTTTAAGATTTGACCGCCCTGCTGGATTTTGGACTTGCATGGGGCCTTTAGCCCCTTTGTTTTGGCCATTTTCTCCCATTTGGAATGGCTATATTTACCCATTGCCTGTACCCCCAACATATCTAGGAAGTAGCTAACTTGCTTTTGATTTTACAGCCTCGTAGGCAGAAAGGACTTGCCTTGTTTCATTTTTTTTTTTTTTTTTTTTGAGACGGAGTCTCGCTCTGTCGCCCAGGCTGGAGTGCAGTGGCACGATCTCGGCTCACTGCAAGCTCCGCCTCCCGGGTTCACGCCATTCTCCTGCCTCAGCCTCCCGAGTAGCTGGGACTAGACAGGCGCCCACAACCGCGCCCGGCTAATTTTTTGTATTTTTTAGTAGAGACAGGGTTTCACCGTGGTCTCGATCTCCTGACCTTGTGATCCGCCCGCCTTGGCCTCCCAAAGTGCTGGGATTACAGGCGTGAGCCACCGCGCCCGGCTGGACTTGCCTTGTTTCAGATGAGACTTTGGACTGTGGACTTTTGAGTTAATGCTGAAATGAGATAAGACTTAAGGGGTCTGTTGGGAAGGCATGATTGATTTTTGAAATCTCTAGACATGAGATTTGGGAGGGACCGGGGTGGAATGAAATGGTTTGGCTGTGTTCCCACCCAAGCTCATCTTGAATTATAGCTCCCATAATTCCCACGTGTTGTGGAAGGGACCCGGGGGGGGAAAATTGAATCATAGGGGCAGTTTCCCTCGCACTGTTCTCATGGTAGTGAGTAAGTCTCACGAGATCTGATCATTTTATAAGCAGTTTCCCCTTTCACTTGGCTCTGATTCTCTCATTCTCTCTTGCCTGACACCATGTTTGACATGGCCTTCACCTTCCACCATGACTGTGAGGCCTTCCCAGTTATGTGGAATTGAGTCCATGAAGCCTATTTTTCTTTATAAATTACTCAGCCTTGGGTATGTCTTTATCAGCAGCATGAAAACAAGCTAATACAATGTGACACTGTGACTCGCTTTAGCCAAAGAGAAAATAGTAAATACGATACAATTGGAGGCTTGAAAACTTCCTGCCTCCTGCAGCTCACTCTCCCTTGCTGCTTTTGGAAGTCCTACAACAGCATCTATATGAATAAGTCCGGGCTAACCTGTACAAAACGTATGACTCAGTCTCCCTGACCAACTGAGCTGACAGCCAGCAACAACCATCAGACACGTAAATGAGGCCTTCTATGACCAACAACCGTGGCCAACCCGCCAGCTGACCGTAGCCACATGAGTGAGTCCAGGAAAAGCCATTACAGAATAACTGCTCTGCTGAGTTGAGTCCCAATTGCTGACAGAATAATAAGCTAACAAATGCTTGTTGTTCTAAGCCAGGGGTGCACAAACTTATTCTGTAAAGGGCCAGATAGTAAACATTTTAAGCTTTGTGGGTCATGTGGTCTCTATCACAACTACCCAACTCTGTCATTGTAGCACAATGGCAGCCATAGACAACAAGTAGATAAATGAGCAAGGCTGTGTTCCAATAAAATGTCATTTACAGAAACAGGCAGCAAAAATAAATAAGGAAACAAATAGGCAGCATCTGGACCTGGTCCATGGGCAATAGTTTGCTCCCACTTGTTTTAAGTCAATAAGTTCTGGGAGTGTTTGTTATAAACCTAACTGATACTTTGATCAAGATGAGCTTATTAAAATTCTGTCATTAGAAGTTGCATTATAAGTGAAATCAGCATTACAGTAATCCAATTTATGTCCCACGAAAATATAAAGCTTCCATCACTGCACAGAATAAGAAATGCTTGCTTTTCTCCAAATTTATTTTTAATGCAAGTGATCATGCAAAACTTTGAATATATTACTAAACTTATATTAACTAGAAAAAATATAAATATAACTAAAATTTCACGCAATACCCTTTTCATGGCCCTACGAGACCAACACCGTCACACATGCACACACGTGCTCACGCATGTGGACAGATAAACACACACACACACACACACAGACCCAAGTTAGAACAAAATTTTTAAAAGCACTAGTTAAATGTGCCTTAAAATGCATTACAGTTGCTAAGCAAAATTATAAACCAAGCAATCTAAGGAGTGTTATGAATTAAAATAGCCCTTGAAAATGAAACAAAAATTTGCAAGTATCTTAGTATGTGTATTGTATTATTAATACAAATTTTTAAATGTAGTCCTTCATAAGATATGCCAGATGTCAATGTAGTTCTAAATGTAAGAGGGAAGAGAAAGCAATAAGAGAATGGATTAGGCTAAGGAACATGGTAGCTCTAAAGACCTGGATGTCACTGGATGCTGAATGAGAGTAATTTTGATTCAAATATGTCACTTATAATGTATGCAGAATATATCTTGAAAGAAATCTGGTTAATGTCATTAACTGATGGTATTATTTTTACTGTGAAAGTGAACTGATAACATCAAGTGTATGTGTGGGTGGGGTGGGGTATGGAAAGTAGATAGAAGAGAGTGGAAAGAGAGAATACTTGGCAAAGACTATAGTTTGATTCGAGCTTGAGAGGAAACTATACTTTCAGGACAAGCGAGAATAGCACTGCATTGGCTGGCTAATTTTAGAAAAAAAAGAAAGAAATCTCTAACCTAGATAAGTTACTGTTGTAACCTACCTGGGTTAAAAAATTTAGTGTGTAAAGCCCATTAAGAACATTCTGGAAGCTGTCAAACTACTGTCAGAAAACTTCATGAAGAAACCGGGGAATAATTTCTGCCTTTAAAAGTAGTGGGGGCGGGGGAGCGGGAGGACAGGCACGGTGGCTCATGCCTGTAATCCCAGCACTTTGGGAGGCCTAGGCAGGCGGATCACGAGGTCAGGAGATCCAGACCATCCTGGCAAACACAGTGAAACCCCGTCTCTACTAAAAATACAAAAAAACAACCCGGGCGTGGTGGTGGGAGCCTGTAGTCCCAGCTACTTGGGAGGCTGAGGCAGGAGAATGGCGTGAACCCGGGAGGTGGAGCTTGCACTGAGCCGAGTTCGCAACACTGCACTCCAGCCTGGGCGACAGAGCGAGACTCCATCTCAAAAACAAACAAACAAACAAACAAACAAACAAAAAAAGTAGTGAGGTTGGGCATGGTGGCTCACGTATGTAATCCCAGCACTTTGGGAGGCCAAGGCAAGCGAATCACGAGGTCAGGAATTCCAGACCAGCCTGGCTAACATGGTGAAACCCAGTCTCTACTAAAAATGCAAAAAATTAGCTGGGCGTAGTGGCGGTCGCCTGTAATCCAGTTATTCGGGAGGCTGGAGCAGAAGAATTGCTTGAACCCAGTGGGCAGAGGTTGCAGTGAGCCGACATCGCACTACTGCGCTCCAGCCCAGGCGACAGAGTGAGACTCCGTCTCAAAAACAACAACAACAAAAAAGTAGTCAGGGGTGGTGCAGATGGATTTACACCAACACTTTTGGAAGTAGGTTGAATGTAAATAAAAAATAAATATACAGATGATAGGCACTTAGCATCTCAGGAACACTAGCGTCTTAACACTAAGTGTTAAGAACAAATTTATATAGGAAGCAACTATGGTTTAAGCAAAGAAAAAATTGCACGTTAACGTTTTATTAGAGTCGTGGTTTATGAACAAAAAGATGAATTCATAATTTTTTTATGGTTAAGTTTTTCAGTCACAGATAGCAAATGATTGACACCTACTAGCAAGATATAAGAAAGAAAGAAAATTCTTGCCCAAGGCATTTCTTGGTTAAGAATTACCTTACATTTTAAGAATAACTGGAATTTATTTTTGGACTGAAATATAAATTGGTACAATCTTTCTTAAAACATTTTGGCATTTCTTACCAGGAGTCTTACATGCTTATGCATTTGATCAGACTCTCTTCATAATAGTAAATATAAATGTTATGCACAAAAATGTTCACTAAAGTCTTATTTTTTTTTAATTGATAACAGGAAGGCCAACAATAAGAAAATGCTGTATACATTTAATAAACTATCTGGCCATTAAAAATTTGGAATAGTTTCTATCCTCTGAGAAACGTATTATTAGGTGAACACAGTAAAACGAAATAAAAATCAAACATATCTAATGATCTTGAGTACGAAAATATTTACTAGTAGAGAAAATTTTGTCAAAAAATATGCTAAAAAAATAGTGATTAACGGCCAGGTGTGGTAGCTCATCCCTATAATCCCAGTACTTTTTGGGATGCTGTGGCAGAATTGTTGGAGGCTAGGAGTTCAAGACAAACCTGAGCAACATAGCAAACCGTTGTCTCTCTCTTTTTTTTTTTTTAATAATTAGCTGAGTGGTAGTGTGCTTGTCTAGTCCTAGCTACTCAGGAGGCTAATGATGGAGAATCACTTGAACCTAGGAGTTGGAGGCTGCAGTGAGCTACGATCATGCCACTGCACACCAGCCTGGGCAGGCGAGTGAGACTCTGTTGCTATAAATAATAATAATAATAATAATAATAATAATAGTGATTACAACAGAGTGGTAGAATTTTTTATTTGTTATTTTTAAATGTTCTAAATTTGTAACTATGTGTTATACTAATAGTTTTCCTAGGGATTTAAAAATATGGTTTTGGAGAATATGATTCCTTCAAACTCAAAAACTCTAAAGTGCTCCTTAGTTTGGCATTCAAGGCTAACAATCTGTTATCAAGTAACTTTTGATCCTGCTCCCACTCTTCCTTTCCACCTAACGCAGATAGATTGCTCTTTCTTTTTTCATCATAAGTTTGTATTTCGCCAGTCCAGGGCTTTTGCTGAGTTCCATTTGTATAAAACACCTCATCTGTTACTCCCATTGTCTCCTTCCTGTTTTTAAATCCCCTTCCTAGTACTATATCCTCTCATCCCAGAATCCCTATTTAACCACAGTATTGAACTTAATGCCTACCATCTGTTTTATGCTACCTTTTCAACTCTAAGTGATAGAAACAAACGTAAACTGACCTTTACACAAAGGGAAAACAAAGAAGGGGTTAAGAGGGTTGGTTAAATATATTTGCCCATCTAGGGCAGGGATTTTCAATCTCAGCAACATTGGCATTATTTGTTGCCCTGTGCGTTGTAGAATGCCTGGCAGTATCCTTGGCCTGTAGCCATCGAATATCAGTAGCGCCCTCCAGTGTCACAATCAAAAATATCTCCAGCCACTGCCAAATATCTCCTGGGACAAAATCTACTCTAGCTGAGAACCACTGCTTTAAGAGGAAACTAAATGTTCACATGCTCAAACTTTTGTTCCTCCATCCAAAAGGTTTTCACTCCACAAGCTGACTGCTGCCTGCCCCATTCCTTGAACATACCAGATTAAACACTCCAGGAAAAAAAAAAAAATGCATTGTTCAAAATAACAATTCTTGTAAGAAGTCTAATGCAATCTCCAATTGCCCCAACCATGAATTAATGTATTTGATCCAGGTAAGAGGACAAGCAAGGGCTTGTGTATGTGTATATGTTACAATGGCACTAAATACTTACCTGATAATGAGATAAAAATTTTATTCCGATTGAGTAGTATTTTTGTTTGTATGCATGTATATACGTGCATGTGTAAGTTTTAAACCGTAAGAAGTGTCAACAAATATACATATTTACCCTGTTCTGAGGGTTGTTTTCATTATCATACAACCACCTGAGGAAAGAAAACCCTTTGATTTCTAAGAAAACACCGGGTGCTCTACCATTGCTTACACGTTTTTCTCTGCCTAGTAAGACTGTAAGCTACTTAAGGGAAAGCACTGTGTTTTCAACAACTTTTATTCACCCACCTTCCAGAGTGTTGTCTTGTAGAAAGTTCAAGATATAGTCCTTTATTAACTGTAACTTTTAAAGGTACAACGTAACTTACTGAAACTTTTTAAAACACTGAGAATAAAATGTTCTCATAATTTGTGTTTTACAAAAATATCTTTACAATTCTATAAAAATCTTCTGAAAAAGAAAAATTATGTTCTGTAAAACATAATTCTAAAGAGTAAACTTTTAAAAATCAAAAACTGCTTTAATACTTTTATTATTTTTTTCTTAGTAAATGTTAAATTTGACATCTAAACCGAAGTATGTATAGTATGACAGAAATTATAAGATCCAAATAGAGAAATATAGAATAAAATAGTAAATGTAACCTTTTTGAGAGGAGGAAATATATGTTACAATGACGCTAAATACTTAGCAGATAATGAGATAAAAATTTGATTCCTAATGAGTAGTATTTTTGTTTGTATGCGTATATATATATATATATATATATATATATATGCATTTGTAAGTTTTAAACAGTAAGAAGTGTCAACAGATATACATAAACTATGGAAATATATTTTTAAATCTTTAAATTTTAAAATCTTTAATTCATTTTCCTTAACCAAATTATTGAAAAAGATTATTATATCATAAATGCTTTTAAAAGAATGGTTGCAATAGTTTTTTTGAAAATAAAAGTTTCTTATGCTGATACTGCATTCATATTACAACATATTTGTAAAATAGGATGTGATAAGGCAATGTATGTCTAGTTAAAGGCATTAGTCTCAAGTCAAGAAAATATAATTTCAAGTTGGATTTTAAAGAGTTTGAAAGCAAACTAAATGAGCCTTGTTGTATATATTTTTGCTTCCTATAATTTTACAAAGCAATTTTGATCTGTCAGAGAGGGCTGTGCCAGATATTGAGAAAGCCTAATCTCAATAAGATGTGAAATGCAGAACTGCCATACAAAAACCAAAATAAAAACCTGACTTCCATACCAGATTTTCTGATCTTCAACTCCTTGGAAAACATTTCAGGCTCAATAATGACAATTAAATTTAAACGGAAGTTTTCTTCAGCATAAAAAATTGTGGTATTGAATGCATATGGAATGTATCTTGACTTGAATGTATTTTTTCTTTCAAATATACAACTAGAATATAGGCTATTTTCTGATCCTATAAGAAATCATCTGAAATATACATTGTACAGTTTTTCTAACATTATGTAAATTCTTTGTCATATATTTTATTTTACTTATTTTCTTTATTGCTGTTTCTTTTGTAGTATGGAATGCAGTGGTACAATCATAGCTCACTGCAGCCTTGAACTCCGGAGCTCACGTGATCCTCCTACCTCAGCCTCGCAGGACTAGAAGAGTGCCCCACTATGTGAAGCTAACAACAACAACAAAAATGTAGAGATGGGGTCTTGCTATGTTGCCCAGGTTGGTCTTGAACTCCTGGCCTCAAGTGAGCTTTTGTTTCGGCCTCCCAAAGTACTGAAATTACAGACCTGAGCCATGGTGCCTGGCCTGGACCTAACATTTTAATAGATAAAACTAAGTGTAGAGATATGTGAGCCATATTTTTCCATACTTACATTTAAAATATTTTAATATTTACTATTTCAAATTCCTTAAAATGATATTTTATAATCAATATGTTTTTGGAACAGAAAACAATGTATGTATATTTGCATTTTTAGGTGTTACAAATACTATTTAACACCAACAGATACATTTAATCTACTGCTTATTTTTGAGTAATTAAAATTTAAAGAGTAACTCACTCAGAGTCTCTTTATGATTTCTCAGAATCTAATGGTTCAAAGAACACTGAACTTCATAAAAATAGCAATGAAAAAATATTCTTAATTATCTCAAGTGTTTTCTTATAAATTAATAAGCATCACTAACCACTACTGATGAATTCAATTCTTGCTTGCTTTCTTTCTTCCTTTCTTTCTTTCTTTCTTTTTTTTTTTTTTTAGATGGAATCTTGCTCTGTCACCCAGACTGGAGTGCAGTGGCACAATCTTGGCTCACTGCAACCTCCGCCTCCCAGGTTCAAGCAATCCTCCTGCCTCAGCCACCTGAGTAGCTGGCATTACAGGCGCCTGCCATGATGCCCGGCTAATTTTTCTGTTTTTAGTAGAGATGAGATTTCACCATGTTGGCCAGGCTGGTCTCGAGCTCCTGACTTCAGGTGATCCGCCCACCTCAGCCTCCCAAATTTCTGGGATTACAGGCGTGAGACATCGCATCTGGCCCTCAATTGTTTCTTATACAATTGGAATTCTTCTTTGATTTTTTTTTATTTTGTTTGTCTCTGTGTGAATTCTCTTCCAGTCTATTTTCTAAGCATTTTTCGATAACAACTTCATGAAGATAAAATTTTTGTACCATATCATTCATCCATTTAAAATATGCAATTCTCTATCTTTTGTTATATTCACAGACTTTTGAAATTATAGAACATTTTCATCCCTTAGAAAGAAACCCCATACTCTTTAACAGTCACCCAGCATTTCCCTCAATCCCTTCCCAGCAGTAACCAATCATAAACCTGTTTTCTGTCTATATCTCTCTAGATCTCCTAGCCTATTTTGCATATTTCACATAAACTGAATCATGTAATGTGTGGTCTCTTTTGCAACTTGCTTCTTTCACTTAACATAATGTTTTCAAGATACATTCATCTTGCAACATGTATCAGCACTTCACTTCTTTTTATTGCCAATAATTTTCCATTTTATAGACAAAATATTTCATTTTTACATTTGTGTGTTCATGGATATTTGAGTTATTTCTACTTTTTGACTACTGTAAATAGTGCATCTGTGAAAATTTATGTACAAATTTTAGTGTGGACGTATGTGTTCATTTTTCTTGGATATATAACCAGGTATGGACTGCTTTGTTTTTTGAAAACAGAAGAACTCACTGTTCAATACATGGTTTTTGTATCCTATTTTCTTCATGTAATTTTCATTCTCTTAATAGCTGATTTAAAAACCTATATATTTTGTTAAGAGACAGCTCTATGTTTCGTGCCTGTGAAATTTGTAAAACATAATTTAGTATGACAACTTTCTCTTTCCATTTCACAAATTCCCCTGGTGTTTGAACTCACATAAGTAATGGTTTATCCACTATTTTCATTTGAGAACCTGTTTAGAGAGTCAGTAAATTAAGCTGTACTCAACTTGACATTTTTCTATAAACAGAAATATTTGCCTATTTAAAATTCTAATATATGGTTAAGAGAACTGAGAGAATACCACACATCATGTGAATTTTTGAAGACTTTTATCTTAACTTCTAATAAATGTCTTTCTTCTGTGGGATGAGCAATTGAAATGTTGTCCATCAGTATTCTGTCTCAATTCAGTAGAAATGAAAAATGCCTGATGTCACTGTCAAACATACTCAGAAAGATTTGATGAGCAAACCCACAGGAAAACTTGTCTTTTCCCAGAAATGCTCTGATGATTGGCACAACGTGTATGCAGCTGTTTTCCTTTAATTTCCAGTTCTGATATTCAGAGAAGAACTTACCTTTTGCAGATGATGTACCTGTAATGTGACAATACATAATCCCACAAGGGAATATCACTAAGGATTTATGATACACATGAGAGCTTGGAAATGCCCTTTTAGACCAAATACAGTTCTGGAATCTGTGTCCCTCTTTGGTTTATCAGTTTATAGATCTCTGATTTCATATTGCCACACCATGGGGTACATATTAGATTTTAAACATTTATTGAGTAAATAAATGAAGGAATATTGTGAAGAATACATTTTTCCAAGTCTATAAGAAAATTATTTTAAAACCATAATAGAAATAGGGTATTTTTCAATGGCCAACTACATTAGATATGGTATATTAGAGTTAGATAAAAATTTAAAGAAAGAAAAAAGTAGACGAGTAACAACTAGTGTTTAACCTGACTAAAGTCCAAGCCAAAAATCCTGAGGCAGTAGAAATGCATTTATTTTGTCAAAAATATCTTAGGGTGATTCCTAAGTGTATATCAGAATTTCTCTGAGGACATATGCAATCCACAGTACAGAAATTGATAGAAATACAGAATGACTTCCTTATCCAAAGAACCACTAAGAAGGGAATGGGGCACCAAGCTGTCAGAAAAATGCTTCTGATTCCTGGTGTGTAGTCAAGTTTGTATAATCAGTATTAAATGTCATAATGTAGACTACTGTTATGAGGGAGTAGCATACCATAAAGGTTAAAACACAATGGCCTCGCTTTTATGTTGATGTACTTTATTGAGATAACAGAGCATTTTGGAGCTACAAATATTTATTTAACAACACACTGTGCTTCTTTTTGAAAACAAAAGTTTTTAGCTGACTCACTGTAACAATAGCTATGTAATGTAATTTTTAAAATTCTTATGCTTGATATCACAAGATGGATATACTACTTCTGTTTGTATCCGCCTAACAGAATTTCATTCTTGAGAAATTCATTTAATGGCTGTGAGTTTTTGTTTCTTCAACTGTAAATGAAAGCTTTGCCCACCAGTCAACCTCTAAAGTTCTGTCCAACTCTGATATTTAATGCTCCCATTACAGGGAAAAACATGGTGCAGAATTAGATGGCAGGTAAGCCATATGAAAACTGGATCATTTCAGACAGAAATCCAATTTGAACGGTTTATTAATAACTTTTGTATGTGACATTGGGGAGAAATGAAAACAGATTGACTTGTTAGGAATTCCTTCTGAGGACAAGGGTTATAGCTAGCAAGTGACTGAATCCTTTGGCGGTTGGACTCTAACCAGAAGTGCTATGACAACAGGAGGCTGTCTCTAAACATAGTGCCTCAAAAACGACATTCTCCAAATAGTTTCCTGCAACCATTAGTGCATATAAATTCTTCAAGTTAAAAAAAGGAGAATTGGATTTGAGCTAGTGTGATCTAAATTGATATTTAAATTAGAAGACAAGTATGGCTCTGGCCAAAATGCAGACAATTTAAAACAGACACCAAGTATCCTGAACATTCGGCCCGCATTCACTACCTTTCACAAACTTTGTCTTTAGATGTTGTTCATAGTTACAAATGTCTAGTAGCTTAAGGAATAATAGAACTTAATTTTTTTTTCATTCCTCCTATTGTGTGGTGAGTTTTGAAATAGAGTAAAGCTATTCCATTTAAATATTTTAAAATTACTTAGAAGCTACATTTACATTTTTTCTGTAACTCCATTTATTTTCTGTCACCTCTCCTTCTAAAATCCCTTTTGTCCTTAGGACATTCAGGATGTAGACAGCAACAATGGAAATGTGCCCTCAAGAATAATGATGGTGGAATAGAAGGCACGCATGTATAGTAGTGACTAGGGATAGAGCCACAAAGCATTGAACAGTTCTACCTAGAAAATTTACATATATCATGTAACTAGGTATTGCATAGATATTTCTGAGTTTATGGTACAGTTAAGTAGAAGGACTTGGAAATCAGAGGACTAGTTTTCACATTTCAACAGGGCTACTATGTATGCTTGTGCAAACTCTTGTCTTCACAAGGATAGCACATCTAAGGGGACACCGTATTATAGTCATTATAGATTCCCAAATTATAGCCAAACCTTCCTGTAGGTGGCAGCAAAGTGTCTTTTTTCTTTTTACAGAAAACTTTAAATTCTGATAATTTTCTGAAAGATAGAAGTTTCTTAAGTAAAGGAAACTTTTTTTTTTTCTTATTTATAAAAAGATACCATATGGGCTAGAGAGGTCCAGCATCTGAGATGTACTATTTTCAAGATCTAAACCTTTAGACAGTTTAACTTCTTTGAAACTTAATTTCAGCCTTGGTCGATAAGTAAATAAATGGAGGGGGAGGAGAGAGAGAAAAAGAGAGAGAGAGAATTAATGTACTTACAAATTTATTTGATGATTAAATCATATTACCTACACACATTTAGTACTCTATAACTGGTATTATAATCAGGTGTTGATCATGAATAGTGTTGTATTTAGTATCATTTTGGGAAAAAAAAATGAAGGGAAGATTCAATTCCATTATTGGGATAGACTACCAAAGAGGGGGCCAATATCCATTCCCTCTCTTTCAAGGTCAAATAGAGGTAGAAATTGCTAGAAACTAGGTTAAGTTCACCTGTCCCAGAATTGCAGGAGATAATTCTTGGAAGCATTTAAATAAAGTGTCACTTTGACAAATCAGAGAGATGCAACACAGAGGCAGGAAATGGTAGAACCAGAAGTAAAGCATGCCTTAGAAATACATTTGTGATGCTCCAAGTGGAGAAAAATCCCTGAGGGACATGAAATGAAAGAAGAGAACCTCAAAATCAATATGACTCAAGGGGTTTGGGAGTCACTGTAATTTGGGATAATTCTGAACAGTGACTCATTTCTTCTTTCAGATTGTAGAGTTAAATACATTTATAAGCATTTGACAAATTTTCAGGTATCTTGCCCCTTTCAATTGGACCTTAGTGACCCTATACTAATGTTCAGCACAGGATTACTGGAGACACCTAAATTTCTGAGTAATTTTTACAGCAATGCCATGTGGACAGATAGTAGCCATAAAAAATGAATATGACAAAACAGTCATTTTAAAAAATAATTTCTGTAGAGGATCTCCAGTTAAACATATGAACAGGCCTTAATCCAGCCATTGCTTTCATTTGCATATTTAATTTTCTTTGGGAAATGTCACGTGTTCAGCTCATTAACAAATACATGACACAGCTACATGATCCTGCATTTTCCTTCCTTTCTTTGATGCCCCTATTATTTGCCCCTAAGGACAATGCAAGAGAAGAGTAGTTAATTTGCTCATTAAAAGATAACTTGGTTGAAAACGACAACTTATTTCAGCCATTTGAGAAATGACTGGATCTCAGTATGTGTAGTATCTAGGTAAATCAAGACAAAGCCATTAAAATTATTGTACAAAATTCATTTGAGCAACAAATCTTCAGACAAATTCATTGCATTAGCCTCTAGGTACTTCTATAATCTAAAATAGAAAGTCATAGTAGATAAAGATATGAGTTTTAAAGCCTATAAAATTCACTCTTGTGTATCACACACCTATCTAATTGATTAAAAGGCACATACATTATGCCTGGCATATGCCTAGAAAGTAAATTATTCTTATGGTTGGCAATAGTAGGACTAATCATGTGAGAACAGAGGGCCAGGTAGCAGAGAAAGTAAAGTGCTCTCATTGTTAAAAATTGTAGGTCTAATCCTTTTAGAAGTGAGAAAAAGACAACCCAAATTAGAGTTGTTGGCCAGATCACCATGACTTTCTCTGCTCTTCTTTGAGTACACAAACTATACAAAGGTTGGTACAGTCAGAATCTCGATGTAATGTGAGAACATATCAGTGGGATATGGTAAAGAATAATCCAATTATTTGGCCCTGGATACCTCCATCATGGTATGTCCAAAGGCCAGGCATAGAAGGAGAGTAAGAGAAAAGAAGTAGCAGAGGGCTACCCCTCCAACCGGTGGCAAAGGCCCCCAATTCATCATGTTTCTAGCCTTGTTATAGCCAATCTGGAGGTTAATATCTCATGCAATATCATCTTTAAGTCTTATAAACTTGACCTTTTGGAGTACTTTATTTAAATCATAAAAAAAAACAAAAACAAACCCTGAGTTGAGTTATAAACAAACTTAACAATATATACCATCTGCTGCCTTTATCACAAACCCATGTTTCTTACTTATTTTTCCAAAATAATCTTCCACCGAAATTTGGAATTTTAGAGGAACAAAAACGACAATGATCCAGGGCCAGCCCTGACTCTCTGTGCCACTAGTTTAATTGTGTAACTTAAAGAAATTTCTTTGCTTCTCTATGTACAAGTTTCTTCATTTGTAGATGGAAATAATCATAGAGCCTAACATATGATGTTGTAAGTGTAAGATAATCATATAAACAGATTAGCTGAGTGTCTGATATAGAATATTCAATAAATACTGGTTAATGTCATGATTGTATTTGAGGGTTAACTTTCCTTGTTCTTGTATAACTACTGCTCTCTGAGTTCTATCCCTACAGTAAAGAAATCCTCATGATTCAATTAATATATGTTCTTTTGTGATATTTCTGTACTCTGTGTAGATCTTATCTCAAGTTTCAAAGAATCACCTACATAGTGGAGTTACATGAAACTAAATCCTTCCCCAAGGAGATTCTGAGGAGATTCTGGCAGCTGGCCCACAGGCTGAGTGCATTAGGGATACTTTAAAAGGGTGCTCTGATCAACTTGTGGCCCCTAGGGACAAATATGAAGAAAGTTATTAGAAAATATGTATGAGAAAATAATTATAACACACTTTTCTTCTTCTAGATTTTGTCTCATAAGTATAGAGTAGACATGATCGTCTATGTCTACCCTTAACAAGAAAATACAGGCTTTCACAGCTTCCTGGGAGACTGGTGTACAAATAAAGTGGTTCAGGAGGTCCTGGAGGTGAGTTTGAGGTCAGTAGAGGGAGAGGCTCAGACTTGCTCCACTGCCTTCCTCCAAAATCAGACAACTTCTGGCTTCATTTAATTTGCACATAGTAAAAAGATTGTCACTAAGATTCCACTGCAGAACAGGAAAGAAAGTACTCACGTGTGTGTCTGTGTGTGTGTGTGTTGCTGCTCCAAAAAGTTCTATCTCCTGATCTAGGTTTCACATTTTTCTCACTTAGAATATAAACAAAATACCAAAAATTTTCAAATCAGATTAAACTTTACTACTGATTCCAAGATATGATTTTTACACCAATCTGTAGGTTTTAATATATATGTTGACTTAAATCTTATCTTCATGTATGGTAAAAGTTTTTTTTGTTTTTGTTTTTGTTTTTTTTTTTTTTGCGATGGAGTCTCGCTTTGTCGCCCAGGCTGGAGTGCAGCAGCGCGATCTCGGCTCACTGCAAGCTCCGCCTCCCAGGTTCACGCCATTCTCCTGCCTCAGCCTCCCGAGTAGCTGGGACTACAGGCGCCCGCCACCACGCCCGGTTAATTTTTTGTGTTTTTAGTAGAGATGGGGTTTCACTGGGTTAGCCAGGATGGTCTCAATCTCCTGACCTCATGATCCGCCTGCCTCGGCCTCCCAAAGTGCTGGGATTACAGGCGTGAGCCACTGCACCCGGCCCCATGTATGGTCAAAGTTTTTAATGGAACTCTGCTTCAATCCTCACTTCTCCTTGGATAATCAATCATAATTCTCACTGTTCTCCAATTCATCCGTCCACTCTTGTCAGTAGTAAGGACATATAACCAAGTATAGTTTAAGGGCATATGATCATCCACATATAGCAGACTTTAACTGAAAAAATATTGAATGTAGAAAATGAGGAAAAATTCAGATATCACCTTCATGAAAACAGAAATGCTTTTTAATTATGTTCAACCTAATAGCTTGGTGATTTAGGAAACAGAACAGAAACGCATGACTGTTTAGGCCCTAGACCTGCTACTAGCTCATAAGTCTTGGTCAACTCTAACAGTCATCCATCCCTGAGTGATTTCTTGCTCTCTCTTCTTTACCTACTGTAATCTTTCTTCCTACTAGATCTGCATGTTCACAGTATCACTTTGATCACTTCACTGATAAAATTTTCAGAATATTATCTAAACTCTTTTGTTGGAGCCTTGTCATTTATACCCTACTCAAGCTACTTTCAAATGTCTACTCAGTCTTCATGATGTGTTCAAAACTATTTACTGCGTACCTAGGTACAATATGCTAGACACTGTGCTAGCTGATGAGCATACAGTGCAAAACAGAAAACAAACAAACAAAAAAAAAACCTTTCCTCTGAGCGACAGTTAAAACGTCAAGCTTTCAGAACACTATAAGTCATCTCAGTGCCACACTCAGTAAGTGTGGGTAATCTACCACGAGTAGTCCTGAATTGATACTTTCATCATTAATACCAATGCCCTTTGCTAGAAATATTTTTTTTCCTCATTTA
The DNA here is from genome assembly GCF_043159975.1 of Macaca nemestrina. Classification (NCBI taxonomy): domain Eukaryota; kingdom Metazoa; phylum Chordata; class Mammalia; order Primates; family Cercopithecidae; genus Macaca; species Macaca nemestrina. The sequence continues at coordinate 39,983,292 of NC_092138.1, forward strand.
TATAAATTCTTATCTTTTAACTAGTGAGAATTCCACCCTATTCGCAGTCTTCCTACTGACATATAGTTCATCCTAAATCTTCAGTTTTTAAAATCCTGGATCTCAGCCCCTTATGATACTATGATGATAATATGAGAGTGATACTACATTCTGTACTTAATATGATTTTTATTGTTAAATATATATTTAGTACAATAAACCATTATATATACATAACTGCTGAAAGATTCAAATAAATCAGGAGATCTGGCTTGCAAAGCCTAGATTTGTTTTTGTTTGTTTTTGTTTACCATTGTCTCCAATAGAAGTTTCCTTTCAAAATTATCTAAAGAGTTTTAATAATAAAGAGTAATGTAGCTAAATTCACTAGTAATCAATTACCTGAGGTTGAAATTTTTCTAGATTCTCAGAAACATAGTCGATAGGATGAGACGTAGATGAAGCAGGAGAAAAATAAATACACAAACACACACACACACACACACATATATAAGACATATATTCTAAGATGTCTAAAAACATAGACCATCTCCACCAAATTCAGAATGATTAGAGTAATAAAGATGAGCTCACAATAATTAAACAATATAAATAAATAAGTGAGTGAGTGTGATTCTCAAAGTTTATTGTGTGTAAGAAACACCTGAAGATCTTGTTGCTGTGCTCCACTTCCCGAGTCTCTGATTCAGTAAATCTAGGATAAAACCTCAAATTTGCATTTTTTTTTTTTTTTGAGACAAGGTCTCACTCTGTCACATAGGCTGGAGTACTGTGGCACAATCAGATCATATAGCCTACTGCTGCCCTGACCTCCTAGATTCCAGTGTTCCGCCATCTCAGCCTCCTGAGCACCTAGGACTACAGGCATGCACCACAACACATGGCAAATTTTTTGATTTTCTGTAGAGATGAGGTTTCACTTTGTTGTCCAGGCTGGTCTTGAACTCCTGGGCTCAAGCTGTCCTCTCTCCTAGGCCTCCCAAGGTGCTAGGATTACAAGTGTGAGCCACAAGCACCAGGCCAAATTTGCATTTTTAAAAAGTTCCCAGGTGTGCTGATGCCAGTGGTTCAGGAATCACATCTGAGAACCACTGTTCTAGAAAGAAACAAATTATATAGGTAAATCGGCACGTTCATCTAGCAGTTTCGCTTCATTTATGATACTCTAATTTTCTCAAGCAAATCTGTAAACTCCTTGAAGTCTTCATATCTCCCAGAACAGTAATCTCTCCTTACACTAAGTGAATACTCTAATGAGTGAATAACAAATAAAAAGAAACATCTGAAAATGAGTAAAAACAAGTCACCAATAATGATTAAAGTTTTCCAGGGACTTAAATAAAGATTTGAGTGGGAAATGGTGTTTAGTTCAGATGTTAACTCTAAGCATAATGTAGATACCAAAAATTATTTTTCAGTTCTATCATTTACTACATCTTGAAATTATGACATTTAGAAAAATAAGACTGGCTCTCACCTTTCCCAGTTAATAGATGAGATGAAGTGAAAGGCAGTCAGCATTCTATTCATGCTTTGCTTCATGGAAATTTCCAAATCTCACCTAATATCCAAAAGTTACAGTTGCTCTTGTGAAGCCAGAAAGTGACCGAGAAGAGAACGGAGTCTCAAACTATGGTTCATTTTAGACTAGGCATTTTTATTTTTTTACTTATGGTACTTAAACAAAAAGTTGGATGTAATCCCAATTGAATTTTAGACTCCATAGATGTGCAAAATTTAGCCTGAGCTAGTAATAGACCATACATATGTAACAAGTCCTGCTATTTTATACTAAAATTGTTGAATCCTTCGTAATACTCTGAAGTAAAAGGACTATCATATGAAAACTCATCCTCATTAAGTTTTGAAAAGCCTGTTTAACACTTACTAAAGGTCAGGACTACAATTTTAAAAGTGACTCAAAAGATTTTTTAAGTGAACATCCTGAAATTTTCTAGAACAAGGATTAGCATTCTATTGCATTTATCATGTCATACAAACTATTTTAGACCTATTTTATCATTTAAAGCTCCTAAGCTTATCTTTCATGATTATACAATTCCAAAAATATTGGGAGCCTAAGTAATTAAAATAATAAAATGGTGCAAAATAAGCCTTTGATGAAAGCCAGTATGAATCAGCTAATTTTCCAATAGATAATTTTAGGCTTATGAGGAAATACTAGATGAAACCATGAAAGCAGTCATGGAAAGATCATGACTTTCTACTCTGGTACAACTGGGTTTGAATCCCGACTCTGCCACCTATTAGCTCCATGATAAAGAGAATTGACTTAATGTCCTTGGCTCTCTAAAATGGAAATTATAACAATTATCTTACAGGATTAGGCAGTAACTTAATTGACATAGCACAATGTCTGACTCATAATGGATATGGAAATGCTTTTTGAGAATGAATGTTAATTGTTCAATACAGAACTTTGTATGTGGACTATGGCTAAAATAGGTTCACCTGAAAAGAAACAAGGATACTTTTTCACTCCAGATAAGTCACTTAGACAAGATAAGCCTTTAGTCTTCTAATCTATAAAATGTGGAGGCTGAGTTAGATGATTTCCCAGGGCACTTATTTTATTATTCTATTATATTCTAAACTGCTGCTCTAAGAAATTTCCAATTTAAATGATATTAAAATTTGGTAGCAGATAAATTACCCTAATGTTAGCTATGAAATATCTGAAGGCTGTGGCTCTCAACCCTGGCTGTACATTAGAATCAATTGAGCAGCTTTAAAAAATACTCACACTCCCCAAATTACACAGAATATTTTAGAAGTACGGCTTTCACACTGATTTTTTTTTAAGTTGCGTGGTGATTCTGATTGTAGTTAGAGTTTTGAGCCACCAGCTTCAAAGAAAGCCATAAATATGCCAGCTGTAAGAGAAGTTAAGATCAGAAGCAGCAAGATTCTCATTCTGTTTCCCAGGCAAAGCATACCCTGATATACGTGTACCTCAAAGAATCCTTCATCGAAGTCCCTCACCAAAACTCTATTCTCTTATTTCTGTCTGTCTATGTATTACATAGCACCTTCAAACTCAATTTGTTCATAATCAAATTCATTTTTTCATTAATATCTGTTCTTTTGCATGGTTTTCATTTCTATTAAGAAAATCTCCATTTTCCAATTTTTCAAGATCTAATCTCCGGTTTGAAATTTAAGACTTTCTCTTCCATCATAATCCTCGAAACCTGCCTGCACACACACACACACACACACACACACACACACACACACACAACCACTCAACCAATTAATTTATATTTTACATTTGAAATTATTTTTCTGGTAAAGCTTCCTCTGAATTTCCCAAAACTAGGTCACATGTCCTGATATATGTGCTCATAGCCCCTGGTCCTTTCATCCATAAGAAATATGAATTCAATGTTAGATTTATTTCTATGATCTACTGTTTAACATATATCTCCAGAATGAAGTCCATAAAGGCAAAGACAATGTTTTCGCTATTTATCCCTAGAAACAAGACGAAGTCCTCAACACAATAAGAATTCAACAAATATTTGTTGAATAAGTTAACTAAAGAGTAAATTGTCTCTTTGTTATTGTTATTTGGACTTCTTTAGTTATTGGTAAGTCTGAGCATCTTTTATGTCTATTGGTGCTGTGCATTTCTTCTGTGAATGAGTTTCACTATGGTATAATCATCCAGACTTATTCAAGTCCAGTAATCTATTCATCAGTAAACAGAGATCAGGTCTCCATTGATATAGGTGAAATTTTAACTGTCTCTTTGGTAACAAAATGTACAGTCCATCATCGAGAACTGCCATATAGGATAAAAACTTCCATCTGATTGACCCAATATCTTTAGCTTTGTGTTTTTTCTGAAGTAAAGTCCTTTCGATCCTTGTGCTTTGCAAGATTATGGAATTTTATGTGTGCAGATCTTTGAGTTATCTGCCATTCTGAAACTGATTAGGGACAGTTTGACTAGAATTCACAAGTTCAATATGTTGAATCATGAGGAAATTGGGCCTAGTTCTAGGGCAGATGATGGACTCTTATGCCAGTTCCTTCTCTCACGGTTTGTGTGACACTGGTAAGCTCTTAGTCTTTTTTCTGTTCTTATTTCTTAATTGAAAGAGAAATCATTTAGAGTAGATGCACTCTCTGCTTGGCTTATCTCTGACGTTCTGTGATTTTTGGAATTACTTACATTTTATTGTTGATATTGGATATTTCCTACAAATTCTGTGGAGTTAGGTGTCCTAGTCTTGCATGTACATGTGCACATATTTGGCACTCCAGCCTGTGTGACACAGTTAGACCCCATCTCAAAATAAAAATATTAAAAAATTAAAAATTAAGAAAATAAAAATCTCTGATGCAAATGGTTCTTAGCCTTACATATGCAGGAAAGGGTGCATAAGATTAAACACTATTGAAGCCGATAGTCTTCATATACTCAAACTACTATAAAAGTTTGTTTTTAATGTTAGGATCAACCTATAAACAAAAACTGATATCTCGAGCATGGTAGAAAAACCATGTACGTGCATATGATAGAAAATTATTAAAGCTGGAAAATGCTTCTATTTGGGAAACATTCTACCATTTTTCTGTAAGAGATCATATATTAGTTTTCTATTGCTGTAGAAAATTACTACAACTTAGCATCTTAAAATACTGTTTTATTATCTCATAGTTCTTGTGGGTCAGAAATATAGGCATGGCTTAGTTGGTTTCTTTGTTCAGGTTCTCAAAAGGCTTCAACCAAGTGTTGGCTAGTCTTAGTCTTTTATGAGGCTCAGGGTCTTCCAAGTTCATTTGGTTGTTACCAGGATTCATTTCCTTGCAGCTATACAACTCATGAAAGCTTGTTTCTGCAAGGCCAGGAGGAGAGAGAGAGAGCATCTGCTTCTTCTAGTCTCTTATCTTTGGAATTCTTTTAAGGATTCACCCTGATAAGATCACTTAAGGAGAGAGGGAATGTACAAGGGTGTAAGGAATTGAGATCCATCTTAGAATTCTGCATACCACATTCACACATAGTCTATAACGTAATCTGAATGAGTTTTATATATCAGTACTTCATTTTGGACACTATACCAAATGATATGAATGTTTAATTTTAACTGCTATTTTGAACATTTTATGAAAGTTATTAATATTTAATTTTCACTGCTTACTGGAACTAAAAATTTACTTTTAATTGGTCTAATAACTGTAATAGATATTTTTAACAGTTATTAACTCTAAGAATCTCTTGAAACTTAGGGTCTTAAGTTAAAATGCAAAATAACCTAGTCCTCCAACATACCTGCTTTTATCACTTGCATATAATATGGTAAGAATACAACTTTTGTAAAACTTAGCAGAGAGAATACTTGTTTTCACGTGAGAAAATAAATAAAAGTGCAGAAAGAATATCTACAAAATGACTGCATTTTTATTTATTTTTCTTTTATATTATGAACTTTAAAAAGCATTTTATTGGGGTTCAGAACATCAACATGTTGTATATTCCCACTTCCGATTTCATTCTTCGTAGCAAAACACCCATAAGTAATATTTTAACATGTGTCTAAAGTTAATTACTCTTACAGAAACAATACATGATTTTTAAAAAGCACACAGAGCCTTTGAAGCAAGGCTGCTTGGGTTGAACCCCAGTGCCATCACTAACCAACCAGTTATATGACACTGGACATGTTACATGTTATCTTGGGGTCTCATCTTTCTTAGCAATAAAATAAGCCTATAATATGTGCCAGACTCATTATGTAGAAGATTAACTTTTTAGTTATATGTGTTTCTATATACTGAGAAAGAGCCTAATAGCATTCATATGGTTATATATGTATGCATGTGTGTTTGTGGTAAATATATATTTATGTATTTTTAAATCCATACATATAATTATGCCTTTCAATTCTAGACTTGTGCTTGTGTATGTATGTACCAAATAAGAAAATCAGTAAACAGCTGTTAAAGCACAAAGACAAAAACAACAGCAATATTGCTTTAAAAAATATCTGATGTCCCAGCCTGTACAACATAGCAAAACTCCGTCTCTACAAAAATTAGCCAAGCGTGGTGCTATGTGCCTGCAGTGACAGCTACTCAGGAAGTTGAGGCCGGAGGATCACTTGAGCCCAGAAGGCAGAGATTGCAGTGAGTCTTAATCATGTCATGGCACTCCAGCCTGTGTGACAGAGTGAGACCCCATTACAAAAGAAATACATTTAAAAAACTAAAAATTAAAAAAATTAAATCTCTGATGCAAAAGCTTCTTAGCCTTAAATCTGCAGGAAAGGGTGCCTAAGATTAAACACTATCAAAGCCAACAGTATTCATATACTCAAACTACTATAAGTGTTTGTTTGTTTGTTTGTTTTTGAGAGAGTATTGCACTCTTGCCCAGGCTGGAGTGCAGTGGCACGATCTTGGTTCACTGCAACCTCTGCCTCCCAGGTTCAAGGGATTCTTCTTGCCTCAGCCTCCCAAGTAGCTGGTATTACAGGTGCTCATCACCAAGCCTGATTAATTTTTTTTTGTATTTTTAGTTGAGACGGGGTTTCACTATGTTGGCCAGACTGGTCTTGAACTCCTGACCTCGTGATCCACCTGCCTCAGCCTCCCAAAGTGCTGGGATTACAGACGTAAGCCACCGCACACAGCCTACATGTTTATTTTAATGTTGGTATCAACCTATGCACAAAAACTGATGTCTCAAGTATGGTAGAGAAACCAGAATGTAAGGTTAACAAACTTGAAAATGCAAAAGTAAAATCAGAGCTTGTAGGAAACAGCACAGCAAATAAGAAAGAGAAGATAGAAAACATTGCCAATAAACAAAGATGTTTTACTCAGGCCACTAACCTACTGGTGAAGCCAAGGTGCTCATTAATTATACAACAAAGATGGTTTCTATAGTTTAGACTATCAAGATTCCACTTTGGGGCCAAAGGTAAAAATTGACAAGGGTAGGGTCACAATTAGGACGTGGAGTGTTTATGCTAATTGTGATACTTTTAGATAAAGATTTCTCAAGATCTAGGCAAACAGAGGCCCAGACCCTGTAGCTTGGTGAGTAGGGCCAAACTGTCTTAAAACGACTAGCGCATGCAACAGGATGCCTCTACATAGCAAAAACCTGTACACTCATAGCAAAAGAGATGTCTTATAGCATGTCTTATTCTTCCTGCATTCAGCCCCCAGCTATGGTGACTGTTTCTGGTTAAATGACCCCTTGCACCCTAAGAATCTGAGTGCCATGGAAAGTATCTACATAATGATGCCACCACTACTACTGCATGTATCCTAAAACCAGGCCTCTCCCCTGGGAGACTGTCAAGGTGTCAGGTGGTGCCATGAGAAATGCAATAACACAAGCTCAACCAGGAAGCCTCATCGTGCCAGGCGGAGTCTGTTCTCTCTTCTGTTGGGCAGGATTTTGTTGCTTATCCTTTCTGTTTAGGCTTCAAGTTCTGCCATATTGTTGTGCATTCTCTCTCCCATCTTTGATATCCTTTCCTTTATTTTTTAATACATTAACTAGCAACTATCCCGATTTAGAAGCATTCCTTAGGCAGGAAAGAAATTATTGCCCAATCGTTCGAGAGCGATTCTTCAGCCAAAATGACCAACATCGTGTTTTGCCAAACAGAGAGGGTTTTCTCTCTTAAAAGGCATTCTGACTCCAACCCCTAATTTTTATTTCTCCTATACATATGTTGTATGATTTATGTTTTAACAAGTTTAAATAACTTGCAAAGCCTCAAATTCAATAATGACTAGAGCAATCCTAGTCTTAAAGTTGGGAGATGAATATGAATCAATCAAGAATTCAAAATTTTTTCTAAAATATTTTAAAAACTTTGACCACATACCTTTGTTGGAAGACTTGGAAACACAAAATCAACTGCAGAAAAAATTTGGGGTGGGGTGGGGTGGGAATGGTGGTTAATTTTGTCTTCATTTCCTTAAGAATGGAAAAACTTTAAAGAATTAACTTAAAGCTTCCATAACCATCAAGAAAAGCAAAATTTGTTTGTATTATCCAGTTAAAACGATCTTAGATTTTTAAAAAATTCCATTTGTTGTCATAATTCTTTGATCATCAGCTGGATCATTAGTTTAAAAACAATTATAGCATTGCCCATTCTCAAATATGTTATAAGATGATAAACATCCGTTTATTAACTTAATGACCCAAGTAAAGAAACAATACAACTTAGCTTTTGTTTCCAGAAATACATAAGTAGAATTCACTTAGAGGTCAAGTACAGCATGAAAGAACAAAAATCTGCAATATCTAAAAGTCCACTACAAATAAATTATGATGCATGCAAATTCAAGATCCTATAGAGGCCAGGAAAGAACAGCAGGAGAATTTGCTTAAGACATGCAGTTCTTATCCTATCTAATTAAAGAATTAGAAGAAAAATGAAGCACCACAGTAATGACATGCTTTTGGTATTTAAAAGCATCTCTGGCATGAAAGCTTTATCTCTGCCTCATTTACTTTACAAATTCTAAAATATAGACATGGCAACAGCCCAGATTAGAATTGGAAAATTAAAAACTTTTTTCTCCTTTTTGAAAGGTTTATTTCAGAGATGCTAAAATTGGATTATATGAAAATATACCATAAAGTAGAGAGGAGTCTAACCTTGCTATGATCTGTACTTTAAAAAAACTGACTATATAATATGACATCAATAAGGCACTCAACTGGAAATATAAGATATAGAATAAGCAAGACAAAGCTCCCTAACTTACTCTGAATCAAGATGGAGATTTTTTTTTTAAATTTCTTTTTGTTTCTCTTATATATTCTCTGGAAAACCAAAGGCCAATTTCAAATTTAATGAAAAGGCTGCCAGGATGGGATGAGTATAAGAGACTATGCCATAAAGTTGAAAAGCTCTAGAAATGAGGTAGGTTATGCAAAGTTTGGGTAGATTTATTCACAACCTTCTTATTTATGGACTTATTTATATACTATATATTATTTTATGTATTTATTAACAGGATCTATGTGTCATATCCCCCAGTTTAAGAAGGCAAGGCAGCAACTTTTACATTTTTATTTCTTATGTGTTTTTCAATGAACATCTACTGAGTGTAAACTACAGAGCAAGCTCCAACTGAGGTGTTGGAGATGTGCCGGGGAGCACAGAGGAGAACCCTGCTTAGGTTGATGTGACTGCCTAACATCAAAGACAATACTGAGGCAAAGGAGGTCCCCCAAACACCTAGAGTCACTATGAGAGAAATTTACTTGTCTTGAAATCTGAAAGATGAGTGAAAATAACCTGTTAAAACGATTAACAAGTTGCTTCCCCTGTTAATCGTTTTAACAGGTTATTTTCACTCATCTTTGAGATTCCCTTAGTAGGTTCCCCTGAGTAGGTTGCTTCCCCTCCCCCTCCATTTGTGCTAATATTTCAACTGGTTTTTAATTAGGAAAAAGAAGAGAAAAAGAAAAAGAAAATGACTTATAATATTGGAAGGTCCTTTATTTATCGCGGCACTCTAGGACATTATAAACATAGGGCTGAATAGGAAATCTTGCAGTATAATTTGGCACTAAACATTTATTCAATATGTATTTTAAAGAACTTGTTATGCATATGAGATTTAAAATATAGTAAGATACATGGGATATGCACACAAGAAATTGCAATAAAGAATATAATACAATGGATGGAAAGACAGATACACATAGAATCTTAAGGTGCGTTCAGAGAAAAACAGATCCCTGATCAGTGCAGCTGTTGAGGAGTGGTAGAGTAAAAAGGGTTATAGTTAAATTTTTATATACTAATTTGTTTCAGCGAAATTTAAAAGTTAGCATTTTGGTCAATTTGGATTTTTCCTAAATGATTATCATGAATTGAAATAACAAAGAAAATCTTATAGGATGACCATAATACATTACTGAAATTTTAATACTCAAATCATTATCCAGGAACTTCCCCAAAGGTATATAAAAATAACTACATTAAATGGTGATTGCCAGTGGGTGGTTGCTGTTATCCACAAATTGCATATCAGAAGGTACCCAAAATACTGTTCATTTATTCAATAGTAGTCAATATCTTTCTTCCCTCAGTACTCTTCTATCTTGTTCCCTTTGTATGACAGGCTGGTTATTATTTTCCAGAAATGTTGACAAAGACAATCTTAAGCTGCTTCTTTTACTGTTTTTCATAGTGCAACAATCTAAAGGAGGCATTGATGCACATGTAAACCCATAAATCAGTTTCTCACTGAAGAAAAAGAATGTCAGACATTTGCTTTCAGGATTACGGTACTACATGAGAAAGCTGTAGTTGTATCACAGTGCAGCTTAATTTTGGAAAGTTTCCCTTTTACTTTCTTCCATATGTTTAAAAATAACAGATTCTAATGATATATATTATAATATATACATGGAGTAAGAAATTAAAGAATTATATTATTGACTTCTGCAACAGGTTAATTTTTCTTACACTATTTTTATTTTTGGTTTTAATTAAGGAGACCAAAGGAGATGTGTTATTTAAAAATGCATTTATAGCTGGCATGCATTATGTTTAGGAGACAAAAAAAAAAGAGCATTCTCCAGATAATAAAGTATAATAAATAAGTGTCAAGATCATGAAGTATCATTGCTATTTGGGAGGAATTATTGTTAATTAGCATCATAATTAAATAAAAAATATTTCAACAAAGGAAGTATACATGCAAAATCCTACAGATACTGTTGAATATAAAATAAACCCTCTTGATCTAGAAATGCTAGGCTAAAGCTAGAGAAATGTTTGTTGTTTAGCTAATATTGACCCATCTAACAGTCTGACCTTCCTTTTTTTAAAAACGAATTCCATTGTTTAGAGAATCTTTTTTTTTTTTCCTCCTTACTAGTAATTTCTTTAAGAATGAGCATATAGTGAGATTCCTCTTGAGATATGAAGAAAACTTCCTAAGGGGCTTCTGAGAAAGGTTTCTTCACTGATAAATAGAGACTCATAGACAGATTGGGCCTTTTTTCTTCCACTGAATACTAGAGTCTCCCTGGGTTTCCTAAAAAGAGCAGCCATCATGCAGTCACCAGGAGTGGCAGCTGAGGACAAAGTCAATCAGCTGCAGGAGGCAAAGGAGAAAGAATATGTGGTAGATGGAATGATGGTCCCAAAACCTGGTCAACATCCTAACCCTTGAAAGTTTGAATGTTGCCTTATAGGGCAAAATAAACTTTTCAGAGATGATTAAGTCAAGATGTTGAGATGGGAAGATGAACCGGAATTATTTGGGTGGACCCTACATATAATCACGAGTGTATTTAATAAAGAGTGGGGCAAAGGTAGATTTTTACTGTAGAGAGGAGAATATAATGTGATAGAAGCAGAGAGAGATTTGAAGATGCTACACTGCTGGCTTTGAAAATGGAGGAAGAGTCCCTAAGCCAAGGAATGCAGGTCTAGAATCTGGGAACAGAAAGGAACCAAAATCTCCTCTACAGTCTCAGAAGGGAAAGCAGCCCTGAATATACCTTCATTTCACACAGTGAAACTTATTTCAGACTTCTGGCCTCCGGGACTGTAGAAAATTAATTTTGTGCTGTTTTAAGGCATTAGGTTTGTGGAAATTTGTTGCAGAGGCCATAAGAAACTAATGGAGATGTAAAGAAAATTTGAAAGAGTCACTGAATTAATGCACCTTGGAGCCACTCAATTGTAGTACTGATAGGTGCACCAGGGAATTATCTGAGTGGCATTGATGACTGTTTTCTACAGTAAAGATCTGGTTAATGGGTTTACATTTTTGCTGAAGTTACTAGACCTTCTAAATTTCCATGCACTAAGTAGCCTTAGAGTAAGCTCCCCATTACTTTAAGTAATTTTGATTCCTACATTATGAAAGGTTCTAAGGCATTAATCATAACCCAGGAAAAAACTTAAATCATTCATTGCAGTTTTATTATAATTGATCCTGAAAGCTATCCTCATAAAAGACAGCACCAAATTTTCAATTGCCCAAGTGAAAGATACTGAGGAGATATCTTGAATCTATTTTTCTCTCACATTTCACCTATAATCTGTCAGCACATCTTTCAGCTCTGCCTTCAATGTCTCTGAAATCAAACTACTTGTCTCTCCCCATTTTTAATGCCACCATCCTATTCCAAACCACTTTATAGTGTTAGTCTTCAGCTGCTCTTCCTGACATCACCCTTATAAAAAATATACACAATGGATCGTGTTATTCCACTCAAAACCTTCCAATGCCTTCTCATCTCTCTTGGAATTAAAAGCAAAAGTCTCAAAAATTGTCTACAAAGCTCACATGATCTGTACAGCCTAGATATCAGAGTGAAGAAGACACAAGCTAAGTTCAGAACTAAGACTGACCCAAAATAGCCCACAGAAAACGTGTAACATAAGAGAGGAACCAACTGTTATTTTCAGGCAATCTTAGGGTTGGTTGCTACTCAACAAAATCTAGTGAAACCAAATGAAATATGTCAAAAAGATCCCTTTTTTGTTCTTTCTTTAACCACCTGAATCATACACTAATTAATTTATTTAACTTTTTGGCTCTCTCCTGATGAATGACTGAGGATTTTTCTGTTTTTTTTTTTCCCACTATTTTATTAAGTCTCCAACACATAAAACGCAGTTTCTCCCATTTAATGTTACTGAATGAAGAACACTTAATGAGTGTTATAATGTATGTATATAAATTAATGTTACGTTAGTTACTAAGTTACATAAAAGAATAACTCACTACAAATAATGGCCAATACTACCCGCTTTTGTATTCCAGATGATCTCGTTTACATTAAAATGTTTATTCAATATTTGTTGAGTGAACGAATAATTTCTCATAAACTGGACAAATAAAGCAAAGAATAGGAACCCTGTGAAGAAAGTTTTATTGATGTCATTTTAAATGTTATAATGTCAGTAGTATAACCAGGATCATGCAGATAATGGCTGATGCAGAATTTCATTCTTGAAAATCTCTGGACCTGAATTCTTTGTTTACTGCTTCCACATCAAAATTAAGTACACAGCTAGAAAGTTCAACAAAATCTTGGGACTTCCCTGAAAGAGGTATAGAAAAGAAAACTGGAAAACTCTTACTTCATTATCTTGGAAATACTGATTCTTTTTCCTTAGACTAATATGTAGTTTTTTCTCTATATGTCAATTTAAAAATAGACACACCCATTAGAAATGTACATTGTTTCAAGTTATACAGAATTAACAATGTTTTGGAGGAGAAGATCTAGCGTTTGATATGATTTAGTGTAGATTCTTCAGAAACAAACAAACAAACAAAAAGGCTAAAAAAGTAAAGCACATAGGATATTAAATCATGTTAGAAAAACTTTATTCATACTTGCTCCTTCATTAAGTTTAGGGCACTCCTTGAGAGTTTATAGAGTCTAACAGTAAGATAAAAGGAAGTACTCCATTATAAAGTGGGCAGTAACTTTATGAATCGCCTTTCTCCCAATGATGGCAAAAGCTGAAATTATACATTCATTTTCTAAAGTTTCGGAAAATTCACTGATAAGTTATGCTCCTTGGGGATGTTTTGAGATATAACTCTAGACTTCATTGGTGGAAAGAACAGCCACTTGTCTCCAGGGTGACTGCTGATGACTGTTGCAAAGACACCAAGGTGAGACATTGAGTTAGATAGGTCTTACTACTGATTTGTTGAAATGTTCTTAGGAACAGCATGGAATAAATATTATCAGCAGGCCGGGCGCGGTGGCTCACGCCTGTAATTCCAGCACTTTGGGAGGCCGAGGCGGGTGAATCACGAGGTCAGGAGATCGAGACTATCCTGGCTAATACGGTGAAACCCCGTCTCTACTAAAAATACAAAAAATTAGCCAGGCGTGTGGTGGGCGCCTGTAACCCCAGCTGCTCAGGAGGCTGAGGCAGGAGAATGGCATGAACCCAGCGGGCGGAGCTTGCAGTGAGCTGAGATCGCACCACTGCACTCCAGCCTGGGCAACAGAGTGACTCCATCTCAAATATATATATATATATATATGTGTGTGTGTGTGTGTGTGTGTGTGTGTGTGTGTGTGTGTGTGTATAGATATATATCGTGGGCAAACTGTTTTCTGCCCTTCTTACGGTGGTTGCTCAGTAATATGCCTTCTGCAAACCCACAATTTAAATGTGTGACAGATTTTCATTGATTTTCCATTACTTATGGCATATTCTGTAATGAACATTGAGCATCACAAGTGTCCAGGAATCTACAAAGTTCTCTTGACATTATCGCAAAATATATGAAACATTTGGCTAGAACTGGTGTCTTGATAGGAAATTGGCCATATCTCATTTTTATATTGAGTGTTTCAATAAACACTGCCCAAACAACTTTTTCCCCCAATTTCCCAAGTTTACTGATAGAGAGTAAGAGAGATACCAGCCAGGCTAAACCTCAAATGAGTTGATAATGTTCAGTGGTTCTAAATACCATGAGATGTTCATCTATTGAAAACACAGGAAGAAAAAAATTCCATTAAGATAAAATGTCTAATTTGAAGAAGGCAAAAAGATAGGGAAAATAGTCACATTATTGGGTGGTTAGAAGCTAAAGCATAAAAACCATTAAAAACAATTACTTTATGTGGTGCTTTCAACAATATGGACAATGACTGTAAATCAAGTCAACTCAAAAGCCTTATTTTTTTCCCAGAAAACATTTGCATTTTTAACTGAAAACAGTCAAACTCCTAAAAAATGATTGATGTGTCCATTTGTTTTAATTTTATGCATACATTTCTCTGGACATTTTCTTATCTCATTAGAAAATTCTAAATATTTATAGTTGGAAAAGACCTCAGAGACTGTTTAATCTAACCGCTGTAGAGATAAGCAAACAGGCTCAGAATGTCTAAGAGGTAAAGTAGGTAGCTAGAATGTATCAGAAATCAGGTGGATTGTAATTCCTATCTTTTCATTTAAGGCCAGTGCTATTTTCTCTTCACTTTACCAACTATCCTTGATATCTGTAACCAAAATAACAAATTAAACGTTTACTAATACTAAATGAAGTAGCAATAATGGAAAATAGATTTTGGAACACCACGTTTGTTTATTGTATAGTTTGACATCCATTTATTTTCCTTAAGGATAAATATATTGGTCAGGCGCGGTGGCTCACGCCTGTTATCCCAGCACTTTGAGAGGCCGAGGCGGGCGGATCACGAGGTCAGGAGATCGAGACTATCCTGGCTAAAACAGTGAAACCCCGTCTCTACTAAAAATACAAAAAAAAATTAGCCGGGCGTGATGGCGGGCGCCTGTAGTCCCAGCCACTTGGGAGGCTGAGGCAAGAGAATGGTGTGAACCCGGGAGGCGGAGCTTGCAGTGAGCCGAGACACCTCTGCACTCCAGCCTGGGTGACAGAGCGAGACTCTGTCTCAAAATAAATAAATAAATAAATAAATAAATAAATAAATAAATAAATGTAATATCAATTTATGGTAGTAAGTTCTTCTAGTCAGATGAATTTTTTTCAATACATTTATGGTGATTTAATACAACATACTGATAAAAGAGGAAAACTTAATTGTTGAACGTCTTTACAAAAACAGTGTCAAAAGTCTTTAATCATTGTTGAAAAACTCCAAAGGATATTGTATAAATGTATTGCCTTAATGCCTATTTATGTTTTACTTTAGCATGTGTGTGTCTGTATACATGTATACACTTTAGCATGTATGTGTGTATGTATGTACACACACACACACACACACACACACACACCCTTTAATGTTTTGTGCCATGTGCTCCTTTTTCCTAAAAACACAGACTATCAAACAATTTCGGATATTTTAAGATTTCAGTTAACATCAATTAAAGACATTAGTTTCATTGCTAAAAGAGCATGAGCTCTTTAACACCTAAGCTTCAGTTTCACCCAAACTGTAGGTGATTTTCAAATTTATTAAAACCTGAGGTGACTGCTTTTAGCACACTGAGAAATTACCAAGAATATCAATTACCATCACTGTTAGAGAAGTAGTTGTTCAAGTATTTGTGATAAGCCAAAAACAACAAAACTAAATCAGTGCCAGCTCCACCAGTTTGAGTAAGACCCACTTTCTCTTAGGTTCTCTGATTACTCCCTTCTCTGTGATTACACAGCATTCACATACTTTTATTAAGTATCTTATTTGTTTACATCATTCTCTTTTTCCTTAATATGATAGGCAGAATGGCCCTTCAATATATCCATTTTCTATTTCCTTGGTCTTGTAAATATGCTACTTTACATGACAAAAGGAATTCTTCAGATGTAATTAAAGTATGAACTTTATGATATTGACATCATCCTATGTTACCCTTACCTGGATGGCCCCAATCTATTCATATGAGCCTTGAAAGCAGAGAACTTTCCCTGGCTGGAGCAGAAGAGATATGGCAGAAGAAGTCAAATTTGAATTGTGTGGGGGGCTTCATGTACCTTTGCTGTTTTGAAGACGGAAGGGAGCGCAATCAACTGCTTCCTCAGATCTCAGACTAACTGTCCACATTGACCAAGAGAATAATCTGCATTTCCTCAGTGTAAGACTCCTTACAGACAGTGATTCTAAAGGACAGGCAGAACCACATGGCAACATAATTACACATGTACACAACTATTTATCACCACTAAACATGAACCACAGATGAGAGAAAGCACAAGTTCATGCCCATAAAGATGATTCAAAGTTTACACAATCAGCTGATTTAATATTAGATAAGGTATTTTCTATTCAATTGCATTTTTGTTCTGTGTAAAAATCACTTATAGATTCTTTAAATTTCTATTCACTTCATTAAGTAATATTGAAGCCAACCCAATAGTCACATAAGTAGTTCTTTTGGATAAAAATAGAGATTGACCCTTCTGGTATCAAAGCTTGAAACTTATATTCATTTTATCTGAGTTCCTTCTTCAGGAAAGGACCCCCTCACCCAGCCATGCCTCTCAAAAAGCATCCAAGCACTGAGACTCACCAGATTACTCATTTAAACAATGAGAAGCCAGACATCTCATTTTGCTTCCCTACCCCAACCTAATTCATATTTCTAACACATGGTTAAATTTCTTCCCTGCTATATAAACCCCTAATTCAAGTCAGGTAGGGAGATGGAGTTGAGACTCATCTCCCATATCCTTGGCTGCAGTACCCAATTAAAGCCTTCTTTCTTGGCAATACTCTACTCCTTGCCTCAGTCATTGGCTTTCTGTATAGTGAGCTGCAAGACCTAGATTGAACCACTAATGTTTCAATAACAATGTCCTTGGCACAGGAAGGGACACCTCAGGTATTTGGGAGTGAGATATAAGTAGCTCAGCCTCTGCACAATCCTCAGTTTACTGTAGTCAAATTTAAGGCATGGTTTTCACTGACATTGCTTCAGAGGTAAAAAAAATAAATGTAGTGACGATTGACCTGTTTTAGATTGTTTCTGTCTTCTTATGGTTTTGTTGACCACTTCAGGTTCTCCTGAATTCACTACATTTATCGATTTTATTTCTGTAATTAAGGCTGCAGTATTTCCCATTCTTCATTAGAAAAGAAGAGTTTGACAATGCCCATCCACTTCAAACAGTACTACTCATACTTTTTGACTGATAAGGCCCTAATAATAGAGTACAGTGAATTTGAGTTTCCAGAGAACATAGAGCACAACTGGAGAAAGTCTGCATGAGAAAATTGAATTTTATTTTTAATTGAATTCATGGCACCATCTATAACATTATTTTCTTAAATATTTGAATCATATAAATAAAAATAAATTACAAGAAGCTATACCATTTTGTCCTTCAATTTTAAATATCCCGTTGCACACAAAGTGTGGGAGGCATAGACTTAGACTATCTTCTTTCACTTGCCTTGTGATTCTAAGAAAAAGCAGAAGTTAGGCAAACATACTCTGTTTGACCTGGGTTTTTCTTCCAGCAAGCATTTGCTCCAGTAGGGAAAGTGAATTCCCAGGGTGAGCCTGAGTAACAGTGATGCTTAGAGTTTAGAGATGGCATGCCTTTGTAACAAATTGTGTTTTTTTCCCCTAAAAATATATAAGTTACTGATGTATACTCTAGGATAAAATAATGTGTGAATACATAAATGAATCAATAATCACTCAATTTACAAATTATATTCATATGGAGTAGTGTGACTAATTCTTGACTGCGTACTAAAAGTAAAACTATGAGTTTCAACTCTAGCTCTTTAATTACAGCTACTGGAAAATGACAGGAATTTTGGTACAGTATCTGCTTGAATGTTTACTTTTGATTATGTCAGCTCTAGTCCAACCACTTGGAAACATTTCAGACATAGAAATATGATATTTCCAAGGCCCCCTTCATATTAAAAATCTCTGCTACTATGGTGGTTATTTCCTATGGCATTTCTAAAGCAAACAAGTCTAAGGAATATATGCATTTCTACATGTAATGATCCGAAGTATCAGACAGAAAAAGATGGTTCCCAAGAGTAACAAAATATGTGCAAAACATAGAAACTGGCACTCCAAGGTTATCCTTTAATTTGGAGGCACTTGCATCAAAGAGAAAAAAATACGATAATAAAAACATATCTCATGAATTTTCTTTTTCATCACTACTAAATCAAACAACAATCTTCTTTATTTTCTGCAATAGTTCTTAATAGATTTTTACCCTGGCAGGGAACGTAACTGCTTGTGCTCTAAAATAGAAATCAGGTTGCCTCTCCTGAAAAGTTAAAATTAAGAATGCATTACAGGTTCCAATACTAATACATTGTAAAAGATCCATTACTCAACAAAGAAGGCTATTTGCCAAATTAGAGTTCCATTGGTTCCAATTATAGTACAGATATGATCCTTGCCAAGCCATGCATTCAATTTCCAATAACGATAAAAGAATATGTTAGAGTTAAGTTCAAAGAGAATTTTTGCAGGCTGAATTTTAAAATGCACCTTTTCATTCTGCTGATGCACACTCATTTGTTTTATACTTTTCACTTAATTGCCATCATTCTCAGACAAAAATATTTAGTTTTTGTTATCACACAATAAATAAAATGTGAGGATATAGACAAAATACAAGGTAGACCTATTTCCCATGATTGTGATGCCTTCTTTCAAACAAAGAAATGAAAGTGTATGTATATATACGTATATAATACATACACAGCTATGTATATATTTAGCACAGTGTGAAAGACATACCATATCTAACAAATATAATAATGTGCTGTATAATAATGTACTGAAAGGCATTCTCTACTATTTCCATGACATTTAATTTCTAACTTGCATTATAAGACTTTGTATATTTAAGCACTGAAAATAGAGACCAGCCATTTCTTGAAGACAACAAGATATTTTAATTATCTTTTGCCCATCCAGTTCATTAATTAGAAAGTACCTAGAAACTTTCTCAATGCTTAGTTTCTTCATCTGTAAACTAAGCTGAAATAGAAGCTACCTTACTATCACTACATTATTAAGCTAATTAATGAATACATGTATTGGCATTGTAGGGTGCCCAGTAATTTAGTAAATGTTCAATTAAGTGTTGGTCACTAACTTTTTGGGCTTACTATTTTACATGTGTAAATGTAATATACATTTATATTTTTTTATCATTCACATTTTATAATCTATTTTTAAATAGTAATTTCACAATAAATATTGGGTAGAACTCTTATCATCAACAATAGATGAGAACTTATTAACTGCAGAATATTTTGGACTATCGTCTATTTTGCTAACTTATGAGTTATAATTGTCAGAAATCTGTAATGTGTGTCCTTTCAATGCCAGAATGAATATGACAAAGAACTTTCCTGGAAGGCAAGGCACTGAGATGTTAATTTCAGCCAGCCTATAAACTAGCTGTATGATTATGAAAAAAAAGTTAACATCTGTAGAATTTATAATCCTTAGAGGTAAAAGGAGACCTTGAATGTGAAGATATTTCTAGAAATGTGTGTAGGGGGCTTTTGTGGGGTCAAGGTCCCTGTAAGGGAAGAATACTGACTTCCTGAAGGTAAATTTTACATTGTAATTGCTAAGCAGACCTCTCAATGGCCCAGGCAGGCTTTCTCACCCTGTAGACCATCAACCCCATTAGGCAATTCATCAGAAGATTGTTTGGCAGGCCTGGAGTCACTAAATGTCATGAGAACTGGTTTTTATAGCTGGAAGTAGATACGTTTAGAACTGATAATACAGTCAAGCAAACTAAATATTTGCATATGAATGGTAAGGCAAATATTCTGCTGGAAATAATTTATCTTTACATTGTTATAATTTATCTCTTTCACTGATGCTTTTTCCCAGTAAATGTATTAATGCATAAAGTAACTCACAATCAAATATTGCCAGCCCAGAGTCAATTCTCTCTCATCTAGAAAACTTGGTGTACTAATCTGACTCATTATGTGTTCATTTTATAATATAGCTCTGAAAGGCTAATCTTATATTCATTGCACTAATAAATCCTATACATTGCTAAAAAATCTCTAAAATAACTCCCATTTTAAAAGTTTACAATTCTAAATGTTCCCATTCCATCCTGATTGTCTGTATCAACAACTGATTAATTGTTTGATAAACATAAGTAGTGAGAACAACAACAAAAAAGTAAAATTCAAATAGTATAGTTAAAATTCTAATGGGAAGATTTGCTGGCAAGATGGCTGAATAGGGACAGCTCCAGTCTTCACAACCCACAGACCAGGATATTCCCTCTCGTCCCTACGCCACCAGGGCCCTGGGTTTCAAGCACAAAACTGGGAAGCCATTTGGGCAGACACTGAGCTAGCTGCAGTAGTTTATTTTTCATACCCCAGTGGCACCTGGAATGCCAGCGAGATAGAACCATTCCCTCCCCTGGAAAGGGGGCTGAAGCCAGGGACACAAGTGGTCTGACTTGGCAGGTCCCACCCCCATGGAGCCCAGCAAGCTAAGATCCACTGGCTTGAAATTCTCTCTGCCAGCACATAAGTCTGAGGTTGACCTGGGACATTTGAGCTTGGTGACGGGAGGGGCGTCTGCCATTGCTGAGGCTTGAGTAGGTGGTTTTTACCCTCACAGTATAAACAAAGCCACCAGAAAGTTCGAACTGGACTGAGCCCACCATAGCTCAGCAAGGCTGCTGCAGCCAGACAGTCTCTCTAGATTCCTCCTCTCTGGGCAGGGCATGTCTGAAAAAAAGGCAGCAGCCCAGGTCAGGGACTTATAGATAAGACCCCCAACTCCCTGAGAGAGACCACCAGGGGGAAGGGGCAGCTGTGGGTGCAGCTTCAGCAGACTTAAACATTCCTGCCTGAGTGCTCTGAAGAGAGCCCTGGCTCTCCCAGCACATCATTCGAGCTCTGATAAGGGTCAGACTGCTTCCTCAAGTGGGTCCCTGATCCCCGTCTATCCTGACTGGGAGACATCTCCCAGTAGGGGCCGACAGACACCTCATACAGGAAAGCTCTGGCTGGTATCTGGCAGTTGCCCCTCTGGGATGAAGCTTCCAGAGGAAGGAAGGTGGCAATCTTTACTGTTCTGCAGCCTCTGCTGGTGGTACCCAGGAAAAGAGGGTCTGGAGTGGACCTCCAGCAAACTCCAGCAAACTCCAGCAGACCTACAGCAGAGTGGGGTGACTGTTAAAAGGAAAACTAACAAACAGAAAGGAAGAGCATCGACATCAACAAAAAGGACATCCACTCAGAGACCCCTCCAAAGGTCACCAACATCAAAGACCAAAGGCAGATAAATCCACCAAAGATGGGGAGAAACCAGTGCAAAAAGGCTGAAAATTCCAAAAACTAGAACTCCTCTCTTCTCCTCCAAGAGATTACAACTCCTCACCAGCAAGGGAACAAAACTGGATGGAGAATGAGTTTGATGAATTGACAGAAGTAGGCCTCAGAAGGTGGGTAATAACAAACTCCTCTGAGCTAAAGAAGCATGTTCTAACCCATCACAAGGAAGCTAAGAACCTTGACAAAAGGTTAGACGAATTGCTAACTAGAATAACCAGTGTAGAGAAGAACGTGAATCAACTGATAGAGCTGAAAAACACAGCACAAGAACTTTGTGAAGCATACACAAGTATCAATAGCCGAACTGATCAAGTGGAAAAAAGGGTATCAGAGATTGAAGATCAGCTTAATGAAATAAAGTAAGAAGACAAGATTAGAGAAAAAAGAATGAAAATAAACGAACAAAGACTTCAAGAAATATAGGACTATGTGAAAAGACCAAATCTACATTTGATTGGTATACCTGAAAGTAATAGGGATAATGGAAACAAGTTGGAAAACACACTTCAGGATATTATCCAGGACAACTTCCCCAACCTAGCAACACAGGCCAACATTCAAATTCAAGAAATACAGAGAACACCACAAAGATACTCCTTGAGCAAAGCAATCCCAAGACTTATAATCGTCAGATTCACCAAGGTCGAGATGAAGGAAAAAATGTTAAGGGCAGAGAGAGAGAAAGTTTAGGTTACCCACAAAGGGAAGCCCATCAAACTAACAGCGGATCTCTTGGCAGAAATCCTACAAGCCAGAAGAGAGTGGGGGCTAATATTCAATATTCTTAAAGAAAAGAATTTTCAACCCAGAATTTCTTATCCAGCCAAACAAAGCTCCATAAGTGAAGGAGAAATAAAATCCTTTATAGACAAGCAAATGCCGAGAGATTTTGTCACCACCAGGCCTGCCTTACAAGAACTCCTGAAGGAATCCCTAAACATGGAAAGGAACAACTGATACCAGTCACTGCAAAACCTTCCAAATTGTAAAGATCATTGACACTGTGAAGGAACTACATCAACTAATGGGCAAAAGAACCAGCTAGAAACATAAAGACAGGATCAAATTCATACATAACAATATTAACCTTAAATGTAAATGGGCTATGCCCCAATTTAAAGACACAGACTGGCAAACTGGATAAAGAGTCAACTCCCATTGGTGTGCCGTATTTTGGAGACCCATCTCACATGCAAAGACACATATATGCTCAAAATAAAGGGATGGAGAAATATTTACTAAGCAAATAGAAAGCAAAAATAACAGGGGTTGCAATCGTAGTCTCTGATAAAACAGACTTTAAACAAAGATCAAAAGAGACAAAGAAGGGCATTACATAATGGTAAAGGGATCAATGCAACAAAAAGAGCTAACTATCCTAAATATATATGCACCCAATACAGGAGCATCCAGATTTATGAAACAATTTCTTAGATACCTACAACGAGACTTAGACTCCCACACAATAATAGTAGGAAACTGTAACACCTCATTGTCAATATTAGACAGATCAACAAGACAGAAAATTAACAAGGATATTCAAGACTTAAACTCAGCTCTGAACAAAGTGGACATAATAGACATCTATAGAACTCTCCACCCCAAAATCAACAGAATATATATTCTTCCCAGCACCACATCACACTTATTCTTAAATTAACCACATAATTGGAAGTAAAACACTCCTCAGGGAATGCAAAACAATGGAAATCATAACAAACAGTCTCTCAGACCACAGTGCAATCAAGTTAGAACTCAGTATTAATAAACTCACTCAAAACCACACAACTACATGGAAACTGAACAATGTGCTCCTGAATGACTACTGGGTAAATAACGAAATTAAGGCAGAAATAAATATGTTCTTTGAAACCAATGAGAACAAAGTCACAATGTACTAGAATCTCTGGGACACATATAAAGCAGTGTTTAGAGGGAAATTTATAGCACTAAATGCCCACAGAATAAAGCAGAAATGATCTAAAGTTGATACCCTAACATCACAATTAAAGAACTAGAGAAGCAAGAGCAAACAAATTCAAAAGCTAGCAGAAGACAAGAAATAACTAAGATCAGAGCAGAACTGAAGGAGATGGAAACACAAAAAACCCTTCAAAAAATAAATTAATCCAAGAGTTTTTTTTAAAAAATAAAAGATCAGCAAAATACATAGACCATAGAGAAGGATCAAATAGATGCAATAAAAAATGATGAAGGGGATATCACCACTGATCCCACAGTAATACAAACTACCATCAGAGAACACTATAAATATCTCTAGGTAAATAAACTAGAAAATCTAGAAGAAATGGATAAATTCCTGGACACATACACCCTCCCAAGACTAAACCAAGAAGAAGTCCAATCCCTGAATAAGCCAATAAAAGGTTCTGAAATTGAGGCAGTAATAAATAGTCTACCAACCAAAAAAAAGTCCAGGACCAGATGGATTCACAGCCAAATTCTACCAGAGGTTCAAGCAGGAGCTGGTACCTTTCTTTCTAAAACTATTCCAAAGAAAAAAAAGATGGTATCCTCTCTAACTTATTTTATGAGGCCAGCATCATCCTGATACCAAAACCTGGAAGAGACACAACAACAAAAAAAGAAAATTTCAGGCCAATATCCCTATTGAACATTGATGCAAAAATCCTCAATAAAATACTGGCAAATTGAATCTAGCAGCACATCAAACAGCTCACCTACCAAAATCAAGTTGGTTTCATCCCTGGGATGCAAGGCTGGTTCAACATATGCAGATCAATACATGTAATCCATCACATAAACAGAATCAATGACAAAAAACACATGATTATCTCAATAGATTCAGAAAAGGCTTCTGACAAAATTCAACAGCCCTTCATGCAAAAACTCTCAATATGTTAGGTATTGATGGAATGTATCTCAAAATAATAAGAGCTATTTATGACAAACCCACAGTCAATATCATACTGAATGGGCAAAAACTGGAAGCATTCCCTTTGATAACCAAAACAAGACAAGGATGCCCTCTCTCTCCACTCCTATTCAACATAGTATTGTAAGTTTTGGCCAGTAGAATCAGGCAGGAAAAAGAAATAAGGGGTATTCAAATGGGAAGAGAAAAAGTAAAATTGTCTCTCTTTGCAGATGACATGATTGTGTATTTAGGAAACCCCAACGTCTCAACCCCATACCTCCTTAAGCTGATAAGCAACTTCAGCAAAGTCTCAGGATACAAAATCAGGGTGCAAAACTCACAAGGATTCCTATACACAAATAATAGAGAAACAGAGATCCAAATCACGAGTGAACTCCCATTCACAATTACTACAAAGAGAATAAAATACCTAGGAATCTAACTTACAAGGGATGTGAAAAACCTCTTCAAGGGGACCTATGAACCACTGCTCAAGCAAATAAGAGAGGACACAAACAATTGGAAAAACATTCCATGCTTATAGATAGGAAGAATCAATTCATGAAAATGGCCATACTGCCCAAGGTAATTTATAGATTCAATCCTATTTCCATCAAGCTACCATTGACTTTCTTCACAGTATTGGAATAAACTACTTTACATTTCATATAAAACCAAAAAACAGCCCAGATAGCCCAGATAATCCTAAGCAAAGAGAACAAAGCTGAAGACATCATGCTGCCTGACTTCAAACCATACTACAAGGCTACAGTACCAAAACAGCATGGTACTGGTACCAAAACACACATATACACCAGTGGAACAGAACAGAGACATCAGTAATAACACCACACATCTACAACCATCTGATCTTTGACAAACCTGACAAAAACAAGAAATGGAGAAAGGATTCCCTGTTTAATAAATGGTGTTGGGAAAACTGAATAGCCATATGCAGAAAACTGAAAGTGGATCCCTTCCTTACACTTTATAGAAAAATTAACTCAAGATGGATTAAAGACTTAAACATAAGACCTAAAACCATAAAAACCCTAGAAGAAATCCTAGGCAATACCATTCAGGACATAGGCATGGGAAAAGACTTCATGACTAAAACATCAAAAGCAATGGCAAATAAAAAAAAAAAAAAAGCAAGCTAAAATTGACAAATGGGATCTGATTAAACTAAAGAGCTTCAGCACTGCAAAAGAAACTATCATCAGAGTGAACAGTCAACCTATAGAATGGGAGAAAATTTTTGCAATCTATCTATCTCACAAAGGGCTAATATCCAGAATCTACAAGGAGCTTACAAATTTAAAAGAAAAAAATTTTCTTTTTTCTTGTTTACAAATTTAAAAGAAAAAAATTAACAACCCCATCAAAAAGTGGGTGAAGGATATGAACAGACACTTCTGAAAAGAAGACATTTATGCATTCAACAAACATGAAAAAAGCTCATCATCACTGGTCATTAGAGAAATACAAATCAAAACCGCAATGAGATACCTTCTCACTTCAGTTAGAATGGTGATCATTAAAATGTCAGGAAACAACAGATGCTGGAGAAGATGTGGAGAAATAGAAACACTTTTACACTGTTGCTGTGAATTTAAATTAGTTCAACCATTGTGAAAGACAGTGTGGTGATTCCTCAGGGATCTAGAACTAGAAATACCATTTGACCCAGCAATACCATTACTGGGTATATACCCAAAGGATTATAAATTATTCTACTATAAAGACACATATACACATATGTTTATTGTGATGCTGTTCCTAGTAGCACAGACTTGGAAACAACCCAAATGTCCATCAATGATAGACTGGATAAAGAAAATGTGGCACATATACACCAGGGAATCCTATGCATCCACAAAAAAGGATGAGTTCATGTCCTTTGCAGGGACATGGATGCAGCTGGAAACCATCATTCTCAGCAAACTAACACAAAAACAGAAAACCAAACACCGCATGTTCCCACTCATAAGTGAGAGTTGAGCAATGAGAACACACGGACACAGGGAGGGGAACATCACATGCTGGGGCCTGTCGTGGGGTGGGGAACTAGGGGAGGGATAGCATTAGGATAAACACCTAATGTAGATGACGGGTTGATGGGTGTTGCAAACCACCATGGCATGTGTATACCTATGTAACAAACCTGCATGTTCTGCACATGTACCCCAAAGTATAATAATAATAATAATAAAATTCTAATAGGAAAACATGACTTGTAACTTTTCTAATTAGTTCTCATTGGTTTTCCTGTCATCACTCAGAGTAAAGTTTTTCAAATATGTGATATAATATATAGAAACTAAGGTAATAGTAAGAGTTTAACCTAATCACTTGAATTTAAGTTCCCCAAGCATTTTTTTCTCAATAAAAATTAGTAATAATTAAAATTAAGAGCCTTTAATTGCCCAGTTTTCCGTAAGTAGATGTGTTGGTTTTTATATCCAACCAGAGTCTCAAAAATTCTACCTATTGCCTTGAATTCACTTGCTTCAAGTAACAATAGCTCCTCATTGAGCAAATTTGTGATACAATGTATGTATTCTAAAATGAACTCAGCTGTACTGTTTCTGCAAGTGCTAGTATTATCTCATTGGCATCCTAATTATAAATCTGCTGTTATTCATTTTTCTCTTATCAAATTATTTTTATACAAAAATAATAAAACCCTGTGGTAAAAATACAAGCAATTCATTTTGTATTGATTCAAACTATTTGAAAGTGTTTATGGGGTACATGTGATATTTTATTAGATACATAGAATATGCAATAATCAAGTCTGGATATTTAGGATATCCATCACTTTGAGCATTTATCATTTATATTTGTTGGAAACATTTCCAGTTCTTTATTCTACCTAATTTGAAACATATAATGCATTGTTGTTAACTATAGTTACCCTACTTTATTAAAAACATGAGCACTTACTCCTTCTATCGAAGTGTATGTTTTTACCAATTAAATAATCTATTTTCATCCACCACCGAACATCTCCACACACACAAATCCTTCCCAAGATGTAACTGTCATGCTACCTCCATGAAATAAACATGTTTAGCTCTCACATGTGAGTGGGAACATATGACATCTTTCTGTGCCTGGCTTATTTCACTTAACTTAATGACCTACATTTCCATCCATGTTACTATAAATGACAGGACTGTGTTCTTTCTTATGGTTGAATAGTATTTCATCAAGTTTTCTTTATCCATTCATTCATTGATGGGTACTTACATTGATTTCATTGTTTTCTATTGTAACTAGAGCTACAATATACATGGAGGTGAAGATATCTCTTTAATATACAACTTTCCTTCAGTAGTGGAATTTCTGGATCATATGGTAGTTCTATTTTTAGTTATTTTTTGAGAAATATCCATACTGTTTTCCATAATGGATGTACTAATTTACATTCCCACCAACAGTGTACAACAGTTCCCTTAAACACTTGATGTAAAAGACACATCCTTGCCAGCATCTCTTACTTTTTGTCCTTTGATAATAGCCATTCTAACTGGGGTAGAATGATACATCATTGTAGTTTGGGTTGGCATTTCTTTAATGTTCAGTGATGCTAAATGCTTTTTTCATTTAATTTTGTGCCATTTGTATGTCTTATTTTGAAAAATATCTGTTCATATCATTTGCCCTGTTTTTATTGGGATTATTTGATTTTTTGTTGTTGAATTGTTCAAGTTCCTTGTATTCTGGATATTAGTTCCTTATGGGATGAATAGTTTGCAAATAGGTTTTTTTTCTCATTCAACAGGTTATCTCTTCACTTTCTTGATTTTTTTTTCCTTTGCTGTGCAGCGCTTTTTAGTTTAATATAGTTTTATTTGTCTATTTTTGTTTATATTGCTTGTTCTTTTCAGGTGTTAGCCATAAAATCTTTACTTGTATCAATATCCTGAAGTGTTTTTCCTGTTTTGTTATAGTAGTTTTGTAATTTCAGGTCTTGCATTTAAGACCTTACTCTATTTTGAGTTGCTTTTTGTATATGGTGAGAGATAGCATCTGGCTTCATTATTCTGCATATGGATATCCAGTTTTCCCAGCATCATTTATTAAAGAGAATGTGGTTTTCCTCATATATATTCTTGATATCTTTGTTAAAAATATTTGGCTATAAATACATAAATTTAATTCTTGGTTATATTTTCCGTTCCATTAGTCTATGTGTCTGTTTTTATATCAATACCATGCTGTCTTGGTTACTGTAGCTTTGTAGTATATTTTGAAGTTAGATAGTGTGATATCACCAGCTTTGTTCTTTATGTTCAAGATTGCTTTGGCTATTTGGGGTCTTTTGTGGTTTCATAAAAATGTAAAGATTTTATTCTATTTCTGTGAATAATACCATTAGTATTTTGATACAGTTTGCATTGAATATTTGCATTACTTTGGGAGGTATAGACATGTTAACAATATTACATTGTCTGATTCATTATCATGGGATGTCTTTTCATTTGTTTGTATCCTTTTCAATTTCTTTGATTACTGGTATGTAGTTTTCCTCGCAGAGGTTTTTCACCTCTTCAATCAGCTCATTTCTATCATTCTTTTTAATAGCTGCATTATGTTTCACTGCACAGAAATGTCGGAATTGTGTTAACCAGTTTTGTCTGTCAATGGGCAGTTAGACTGCTTCCAACTGTTTACTATTATAAAAATGTTGCAATAAATACCCTTATGGTTAAAATTATTACATACTTTTGTGAACATATTATGGGGAAAAATCCTAAAAGTCCAATTGTTGGGTCTAAGAAATATATTTTACTTTGATATATAAAGCCAAATTTTTCTCAATGTATTTTATCACCTCACTCTCCTACCAAGAGTATATATGGGTACTAGTTTTAACAAATTCTAAGCAACTCAGCATCCTTTTCAAATGTACCCAGAGATTATGGATTTCACCTCCATATTGATCCTTCAAACTTCTAAACAATTGAAGAGAACTAGGGATGAAAAAATACGTCCTTGTAATTTTTCCACTTATTTTCTTTCTCCATTTTTTTCTTATTTTCTTCTTCACTTAAAAAAAACAGCTTAATAATTTCATAAATATTATGCCTTGGAAACCCAACTAATTTCTTTCTTCCTTTTTTTATTTTGTTTTGTTTTGTTTTTTGAAGACACAGTCTCACTCTGTTGCCTAGGCTGGAGTGTAGTGGTGCGATCTCAACTCACTGCAACCTCCCCTTCCCAGGTTCAAGTGATTCTCCTGCCTCAGCCTCCTGAGTAGTTGAGACTACAGGCATTCACCACCACATCCAGCTAATTTTTTTTTTTTTTGTATTTTTAGTAGAGACAGGGTTTCACCATGTTGGTCAGGCTGGTCTCAAACTCCTGGCCTCAAATGATCTGCCCACCTTGGCCTACCAAAGTGCTAGGATTAAAGACATGAGTCACCACACCTGGCGCCACCTAACTTTTTTCTGACAACACTTTCTTCATCTTTATCACAATCAACACTATCTATCCTCTCTTTCTATTTTATAAATATAGATATACACATATATGTCTGCTATGATAAATTTGAAATTAATTTAAACATAAAAAATTAGAAATATTTTTAAAAGAAGAAACTTTAAGAATGGCACAATTTTGCAGGCTACTGTAGTATTTGACAACAATTTTGGACAACATTTGTGTTAGCACCTTATCACTCAGTATCACTGATTCTGTCACTTTTCTTTTGTTCCAAAATGTGCGGCATGTCATACAACTTTTAATGAAATATTATGTTCAGAGTTTACTACTTTTTGAGATAACTGGAGATCCCCTGAGGTATCACACAATCAAAGCTGGGAACTCTTCTTCACAATTGGTAAAATGGTGTTTTATTAACCAATTACTCTCTTTTTGGACACATGAACAAAAAGTCTTTATGGAGACTTAAAATCAAGTAAGAATAGTGTAAAGCAATAAAACCCATGTCCAACTCTTCTAATTTGTTTCAGGGGCAAACTGAAGATTCTAAAAATGTCATGAGGAGAAATGTATGTAGCATTTAAGAGAAAAGCCAGTAAAAGAAAAAGATTGTTCATTAATGTATATAGCAAAAGAAATGTCAAGGCATACATATACCTTCTCTTACCCCCCGCTAACTGATACAAAAATAGAAAACATGATTTCAGAAGTACAGAGGCTTATCGAAAGAAAAAACTTGTTCAACTTTATCATTATTAGCCATGCCTATTTTAATAAAGAAGTCCAAAATCTAGTCAAATTCAATATAAACATTATGCAAATAAATGAAAGGTTTAGGAAACAGGTTGATGAAGAATGTGATGTTTCTGTGACAAAAGAAAGGGAAGAAACATATTCACTGAGAGTTAGAAAAAAAATGTAATTTTAAAGGGAAAGGAATAATGGAAGTTTGGATCTTTCCCAGGTTCTTGGGGAAAGTGTTTACACAAATCCCAATGGACGTTAAAGCTTTTGGCTGAAACTCCATTGTCTCCTTTCGTCTATAAGCCTTTGGTATATTTATGCATTCCTCAATAGACATACTTGTAACACTGTCTTCTAATAACAGACAGCTATGGTGAAATTTTGACAATTCTGAATAATTATTAAACACAAAAGGCTGCAAAGATGATTTTTCCATTAATATATTGCTGCTCTGGGCAGAGGACAGCTGAGTCCAAAAGAACTTTGAGAACAAGCTGCTTGTTCCAATCACCTGCTGTACCTATGCTTTCAAACTTTCTTTGTCACAGAAGAAGCATGTGTGGTAAATGGGAACCAATTTGATTACAAATTTCATTTGGCCAGTTTCCTATAAATGTGGATGCAAGATCCAACTTTGCATATTCAAATTGAGAATATTTATATACTGATAAATATTCTTTTTACTTTTCATTTTACTTATGCTTTATATTTGGTATGCAATCTGCAGTCTTCCCTTCCTTTTTCCCTAGTACTAGGGAAAAACTTAAGGGAAAATTTTTCTCCCTTAAATTTAAGAAACTAGGGAAAGTACTAGGGACAAAGTCTTAACTTTGTCCTTCTTAATATTGCTAACTCATAGGAGAAAAATTTAGTCTTCACAATGCCTTTTTCGAAACTTTAAAAGTTAACCTTCATACTGATCAAGAAAAGAACTAAGGAAGCTTATAGGTACCCAAATGACTAAGAAATGGTGAAAATCTAAACAAAAACGCAGTATCTTCTAAGAAAATCTAAACAAAAACGCAGTATCTTCTAAGAATCTAAGACCTAAGTGTTAGTTTGGGCTTTGTTACTCATTTTGCCAAATAATCTTAAAAAAATCTTCATCTTATTTTGAAATTCAGTTTTCTCATCTACAAAATCAAGATAAATATAATAGCACTCCCTACTTCATTGGGATATTTGTATGCTCATTCTATCCTTCATTTATTTATTTAGCAACTATTTATTGTGTACCTCCTATGTGTTGGGCATCAAGCTGTTGTGAGAATCAAATGAGAATTAAAGCACATAAAACTACCTTTAAAATGGAAAAGTTATGCATATTTTTCAGGTTATCGATAGTAGTGGCATTGTATTATTTCTTATATAATCAGATTCAACTTTAGGAAGTAGAAGATCAGTTTATAATATAAAGATAACTAGGTTAACCATAATGTGCTTTCCATCCTCACTGTTAACCACTCGAGGTAATTCTGATGACATAAAATGCTTTTTCAGGTGAGCTTGGTGTGAGATAGAATTGTCAGGATTGCCCATTGGGAGAGATGTCATAGAGTTTTATTTACTACTTTTTTTTCTCTCTCTGCTTCCCTGCCTCCAACATTCACAGACACAACTGGTTCTGCCAGTTAATTGTTTGGGTTTCACACACAGTGACCAATAAGAAGGTCTCATCTCACCTCGTTGTTATTATTCACCTTTGAGAGTTGTGGCTACTTAAAAACAATAAAAATAACCAGAGTCTAGTGAGATGGAATACAGTCAATAGTCAGACATGATTTTTTACTGTCATTTGATGAGAGAATCTTGGAATGCCTATTATTAGATTTTACGTTATAATTGATTTTTCATTACATACTCCCATGCCAACACTGGAATAAAAAGGCAAAGTCAATTGTTTCTGCATATTTGCGCTATCCACTCTTACTCATCCATTTGAGGCTATTTTGTAAAGAACATTGATTTCTTAAAATATTGATTTTGTTTTTGATAAAGTAAGCACATATACAATTAAATAGTATTTTAGTATTGTAGGAATATGGAAGTATTGACTACTACTAACAGGAAGTAGAATATATAGCTGCCTTTCAGTTTTGTTGGATTAGAAATGCATTTTCAAGGGGAAAACTCTAATAAGGTATTTTATAAAAACCTAGCGTAAGAAGTTTTAAAATTTATAAACTCCTGCTTAAAGAAAAGATTTGCCTGCATCCTTTACCCGATATGAAAATGAATGACTGGTAACATTCTTATTGTCTATGTGAGTGTAACTGAATAGCATATATTACCTATCTCTAAAACATAAGAGCTTTATATATAAAAGCATGACTAACATATAAACAGAAAAGAGAGTAAGGCAATAAAAATGATGCTAAAGTAGCAAGTCACCCAAAAAACAATCTAAGGAAATTCAAAAGTACAATTTCACTGACCTTGGAAAGAGAAATGTTGCTGCATTTGTGTTAAAGTTCAGGAACAAATGTGAAAGGTTTGAAATGCAATTTTATGAAATAAAAAATTTATTGTCATCTATATTACTTTTTGTGAAGAATGAACACTTTCTTGGTAACTATAATTATATACAGAGTAAAACAAACCCATTCTTTAGTCTGTCAATGGTCCTGACACTATGAAAACATAGTGGTTGAAGATAAACAGACACAATCTTGATTATCAATAATGATTGGATATATGTCCTCTCCTTTCTCCCTCTCTCCACAGGCTTTACTGTTAGCAATCTCCATAGGCTAAACTTTTCTGAACACCAGATTGGAACAGAAATTTGAAAAGAAATGCTGAATGGAGCCTACGTAAGAGCAGGACTTCCACAATTTGACAATTCAGTCCAGGAAACTATCCTGATAATTACACACAGCTTGACAGTGTTAACGTGGACTCTTTCATGCACTATTCGTATAGGTTGCTGTAGCTCATAATTATATATTTGAAGAAAAGAGAGAGTACACAAACCTAAAAATGTACAACATGTACAGAGACAGCAGATGTGGCCAGAGACAGGTACAGATGACACACACACACACACACACACACACACGCAACCAAATTTTTAAAAAGTCCCTAATACTCCTTATTTTGTTCATTTTCACTTCACAGTGCTACTAGAATAGTTTTCACAGGACAAAACTATCAATTATAATAGGATTTCAAAATTTTAAATCCTGCAAATAGCTCTTAATCAACTTGAAGAAAAAGTAGCTATTTCTCAGCAAGGGATGTAAAGCCATCTATGTGTAGCTCCTAGGGTAGGAATCTGGCATAAACGCCAACTAAATCTACATACATAGCCATTAAGTCTACTGCCAGTTCCCAGAACAAGCCACTTGGATGCATTTGCAACTGCTTCCAATGTGTTTTTACTGAATTTCACTGTGTGTTGAATTCAGT
This sequence comes from Macaca nemestrina, assembly GCF_043159975.1. Classification (NCBI taxonomy): domain Eukaryota; kingdom Metazoa; phylum Chordata; class Mammalia; order Primates; family Cercopithecidae; genus Macaca; species Macaca nemestrina. The sequence continues at coordinate 40,017,605 of NC_092138.1, forward strand.
CACCATTCAAAATTTAGCTAAACTAACACCACCTGTTAGAGGCCTTCCATAATAGTTTCCCCTTACTAAGGAGAGAGATATATAAATGATGCAAGGTCCGTTATGGTAGGTGCCATAAGAGAGGTATAGGCAAAGAGGTAAGGAAAGTCTCATGGTTCAGACTAGACAGATCATTTATCACTCTAGTGCTTTCTGTTCAACTTCATGGAGGTAGTGGTCTGTAAGCAGTGGAGATTTAATAAATGGACATGATGATACAGGAGTGGTAACAGAAGCTTAGAAGTGAGAGATAGTGCATAACACGCAGGTTTGTTACATATGTATACTTGTGCCATGTTGGTGTGCTACACCCATCAACTTGTCAGCATCCATCAACTCATCATTTACATCAGGTATAACTCCCAATGCAATCCCTCCCCCCTCTTCCCCCTCCCCATGATAGGCCCCGGTGTGTGATGTTCCCCTTCCTGAGTCCAAGTGATCTCATTGTTCAGTTCCCACCTATGAGTGAGAACATGCAGTGTTTGGTTTTCTGTTCTTGTGATAGTTTGCTGAGAATGATGGTTTCCAGCTGCATCCATGTCCCTACAAAGGATGCAAACTCATCCTTTTTTATGGCTGCATAGTATTCCATGGTGTATATGTGCCACATTTTCTTAATCCAATCTGTCACTGATGGACATTTGGGTTGATTCCAAGTCTTTGCTATTGTGAATAGTGTCGCAATAAACATACATGTGCATGTGTCTTTATAGCAGCATGATTTATAATCCTTTGGGTATATACCCAGTAATGGGATGGCTGGGTCATATGGTACTTGTAGTTCTAGATTCCTATGTACCCTAGAACTTAAAGTATAATAATAATAAATAAATAAATAAATAAATATCAATATCAAGTCCAAAAAGAAAAAGAAGTGAGAGATAGTTTAAAATAAGTTTTTCATTAGTCTAAGAAATTTGAATTTTAATCTTCAGGTAGAGAAGATATTCAGAATGTTATGAAGCAGGAAAGAAATAGTTATTCTGTAGAAATATTATTATGTTAGATATACACAAAATGTATTTGTATGGAAAAGGATATTCTAGAAGTGTGAAGAACAGATTGAAAATTATTATGATAGGATATGAGAAAAAGTCTCCAACCAGGACAAGGTTGGAATAAAAATGGTGAAATTTCCAAATATTTTAGAAACAGAATCAAAGGTTTTGTCACTTTTTTATAGGGGAAGGATGAGATTTAAGAAGTGAGAAGATGACTTTGGGATTTTGAATCTTGATGAAAAGAAATATAGCAGGAACAAGTAAACAAATAAGAATCAGGAACTCCTGAGTAGGCGGTGGATGATGAGTTTAGATTTGTCATAGAAAATTTGAGTTTATGTTGGCACATGATATTAGAAGGGACTGTGAGGCAATTGGAAATGCATTCCTGAAGTTTGGGAGAGAGCTCAAGGATGAAATACATATTTGATAGCAGTTTTCATTGAGTCAGTGAGAAATTATAAATAGGTTAGAGATTAGATACATAGATAGATAATAGATGACACAGATAAATAAATAACCATGAGTATACAGCATGACACAAGCCAAGGCGGGGGGGGAACTTTCAAGAAAACAAGAGTGATCAACACTATCCACTAGCCACTATTGATAGACTATTTTGAATGAATGATTGAGGCAGGATTAGAAGTTATGTCTTCTAATTCCAAGTTTTTCCTTTTGACATTATTACACAGCCAAGTATCACACTCAACCTTCCAGAATTGCAGGTTTTCTCTGGTATTTGAGTGCTTGGTTATAAATTTCTTCGGGGCTCTGGGACAAGATAATATAGATTTGTACCTACTAACTCTACTTCCTTGCCATTTAAATGCATCTGGGAATGATGTGAGAGGTAATGGATAGAAAAGAGTTACAAACATATATAAAGAAAAGAAAGACAAATAGCAAGTTGACATTAAAATGTATGCACATGTAGTTCATTTTCAAGATTAGAAAATATATAATTATGATTCATTTTTTATATGAGAGATCTAGAATGAATGGCTTGATTATTATGCTTGTGTCACTTTTATCATTTGAGATTTCAGTTTCATCTCAAAAATGTTTGTCTTTAAAATAAGGTCAATCACAGATTGCATGATTTGGGAAGCCAGCTGTATGGTATGCATCCTTAAAAAATATGAGATAAATCTAAACCACCAGCAGAAGAAATTTATTTTATTTTGTAAACTTCAGTACCTAATATCATAAATGTCTTGACTTTATTATATCTATCAATATACTTACCTCTTCTGAAATTAGAATGGCTATATGAAACTATAGGTTTCATATATGAAACAATTAAACAATTAGATTATGAATTGGGGGTTACTTTTTAACTTATATGTAACATGACAGTAACTCAAAACCAAATTTCTGGAACTTTTAAACAATGTATTTGCATTGCATTTCTATGCATGTTTTAGAGTGTCTCAATTTTACTATTATAAATGTTTAACATTAATTTCTCCTTAATATGTCTCCTAAGATACAACAAATAATTTGTGTGGGTTGAAGTAAAACATACCTTGCTCCATTAGCCCTTTACAGTTCCGCAGGGCACAGCAATAGGCCCCATGGAACTCTTGAGAAGAATTAACCTTCCTTTGGGAGCCTCAACCAATTTTGCACTCAAGCTGGTTGATCCCCAGAGAGTGGCTCATCTGTTAGCTGGTGGCTTATGCCATTTATAGTAGTATATTTTAAGAGATGAGTCTTTCTCATGAAAGTTTCATGCTGCATCAATTTTATAATGTTTTTCTCTAGGTTTATCACAAAACTTGGAATTGCTTTTGGATCCAGATTAGCCACTGTGGAATTGATAAGAAAATAAGAGATAGTTTAAGACACAAAGTGAGCTGAACATAGTATTTTGGGTTTTAAATTTACAATGGTGTTGTAATATATATATGATGCTAAGGTAATTTATGTGTATGTGTCTATATATACCTATATAGACACACACACGTATATGTGTCTATGTATATACACATGTATAGACACACACAAATATGATAAAGACCATTGTGTACTATTATACAAAATACAAAAAAGTATACTATTCCCAATAATTTAATAATTTAGCATATTGTCCTCTACTACAAATGTAAAGGGCCTTTGACATTTGGAAAATAAAACCATAGTTATAGTAACAGAAGACACCACAATTATTTTTCCAATAACCTAATACTTGAAGGGCAAATGAGAGAAAAATCCCAACTCAGAATAGTCATTGCATGAGTGAGTTATGTACTATGACTCACATTATCAAAGATTAAATAATATTGGATAAACAACAGAAAACACAAAGAAAAGCCAAAGGAATATATTTGGCCTATGTTTGCATTTTTGAATTGTGAACGATTTCATTTGGTCTTTTTCCAGAAAATTCACTACGGTTTTATGTTGAAAGTCAGCTTTATAGTAAATTAACACAATTCTCAAGATGTGAAATTAGAAGCTTTTTAATGTAATTTTTCTGACCTACACATACATTTTTCCACATATACTACTAACAACAACTGCTATCAGATATTAGTAAGAGATTATTCTAATCTAAAAAAACAAACTCTTAGCATTGCAGCCAGAACGTTTTCAATCTTGGCATGGTAAATACAGATTCAACAACAGCAAAGTAATTTCCCAAGTGAATAAGAAGCTAACAATTTACACTGTAGGCTGAGTGTTTTAATTATAGATCTTAAACCTAATCCCAATTGCTTTTTAAGGAGTCTCTAAATATTAAAAAAAATTAAAAACAAAACAAAAAACAAAACATACATGCTTTCACAAACCAAGCAATTCTATTTTCTGTACAGAGATCCCTAATAGTTTGCTAATACATTGTTTAGAAAATGTCATTCCATACACAATGAGTTTATTTCCCTTGTGACACTGGCTACTGAGCCTAACATTTGGAGCAATATGGAAACACTAACGCAAAAAGCTAGCCTATATAAAGCATTTTGCCAAGTACAGGTAAAAAAATAACAAAAATATAATTGGGAGCTAGTGATTTTTGCCAGTATTACTTATCTAATTTAATTAGTTAATTAGATTTTTCTGCTGTCATTTGAAAGTAGATTTGAATTAGCTTCTCGTTTTTAATGATGATGTGAAACCATGCAGATTATGTTACTTAAATATTTCAATTTTACATTTGTTCATAGGCCAAACTTTCAATAGCACACTTAGGTAAAAATGTCTTTTGTCAAACAAATTTAGTAGTTTTGAATATTTATATGGAGCAAAAAAAGTAAAGTAATAGGAAATATAAGATAATACAGCAAGTTTAAAAGAATATGCAGTTGCTCTTCAACTGCAACTAAACTTTACTGGAAGGTGGACCCTAAGTTACTAAATCTTTCAACGTTTTTGAGAGAAAATTTTTAAAAATCTATTTTTTATAAGCAATCTCAATTTTTAAATGATGCAACATATTCACATAAATTTAAAATTAATAAGCAGAATTTTTAAAGCAAATAAAAATTTAAAAAATTACTTTCAGGCCGATATCATTTGGCCCCAATGTGATCTATAAGCTGGCCATGTACAACATCTGACTATTCTACTTACACTAGAAAATTTACCTTTGGCTCATATGTGATACATATGTACAATGATGATTTTTAATACTTGGTAGTTAAGGTATTCTAAATTCCAGCTTCACTTCTCTAATTTTCAAAATAGATATGACATTTGAATAAATACTAAAATCTATTTTTGCATGTCCTATTTTTTTATCTAAAATTTAACTATTCAGTCATTTTACATATGTCTACTACCTGTTCTGTTGCTACTTTTCTCCCCTAGTAAATGAAATCAAACTTACAAACTTTGGCTAATATTTTGACAGAATAGATATCTACTTATAAGTCATGACTATTGCAATATGGAGGCTTGCTCTTTCTGCATTCCTTCTGTTTACATCCATGAAGATTTTCAGTGACTACCTTCGGTTAAGCCAGTCCCAGTGGCACAATGAAAAAAGAGATAATTTTTCTCACATAACAAGAAGTCAGAAGATGGGCATCAGCATCTGCTCAGAAAATTACCATGGGTCTAGGCTAGATCAAGTGTCCTCTTGTGTATCTCTGATTCTTAACTTTAATCTTTATGACCATAATATAGTTACTTCGCCTCCAGGTGTGGAATCAGGGTAACAGGAAGTAAAACAGAGGACATATTAAAGGGCCTCAGTTTCCTGTCAGGCCTTATCAGTGCCTCTTAGTCAGAAAATTAATTGCTTTCCTAGGACCCATGTTCTGTGTATGTTCCCTCACTTCTCACAAGTTGGAACTGGGCTGTAGCATCATTGCTAGCTATACTGGAGTCCACAGAAGGGAATTCGTTTATTTATTTATATTTATTTATTTATTTAATTTTTTGAGACAGGGTCTCACTCTATCACCCAGGCTGGAGTGCAGTGGCACTATCTTGGCTCACTGCATCCTCTGCTCCCTAGCTAAGGTGATCCTCTCACTTAAGTTTCCAGAGTAGCTGGGGCTAGAGGTGGTTGCCACTGCACTCAGCCATATTTGTCTTTAATGGGAACATTGCTGGCTCAAATCAGATTAAATTTGGTAGTTAAGGTGTTATGTAGTAGGAGAGAATGTTTCCTTGTCAGACATTGGACAATATCTGCCTGGCATGGTGATTCTACTCCTAAGTCTGAAAATAGGGCTAAGAACTATAAGAAAACTCCAGAGAGCTATCAGCCAGGAGAGAAAAACATGTTGTTACTGCTGCTGCTTTTCCCTCTCCTTCTTCTCCTCTTTCTCTCCTTCCCTCTTTTATGGAATCATGTGACCAACTCTTAAGAAATCATTCATTATAGAAAAATAGAAATAAATGTGGCAATGCACACTGCGTCCATTGACAAGACACCACCAGCATAAACTACTTACTATATGATGATTCAAAAGGATGGATAGGGGACAGGGCCTACCTAAGCTGTAATGCATTATTAATCAGTCTCTGAAACTGTAATTACTTTCTGATTCTGTCTCTTCAAGCTTGCAAACAACAGCACTTAACAACCTTCCCCTCTGCAGATGACTTAGTGCTCATTTCATACTGTGGTTTACAGTCAGTTATTGCATTAGATTTCATATCTGAGATTCACTCAACTAATAAGTACATCTGAAATTCAAAATATGTGCAAGGCACTACCTACTTCACTATATGGATGACAGCTTCTGTGGGTGCTCTCTAGAACCTCATTTCACAAGCCAATTATCAAACTAATTTTAAAAATCTCCAGATTATATTTTTTTTTTTTGTAAGGGGAAACAAGGAAGTGAGGTGAAGATGTCATCTCTTTCTTTCAATTAGTTTTGGTTAAAGAGAGTCGCACCTTAGCATAAAATTAGTTTTCACCACATTTTTTAAAAATAAAGGAATGGATATGTAGGGTTGATAATGAATGATGAATGCAGTTAGAAGTATAATTACTCATCTAGTGTTTGTAAAACCTATGCTTTTACATTCTTATCGATATTAATGAAGACTAATTTATAGCAATAAAGAATACTTAAGATAGATCATGAGAGATAGCTAAATATGTACAAAAACTTTGTTACAACACAGCATGTCAGGTTAGGGGTTTAGCTAAAATGCTTGGTAATAACATGTTTTCCCTTCTGCCCATAAGTTAATTCATATTATCATCAACCTACTCAGTTCAAACAGTGCCAATCTAAAAAAATATATTTTTCAGTGAATTATTTCTAAACACTAAATGTCATTTCTCACGGAAATTCTAATAAAATGCCTAAAATGCATTATCTGACATTTTAGTGGATCAGTAAGTAGCTTGCCAATTGAAATTCTAAAATCTTTATATGTTATAGATTTCTGCTTTCTGTTCTAAACTCTTGACTTTTTAGAGAATAATTTACATCTCTATGCAACTATTTAGCAAGGGATGTCTAAACATCAATTTCAATTATAAATAATGATTCCAGTTACACATGTACGTTACATTATGAAGAACCTAGCAATTGAGGAGTTCTGCACTTTATATTGATAAATAATGTCTCAGACTCGCTTAAGTCAGCAATGCCTACAGTGGAGGGAAAAAAAAAAGCTGACTACGTAAGTTTGAATATTTTCCCTGTTTTAATCACACTAACCTTTATTAATATATGCATTGAGAATTTAGCAAATCGTGGCCAGGTTTCCTCCTAAAAAAGGATAAAGCATCATAATTTTTTAGTTAACTGCTTTGTCATGTGCTTGGTAGGCACCTTTTGCAAAACTAATGTATCTTCTGATATTGCAACATCTCTTTTATCAGTATAAAAATTTAGGTTATTATTACCCAAAGAATTCAATCTTATAACCCACAGAGGTCTCATATTTTAATAACATCATTAAATTCAACTAATGCTATTGCTTTCTCTTTATCAGTTCTTAGAAACTACTACTGAGACCACTGATTTGAGGCTTCCTCCATTCATTTATTGATTTTTTTTTTGAGACAGGGTCTCACTCCATCACCAGGCTGGAGTGCAGTGGCATGATCTGGGCTCACTGGAACCTCTGCTTTCTGGGCTCAAGTGATCCTCCCATCTTAGACTCCTGAGTAGCTGGGATTACGAATGTGTGCAACAATGCCCAGTAAACTTTGGTGTTTTTTGTAGAAACAGAGTTTTTCCACGTTGCCAAGGCTGGTCTCAAACTCCAGGGCTCAAGCAATCCAACCGTGGTCTCCTAAAGTGCTGAGATTACAGGTGTGAGCCACTGCGCCTGGCCCATTGATTCTTTCACCAAATGTGTGTAGAGTATTGGCTAAAATTTACACATTGGGTGGAAAACCTCAGTCCTCATGCAGCTTTAGTAAACTGGCATACTTCACACTAATAATGATTTCAGCAACACGAATAATTACTTAAGCAATCATTTATTATGATAATAACTACTCCAAAGGGGGAGGGAGGAAATGATAACTGCTATAAGAGTGTCTGATATACTCCTAACAGAAACTGCAGAGTCAGCACTGCAGAGTCAGAGAAAACATCTCTGAGGAAATAATATTTAAGCTGCAATAAGAAGAGTGAGAAGGGTATTGATTGGTCAAATGAAGGGTCGAGGAAAGAATTGTAAATGCAGAATGAGTAGTAGATGCAACAAACAGAAAACAGAATTATAAAGAAGAAACTGAGGCATCAAAGAAACTGAGAGAAGCTTAATATGGTTTGGAAGACAAGATATACAAGATTATGTTGGAAAAATAACATGACAAAGTGGAATGTTGTTGATTGTCCAAGTATAAGTTTCGTTTCTAATCAGAGCAATGAAATGATTTTGAAGTGTTTTTAAAAGTGGGGATGGAATGGGTAGCAACATAAATAATCTTTAAGTATTAAAACAAAAGCAACTCTTTTATTTGTCTATTAAAAATTTAAAAGAAACAATGGTGGGATGATATTTATGTAGGACACATTTATGTTTGAAACTGCCATCCAAGTAGATTAATATATAGAATTAAGAAACAGCTGATTAGAATGGCTGACTCCTGTGAAATTCAAATGATCATTGCAAAAACATTACTGAATATCATGGTTAAATGTTTCAATTTTTTTCTGAAAATGAATTCACATTACTCTCTTAAGCATTTTAACTTTGAAATAAGTGTGTCAAAAAAGCCAAGAAGGACGATTTATTAGTTAGAGATGCATATTAATGTAACTGAAATCTTAAATATAATGGCAGAAATGGTAGTATGGTGAAGACTACGTCCCAGGATTTCAAAATAAATTCAAATCAAAAGATGGAGTGAGGAAAATTTATGCTCTGAGTCATCCGCGTGAGAGTTATTACATTAGTGTTTCCAACAAGCTCAAACCAAACTCCCATTAAATATTTGATCAGCTTGTGAAAGACCAGCATGTACTCTTCACAACCATGAATGTGAACATCTTGCAAACAGTTTAATGCATGACAGACCCATAAAAAAGATTATGCATGATAAAATAGTGCAGTGTTGGCACATCCTAACTGCATAAAAAAAAAAAAAGTGAAGGAAACCACAAAACAACAAATGCAAGCTAAAGCTAGTACACAATAAGCTATGTTAGGAAGACACAATTGCAGGTTGAGTCAGGAGGTTACAGGCTAGCCCCAAATCTGACTATTTCACATAGAAACTAAGGATTTTTCTGTTGTCTTAGGACAATATGTCAAACCTATAATATACAGCGATTTTAGGATACTCAAGCTAGCTTATATATTTGCATGTACAACTGAGCTTTAATAAATGCCAAATCAATTTTCTCCCTCAAACCTTAATATGTAAGTTTGCTATTATACTTGTAACTTCCACTTGTGTTATTTTCTTTGGGTTAAAATATTTAGAAATAAATTAAAAAGCAAAAATATATTCAAAAAGAGAGAAGATGGCAATTATCACATCAATCAATTTGCACATTGGTACCAATTGGTTTTGTATCTGAGATTTCACTTAGCAGAGAGACAGAAAGAAATAGTACATTTTAAAGGACTAAAATAAACACATTTGGACTTGGGGAAGGTGAAGAAATCCAAGTTTCAAGATGTCATTAGGAAGGGACTCCTCATCTGAGAATGGGGAGGAAGATGTTGATCTGTGTTACCTACGGTAGTGGTCTGAATAAAACCAATTATAATGTAGAGAAATGTTCAGGGATAAAAGTAACTATAGGTAAGGTACAGATTTTATTAAAAATAGCATTACAACAAAATTATTTGATTTATAATTTTACCTATCAAGCTATTGAAGAAAGTATTGTTCTACTTCTTAATAATCTATTTGAAAATACATTTAAGGAGGAAAAATGAACATTTTAACTATTCAGTTAAAACCTAAATATACATAAATTCTTTCTCTTTCTTTCTTTTCTTTCTTTCTCTTTCTTTCCTTCCTTCCTTCCTTCCTTTTCTTTCTTTCTCTCTCTCTCCCTCTTTCTCTCTTTCTTTCTTTCTTTCTTTCTTTCTTTCTTTCTTTCTTTCTTTCTTTCTTTCTTTCTTTCTTTCTCTCTTTCTTTCTTTCTTTCTTTCTTTCTTTCTTTCTTTCTTTCTTTCTTTCTTTCTTTCTTTCTTTCTTTCTTTCTTTCTTTCTTTCTTTCTTTCTCTTTCTCTCTCTCTTTCCCTCTCCCTCTCTCTCTCTATCTCTCCCTCCCCTCCCCTCCCCACCCCTTCCTTTCCTCTTTTTCAGATGGGGTCTCACTCCATTGGAATGCAGTGGTGTGATTTTGCCTTATAGCAATCTCAGCCTCCTGGGCTCAAACAATCCTCCCATCTCAGCCATCCAAGTAGCTTGGACTACAGGTGCAAGTCACTATGCCCAGCTAATTTGGTTTGTTTATTTATTTATTTATTTATTTTTTAGAGACAAGGTCTCACTATGTTTCTCAGACTGGTCTCAAACTCCTGGGCTCAAGAGATCCTCCTGCCTCGGCTCCCAAAGTAACTCCAACTCTTTCTACATCTGGGCAAAGATGGAGCGGCATCAATGGAGAGAAAGGAGAGTCCACTGAATGACTGAATTTGTCAATTTAACATTGATAATAAATGTTATCAGTGTAATATGTAGTTGCTATTTAGTTCTAATCTTAAATTTTGTCTGGTGAAAGATGATTTATGCATAGTTTCCTGTCTAGAGATTTTTAAATATTGGGATATAGTATATTAATAAGTATATTATTTATTCCACACTGTATCAAAAATAAGCTATAACCTGCAAGTTTACAAGTGATCAGAACAGCTACTCAAAAAATGATTTTAAGACAAGCTATAGAGGGATAGATTAGAAGAGTATTTATTCTCTAAGGAAAAACAATTCTGAGAATTCACTTGTGAGAATTTTTAAGAAAAATTAAAAGTAAACTAGATAATTGCCTTCCATTGAATTAAGTTAACAGAACCTGGAAACATTTAAAATGGGTTGCTATATTGATTCATGTCTTTCTTTAAACAAAGCAAACCCTTCGTAAATTATAGCGTCTCTTCTCTCACTCTCCTGTAATTACAATGTATGAGAACACTGAGGATTGACTGGCCCTTCTCTAAAGAGAGGGAATATAGCTTTCACAAATGAACTTGATCAATATGCAACCGCTTATAAGAAGAAATTCCAATTATTAGATACTCTGATAGCCCACCCATTCTCTTAGACCAACCTTTAAACAAATAATATCAATGCGGATATTAATAATACCTTATAATATCTCCTTGGTAGTAATTTGAACAAAGATTTTTAACACACAAGGTTTAGGAAATTTTCTTCATTTTTGATGCAGAAATAATTGATGATAAGTCGGTATGATTTCATAGCAACAATGAAATTCAAAGACAAGTTATATTTTCTGCTTGGCCAACAAGTAGATGGTTAATGTTGTTAGCATCAATATTATTAAAAGGATATGCCGAGTAGTTGCCTGAGACATCTGTCCCTCCACTGATTCCAGAGATGATTGAGCTGATATGACTGTGAATTCAGATGGCACTCCTTCAATGGCTTCATATGCATTCCAAGATCCCTATATTTCACCAAATGCAGCACGTTTTCTGATAGAATCTGCTGTGATCTAGGGTATCCCTATTGGTCACCCCTGCCTTCAAAGAAACGCTCAGTTTTTTTGTATAACCATTATTAGATTTTGAAAAAATAATCTCTATTCCAAGCTTTTGAAATACTCTATCAATAATGATACCTCACTTACTATAAGATTTGCTATCAGAAATCTCTATATGTTCTCAAAGTTTTTGAACTAATTTAACAATCAAATGTACAAGTCAACAAAGCAAATCAAAATTTCAAAATTTACCAACACACATACCATCTTAATCGATATATAAAGTACTTTTCTGTACTTTATTTAAATGAGGCCGATAATACATTTTTAAAGTTGTTATTGTTAAACAACATGATATTTCCCTCGTATGTGTTAAAGCTGGTACCCAGGTCCAGGTGGCTCAAGATTTCACCTCCTCCCCAGTCTCCTACTCAGTGTAAAATGGAGACAGGTATTCTAAAAGAGTGTTTCTCAAACCTTAAGGTCCAACAAATAGTTTGGGCGTCTTCTTAAAAACCAGACTCTGTTTCAGTAAGTGTGAGGTGGGCCTGAGACTCTGAATTCCTGACAAGCACACAGGAAAAGCTGATACTATTGTTATGCTGGCCACATGTTGAGACACAAAGCCTAGTTATACATTAGACAATTTTAAAAAGGTTAATGTTCTACTGAGGCAGCACTTAAATCCCCATGCTGGTCATATCTCTTTTTGTTTTTTGGGGAAGATGAAGTCTGAGCAAATACACACTACTACAAACTATTTTTGATATTACATGCAATCTTTAACCCTACCATCTTTATAAACAATTAACACTAAGTTAGTTTTACCCTCTTAATTACAAGGAAAGAGAGAGTAATAATGAGGAATTACAAACTGCTAAACAATATCCCTGATTTATTTTTAGTTTGCTGAGTTTTTTTTGCTACTTTAAAAGCTTTATTATAAGGAAATAAAAGAGAAGTCATGAGGCATTTAAAAATGTTTAATTGTTTGAACACACCAAACAATAGCTAGACCTTTCAAAACAACCAAACTCCAAGCTGATTAAATTTGTTTAACCAGTAAGATACATATCATATTCAATAATTAGTTAATGGACGCCTGATTTTTCAAAATAATGACTAAAGGAAGAATTTTGCCTGGGTTAAAAATTAGATGCATAGTAACAATTTTATAAAACAGTAAGGATAGGTTTTCGTTAGTTTAACTGACAAAAGTGAATATAAAATGTACACCCAGTGTAATAATTTTTTTAAGCAACAACAGAAACTGCTTTCAGATCATTTTGTTTTCACATTGAGAAATATATTTGAGCAAGTATCTAAAAAGATATGTTTGTCCAAACCTAGATTTTGATCCACTGATTAATTGTAAGGTAGATATACATTTTCTTTTTTATATAAATATATTCACTTTTGCTAAGTTAAAAACCAAACAAAACTGAAAAGCAATCTACCATATTTGATTGGACAATTTTCAAAAAGTCTTAGTTTAAACAAGTAAAGCTAGCAGCTAGACTGGGCAATTTTTGTGTTATTTAATAAAAAGCTGCTGCATAATTCAGGTAGAATGCTAATGTCCAAAAAAGAGGTCCTCTAAGCTGACTTGGTCATTTTAGTAATCTGACTATACACAGAAAGCTATGTGTATTATATTTGTAAGCCATAACTTTGATATTCTTTGGGGGAACACATTGATTTATTAACTAAACAAAGTTTAAAGTACCTCATAGTATAGAATTTTGATAGAAAAATAATAAAAATTAGTTGGATATTATGAAATATGCTAATGAGCCAAAGCCAAAAAGTTGAATATTTATTTTTTTTATTGTTGTTGTTGTTAAATCTGTGCTCCATTATAGATAAATTGCTTTTACACCCATTTTTACTTTCAAATTGCTTCACATTTTGGTTTTATTAAATATTAATTATGAAAATAATATTTGAAACTTTTTTCAGAAATTATTGCTTTCACATTTTTGAAAATGTGAAGCATTAAGAAAAGCATCTATGAATCATACTCTCAGAAAACATCTCTTTCATCCGTTTTATATAAACATTTATGTGTTTTTGAATATTATAATATTTCTTTTTTTTTTTTTTTTTTTTTTTTTTGAGACGGAGTCTCGCTCTGTCACCCAGGCTGGGGTGCGGTGGCCGGATCTCTGCTCACTGCAAGCTCCGCCTCCCGGGTTTACGCCGTTCTCCTGGCTCAGCCTCCCGAGTAGCTGGGACTACAGGCGCCCGCCACCGCGCCCGGCTAGTTTTTTGTACTTTTTAGTAGAGACGGGGTTTCACCGTGTTAGCCAGGATGGTCTCGATCTCCTGACCTCGTGATCCGCCCGTCTCGGCCTCCCAAAGTGCTGGGATTACAGGCTTGAGCCACCGCGCCCGGCCTGAATATTATAATATTTCTAAGTAGAAAAAAGGGTTCTATACTTTTTTTTTAACTTTTAAAATGTACTTTGACAATTTTCTATTTATGATCCTGAGATATCAATAAGACAAGCTCTCTAAGGCAATGTGCAGTCTTTGCATCTAAAATTTATTTGGAATACAATAGAACTATGAGAACAAAAACTTCAATGAACACTTTGATAGGAAACATCTGCACACCTGACAATCTATGTTCAAATAATCTTATAATTTTTGTGTGGTTGTTTAATTTGAATGATAAATTAACTGATTCTCTACTAGACAATACGAGGCACTGAAGATAGTAAACATGCACATATATCATGTACATTACATATATAAATATATTACAGATATATATGCGTGTGCATTTGTGCATATACATATATATATATGATAGCATACTATTCTGTAATCTTGCAGTTCAGCAGGAAATGAAAAAGAAGACAATCATTTTTATTTAGAGCTAATAGGACCCCTAAATAAAATAAAATACTTACTCTCATGACAGTTGATTTATCTAATAGAAACAACCGGATCATTTATCATTTGTTGGACTAACATAAGTATTTGAGATAAATTGATCATAAAATATATGTGTTTCCAAATACTATTCTCTATCACTTCCTCATAATTGGTAATTAAAAGAATTATTGTAAGGTCTCACTTGTGTGTGTACCAGAAAGGTTTAATAAAAATAACTACCAATTTTTCACCAATCTCTAGAATATTCTATATTATACCAATGGGTTTGGAAACCCTTTGCTGGAGAAACATAACAAAATCTAGAGCTCTTGCATGAAGTAAATATACATTTAAAAAAATTTCTTAGACAAGAATGTTATTTTTTTACCCTTTCCAAACCTCCTGAGGAAGAAAGTACGAAAAAGTGATGTACTTTTTCCTGTCATTTACTTCAGGACAAGAATTTCTAGAACTCAAACCAATGCCTAACTTGTTGAGAATGTCCCCTGTAAGGACTCTCTGGTGGTTCCAGGGCTCCTGAAGAACCCAGGTCTACTCTTTGCTACCTGTTTGAAAGAACAAGACTTGGGTCCTTGCAACTGTACATTGCAGTTACAATTTCTGGAGTTTTTATTATAAAAATTCTCCTGTCTGTAGGTTGGGATATAAAATAAAGAGATAAGACTTCTATATTTCCTGTTGTAAGCTTCCTGCCCCTGTAGATGAGCTCCCATCTTTAAAGCAAAACAATACTAAAGAAACAACAACAACAAAAAATTTGATTCAATTGGCCCTATACAAATCAGAAAAAAATTAGAAATCCTAAAGAAGGTTGGGAGCCATTCTTTTTAATCAGTGATTTATATCTAACCTCGGGCTATTCCAGAATACACTCTTAGTAGCTCAGAGATACAGATTAACCTTTTTGTTTTCTTTTTTTCATGATGATATCTACTGAATTACACCTGGTACTTGAAAATACATTTGCACGGGAGACTGTAAAACTGGTAGGGGTGTTTCTGGGGTGCTCTTCCCTTAAAAAGTAAGAGCAACTTTTTATGGTTTTTCAAGATTTGAGAGTATAGAAATCATTTTTTTGAATGTGCATTGCACACCCCTACAAACTTATCTTTGCCCACAGGAACTTGTTAGCAACTTAAACAAACACATAGGGAAACAAAGTCACTTTATCTCCAGAAATCGATTCAGCATAGCTATTGTAAAGAGTCTTCCTCTCACGCCTGTAATCCCAGCACTCTGGGAGGCCAAGGCGGTCGGATCACGAGGTCAGGAGATGGAGACCATGCTGGCTAACACGGTGAAACCCCGTCTCTACCAAAAATACGAAAAATTAGCCAGGCGTGCTGGCGGGTGCCTGTAGTCCCAGCTACTCCGGAGGCTGAGGCAGGAGAATGGCCTGAACCCAGGAGTCGGAGCTGGCAGTGAGCGGAGTGAATGACTGTCGCGCCCCTGCACTCCAGCCTGGGCGATAGACCGAGACTCTGTCTCAAAAAAAAAAAAAAAAAAAAAAAAAAAAAAGCGTTTTCCTGAGACTGTGAATGACTTGCTGGAGGTAAACCTCAAGAATGTTAGGCACCTAGAGAAAATACTGGATTATACATTCCATAAGTTCATGTCTTCACATGGGAATGAATTCATCTCTATGCAGCAAAAGAATAATTTCTTAATTAACGGTAGAAATAGAAGAAACATGCAGACATTGGAACTTTAGAATCAGAAAGTAATTCCTTTCAGTCTCATGGCATCTTGCTAACTTCCAACTCTGATAGGACAAAATGTCATTTCAATAGAAGATCTCTGACCAGCCCAGTTCTTTCCCACCTTGGTTAACGTGGCCTGAGATTGTTTCTACCTTCTCCAGATATGGCTACACTGTGCAAAATGTATACTGTATCAGCTCTCTTCAGTGTCAGATGCTTGCTTTTTGATTATAAAACTAAGCTTTATTATACTAATCTCACTATTTTCCAAATAATGAATTTGGAACACCAGCTGAATACACTGGAAATTATAGTTGTTTTTCTGTTGAATATGGGAGTTGCCTATAAAGTGTGGTTTTATCTTTCCCATATATTCTTTCCAATATTCCAAAATATTTCAGTGCACATGGTCTTAACTTATCATTATGGAATTTATATCATTTGAAAATAAATCCAAAACACACTGGTTGCTTTTTGTTTGCCTGGGTTACATTTTGTTTTCCTTGACATTGCCCTCTTTGCCGTTTGGGCAATACATGACTTATTTTAAGAAAGCGAAGTGGGAATTAAAATATGTTCTTTAATGTGCATGTTCTAAGGGATTTGATTTAATTAAGAGTAGTAGTACTATTTTAAAATAAAATTTAAAAAGTTATTGTATGTTTTCAGTTTTTTTGGTCATGTCGTTGGATAGCATGTAAAATCATGAAGTCTGTTCATGAATATTTTTTCTACTTGCAGTTCTGATGGGTAATCAAGTGGTCTGTCTGTCCCTTTTGGCTTTTGATTAGAAACAACTTAATCCGTACATTGTATGCTTAATGTCTGGTGGTTAATCCATTTTATACAAATACCTGTTTTTAAAAAGATACAAGTATACTTTTCTTATGTAAGGTTGGAAAAATAGAACGTTTGAAATAATGACACCTATAATCTTACAACATGCACACAACAACTTTACTGGCTTACTACAGTGATATTCTTTCACATTATTGAGTTCATACTACATATGCCATTTTGTATGCTTTTTCTATTTAATGTGATATGATATACGTGTTTCTACCATTTAAAATTTCATAACCGTTTTGATGCGCATGACATAGTCTGTCATGTATAAAAAATTAAATTGCTACTGGATATTCACTTTTTTACGTTTTTTATATTTTAAGTAATACAGAAAAATCTCTTCATCAGTATTTGAAATGTAAAATCACTGTATTAGGAATAAAAGTTGGACTCTAGTGACATCTATAGAACTATATTCCTGTACTTTTTCTTCTGAAAATTGTGCTTTTCTTATTTCATCCACATATCTGAGGAAGCAACTGTCAATTTGTATAACAAGAACTTGCCCTCTGTCACAGTAAACTTAAATACTTTTCTGAGAAATTTTAACTGGGACTATGAGATTGACCTTACTCTGATCTATGTGGTTGTAGTTTGTAAATCCCAACAGCTAATGATGGCGTATTCCAATATCTGGATTACGTGTACAGAGGAACCATGTCTGGTGTTAGAGGAAAAATAATAAAACAGATATATAAAGAGAAGCAGTAACAAAGGACAGAGAGTAGAGGCCAGTTTCAGATTCTCACAGAGACCTATTCCTGGGCAGATTTACATTCCTGATTATAATTATATAATCCTGATTATAATTAAGTTATTATAAGATAACTTAAGAATCTTCTATGTTTATTACAATCTTCCCCCAACACATTTTTTGTTCCTTTTTTCCATATTTGGTTTCTATAACTTCAAAAGCTTATAATCAAAGGATATCAATATTTTAAAGGTTCTTGATGCATACTATTGCTGGTGGTATATTTTATTGTGTCACTTTAACTAAACTGGAACTACATTTTCCATAAATTCATTCCCCAAATGGTTTGAAGTAAGATTTGACCACGAGAGAAATTTGCACATGATTTTGTAAGTAGAGAAGTGGTAGTAATGTTTACTCTCCAAAGGTGGATGTAGGATGTTAGGCTCAGGAGCAGCTTGCATGCATCCCTGGCCTACTACTCACTTAATATTGGCAGAGGGCAGCAAAAAGCCATGTAACCCCTTAAGCTCCTTTTGATTCTCCTTATACTTCTCTAAGTTTGCATCAAGTACATGGGTAGCTCACTAGTAAAGTTAGCCAACTTCTCTTGCAGGTCATCTATACCATCAATATTGGTGGTGTGAGAAACATATATGAATTCCAGTTTATCTTTATGGGTCCCAGTTCATCCTTGAGGATTTCAGTTTTGTCCTTGTTCTCCTCTACTTCACAATCATTCTTCCTTCCTAATGGTTCAGCTGACTTACAGCAACATCACTCTCAGCACCAGATGCAGAGGCAATAGCCTTCTGTAAACTGTTCCATCAGCTCTCACAATTCCATAAGATCTAATGCCTATAATAAATCCCATAGTTTGTATCATCATAGTGATCCTGCTTCTCTTACCAAACACTGCCTAATGCAGATACTGGTTTGGAAGACGATTGCTACTTCAATAAAAACAGCATGGTTTGGAGCAGCAAAACCATCTGGCCATGGCTTTGGAGTCCTGCAGTGTGAGGAAGCTAAAAGGGCATTGAGAAGACTATTAACAGAAGCTTGTCTAGCTTGAAGGAGGCTGTCAGTGCAGACTGAAGAGAAGGCAGCAATTAAGCCTTCCATGTGAAAGGCCAGACACTGTGGAGCAGAGGCAAACCATCTCCCCATTAACTGTCTGAATTCTGTGATCCACAGTTCTTTTGTTTTTTCACTAGTCTTGAAGTGGTTTGTTAAATAGTAAGAGATGGTTCATAAATAATTTGGTACTGAAAGTGGAGCAGTCGGAATTGCATCTGCTTTCCTGCTCTTGAGTTATACACTATGCTTCTAGAATCCTGTGTGCTTAGAGGAAATTCCCCGCTTTTGCTTGTTAGTCCAAATTGAGTTTTTGTAACTTGCCACCAAAAAGAGTCTCAACCTATCAAAAATAAACTTTTGGAAATTTTGTCATGCATATTAATATCCAAAAATTTACTATGTCCTTACTTATTTATATGCAATTTTAGATGAAAAATACCTCTTAGAGAAAAAGTCATGATCACTTTCAGTTGGCATTTTGTATAAATTTAAATAAGTTATTTTGTTCAATAAATTACGTGGTCATTCCTTAAATCATCTAGGAAATATTTACTGAGTTCTTTCAATGTTCACAGTAGGGGCTTAAGCAAGGAGAAGGATATACCAAATCATAGTTTTTCTGAATAATCACACACTAGCAGCAATAAGACACGTAAACAGAAACTAACACATTTCCTTGATTCTATAATGCATTAAATTTTTACATTTAAATTGTTTTAAAATCAGGGCACATCATATACTGTTGGATGCATTTCACGTGAAAGTGTTTCTTTTTTTCCCTTCAAAATTTGCTATTAAATCAACAATGGCTTCTAAATCATCCGTAATGTCTTAGATGGAAGAAACTATAATATTGCAAAAGTTAATATATAATAAATACCATGAGAGATGCCAGGAGACTTAAAATGTTTCACCAGCTGAGATAATGTAAGAAGAGTACGAAGAAT
This sequence comes from Macaca nemestrina, assembly GCF_043159975.1. Lineage (NCBI taxonomy): Eukaryota > Metazoa > Chordata > Mammalia > Primates > Cercopithecidae > Macaca > Macaca nemestrina. The sequence continues at coordinate 40,037,372 of NC_092138.1, forward strand.
GTCAACAGGGTTTCGAAGAGCAGAGCAAAGAGGCATGACATTCAACAAGGATCTCCTACCCATACATAAATGAACTTTCTTCTAATCCTCAAAACAGGTTTCAGTAGTAGGAATTATCTTTACTTCCCTGATCATACAACTGAGGTTCAGATTAGTGAGGAGAGAAAAAAACATCTTTGAGTTTCGAACCCATATGTCTCTAAATTGAAGTGTACACTCTTTTCAGAAAATAATATTGAAGGAATTCACCTAGTATGACATACTACATGCAGTGTATAATGTGTACTACCTACACCCCTTGTCCTAAATCCTATATGTAAAATAAAACTCCGTAGGTACTAATACTAACCTCAGTGTATGGATGAGAAAACTGAGACCTGAAAAAATAAAGTAAGTTTTTCAAGGTCACACAATTAATAAACAACAGAGCTACATTCCGAACTCCTGCAGTCTGGTGAAAGAGTTTGTGCTTTTAAGCACTATGTCATGAGCCTCTCAAGACAGTTTAAGCAAAAAGCTTTGTCTGGAATCTCTAACCACCTGATTAAAAGATGCAGCCCCCTAACTTTTGATTTCCCTTTCCGAGCTCTACTGATCACCTTTTAACATACAATTGTTATATTTATTATGTATATAACGTAATGTTTGTTGCTACCACCTTCAAGTAAACTCCTCGAAGGAAGATATTTTTTAATCTGCTTTGATCATGGATGTATTTTAACAGCTTGAATCATGCCTGACACAAGGTAGGCTTCAATAGGTATTTGCTGAATAAATAAATGATTGATTTCTGTAACATACGAAGTGAGGATATTCAGTGAGTGAACAGTAAGTGGAGAGAAACAGAGGCATGGAAGTCAGAGTTGTGTTCTGAGATCTGATTAGTGCAGTTTGCCTAAGGCGTCAGGTGGGAGCAGAAAAATCAGTGAGCAGATCTCCCTGAAAGGGGGGTTGAAGTCACTGAGGAACAACCACAGGAGCCTTTGGTCCCTCACATTTTGTTTATAGCTTGTTCAGCACTAGACACTGGAAAGGAGGGCAGGAAGACATCAAAGTAGCTGTATTGTTCATATTTTTTCTCTTTGGCAGCTATTTTCTCTATTTCCTGCTGACACTACAATTTCAGCGATTTAATGATACAATTGTTTCTGAAAACGACACAGAAACAGATACCCTCAGCCATTTAATTGGCTGCCCTGAAGAAGTGGAATCTGCTGTTTTCTAATTTCATATTTGAGGGGGTTTGAGAATACGGAAAGGTTAGAAGAAAGACAATATTTACTTCCATTTAAAAAGGTAAAATCTTAGCAAGGAATTTTAAACTCAGCCCAGTTGATTAAGGTCTGCTATTTCCATGGCAGACACCAGGATACCTATGAAGATTTCATTTGATTCTTGCAAAGATGTTACTAAAACTAAAGAAGCACAATGCTGTTAGAAAAGTCTTATTTCTTCTGTACATTTTAGGTTTTGTCTACCTAGGTCTCTAGGATTGTTGTGGAATTAGCTCCTGCATCTATGCACTTGACTGAGACTTGCTACCTTCTCGATATTTGAACTAATAAATTAAATACAATGACATTTATATTTTCTGTTGAAGAAAATTTCTCTCATTCTGCCAAATGTTACAGAAATCATATTAAAGTTGACCCAAGTTTTCCTCATTCTTCTTGTTAACATAAAAAATGAAATACTAAATTTCTAAACAGGCAAGTATACATAGTGGAAAGAATATGATTAGTATGTAAAATATTATAACAATGACCAGATACTAAAGCTAAGTATTCTGTATGAAGTAAGTATGAACTAAAGATAGGGGAAGGCCTGAAAATAATTATTCAACTTAGTTAACAAAGAAGACTCTGAAAAAAGGTTATAAGATAATAGGCAAATATACCTATATGTTATATCAAATGTTAAAAGTTGACTTTTCTTTATCACATTAATAGAATAAATGAGAAAATAATATAATAATACCAATAGATTCAGAAAAAGGATTTGACAAAATCCAACTTCCATTCATAATAAAATCTCTCAGTAAACTAGGAATAGAAGGGAACTTCCTCAACTTGGTAAAAAATATCTATCCCCCTCCCCCGGCCCCCACCAAAAAATATAACATACTGAAAACATCACATTGGTGAGAAGCTCGAAGCTTTCTTTCTAAGATCAGGAATAAAGCAATAATATTCCCTCTCACTATTCATTTCAAAGAATATACTGGAAGTCATAGATAATATCACAAGAAAAGGAAATCAATTTACATTGGTTGAGAAGGAAGAAATAAAACTGTCTTTGCTTGAGGATGACAAGATCACCTACACAGAATATCCAAAAGAAACAACAACAACAACAACAACAACAACAACAACAACTAAATCTCATAGAAGTAATAGGCCATTATAGCAAGGATCCAGCATACAAGGTCAATAAAGAAAAGCCACTCTTTCTTTGATTGACAGTGATAAGTCAATCACTGTCTTAACCATCAGCAATTAACAAGTGGAATTTGAAACTAAAGATACAATATTATTTACATTAGTGCCCAAGAAAATGAAATACTTTGGCGTAAATCTAACAAAATATGTACATGATGTACATGATACAGACTATGAAACTCTGATGAAAGAAATTAAAAATATAAGTAAATGGAGAAATATTCCATGTTCAAGAACAGGAAGACTCAATGTCAAGATAAGAGTTCTTCCCAAATTAATCTAAATATGTATTGCAATCCCAATCAAAACCCCAGCCAGTTATAGTTTGCGTATTGACAAACTGATTATTAAGCTAATATGTAGAAGCAAAAACCCAGAATAGCCAAGCCAATATAGAAGGAGAAGAACAAAGTCCTGGACTGACACTACCTGACCTCAAGACTTAATATAAAAACAGAGTACTCAAGACTGCGTGGTACTGGCAAAAGAACAGATAAAAAGATCAATGGAACAGAAAGAGCACCTAGAAACACACTCACATAAACATAGTCAACTGATCTTTCACAAAGAAACAATTGCAAAACAATAGATAAAAGATCACCTTTCCAACAAATGGTGCCTGCTACAAATAGACATCATTATGCAAAAACAAATGAAAAAATGAATCTACTCACAAATCTTGCACCCTTTACAAAAGTTAACTCAAAATGTATCACAGACCCAAGTGTAAAAGCCAAAAGGATGAAACTCTTGCAAGATAACATAGAAGAAAATATAGATGATCTTGAGTTTGGTGATGACGTTAGATAGAACAACAAAGGCATGATCCATGCAACAAATAATTGATAAACTGGAATTAGTTAAAAAAATTCCAGCTGAAAAAGACACTGTCAAGAGAATGAAAAGACAAGCCACTAACTGTGAGAAAATATTTGTAAAAGATATATCTGACAAAGGAATGTTATCTAAAATATACAAAGAACAATTAAAACTAAACAATAAGAAACAAAAAACTTCATTAAAAAATGGGCCAAAGACATTAACAGACATTACACCAAAGAATATATACACATGGCAAATAAGCATGTGAAAAGATTCTCACCACGTCATCAGGGAAAAGCAATGTAAAACAACATAGAGATATCAATACACACTTATTAGATTGGCCAAACTCCAGAACACTGAAAACACTAAAAGCTGTCAAGGATGTGCAACAACAGGAACCCTCATTCATATGCTGGTGGAAGTGCAAGTGGTGCATCCAGTTTGGAAGAGAGTTTGGCAGTTTCTTACAAAATTAAACAGATTTTTGCCATCTAATCCAGCAACTGTGCTCCTTGGTATTTACCCCACGGAGCTGAAAACTTATGTTCACACAGAAAAACTTCATACAGATGTTTCTAGTAGCTTTATTCATATGGTATACTTCTAATTAATAAATGTGAATACTAAAATAAGTGAAAGCCAAGACTGAATCTCAGAGTTTGAATGGAAGAGAATTAGTAAGTAGAAGGAAAATACCAGTTTTGTGTGGCTCCCAAAGTGACTACTGGAAGGAAACAAGCATGAGGATTATGGGTGGGAGTTTTTTGTGGGCCAGAAAATGGTTCACATAATTTTGCCTATTTTGCATTTGCCAGAATTCAGTCACAAATAAAAAATAACAGGAAAAGAGCCAGGATCAGCAAGAATGGGTTCTCCAGTAGCCAAGAATATTAGGTCTAGGTAATATTTATGTCTGTCCTAGATGGCTGGAAGGTTGAAGATAAAAAGAATGAATGAAAAAAAATTGAGGGGGGAGACAAAAATATTTCAAATAACAATAGGCAGGAACTATAAAGAGCTAAATCTAAAACAAAATACTAAGGGGACACAGGGAATAGGGTATGAGTACCAGTAATGAAATCTGGAAAATACTGCTAGAACTAGACTGTGAAGGAAAACTGGAGCTTTGGAAGTTGGATTTAGGGATAAAAGTCATTCTCTATAGACAGAGATGAAATGGTTCCAGATGTGCAATGAAGAAATAAATAGCCCAGGAAATTCTGAATGGAGAGTATCCATTCAAGGTCATAGTCCAGGAGCCATCTGACAAACTAGACTAGGTCAGTTGGTTTGTGACTGCAGCAACTTCAGCAAATATTGGCATCTACACAACCTTGCTTATTTAATTTCTAAAAAGCAAAACCAAAAACAAACAAACAAAACCTTTCCTTTTCAATTTTATATTCCTAAAACTGAGTGACTCAATATTGTATTAAATTACTTTAAATCACTTTTGCAAACACCATTTATAATACAGAATTTTCCCCCTCATTATTATATATGTACACATTTTATAATAAATTCCAAATAAAATGTTAATCTAAAGGGTGAGTATACATGTACATATAGATGCAAGATACAGATATACTATTCAACATAGCACACTTTGCTCTTCCTAATGATTTATACCAAATGGATTTAGAATATCATTTCAAAGAATCATATCTATCTATCTATCCACTTTCATGCATCTGAATAGGAAATTTATGTGAACAAAACAGAGATAGTATACTTTAATAGGTCCTAAAGAAATGCATAACATTTTAACATATGGAGGTTGTGCTCTAACAAACTTTAATACAAAACAACATCTTGTATATTCACTCACGCATTTTTTTTTCCTTTGCAATTTGGGAATTTAAAGAAAAACCAGTTTTATATGTAATTAAAATAATGCTTAAGTCATAAAGCTCTTTTGTAATACTCAAAACTAAACCTTATTTATACTTATGTGTCAGGAACTTTACATGCATTAACTTATTTAACACTTAGAACCAGTCTATGAGGTAGATGTTTTTACAGGTGCAGAAACTGAACCTCAGAAACATTTGAAAACTTCTTCAAGGTTATACAAATAGCAAATGGTGGAAACCACAATTTTACCCATATTACATTTTTTTCAGAATCCATGCTTTTCATCTCTTTGCCAAGCTGTTTCCCATATTATATCTTTTATATTAAAATTGTTTGCAGCAACTGCATTTTCTTAAAACTTTCCTAGTATTAAAATTTTTTTTAACTTATCTTATTGGGAAAAGCGCAAACTTTTTCACTCATTTCTCCATGTCAGGTATTAAAGAGTCATGAAGTAAGTTTATTTCTATCATATGAGCTTCATTCTATTTTGAGTCCAAAGACCAACTAAGAATGCATAAAAAGATTATATATATGGAATACCACTGGGTCTTGCTAGCAGTTTCAAAGTTATGTAAGGAAACAGTGCTGAGAAACCACATTCATTGCCAGTTCTCAGCACAATTGGCTACCAGGAGTCATGTATAGTAAGTGCTATAGCTCAGTACCTACACAGTCACCTTTTTGGCTAATGAGTAACATTCTAGCAAGCAGAGGACTGATTTGCGAGACAGTTGCCTGAAATTTAATGCTAGATTTCTATCCATACCAATATAACTTTTAGCTGATAGTACTTCCACACACAGACAAATGAAACTGACAAAAGAACTGTCAGTTACAAGCCAATAACGCATTTCAACAAATAATTTTTTGTGTGCCAGGCACATACTGTGGGTATTCAGTGTTCATACCAAAACCTCACAAGGTTGGCCTATTTTGACTTTTATCACATCTATAGATAAAGGTGTAGTGTTATCTTTCTTTCCCACCCCAAACTGTACTCATCTTTTTATTGCAAATACCTGGCTAAAGGAAATGTCAAACTTTATATATAGAACTTACTTGAATAGCTCCTACATCAAAGTGCTGCTTTCTTAGAAGCTCAAAACTGTTAATATGTATTGACTTAGCAAAAAGAACTCTAATAGCAAAGGCATTGCTTTTGAGAGAGATAGCCCCTGTTTGGAACAGGAGAAAAAATATATACATGTTTCTCTAAGAAAACAGAGCAGAGATTCAATATAGAAAGGATAAGCTTAGCAGATATATAGCTTATAGGACAAATTAATACAAATTAAATAGAGTACATTGCTAAAGAGGACCTGGGGTCATAAATATAATATAGACCAAAAAAAAAAAAATTCCAACACGGAAGAAAGATTCATGGATATAAATTCAACTGAGCAAGAACAAAGCAAATTGTTCAGAGTTCAGCTGTCATTCCTTGCAAGATAAGCAAGCAGCAGAGTATCAAGGTGAGTTAATAAGCAGAGTTAATAAGCAGCAGAGTATCAAGGTGGCATTGTTTAGCTTTGTTAGTGGATACATATAAGTCCTGGAACAAGGTTTGTAAAATGAGGAGAGTCCTGAAGATTAAAAAGGAATCCTTATTAGGAGAGAAGTTGCCCAGTACTGGTCATCTAACATTACGGTAGAAAACTTCAGACCACTTTCTTCTCTGCGTGTTACAACCACACAGTTGACATTTTAGGAACTAAATCATTCTTAATTTGCATAAAGGCTTTTTCATTGTTGTTCTTTTGTTATACAGTCAAAATGCTTTAAAATAACACACCTTCTTCCTGTTTGTTTTGCTCTTCAAGAGAAAAGTAAGCATCCCTTACTGTTTTTGCACTTCCCTTCATCTGAACTGCAAATTTAAGGTAAGCAGGAATCTTCAAAGCACGAAAAGCATTTTCACTCTGAAAGACTTCTTATCTTGGAAGAAATAAGATTCCAGGATAATAAAAATCTATCGTGATATCTATTCTCTCTCTTATTTGACAGGGATTTTCAAGATGGATCAGCAAGATAGAAAGGGAATTTATTCATTCTACCAATATTTATGAAGAAAAGGGCATTTGGGAGGAAAATGGATATTGGATCCTCCTCAAAGTTGCTATAGAAACCTGGGTGATTACAGCTAATGGCGTGGGGAGAAGTCCTGTTATCTTTAAGAGATTAACAGGAAACCTTGGTCTCATTATTTTTTCATTCCCCACATTGCTCTGATGATAGCAATGTACAGATTAGAACCAATAAACAACAATAATGACAAAACAACACCTTCAATGTCTCCTTATTTATAAAGTAAAAATATAATTTTGAAAATTCACCTTCAAAAGCTTCCATCAACAAATCCCACTCCAACCTTCTGAAATAACACCTTATTCTTCACAACTATATTCTTTGATTTGGCATATGCCATATTGACAACATATCCCTATTTATTTCCACCTTTATGTTTCCGTTCATATTCTCCTCTCTAAAGAAAATGATTTTATCTAACTCCACATATATTCATCTGATCCAGAAAAAAAATGCTAATTACTTTTTTCAATAATTATTTCATACTACAAGAGTTAAAGTAGCCTCTGTCTTCTAAATGCTCATTCCACATTATCTGGACAAGTTCTCAATGTCCACCTGTGATACGGTTATGTATATTTGTTGTCAATGTTTTTCCCCATGTTTACAAATATCATTATATTTAATGTTCTCATAGCAACCAGTTTTCAAAGAATTGCTAGCTGGGAGTCAATAGCAAGAGCATACCAATCTTTACAACATATACAGTGTCAACCCAAGTGGATCTTTCATGATTCAGTTTTCTCTTAGCACCTTGAACTATGCACTGTATCACCCAGCTGGCTATATCACACCAGTGTGAGATTATATACTATTTGTATTGGTCCCTGCTTTTTTTTTTTTTTTTTTTTGGTTTAAGTACAAAATTGTGTGATACCAAAGGTGAACATCTTCAAAGTCAGAGCTATTGAAAATTAAAAACTAGCTCAGATATTAAATAGCCCTATATATTTAGATAAACTACCAACCATCCTAGAACCTTAATTTCTTTCTACAACAGAAATAAAACCATTTTTCTTACAATATTTTTGTGAAGATTAAATTAGATGATTCACATTAAGAATCTAGGACATGGAAAGTCCTCAAATGGATGCCAACATCTGATGAGCAATACTGTCAGAAGATTCCATAATTCACTTTGAAGATTTCTCCAAAGTGTATAGCAATACTAAATCCAGGTGGCACACCATTAATGCACTGACCATATGTGATCTAAGCAGGAATAAGAACATGGTTTCATGTTTTAAATATTATTTCCGAAATGAGAAGCATTATTATGCAATGGATAGAATTCAGTTTCTTATTATCTGTTTCTAGTTCACAGATACTACTTACTAGTTGTGTGACTTTGAGACAGGTCCTTTACTTCTTTGATTCTTCATTTCTTCACCTGCAAAAATGAGGACATTGGGCTAGATCCATTATTTTACATTAATTTTTAAAAAGTATTGGTTTCTTCATTCTGTGAATAAAATTTTATGGAAGTAAAAAACTGAAAGCATTAAAAGCAGAGTTGCTTTGAATAATACAAAGAGAAAAATCTAGGACCTCCAACTTTTGGTATAAATCTAGTCTATGGTTAACAGTAGATTCATGAAAAATTGTGATAATCAGTTACTAAGGCTTACTCAGAAAGTACATACAAGAAATGCCAAACTCTAAACCATTACAGTCACTGAATATTACCTAAAGAAAAATAGTCTTTGAAGCTCCAATAATTGTGCTGAATACATTGTCTAATAACTTGAAAATTATAAGGTGAAATTATACAACTTTAATGATTGAATAAAGAAAAAATGTGACTCATAAAAGATAATACACCCAATAAATGAGAGTGATCAGACATTAATATTTTGTGTTTTAAAGACAATATTGGGTGAAAAATTCATATGGATGAGTTATGTCTTCATACTTTTAATATTGTTAAGCGTGTGTCAAGATGACTACAGTATTGTAGAATGGTCAGTGTGCAAATATTATGCAAGAAATCATGTAAGAAATGAAATGTGGCTTTAAAGTCTGATAGATGGTTTTAACATTTTAACACTATAGTTCTGGGCAGTTTACAAAACCTCTCTAAACTGCTGCTTATCTGTCAAATGCAGATAGCAATATTGATCTTCTTGTCATTTGTTTGTTTTGTTATTATTAAAGGATATTTGATATAGAAAGCAGTAGCTCATATTGAGTTCCTAAGTAATATTAATTCTTTTTTCCCTGTCCTTTTATGTAATTCCATATGTATTGTTAATATTACCCAGCATAGAGTGTTAAGAAATCTTAGCAACTCAACTTTTTAATGGTATCTTTCACAGTGGTCTCTAGCTTTCTAACCTTTTGAAGCTGTTAAAATAAAGTCAAATAATGATACTGCTGTGGCTTAAGTGTATGCTAGGATCAATAAATTGTGGTTCTTGAAATAAATTGCAATTAAAGGGATAGCACTTGATTGCTTGACAGTAGGTAGTCTTTTGGCCCAAATAAACTTGAGTATCAGTCTGATTCATAAGCGAATTAGTATGGACTTCACTTGCATTTCACTGGAAGACCATCAGATCGTATTGACTCCTGTCCACATCGTAAGTTATGCTCCTGATGTTGACCTGTGTCATTTATAGGTAACTAATCCTCTTCACTTCTTTACTTTGCTTATTCGAGATTATAGTCAGCATTTTTAATAAAGTAGAATATAGAAGAAATTTAACATGTTTGTAAATAAGCACACTAACAGCTCTAAAAACTTCAATACTGTTGCCTGCCTTTTTAAATTTCTATACATTTAGGATGAAATATGCCTTAATTCAGATATGACAAAGGCATCAACATTGTAAAGAATGATGATTGTTACTGAATCTTTGTAGCAATAGAAAAATTTATGTAACAACAAATACACTAGAAAACACAACAGGATAGATACTTCATGGCAAATTATTTGAATTAATCTGAAAATAAAGAGTCAAAGTATTGTCCTCAAACATGTAAATATACCTACTTAGAGTATAATATTATTTTATTATTCTTAATTTTCAGCACCTTCTATTCCATGTGGTGTTTTGTATTTAATAAATTCCAGCATACACCTGTATCACTATTGAGTGAATATAAGCCATTCAGAGACTAAAGCAAAATAAGTTAAGCAATCCCTTGGACTGTAAATTCCATTAAGATAAACAATGTTCTTGTGTTTTCTTCCTCTATATATCTACTTAGCAGCATATATCCATCCAGAGATTAAATAAATGTTTTGAATGAACAACTTAAGAAGGTTGGATTTCTGAAAAGGGACAATGTTTAAATATAAAGTATCTTCTCCATTTAAATAGCCTTACTTCCGTACCTCTTGTTTGTTACACACATTTTTTTTTTAATATACTCTAAGTTCTAGCGTACGTATGCACAATGTGCAGGTTTGATACAAAGGTATACCTCCATGTTGGTTTGCTGCACCCATCAATTCATCATTTACATTAGATATTTCTCCTAATGCTATCCCTCCCCCAGTCCCTCACCTCCTGACAGGCCCTGGTGTGTGATGTTCCCCACCCTGTGTCCAAGTGATCTCCTTGTTCAGTTCCCAACTATGAATGAGAACATGCGGTGTTTGGTTTTCTGTTCCTGTGTTCGTCTGCTGAGAATGATGGTTTCCAGCTTCATCCATGCCCCCGCAAAGAACATGAACTCATGCTTTTTTATGGCTGCATAGTATTCTATGATATATATGTGCCACATTTTCTTAATCCAGTCATTTGGGTTGGTTCCAAGTTTTTGCTATTGTGAATAGTGCCACAATATACATATGTGTGCATGTGTCTTTATAGTAGCATGATTTATAATCCTTTAGGTATATACCCAGTAATGGGATCGCTGGGTCAAATGGTATTTCTTGTTCTAGGTCCTTGAGGAATCGTCACACTGTCTTCCACATAGCTGAACTAATTTACACTCCTGCCAACAATGTAAAAGCATTTCTATTTCTTTTCTATTTCTCCACATCCTCTCCCGCATCTGTTGTTTCCTGACTTTTTAATGACTTCCATTCTAACTGGCAGTGATGTTATCTCACTGTGGTTTTGATTTGCATTTCTCTGATGACCAGTGATGACAAGCATTTTTTCATTTATCTGTTGGCTGCATAAATGTCTTCTTTTGAGAAATGTCTGTTCATATACTTTGCCCACTTTTTGATGGGACTGTTTTTTTCTTGTAAATTTGTTTGAGTTCTTTGTAGATTCTGGATATTAGCCCTTTGTCAGATGGGTGGATTGCAAAAATTTTCTCCCATTATGTAGGCTGCTTGTTCACTCTGATGGTAGTTTCTTTTGCCGTGCAGAAGCTCTTTAGTTTAATTAGACCCCATTTGTCAATCTTGGCTTTTTTTGCCATTGCTTTTGGTGTTTTGGTCATGAAGTCCTCGCCCATGCCTATGTCTTGAATGGTATTGCCTAGGTTTTCTTCTAGAGTTTTTATGGTTTTAGGTCTAATATTAAAGTCTTTAATCCATCTTGAGTTAATTTTTCTATAAGGCATAGGGAAGGGATCCAGTTTCAGCTTTCTACATATGACTAGCCAGATTTCCCAGCACCATTTATTAAATAGATAATCCTTTCCCCACTTCTTGTTTTTGTCAGGTTTATCAAAGATCAGATGGTTGTAGATGTGTGGTGTTATTTCTGAGGCCTCTGTTCTGTTCCATTGGTCTATATATCTGTTTTGGTACCAGTACCATGCTGTTTTGGTTACTGTAGCCTTGCAGTATAGTTTGAAGTCAGGTAGCGTGATGCTTCCAGTTTTGTTCTTTTGGCTTAGGATTGTCTTGGCAATGCAGTCTCTTTTTTGGTTCCATATAAACTTCAGCCTTTTCCAATTCTGTGAAGAAAGTCATTGGTAGCTTGATGGGGATGGCATTGAATCTATAAATGACCTTGGGCAGTATGACCATTTTCGTGATATTGATTCTTCCTATCCATGAGCATGAAATGTTCTTCCATTTGTTTGTGTCCTCTTTTATTTCATTGAGCAGTGGTTTGTAGTTCTCCCTGAAGAGGTTCTTCACATCCCTTGTAAGTTGGATTCCTAGGTATTTTATCCCCTTTGTAGCAATTGTGAATGGGAGTTCACTCATGATTTGGCTCTCTGTTTCTCTGTTATTGGAGTTACACACTTTTTAAAAAGCAAACCAAAATCAGAATCAAATAAATAATGTTCTCATGCCATGCTTTCTGTGTTGTCTCATATTTATGTTATTCATTTTAGATGCTATTATATCTAAAATCATATAAATCTTCTATTATACTATAATAATGTAATTTTATGTTTCTGAGCATTACATCCTTTCTCCCTTCTCATAGAAGGAAATTTGTTGAAGACTAAGGCTAAAAAAGACTTATATTTTTGGTATGCTGATGAATTCCAATCACCCCCCATTGCATTTGATTCATTTCAAGTGGTCAATAAATATTTGCTGGGCAAATTCAAAATTATCAAAATTCAAAATAATCAAAATGATTATAAATTTTAAATATTATTTCAGACAACCTCAATTTACACATGGAAATATATTTTCATAAATTTATAGCAAACTTTTTTTTTGTTTAAATTTTTTATTAGACTTTCAGTTCTAGGATATATGTGCAGAACGTGCAGGTTTGTTACATAGGTATACACGTTCCATGGTGGTTTGCTGCACCCATCAACACATCATCTACATTAGGTATTTTTCCTAATGTTACCCCTCCCCTAGCCCCTAACCCTTAACACACCCTGGTGTGTGATGTTCCCCTCCCTCTGCCCATGTGTTCTCATTGTTCAACTCCCACTTATGAGTGAGAACATGTGGTGTTTGGTTTTCTGTTCTTGTGTTAGTTTGCTGAGAATGATGGTTTCCAGCTGCATCCATGTCCCTGCAAAGGACATAAACTCATCCTTTTTTGTGGATGCATAGGATTCCCTGGTGTATATGTGCCACATTTTGTTTGTCCAGTCTATCATTGATGGACATTTGTGTTGATTCCAAGTCTTTGCTATTGTGAACCGTGCCACAAAAAACATATGTGTACGTAAGTCTTTATAGTAGAATGATTTGTAATCCTTTGGGTATGATCCCAGTAATAGGATTGCTGGGTCAAATGGTATTTCTGGTTCTAGATCCTTGAGCAATCACCGCTGTCTTCCACAATGATTGAACTAATTTGTATTCCCACCAACAGTGTAAAAGCATTCCTATTTCTCCACATCCTCTCCGGCATCTGTTGTTTACTGACTTTTTAATGATCACCATTCTAACTGGCGTGAGATGGTATCTCATTGTGGTTTTGATTTGCATTTCTCTAATAACCAGTAGCGATCATTTAACCTCTTTCATATATGATGACACAGAAAATATATAGAATTTAAGCAGTTATTTTGAAACACAACTTAAAACAGTACAACCAGTGATAGTATTTGAAAGAAATGGGATTCTAAGCTTAAAATCCTTAAATAAATGTTTCCATGTAACAATTGGGAGAAGTCTATGAAAAGAATTAGAAGCAAAACATATTCCCTAGCTCTTAATGTCATCCAAAACAAAAACCTGTGTTCCTTGAAGGCAAAATATATATCTTATTGACCTTGTTATGTCCAGGAATGAACATGACACCTGGTTCATTTTGAGGCTTCAAGTCATGTTTTAAATGCCTTAATGAATGAATCAATCAATGAGGAGGTTCAGAATGTTTAGGAATTGAAAATTGATGCATAAAGTATGAGGAGGACAAAATAAAGATTGAAAAAATATATAAGAATATATGATACAGCAATTTAATAATTTAATATCAAAAAAACAATTCATGTGCTGTAGTTTCATAAGATTATGGTTTTATTCTAAACTACAAGTGATATTAGAATTCCAGAAAATATAAAGTATGTTTGCATAGGTAGATTTTTAAACATTCATGATGAGGCATTATCTCTTTCCATTCTAAGGTCAGTGAGCTGAGATTCGAGTTGTAGAAAATATTTGACAGCATCTTTTTCCCATGCCTGTAAACTGAGCTGGTAATCAGAAAGAATATCTTGTTTTCCTGTCCTTGTGTTACATTTACTGAAGTGAATGGGTGGAAAAGTTTGCACAGGTGTGGGTCTGAAAGCAAGAGGTAATGTAATTTCACAGAACATGTGATTTGTCATAGGCCTTACAGCAAGTGTCATAGCTCTGAGTAATCTTAGATCTATCCATCTGTCTAACTATCAATTTGTTAGAAATCTTACAATAAGGAATCATAGTTTTATGAGCTGCATAATTATGATGTCATTACAATAAAGCAAATGTTTAAATACTTTTATCTTTCAGGTGGCCACATGCTAGACCATGGAAAAAAAAAAACAAAAATTATCTTTTCTGTCCTTACTATAAGGCACACCTCCCCTCCTAGCCTCCCTGGAATTTCACTCTCATCAGTCCAGATCTCCACCACACACCCAGTTGTCTTTCTCTACTCTTCCTTTCTCATTCCTGTCTTTACACTTCATTGTCTGCCACTGTTTTTCAATGGAGCTAGTCCAGAACTAGCCCTGCCTCTAGAGCATATTTTGTTTTTCCTCCATGTATTTTTTTCTGTCAAATTATTTCACTGTAAATACAATTTTTGTTGATGCATAATAGATGTACATAGTTTCAGGTATGTGTGATAATTTAATTCATTAGCATAATTTGTATGATTTGTGAAGATGGAATGTCCATCGTCTTAGCTATTTGTCTTTTTTTGTTGTTTCCTTGTTTTGTTTTGTTTTGTTTTTTGAGATGGCGTGAGTTACCGCACCTGGCCAGCTATTTGTCTTTATGCTAGAAACATTCTAATTATTATTTTCTAGCTATTTTGAAATGTACAATAGGCTGTGAGTGGTGGCTCATGCCTGTAATCCCAACACTTTGGAAGGCCGAGGCAGGAGGATCATCTGAGGTCAGGAGTTTGAGACCAGCCTGGACAACATAGGGAAAACCTATCTCTACTAAAAATACAAAAATTAGCCCAGCGTGGTGGCATGTGCCTGTAGTCCCTGCTACTCAGGAGGCTGAGGCAGGGAGAATTGCTTGAACTCAGGACATGGTGGCTGCAGTGACCTGAGATCATACCACTGCACTCCAGCCTGGGCAGCAGAGCAATACTTCATCTAAAAACAACAACAAAATGTACAATAGATTCTTGTGAACTATAGTCACACTACTGATCTATCAAGCACCAAATCTTATCTTATATCAAACCTTATATTTGTACCCATTAATCAACTTCTCTTCCTCTCTCCTTCCTTGTTACCCTTCCTGGCTTCTGTAGGATTACTTTTTTATAAGGCAATGTTAAGATTGGTCTGAGCTTCTAACTATAAACTCTAAAATATCCATTCACCTATGCCAATGATCTACTTTCTTAGTATGAAATGTTGTTATCTAGGTTTCTAAGCGTGCTATTTAATTTTAGGTAAAACGAATGTTAGAAAACAGCATTTAGATGGAAAAAAACAACCAAAATGATTTAAAACAGGGTTGACAAGCATACGCTGCAAGTGGTAAAACACTGCCCCTTATGTGGTACACATCAACACTCAGTCAAAATTCCTTCCCTCTAAGCAAGGATGCAGTCTCTGAATTCTTCTAAGTAATATTCCCTTGGTCAGAAGAAGCACAAAACTTGTCTTCTCTGTATTAAAAATGTACCTTTTAATATATGCTATTGAAGAATGAAAAAAGTTTACCTCCCCTGTTTGCATATAACATTTGTTATATTATTTCATTTTCGAAATCTTGTAAAGTTTTCCTAATAACGTGAGTAAAATGCTGTCACGGAACTTAGATATATGTGTGACAGGAAAATAAATCTTGGGACCTTAAATTCACTAAGCTAAAGGGAAAAGTCCGGCTGGGAACTTGGTCATGCAAGTCTGCCTGCTATTTTGGTCCCTAAATAAGATGGCTAAAAAGATGAAAAGCTACATACCTCCCTCACATTTTGCCCACAGGTAAATTCCTTGTGGGCCCCAAGATTTTTATCTTCAAGCATATCTGTCAAAGTTCACCATGGCAATGTAATTGATAAACCTATCAATTATCTTTGCAGGTACAGGGGACATAGGACAGAACTCAGAGTCATCCCTCTGCCCACCTGAGACAAATGCATATCTGGTTGTTTCCTCTGCCTTATTGTCTATGTTATATTATATAAAAATGCAGATTCCCTGAGCAGGACAAAGGCATTAATATTCTCCCCTACTGCAATCTCACATGATAACTGTGTATTTCTCAATATCCTGCCCTTTCCCCTTTAAATTTGAAGCCCTCAAAATCATCTTTGGGGAAAGTCATAGACCTGTCTCCAGTGGGGTGGGGGTGGGAGGCATCCTTAACTTTGGCAAATAAACCTCCTAAAATGACACTTGCCTGGATCATTTTCGTTGATTGACATATGCATACAAACACGCACACAAACACACATTCATCCATATTTTCTAGCTGTAATTACAGCCCCTGAAGATAAATTTTTCCAGTTAACATTGTGGCCTATGTTCCCATCTGTCATACCTAAATAAACAAGTTACTAAATATGAAATGTGCACAGACACATACACAAAAATGCATATACATAAACCTCTCTATTTGATATACTGTGGATTTCTTTCCACGTCCCTCAGTATTTTTTTAGAGTGTCATTTGAATAGGTATTTAAGTTAAAATTAATTTTGACTGTGCGAATACATGAAAAAGTACAAAAAGGTCATTTTCATTTCATAATATCTGTGAATTTAGGCTTAATTTAAAGTTAATCATTAAAAATAAATTTTTAAAAGTCACCTTTGGTAGGCTGAATAATTGCATCACAAAGAAGTCCACATGATAATTCCAAGTACCTGTGAATATCTTACAGGTGTATGCCACCACACCTGGCTAATTTTTATATTTTTAATAGAGACGGGGTTTCACCATATTGGCCAGGTTGGTCTTGAACTCCTGACCACAGGTGATCAGCCCACCTCAACCCCCAAAGTGCTGGGATTACATGCATCAGCCACTGTGCCCAGCCAGGACCCTTTTTCTTTTAAATAATTAAAAGAGAAACAGCAATGCCTGTCAAGGCAGCTAGATTGGTCAAACTAACTTGGAGGACAATATAAGTTCACAGACTAGAAAAGTCTATGGGACATTATTGATTAGACAATACTTCACAAATTAATATAGACCCATTTCATTGGGTGTGCAGAGTATGCATGTTTTTTTTCTTCTCAGCACCCTGGATTATATCTTAAGAGAGATGCAGCATAGAGGCCTTATCAGTTTTTAAATGTTCCAGGCATTAATTAGCAAAGACCCTCTTTTTGTTGTCAAAATATGGTCAAGGGAACTGTAAGAAGAAACTTTAAAGACCAAGTAAATTTATCTTGTAAATAGTCATTCTAAACAATTCTGTTATCTAAATATTACCTTTATTTTACATGATATTTATTTGATATAATATACTTTAGGGTAGCTCACTTAATCTTTCCCGATATCAATTTACTTAACATTATTTATACCATTAAAAACAGTATACCATTATTTTATAAAATTAAAAAATGAGCATTTACTTTGTTTGAGTCTCTCTGCTAAGCTTTTTACATATATCATATCATTTAATCCTCATTACAATATATAGAACATATTGTCATTATTTCTATTTTACAGATGATGACACAGAGGCACCAAAAGATACGTAATTTTCTAAGATCAGGATATTGGTTAGTGGTCAAACGGGCCATCTGCCAAAAGAGTCGATACAGTATTACACTGCATATAAAAAGATAATAAAGACTTCTGCACAACTTCTCAGAACAATAAGTAGGATTAAATTCATCCATGCATTCATTCCTACATTCCATCATAAAGCTAATGATCATCATGCACTTAGGATGTGCTCACCAAATATTGAGCATGGTGGGATACAGCTATGAACCAAGAGACAGGTGTTTGGCCTTATGGAGTTTACAGGATTGGTGGAAAGACATCATAATTCCTTAGAGTCATAAAATGGTGATGATATAAAAAAGAAAGTACAGTGAGCTATGATAATAGCAGAGAAGAGATGGGTATAATACTGAAGAAAGGAGCCAAAGCTCAGTTTTAGGGAAATGGCATTTGAGCTAAGATACATAAAAGGAAGTTCACTAGGCAGATACCAAAAAGAGAAGTCACAATATATAAAGTCACTTTATAAAGTATTAAAAAATTGTAAAATCTGAGGCATTAAGCATTAAAAGAGAGTTGTGACAAATGTGTTGAAGAAAAATATGCTTTGCAAACTCAGTTGTACATTTTTTTTTGTATCATCTACTATCGTGGATTATCTAAATTACTGTCGCCCTCCATTTATGTGGATAACGAGTTGACTAAGTATTGAGCATGATTAAAATTAATGAATCATGTCTTTTCCTGGCTCCACGCATTGCCTATCATATGGTCGACAATAACTAATCTGTTTCTTTTACAATTTTTACATCCAATTACACTGTGATGGAGATTAAGAGTCACATACACAAACCTTCTTTGTAGAAAAGGGAATGGATTTGTTCACATGGGACCTCTTATTCACCAGTAAGAAAATATATTGTATTGGAGTCATGAAGTGATTACTGACTGCTGAATAGCCACATTGGATTCAATCATAGCTGGAACCCTCAGCCTTTAACTGTGCGAAAGAGAGGATCAAAAGCTATAATTTATCCAAGAAATAATACTAGGCAATCAGAGGTTAGTGCCTCTCATATTTTAATTCTAACTTTTTTTGTTTGTTTGTTTGTTTTAATGACAGAGAGGGTTCCTAAAATCTTTTATCACATTTGCACTAGAAAAAAATGTAAACTTTTTCTCTTTGTTTCTTAATTTCCTAAGCTTTTTGAGGAATGAAAATTTGAAAATGCAGGAAAATGTAGAGGCCTAGAACATAATAGACACATTCATTTCCCAAATGATGGTACTTTGACAGTGAAAGGGGATGGGTCACAAATGGAGATGGTCATAGATGGGTCAGCAAACCTCCTTAGGAAAATGTGCCCTACAAAACAGACTGAGTTTTGTGTCAGGATTAGCTATGTATGTTAATTAACTTTGGAGGCATTGATAGGCAAATCCTATTTCATTAAGCTTCATTTTGAGAACTACATGTGGTGGAAAGAGAACTGAATAAAGTGGCTTCTTAGTTCCCCAATCTCTGGACTCTGCTTGTAGTTCTAAAGCAAATCATATTTACCTCATTAACCTTTGGCAGGCAGTTCATTTTCACCTCATTTTTGAAATTAAATTGAGTTTACTTCACTGGCTTTTTAAGAAATCACTGTACTAAAATCAAAATACATAACATTACTTTATCCTGTTTTAATATCAATAGATTCTTTTAAATATACAAACACTCCTGCTGATCTGAGTCCTTGTTTCATCACTAGAAGTACTTGACTCAATATTAGTACATCACTTCAATTGGGCAGATTCTTATACTGGATCGTTTGTTTTGACCATTCTCATTCCTATTCTTCTTCCATCCTCTCTACCACATTTTGTTTGACTAGGGCTGAATTAACATGATTTATTGCTATTCAAGTAGAAATTTTATATCACCTTTGTAGACAGAGCAGTTGAGGTCCTGCATATGAAACACACAATTGTCTTACATGTAAGGTCAAAGTAATGAAATATAGATCAGACGTAGAAATAGCTATATATGCATGAGCATGTGTATTTATAATTCTAAGAAGATAGGTAATTGAATGTATTGCTTGTTCAAGCATCTTGAGGTGTTGAATATAAGCCTTTCTTACAATCTATTACTATTTGATTATTCAATGATGAAGTGGTTATATTTCTATTACTCTATATACTCACTATAATATTTAAATCTGTTATCTAAGTGACTAAAGATAAGTACAATCTGCAAAATAGGCTAAAATCTCCTTTACTCAGGATTTTATCTAGAGAAATCCTCATTAACTCTTACCTCTCTGCCTCTCCTTAAGCATAATACTGATTCCTAAATGCTGTAATATCTTTAGGTGGCTTTTTAAATCATAAAATAAATATCAGCTTATATTCAACAGTTTTTGGTTAAGTGAAATACTCATAAAATTGATAAGCCACAGAGGGTATGTATGTGAGGCAAGGTATATATGGAAATTTGCCTTTTAACAAGTCCCTTAAAATTACCAGAAAACCAAATTTTCAAACAACATATCAGCTAGTTTACCTGAATTCAAAATAGAATAATCTTTTTAAAAATAATCATATCTATATACTCAGCTAAATCACAACTTTATATTTGAATTTATTTCTCCCTTAAAATTAAGATTTCAGAGGTGATATTGTGGTCATATTAATGGTGTTGAGGTAGTCCTAATGTTCGTTCAAAAAACACATCCTCTGTGAAAAACTTACAATAATGGTCTAGGATAAGAATGGAACCACTAAGGAGAAAATCTAATGCTTTTTCTTTTCCTGGCATTTGACTGTTTCAGAACTTGTTTATTCCACTTCCTAATACCACTTTTCAGTCATCAATATTAATTGAATACTTTGTTCACATCATTATAATAAGAACTATTTTAATTCTACCATATTCTGTTCTCAACAGTACAACATTTCTTACAACTCCTGCCAACATCTGCATGGGAGAAGAGAGGATTTGGAGGTATAGAGAGGATGAGTAAAAATTTTCAGCAGAAGAATTATAGGTTTTTAATATAGAGTCTCTTAAAGACTGCAAATAAGATTAGAGAGTCAAAATAATCTTACACTGTTTAAAAATCAAGACTGTCTCTCACAAAGTGAGAGCAAGCACTTTAAAATGAATTTAAAGTTTGTAACAACCATATGCCAAAATACAATTTAAATGTAATATATTTAATATATTTATCCTCCTACCCTCTCAAGTACTAGCCATTTAATTGTTAATGACAATTTTCATTATTTTCCTACCTATACAAATATCCCTACACAATAGATAACATTGTCCAGCAGGTTTTAATACAATCAGTATCATCTATTATGAATGCTTTTGCAATTTGCTTAGCTTTACCTTTGTAAAATCCATGTAATGATAAACATTTGTTGCTATATGTCTTCTATTTATCTATTTATCTCTATGTGTATCAAATATTGATAGACATTTCAGCAAAATACATTTAGGATTTTCTAATTTCTGACTGTTAAAAGGCTAAGAGAGTCAATCAACTTTAGGTTCAAATTCCCAAATTCTAATCTTGTCCTCTTTATCACTTTTATAAATGAAGCCGCTTGGTTTCTGGTTTTTAATACATGTGCACAAGACAGTCACATTTGATTCCTACATCATCTTAGGATTTGCCCCTAGAGATTTTCCTTAAGTTCTTTGAATCTCAACTATGCTTTTACAAGAATGTTTATTGTATTTTACTTAGTAATTTCTTTTGTATTCAGTTTGTATTAAAAAGGTGTTTTAAAATACCTTATCTGTCATATTACTGGAAGGATTACATGAGCACACTGATGAAACATGAGGCTACTGCTAGGGTGACATTATATCCTCATTTCTTTTGTCACTTCCATCTTCATGTCATTTTTTACTGTGGCAAACTGTGGCATGGGAAATGCATCAGACAGTTCTAATGGAGAGAAGGAAAGACATGAGAAGGATATGTGTCGTATGTGCTTTGTGTGTCTAGTATATATCACAATTTTGCATGTGGTCATAGTGCTTTCCTCTGACTTTAGCATGTGTCCCATTGTCCTTGATGAAAATATGCTAAAATCAATTTTTAAATTTTATTTGCTAAATACACATATACTTCCTCATGCAAGGCTTATAAATGTATTATTTCTCTTAAATAAATTATAGAGAAAACAAATTTCTTAGAATTATAAATCATCATATATTTCTACTTTGGCAAATTTTATTTTGGCAAAATAGCTCAGTTATTTTGAGCTAAATGTAAAATTCTAGAAAATTTTGGCATTTACTTCAAACTTTTTCATATAATTTAAATTATTAAAAAACATGTGAGATAAAATATGTATCTTGATATTTAATAGAGCATTGTGTGAAATTCATCTTCTTGGGATATTAGCAAGCAAGCAAAACTCAAAATGCTTTTTTTTTGGTCAATTAAATTTGTGAACTATTCAAAGTACTCAGACTTCCCAGGCTCAATACTTCGCTAATGTGAACTGTTATATTTTTAAAACATATTGTACCATGGCATGTTTTGTTAACAATTGAGAGCTGATAGAACTTCTGTTCTATAGATTACACTTTAGGAAATGCTGCTATATTTATTTTATTTTATTTTATTTATTTTATTTTATTTTATTTTATTTTTTGAGATGGAGTCTCGCTCTTGCCCAGGCTGGAGTGCAGGGGCGCGATCTCGGTTTACCACAACCTCCTCCTCCCAGGTTCAAGAGATTCTCCTGCCTCAGCCTCCAGAGTGGCTGGGATTACAGATATGCATGACCATGCTCGGCTAATTTTGTATTTTTAGTAGAGACAGGGTTTCACCATTTTTGTCAGGGTGGTCTTGAACTCCTGACCTCAGGTGATCTGCCTGCTTCAGCCTCCCAAAGTGCTGGATTGCAGGCATGAGCCACCACACCCGGCCGTTGCCAATCCTTTAAATATATTCCAATCCTTTAAATATATACTTAAAACATAGACTATGGAAGAAACACTCTATGACAAACTCATTTTAACTAGTATGCAAATTTGAGATGTTAAAATCTAAGTAAATATTGTCAGTAGAAATTTAATGATTGTGTTTACTAAGTTAAAATCTAAAGTTGTATTAGAGAGTGCATTGAGATACACACTGGGAATGATATGGATACTTAAAATATTAATATCCATTAACCGAATACATTAACATAACATTCCAAATTTTCGGTTCATTTGATTTCCATTTTTGATTGTTGGGGTTTGGAGGGAGCTTTAAATAAAAGAGAAAATTTCCTCTTTCTTTTCAGCTATTTGTTTTGTTTGTATCAACCAAGCTCAGAACTGCCTGGCCAGAGGCTAGTATGGCTTCCTAAAAGCCTATTCATACACTTCAGAAATATTAGCAACAAGGAGTAAAGTGGTGAAGACAGTGCCTCGAGGAGATTATTTGTCTATCAGGAATTGTCTGTTCCATGCCACCCATGCCAAAAGTCAATCTGATGACTTTATCATGAAGGGTTACAGAAGACTCACTGAATATATATTTCTCTCAAATGGGTTTGTTCCATATACTCAAAATGCTATTTGAAAATGTTGTCCAGTGATATTTGAATAATTAGTTGTTCTGTTGAGTTGTATACCTTTAAAATTCATACAAATTTCACTCATTCTGTCATTGTTAAATGAAACTATATAGGCACTTAATATGCCCATTATACAGAAAAGAAGACTCAGAAAAAGGATACATAACTACAGTTGCAGAGATGAACATAATGCTTTTTTACCTGAAATCTTATTTTTCCCTAAATGGTGAGTAGTGGTTTTCCAAACGTTATGGCTCACGTATTCATAAAAACTTTTTTTTTTTTTTTTTTTTTTTTTTTTTTTTTTTTTTTAGACGGAGTCTTGCTCTGTCGCCGGGCTGGAGTGCGGTGGCACCATTTTGGCTCACTGCAAGTTCCGCCTCCTGGGTTCAAGTGATTCTCCTGCCTCAGCCTTCTAAGTAGCTGGGATTACAGGTGCCTGCCACCACACCCAGCTGATTTTTGTATTTTTAGTAGACTCGGGGTTTCACTATGTCGGCCAGGATGGTCTCAAACTCCTGATCTCAGGTGATCCACTCCCCTTGGCCTCCCAAAGTGCTGGGATTACAGGTGTGAGCCACCACGCCCAGCCCATAAAAAAGGTTTTAAAAAGTATATAGGCACCACCAATATTTGTGTACTATTCACTTATAAATGATGTAAATATACTACTAAATTATATTAGTGTTTATGTCTCTAAAACAAAGCAGAAAACACTCCAAAATATAAGAAGAACTAGCAAATATAATATGATAGAGATAGAAATCCTCATCTATTTCTCCTAGACCCCCTAGATCATTTTATATACTCCAGCACTGCACACCAGGTGTTTTTGAGAACACTGCTTAAGGGTGTGTTTATATTAGATTTTTCTGTGTTTGATTTGATTTAACCATCACAAAACTACATTTTTGAGCACTCTCTACTAGCATAAAGTATTTTCACTTGGATTCGTTCCTTAATAATAATTGGCACTATTATTCAGAATGAATTCTAGTGTTCATTGCCTTAATTTCAGGACTTGGCTTTTACTTGCTGTACGTCAAACAGCAAACTATTTAACCTCTGTTCAGTGCCTGTAAAATGGGATAAGATTAACATTTACATGATGGAGTTGTGAATAATAAATCAGCAAAGTGCTTAAAACAGAACTTGGCACATAGTAAATGGTGAAAACGTACTGGTTTAATATTAGCATTATTACTTCCTTTTGTGCCGGTAGGAAAGTTTAGATATTTTTATTTCTTTAAAGTGAAAGCAAGTTTGTTAGAGAATTAAAGAAACAAAAGAATGGCTACTCCATAGGCAGAGTGGCTGGAGACGATATTCAAATAATTTAAAAAACAACTACTGGGCCGGGCGCGGTGGCTCAAGCCTGTAATCCCAGCACTTTGGGAGGCCGAGACGGGCGGATCATGAGGTCAGGAGATCGAGACCATCCTGGCTAATACGGTGAAACCCCGTCTCTACTAAAAAATACAAAAAACTAGCCAGGCGAAGTGGCGGGTGCCTGTAGTCCCAGCTACTCGGGAGGCTGAGGCAGGAGAATAGCGTGAACCCGAGAGGAGGAGCTTGCAGTGAGCTGAGATCCGGCCACTGCACTCCAGCCTGGGTGACAGAGCAAGACTCCGTCTCAAAAAAACAAAACAAAACAAAACAAAACAAACAAACAAAAAAACAAAACAAAACAAAACAAAAAAAACAACTACTATGCATAAAGTGCTGGGCTAGGCACTGAGTATATGCAATGATGTGAAGAATTTTCCTTGCCATTAAAATGCCTTGTGATCAAAACCCATGAGGTCACTGGGGACTTTTTGGTAAATCAGAACTTGGTATTTAGTGCTTTACTGTATTAAAGAAAAAGAGAGAATTATATAAAGAGAAATCAGATGGATATTCCAAGCTAAAGCCACTGAAACAGCAATATTGACCAAATTGATAAAATAGCAATAATGATACATCTCCAGGTACTCCACAGTCAAAAGCACTAACTACAGTGTTCAATACTTGGATGAGACAACCTCATCAGAAGACTAATATTTAAAATGCAAGAAAGCTATATATCTGATAGAGGACAAAACCCTGATTTGATTGTCTAAGGCATCATATTGTCATATTTACCCACAAATATGTACATATGTATCTATGAAAAATAGTATGGTGAGATAATGAGATTCTACATAATGAATTAGCAGTGGTTTGTCTTCATGAAAAGACAATATTTTTGTCCAGAAATTCTTCAAATACAAAACTAACCATATTTAATCATGCTAATTAGGATAAATTTAATGCATGGTGAACCTATTTGGGAATAAAGATAGCAAATAAATAATGTGTAAGTTTTATTAATTATTGTTCATTTTACATCTTATAGGGTATTATAATTTCATTGATCAATGAAGCAATCTTTGTTTTAACATCTAATTACAAATATTAGACAGTACATTTACTTTAGTTTGGCACCCTAGTATTTATAAAACTTCCTTATTAAATAGCTGCAATGTCAATGAGTTAAATTTGAAAGATTTATGTCTATTAGCATCATATTCTAAATAGCAAACTGAAAAATTTAGAGTTAGAAAAAGATATCCTGTGTTTAATTTGATTATTATATTCTACTATTAGATCGGTATACACAATCTTAAGAAAAGTACACAAATATATATAAAGTTTTTAATCTGAAATATTATATTGTAACATAATTGCATTTTGTGCCCAACAGAATTGCTTGTTCATCTGATAGAATACTAATATCACTAAAATAAGTCCACTAAAATTATGTATTTTGAACTTCACTAAGTAATGCATATTTTATTATGTTGTATATTGTTTTCTGTATAATTATTTAGTAAACATGTATATCTTCCATGGTTGATGGTTGGTATACTGTAGGCAGATGCAAAGGTCATTTGTTAACTCATACTTTGCCATAGAATTCACATCTTTGTTTTAATATTATTATTGAAATGTGTTCGGCTAAGTTGTTTTTTCCTTGCCTATGTGTGTATATATATTACAAGTCTAATACCTAATGTTACAATGTGGAAAAACTGTACCAGTGCAAAAGGATTTTTGCAAAAATTTGGAAATTCTTAGTTTTATTTATATCATGAGATCTATTGTTAACATAATATTCATTGTTCAGGCATTCTTTCTACATAAATTCAAATAACAGCAAGATGTAGGGGCAAAGATTGTGGGTGAACATGGTGTATGTATGTGTGCATTTAATTTTTTTAAGCAAAGTAATATATATATGATTATAAGCCATGTAGTAAAGAAGAGCTTATAATTAAAACAGTTGCAGCTCTTCTCTTCTTTATTCCCCCAGTTTTACTCCCCAGTTGTAAATATTATTACATCTTTAAGTTGTTTCTTCTGTTAATTTCCTTCTCATCTCTTGGTAATAAGTATATATTTTAAATAAGGCCCAAAAGCATTCTGTCACTTTTAAATCTCAAAGAATGCTAACATTAAAATGTACATAAGCTTTTCAGTAACAAGAAGATTTTGGCACAAATTATTAATCTCTTTTCTTTATTTCTGAAAGCATGGAAGAAAAGCAGTATTAACTGGCAGTGTAATGGGTTGAACATAAATCTCAAAAATATCTGTTTTTATAATTAAAAATAATTGTGTGTGCTGCAGTGAACTAAGTTCTGCAGTGTAATTAAACCTATTTAACATATATTAACTCTATAAGTAATTTGCATAAATTTTTCTGCTTAACAATTTTAGTGTACACTAGGGGATACTGTGATTTTTATCAATGCACTCTATTAACTGAATGGATAATGATATGGTTTTAAAAGTTGAGACATAATTATAATCCCCATAGAAGCTCCAAATCAAGAGTGTTACAGGCTATTGGAATAATTTGCCAAATTACAGGGAGAATTGTATATGTTGTTTTGAAAGCTGCAGTTGAACCTTTAAGACTAATTTTTGCTCAATGTCAGCTACAGATTTACATTTTTCTCAATGTTCCTTTTCAGATCTATTAGTTCACATGTTAGTCTTTTATTAAGAGAAGTTGCATTATGCATACAGTTCTATATAACTACTGTCATAATTTGTCCTACTGAGAAATACAGATATTCAATTTTGTGTGACACATGGTAATATAATAAAACTAGAGGCTGGAAATTTGAGTTCTTACTTTTGGTTTGGACACTACCAGGCCAGTCACTCAGAGCAAGTTGGATTATCAATCCTGGCTTCAGTTTCTTTGCCTATGCAACACAATGAAATTGGACTTATAAGCTCACCGCAAAACTCATCACAATTAGCTTTATATGCTACTCCGTTTATTTTACTAAATCAGACAATAATGTCATGACATTACTTGCCATTCTGCAGGCATGTCATTGTCTAGAAAAAAGACTAATCCACATAACATGTCACATTTTCTTTTGTTCCCTCTATCATTCTCTTTCCCTTCCAGTTTGCAAAGGCAAAGTATTGGAAAGGACATAGAGTTGTCAGAGAGTGTGAGAAAGAAGTCACAACATGGCATGAACCAGCTTTTCTCTTGTCCCAAGCAGCCAAGAAAATATTACAGACCAGAAGTTTTCTAACATTTTGTTTTTTGGATCCCTTTAGATTCAAAAAAAATATTGAGAAACCCCAAAAACTTTATTTCACATGGTTTTTATCTAACGATATTTACTGTATTAAATATTAAAATGAAGAGCTTTGTAAACATTCACATTTTATTAACTTATCAGAGCAATCTCATTAAAGGGTCCTGTAAAATTTGACATTAAGGTCAGGTGCGGTGGCTCACGTCTGTAATCTCAGCACTTAGGGAGGACGAGGTGGATGGATCACCAGGGTCAGGAGATTGAGACCATCCTGACTAACACGGTGAAACCCTGTCTCTACTAAAAATACAAAAAATTAGCCGGGCATGGTGGCCGGTGCCTGTAATCCCAGCTACTCGGGAGGCTGAGGCAGGAGAATGGCGTGAACCCAGGAGGCAGAGCTTGCAGTGAGCCGAGATGGTGCCACTGCACTCCAGCCTGGGCGACAGTGTGAGACTCCATCTCAAAAGCAACACAAACAAACAAAAATTGTCATTAAAATCCCTTAGTTTGAAAGTCAAAAATTATGGAGAAGATTGGCATTGTTTTACATTGAAAAAAATCTATATTGTAAGGTTTAATAGAAGACAGGTAGATTCTTCCATCTGCTTTCAATCTGTTGTGGTATCTCATGTCATGGAGCTTCTTGAAATCTTCACTGTATACTCATAAGAGAAAAGAGTGAAAAATGCAAATACCCCCTGGTGTTATAAAAATAGTTTCATGTCACAGATTTCCCGGAAAGGTTTTTGTTCCCAGACCACACTTTGTGAACCACTGATGTAGACAACGGCACAGGGGTAAGTTACAAAATGCTGTGCTTTGAGTAGCAGAGTGGACAGTTGGGTGTGGGGCAGAAAAAAGGGGGGCTAAAAGGCCAATCCCTGACCACAGGTAACATGTATGCAGTTGTGTCCACTATACACCTGAAATAAGCAGTCCAAATGCATGGAGAGTCAGTGAAGAATCTGAATTAATTGATATCCATTTCCACTTGGGTAAGAAACAAAATTCTATGTCAAAAACTCTATTGAGAACACTTACTATTATATAATCATTCATAAAGTTTTACCGTTCCTGTTAGGTATTGAATAATATACTATTTAAAAGGATAAGAGTCACCACTTTTACTAAAACTCATGATAAAGAACCAAGGTAAGCAAGAATTAAATACCTGCTCAGGTACCAATAAACTACACTGAGGAAGCAGAGATTAAGGAGAAAGAGCATGGAGATATGAGCAAGGCTCAAAGCAAATTAGATGGGCACACATATTTCCTCTATGCAGCGAACAAAAGAAAAAGTTATCTCTGATTATGTAAAAATGCAGGAAATGCATCATGGTTAAGATGTCAGCATTTTCATGTTCATGTTTTCAATGCAGGACAGAATCTGGAGAATGGGGTCTTCTCCAACAACATCTAGTTAGTAACTGCCACAGCTTAAACTAATGAGATTCTTCAGGATCCACTGGTGGTTGATTTCATAAAAAAATAAAAAACTTGTACATATTCCAAAGCTTGAGCTAATCTCTCAAAAATCATACTCAGAAAAGAGAAATGTAGTAGTGAAATGTTTATTTCACTAACAAAAACAGTAACAATCTCTCACACTTACATGAAGCTTATTATATGTCAGGCATTGCCCTGTGCACTTTGTGTATTTCGGCCCCATTGATCCTCATAACAGTCCTCTGACAGAGACCTTTTTTTTTTTTTCAGATAAAAGAATTGAGGAAAAGAGCTTTTAAATCCAGGCAGTCTGACTCCAGTATATGAAAAGGAACCGAGCAATGACTGAATCTGGACAAAGCTATACAACAAAATAATATGTAGAAGTTTTTCTAAAAATTCCATGTCTAGAGAAGTCTACTTCTTGAAATTCTTACTCTAACACACGAATTTTCTCTACCTCTCTCAGAGCAGAATTGAGTGATAACAACTCTAGTAAAATAACTGTCAGCTGGGCGTGGTGGCTCACGTCTGTAATCCCAGCACTTTGGGAGACCAAGGCTGGCGGATCACGAGGTCAGGAGCTCGAGACCAGCCTGGCCAATATGGTAAAACCCCGTCTCTATTAAAAATATAAAAATTAGCCAGGCATGGTGTCACGTGCCTGTAATCCCAGCTACCTGGGAGGTTGAGGCAGAAGAATTGATTGAACCTGGGAGGCAGAGGTTGCGATGAGCCGAGATTGTACCACTGCACTCCAGCCTGGGCTACAGAGTGAGACTCCATCTCAAAATAAATAAATAAATAAATAAATAAATAATAACTTTGTCTAATCTCTTCACCACTGTATCTTTAGAACCCAGAACATTGACTAGTACAGAATAGGCTTTTAATACATATTTTTGGAGTAGAAGTCTATTATTTATAATGTATGTTTATATCAGAAATTCAGTAA
This sequence comes from Macaca nemestrina, assembly GCF_043159975.1. NCBI lineage: Eukaryota > Metazoa > Chordata > Mammalia > Primates > Cercopithecidae > Macaca > Macaca nemestrina. The sequence continues at coordinate 40,067,830 of NC_092138.1, forward strand.
AGTGGAGCTGGAAGGTGAGGTTCTTTGTTTAGTTTTGATTCTCCAGCAACTCTTTTATCAATCTGTTGCTAATCTCTAGATTTCCTTATTTATTTTTTCTCAAATTTTAATATTGATACAACAAATTGTGGATCTTGCTAAAATGCAGATTATGATTTGGAGGTTCTTGAATGAGGCCTGAGGTTCCACATTTTTAAGAAGCTCCCAGGTGAGGTCAAGGCTATTGGTCCAAGGACAACTCTTTGAGTATCAAAGTCTTAAAAGTAAATAATAGATATGACTTTCAGATTTAAGTAATTAAAATCACTTACAAGTTATAATAAGAAATAGTAAATAAATACTCTGTGCATCAAGATATTTTTTACACATTTCCCTTCTTATTTTCACTGTTGCCATTATTTTAGGACAAACTGAAAAGTGACATTTCTCACTGCTACTGGAATTGTCACATGTGATATTAAATTCTTCAGGCTTCACTTGGGGACATACTGTAATGCTTTGTCTGGATATTTCCAACTGCAAATGTTTTTTCTATGACCTTTTCTATGGCTTAAACACAAATCAACACATATTTAACCATTTGAAAAGACAAGTTATCTTACAGTTAAGATTAGAATGGAAAAATGCAAAATCATCCACATCAACTTTTTTTTGGATTCATTCATCATTCCAGGATTTCAATGGATAAGCATTGTCCAAAGAAACCAATAAAATGTGACCCCTTATGGGTTTTTTTGCAATGAAAAAGTCAGGCTTGATTCCATTCATTTCACACATGTAGATAGATGTTATGGAAAATTTTAAAGAAAGTAATCAGTATTTATTCAGCAAATACTCTTATGATATTTAATTGCTTCTGGACATTATTCTAAGTATTATACGAATTTTTTTTGCTTCCTAGGCATAACTTCCCAATCGATGTGTACTATTATTATTTTATGTTTTAGGTGAAAAGCCAAAGCACTGCAAAGTTAAATGTCACCCAAGGTATAGCATCTATTTGATGGGCTAATCAGGATTGAAACTCAAGGAGTCTGGCTTCAGCATCTGTACCCTACAGGCCCTAACTTCACCACTACACAATCTATGCTTGTAACAAAATTATACTTGTAACCCATATATTTATACAAATTTTAAAAATCTGTACTCCTAACTGGTGTACTCCAGGCTGCTTCTCTATTCATTTCTTAGAAAAATATATTTGAAACTTTCAAAGAGTTGAAATTTTCTATCCAACTATATCTTTAATTAACCTCAATAATCAGACTTCCTCCAACAACTTACATGTCACAAATAGAATATCAACAAATAATTATAGAAGACTCAGGCCTACAAAATTGCCAGGGAAGTGGGGCATGGTCTTTCTTCTCCATCATATCCCCTGGGTTCACGTTAATTTTCACTGAGCATATTCTGCTATAATAAGCTAATCTGTTATCTCTATTACCACATGATACCTATATTTTTGTAGCTCACTAAAATTTCAGAATTGTATTTCCAATTGTGCATTAGACATCACCACTCACCTTTGTACAATGGTAAGAGAAAGTAACCATATCAACCTCCCACAAAGATGTTCCTTGTCGAAATAAGCCAATAAGCACTGTGTTGAATAATGATATTACCACCTGCTCATTAATTAGGAATCTCAGAGACATCTTAACAATTCTCCTTTTTTTTTCTTTATTACATCAAAGTGTACCAATCAACATTAATTTTACCTCAGGCGAGACTACATTAGCTGAAGGACTGACCATCTCTTCTTTGGACTATTGTGGTACCTCCCGACTTTCTCATGGCTCCCAGTTCTCCAATTATTCTTTGATACTCTCATCAGACATACTTTTTAAAACCACATATAGATATTCTTTACACTTGCAGGCTAAAAAATGTTAAGTTGTCCACTCTGCTTATAGATTTAAGCCCAAACTACTTAGTAAGGCATACAAGGACATTTCTAATGTAACCCCTGACTATGTTTCCAGCCACAGTCCCAACTATTTCTCTTCCCAAGTAGCTACATCAGCTTCTTACTTCAACGAACCATGCCCTTTAAAATCTTCTTAGCACACACATTTTTGTTCTGTCTAGAATGTTCTTGTCCGTATTTTCAGCTTGACAGTTTTTATTTATTCTTCAAGATGATTCTTTATACTTGAAGTATTTTCCTATTTCCTTAAGTAGAATATACTTTATCACTGACTTTCTATTGTACTTTAAATGTATTTTCTGAGACACTCAAGATTATCGACTTCTAGCAGGCAAGGGAGTCTCTCATATATTTTAGCACATAAGAGGAGCTCAGTCAACGTTTACTGAATAAATAAATTAAAACAAACCATTAGGTTTAACCAATGGTTTTCTATTTTCTACTTTATAACTTTTGATATTTAAATAATAGTTCAATAGTTATAATACAAATAATATTAATTCTAATAAATGATAGGGCATTTTATCTCCCACATCACTGTGTCAATAATTTCTTTCATTTGGATGGAAAAATATTTGTGGAAAGTGTAGCAATGGGAGTAAATTATATTAATAGTTTCATAAATTCCCAAAATATCCTCTACTCTGTTTCCATAGTCATGCCTTTCCAGAGGGGAAAATAAACCCAACAGTCAAATGCAGAATGGTGTAGGCTGTTGACTGCCAAGAGAAAGGAAAAGCCATTCATGTTGAGTTCAACATAGATTTCATTATCAGGAATGTGCTAAAAAACACTGTCACTGCTGTGGTCCCACTGTAGGTGGTTTGTCTGACATGTGGGAGGCTCATCTTTGGTTGAAACATGCTGTAGTGCTGCTGATATATGACTCTGCGATGTATGCTTCCCTAGCCATCTGCAAATACAGGTGGCTCCTGCTTTATGCCATGATCTCTTTCTGGAAATCCAACTGGAGAGAAAACAATAGCAAACATTATTTTCTGTACATTCACATAAACTGCTATGTATACAGAATATGGAAGCCTCATAAAGGTGAGAAAGTTTGCAGTTATCATTTTGACCAATAGATGGTGATGCTACACTGGTTTGACATTTGCACTATAACACACATTGCTGGAGTTCCACTAGATTGTTGTTCCCAGGACAGCCAAAAACTGTGGAATGAGCACCCTATACCAGACAAAGTGGATCTTGAGATAAGCAAAATATAGAGCTGTAAAGCAGTGAATGGTTATACTTAAGATTAAATAGAGCTTTTACTGATGTATGTAGACTCACAATATAAAATTACCATATTTCATATTTTTGCTATTTTTATAAAAATTATAATCATGGGAATTCTAATTGTGAAACACATCTGAAAGTAGATGATTGATGTAATGAACCTCCATTTGCTCACAACTCAGTTTGAGCAATTATCAAGACACTACCTATCTTGTTCATATTTATTGCCATATACTTGCTCCATGTTTTGATGCCACATATATACATGCACTAAAAAAACTCATAATTCTCCTTGACAAAACTGACGTTGTGAAAACATTTGACTTGAAATCAATCTTTGAAGAGAAGATTATGAGTATAGACTATCCATTTTTTAAAAGAACACCAGGATAATGATTAGAAAGAAGTCTCTTGGCTTTATTTCATGACCTGCATGGTGAATACATGGGTGGGTTTGCTTTGCTGTAATTCACCTAGTTGTAGACTTATAACTTGTGTACTTTTCTGTATGCATAGTTTATTTTCACAAAAGAAAAAAGAAACAGACAAATGTCAAAGAAAAAAAAAAAGGACCTGTGCCTTACATATCCTGTCCTCTTGATAGATACAGGTTTACAGTGTAGGGTAGCTATTCCTTATTGAAAAATGGAATCACTTAGAGTAATGGCAAAAATGTATTTAACTTGTAAGTTAAGAGAGAAATTAAGGAGAAAATTCAATTGTGCCAAAGCCTTACGCTGTCTTTCTTACCCAAAGTGTAACGAAGAAATCCTTGGTGTTTACCTTAGGAAACCCTCTTAAGAGCTCAAGTCATCTTGATTTTTCTTTACATGGAAGATATAATAATCATAAGAGGAAGAGTTATGCCCACTTCATTGCCTACCTCTTTACCTACTGTGTTATCCTTTGAGCCAACCACTGCCACTGGGGTGGTTTGCAGCTTTGTGGGGATACAAGAAACACAAATACTTGAGTAAAATAATATTGAAAGTTTCACATCCTGGAAGCCCAATGGGGAAATAAATAACAAGCCAAAAGCAAAATAAAAGTGCAATGATCAAAAAAGTAAAAAGAATTAAAGGAGATAAGTCAATACGAATAAAAGTGGAAAATGGGAAGGCGGGGAGAAGAGAGTTTGTAAGAAGCTGTTCTAACTTGCCACAGATGCCTTTCTTTACTACTCCATTGATTCTCCTCTCCGCTAAGCTCTTAGAGTGTTCAAAGTGTTATTTTATGTCAAGAGAGGCAAAATGGGATACAGAGAGTATCTACTCTAAATTCAGACAATGCTTGATTGAAACCTGTAGGAAAGTACTTTACCTCCTTGTGTTTTAGCTCCCATAGCTATAAAAATGAGTTAAGAAAATCTGCTTTACAGGCATATTTCTCTTATAAGAGACAAAATATATAATTAAACATCAGCACATTGTTGGTGATCAATTAGTAACAGCCATTGTTGTTATTATAATTACTATCATTTTTCTGTTTGTCAGGAATATCTCTGTACCTAGAAATAAGCTAGGGCTATAGCAGGTGTTTTCAACCATAGACAAGCATAATTTGAGTGCAAGCAGAGACAGCCTTAGGGGCTATATGTGCTGCCTTTGACACATATTGGTAAGTTTTCTTTAAAATACGTATGATAAAAATGATGAATTTTCCTCTTTATGTGTTGTTTTCAGTAATGTATGTTACTGATATTAACTCATTTTACAATTTACTTAGAAAGAAAGAGAGTAAATCTAATACAAAAAGAAGTTATCTAACTCATAGATAGAAGATCTACAATATCTTCTAAAGATATCTAATGGGAGACTTAGAGATGGATTTTCTTTTCTAGATACAATGATGACACTTTATTTGTTCTTCTATTTTTGTTCTAAGTTCACCTACTAAAATGAAATAGTGATAGATAGTAAATAATACCTCTCACCCTTCTCAAGAATACATTCAATGAAATAGATCTTGTCTAAATCGATAAATTAGAGGTGTTTATTTGAAAGCAATGTCATTAAAGTAATAGGGTTTTAATGCAGTACACAGAAATACTAGAAAGAATACAGAACGTTGTAATTGAGTAATATTAGGGAATTTTTGTCCTTTTAAAGGTAGGCTGCGATTACTACATATTAATCTCACTTATGGGAAGGAACTAAAAGGCTTATGATCAAGCCTAGCATAGTCTTTTCTTAAACATATGATCATGTTAATATTACAAAACTCAGCCTGGGCATAATTGGACCTATTTTGGAATGGTAATGGAAAGACATATGGCAAATCATGATACAAAAATTTACTGATTCATAGAAGGACCTTTCATCAACATTTTTACCTAACTAAATTAGTGATTTTCTTGAACTTAAAAAGAGTAAGTAGCCAGAGGATATGATTAAGCAGCAAAACACACAGGACAGGGTTATTTTACCCATTTTAATGGCTTCAGTCATATCTGTTCGGGGAATATGTGTTTTTTTTAATTATGTTTGATAAAATTAAGCAAAACAAAAATATAGTACCAAGTATCTCAACTTAAGTATGCACCATGGTTAAAAAAAATTGTGCTAAATTTGGAGTCAAAAGATGTACAGACTAGTTGTTGTTTCTCCATTTACTAGCTAATAAAACTTATGTAAATTATTTTGCCTCTTAGGATCCATTTACGTAATGATAAAATAAGGCGTTTAAGCCTTGGCAAATACTTTCTAAAAATCTTAGCAGTTTTAACAGTTCAAGATGCCATTATCCTTTGTTTTCTATTAATTAGCACATTGCATCTATTTTCCCAAAAGATCAAACATGAAGGGACAGGAGTGCTTCAATTCTCATAGCCAGGCATCCAGTGTTCTTGTCCTGGTGGTGTGGTGGTAATGGCAGGGACAGAGTGGAGACAGTAGGGAGAGAACAAAGCAAGCAGGTGAGACAGCTGAATGTACTTATACGAACAGCCACAATTGTAATAGCAAGTATGTAAACACAACTTTGAAAGCCAAGTGTTTTCTAGTATGTATAAGAATGAGACTAGTGGAAATGAAACTAGATGATTTTTAAAGAAATACCCCTAAAAGGAAAAAAGTCCTCTTCTAACTATCAGCCCATTTAATTTGGTCCTTCTAAGTAATAATTGCTGACTGCTGCCTACTCACCCCATTCTCTTTTTCTATAGACTGAATATTTCACTAGACTGAAGGTTTCTGGATCAGATAGTAAGTCTTGAAAGCTAATCTTCCAAAATAATACTTTCCAAAAGAATAGCATTAAGTGAGCTACACAGCACATTAGAATTTTTTAATGAACAAAAAATACCTCTCAGTTAAGTTTTAAGAAAGTATAAATAGCATGTCATACTAAATAGAAACATAGTGTCAAAAAAGAACAATAATGAGAACAAGTGGTGAGCTTGTGCTTAATTATATGTTAGGCATTGTCCTAATACTATACATATATTATTTAATCAAACTGTCATAGCCATATTATGATGCAGGCACTATTATTATCCCTTTTCTACAGATGTTGAAACTGGGACAGAGAAAGATCCAGTACATTGAATGAGGTCTTATAGCTTGCAATGGAACAAAGACCGAAACAAGAGACTTGAACCATCACTTATTTGATGGTTTGTTTATCAGTAGGATGTTAAGTCACATATTTCAGAACATTATTTATTTTCACAGTTCTTCATATGTTCAAAAGCCTCATATTTATTATTTTCTTCTCATTAAAAATGTGATGAATGTAATCAATGAAAGGAAAAATTATAACACATGTTCACAAGCAAGCCACTTAACTGCGCTTTACTAAAATTTTCAACTGAAGAGTGCATTAATTTAATTTTCAGTGGAAGACTCCAACATTGTGAAATATTTTCCTTTCTTGGGGCTATTCTATTTTTAGGGTAAGAATTCTCTGACATAGTGCAATACTTACTGCTTCATGTCAACCTGAAAATCAAAAGGTGCTGTACTAAACTTCTACATGTTTGGCCTTAGGAAACATTTATGTAGAATTTTGAAATACATTGAAATTGAATTACTCAGAACAAAAATTAAGTGAAAATACGTTTTTCATTGAGGTATTTCTATGAAATTTCTGCAGACAGAATATGTTACTCATCTAAATATATTTAGAAATCTTCCAAAATATACTATGCTTAAATAACATTTCATAATTAAGAAGTTAGAATTTTTTCTTAAATATCAAAAAATTCTGTCTACACGCATCCTTTTTTAAATTAGCCTGAAAGGTCAGTCTGATGGTCTCATTTCCTACCTAATGCTGTCTTTGATCAAAGAACTCTTCTCCCTTAAGATCACAGATGCAGACATATAATGAGTTTCTCTCTGATCAATAATCCTCACCCCTGGTCTGAGTGAGTGTTCAGAGGAGTTAAGCATGTGATCTTTGCTTGAAGTATTTCTGTTTGGTGGAATTGGCAGAAAAGTTGCCTCTTTTCAAAATAATTTTATTTTTCTCAAAATAAAATAGGTAAATTTAAAATTTAAAGTTATAATGAAAAGCATTAGTTTCCCTATTCAACCGAATTCGTGCTTCTCAGTGATCATATTTTTCAATACTTTCAGCTTTTTTCTATTATTATATATCTCCATTTTTCTAAATTATAGGCTTATGCTCTTATTTTAAAATTCTGAATGTTAGGTATTGTCTACTGAAGACTTAATATGAATGATATGTATTTAAATATCTTACAGTCTCTCATCCACACACACTTGCTCTCCTCTATTTAAGCAATGTAGTATAGTGACATAACCAGGTCCAGTTGCTACTGAGGGTTTATGCTAGTATGGTTGGCTATGTAACTGAGTTGAACTGCTTATTAGTATTATGTTTCTTTTCTTATACAACTTTTTCCTTACTGTTTTGCTCTATTTTTACATCTTACTTTAAAAATTAATATTGTCACAAACCTTTTGATACCATTTAAAATGGTATCTGGTATTAGCTACCAGAGCACTTTGTCCTCCTGCTCCAAACTGAACAAGTTATTTATCTGTCTATCGAGCCCTCTTCAGACTTCCAGTTATCATTACCTTGGACATTTCTTCTCTTTTCTCCTTTAATGAATACTTGATTCCCTTAATCCAACTCTCCCTCTTGTCACACTACTCCATTTTGGTGGAGGTCATCTCAGAACATCTTCCTGACAAATACACACGTGAAGTAAATGTGCACATTTGGAAATACAGCATAAAGGAAATTGATCATTTACATGATTAGAAAGTTGGCAGAGCATATAAATTTAGTATAGAAACCATTTTCTTGGAATATTTTGGAAGCATATGGTATATGTCTCAGAATTACATACCTACTGCCTTGTACCTCTCAGTGTTGCTGATAAAACAGCTGATTGCATTTTGATTCTCATTCCTGTTATGTGATCTACTTTAACTCTTGGGTCATGGAAATGACCCAACTATTTCTTAGTTGAAAGATGTGATGCTAATAGCTAACAGCTATTTATCAGCCACATGCACGGTGGGGAGTAGGGCACAGGCAAAGGAGTTTGGAAGCCATTAATGGTAGGAGAAAATGGGGCCAACACAAAGTCAGAGCAAGTGCTGAAAATAAAAGGAAAGAAGGATAAAGAGAATAATTATTAAAACAGACTTTAGTATAACATATTGTTTTCTTTTCATTTTTAAATCCATTAATAACTGCTTTACTAAAATGACCTCCCTTCCTCTCCTTTAGATTTCCATGTATACTTATTAGTAATATGCAATTATATGATAAAGTATTCATAATTATGCCCTCAGTTTTGTTATTTGCATTATTTGACAGGTTTGAGAAGGTTGTAAAGGTGCCACGTGTCTTCATGTTTCTGATTATCATTCCTTTTGTTCCTGAAAGTTTTTGCTTAGACATTTTTGTCATGTAATTCAGGACTTTGGATAGTGAATGACACATATCTGGATTGTAGCTCATACCACCTATTAGTAAAAGAGTGACACCTTGTTCCTGTTTGCCTTGAATTTTTACCTTAAATTTTACTTTGTCTGCCATTAACATTTTTCATACTGATGACATTTTCTATTACCTTTGCATTGTTGCCTTTCCTTTTACTCTAAACCTTTACAGATTCCATTACATTCTAGAGCCTCCATCAGTGCCTGGCTCATGGTGAGTACACAGTCAGTATGTTACAATACGGGTAACTTGTAAGTTCAGTCGTTTCATGAGTTTGCAATTAACTAGCGTTCTTGTTATTGTTTATATGCACAAAATCTCATTACAAAATGTGACTAGCTTGTAGGCCTAAAGGTAGACTGAAAGTATGCAAAATACTTGTTTTTATACATTATTATTATTATTATTATTATTATTATTATTATTATTATTTGAGATGTAGTCTGGCTCTACCACCCAGGCCAGAGTGCAGTTGCACGATCTTGGCTCCCGGGTTGAAGCAATTCTCCTGCCTCAGCCTCCCGAGTAGTTGGGATTATAGTCACCCACCACCATGCCCAGATAATTTTTTTATTTTTAGTAGAGACAGGGTCTCACCATGTCAACCCAGGCTGGTCCCAGACTCCTGACCTCAAGTGATCCACCCAGCTTGGCCTCCCAAAATGCTAGGATTACGGCATGAGTCACTGTGCCCGGCCTGTCTTTATACTTTAAAAAAAAAAAAAAAACTGATGAAGTTTATAAAAATGCAACATAAAGCATAATATATCTAATGAGTTAAAAATGAGGTTAATCTATTCAGACTGTGAGTAAAACCAATAAAAGTAATCAACTTTATGCAGTCAAATAAAAAATTTCATTACATGAATTGATATGAATTTAGCCTTTACCCAAAACCTATTTATGTTTTCAAGTAACTTTCCTTATTCTCTATACTTGGACAGTTCTTGATGTCTAACATTCAGATTATTTTGTATTTGAATACAACTTAACTTTCAGTGTATGAGCTTTATCAGTCTCACTTATATATTTATTCATCATTAATTGAATCATCACCTTGTGAAACAGCATACAAGTGTTTGAAATAAGTAGCTAGAACTGGACACTGGATCATTAGTTAAGCTAATGCCCTTCAACGACTGTGTAAAGTCAAAGGAAAATAGAAAATTGCATCCCTTATTGCAGGAACCTGAGCTTTTCCCCTAGGTATATGCACCTTGATGATCTTTGCCTCAATTTCTCTTTTTTTCACTTTCTCTTTCCAATATCTGTTCTTCTTACTTTTCCTGAGACATACCACTTTTATGCCTTGCCATATTTCTCAGTTTGTGTGAAAATCAGAAGATTTGTCAATATCAAACCCTTGTTTCAACATGTCAGCAATTAGCTGGAACTTAGTAGCAGCTGACTCCTTAGGCCAAAAACTATGTTCTTCATTTTACCATATTTTATTCCCTATCCACTTCATTTATTTACATTATCATCATGTTCCTTTAGATTGTTAAGTTCACATCAATCACAGGCATATCTACCTGGCTAGTGTTTGGTCAGATCATCCCCAGAAATATCTCTGTTTATATCAACATTTTCAGACCTTAATTTAGTACAAATATTTTCCATGACTCTTTAGCTGTGAGATAGATAAAGTAGTTATGTATAAGTTATGTATAAGTAGGAATCCTTACAAAAGCCCTTTTGAGGGTCCTTTTTGCAAATACGAACATAGTTATTAGTTATTTAAAAATTTCCCTTTCCGGTCATCAAAATGACTCTTAAATTGGTTGCTGCTATAGCCCTTAATTCATAAACAAGTAGATGCAATTGTGTCAAAATACAGAAGTTTGAATTTGCAGGCAAGTGCAATGTAAAAATTATAATTGTATTTGATTTCAGTGATAGTGCATTATCTAGGGGTTAAATGTGTATATAAATATTTGGCTGCTCTTTATAAACACCATAATTACACCAGGTGGCTCTTCCCTTGATACTCTTTTAGGGAAAGGCTAATGCAACAAGACAAGCACTCTAGTCCATGCTTGTACTGTTCCACCTGCTAGAACTTGCCCATGGAATGACTGACTGTCTCCTGATCATAGGAGCCACACTCAGATGCCTCAGGAACCCACAGGTCATCAGATCTATATATGAATTGGAATTGAATTGGAGAACCTAATCTTGCCTATATTTAGTGTCCTCTCCCTTCACTTTAAAAGAAGTGGGAGGTGGTAATATGAAGCGTGATGCAGTTTTCCACACATTTGCTAGCTCTATGTTCTCTATGATTAAAAAGGACCCACTTGATTAGAAAAAAATTAACCTCTTCTAATTCATAAGTAGAACATCCATCTTCCATAATTAGTTGATGCTGGCAGGGGGCGGTATATATGACTACTTGAAAACAGTACCGATGTAATTTGTGACCTCTCACTAAAGAGCCATTAAAAATTTCAAATTTGAAAATTCACCCTGTGCTCAATAATTTGAAACTGCGGTGAAACATTGGGTTACAGCAGCATGGGATATTTATTTCATATAATTATATTGAACTATGGAAACATAGAAAAACAAGATAAAACATCTTCAAATTATTGTTAACTACAGGTTTATAGAACTGGGTTGCTTATATTAGAATGGGTTCTTTATGTAAATTGGCTGAATCAATAAACAAGGTTCAAAGAATTTGAAAAAAATAGACAATTTACTTTTTCTACATGGCAACATAGATATTTCCAGACCAGTTCTTACTGGGGCAAGTAACTAAATATCTAAGTAGAGGCTTGGACTTACATTATAATGTTACTCAACCAAGGTGATGCTGTATGCTTTAAATTATATCCAGAATGCTTTGGGCAGTAATTCTATGCATACAGAACTAGATCTATTTTAAAACTATAAGTCTGATCCTTTTCTTTTTACTCTCTACATTATTATGTGCATTTCTGGTTCAATTTCACAAGTTACAAGGTACCTTCATGTCCTCTGAATTTAATAGCCCTGAGACTACCTAATTGTCATTTCGGCCTGTTTATAGCAAGTGAGGAGAAGATATCTGAAATGTATTTTTAAATATTCTCTAATCAGACATGTGATGAATCCCAAAGCAAAACCATGTTAGTGTGTTCTATCTTTGCTAATCAGATATCCTTGGAAATAACAAACAGAAGAGTTCAGTAATTTAAAAACTGGCACATTATTGCTTTAATGGGAACTGTGAATATTTTATCACCATAATCCCCAATGAATAATTCTGCTTTGTTACTTTCCCTTTGAGGAGAAGAGTACTTGAAGTTATGATATGTGGTGATAGAATCCCTGGAAAACCTTTGAGATTCTTTACCAAGTGACTCTGAAAATCTTGGGTATTCTCTTCAGAATAAGAGATAGTGTTCACAATGTGGAGCAATTATTTGTCAAATTTTTCTTAATATTGAGATTAGCTTATCATGCCCTATTTTAAATTTGCATTTATCCTTTCATTTGTTTCAAATCTGTTGCATATTAACTGCTTTCTTTTAACTCTCTAGGATTTCTTCATTAACATAGTTTCTTTGCCTTTTGTTATAATGTCATATACTTTTACACAATATTTTTATCAAAGATATTTTATTGACTTGCCTATTCTGTGTAAGGGACTATGGCTGAGAAAGTGGTGTTCACCTCATCTTTAATGAGCTTCCCTACATTTCCCAGAATACTTTGTAATTAGGTAAAGGTTATAAGACTAGTTATTATTGATGTGTGATGAGCCAAAATGAATGCTGTCATTCATTATCAGGTATTATTAATTGTTGATATGCTACCTGTTTTTTTTCTTTTTCCTGCTGCATTACCTTGGAAACTTTGAATCTGAACAGTGCAACTATTGTGGACTATCCTGTTCAAGAAGGAAACTGTTATGTACAGCATAAGAAAACTAGAGCAAAGGAAAAATTACAGAATACAGTTATTCAAGAAATAATGTTCATATATTAAATGCATGCCTTGATATTCTGCTTGCCTTCTAGAGGGGTCTCAAAATTCATTCTAAATTTGTACATAGTAAATATGTATTAAAAGGAAACACGATTGGTTACCTGCTTTATCCATAAGACAAAAATAACCAGTTGATTGGAGGAAAGCAATTATTACTGGAATTAAGACAGGCAGAAAATCATCCCCTTATCTTCATAGACAGGGTGTCATGATCTAAATGAACTTATTTATTCTTCAATGCTATTTAAATACAGAGCCATGTAATTGTGCAGTCAGAGAAGATAATTCTACAATTTATTTGTTTATATAAATCCTCAAAGCAGATGATTCTTTAGGTTTGTTTATATTTTTTATTTTTTGTGGGTACATAGTAAATATATACTTATGAGGCACATGAGATGTTTTGATACAGACATGCAATGTGTAATAGTTGCATCATGTAAAATAGAATATGTAACCCTTCAAGCATTTACCCTTTGTGTTGTAAACAATCCAATTACAGTATTGTAGTGACTTTTAAATGTATAATTAAATTGTTATTGACTATAGTCACCCTGTGGTTCTATCAAATACTAGGTCCTATTCATTCTTTTTATTTTATCTGTAACCATTAATCGTCCCCACCTCCCACCCACCCCCATTACCCTTTCCAGCCATTGGTAACCATCCTTCTACTCTCTACCTCTATGAGTTCGATTATTTTCATTTTTAGATCCCACAAATAAGTGAGAAATGTGATGTTTGTCTTTCTGTGCCTGGCTTATTTTACTTAGCATAATGATTTCCAGTTCCATCTGTGTTGTTGCAAATGACAGGATCTCATTCTTTTTATGGGTGAATAGTACTCCATTATGTATAAGTACCACATTTTCTTTATCCATTCATCTGTTGATGGGCACTTAGGTTGTTTTCAATTTTGGCTATTGTGAACAGTGCTGCAACAAACATGGAAGTACAGAGATCTCATCGATACACTGATTTCATTTCTTTTGGGTGTATATGTGGGAGTGGGATTGTTGGATCATATGGTAGCTCTATTTTTAGTTTTTTGAGGACTGTCCAAATTGTTTTCTATAGTGGTTGTATTAATATACATCCCCACTAACAGCATATGAGGGTTCCCTTTGCTCCACATCCTCTCCAGCATTTATTATAGCCTGTCTTTTGGATATAAGCATTTTAACTGGAGAAGGATAATGTATTATTGCAGTTTTGATTTGGATTTCTCTGACAATCGGTGATGGTGAACACCTTTTCATATGCTCGCTTCTTATATGTTCTGGTTATTTATCCCTTGTCTGATGAGCAGGTTGAAAATATAGTTTCCAATTCTGTGGGTTGTCTCTTTACTTTGTTAACGCTCTCCTCTGCTGCACAGAAGTTTTTTAATTTAATGTGATCCGTTTTGTCCATTTTTGCTTAGGTTATCTGGGTTTGTGGGGTATTGCTCAAAAAATTTTGCCCAGATCAATGTTCTGGAAGTTTCCCCCAATGTTTCATTGTAGTAGTTTCATAGTTTGAGGTCCTAAGTTTACATCTTTAATCCATTTTGATTTCTGTATAGGGTGAGAGATAGTAGACCCCTATCTCTAGTTTCATTCTTCTGAATGTGAATATCCAGTTTTCCAAGAATCATTTATTGAAAAGACTGTCTTTCCCCTCTGTATCTTATTGGAACCTATATCAAAAATGAGTTCACTATAGGTATATGGATTTCTTTCTGGGTTCTCTATTTTGTGTTCTTGGTCTCTGTGTCTGTTTTTATTCCAGTGCCACACTATTTTGGCTAGTATAGCTTTGTATTATAATTTGAAGTCAGGTAATGTGAATCCCCCAGTTTTGTTCTTTTTACATAGGATAGTTTTGGCTGTTCTATGTCTTTTGTGGTTCCATATAAATTGCAGAAATTTATTTTCTATTTCTATGAAGAATGTCATTGGTATTTTAATAGGGATTGTATTGACTCTGTAGATGACTTTGGGTAGTATGGACATTTTAATAATATTGATTCTTCCAGTTCATGAACATGGAATATCTTTCCATTTTTAGGTGTCCTCTTCAATTTCTTTCCTCAGTGTTTTATAGTTTTCATTATAAAGATCTTTCACTTTTTTGGTTAAGTTAATTCCAAAGTATTTAATTTTATTTCTGGTATTGTAAATGGCATTGCTTTTTAAATTTCTTTTTTCAGATTATTCACTGCTGGCATATGGAAATGCTACTGATTTTTGTATGTTGATTTTGTATCCTACAAATTTAAAGAATTTGTTTATTAGTTCTAATAGGTTTTTTTTATTAGGTTTTTCCAAATATAAGATCATATCACCTACAAACAAGAATAATTCTACTTCTTCCTTTCCAATTTAGATGCCTTTTATTTATTTTATTTATTTTATTTTATTTTCTTGTCTGATTGCTCTAGTTTGGAGTTCTTGTATTAGGTTGAGTAATAGTGGTAAAAGTAAGCATCCTTGTTGCATTCCAGATCTTAGAGGAAAGGCTTACAAAATGGATAATTCTTGAGGTTCAATTAAGGTCAGGATTTATTTTTACTTATTCCACATGAATTTTTCAACCTCATGCAAATATTCCAACAGTTAAATATACTACATTTCTAGCATGAAATTCTACTGTAAGTACTTAAAAAAATACATTTTTATGTCTAGTCATTTTGTGTTCTGTTAAAAAGTGTAACAGTTCAAAAAGAGTATTTCTTTAAAAAGTATAAATAAAGATTTCTGCATTAGTTTGATGGTCATGCATTAAAACTTTTATGTCTTCCTAACTTATTTATGATCAAGAACATTAGAGGAACATAATGTAGTTTGAACTATGTGGTACATTTCTCATAAATGTGCGTAGGAATTACCAAATATCTGAGTGTGGTTATGGATAACATATTTTATGTCTGATTCTTTTTTAGTTAATGTATTTTATTTCTATTTATATACTCAAAATCTTGGTAGAAAATCTAAGACTATTCTTTGTTCTTTATGTTTTCTTTTTATCTTTAGAGATGAGGTCTTGCTCTGTTGCCCAGGCTAGTGGGTTAGAATGCAGTGTCACAAACATTACTCACAGCAAGCTGGAAATGCTGGCCTCAAGCGATCCTCCTGCCTCAGTCATCAGAGTGGCTGAGATTACAGGCAGGAGCCACTCAACTCTTTCTTTTGATAAAGCTATTTTGCCAGTTTGATTTCTAATTAACGTTCGAAGAGAACAAGAAAGAAACACATAGAGATGTTGCATTTTTTGAAAGCATAATATCAACAAGGAAAACACTGTCTTTCCTAGAACGCTTTGCTATGCAAACTTAAAATTTCATGGATGCTCTCTGGAAATCAATGATCCATGAGAGCAAAACATGTACAATGCATTATGGGTCAACACAAATCTTAAGAATAAAATATGAGAGGCCGGGCGCAGTGGCTCATGCTTGTAATCACAGCTCTTTGGGAAGCTGAGGCGGATGGATCACAAGGTCAGGAGATCGAGACCATCCTGGCCAACACGGTGAAACCCTCTTTACTAAAAATACAAAAAATTATCTGGGTGTGGTGGCGGGCGCCTGTAGTTCCAGCTACTCGGGAGGCTGAGGCAGGAGAATGGCGTGAACCTGGAGGGCAGAGCTTGTAGTGAGATCGGGCCACTGCACTCCAGCCTGGGGGAAGAGCGAGACTCCGTCTCAAAAACAAAACAAAACAAAAAAGAAAAAAAATATAAGAGCAAGATGGTTTTGAAGGTTTTGAACATGATTTTCAATTGCATTTGTATCTTTTGAAATTTTAGAAATGATATATTTAGCTTCTTCGCATCAGAAAGGTTTATTTAGCAGGCCTCTGAAAACTAAGCACATATCATAGTATCCTTTACTAATCAGCAAAATGTGTCTTTACTACCACATGACCGAAGAAAAAGCGCCATCACGTGTCCCACAGCTTTTATTCAACAGGAAACTACTGTTTACCAATTTACCTTAGGCATTTTATAAAATTGAGACACTAGTTGAGTATTCTGAAGTCCAGGGAAAAAAATCCACTAGTAATTGTGAGAAACGTTTGTAATTGAAATATGAACATAAGCATAGAAAAATTATTTCTGCAACCCTTGTCATCCCAGCTCAAATAAATATCGCAACAAATTTCCATTTTTTTCCTAGTCTGATTTTTAGATATTCTGTGCCATGTATATTTGAGTTCAATTGTGATTAGTTGATTATGCTATGATCAGAATAGTTTTATCATCTTTACCAGTTTGAAAAATGCACTTCACACATTGAAAATAGTTTTTCACAGGTATATTTCACACTTAGACAGTTACTCCAAAGAGAATTGACATATGGTAGTGATATTTAAAAATCCACAGGCTGCTTAGAATGGAAAGAGATTAGTAGGAAGTTCAACTCAGTAATCATAGACTATTAAATCAACTAAAATACAAAATAATTAAAATACAAAAATAAGACCCCCAAAAAGACAAAAAAGTAACCCAAACCCTGTATTATTTTTTAAAATGCTCCCAATTATACATCATGGATGATTACTCACTCAGTACTTTTTTCTTTTTTATTATTTTCTGACCACACATCGCCTTTAGAATTTTTATCTTTTCTTTAGTTGTAAAGTACTTTTCTACTTAAACTGCCACCATTTCTTAAGTATTTTAGTTGCCTAGGAAACATACAAAGGTTTTGCTGCAATAGCAGGAATTCATTTAACCACCAAATTCCCTCTGTAAGCCAGATTCATCATTCCTATATTGCAGAAGCCTTCAGCGGAGCACTTGACTGCAGCCAACTGACTTGTTACCATATCATGCTTTCAACAGAGTGAAATGGGTCAAACAGATTTTCAGAGAGCTTAAGCACAGAGTTATGGTCCTCCCAAAATGACTCAGAGTATCATTTCCTTGACATTCGTGGTCCCACAGACCAAGCATCTATTTTGCTTCTGTTAATCTAATCTGTTATCCGGCTACAAAAGACTAGCGCACATTAGCACTGGAGAGGGATCGCTTTATTCTCTCACTTTTTGAAGGACATAGCTCTTTCAGGAAACTAGGATGTAGTTTATCACATACAAAGTTATCTACAGATTTTTGGGCTCTGTGTGACTGTTATATGTTATATTTGTGTAACACTAGTGTGGAGGAAAATAATATTATGTCATACATAATGATTTATTATAACTGCTAGGTATTTCACCAGTGGCATTATTGGGGGAAAACTTAATCTCTGTGGCTCTCAGTTTTCCCAGTGTAAAAAGTGATCACAGTAATATCTAAACCCAAAGGTCATTGTGATATATTTAATTTATATAAAATCATCTCTTTTGTTTCTTATAACAGGGAATAGTTCTATCATCTTCCTGGTTCACAAGAAGGAAACCTGAACCTTTCTTACACCTTACTTCTTATTCTTCAAATCCAGTAAGTCGTCTAATGTCTGCAACTCACTGTCATTGCTACTTCCAAAACTGGTACTTATTTGGTATTAAAGTCTGAGTTTGGGCTGCTTTAATTCTCAACAATGATGCCAAACTGATCTTTCTAATACATAATAGCTGACCTTGTCACTTAATTTCAGTAACTCCACATGAAACTTCAGATTTCTAATATAGGCCTTTAAAGCCTTTCTTTTTCAAACTCTTGTTTGTATTCTTCCTCTTATGAGTTGACAAATAAACACACATCAATCGGCCGGGCGCGGTGGCTCAAGCCTGTAATCCCAGCACTTTGGGAGGCCGAGACGGGCGGATCACGAGGTCAGGAGATCGAAACCATCCTGGCTAACACGGTGAAACCCCGTCTCTATTAAGAAATACAAAAAACTAGCCGGGCGAGGTGGCGGGCGCCTGTAGTCCCAGCTACTCGGGAGGCTGAGGCCGGAGAATGGCGTGAACCCGGGAGGCGGAGCTTGCAGTGAGCTGAGATCCGGCCACTGCACTCCAGCCTGGGCGACAGAGCGAGACTCCGTCTCAAAAAAAAATAAAAAAAAAAAAAAAAAAAAAAAAAACACACACACACACATCAATCTAGCTTCATTGAATTATTTCTAGTTATCTTTACATTGTATGCTTTACTTTTCACTCCAGTGCCTCTACATTGTCATTGTTTACCTGGAACTTCTGGATTCTAGAACTGACTTGCCATTAGCCATTTTTATTTCCGCAACAGAAACATTACCTCGTCTATGAAGAATTATTGAAATACAATCTGAATTGAGTATTCCTGCTTTTCTGTTGTAGAATAGGATAAAGTAGAGATTATGACAGGTTTACTATCATATACCCATGTCTACTGTCCCGTATGACATATATTGAACAATGAGTTTGCTTAAAATAAAGTTCTTAATCAGCATACCAGTATATATCATAGGAGGAGGTTTCATATTAAAACAGAATTCATACAAGTATGCCTGAATGAAACAGGAAACCTGAAGATACCTATTTTTAGCCATTAATTTGCACGAGTAAAAGAAACATAATGGCATTTGTCAAGGAAGATGGTCCCTGCACAAAATGCAGAGGACAAATAATAATAATGAGGCTATTTTTAATTTTTTTATATAAAAGCTTCTGACAGAATCTTCCTTAGGACCATGGTGTGGAAGTGTAGTGTAGGGTGAGGAGAGAGACCTTTCCTTCAGCTCTCTAAGGGACAATGAGCTTCTGAATGAGTTGGGAAGTGACACTGATATTTGGATTACTACTGTTAATATAATCATATTGGTATTCATGGGCTAGTGATGCCTTAAGACATTGGTCATATTTTAAAATACTCTTACAAAGAAGGGGCATGGAAACGTATTGTGAACATATTCACTTAGCTTGTCTTTACATTTTTACCTTAAAAAGGATAGAAACTATGAACTTACAGGTATTGGCTGTTAGGCATTATTCACAATTTAAATACTTTCTGTTCAGTTATTACAAACATTCTTATCAGACAAAATGTAACCGTTTTCAAAACACTAGTTAAACACTAGTTATTAAGGACCACTATACTCCTTAATAACTAAGCAATTTTAGGTGAAAGAGAATGCCTTTAATTAAAATCACCTTTAATAGATAATGCTCTCTGCTCAGGCCCTAATGTTCTCATTTCAGTTATGACACATTTCAAAGGATGGGACTATATCTCATGCTTCCTTTGCTCCTTTCTTCTGCAATAAATGCATGGAATTAATGTGGTTGATAAGGCTTATGCTTTACTTCAAATGGAAAGGACTAAGTTTTTGGAAGACAATTCAGTTGACATTTTCAGCTGTTCTTATTTTAACTCCCTTTTCTTTTTTTAGTTTCAGGTTGAAAATGGATGACACCTTATCAGATCATCAAAGCACAGTATTAACAGAGTTACAGTGTTGAATGTGTTTCATCTGCACCATTTTTAAGTAATAATTCATCACAAATGACAAGATAAAATCTCTAGCAATAAGATTTTGGGTCATTGTCATCGTATAGACTTCAAAAGAAATACAGGCACTCAAACGTCTGACTCTAATCATATGTTAGCATAATGGAAACTATGGCAATAGAAGAGTATGCCTAGCTGATATCATTTGGAAATGGGAACATCAACACGTGATTACAGCATAAGCAAAAGACACAATTTATCCATCTTAAGCATATTAATCATAGGTTTAATCTACCAAGGAGTTTTGAAAATATCATTTCAAAATCTTCATTAAAGAAGGCAGGCACATGAAGACAGAGAGGAGAAGGATGGTTACCTAAGGCTGAGAAGGGTAGTGCATGGACTGAGGAAGAGGTAGGGATGTTTAATGGGTCCAAAAAAATAAAAGAAAGAAAAAGACCTAGTATTTGATGGCACAGCAGGGTGACTACTGTCAATAATAATTTAATTGTACATTTAAACATAACTAAGAGTATAATTGGATTGTTTGTAACACAAAGGATAAATACTTGAAGGAATGGATATCCTATTTCACATGATGTGAATAGTATGCATTGCATGCCTATATCAAAATATCTCATGTACCCCATAAATATATACACCTACTAGGTACCCACAAAAATTAAAGTAAAAATATTTTAAAACGTGGTAGGCATCATTCTCTATACTTTTTCTGGACTGGGTGATTTCCTGGGATTCATTACAACTTTCTGATTCTATATGATCAAAAATAATAGAAAATAAAATGTTAATTGAATCAGTAATACAGATACTGAGCAAAATAATGTCTTTCAAAAATATATTGAAGTACAATTAGAAAGAAAATACCAAGAACTTTACATGTCTGTGAAACTAAAAAGGTAGGAACGATAGCCCCAATCCTAGTCAACAGAACAAAATATCACAAAATTTGTGAAAAAAATAAAAACAGAATTTTTAAAACAGTGGAATTAGTTTTAAACAATTGTATAAGAAAAAATAACGTTTGTTAAAGTTAGATTTAAAAGCAGGAACCCTGTAAGCATACATGATGCAAATTTAAAAACTGAAAAAGGATAATATCTAAATTTGTCAGAAAAAATCCTGATTTTCCATCTTAAAGAGGTACATTTGAATTAAAATAAATTTCAAAGGATAATCTGATTTTTAACGATGTATAAAATTGTGCTTTTTGTTTCTTAAACCATAACTTAAACTCTGATTTATATCTTAAATGTGGACTCTTACTGGGATTCTAACATCATTCTTAGCCTCAAATATCCACTTCCCTGGCTTCTCTCTATGTTCATAATGTAAATGGCTCACAAGGTAATTTCTCCTTCCTCCATCTATATCTCTCACCATTCCTAACCTTACGGGTTATTTTTCAACCTGGATTAGTTCCCTCTCACATTTTTACATATTGGAATGTTAGGTGTTCTTCAGAGCTAACCACAAATACCACTTATTTTTTTTCCAAAAAGTTTATTACTCCAGCAAGTTTATTTCGTTTTTATTTTTTAAAGTTCTTTATGCCTCTGACTGGGAAAATATCATACATATTCTGATGTTCTGGTTATATATGCGATATGTATGTGTGTCTTATCTCTTCCACTAAACTTTCAGCTCCTTAAGGACTATTAGAGTCTAATTAATGGTTATTTTTTCTTGTAGGCTTTAGCATGTATTCTTCACAGTGGAGGGCTCCAATCTATGAATGATGGGAATATAACATATCTCATTCATTTATTCAACAAAATGTATCTATACATTGACAGACCAAAAAAAAGAGTGTACATTTCAGTGATTCTT
Source organism: Macaca nemestrina (assembly GCF_043159975.1). NCBI lineage: Eukaryota > Metazoa > Chordata > Mammalia > Primates > Cercopithecidae > Macaca > Macaca nemestrina. The sequence continues at coordinate 40,090,103 of NC_092138.1, forward strand.
AATGTAAGTAAGTTCAAAGAATATAAGCTCCAAGTTTGAGTATGTTGTTTCCTGAAAATGAAAGATGTTATTGTGGAATACGAAGGGCTTTTTCTCGGAGAGTCCTGACTTCCACTTAACTGCCGTGTGGGCTTGAGCAAATTAATCTCTTTCAACTTCAATTCATTCACTCATAAAATATAGGTAATACTTATGGTTTATCGTACATGGCAAATTGCAAATATAAAACTGTTCAGCTTAGTGCCTGACACATAGATGGTTATCACAAAAGAAATGAACATTATGAGATTCTCTGGTGAAAGTTGATAGATGGTCAATAATGTAAACACTAAATTCTTTTCTTTAAAGTAAAGCTTAGAACAATACATTTTATGATTAAAAGAGATAATTACATTTTTTAAAAATGAAATAATACTAGCAAAAATATCACATATTCTGTTTTATTAAAACAGCATCTTTTGTACAATTATTCTCTAGGTTGGCATATTTCTTTACCTTTGGATTTTTTTTCTTTGAAAGAAAGAAAAATATACTGACCCAATTTTTTGAACTGTTTTAAAAATTGAAAGCATGAAATTCAGTCTTTACTTAGCAAGTGGATTTTATTATCCAGATTTTAAAATACATTGGATATGATAAAATACATAGAGTCAAGCTCACACCCAAGGTTTAGAATGAGTTTATATTTCTGACTTATGGTGGGTGGAGGAACCACCAACACACACGTGTAGAGAGACCTTATTTAGCCCAATGGACATATTTTTCTGTAGAAACAGAAATTTTCCCTCCTTTCCAATTGCTATACAATGGATATTTTGGTCTTCTCATTCTCTCATATTTTAGCCTAACTAGTATCCTGAAGAAACCTTTTCCTATGTTTATCTTTTCCTCCATCATCAGTCTTTATCATATAGGGTTGAGGAAATGATTTAGGTCTGGGGATCCAGGGTCTTGCATTTTGCTGTCCACAGGGACTGTGCACATGAAACAAACCAAAAAATGATAGGTCCAGTAACCAAATTCACGCTAATGGAAGGAAAGACACTTTCCTCTCCCTGGTTGAACCTGAATCCAGAAGGTTGTAGACCATTAGCTGATAGAAGTCTAGAAGTCATTTTGCTGCCTTTTAGAGATTAAGAACAAAGCCCGAGGACAAAAACAAACAAACAAACAAACAAAAAAAAAAACACAGAGAGAGAGAGCCAAACTAAATAAAAGAGAGACAATTCTAGTTCTGTGTTAGGAAGAACAATGTATCCCCAAAAATAGCCACATCCTAGAAGCTGTGAATATGTTATGTTAGGTGTAGGGTGAATTAAGGCTACAAATGGAAGTAAGGTTGCTAATAAATTGACATTAAGATAGAAAGATTATCCTCTTGGGTCCAATGTAATCCCAAAGGTCATTACAAGATGGAAGAGGGAGGCAAGAGAGTGAGTGTCAGAGTAATACAATATGACAAACACTTCATCAGCCATTGCTGGTTCAAATGCGGAAGGGGGCCATGAGTCAAGGAATGGGGGTAGCCTCCAGAAGCTGGAAATAGCGAGAAAATAAAAAGATTGTTCACAAGGATCTCCAGAAAGGATCACAGCCCTACCTATACCTTGCTTTTAGCCCAGTGAGACCCATTGCTGAGCTCATATTATGAAATGTAAGGTAATAAATGTGTGTTGTTTTAAGCCACTAACTTTGCAGTAATTCTTTATAGCAGCAATAGCAAACTAACATAGTTGTTTAACAATTTGTATAGTCTCTAATAATGACTGTGTCTTTTCAGTGACATGAGCCATACATTTTTTCTTTATGTCTTCTAAGGTTGATGCCTTATAGTTTACCAGTTAGGCACTACAACTAAGTATGGGTTAAAGAAAAGCTTTATTGGGGAAATGTGTAAGTGAAGATTCAGTTATATCAGAAGGCATAAGTTTCCTCATCCTCATTAGCTTCCCACCGTGACACTAACGGGGCTGGCTGGACACAGTAAAAGTAGGTGTTCTGGCAATGGACCTGGCCTCACCTTTCCTCCCTGGGAAATGACATTGTGGATCCGCTTTACCAGGTCTTCTCCTCTTGCTTAACTTTGAATAATGCATTTCCCCAGTAAAGCCTATTACTTAAACCATACTTTGTGTCATTGTACAATTCACCCTCAGAATTTGGTACATGACAAATGGAAGCTTCAAGAGGACTTCCCTTGCATGACAGCACATTTGAGGCCATTTCTGTCATTTACAGCTGAGCTAGTCATTACTGATACCTGGTGAATACGATTTAAAAAAAATGATTTTGTCTTTTTATTTATGTATTTATTTTTGAGTCTCACTATGTTGCTCAGGCTGGTCTCGAACTCCTTGGCTCAAGCAATCTGCCTGCCTTGGCCTCCCAAAGTGTTGGGATTACAGGAGTGAGTCACTGCGCTCAGCAATTTTGTCTTCTTTTTAGAGTTGTCTCAAGCATTGATCCCAAATTCTCTAGAGTACACTGGGAACTTCACTCATTCATTCATTCAGACAACACAATTCATTAAGCAGAGAATTGTAATCTACATGCTGAAAACATGATAAATACCATTTATTTCCTCAAAGAGTTAATGGATTAAAAGGGAAAATGGAAATGTAACTAAAAATTACAATGCAATACAAAAGATGTTATAATATGGTTATTTGTAAGGTAAGGAAATAGGAAGATAACAGACAAAAGTGTGATTCAAAGATTTCAGCTATATATAGAATCTGGACTCAACTATAATTATTCTCTTCCCAAATGGGAAGGAAGTACATCCTGAGATAACATGATTAAAAAGAAACATGCTTCCTGACTAGGGAATACACGTCTGCATTTCTTGGCAGGAGAAGTGACTAAATATGTCAACTCAAGGAGAGACTTGACTATAGTAGATGCTTAATGAATATTTGTGGAATGAATGTCTAAATGGATAATTAGCAAAAAAAAAAAAAAAAAGCTAATGGTGCCTAAATGATCATACTAATCACCACGACTAATAAACACATGCATTTTGAAGTAATTTATAATTATAGTCAGAAATAAAAATCTTGTATTGAATTTATCTTTGACTAATAATATACTATAATGACAAAAGGAAGACAGAGGCCTTGGACTTAAGAAAATTTGCTGTAGACACCAGCAAACCTGGGTTTGAGTCCTGCCTATTTGATGTTAGTCATGTTACTTAACTTTGCTAAGTTAGTTTCCCCCTCTTTAAAAGTCAAAATTATGTTGGAACCTATTCTTTAGGAAGTGTGAGGATTAGAGGTAGAAATGCATAAGTATTTCATACTTAGCAGAGAGACTAGAATTTAATAAGCATTCAATAAATGTTAGCTCTAATAATAACCAATAATAAGTATTATCCATATTTTAAAAAGGCTTTAAACATCAAATGAAATTGTATAAAAGTTGAAAGATTTAATTGAGAAAAATAATAACTCCAATATAAGTATTATTATAAGAGATCCCATTGGAGTAATCATTTCTTGTGATTTTGGCCCATATGTTTATGTCAGAGAAATGGAACACAGCCAAAGATTTTCAAGTAATTGTGTAAAATTGCTCTTGTTATGTAAAATTAATTGAGGCCTTGCTTCAGCAGCTGTTATGTGTACATGGAGGCTACAAACCCTATTAAACAGAATGGTAACCATATAATCATGTTTTTCACATATTATTTTGTGCTGTCACAATGAAAGGTTTACAAATAACAGTGACTCATTTAAATATTATTGACACAATGAAAAGCTCCCAGTGTGAGAATTACTCCCTAGGAATAGATCTGACATTTTGGAAATTAGATGACTTCTTATCAGAGTGCTATTTTAATATAATATTACAAACTATTTTTCAAGATATCCCATGTTACTGACATCTATTCAAGCTAAACATTTACACTGGTCAATGCCAGCAATCCACACACAGTAATTTGGCATCACCCATAACTGTTCCCTTTGTTTCACACGCCAAGAAGTCTTCTATAAACACTTCAATAGTGTTTTTGTGGGACAAAATAATTCATATACATTATTTTGTATGCTCTGCACTGTCTTTATTTATATCTGTAATGCAGATAAATAAATCAATGTTCTGATGGTTAAAAGACATACAGCCAAAGTCATAGCACATGCCCTCTGTTCTGACTCCACATCCTTGATTTTCTCCATATCACACATCATTGACTTCACCTCTATGTCATTATAATAAATACCACATAAAATATTTTACAAACATGCTTTCATGTTAGTTTTTCAGTTTCTCCATGTAATTTTAAATTTTTAGCAGTCACCTTTTCCAGATCCTTCTTTTTTCTTATCTTATTGGACTTTGAAGGCACCTTTCCAAGTAGAAAACAGGTGGAGCTTACCATTGCTGACAAGGGATATTGTGATCTAATGATTCTATTATTAATTAAGAGAATCTATAGCTATTACAGTCAGCACAGCTGATAATTAGTGAGCTCAAAATAATTTTCTGTTTTTTATTTAGATGATATTACATGGCTCACAATTACAATTAATTTTTTGATAAATTACACATTAGGAGCAAATACAGAAAGTAAATATTGTGTACTGTAAGGACACATATACAGTATAGATTAAATACAACATAATTTCATATATGCATTATTTCATAGGCTATTTATCTTACTTATCTCTGTATTACAGATGAGAACAGCAACATTCAAAATAGCTAAAAGATTTACAACCAAAATCATAATATGTGGTCTTAGACTCTGCCACACCCTTCACCTTCACCACATCACCTCCATTTCATTATAATCAATACACCACAGACATAATTTAAAATCCCAGTGAGGCTCAGCTTGGCAGCCTCATCTCTTCTTTTCTGGATTAACACTAGCCTGTGAAGATGCTGGTTACCTGAGAGTGGGTAAAGGCAGTTGAAATGCAATTCTTCACAGAAAACTGTTAAAAGGAGGCTTATTCCTGCCCACGACTTTGCAGTAACAGTAGGCCTCTCCCAAAGAATGTACTTACTGTATGTGAAACCTAAGATAATCTCAACAGAGTGGTCAGTGTTTGACTATGAAGCCTAAGGAAATCTGGAAGAATGATAATGAAATAATTTTCATTTTTGGCCATGACCTCTCAGAGCAGAACATACTTCTTTCTTCAGGATGGGAAAATAAGTGCAAGAAAGAGGCTTGAGACTAAACACTTCTAGGAATATAGCAATTTCTTGGAATAGACTAGTTTCCCCAGGCTTGCTTTTATCTGATTTATTCATATGACACATGTCTGTAGGTTCTAGACTTGAGCCTAAACTTTTGCTAAGACATTTAATATGGATTGTGCTATAGGATTTTGGACTTAAAATAGACACATAAATTTCCCAAAGCATTATAAAATTATTGGTCTTCTATCAACACCTGTCAATGCTCCCAGCTAAAGGTCACCAGAAATAAAATGGTTGATGAAGTTTGGTCCCTTGACTTTACAATGGAGGAGAACACTCACCATGGGGAACTGTGCAGTGTCTCACTAAGAGGCTGTTAGAAAGACTCATTATCGTATTGGGGATTGTGTTAAATTACTTGGGGAAGTATTAAATAAAGTAGGCCTTTTCTCTGGATTGGATGCAGTTAGAAATCAGGAGTAATTCTATTTTTAGGTATCTTAAAAATTCTTATATGGAAGGCAGAGAGAACAAAGCAGGGCCAAGCTGTAATTGGTAAAGAAGCAACATATCAGGATGAGAGGTATTTGATTATTTTTGTGGTTTTGACAATATTCACATTATTATCTACATTAAAATCTGATGGTTTTCTTCTTGTCTTGATGCATCATAGTCAGAGAGTGGCCTAATGTAATGTTCTTCTGATACATTTTTTATGCTCAACACAAGAATAGCCTGCTGAGCATGGTCTTGCCTTAAGTGTTAGGGAAACTTCAAGTATCACAAAGGAATGACTGACAGTACTAGCACAGTTCCTGACTGTTCGAAACTGCTTATTTTTCTTATAGTTAAGACAGATATGAATGCCTGTATAGTCAATAGTAAATCCCTGTCAACAGTTCCTTTAAAATATACCCTGAATCTAACCATTGCTCAAACTTTTCCTTGCTCCAACCTTCATCCAAGTCAACATTACTGAGTACTTGGACCTCTGCTTCTAGTGGGTTCCCCAGTGGTCTCTTCCAATATAAATTAGAATATTTTACTCTCCTGTGCACAAATTCCAATGGGTTCCCATTGCCCTTAGATCAGCAGCCAAAACCTTACTGTGAACCTACTCATGGTTATTTCTCAGATATTTTTCACTGCTACTCATGGCATCTTGGTTTTCTACACTTGCTATATATTTTATCAAGAGTTCTTTTCCTCCAGGTCATCAGACGTTTCACTTCATACCTCCTTCAGGTTTCTGCTCAAATGGTCACCTGTTGGCAAAACCTTTCTTAAACTCTTTTATGCCTCTTCCCTTCCCTACTATGTTTTTTTTTCCTTCTTCTTCTTCATAGCATTTCATCACTACTGTATTTACATTATTTATTCGGGTATCTATTTACTATTTGTCTCTTCTTCCATAATGTAAATTCTATGAGGCCCGGAACTACATCTGGCCACAGCTGTATCCTAAGAGTTGAGTGCATTTTCTAGCATATAGCAAAGATACAATCATGCATAATGTATAGATCCACAATATGGATTTAGTCACTAGCCACATAAGGATCAGGTTGATTCTATGGTTAGGTGGCATTACATTGAATCATATAAAACTTCTTTCTGCAAGTAAAGAAGGTTACATATTAGTCATTTGAGATCACCTGATTAGATAAGAATTCCCCATTACCAAGAATCACAGGGAATCAGCCCCATTCTGAAGCAGACCAATTTGAGGGATAAAATCTCTACTGCATGAAATGCACCCAGCTACGTAACATCATCCATTATTTTATTTAGTGAATATTTATCCATAATGTTTCACCTCTGCCTTTTACACAGTGCAGTGAAGGTAAAAAGGAATAAAAACATTCTTCCTTCAAATAATACACTGAGGGAAGACGGCTATACAATATAATATGGGATTAAAATGTCTTTATAGAGTTAGACCATGCATTTTAATGGGAATCCAGAGAAGAGATTTGGAATTCTGCCAGAATATTATGTCTTATTTGAGGTTCTATGAATGAGCAGGAATTGACTGAAAAAAAAACAAAACAAAACAAAAAAAAAAACAGAAAAAGGATTGGAAGACCTTTCGGATGGAAGGAAGAACATGGGCAAAGCTTGACTATGTAAGGGAGCATGTGCTATTTTGGAAGTACAGACATTTGTTGGAATAGAAAGAATGGAGCAGATTTCTGAGGCCTTCAGTGGGTGGAGTAGGCAGGTCTTGGTATAGAATCCTGTGATTCATCACAGTGGGGTCTGCTAGATTCTCAGTCCTCAAAGTAGCAGAGCAGAGCAGTCTAGGAGTTTTGGGAATTTGGACCTTCCACTGTGAGCCATATTCTAGCTGGGTCAGTACTCTTACACTGAACTCCTGATGCTCACTCCTTAGCCTTTCCTATACAACAGTGTTTGTATTGTTTGTATAGTTTGTAGTGTGGTATGCATAGTCACTAAAAATTTTTCTATCTTTATGCTCAAAATATCCATTATAAAATATTTAGATCTGAAAATCTTTGATACAGTGTCCCATAGTAATAAAGTTCTGTAGCAAGTGAATATAATCACCAGTAAAAAAATGTACTGACAGAAAAAATAACAATTGGTGTGCTATTTTTGTGAGTGAGTGTGTGTGTGTGTGTGTGGCCAGAACCAAAGAGAGCAGAAACTATGTATGAGTACATATTTCTTATGATCCATATCATAATGAAATTAATACATTAGAGCCATTTCTTTCAAGGTTCTGATTTATATTTGTTACATTAGTTTCCCTTTGATTTCAAGGAAAATGCAAAAGAGAAAGAGAAGTATGTAAAATAGAAACTGATGGGGCCAGGTATGATGACTCATGCCTCTAATCCCAGCACTTTGGAAAGCCAAGGAGGGAGGATTGCTTAAGGCCAGGAGTTCAAGGCCAGTCTGGGCAATATAGCAAGACCCAATAGAGTTTCTCTCTCTCTCTCTCTCTCTCTCTCTCTCTCTCTCTATATATATATATATATATATATATATATATATGTATGTCTCTCTCTATATATAGAGATATCTATATATAGAGAAACATATCTATCTATATTCTCTCTATATATATGAAGATATGTATACATATATCTATATATGAAGATATATATAAAGATAATATACAATATATATTTCTATTTCTATTATATATAATATATAGAAAATATAACCATTGGTCTTACATAAGTAAAATTCTCATTTGCTTCAACATACATTCTTTTGAAAACTTGAAATCTAGTTTAGTAACTTAGATATAATTTAAGGTTTCAACAACTGGATCTGGCCCTTATCTTGAATAATTTGGCAATAAATGAATAATGCCTTCTTCCTAGCTATGAGCATACAAAAGACAAACACTATCACTTAGTAGCAGTATGATCTCAGCAAAATTATCTATCAACCTTTTTCATCGATAATAATTGCTACATAAACTAAGTTAGACTGTATAGAAGAGAATGTACACTATGAAACCTTAGGATGCAAATACATTTCCAAAACCATGTAGCCTATCCAAACACTCTTTGAGTAACTCGCACAAATAGTCACTCAATGTCATGTGATTAATAACCTTCATGAAAATAGCCTTTTGTGACATGTGGGGCACAATTTTATTTACTTTAAATAGTCAATGTACAGTGATTTGAAATAAGCCATTTAATAATTTAGATTTTTGTTAAATAGAATAAACCATCAATATAAACTTTAAAAAATAAAATTAGAAACTTGAGTGATGTAATCTATTTTAGGTACCAAGATGGTCATTCCAAAGATAATGCTTTTATGGTGCTGATGAACGTGGATTTAATGTGCATTTACTGAATCTACTTATGTGCTGCCACCATTGTTTCTTTTCTTTTTTTTTTTTTTTTTTTTTTTTGGTCAGCTGTCAGTCACACTGGGTTCTGCTGCCTGCACTTTATCAATACACGTGTACTCTCCTACTGCTTGGTAAATGCTGAGAAATGTCTCTTAGCGAACCTCTACTTCTACTCTACTGCAGGCTTTCTAAAGGCAGTCACCATGCCCTTTATTTCTTTCAAAATACTATCATTACTGAAAAAAATTAAATTTATCCACTATATGACATTGTGTCAGGTTTTAGGCAAAGCAATGAGAAATAAGATGATTATTGACCACAAAGATATTAATGTTTTGAGAAACAAATGTATATATAACTAATGACTAATTGTTGTCCTGCCATCCCATAGATTGCTATTCATCTCTCAGGGCCAAATTAATGATATTAATACACATAAGCTGATCCATGGGGGCCAAATAAGTTCTCCCTTCCAAAGATTTACACTTGGGCATAGAAATCCTCGTTTTAAATACCTGAATGAAGTGTAATAATCACAAATGTGGAAGGAAAAGGCAAACAAAACAGTGAAAAATCACGCAATTCTCAGGAGAATCAATGAACTGTTTGTTCCTAGAGAAGGATCTGGAAACATTGTAGTCCTGAAGTAGCAGAGGAAGAAGAAGGAAGAAGAAGCCACAGAGAGATGTAGAGAGAATGAGAGAGATAGACAGACAGACAGACAGACAGACAGAAGGAGAAAGGGAGAGATGGATAATGATTTTCTGGTGCCTTTACAACGTTCTAGTTTTCAGTTCCAATCCTTCGTGAGCCTGAACGCATCCCTGTGCTTGGACTCCATGGAAAACCCTCAGATTGTTATACCTCCTCACCTTTTTTTATTCTATGTAATGCAAGATGGATCCTTTACTTACAAATGATAATTTTAGTTGAAACTAATGTGATATAATAAGGAAATTAGGAGCCTCTGGACTTTATCTCAGAAATAGCAGTGTTATTTTACTTTCCCTGAAATCTTCTGATGACCGTTTAGGTGGAGGAATGAGCTGTGCTTTGAGGAGGGAGATGCTGAGGAAGCCTGAGGGAGCTGGCTGGGCAATAGACCATGTAATTCTTCAGGATCTATTGGCCTATTGGACTCAAACTGTTGGGAATGGTTGTAAAATATGTCGACTATTTAGGATCTAATTATCTAAATTATTCATCATCCTTTCTTTTTCTTCTCCCCCAGTTCTATTCTTCTGTCAATTGTTTCAAAACTAGCTTTAATCCTATTAATCCCTCTGCCAGATTCTGGGAAGAGAATTAGAGAGACAGTGTAACTGAAATCAATCTATCTGGTTAGCTCTTAGATACCTAGTAAAAGATTTGGTGGAAATAAGGGTAAAGCACCGTCTTAATGAGATTTGGGAAATAACTACAGATTTCATTTATGTCTGTTCAACCTGACTAATGGGGAAGTATACATAACAATTTTCTGTAATGCAATACTGAATAAAACTTGCTGATTTTCCCCAGGGACACTGTAACTGTTCATTACTTTACACTGCAGTATAAATTGGCCCAGTGGGGAGGCAGGCATAGATTGAAGGGAGCTGTGAACAAAATTACATAGCTAACACTGCAGGCACCTCCTCCGTACTTGAGACCCTAGAATCAGGCTCTTAATACATTCAGTCAAACAATCTTTCTGACAATTGCAGGTCACACACCTAGCTACACGTCTGGGGAAACTACAGGCAGCTGTGGGGCTCTTAAAAATAGCTTAGAAATATATACCACTTGCCCCCAACACCAACACTGGGTAATTGTAGTCCAGAAAATGTGTCTCCTTTATAGGATTAACAGCTTGCTATCTCTCCCTAAAAGGCAACAAAGATAATTGGAAAAAACTTAAATATCAACAGGAACTTTCTTGCATTTGCACACCAGATTTACCAGTTAACACTTATGTGACTTGTCACAAATTAATTACTCTATGTTGTAGTTTCCATAGCTGTATAATGGACATGGTAATAGTACATCCATCACACATTTGTTGTGTCAGTTTAACGACACGTAAGTGTCCCAGCAAGTAACTAGGCCATGAAATTGCTGTACTTGTTACCTAACAATGTTATTGTTGTTGTTGCTGTTGACAACCTATTATAATTCTGACCACAATCCTTTTGTTTTTGGAGAGGGAACAAGGCAAATTGGAAAATAATAGTGGACTAATCATAATTTACACAATTTTAAAATTATTTATATATAGTCATGCACTGTAGAACAGCATTTCAGTCAATGACTGACCACATATCTAATAGTGGTCCCATAATATTATAATACTGTATTTTTACTGTATCTTCTTTATGTTTAATACACAAATACTTACCTTGTTTTACTATTGCCTACAGTATTTAGCACAGTAATATGCTGTGCAGGCCGGTAGCCTAGGAGCAGTAGGCTTCTAGAGTGAAACCTACAAGTGGTGGGAAGAAAAGGGGTATTTGAGCTGGAGGATGCGTAACTAAGAAAATGGATGATAGGCTATACCATATAGTCTAGTTGTATAGGATTGTGTAAGTCCACTCCACGATGTTTGCATAATAACCAAATCATTTAACCATGCATTACTCAGAATGTATTGCTGTCATTAAGTGACACATGACTGATATTAATTAGGAGCAGGTAAAAATTAATACATTAACTGAATTATATGCATTATCCTTTGTTCTACCATCTCTCAAATCAAAACAATATATTCTGGCCTTCCTCTGCTTGCGTGTTTAGCAATTTATATACTATGTTAACCAGAACCAGGTGCAGTGGGCTCACACCTGTCATCCCAACATTTGAGAAGGTAGAGACCGGAGGAGTGCTTGAGACCAGGAGTCTGAGACCAGCCTGGACAACACAGCGAGACCCTGTCATTACAAATATTTAAAAACAATTATCCAGGCATGGTGGTATATGCCTACTATCCCAGCTACTCGGAAACCTGAATTGGGAAAATTGCTTGAGTCCCGAAGTTCGAGGCCATAGTGTACTATGATTGCACCACTGCACTCTAGCCTGGGCTACAGATATATCTATATCTATATCTATATCTATATCTATATCTATATCTATATCTAAATCTATACCTACATCTATCTATATATTTGTATAACTGTATTCTTTTACTATAACCATAACCCATAACCATGAGAAAAATAGCTTTCAATACATTTTGCCAATCTTTCTAGTGAACTATTGAACCTATGGGTGGGCCTGAAGACTCCCAAACTTTATAAGCACCTGCTATGTGCTAGATATGGACCCTGGCACTATAGATATAAGTACAAATGAAAACCATTTTCTTCCATAATGCTTCTTATAATTCAGTGTAAAAATATATTTCCAACTGACTTCACAGTGTTGTTATGAGGAGCAGAGAAAGTTATCGGTATTGGTAGTGGTGATAATAATGAATGACGATAACAATGGCAGCCAGGTATGCATATTGTGTTTTTATTATGGAAGACCTTTTCAAAGTGCTATCATATAATTATTACAACAATTCTATGAGGAGGTTATTTTTATCCTCATTTTAGAAGTGAGAAAACGGAGGCAGAAAAGTAACAAATAACTTATCTAAGATCAGACTGCTAGGAAATCATGGATCTGAGGCTTTAGACTATTTGAGCCAAAACTGTGCTTGATTATCTCCAACATGGGAATCTCCTAACACAGTGTCTGGCATGATGAGAATGTCTAATAAATGTCAGACTGACTTCTCTTCTGCACGGTCTCATTCAGAATATTATCTGAAGTGAGACTGAGAGTGGTTGGTTCCTGCAGAGATGAGGTCTTAACTTATATATGGAATGATTGTCAAGAAATATGATATCACCAAACGAAATAAACTCATCAAGACCTGTGCAGGGAGAAACTGAAAGATTCCTAGATTTGTAAATTAGAGAAGGATTGCAAAGATGAGACAAATGATAAAACTGTAATTATCAGAGAATGGGAAAAGCTTAGATATACTTTTTTGATTTCAAATGTTTCCACTATTAAACACTTACATAGTAATGCTTTGAAAACATATATGTTATAATTCACAGGAAACACAGTAGTGATTTTAAGCAGAAATACAACATTAACATTAGAGTATATTTTTTATTTTAAAAAACCCAAAACATTTTTATAAGTGTTATTTAACACAACAAACACTGAGTTCCTAAAATGTGTTCAGGCAGTGGTATAGATGTTGAAAATATAAAGAAAGAACTACATGAAACTAGTTTTAAGAGGCTTCATGAAAGTATGCATGTTCTTCAATAGCAATATCTAGTGATGGTATAATTCATTAGAAATAGATACAAGGGGCATAAGAGGACAAGGTTACCTATACCTATGTGGAGGCTTGTTAAGAGAAAATTTCAGAGATGAGGTGACATCTGAACTAGTTTTAAAAACTGATCAGAATATTTAGGCAGATGATATGTGGGAGAAAGATATTCCAGGCAGTGAGAATCTAAGAAAGAGCATGATATATTAAAGAAACTGAAAATAGTTCAGTGCTTCTAGAGTGAAACCTACAAGTGGTGGGAAGAAAAGGGGTATTTGAACTGGAGGATGTGTAACTAAGAAAATGGATAGAAATGGGACCCTAAAAGCCTTGTGCGCCATTTTAAAGATGTTATATTGATGCTGTTGGCAATGGGAAACCATAAATCATTAAAAGTAGGGGAGTAACATCAGATTTTTATTTCAGAAATGCTTATCTCTCAAAATTTACATTTTAGAGGAAAATCTTAGTTCTGTCCTATTTTATAGAGCACAACTCTGACAGAGTGGTTAAGCATGTGTTCACAGGAGCCAGAGGAAATAGATTCAATTATTGTCTCCTTCACTTATGTAGTAGTCAGGCAGGACAACTGAAGTCTGTGTGAGTTACTCTTCTCAATTCTAAAAGAAGGATAACAACAGTGCTCACTCACAGACCTATTGTAAGAATTAATTGAGATAACACATATTAAATATTTACAACAGAGAAAGTCTTCAATAAATGGGGTTATTATTAATGTGGTTATTATATTGTTACTATTATCATCATTTTCTCTAGTCAATACAAGTACTTTACATTTTAAAATAAATACAATTTTTCATGTAATTCGTCGACTTATTCTTCTTTATAATAATGTAACTAGTTGTGTTTTTGCAAATTAGTAACAGGTAAGCCATAGCTAGCACCAAAAGTAATACGTTACTTTAAAATGCATTCACTGAGGATCAAAGTAAAAAATGAAATAAATCTGGAAAAATCAGCTTTTGAATTTGCATCACTCCAGGCAAACTAAGAAACATCAAATGGAATATTGATGAAAATTTAGCAAGCTTGAAAGGATTAGTAAAAAATTCCTTGAACTAAAATGTCAACTGAATTTCTAAATCAAATTAATCAGAGCAATTTTAAACTTATTAAAATTGTCAAAAATGTTTTTTCCTATTTCCTTTTTAATTTTTACTGATATTATATTTTAAAATTATATATTATTTCTCCTCATAACTAATGATCTGATAGTTTACTTAGGAGCTGAAAGTACATCCAGTGTTATTTATCTATTTCTTTGCATTCCCTTTGTATTCCATGCTATTTATCTATTTATTTGTATTCCTCCAATTCCTTTCTTTACTCTTTAAACATACATATTCAAAGACTATTCATTACAACTATAATTATTTCCTCACAAATCAATTTCCAATCAGGTCTAGACCCAATAAAAACTTACTATTACCTGTTTTCATAGGCCTAGATGTTTACCTTGATATTAAATATAAAATGCTTTGCTTCTCTTTAAGTTTCTCACTAAAAATGACCATTTTCTGTTTTCCACTTGTTCAATTTTGCCTAAAACATCTTACTTTGCATTTGCAGTTCTGCTACTTTTTTTTATTTAATACAGCAGTAGCATCGCTGGAAATAATAAATTGTTCAAGGACAGGGGTTAGGTTCTGTCATGCCTGCAGTAATTTACTTGAAGTGATCTCTATATGATAAATCTATCAAGTGGACATTAGCTGGAAAAAGGAGTCTCTTGAGAGATAGTCCAGAACACGTCTTTCCAATGGGCAGAGTATCATTCCTAAATGGATAAAATTGGTTCTTATGGCAAAAGGTATTAGACATGAAAATGGTGTGTGGCCTTCCAAAAGTTCACAGTATGTAAACATGTATATATAGTATATCTGTGATGTAACAGTATATCTATAGTATTAAATTATGTATATAAACAGGTATATACAGTATGTCTGTGATATAACAGTATATCTATAGTATTAAATTATCATCTAGAATTTCTTCCTTCGTATGATTACAATGGGATACTCAGGATAATTTACAAAGTAAAAATTTCATATGTGTCCTACCCCTATAAAAGCATATGTAAATATGAGGCTTTTCCCGGTTTCTTTAAATTCCTAAGTTTGAATCAAACCCTCACTTTAATATATTTACATCTGATAATCATATTTGCCAGTTTATGACTTTGCCCAAAATAAAAAGTTTAAATGTAGAAATTGAGCATATTCCAGAGATAGAGCACTGGAATAAAACACCCTATAAGAAATCCAATTATAAAATGAGATTTGAAAAATATTCATAAAGTTTAAAATCAGAGTAAAATGACTGTGGTTTTGAAAGGAAAAAAGTCAAAAGGAAAAGGGCATAAAATGTAAATGGTGTTCCCATGCCATTAAAGAGCAGGCACTAGGCCAACCACTGTTTCATAAAGCAATAAATACTTAATATTACTTAACTGTCTTCAGATTGTCTTATGAACAAGCCCATGCAATAAATAACTACATGGGGATTTATGAAATATCTTGAGATTACAGAACTGACAAAAATATTTATAACAATTATACTTCTATGAACTCTCTGGGATTCTGAAATGACTCATATTCCAATTCCTAAGATACATTTTAGAGGGCAAATTTAATCTGTGATTCCAACATTAATGCATTTGGAAATATGTTTTATATCTACTAAGCATCAGATTATAATTTTAATTTTTAAGATGAGAAAATAGCAGATCCATAAAGCAGAGTAAAGCATTCATTTAGTATCTGAAGATTTCTGAAAAACATCTTGTGGTAAAAGTAATAGTAAAATATATTTTTATTAACTACAGTATACATGAACATAAATGTTGTAAATTATGTTATCCCTGACAAGAATGTAATTATCCCTTCCTGAATTTACATAAAGTGAAGAAAAAACTAAATAAATGAAATATCTTACTTGTTAGCTCGACTAAATCATTTTTCCCAGCCTAATTTTGTCTATCTCTGACAGATTTCAACATACACTAAACTCATTTCATTTTATTGAAACTGAATTTTCTAAGGTCTCCAGTCACCTAATGTCGGAAAAATACCAATGCCTCTCTTTCTTTCAAAACCATGAATGTCTTTATTGCCTTGAAGCCTAAGGAGTAGGCTTCTAGACAATTATTACATTTCTTCCTAGTCATTAGATCTGCTTAAATTGGTGTGCTTCTTTTACTTTTTACCACTTCCTCACAACACACCAATTATATAATTCTTAGAAACTACTGAAGAAACTAGTGGGTAACTCAATTCTCAGTCTAGGTTTCCCCACATCAACCTAAATATTTTCAGTCCAGTCACACCAATATGTATTGCCATAGACTAAGTATAGAAATAAAGCTGCAGTTAAATTTTTAATAACTGAAAAAGAAAATATAAAACTAAAGCTTTGGCCTTAAGCACTTTGTTTTTCCATTTGCTTTTGTTTTCCTGTTGTGTGTGTGTGTGTGTAAATATACATAATATATATATATATTTTATATATATATGTGTGTGTATATATATATGTATATATATATAAAATAAGAAAAATGTAGTGAATGATCAATTTCCTAAGAAGGTCAGTCTTGATATTTTAAACAGTTGTAAAGATTGAATGAAAATTTAAGTACACAGAAAGGATAAGTTAAACCATACTTTAACTATCTTGAAATTTTAGTCAATTAAATTTTTTTAATTTTAAATTTTAAATAATTTTTCTAATTGAATAACAGTTCACACCTATTAGAATTGACAAAATCCATTGACTCAGTAAATGCTGTCCAGGATGTGCATGCAGTAACATGAACTCTCATTCATTGCTTTTGAGAGAGCAAAAAGGTACACTTTGGCAGTTTCTTATAGAACTAAACACACTCTGACCATAGGCTCCAGCAAGTGAGCTCCTAGGTAAACAAAGAAACAAATTGTAGTATATACAGACCATGAAATATTACTGAGCACTAAAAGGAAATAAGATATCAAGCCATGAAAAGACAGGGAGGAAAATTAAATGCATAATACTAAGTGAAAGCCAATATAAAAAGGCTACATACAACAGGACTGCAACTCTATGACATTCCGGAAAAGGCAAAACTGTGGAGACAGTTAAAAGACCATTGGTTGCCAGCGATTAGGACAAAGGGAGGGATGAATAGGCAGAACACAGGGGATTTTTAGGGCAGTAAAAATACTCTGCACAATACTCTAAAGGTAGATACATGCCATAATAACATTTGTCCAAACCCACAGAATGTACCACAGCAAGAGTGAACCCTAATTTCAAACATGGACTTCGGGTGATAGTGACGTATCATATAGTAATGACAAATCCACGACTCTGGTGGAGGATGATCATTGTTGGACAGGACATGCATACATGAAGGTAGACAGTATGTGGAAACTCTGTACTTTCTACTCAAATTGTGCTGTGAATGTAAGACTGCTGAAAACAATAAAGTTAACAAAAACAAATTTAAAGTAATAAACAAACAAACGCAGAGTTGAGATTCTCAACCAGGGGTGGTGGAAGGTGGTTATAGATTTCTAAATAGTTACTTTTCAGGTTCAAGGCCTCTGCATTCTTTGTGAAATTGTTTAATATACATATAGGTGATTTTTTGACTTTTTGAGAGAAAGTTCAAAACTTTTCTAATTTTTTCCAGAACAGTTAAGAACCCCTGCAGAGAGACAGTCAAGAGTCATTGGATCAGTTCTGATTTTGATTATTTTAAATTTTATTTGATTTTTTTCCAAAAGTATATAATCTGTGTTAATTAAACAGTTTAGATAATTATAGTACACAAATGATGTTCATTTATAAATGCAATTCTATTTTAAACTTAAGCCATGTTGGTGATATGTCCAAAATCAACCAATGAACATTAAATGACAAGTAGCAATTATTGAGTGTGAACTTCTAGAAATTATCATTTCATGTTCTGGCATCTTATTTAGAATATCAAGCTGTATTAATAAAATCACTATTAAATATTAAATCTTAATAACAGGACATTTTTATACCTGCAAGTAGAGAAAGTTCTATAGTTCTCAAGCCAATTTCAGATCCTCAGCACTGACAAACATGTATCACCCAAAATTTGTGTCTACAGAAACAGGTCTAACTTGGTCTTTGTTGTTGTGAGCTAGGATATGACTTTCTTCCCTAGCCCTCTAAACTACTGAGCAGAGCTGGCTAGTAAAAATGAGAGAACAGCAATGATGAGATAACACTTCAGGCTCATCCTCCACAGCCATGTGTGAATGCCACTAAATACTGTGGCAATGGAAAGGTCCAGTTTCAAACTGATGTAATTTCATCCCTTCTTGCTTGTGAACAATCAGAAGAGCAATTTCATCACATGCTTGGATTAACCAATAATTAACTGGCTATCGGCATATAACTGGCAGGCAAGCCCTAAAGAAACTACAAAATTAACCTTCCAAAAAGAAATTGGGGTCAGCTCTTAGATAGATTCATGTCAAAATGCCAGACCATTATATTAATAGAGAGAATTTGGCAGGAATCTAAGGCCTTCGAAAGCTACCATGCATCTTGGTTTGATTATGGCATTACAACAAGTAAGTTTTTAGTTTAAAATAATTATCTTGTTTAACTGACAGTTTCTTGGAATTTTTACTTATATTTTCTACAAATCTGTTAACAAGAAAAGTTAACTTTCTGGTCCTGGAGGGGAGAAAATAAAACAGATAATAACACTTCAACCAGAATAGCAGAGCAAGGGTTAGGGAGAAACACAGTTGCCACAGTACAACATATATAGAATATGATTAATTCACTAAACAAGGAAATAAAATAAAAGCAATTGATATAAACAATTTTTATTCTTCCCTGACGGTCTGGTTCAGAATCTTCTCAATCACTTACATATGAGTTTATACTGTGTAAAAATTAAAGAAGTGTATGTACAGAAATTTTGTAGTGATCCAATAACAAATAATTTATATCTGCAAATAAATGCAATAAAATGGAAACTCAATAATTTAATATGGACCAAAAGAATAACTTCAACTAGTAAATATCAACCAACTTAACAATAAGATGGTTTGGTGAAGCCTAATTATATCAATTCAAGGGAAGCTGATAGGCATCAAGGTTTTATTAAATAAAATTTAAAAGAATTAACTTTAGAGGAATACATAATATAAAAAATAAGGGAATACAAACTTAAATAAAGATTGGACTACCTCAAGTGTTGAGTTCTACAGCATATTAATGCTGTTAAACTGTATCAATGGATATTAGTATGTGAATGTTATAAGGGTTAATCACAAAATATTCTTGTAAACTATGCATTATAAGATACATTAGCTCGGATCAATGTTTCTTGGAAATAGAAGAGATGTTCTAATGTATATTAATTAGAAATTACTGATGTTTCTATTTCCTCTAGCTGAGAAATATTAAATAAAAGTATAAATAAGGATGGTATTTGTTATTTATATATAATAGGGTTATAATTTCAGCAGTTCACATAATTTAAAAAGATAAAATTTTATTAGTTTATTCATCTAATAAGTAACCATTTAAGTTACAATATAACCATATTTAATTATAAAACTATCTAATATCACATTTGTACAAAAACCCTAGTATTACAGTGGAGTAACAAAGGAAAATTGAAGAAATAATAAGAATGTATGTCATGTCTACACAGATTTCATAGTATTCATTTGTGTAAAGAAAAAAGTGAACTGTGTGTATCCTATCTATAATCTTGACAACATTCTGACTTTGGAAACTAGAAAAATGCATCCATACCCTACAGAGCAATTTGGCTCTCAGCATCACCTGTTCTACTGCAAGAAAAGACACCATAATATATAAAACAAAATATCTGCAGCCAACATGAAACACATTGCTGGTATGTAGAGGTCTGCCCATACACTGCAACTTCAGCTGTAAATATCTATGACAGAAGAACTTTCACTTTTAGCTTGTGTATATCAATTTTCTCTAAAGGTGTTTCCAGTTTAATCAGCACAAAATCAAAAATGAGAGCCAGCTTTCACAGGTCAGCATGGGTGAGTAAGAAAAATAAATGTAAAAAGATTTTGAAAATTGTCAGACTAAAGATGTTCATAGAGTCCATTTCAATCTCATGATCTCACAGCATACCTGTGGTGAGTGGAAATGGCAACAGACAGGAGCAATCACCCATTTACTGATTTACTAGAAAAACGTATGGTCATCTTCAGTGGTCTCTGTAGTTACAATAAATGGGCAATGTTCAATTATTTTTGTATTAACATCATCAGATCATACACAAGATTTGCTATAGTATTTTTTTAATGTTTAGTTACAAACACATCAAATAAATATTATAATGCCCAACCTCTTCTCACCAACAAATTTTTAAAATGCCAAAATATCTCTGTTACAGGGCAGACCTGTAGATAAGTGGAAATGTCATTACTGGAAAGAGTCTGAAGGTTTAATTTATAATTATAAAATTAAAATAATTATATTGTTCTATATGATTATATCATTATACCCAATAATATCTTAGGCTATGGATTTAAAATGCATACGGTGTGATAATTGAATGAATGCTATATATTCACATAAGAAATGCCACTCAAAACAAACAGATGTGAGTATCTTTGTGAGAATATCTTAATTTTCATCATAATTCTTATGTTCTTTGCGTTTCATTTCATTATAAACTTCCATGTATTCTAAGAATGAGATTTTGAAAAATGGATGAAAATACATATCCTACCTACTAACATAGTTGGTTGGCTAGCACCATTCCTAATAGAAATCAACTGCAAACAGCTTTCGGCACACCAAAGTTTTCCTTAGGTAGAAGAAAGGTTAAACTCTAAGTCATAAGGTTTACAACTTTTTAGAAAGTTGCCAGAAATTCCCAGTGATTTGGCCAATACTATTCTGTTTAGTGAACTTAGTTTGCTGATGATAGAGTTCCTATATCAGTATGTTTAAATTCCTGACCTATTTTAATAATGGTGGCATGTATGTATAGTTATTTTTCTAATAAAATGGTAATCTGCTAGATAAAGTAGAAGAAAATCACATTTTGTTCCAGAATGCTACATACTACAAGTGTTTCCATTTTTTTTTTTTAATTTTAACAAATTGTGGCTGGATATAAATTATCAACTCGTAGTAAGACTTGTTCATGCGGCAACTTTTGGAAGAAGGTGATGATTTCTCAGAAGCTTATTTTATCTAACATGCTACATGTAAGATCTATGTTACATGTATATACATATCACACATGCACACACATATATGGTAAGACAAGGGGTAGAACATTATAGTTTACTCTGGTGATGAAACCCCCCCATGGCATTTCCCTGCCTTGTTGCCTTTGCTCTGTGTTTCTTCTACCCTTCTTGTGACTCCCGCGTATCTGAAAACAAGTGACAACCAACCTAAGATTCTGGTTCCTGTAATGATTTTTGGACCAAGAATTAAGCCTTCCTAAACTGGATATTTTTAAGTCTCTCTTTCTAGAATGTGGTTATGGGCTAAATTCTGCATATCTAGGTCTCTATTATTTCCTTAGAATAATACTATGTGAAATTTGGAGTTAGCCTGCTATGTAATGCTAGCTTTGCCTGATGATAACAGTTCTATATCTACTAGTTTTATTAGTTTCCTCTTACAGAGTATAGGTCCCATGAAGAAAAGTATACTCTGTAAGAGGAAACTAATAAAACTAATAGATATAAAGTACTGTATTTATCATGTAACAACTTGGGTTTAATCCTTGACTCCCTCACTTGGGCAGTGTTTTTAGTCTTTCTAAGACTCAGTTGACCTTTCCAAGTTTCTACATCTTAGAACATTGTGAGAATTACAGAAATAATGTCAAATGCTTTGCAAGATACCTGGAAACTTTAGTGCTCAGTATATATTAGATATTGTTATTTTCATCTGGTTGCTCATTAGCATTTAGAAAGTGCTTTAACTATAAACCTGTTCAATAGATATATGCTGAATATTAATATGAAACTAAATTAAATGTAAGACTATAGATCAGGAATTGTCAAACTGCAGCCCATGTTCCAAATCTGGCCTACAGCCTGTTTTTGTACCTCCAAGAAGCTAAAAAGCATTTCACATTTTTAAGGGACTATAAAAATAAAAACAAAGAAAAATATGTAACATAAATATAGATGGGCTATAACACACAAAATAACTAACCTTTTACAGAAAAATTGTGCCAACTTCTGTTATGCATATAGATTATTACCTGTTAAAATTATAGAAATACCTTTTGATGAGATAAATCTAGAAAACTCTCCTGATAAATCCTTAGTATGATTGGGCACCTTTCTAAAATTTATAAAATTTTGTAACTAATGGTATAGCTTTAATAAGCTGATATCCTTTCTTAAAGTTCCTTCGCTTTCCAGTTAATCCTTCATATTATGGTCATACTAATCACCCTAATAGCATTGTTGTTATCACATCACTCAACTTGTCAAAAATACATCCATAAATACAAATATAACTAAAGAATTGAGTTTAAATCCTTTCACCAATATTTAAGGCTAAACTCTTACTCACTTTTAATAATTTATCTCCTACTTTTCTAAGACATTTATATAAAATACCAGTTATACTGGACTCAATACTACATTTATACATATACATTGTGGTTTTAAAATACGACCACATCATACTTGACACTGTTCTCTTTAAGTAATAGAGTCTCATTTGCCTTTATGTAGGCCAGGTGTGTAAATTTGCTTCTAATAAATACAAATAGTGGAAATGATGTTAAACTGCTTTCAAGGTGTGTTTCTAAAAGGAAGAGTTTCCTCCTTGTTCCTTTCCCATTGTACATCTATCTCACCCTGGGAGAAACCAGTCATTATGTGTTGAAGACACTCTAAAGTGGCCCATAGAGAGAGGATCTAAGGCCTCTTACAAACAGCCAGCACCACAATACCAGCCATGTGAGTGAGCCATCTTGGAAGCAGATTTTCCAGCCCCATTCAAGCCTTCAGGTGACTGCAACCCTAACTGACATCTTGACTACAACCTCATAAGAAACCTTGAGCCAGAAGTGTTCAAATTAGCAGCTCCCAAATTCCTGACTCACAGAAACTGTGTAATTAATACATATTTATTGTTGCATCAAACCACTAATTCTTGGGATAATTGAGAATAATTATATAGCAATAGATAATACAAATAATATATTGATGAATGCCATGATAGAAAACTTTTGATTCTGTTTCCTCTTTATTCAAACCCGTCAGCTCTGATAGTTCAAATAAACTTCATCTTCTTTTCTAAAGACATTCATTAAACAAATGTGTTAATAACCAGGAAACTAACTGGACATACTTTGTGTGTGTGTGTGTGTGTGTGTGTGTGTGTGTGTGTGTGTGTGTGTATAAATTTATAATATCTTTTACACATTCCTCTCTCTGCATCTCTATCTTAAGTCTTCAACCCAAATAATCCTCAAAGGGCACAGTCTCCATAATATGACTGTCAGCAGTAAGGTAGGACATTTGCTGATAGTTTGCCTTTGACAATTATACTTTAATGACACTTATCATGATGGTTATAGACACAAACTGTTGATGTAGTGAATATCCCCCAAATTTAGGGACATTGATACATACATAATAAAAATTATAATCCATTTCTTATGTATTCATAACTTCTTACATCAAATCTATTTAAATAACTGAAAAAAATACTTTTACCAAGTGACATAAAAAGGAATAGTCACTGTTAATCTAAATAATAAAATTGATTTAGACAAAGATTTATCTTTAAATAAAACCATTTTTCCCAGTCTTAACAAGTGTGATCAATAGATACAAAAGTAAAGAAGTGTAAGAGTTTGCTCATCGGAAATGCCAAAACCAACTAAATTTCACACACTGTTTTACTGATAATATGAATGAGTGGTTAAGACTAGCGTGTTTGGAATCAGTCTGCCTAAGTTTAAATCACAGCTATATACTTAACAAATGAATTACCCTCCTTGTTAGTTAGCTTTTCCAGGCATCAGTTCCTTATCAATAATGTGGGGCTAAGTTTTATTACCCTCATTTAGGAATAAATAAGAAAATTTGAGTCAGGCACTAGTATGGAGTCTGGCACATACTAGGAGATTGACAAATTTTTGCCTGTTACCTTTTAAAATTTATTTACTTTTACTATTTATATTATGGTTCAGAATAAGATTAACAGTAGACAGCCATGACAAAGAATTTGAATGATGTAAAATTCTAAGTGAACTTCTAAGACTTCTAAACTGAAATATTTTGTTTTTTTTCAATAGGCCTCTAAATCATCTAATGAGAAGAAATTGTATCCCAGACCAATTTTGAAGGATACTACTACTTGGCCACCAAAATCCTTTAATACTTTTGTAATAAAGGAATTATAACTTGTATGTGGCTTTCCAGTTAGAACAGGATTTCCCAGTTTATCATGAAAGGATGTAACCATATGTCTAAGTTCTTATCAATAAAGTATAACTGAAATATGTTTAATTTCTCCTTCAATTGCTTAAGAGGAAATACTTGACTCTGCACTTTTTCTCTTTGATGCCCAGAATGGTGATATTCAGAATGAGTTGGAAAACTGTGTCTTAAATCTAACAGAGTCACCATCATCTTATGTTCCTAAATTGACCCCTTGAAGTAGACTTACTTGCTGATCTGCTTTATTGCGCCTGAATTTGCAAACAGGTAATAACAAATAGCTGTAGTCATTTGATATTTGATTTTTTAACTTATTAGCTACTAATTATTAGCTACTAATAATTCTTCAATATACCCTGTATTGGTTTAATAAGACTTTATATAATCATTAGTAATTGCAGTGGCTGCTAGGTAACAAAGCTGAAAATTATTAGAGGTTTAATGATTATAATCAAAGGAAAACATTGAAAACAAACTCTTAAATATCACATATAATCCATATTTATGAATAAACTTGGGGTAAAATTATTTCAAAGATTTATGATGGCAATTAAGAATGCATATGGATGAAAAGTGCTTAAATTGTTCTTAATATAACAAACATACTGTACTTCAAAATTAGCATGCATTTAGACATGCAACTATAAAAATGAATTTTATATTTTTTGATGTTTTAATGCTGAGTGTCCATTTCTTGATACATTCTATTCATGTAAACTCTGCAGTGCATTAGAAACAGCCTGAGGGAAGATTTGAAGCCAAATGAGAAGAATTTGAAGACTAATTCCTCAACTTAGCATAAGCTATACTAATAAAGAAGAAAAGAGAGAAGATCCAAATAACATAATTAGAAATGAAGAAAGGGATGTTACCACTGACCCCACAGAAATAAAAATAACAATTAGAAACTACTACAAACATCTCTATGCCCACAAAATAGAAAACCTAGAAAAGATGGTCAAATTCCTGGACACACCCACCCTTCTAAGACTGAATCAGAAAGAAATTGATTCCCTGAACAGACCAATAATTAGGTCCAAAACTGAATCAGTAATAAGTAGCCTGCCAACCAAAAAAAAAAAAAAAAACCTCAGGAACAGATATAGTATGCATAGCCAAATTCTACCAGACATATATATGTAAAGAGCTGGTAGCATTTCTACTGAAACTGTTCTTTAAAAATTGAGGAGGGACACTTCCTCAGCTCATTCTATGAGGGCAGCATCATCCTAATACCAAAACATTGCAGATACATACACACACACACACACACACACACACACACACACACACACACCTTGAAGCCAATATTCTTGATGAACATTGATGCAAAAATCCTCAAAAAAACACTTGAAAATGGAATCCAACAACACATCAAAAAGCTTATCCACAACAATCAAGTAGGCTTCATCTCCAGGATGCAAGGTTGGTTCAACATACACAAATCAACAAATGTGTGATTCATCACATAAAGAGAAGTAAAGGCAAAAGCCACATGATTATCTCAACAGATACAAAAAAGGCTTTCAATAAAATTCAACATCCTTTGATGTTAAAAATTCTCAATAAACTAGGTATTAAAGGAACATACCTCAAAACAATAAAAGCCACCTATGGCAGACCCACAACCAACATCATACCAAAAGGGGAAAAGCTGAAAGTTTTCCCCTTGAAAACCAGGACAAAGGATGCCCTCTCTCACTACTCCATTCAACATAGTATTGAAAGTCCTAGGAAGAGCAATCAGGCAAGAAAAAGATATAAAAAGAATCCATATAGGAAGTGAGGAAGTCAAACTATCTCTGTTTGCAGACGACATGATTCTATATCTAAAAAACCCCACAGTCTCACCCCAAAAGCTCCTTCAGCTAAGAAACAACTTGAGCTAAGTCGCAGGATATAAAATCAATGTACAAAGTCACTAGTATTCCTATACACCAACAATGACCAAGCTGAGAGTCAAATCAGGAATGCAGTGTCATTCACAATTGCCATGTAAATAAGAAAATACTTAGAAAAACAGCTAAACAGGGATGTAAAAAAATCTCTACAATAAGGACTACAAAACATTGCCCAAAGAATCAGAGATGATCCAAACAAATGGAAACATACTCCATGCTCATGAATAGGAAGAATCAATATCATTAAAATGGACACACTGCCCAAAGCAATTTATAGATTCAATGCTATTCCTATGAAACTACCAATGGCATTATTTAAAGAACTAGAAAAACTATTTAAAAATTTATATGGAACCAAAAAAGAGCCCAAATAGCCAAGGTAATCTCAAGCAAAAAGAAGAAAGCTGGAAGCATAACATTACCTGACTTGAAATTATACTACAGGGCTACAGTAAACAAAACAGCATGATACTAGTACAAAAGAAGGCACATAGACAAATGGAACAGACTAGAAAACCCAGACA
This sequence comes from Macaca nemestrina, assembly GCF_043159975.1. Taxonomy (NCBI): domain Eukaryota; kingdom Metazoa; phylum Chordata; class Mammalia; order Primates; family Cercopithecidae; genus Macaca; species Macaca nemestrina. The sequence goes on from NC_092138.1 coordinate 40,117,294, forward strand.
CAAGGCTGCACACCTATGACCATCTGATCCTCAACAAAGCTAACAAAAACAAGCATAGGAGAAAGGACTCCCTATTCAATATATAGTCCTGGGATAACTGGCTAGACATGCAGAATATTGAAACTGGGTCCCTTCCTCACACCATAAAGAAAGATCAACTTAAGATGAATAAAGTCTTAAATGTAAAATCCCAAACTATAAAAACCTTGGAAGACAATCTAGGCAAAAACATTCTGCACATAGAAATGAGCAAAGATTTCATGACTAAGATGCCAAAAGCAATAACAATAAAAGCACAAATTGACGAATGGGATCTAATTAAACTTGAGAGCTTGGGCACAGCAGAAGCAACTATCAACAGAGTAAAGAGACAACTTACAGAATGGGAAAAAAAAAATTTGCAAACTACACATCTGACAAAGGTCTAACATCTAGCATCTATAAGGAACTTAAAATAAAATTTTTAAAAAACCATTAAAAAGTAGACAGATTACCTGCACATTTTTCAAAAGAAGACATAAATGAGGCCAAGAAGCATATGAAAAAAGCTCGATAATACTGATCATTAGAGAAATGCAAATCAAAACCACAGTGAGATACCATCTCACACCAGTCAGAATTGCTATTATTAAACAGTCAAAAAATAATAAATGCCGGCAAGATTGTGCAGAAAAGGGAACACTTAGACACTGTTGGTGGATTTGTAAATTAGTTCAACTATTGTGGAAAGCAGCATGGCAATTCCTCCAAGAGCTAAAAACAGAACTGTGACTTGACTCAGCAATCCCATTATTGGCTATATGCCAAGAGGAATATAAATTATTCTACCATAAAGACACATGCACATGAATGTTCATTGCAGCACTATTCACAGTAGCAAAGACATGAAATTAACCTAAATGCCCATCGATGACAGATGGGATAAAGAAAATGTAGTACATATACAGCATGGAATACTATGCAGTCATAAAAAATAAGATCATGTCTTTTGTGGAAACATGGATGGAGCTGAATGCCATTATGCTCAGCAAACTAATGCAGAAACAGAAAAGCAAATACCACATGTTCTCAGTTATAAAAATGATGAGAACTCTTGGATACACAGAAGGGAACAACAGATACTGGGGTCTACTTGAGGGTGGAGGATGGGAAGAAAGAGAGGAGCAGAAATAATAACTATTGGTTACTAGGTTTAATATCTAGTATTAATAGGTGATGAAATAATCTGTACAACAAATTTCTGTGACATGAGTTTACCTACATAACAAACCTGAACATATACCCCTCAACTTAAAAGTAAAAATAAATAAATAAATATAAAAGTCATAGCCTAAATACATCAAATAATTTGTGACTTCGCTGCTTCTTTTGTAAACTAATGATTAAAAATAAATATACCTCACAATGTTGTTGTAAAGGATAATTGAGATTATATACATAATACATAAATGAACTCTAAAGTACTTTATGTATGCACTTTATTCCTCAGAGAACAGGAATATCTTATACACACACATAAACACACACACACATACACACACACATATGTATATATGTACAAACATATAATATTTCTGGTAAAATTTTTGCTAATGTACTATTGTATATGCCCAGAACAAATGGGTTGTTTTATTATTCAACAACAGTTAGGGACTCTTTTATATTTGCCATTAGAATGGTTATCATTTTAATATTTCCTAAAATCAAACTAGTACTAAGAAAGTCAGGTAAGAGAAAGATTCATTAAGATAATTTTGGGTAAAAGCTTTTTTGTTCCTTTGTCTGATTAATTGTTGCTGTTCTTAAAGATAAGAAAACACTCCTAGAGCTAGGCAATTAGAAAGCCATTGGTTATCTCTGAAAGTGGTTTTGATAGAGAGACATGATTTGGCCAAATCGCAAAGTATTTAAAAGTTAATCATTGCTGTAATGTGGAAGCAACATACATAAATCTTAATTCCCCCAATTCTTTCTTGTGAAAGAAGACAGATCTGAGAAAGAAGAGGGTTTAGAGAGGCAAGAGGTGGTGATTTTTACAGAAAAGGAGGGCATGAGAATATTATAAGGACATTTTTAAAACTAAAGACAATGATGGAGACAATGCATGAAGTGAGAAGAAATAGCTGAAAGAAATTCAGAGAGAGAATGTTTACAGGAGAGTCTAGGCAGGACACAGCCAAGAGGCACCTTTTTAAAAACCGTTTTATTGAGTTTTAATTCCAAAATTAATTTTGAGAGACAACAGAGACATTTTTTCAAAGATAAGAAAAAAATGTTTAAAAATACAAAACAAGCAGGGCATGGTGGCTCATGCCTGTAATCCCAGTACTTTGAGAGGCCGAGGTGGGCAGATCACTTGAGGTCAGGAGTTCAAGATCAGCCTGGCCAACATGGTGAAACTCTGCCTCTACTAAAAATAATAACAAAAAATTAGTCAGGCGTGGTAGCATACTCCTGTAGTCCCAGCCACTCAGGAGGTTGAGGCAGGAGAATCGCTTGAACCTGGGAGGCAGAGTGTCGCAGTGAGCCAAGATCGTACCACTGCACTTCAGCCTGGGCAAGAAAGTAAGACTCCTTCTCAAAAAAGCAAAACCAAGACAAAAACAACAAACAAACAAACAAACAAACACCCAATGTTTGAAATAGAAATGTTCAAGATGCGCAGTATAAAGAAATTGAAAGAAATCAAAGAAGGCTACAAATGTTAAAAGAAATAGGTAGAAAAAGTAGAGATTTTACTGGGAAAATAAACCATGTGTTACTGAAAAAGAAAGCGAAGAGGAAAAGAACAGTTTATGAGAAAACAAATAGTGAAAATTGTCAAATCTAAGTTTCCAGAAAATACTAGAAAACAACTGTTGGCACAGCAAAGGTGATTTTTTTTCTTACTGTGGTGAAGCAGACTAGTACTGTGATAGAGACTTAAGAGTATCTCTGTGGAGATTGCAATGTCAAGATACTTATAAGTTTGGGGGAATGGCTGAAGGTGGATGTTTCCAGACAGTGGCTGAATTCAGACTGGGCAAGGATGCTGTTATAATAGTGCAGAATTGATGGGCATAGCAAGGAGAGAGTACTGAGGTGAGGGTTCTAAGAGTTCTGGAAAATAATTATTTGATGCTATTAAAAAGTTGCACAGCAAATGGGTTTTGCAGGAAGTCTCTGAAACAAATCCTTAGTTTTTAAACTACTTTTATCTTCCGGACAAGAGTTTCCTTGAATAGTAGAGGTTGTTGATGCAGACAGTGGAATAATAAACTTGTGTTAGTGAAGACAGCAAACTGTGGGGTTGCAGATGATTTTGTTCTCACTCCGTTCATTTAAGAAAAAATGGAACAAGAAATGTTTCCAATTTATAGCAAGAATTTCTCTCCTAGGAAGGGATGATATTGAAGGAACATAGTTCAACCTAGTCAATCAAGTTCTATTGAGACAAGTATTCAAAATCTTCAAAACTCATTACATTCTAATACTCGACCTGTGTACCTTCTTCCAATGGAAGGGTGAACATTGATTTTCAGAGATTTTAAGAGTGCCTTATAAAGTTAGTTGGATTTTTTTATTTTCTTTATTCTTGAAACCTCAAAATGATCTCTGCAGAATCTCTTATCTTTGCCTGGCCCCCTAACTCTGTGCTCTTTCTTTATAACATAAATACACTTAAATTGTGACTATAACTAAGAGGTACAGCAAGTATAATGTGATTTTGCCAAGTTATTATGAATTGCACATTTTAGCTTAAAAGAAACTAAATATTATAGTTAATAAGCATGGTGATATTTATTTCCTTATAATAACCATATATCAATAATGATACATAAATAAATGTAGATTCTGAAGCATTTAGTAATGCATGTTATTACTTAATATTAGGAAGTAACAAATAATTAAAATTAAAATTGGAAATAATAGTAGCAAGGAAGACCTTTCCCCATGAGAATACATGAGAAAACCGGGACTTAAGACAAGGAGCTCTGAGTATAGCCAATATGAACTGAATCTTAATTAGAGAAGTGTTCTAGTCTTCACTGTTTGCATATTCAAATCTTCCATTAACTTGCCAGCAGCACTTCAGTTTTAACATATCTTCAGGACTTCATTAAATGACTCTAGATTTTTTTTTTTTTTAGTTTTAAAATATTTACACTGTGAATATATCATTTTACTTATTTATGGAATTTAAGAGATTAGTTAATGACATCTCCTAAAGCAGAAAAAAGGAAGAAAAAATGGGAAAGAAACCATGAAAGACAAATGATTGAGTAATTTTTAGTAATTTAGATTTTTTTTTATTAAAACTACAAGGCAAAATAAAATATATGGCACTTGCTATTGTTTTAAAAGGCAGTGAAAATAAAGAAGCATAATGGTATAATTATAAACCTTTGAATTTCTTCAGTGACAAAAGTATTCAATCTATTAATACAGCAAAATTGTGTTTATATGTAGCTCAAGACAAATATAATAGCATTGCGTTTCACAATGGTATAATTTAAAACACTGTCTATAAATGAAAAATGTACGCTTCGCCCTTGGTTAATTTTTTAAAGCATCCCTTTGCCCTTGGTTAATTAAATAGAAAATAGGATTACATTGTGAGAGTTTTCTCTACCAGTGGGGCCTTCCCTCTACATTTAAAATGAAGCCTTCCCCTCTACATACACACACACACACACACACACACACACACTCTCACACACTCTTCATATCCTTCCTTCTGCTGTAATTTTCTCCGAAGCATTTATCACCATCTGGCATACCTGTTAATTTTAAATCTTTGTTATTACTTGTTTGGTTAAGGTTTCTCTCTCCCACTCCCACTTCCACCCTAGAATATTCAGCAACATAATAACAGGAACTTTGTTTTGTTCCCCGCTTTATTCCCAAGGCCTAGGTCACTATCTATCACATAGTAGGTACTCATTAATAATAATTGCAGAAAAAGAGGTAGAAGGAAGAAATGGTTGGAAGGAAAAAAGAAGGAAATTATAGGTGAGCCATTAATTGGACAACAGAGATAAGCAGCAGAGGGACATAATTAGATTCCTAAGCTCTCCTGGAAGCGATTTCCTGTTTCACTTCTATTTCACTACGGTATCAAGGAAAGAGTACCTAGAGCTGGATCTCCTCTGGGAACAGTCTCTCCTCTCACTTGCTTTTCCTTGGCATCTGTTTTTCCCCAACTCTCATTATACTGAGCAATTTAGGACTTAGCAGATAAGTGGTCAAGGACAGCAGTGAGCCTGGCATTAGGGCTGAAGTACTCTTTGCCCCACCTACACAAAAATTGGTCCCACAAATTGGTGTATGTTTGTTTGAGGACAAAATTCATGTTGAGGACAAAACTTCATAGCAATAAAAAAACCATTTGTATAAAAATCACTAATGACTTCCGTGTTGCAAAATCCCGTAAATGATTTTCAGGCCTCACGTCCTGTGATATCTTATCAGTGGTCAACAAAGATGGCCGTGTGTGTTTTAAGCTTTCTGTCAGTTTCATTTCCATAACACTGGACTCTAATCTGATGTTTACTACATTATCTGGGTTATAAAACAATAGAAGGTATACCTCCATTCTTTTTACCTAAAACTCTATTTTATAACAAATTATGGCCATTATAAACATTAGATGAAAATAAAATTAAAAAGACTGAGATAATGATAAAATGGCAATATTTCTGAATGCTATCTAATTGCAATGGCTTTATATTATCATCAGCAAATAAAGCAGGTCAGAATATACGCAATAAACTTTGATTAATATATATTATTAATATCATGAATGAAAATCCATTCTTTCAATAGCTTTCTTAATATATTTTTTAAACACTTAGTCTGATCTCTTGATTGTTTTCATCTTGTGAAGTGCCAATGAAGAGGTCTGATTAGGATTTAGAAAAGATTCTGCTATGCCATTTTCTTGTTATTTCCTGTGAGCTCATTATTATTATGTGCAATCTGAAATTTCTTTACATTAATACTTCAAAGCAGTCTGTTCATTTAGTGAGAGATATTTTAGTTAATACTAGAAAATTCAATATTTAAATATACTTTATGTATTTATTATTTATTTGATTAAGTTTTTCTTCTAGAAACCCCCACACTAGAAAGCTCAGCTCCATAATTACTCAACTTTACTAGGCATAGGTAATCAGATTTATATTATAATTTATTGAATGGAAACAAAATATCTAAAATACTGCTCTCAACATCTTTATATTGTTTAATTTCTATTCTATCATAAGGATGAAAATGGTGATAAAATAATGACAATAACAATAATCATAAAATGAGTAAAAAGAGGAGGAAGAAGAGGAAAGACAAGGATTAGAAGCTATCATTTTTTTGGATGACTTTGCTATGTGTCAAGAATTCTTCTAAACAAATTGCATGTATAATAATAATTTCTTTCAGGAATTAACATTGAGCTTACTCAGAGACAGAATTTATTTTCTCTTAATTTTTGGATGAACACCAGGTAATCTCTTTTCCTTTGACATCTTTACAATTCTTTAGGATTTCTCAGATAATATTGAAAGTGGCTCAACAATTCTGCAAATCCCTTCATTTTTGTAGGATATAATTCACCTCAACTTAGAGACTAGAACTAAATTAGGGGAAACATAGAGACTGGTGGCCAAGGTTGAGAATGCTTGAAGGGGGAAATAATCTCTTGCTGAGCAATTACTCTCCATTTTGGTTTATCTGTTTTTATTAGTCCTTGAAGGTACAAATGATGGGTATGCTGAACCAGATTGAAGGGCCAGGAGTAAATTACTATATTCTTCTCCAAGAAGTGGACAAACACCTTGGTTATTTTCTTGTTCCAAAGTCTCAACTGAACTCTTAATCCTTATCCTGAGTGGCTTCAAATGTCTACTAATAAAATGTCTTATATTTCATCAAACATTAACGGATTTGAGCTACATTTTCTTATTCATTCTAAAATGTCTATTCTTTATCACTTAAATATTATTAGATAATTCAGTGTGCTTTTATACTGTCGGAGTTAGGTACTTTCTTTTTTTTTATTCTTTATCAGTTATTGTAATGAATGGATATTATTTCTAAGACTTCCGCATTTTTTTTTAATGTTACAGAAATTGTTTCATGCTTTCTTCACTGAGGATGCCAATGTGCATCTCTAATTTACACAGGGGTTCCAATCATTTGGCTTCCCTGGGCCACATTAGAAGACAAATAATTTCTTGGGCCATACATAAAATACACTAACACTGACAATAGCTGATTAGCTTAAAAAAAAAAAAAAAAAAAGCAAAAAAATCTCATAATGTATCAAGAAAGTTTGCTAATTTGTGTTGGGCTGCATTCAAAGCCATCCACAGGATTCGGGTTGGACAAGCTTGATCTACAACAAAATTCACTACTTCAGGGGGTTCTGCACTACGAATTACTGGAGGAGTTCCCTAGTTAGGTGCCCATGCCATTTAGACCTCATACTTAACTATATTTTCCTTCCCTTTTTCTTGCTCACCCGTGCACACACACACACTCATGTTAATTCTTATTTCCACTATTATTGACAGCAATGTTGGCAACATCAGATTAAATGGAGTAAGGTTCTATTGATGAAAACCATATCCAGATAGAAAAGATATGAACTGGCCGGGCGCGGTGGCTCAAGCCTGTAATCCCAGCACTTTGGGAGGCCGAGGCGGGCGGATCACAAGGTCAGGAGATCGAGACCACAGCGAAACCCCGTCTCTACTAAAAATACAAAAAATTAGCCGGGCGTGGTGGCGGGCGCCTGTAGTCCCAGCTACTCAGGAGGCTGAGGCAGGAGAATGGCGGGAACCCGGGAGGCGGAGCTTGCAGTGAGCCGAGATCGCGCCACTGCACTCCAGCCTGGGCAACAGCGTGAGACTCCGTCTCAAAAAAAAAAAAAAAAAAGAAAAAAGAAAAGAAAAGATATGAACTATACTTCTTGGTAAATTATTTGGCCATTTCTGATTAGCTATAACAAATAAAAAATATAATAAAATACGATTTCCATTTTTACTGAGCCAGTTTGAGGAAATAATGATAAATTGTAACAATAGATTTTGCTGTCCAATTTTATTAATGTGGTCCAGTTCAGGTTTTATATACTACTTCTACAAAGCATTGTATACCATATATCAAAAAGGTATCATTTGACATAGGCAATAGTGATCCATTTGCTTTCTAAATTTAAATTCTACCTATCAATATCAGTAACCATCTCTTTCATAGAATCTTGCTTGTTATTTTCATTTACTTTACTACTGTTTTTCATTCCATTTTGTGCTTGATTTTATCTATAATCTTAGTTAATATATTTCTATTTTTATTTTTTTTCTGCTTTGGTTAATTTTTTCATATGCCAATAACAGTAGTCCTTTATTATTCATCCAAAAAACTCTGTTGAAACCCAGAAAAGTAGATCCATATATGAAATTATAGTTTAGTATGGAGAATGATTTAAGTACAAAAATTCATTCATTATAGAAATATTCAAACAGTATCACTATGCTCCAGACACTGCAATTGAAACAACATCATGCTACCTGACTTCAAACTATACTACAAGGCTACAGCAACCAAAACAGGATGGTACTGGTACCAAAACAGATATATAAACCAATGGAACAGAACAGAGCCCTCAGAAATAACACCACACATGTACAACCATCTGATTTTTGACAAACCTAACAAAAACAAGAAATGAGGAAAGGACTCCCTATTTAATAAATGGGACTGGGAAAACTGGCTAGCCATATGTAGAAAACTGGATCCCTTCCTTACACCTTATACAAGAATTAATTCAAGATGGATTAAAGACTTAAATGTTAGACCTGAAACCATAAAAACCCTAGAAGAAAACCTAGTCAATACCATTCAGGACATAGGCATGGGCAATGACTTCATGACTAAAACACCAAAAGCAATGGCAACAAAAGCCAAAATAGACAAATGGGATCTAATTAAACTAAAAAGATTCTGCACAGCAAAAGAAACTACCATCAGAGTGAACAGGCAACCTACAGAATGCAAGAAAAATTTTGCAATCTACCCATCTGACAAAGGGCTAATATCCAGAATCTACAAAGACCTGAACCAAATTTACAAGAAAAAAAACAAACAACCCCATCAAAAAGTAGGCAAAGGATATGAACAGACACTTCTCAAAAGAAGACATTTATGCAGCCAACGGACACATGAAAAAGTGCTCATCGTCACTGGTCATCAGAGAAATGCAAATCAAAACCACAATGAGATACCATCTCACGCCTGTTAGAATGGCGATCATTAAAACATCAGGAAACAACAACTACTGGAGAGGACGTGGAGAAATAGGAACACTTTTACACTGTTGGTGGGAGTGTAAACTAGTTCAACACTGTGGAAAACAGTAGGGCAATTCCTCAAGGATCTAGAACTAGAAATACCATTTGACCCAGTGATCCCATTACTGGGTATATACCCAAAGGATTATAAATCATGCTCCTGTAAAGACACATGCACATGTATGTTTATTGTGGCACTATTCACAATAGCAAAGACTTGGAACCAACCCAAATGTCCATCAATGATAGCATGGGTTAAGAAAATGTGGCACATATACACCATGGAATACTATGTAGCCATAAAAAAGGATGAGTTCATGTCCTTTGCTGGGACATGGATGAAGCTGGAAACCATTATTCTGAGTAACCTATCACAGGGACAGAAAACCAAACACTGCATGTTCTCACTCATAGGTGGGAATTGAACAATGAGAACAGTTGGACACAGGGTGGGGAACATCACACTCCAGCATCTGTTGTGGGGTGGGGGGCAGGGGGAGGGACACCATTAGGAGAAATATCTAATGTAAATGACGAGTTAATGTGTGCAGCAAACCAACAGGACACATGTATACCTATGTAACAAATGTGCATGTTGTACACATGTACCCTAGAACTTAAAATATAATTTTTAAAAAAGGAAGATTAATACTACTCAGTCCCTGTTCTAAAGGACATTATGGTCACATCTCTACAAAAAGATATGCTAGTATCATTTCTCTTTTGTTTCATTTTATTAGATTACTCCGAGATAATGCCAGTGGCATTGAAAACAAATTATAGTAACAGAGTGAAAAGTAACAACATTGCATGTGGTAAGGTGTTTTTAGAGATGCTCCTGTTAATGCAGAGACACAGCAATTGTGTAGCATTAAATCATGCCCCCAAATAAAATTTAAGTATTAAAAACCTGAATGTAAGTTTACTCATACCGGAAAATCATTCTTAAAATTACTGTTTCAATCCATGACGTGTATACAGACACGGTGATTTCCACTGCATGTTTTTAGGTTTGGGATGCACCTGCTAGATTTTGGAAATAAGTTGGAACCTATAGTTTTTTGCTGTGTTTTCCCCTTTTCTTTTAAATGCTAATAAAAGGTTGAATTCTCAAGTCTGAACCTTTCATTAAGATTTTCCAATAGAGGGTATGTTCTTTTTCAGAATTCAGGAAATTAATTGTGGAAAGCTACTTCAGTGACTAAAAACGTCCTGTTTGTTTTAGAAGCAAGAAAATAGATTATATTAAAACATTTTATTTGAGTTTATTTGAGTTTAAATGTGTGCATTAGAGTTCAAAATGAAGAACTGGTGGCAACATTATGGTCATATCCAGGGACTTTGTGAACAAAAATAGATTAACGTTAGGTGAAAGTGGTATGTGTGATATTACTATGTTATGAATGTACCAGTTAGAATGATTAATAAGCATTGGCCAAAAAAAGAACATCTAAATCAAAATGGCCATAAATAAAGCTTGATAATACGGTTTCCTTTTTTTCTCTCTCTCTCTGAGGCATTTCTCTCTCTCTGAGATCTGTTGTTATATTTTTAGGTAACTGTTCAGAACTGTTATTCCCATAACAGCAACTTTCCATAAATGACTCTCTATGGCAATGGTCTAGCATAGAAATCTTTACTCACCATTTGAAAAAGAGGGATTGAAAACTACAAATTTGTCAAAAAATAACACATCAGCAGTCAGACAGGGGAAAGTATCATGTGGACGCTCTCCTGACGCTTACTTGTCCTCTCTCCCACCTGTCTTTTGAAGGGCAAGTGGATAATAAAATGAGGAAAACCATGACAGGGATCTATGTAATGCAACCAAGAACAAGCAAAGAGGTTTGGAAACCTGGAGTCACTGAGTTTCTGATATTCACAAATGGTAAATGGCCACCACTAGACAGATTCATGTGTTCAATATTCACTGCTATATTTCCCTTTTAAAACTAAAACAAAAACCATGCCGGAAATAAATAAAAATGTAAGAGATACTATTTTTGCAGTTATTACTGAATAGCATGCTGGTTCTGCTTCTCTAATAACCACCTTTTTAAAAACCATAATGTAAATGATTAAATGAATAGTCTTACTCTATCCAAAATAGTAGGAATTTGTGTGTTATATTAGTGTTGCATTCCAAGTTAAAATGCAAAGGCAATGCAAATTGTGCGGTTTCTTTAGCTTAACGAAAATAGAGTACCTATATATAGGGTTAATAGATTTACATGTAAATCCATATATTTTGGAACAATATAAAAAGAAGCAGGGTTTTGACAAAAGTCTTGGGGTTCATGCTATAAATAAAACCATCCAGAGACCAATGATAATGGTCTAGTAAATATAAAATGGCTGCTGAGTTTGCTGGCAGCTTACAGTCAGCTCATTAGAGTTATTCAAATGTTTGCTTGGTAAAGGAATTAGTGAGGTATTAAAATGCTACACAAAAAAAATCCAATCATGTTTTAGCCCCAGTGTTGCACATCCTTTACAACATATTAAATCAATATTTCCCTCTTGTATTACCTATCAAAGTCACCAGAACATTCTCATTTTGTTCAACTTTATAATAACGTTATTTGCTAAAATATAGGTCAACCTTTCTCTCTCTATCTCTCACCCTGTGCTCCTTCTGTCCTCAGTAATGTGCTGTTTGCTCTCTAAGCATTGAGGTATGTCCTTACAGCATAGAATCCCTTATGAAGGTTTTTACCCACATAAGAGTCAATAATATCATGCTCATACTAAACTTATTTCAAAAAAAAATGCTACTCATCTCTGGATTCTGTTGTTTTTCCACAAGTGAAAACTAAAATTTGTTTTTCAGTCTGTTGAGATGTTCATCAGATTTACATTTTCCTTCTCATTACAGAACTTTAAAATGAGCCACACTTCACAGCTCAAAGTGTGGAAGATGTCATTAAACCAGCAGTCTAATCAAGAAGGTGTAAAAAATTTAATTAAACTAATAGCAGGCTGACTCAATTATTCTAAAATATATTAAAACACATGCTGTACATGTGATTATAATCATAACTCATATACAATTTTTATTTACTTTTCTGCACATCTTATTAAATTGAACTATTTCTTTGTAGATAGTATATAGACAATATTCAAGAATATATATGTATACACACATACACATATGAATACATGAAGAAGTATATATACATACACACACTATTATAAATATCACTCTATAAAATATGTAATATTTTGGATATGGATCATTCCATTGTTTGATTTTTTAGAGGAGGTAAAAATACCTGTTCTAGTATTGCAATACTAGATGCAATACTAAAGCCAATGCTTAAGAAATCTCTTTCTATACCTTCCCTTGCATGTGAATATTTCTTTCCTTATTTTAGCTTGGTGTTATTGCTAAAATCAGCAACTCTTGCTTTTTAAAAATGGCAAAATTCAACTTTGTTAAAGGGTGCCGAATTAAACCCCAAGTTTAAGTTAATCAATTCTCATTTCATGAATACTCTCATTGCTCTGAGTTTCTTTTTCTTGCTTTAACTGAGCCCTCATTCTTGCTTTGTCTATCAGTTATTTTGCTTGTACTTATTTTCTTCAAGAAAGCCCAAAAATTTTCAAAGGACTTGTATGTATAATTCTACATAGTATTTCTAAGAAAAAAATCTAAAGTTATCACCAAAAGCATAAATATTAGGGTTTTTGCTATGAAAACTTATAATCATGGCTTTGTTTAAAAGCCATTGGTTTATATTAACCTCTTTTCTAGAAGTCTTATAGAGCTCCATTCTTAAGGAAACTGGATAAGATAGCAGCATACTGCTTCACACTGACAAAGAGATGTTCTCTCTGACTGCAGAAACAACTGCAGAATCAACAATCCAAAGTAATGGCCAACTTCTCAGATGCTAATTATGCCACTTTTGCATTTACTTGAAGTAGACTAGAGTTTTTTGCAGAGGCAGAGATGAAAATTAACAACTACTTTGGATTGGCATATTGGCCTGAATAATACTGTAGCCAAAATGCATCACACAACTTTCCATTCTTCCTCTGCTCTTGCGTCCACAGGTTGGCAAAGGAGGTCTGTCACTGTTTCTGAATTTTCCAGTGTTAATAAATTTCAAAGGTAAACACATTTCTCAAACATGTTTTAGAAAGCAAAGATGACAAAGAGGCCCAATGTATCAATACTAAGAAAATTAAATGAGTCTTACAAGATATTTTTTTCACAAAAGCTCTGTATTGTTGTTGAAAAGAGGTATTTTTAGGGGGTATTGCTTTTCTTTTAATTTATTAATTACATGAATATATATCACTTGTCTCTGAAGCAGGTACAATGTAGATTCAGTAGGTAAATCTGTCTTTTAAAGCAACAGCCTCTCCTTTAACAGCTATGACAGCATATAAAAACCAGTGGCCATGCTTTTGGTGAGGATTTATACTATCATTTTCTCTATGAATAACTTCCCGATAAAAGATGTCTAGATATCTTCCAGATAAATACAGTGTAGCACATCACTACGAAACCTATGCTTTACTAAATATGATTATAACAAACATTGTCAAGAAAAATAACCTTTTATAATTCCTTTTAGAAACTTAATTGCTAAGGCCATACTCAGGTTTTGGTATGGAGGGATCAAGACCTACTTCAATGGCTGCTGGCTCTCAGCTGTACTTCTAAGTCATCTTTAAACTACTTAGTAAGCATTGCTCCAGATGGCCCATCAGCAGCTGACAGCAATTCTACCCATCACAGCATATGGTCCACTGATGGTTGATAACTGTCATTCAGGTAAAACTCACTATAGCTATGTGCCAATCATAAAACACTCATTAAAAAGGGGATCAAAGCCTGAGCTGACATGTAGTTTCTGTCCCGATTAGATGAATAATTAGTCACTTTCACTGGAAAACTTCCCTTGGATAGAGCAAAAAACAGAAACCAAAATAAAACAAAACAGAAAAATCAACCCACTGGGGTAGAAAATGTTTGCTAAAATATTTTGCATGAGTGATTGGCCACTAAAACCACCGCCTACCTCCATGTGAATTATTTTATTTATTTTAAACCCACTTAACTGATATATTTTTAAATTAAAAATGGAGTAGAGAACACATTTTAGCTTATACATATTCTTTCAAAAAACATAAATCTGTTTTCCACAATTGCATGCATGTTTGTAAAGTGTTTTGAAATAGTTGTTAAGTAGTAAGTTTAAATAAATACAATTTAAACCTCATTTAAGTGTTCACGGCCGGGCGCGGTGGCTCACGGTGGTAATCCCAGCACTTTGGGAGGCCGAGGTGGGAATACCGCGAGGTCAGGAGTTTGAGACCAGCCTGGCCAATGTGGTGAAACCTCGTCTCTACCAAAAATAAAAAATAAAATAGCTGGGTGTGGTGGGTCACGCCTGTAATCCCAGCTACTTGGGAGGCTGAGGCAGGAGAATTGCTTGAACTGGGGAGACAGAGGTTGCAGGGAGCCAAGCTCACGCCACTGCACGACAGAGCAAGACTCTGTCTCGGGGGAAAAAGAAATCATTCTGCAGAATTTGTTTTATTTCTTTTTAATGCCTCAGTAATGTGGCTAGCTCATAAGAGATCTACCTTTAAATACCAACTCTTTAAAATTAATAAGCTATTACTTCTGCGTGAAATATTTTCTAAAAGTGCCACATGTTGTTAACAGTTATTTTTATTTTTTTTTTGTCTCAATGCTGTTGATACCTATGCTTACTTTATATTTGAGGGAGAATATGAGAGTAAGAAAACTCTGGACTAAGCCTTGATAACTCAACCTTCTTAAGATCCCATTGTTCTCATGTCACATATAGGATCGGAGAGGATGTTATTTTTAATAAACTTATATTAAAAGGTCAATATAAAGAATCAAAATTACCCAGTTGCAAAAATCTGCTTAGCCAAATATCTCTTATTAAAATCTATGGAATATTCTATTTGGTCCGTGGTCTAAAGTTTTGGAATAATTAGTGGCTGTATTTGTGGGGTGAATACGGACCAAAAAACATGACTGGAGCTTTGGTAACTGCATTTCTCTTGATTTGAGGAAATGCAGCCTGGCATACATGTAACAGTGTATAAGCTGGAGTCAGACTCACATGGCCCTAGACAACTCACTCAAAATTCCTAAGTCATGAAAGTTTCTGTAGTTATAAAATAAAGATAATAGTACCTGTCACATAGGGTTGGTTGTGGCAATGCTTGGGGCATAGTAAATCCTTAAAAAGTGGTAGATACTATCATCACATTAATTTTTATCATTTGATGATAAAATTCAAATTTAAATTTATCTATAACTAC
The DNA here is from genome assembly GCF_043159975.1 of Macaca nemestrina. Classification (NCBI taxonomy): domain Eukaryota; kingdom Metazoa; phylum Chordata; class Mammalia; order Primates; family Cercopithecidae; genus Macaca; species Macaca nemestrina. The sequence goes on from NC_092138.1 coordinate 40,132,932, forward strand.
AAAATAACTACAGTATTTAATTGTTAAAATTTGTATCGATAAAAATAATGCCAAACTTAACACAGAACATTACAGATATTGGCAAGTATACAGAGAAAAGAAAACTTTTCTACACTGTTGGTAGGAATGTAAATTAGTATAGCCACTACAGAAAAAAAGTATGAAGAGTTCTCAAAGAACTAAAAATAGAACTACCATTTAATCCAGCAATCCCACTACTGGGTATCTACACAAAGGAAAATAAATCAATATATCTAAAAAAAAAACCCTGCACTTTCATGTTAATCTCAGTACTATTCACAAGAGCAAAACTATAGAATCAACCTAAAGGTCTATCAATGAATGAATAAAGTGCAGTATATATGCACAAAATACTATTCAGTTATTAAAAGGAATGAAACCTTGTCATTTTCAGCAACATGGATGGAACTGGAGGTCATTATCTTAAGTGAAACAAGCCAGGCCCAGAAAGAAAAAATATCCCATGTTCTCACTCATAAGTGAGTGATTGATAAAAAATGTGCTCACATGGACATATAATGATAGATAATATATAGATATATATTCTATATATGTTCACATGGGCATATAATGATAGAGTATGATGATAGATAATGAAGACTCAGGAGCCTAAGGGGAGTGGAAGGGGAGAGGATGATGAATTAGTTAATGGATAAAATGTATGTTATGAATTCTTTTTTTTTTTAATTTTTTTAAATTTATTTATTATTATTATACTTTAAGTTGTAGGGTACATGTGCATAACGTGCAGGTTTGTTACATATGTATACTTGTGCCATGTTGGTGTGCTGCACCCATCAACTCGTCATTTACATCAGGTATAACTCCCAATGCAATCCCTCCCCCCTCCCCCCTCCCCCCTCCCCATGATAGGCCCCAGTGTGTGATGTTCCCCTTCTTGAGTCCAAGTGATCTCATTGTTCAGTTCCCACCTATGAGTGAGAACATGCGGTGTTTGGTTTTCTGTTCTTGTGATAGTTTGCTAAGAATGATGGTTTCCAGCTGCATCCATGTCCCTACAAAGGACACAAACTCATCCTTTTTGATGGCTGCATAGTATTCCATGGTGTATATGTGCCACATTTTCTTAATCCAGTCTGTCACTGATGGACATTTGGGTTGATTCCAAGTCTTTGCTATTTTGAATAGTGCCGCAATAAACATACGTGTGCATGTGTCTTTATAGCAGCATGATTTATAATCCTTTGGGTATATACCCAGTAATGAGATGGCTGGGTCATATGGTACATAGAATACATCATGTTAATTGTCTTCACAACCATAGGAAGTAAGTAGACATTGTTCCCCTTCCTTAGGCAAAATTAAAGCACAGGGAGGTTATATAATTTTCCTACATTCGAAATATTTTCACTGTAAAAGGTATAATTTAAACCAAGATGACCCTACTCCCTATGCCACTGCTCTCACCAGCTCCCTGTTACCACTAATTCCTATATTCAATACTCTTTATAAACCTTCTATTATATAATAGCTTATGTTCTATTAAGAGTTATGTTCTGTATAAATGTTGCAGCTTGAGTAAATGTATAACAACCTTCATGTATTTCCCTCCATAAGGGAGATGGTAATGGACAAAATAATTTGATTTATGGTTCAGACCAAGAAATTTAAAATATTTTTATTTCTTATAAAATGTTTTAAAAGACAATTTGATATCCTTAACATTTCTCACTGTAGTCAAATGTTGATGCTTTTATCTCAAAATTATTTTGTACTTTAATTGTAAAAAAAAGAAATTAAAACTAATTAATGTAAATCTACAAATGAGTTTTTACAATATTGACAATTATTTAAATAATGGTTAAATGACTTTACATGTGTGAGTATGCTTCTCTCTATGGAGATAGATACATACGTATGTGTGTATATAATAAAAATAAATTCAGTTTGAAATATAAGCTGCAAATGTCTATAAATTTAGAAAATATTTTCACTCTTTATAAGGCATATAATTATGTGTAAAATTAGGACATTCAATACAATGCTAATATTTTGATTTAGTCTCTTATATTTAAGATATTTCGCTGAAACAAAATGTATACAACAACGAATACCTCCATCAGAATAATAATGCAAATTAATTATGCCTGAGTTCTATAAAAATATATAACTGAAATATACTTATAGAAATCTATTATTAGTTAATATTAGTGTTAGGAAAAGGTGAAAAAGATTGTTACGTTTTAGTTATTTTAATAATGATTAGTACACAGTAGGAGGCAATAGAACTGTCTTCCATAAGCCACCACACCCCTTTTTAATCCCTGATGTTAATCAGAAGTTGACAACACTTAGTGATAAAGTTCAAAATGTTTTGATTATATGGACATATTTTAAGCTTTTACACACTTAAATAATACTGGCTATAAAATTAATATAAACTTCTTTATATACATAAATAATAACCTATACCTTGTATGTCATCTGAATGCTTATCACAGGCAAGCTAGTCAGAAGTATATATGAACTACCAGGGAATAATATTTGAAATCACAGACAATGCAGACATTTCTCAGCACCATTAATATAAGCCTCTCAAGAGAGCTCTAAAAGTCTCCTTTTATTGATTCTCTCCTTTTATTTTCTTATTTTCCTAAATTTCATGAGTTCACAATCACTGTTTGAAAGGTTTCTTTCCAAGTTCAAATTCTCAACTAATTTATCCTAGTTTTCCTTCTTTTCCCTCAACACTAATTCTTCACCAAAAGCTGGCATCTCTAGCTCTTAACACCTGTCATATTCTTTTCTTTCTCTCAATCCTCACAACTTCTTAGATCAGAAGTGGACTAGTGAAACCATCACTGAGCCCAGTATTACAACCTGATTAATGAATATACTGATTAAAACACCAATGCCCTCAAATGCAGCAGTATCTAAAGGACAATGTTAAATGTTTTATAATGCCATATGAGGCTCTTCTGATCTTTCACCAGCCTTCTATGCTGCAGGGCCTCCCTCCTTCATCCTCATCTCCTTTCTATATGAATGCTGGGACCAAACAAACTACTCGTATTTCCTGAGGATGACAGGTTGTTTCATACCTCATTATTTTTCTCACAGTGTTGTGTTCCTTCTTTTCATTTGCCATCACACTTGCCTTCCATTGAGAACACCTGTTTGCCTTTCTTGTCAGGTGCATACATAAGTCTATGTTACTAATATAGCTCCTCCTGTTTTTGTTTTAGTTTAATAAGATCATGGTATTAAGTATTATTACAATTCAAAGTGTGCAGAGACAATGATGTATGTGTTTGTCCTTTTCTTTAGGGAAGATGTTACTTCTACAAAAGCAGCTGTCATGTAATCACTCATCTGAAGACCCATATGGAAAGAGACCTTATTATCTTTCCTAGTCCTTTACTTTTATCTATTTCTGTAAATATAAGTTTATATACACAGGCTCTCATGCCATTTGCTGTCTTCATTAATATAAAAATATTTTGAGATACATACTGCCAGCTACTGGGCATAAATGTCTGTAGCACATCTTATTACAGGTGCTTCACAGTTTTGCTATTGAGGTATAGAAAACACCTACTAGGTTCAGGACATAGTTCCAGGGACTCCTACACTGTAAAGCCAGTCCTATCCTCATCGCTCAATTTCTGATACGGATGTCCTCTGCTCTTTGCATTTCAGTTATGTAGATTACAGCATTATTATTCTGATTCACCTAGGAAGAAATATGCTCTTATGTCATCTGTCTAATAATGTCAGATATTCTGTGTGATGAATGTTACCACCTGGAAAATGCTTGTCACCTAATTTGGAGGGTGTGTTTGGAAATAGACAAAAACAATGGGGAGGAATACAATATTATAAAAAAGTAGTACATTTATAATTACTTTAATGTTCAAAACTAAAAGTTGACTCCCAGAGTCTCTTAGGAGACATCTCTTAGGAGATGATAGCTATGCTATTAAAATAAATATTTCTAGTAAAGAATGCTTCTAATGTAAATATATAAAAACCCTTTAAGAAAATTTAAGAAAACTCTTCATAAAGTGAATAAAGGAATCTATATATTCTTTTAGCCTCACAACTGATAAGAATACTGTAGTTTAGAACATTACATATTGATTTGGAATACCATTGGCAATGTAATAAACCAATCACTATAAACACAAAAAAGTGTTATTAATTCCAAAGACACCTGTGATGTTTCAGATGAAAATTACAAACAATGAATGAATATGAACATTTTAATCTGAATACTATGTTTTCAAGGTCATCATAGAGAAGGGACATCTTAATGTCCTTGACTACATTATATAACCCACAAAAATATGTCTGCGATGATGCGATAATGCAATTATTTATTTTATTTCAAATTTAGTTGACTTCTTCTATGCTTAATTAAACATCTAATGTAGGGTCAGTGTATAACATTAAAAAGTATTTTTAAATGTCACTGAATGACTCTGCATATTTATTTCAAAAATGTATCACTTTCAGAAATAAAATCACCACGTACAAGAAAGCATGACGCAAATGTATTAGATCAAAGATTCCAAACTACAATAACTAAATGTTTCAGTGCAATTAATAACTAAAATTTATAGTCAACTCTTAAGAAAATAAGTTAAATAATCTAAATTAGAGAATAATTATCATTGGTTTTCTTTGCTTGGCTCTCCATTTTATATTTATTCTAGCAATCTAAATATTCAAGAGTTTAAGAGAGGAATATCAGACATTCTTTCTCTTAAAGAGAATGCCCCTGTATTTGACAATAGTGATCAGCAGTATCTACTGTAACGTGTACTCATTCATAGTAAAGGCTAACAGAATCACAACAAAGTCTATACTTAGAATGATTGTTTGAAAACAGTAGGAGTTAAATAACTTTTCTTTCAGATAGAAACACTTGCCCACATGGTTGCTATTGGTGGAGAAGATTCTTTTCTCTGCATGTAATTTGTTTTGTGAAAGCTTATTTTTTGTTCCGCACAATGAGAACTTTATTATGTGCTGTTATAGTCTCTGTTTTCTGCCACTTTTATGAATCTTATAAATCTAGACTGGTTATGGCTCTCGGTTAACATGGTGCTGGCCTTTGCACCTCTTTAGTGCATCTTAATTTTTTGGCTTCATGCACTGAGTGAGGTACAGTCTCTAAGCTTACCCCAAGTGATGGACTAGGAATTGGTAGATGAAGAGCAAAACACTCAGAGAGCAAATATGAAACACTAAACTGTGAATTTTTCAATTTTATTGGAATCTCAAGGAAGAATATTTTTTGAAGGACAGTTTGGCTCATTATTTCCTAAAGAAGGGGCATTATTGCTTCAAGGACTCAAGGAAGTCAATGCAAGTTGGCACTATTTGAGCAAAGTTCAAAAGTACAATCTGTGGAAACTGAACAAGAAGAACACTTGTTCCCTCATGTGTAGCCAGTGCTAACGGTGCAAATGAACAGTATCCAGCAGGAAATCCATATCTTCCACAAGGTGCTGTCTTTACAACATTGTAATAAGGTATCCTAATAACACTTTACACGACTCGTACAGAATGCAAAGTTTCTCAAAGCATTTCTCCTTTATTTTCACAATTATTTTAGTATATTCAATTTCACAGAAAGAAATCAAAAGACAGACAGGTGAAGTGACTTGCTCATGGTCTTATGAGTAAAGAGGAACAGAGCCAATTTTACAATCTGAATTTTCCTTGCTCCTGCTGCTTTGCTCTTTTTCCTGTATCAATGTGCTCATCACTGCATTAGACCTCTGTTATAAATCACTACTTCAAATTATTCTTATTTATTTATATTGTACTTTATTCATTCCAAAAAATATTCAAAGACACTTTAAGAATTGCTTACAGCACAGCAGGAAAAATGAATATCTGGATGAATATAAAATAAACTAATAATCATGCATAAAATATGTTTTATTATCCTGTATAATTATTTAATGAGGGTTACACATTTTGGCTCTCAGCAACTTCACAGACAAGACAAAGGAAGAAAAGGATGAGTTATAAAAATCAGTCTACCAAAACAAATCAATTATTCAGAAGTGAGTTTTCTAGTGGCTTATGGCCCATATAGTGTCAGTAGATGAGGCTGCCTTTCCTTTTCATGTATTCAGACCTTTAAAAGTACCTATTTGGTGTTTCAAAAATGGACATATACACAAAAATACACTGTACAGAGACAACACAGCATTTCTGGACTATCAATTCCCTAAGATGATGAAAGCGGTATAACACAAAGTGAATGAAGCTTGAAAAGTTATTTATTATAACTGTGACCATTTTTCAAGTTTCTTAGAAGAATAACACCCTCAATAAACTGCTCTTTTAGAACACATTAGAAGATGATAATATGTCAAAAATATTAATGTAACATTTTTCTTGAAAAGACAGTGTTTACAATCAAGACAATTCTTCTCTCTATATATAGTTATAGACATTGATATATGTGTATGAATATATATGTATATGTATACACACATATATAAATCAGGTAAATTGTTTTCAGTGTTCACATTAACATTATATATAAAGATAAATGAAAAAGGATGCTCTACTTGCTTCTCTCACCCCTCACTATAAATGCCTTTCACTCCAAGTTCATATCATATTGTACAAGGCAATGTGATAAAATAATATGATAAGAAAATGTGACAATTTATAAGACAGGAATTAATATTCATCATTTTAGAAACAAACTAAACCATTATTAATTAGTCTCCAACACATTTTGTTATATGTATACAGTACACATATTATATAAAATGCATGTATTCTTGTTATATTTTCCTTACACACACACACCCCCCTACACATATGTATATAATGCATAAACTCTTACTTTTCTCTCTTCTTGTGCCTGAAATAAGTTCTAACCAATTAAAAATTGTTTAAACATTTATTCTTCATCTTGTCTCTACTATTTCCTGTTTTATTTGGCTGAATCTCTGTCAAAAAATACTGACAGAGAGGTTTTCTGTCCACGAGCTTGTCAAACATTCCTCGTGATTGCCATGGAGGAATGGAGGAGAACTAACGCCCGAGGCTTGGTTCAGGAGGGGCTTGAAAACAGAGTTTAAGAGCTAATATACTCAGGGAACTAAATATGTGCTACATGTGGATGCAAGATGTCCACTTACATGCGCCAACTTGTCAGTTAAGTGTCAATGTGTGGGCTGAGCTTAACTGGGTAGTCATTTTGGAAGCAGTCCCTTAACTGCTGAGATAAGTAGATATGCAATAACCACTTTCCTAGCACAACAACTTGACCTAATTTTAAAATTCCCCGTGTTTCCCTGAAGAATGATACATTTACAGGACCCATCATCCCTATATACTTGCTTTCTATCATCATTAGTGATCCTCAGGAGACTTTATGAAATTTGAAATAGGTTTTGGAATCCACATTTTAATCATAGATAGCCAATGTCTTTTAACAGAAAGCACTATTTAGAAGTGTATTTCAAAAACAACAAACCAGTTTCAAAAATGTTACATACATTAAACAGATTGCACAAATACATATATCAAACTATTGCAAATTGATAGCTTTTTCCCTCCTGAATTTCCAGATACTGTTTAAGGTGTTGCCAATTAAATATATTCTGCACTAATGTGGTATTTCCAATTTGATTTTCAAATCATGTAGCACAAAATTAGCACAGAACAGAAATCCAAAAATTAATGTGTCTTGATATCAGAAGTTACCTTAAGGATGATAGGTTATGTATGAATGATGCTTGATTACTCTTCAAACTTTGAGATACTATTCCTTTAAGGCATGAGAGTTATTTCACTGAATATTGTCAATATTTCTGTGTCTGTGTTTCTCTACTTTTTAATATCTGTTATTGAGCACATCTACAGTGTAAGACCTTGTGCTGAGCAGTAGATATCTTCAAAGAAAGATGACATGGTTCTATCTTCAAAAATTCCATCTATTCCATAGAATAGTCCATTTTTATTTTGTCATATATAAATATAAATTTTTATTTTATCAGATATATATAATCTGATAAAATGACTTTCATTGAAAGTGAGTTTTCTAGTGGCTTATGGCCCATGTAATGTCAGTAGATGAGGCCGCCTTTCCTTTTCACGTATTCAGACCTTTAAAAGTACCTATTTTGTGTTTCAAAAATGGACATATATACACAAATACACTGTACAAAGACAACACAGCTTTTCTGGACTATCGATTCCCTAAGACTATATATATATATATATATGTACATAATATATATATAGTGAAGGGTCATGTTCCTATAACATAAAAGACAAACTCATGGTTCAGAAAAATTTGATTTACTCAAAGTAGCATATTTATTAAGTACTAGGGCCAAGATTCAGCAAGGGTAGTCCATTTATTTTTTTTTTTTTTATTTTATTTTTTTTTTTTTTTTGAGACGGAGTCTCGCTCTGTCGCCCAGACTGGAGTGCAGTGGCCGGATCTCAGCTCACTGCAAGCTCCGCCTCCCGGGTTTACGCTATTCTCCTGCCTCAGCCTCCCGAGTAGCTGGGACTACAGGCGCCAGCCACCTCGCCCGGCTAGTTTTTTTTTTTTTTTGTATTTTTTAGTAGAGACGGGGTTTCACCGTGTTAGCCAGGATGGTCTCGATCTCCTGACCTCGTGATCCGCCCGTCTCGGCCTCCCAAAGTGCTGGGATTACAGGCTTGAGCCACCGCGCCCGGCCAGTCCATTTATTAAGTAAGTAATTTTCATTTTCCTTTTTGGTTCATTTTTCATTCATATAATTATTACTGAGTGCCTGTACAGATAGTCTCCAAATTTATGTTCTAATTAATGATGGAGGTAACCTCATCGTGTGTCAAGGAGCATCTGGAATTATAAGGGTTCCATTTATGATTTTTGGACTTTATGACAGGTTTATCAGATTATTAAATGCATTATCAATTTATGATATTTTTGACTTACGATGGGTTTATCAGAACATAATCCCATTGTAAATAGAGGAGCATCTGTACTGTGACAAACAACACCACATTGAGAAAATTAAGGAAAATCAGAGATAGACTTCAATTTCAGCTAATTTGTGAGTCTTTGGACTCCAATTCAATGTTTTTGTTTCCCTGCTACCCCTCCCCCAAGGTTTTCTGGCAACTGGTTGATTTCACATTCCATTATTATAATAATTCTTGTTTTTGTTTTTTAATGAGTTATTATCTCTATTTATGTAATTCCTATTTCAGCAATGTATGTGGATCTCTTTCAAGACCTCTGCATTTATAGTTTGGCAAAAGAACTGGCATACTGAAAGGGAAAAAAATATAAACTTCTAAAATCTTTTTATTATAAAGCTCATTAATTCAGTCTCTCCTTATAGTAGAGAGCTCAGATTTTCATCATTTGTGGAAAGGGTTATATCCACTTGATCTGCTTGCCAGGTGTGTGACGGGTAGCTGTCTGCTATTTCATGACCATAGTTACTCAAACTGAAGTGGAGGAGACAGTTTGATAGAGATTCTGTAGAATGTGAGACCAAGGGTCCCAGTGAGTCATATCTCTCTGTATCCATGCTTTTTGTAGTCCCCTTCTTGGACCAGAGAGACCATGTGACTTGACTGCTAAATGGGATATTAACAAACATGATACAGCAGAAGTTTGAAAAGTGCTTGTCCATCAGAGCTTACCTTCACTTGCTGCTGAGAATTCCTCTGCTACCAGCTTAAACTGTCAACTCACAGCATGTTTTAAGCCATTTAGTCTGTTTCACAGCAATAAACAACAAATACGGAGACCTTTGTTCAGACTCGAGCATGTTTCGTGTCATTCATGTGTTTGAGAGTACTTCTCCTGGAATGATTTTTCATGACCCAGATAGGGAGAAAAAGGATGCCCCAAGCATTGTCACTACTAAGTCTAGAGCAATGCTGACAACTAATGCTATCATCATGGCGAGCTGTGAAAAATCAAGCAAACAAACAAAACCCTACATCTGGATTACTTCTATTAAATTAATTTCCTTGTATTCAAGGAAAAAGTACTAGAATGGAAAAGGAAGATAAACAGGATTGTTAAGCTTGAAGCCACATTGGACATTTATTTACAAGGCAGTGGTCTTAGACACATTTAAGGGTGAAGAACAGAATGAGAAACTCTCTGAATTCAAGGGTTTCACTATCAAGTCAGGCAGAAAGTAACTATGATCAGGAAAAAAAAAAAGATAAGATATTTTTGTGCATACATACTACCATACCTATTAGTCAATTACAATCATTGGCTATCAGTTGACAAGACTAAATTTGTCTATTGTCACAAGACACATCATGTCTGATGACTAAAAAAAAAAAAAAAAAATGGAGAAAAAAGTTGAAAAATTTTTAAAGCTTTTTATTTTAGTATACGCTAAATTAAATGTTTGAAGACCTTACATAATCAGTAACTATAACTGATGCTCTCATAAAATTCTACAAATCTAGTTCTTCAGCTTAGTCAAATACATTTGATTTGAGCTTATTATTCTCAACTAAAAATATCTTAAATGCAGAATTTGTTATTGATTATTGAGTAAATGTAATCTAAAATGTTTCTTAAATCCTTATTTTTAACCTATATTTAATTATTTCTTTGCAAAGTTATCATCCTTTTGATATGAGAACAAATCTGCAATCAAGGAAAAAGGGTATTGAAGGAAGTAGAAAAGATTTGTAAATAGGTTTTTAGCAGCACTAGCTAATTAATTTGATTAGTTCAAAAGTTGCTGAATTATGTAAGTCTGAAAGGTAGGAGAATGTCACAAATAGTTTGACCTATAAGAATAAGTTTGATCTTGTCTTGGTTTGTGCGGATGCATAGGGAAGGGGTAATTCACAGATTCTGAAGAATGACTCTAAAGCCACAGGTAGGTCAGCAAAGGGATCTCTGATTTGCTCCTTTTTTTCCTCCAGATAGGTAAATTAACAAAGCAAGGGTTAATAAGGGAGGGAACTTGGTAGCAAATAGTCAGAGAAACTGAATCCCTGCCATTGCTGAGTTCTTGCAAAAAAAAAATGTTCATTTGAAAATTTGTAGGTTAGAGCACTTTTAAAAGGGGAAAACAATGCAAGCATAAATCTTTACTTCTGTTTGTAAAGCCATTGTTAAGTGTTGTCTATAATGACAGAAAGTTAAAATTGGTAGTATTATGGTCCTATTTTTGCTTGCTGGGAAAATAGGATACGCTAATAATTAGAGTAAAATATATAGTATGGCAGCCACCCTATCATGTTTCTTGAACAACTGACAACTTACCCTTTCTTGATATGCATTAGTTGATTGTTGTATGTGTAGAAATGAATGTATACACACCTGTCTGTTTGGATGTTCTTTTATTTGAGGGATCAGGTAGAATTTTCTCCTTTGTATAGAATTATACATTTTAAGTTAATTAGGAAAAGGAACAGAGGATAGAATTCTGTCTTCTAATGTGAGCAATTTCAGAAAAAGAAAAAAAGGCCTGGATGGTGTTTGTGTTTTTTTATTAGAGATAGAGTCATGTGTTCATGTGGATTATCTGAAATAAAGTCAGTTCACTATAAAATGTTCATGTTGAGACTATATATTCTTAGAATCCAGTCACATATGCCAAAAAATTAATGAAACCTGCAGCATAATTTTTCTACCTTGTGGAACTATCAGATAAAGTAATGTCTGATGATAAATTGGGTTTATAGTGAGCTGCTAGATTCAATCTATGGTAGTAAATCTTCCAAACTAACTTCACAGAGCCTGCAAGCCAGAGTCAATGTAGTGTTCACCAACTGTCCCTTGAATCAAACCAAATTTGACATACTAGTATCCCCTTATGAAATTATCTCTTATATGAGGTTACAGAGAGCTCACAATAATACTGAAAAAGAAATATTCTGAATAAAGTCATTGAAATTCCCTTTCAAATACACTCCATTACTTCAGTAGATACCCATTTATACCTTAAAGTTACATTACTTGATGCCTCATAGATTTTTTTTCTTTGCGTGGAATGCAGATAGACATTCTCCTATCAAATAAGATTTATTGCTAAATAGCTTTCCCATGAGGTCTGCTTGCCTTTCCCTTAGGAATACCCCTCAGTTTTAGAGTCCATTAGCTGCTAACTACAAGCTATTTCATAAAGTGCCTGACTTCAGAAGATGTTAATTAGAAAAAAAAAGCTAAGAATTTAGTACTACACAGAGCTATTTATCTCAAATTCACACACACACACGCAAAATGTCTTTGCAACCTCTTATGAAAAATACTAGAATTCTTTTTTGTTTTTTTTTTAATTTGCTTGTTGGTGTCTCCTATAAGTTGCTTTACTCTATTTAGATTAATAGGCCACATTGAGTGCTGATTGTGGCTTTCTTTAAACCAGTTGCCCAACATTCATATTCCTACCAAGTTAGATTATATAAATTGAAGTCAAGGGTCAATAATTATCCAGTGACTATTTAACTCAACATGCTTATATTTCTGTTGTAGCTGCCAGAATACTCAGAAGCCATATAAAAAACAATAAAAGCCATCAGTTTATGTTAGGTGCCTGTATCACCTACTCTATCCTCTTTCTGTGATTACCTCTGCTTTGTTTTATTCTGAAATATTTCATTCTATGAGGTTTAATTTATAAGCAATTTAGGTGCTTTCAAAATAGACAATATCTAAATTTTAAGTAATAAAAGATAGTTAATGACTCACAAAGAAGAATATGGCCTATTTGAAAAATGCATAGCTCCATAGTGGTAAGTAGATAAAAACACCCTTACAGACATAAATACTAAAAATATATAGGCAAAATTATTCAACTTTTCCAATTCCATATTAATGGTAATTAATTTTTGATAACTTTCTTTACCGAGGTTGTAGGACACATGATATTATTCCACTTTAACTCCAGCAATCAAAGAAACACAGTGGAATCTATAGAATGAATATTCCACTAAAGACAAAATACATGCCTACTATGACAATTATATGAAATATAAAGGAAGATTAATGACAAGTTTGTTTAGGAATGTAATGAAAGTGAAACATTATTTGGAAACTCTTATGATTCCATGAGATATAACAAAAAAAAAAAGGCCTAATAGAAATTTCCAATTTAAATACAATAAAGTATAATTAAAGTGTATCATGATTTTGGAGGCATAATGTTCAGGCAATCTTTATGAATAAATTAGACTTTGTGCTTAAAATTAACTTTTTCTAATTTTTAAAATTTTGTCAGGTATTACATGTCGACAATTAGAAAGACACTTTTCTCATAGAAAAATAGAGTAGGAAAAATTGCACATGTATACAGAAGAACAAAATAAAACACAGAAAATACAAATGTTATTAAGAGAAGGGCACATGCTACTGGCCTGGAAGAGCAAGATGAAGAGTTCAGTTGAGAAGATTAGGAAAAAGCAAAGGTATTGAGGATTTCAAACATTGTGGATAAATAAGGTGTTTGGTGAGAAGGAATTTTTTTTTTTTTTTTTTTTTTTTTTGAGACGGAGTCTCGCTCTGTCGCCCAGGCTGGAGTGCAGTGGCCGGATCTCAGCTCACTGCAAGCTCCCCCTCCCGGGTTCACGCCATTCTCCTGCCTCAGCCTCCCAAGTAGCTGGGACTACAGGCGCCCGCCACCTCGCCCGGCTAGTTTTTTGTACTTTTTAGTAGAGACGGGGTTTCACATGTTAGCCAGGACAGTCTCGATCTCCTGACCTCGTGATCCACCCGTCTTGGCCTCCCAAAGTGCTGGGATTACAGGCTTGAGCCACCGCGCCTGGTCGAGAAGGAATTTCTTGTGGACAAAAAGAAACAAAAGGAAAAGAGAGCATAAAAGGACAAGAAACCAAAAAATCTTGCACTTACAGGAGGAACTAATCATAGAAAAGTGGTATGAGCTAAGCCCACAAAGATCAAATTATAGCCAGATTACAGAAGGTCTTGTCAACTGTGAAGGAGTCAGAACTACTTTGGGTTGCAATTGTTGACTTTGAAGCACTTGAGCAGAAAAGAAATATTGTTGGAGTTGCATTTTTAGGCAGGTACTGAGAGAAGCTGGAAACAGGAAAACTAATGAGGACATGTCTGCAATAGGAGCTATGAAGTAAATGGAGGTCTACACTATTGCTATGGAAACAGAAATGAAAAGAAAAGAATACATTTGAGAAATATATAGAAGATCTATGCATATAGGACTTAGTAACCAATTACAAATTGGGTAGAAGAAAAAGTTGAAGTATACTTAGAATTTGCTTTGCATGTCTGGAAGACCAATGAAACCATTAAGGTAGAGTGAGTCAGGGACAAGGACTGGCTTGAGAACAGTGGCTGAGCAGATGGAACACTTAATTTGGGAAGTACTGACAAGAAAGTAAAACAAAAACATCATGTCTAAAAATGAGCATAGGTAGCAGAAGCACAGGCATAATGAGGTCAAGACAAGATGAGAAGCGTGAAGAAGTGAAAGCAAGTGAGGTCTACTTTTAAGAAGTTTAGTGCTAAAAAAACTAACAACAACAAAAAGAACACAGAAAAGATATGTTGAATAAGTGGTAGGAGTTTGATTTGCTTGTTGGTTTCTTATATTAACCTAGGAGTAGGTAAACCAAAATGTGTGTATTCAGAAGTGAAAAGGGCCCAGTGGAGGGGGCAAGATCAAAGATTCAGTAAAGATTCTTAACATAGGATCCAGTATCATTCCAGAGTGGGGAAGTATCCAAATTCAAGCCCACATGTTCAGCCTTTAGAAAAAGAAAACCACCTCCTCCAACCCCCACTTTGAAATAGAAAGAGGAGAAAGGATTTGATGATACAGGTAGTCTAAGATAAAAAAGAAGAAAGTTAAGGAGAGTCATATTTGATAGCTTTGACTGAATAATGTGTTTTTAAAAAATATGTTGAGAGGAAAGAAGTGCAGGAAAAAATGGAGTATGAAGAGAATGGGAAAGGTCTGAAACTATAGCTCCATGGAATATTCAAAGGAGTTAGGAAGAGATGAATGTAAGAACTATTGAAGAGTAGTGCTGGTTTGGCTGAAACCTTTTTATTAAAAAGGTTTTTTTTTTCTTTTTGCTGTGACAATTACTGCACAACTAAAATATTGAAACTGTCCTCTTTTAGTGGGACCCAGTATACTTTACAATAACTCCAAGAAAATCAAATAGTATAGAAATACACTCTAGATTTTAAAAAATCATAAATGTGTTCTTTTCAAACTGAGGAGCAAGACATCATTAAATAAAATATGACCTAAGTGTGCCTAAGTGAAGTTGTTAGATATTTTGTGTGCATGGCATGAAGCCATGGCACTTGATGTTTGATTTATCTGCAAGAAAACCTGCTGCCCTAATCACCAGTAAACCTCAGGAGACTTTTGCATATCAAAGAGACAAATTGCTTCAATATTATGTGTGTTTAAAAGGAAACTGAATCCATGAAGAGAGTGATGACTTTGAAAAGAACTGCAAAAATGTTTTCAGAAATCATGGGCCTAATGTTTGTGCCACAGCATACTGCCCATGCTTATATGTCTCCAGTTATGTAGAATATGTACAAGCAAGGACACATTTACAGAACTCCATATAAGTGCAAAGGGTATTTAGTGAGACAGTTTGCCCAAATATACTCTGATAAACCTAGGCATTTCATAACATTATAACAAGAATTTCCTTACATAGGTATTGAGATTTAGTGGTTCAGAGAGAAAACTCTTGCCAACTTTCATCCCATGTATCCTGGCAGGGCAATTCCTGTAGTGGAAGCAGCTTTTAGGAAGAAAAGTCTCCTTTCTAGATCTCCTGATGTGCAGCAAGGTAGCTAACAAGAGTTCCATTTCAGCCTGCATGCAGCAAAATATAGTGCCAAGTCAGCTAATTTTGCAATCTGCACTTGAGCACATGGCATACAGAGAAATAATTGTCATGGAAGTTAATGAGAAGACTCTATTTTAGGTTAACCACATCCTCTGTCAGGTCCTACACCATTATCTTCCTTGATTGAGGGTACCTTTGGGCCCTCATTTGCTACTGTTAATATTCTCAGCCTTCCACATAACTATCTCTGAACACTCTGGCTTTTGGGGGCTTGGTAGAAACCTGAACCTCTGCCATCAGATATGGTTTTGCCAGCATTTTCTGAAATCAAATCATTTTTCAGACCAAATTGCATTCCACTATTCCCACCCACCACATTTCCTGTTTTAGAGCACTGAAAAACAATAATATAACTAATCATACTATATACAAATATTTGGTTTTTATCTCTTAAGTACAGACAGGAATACAGAAAAGAAAAATGCAAGACTAAGAACCCAAAGAGGTCCATCCCGGTGAAGTATGTGACCAGAGCTTTTGATCTACCACCCAGTTTCCTTCTTCATTCTTCAAGTAGAAGGTCAGACTTCAGATTCTCTATTATTTACTGCTCTATTATTCTATGCAAAGTAGTATAAGTGATATGCCTGATAATATAAAACAATGGAAGAGGTGAATTAGGATACTCAGACTTCACATTAACAGGGAAACTTGAGATCAAGCACAACCTATGTGCTGAGAATATTGTGTAACTGACACTGGCACACATCGTCCGCATTATAATTACATGTGTGTGTGAGTGTGTTTGTGTGTATAATGTGTGTAGACATAAGTGTATGTATAAGTATCTCTATTTTTAGTTGAGGAAACTGAGCCCCAAATATAATTGAATTAATCATTACACAATTGTAACTGAGGCTACAAATTCAAGTCTTTTCGAGTCGTAAGACAGCATTAACTTTACTACATTACCATAACTATTGCATTGGGAGTTATACCTGATGTAAATGACGAGTTGATGGGTGCAGCACAGCAACATGGCACAAGTATACATATGTAACAAACCTGCACGTTATGCACATGTACCCTACAACTTAAAGTATAATAATAATAAATAAATTTTAAAAAAAAAAGAGTATGGAAAAATTCCTAACTTAAGGCTTTGACTCTTGCAAACTTTTCAGGCTTGAATGACAGATAACATATAATTAGAGAGCTGGTGATAGCCTGGCTCTTGAGAAACTGGCCAAACAGAGGGCAACACAGAGGTCTACTTCTATATATATAGATAGCCGCTGCTTTTGAGTGTTTCTGAACAGACTACAGTAAAAGGAAAATAGCCACAATGGCTCCAATGGCTCCTGCCCTGTCTTATTAATCAAGATCATATAAATCCGGTAAGTACTAAGTATAATAAATATAATACTTAGTGAAAGGCGGATCATCTAAAACATAGAGATGAAATATAATAGGAAGTGGCTAAAATGGCAAGTGATAATGAACACCTTAAATATACCTTACCGGTCATGGTTTAAACTTTACATGTAAGATTTGTATAATTTGATCTCTTCTTCACCACCATCTATTAAAATGAAAATTACTTTTTTCCTATTTTACATCTGAGGATATTAGAGCTAAGAATGTTTAGTTAACTTGGCCAAAGAGCCAGGCTAATAACTGGCAAAGTGAAAAGAGTCTTTATCTGTTCCCCCAGCCCAATGCTCTGTCCAACGCATCAAATCACACTCAAGTGCATTTTGCATGCCCAAGAGAACTCATTCTCTCCAAACAGAGAAGGGATTCACTTACATATTATTATCTCTTGCTAATATTTCATGCTTTTTCAAATTTAGAGTCTTTGCAAATACTTCATTAATTTACTAATCATTCTACATAATGAAAATAGCACACTTACTCATATCTTTGAACTTAAGACAAAACCAATATAATTTTAAAATGTACCCTATAAGTTAAAGTATAATAAAAAAAGATTTATTATGCACATAACTGCATATAAAAATGCATCATGTATATGACATATAATAAAATATATGGTTAAGTTCTTTATCTAATTGTCATATTAGCTTGCTGTTGGGAACTATAAGAAATTTGTATTATTTAAGGCATGCTATTTGTCAATAATTCAGAGAGATTTTCAAGAATGTGCACCACGATTATTTATTGCTTTATTCAAAGCCTTTCAGAATTTATATTCCTTAATCTGTAGTTTATATTTTATGAATCCTTAGGTATGCAAAAACTGAGAGAGGAGTCCAGTTCCACTTTAAATTAAGCTATTACCCTTGAAAAGAGCTATAATATTAAAATTTGATCATATATTTTACTGTCTTGTTGTTTGGCGAATGTGCTTTCCTCAGTCCATGCACTAATCAGTTTGTAGTCTTTATTTAAAACCATCCAGTTGGCATTTGTTCTTTCTGTGAAAAGGCTTAATTCAGAAGACTTGAAAGATTTTAGTGAATATGACTGCAGCTCTACTACCACGTCTTATACAATTGTTGGTTGTTATTATTTGGGGGACATTTATATTCTTTGGAAAGAAAATAAACAGGTTATTTATGTAGAATTTCAACATTTTTAATCACTCTTAACACATTTGATTCATAAAAATCTCTAAGTACTCTGAGAAGTCAAAACCCATATTCCTATCTCTCTTACATGTAACTCACTAGAGGGTTTGTAAACGCCACTTAATAACGTGATAAATAATCTTGACACTTTACTCAAGAAGTCAGGATTTTTATGTTTTTCGTCCACCATATTAAGAGGTTTTAAAAGTATTTAACTATACATATTTTGATATTTCTGATTAGTTTGACTCACTATACACTTTAAAACACCTCAAGTGGCAAAATATACATTAATAAATATCAATTTGAGGCTCTACTTTGAACAAAACACTGCTTCAGGTATGCTGGGGCCAAGGAGAGAAATAAATTATTGTTACAATTTATTAATTACATTTGCTTATTTCCTTATTTCACTAGAGAATTAATTTCTGAAACAAAATGACTGGAGACTGTGATTACAAATAATGCCATCATTCTGTTTTACATAATAAAGTCAATCCCATGGCAATTGTGGCTTTTTCTTTTTTAATAATGAAATGCAGTTGAGCATTGTGGATGAGATCCTTAATGAGACCTCCTTGGTTTGAATCTTGGTCCTTTCTACTTCCCGCTTGTCTGATCTGGAGCATATCTTCAGCCTAGTTATTATCTGTAATCGGATGATTAAAATACTATCTACTTCATAATGTTGTTTCAAGGATTAAATGAATTTGACATATTCAGCAACTAGATCAGTGCCATCAGTGTGTGGCACAAAGCACGTACTATAAAAGTGTTCTTATCCTTGTTATATTGAAGTCTGCAAACAATTTTCACTAATAAAGTTGTTTTCAAAGTATTTATGTGTGTTTTTCAATTAGAAATTTGGCTCATTTTAATTTACTTGTTCTTAATACCAATGCTTTCTTAGCTCCTTCTAAAACCATCTGAACAAAATGAGACAACACTTAACTTCACCCTAGTCATGTGTTACATACCACAGTAACTTCATAGCATCAGTTCAAGGTATTATTTTCTAATTAAAGCTTAATTATTTCTTCTGTGGGAAGAAAGAGAAGCAAATATGAAAGCCTACCTCTGGGGCAAAGAAAGAGCTTTTCTGTTAGCTTCTGAATTAAAAATTTCTTACACTTCTTATTTACATCCTTTATAATTTACAGTTTCATCAGTGAGACTACTAGAAGAAGCTTCAAGTTCAAGAGCAATCCCAAATTGTTTTGAAGAGGTATTATCAATAGATTATTACATTCAAATAGGAGAATACACAAATAAAACTTTGTACTTTATTGTGTATATATATGGCACATTTTCTTCCTTCATTTATCCATTGGTGGACACTCAGGCTTTTCCATACCTTCGTCATTGTGAATAATGCTTCAGGGAACATGGGGGTACAGACATATTTTTAAGATACTGATTTCATTTACTTTGAATATATGCCTTAAAGAGTGATTGATGGATTTTACGGTAGTTCTATTTTTATTTTTATTTTTGAACATCATTCATACTTTTTCCATAATGGCTATGCCAATTTACACTCCCACCAACAGTAGACAGAGCTCCCATTTCTCCACACCCTCACCAAAACTTGTTATCTTATTTTTTATAATAGCCACCATAACATATGGGAGAGAATATCTCATTGTACTTTTGATGTGCATTTTCCTGATGATTAGTGTTGTTCACATCTCTGATGATTAGTGATTTACCTATTGGCTATTTGTGTGTCTTCTTGAAAAAAAATGTCTATTCATTTTAAAAAATCAGATTATTCATTTGTTTCATTTCGTTTTGTTAGCTATTTAGTTGTATGAGTTCCTTATATATTTTAGATTTTGCCTCATGTCAGATACATGGTTTGCAATTATTTTCTCCTATAACATGGGTTGCCTTTACATCTATGAGTTGTTTCCATTGTTGTGCATAAGGATTTTAGTTTGATGTGGTCTCATGTTTATTTTTGCTTTTGTTTTCTCTGTTTTTGGAATCAGATTCAAGAAATTATTGTGAAGAGGATATCAAGGAGCATTTCCCTTATGTTTTATTTTGGGAATTTTATGGTTTCAGACCTTATATTTAGATCCTCAATCAATTTTGAGTTGATTTTTGTGTATGGTATGAGTTTAATTCCATTTGTTTGTATATGAAATACATAATTTTCCTAACACCATTTATTGATGATCCTATCTTTTCTCCATTGTATATTATTTAAGCTCTTGTCAAACATTAGTTGCCCATATATAAATGATTTTATTTCTGGCTCCCTATTCTGTTCTTTTGGCTTATGTGTCTGTTTTCATAACAATACCATACTGTTTTGATTACTGTAGATTTATAATATAGTTTGAAATCAGGTAATGTGATGGCTCCAGTTATTTGTTCTTTCTCTAGATTCTTTGACTAGTCATGAGATTTTGTGGTTCCACATAAATTTCAGAAGTTCTTCTAATTTCAAAAATAACTTAAGAAGTTTGCGGTGGCTCAAGCCTGTAATCCCAGTACTTTGGGAGGCCGAGACGGGCGGATCACAAGGTCAGGAGATCGAGACCATCCTGGCTAACGCGGTGAAACCCCGTCTCTACTAAAAAAATACAAAAAAACTAGCCGGGCGAGGTGGCGGGCACCTGTAGTCCCAGCTACTCGGGAGGCTGAGGCAGGAGAATGGCGTAAACCCGGGAGGCAGAGCTTGCAGTGAGCTGAGATCCGGCCACTGCACTCCAGCCTGGGCGACAGAGCGAGAATCCGTCTCAAAAAAAAAAAAGAAGTTTGGTAGATATTGAAATGATCTGTAGGCCACATTGGATAATGTAGATATGTTAGCAATATTAATTGTTCCAATTCACAAACTTGGGATTTCTTTCCAATTACGTGTATTCTTCAATATCTTCCATCAATGTTTTATAGTTTTCAGTGTCCTTCATCTCCTTGGTTAAATGTATTCCTAAGTATTTCATTTTTCATAGCTCTTGCAAATGAGATTGCTTTTTAAAAATTATTTTTTAAGGCATTTCATTGTTAGTGTATTGAAATGCTACTAATTTTGTATGTTGATTTAGAATCCTGCAACTTTACTGAATTTATTATGTCTCATCATTTTTTTTGTGGGGGTGTTAACGTTTATCTACACAAGATTATGTCATTTGTAAACCAAAACCATGTACCTTCTTCCTTTCCAATGTGGATGTCTTTTATTTTTGTTCTTGCCTAATTGTTCTGGTTAGGACTTTCAGTACTGTGTTCAATGAAACTGGTAAGAATGATAACCCTTGTCTTGTTCTAGATATTAGAGAAAAAGCTTTCAGCATTTCACCATTGAGCATGAGTCGGCTGTGGGCTTGTCACATATGGCCTTTATCATGTTGAGGCTACCCCAAACAATAGGCTGCTATTTAAAGTTCCTTTGTGATTTAACCATGTATTTTCTGAAAACAAGTATAATACAAGATAGTATCCACCAGCTATTAATGCCCCATAATAAATAAAGCCATCTGTCATTAGAGTCTGTTTCTATGGAGAAAAAAAAAAAAAAGCAAACTATACCTACTAAACTGTAATCAACAGATTATAGTTGATAAACAGAATCTGGACACCTGGATTTCCATTTTATCATTTCAGCTAGTTATTGTTTAATTACAAAGGCCACATATTTTCTCGCTTTCCTGAACATCTGCCATCTGTTCCCAATACTAGATATAACTACCCTTCTCTATTCCTCAACTAAATCCTTACACTGCTGATGACTTTGGAAAACGGTACAGGGTTTTACAGTCTAATCATGACAGTACATCTTCTCCAAGATTCGTGAGCCAAATAAATTCCTCAGAATACTTTTTTAAAAAAATTGAAATTGATTACTTGTACTTTATCATCACCAAAAATATCGATAGCAAGACATACTGTTCTCAGCATCCACTTCCACCATCCTCATTATTGTAACTCACAGTAGACTATGCTTCCTACTTTACTGAAAAGATACAAACCATTACCTAGGAATTATTCTTCCACCTTAAACATATTCCATATTTTCTATCTCTTCTCTCCCCTAGTTCTTGTATCAGAATGTGTTCATCCTGAAATTATTCTTTGTGCTTCAATTTTTCATTCTTAGATTAATCCAGGATTTGCATTAATTGTTTCCTCTTGCCTTTGGATCCTTCATCCATTTACTTGCTTCCGTGCACCAAAAGCACACATGCAGGATTTTTCTTTAATTCTAAAAGTGTTTACACACACGCATGCACATGCATGCACGTGCACACACACACACACACACACACACACACACAAACACAATAGAAAGCTCTAAGAATGGTCCTAAAGATTAAACAATGTGATCAAATGTGCTGAGTGCAGATTAAAAAGTTCAAAACCTCAGTAAGAGGCAAGAAATTAAAGTTGAGAGGACAAAAATATTTTTAGAATATTTTCTCCAGAGATGTATAGTGTATATTTGACTTTTTAAGAATATTTTTTGGTATTGATGGAACGTACCTCAAAATAATAAGAGCTATTTATGACAAACCCACAGCCAATATCATACTGAATGGGCAAAAACTGGAAAAATTCCCTTTGAAAACTGGCACAAGACAGGGATGCCCTCTCTCACCACTCCTATTCAACATAGTGTTGGAAGTTCTGGCTAGGGCAATTAGGCAAGAGAAAGAAATCAAGGGTATTCAGTTAGGAAAAGAAGAAGTCAAACTGTCCCTGTTTGCGGATGACATGATTGTATATTTAGAAAACCCCATTGTCTCAGCCCAAATTCTCCTTAAGCTGATAAGCAACTTCAGCAAAGTCTCAGGATACAAAATTAATGTGCAAAAATCACAAGCATTCTTATACACCAGTAACAGACAAACAGAGAGCCAAATCAGGAATGAACTTCCATTCACAATTGCTTCAAAGAGAATAAAATACCTAGGAATCCAACTTACAAGGGATGTAAAGGACCTCTTCAAGGAGAACTACAAACCACTGCTCAGTGAAATAAAAGAGGACACAAACAAATGGAAGAACATACCATGCTCATGGATAGGAAGAATCAATATCGTGAAAATGGCCATACTGCCCAAGGTAATTTATAGATTCAATGCCATCCCCATCAAGCTACCAATGAGTTTCTTCACAGAATTGGAAAAAACTGCTTTAAAGTTCATATGGAACCAAAAAAGAGCCCGCATCTCCAAGACAATCCTAAGTCAAAAGAACAAAGCTGGAGGCATCACGCTACCTGACTTCAAACTATACTACAAGGCTACAGTAACCAAAACAGCATGGTACTGGTACCAAAACAGAGATATAGACCAATGGAACAGAACAGAGTCCTCAGAAATAATACCACACATCTACATCCATCTGATCTTTGACAAACCTGAGAGAAACAAGAAATGGGGAAAGGATTCCCTATTTAATAAATGGTGCTGGGAAAATTGGCTAGCCATAAGTAGAAAGCTGAAACTGGATCCTTTCCTTACTCCTTATACAAAAATTAATTCAAGATGGATTAGAGACTTAAATGTTAGACCTAATCCCATAAAAATCCTAGAGGAAAACCTAGGTAGTATCATTCAGGACATAGACATGGGCAAAGACTTCATGTCTAAAACACCAAAAGCAATGGCAGCAAAAGCCAAAATTGACAAATGGGATCTAATTAAACTAAAGAGCTTCTGCACAGCAAAAGAAACTACCATCAGAGTGAACAGGCAACCTACAGAATGGGAGAAAATTTTTGCAATCTACCCATCTGACAAAGGGCTAATATCCAGAACCTACAAAGAACTCAAACAAATTTACAAGAAAAAAACAAACAACCCCATCAAAAAGTGGGCAAAGGATATGAACAGACATTTCTCAAAAGAAGACATTCATACAGCCAACAGACACATGAAAAAATGCTCATCATCACTGGCCATCAGAGAAATGCAAATCAAAACCACAATGAGATACCATCTCACACCAGTTAGAATGGCGATCATTAAAAGGTCAGGAAACAACAGGTGCTGGAGAGGATGTGGAGAAATAGGAACACTTTTACACTGTTGGTGGGATTGTAAACTAGTTCAACCATTATGGAAAACAGTATGGGGATTCCTCAAGGATCTAGAACTAGATGTACCATATGACCCAGCCATCCCATTACTGGGTATATACCCAAAGGATTATAAATCATGCTGCTATAAAGACACATGCACACGTATGTTTATTGCGGCACTATTCACAATAGCAAAGACTTGGAATCAACCCAAATGTCCATCAGTGACAGATTGGATTAAGAAAATGTGGCACATATACACCATGGAATACTATGCAGCCATCAAAAAGGATGAGTTTGCGTCCTTTGTAGGGACATGGATGCAGCTGGAAACCATCATTCTTAGCAAACTATCACAAGAACAGAAAACCAAACACCGCATGTTCTCACTCATAGGTGGGAACTGAACAATGAGATCACTTGGACTCAGGAAGGGGAACATCACACACAGGGGCCTATCATGGGGAGGGGGGAGGGGGGAGGGATTGCATTGGGAGTTATACCTGATGTAAATGATGAGTTGATGGGTGCAGCACACCAACATGGCACAAGTATACACATGTAACAAACCTGCACGTTATGCACATGTACCCTAGAACTTAAAGTATAATAATAATAAATAAATTTAAAAAAAAAAAAAAACTGGTTACCTCCAAAAAAAAAAAAAAAAAGAATATTTTTTTAAAATTTCCTATCCCTTACTATCACTCAACTAACCTGTTATCACCTTGTTATTGGTTTTCTGTCTCCCCACATTTTAAGAAAACTGCTCACTCAAAGGTTATCAATGATCTTCTTGACACAAACTGATGATCTAATTTTTTTTTCTACCTCCTCTGGAGCCTCTGTAGCACTGCTGATGAGAGCTTTCCAAATTTTTTTTCTTTCATTACTTTAGGTGAAATAATTCTCATTGTTCTTCTATTTCTCTGCTTTCAGTTACTGAGGTATTTATCTTCCTTTTGACCCTTAAAAGTTCTTTCCATCTCTAATTTCAGTGTTTTAGGTCCTTAACTTTACTGTCCTCTACTTGGTCCTCAACTATCACCTTATGCAGAAACATCTAGCTCTATATTTCTTGTCTTAACCTATCCTTTAAATCACACTTATATGTGCAGTGACTTTTTTTTACATCTCCACTCTGATGCCCTTACCACACCTCAAACTCAACATTTTTTAAACCTGCCATCACCCAGATTATTTTACTTCACAGTAGTTTTTAATTCCTTTTGTTCGTGATCTCTCTCCCTCTCCCCTTTTGTCTCTCCTATTCGTTAGCATATAATTTGAATAGAAACTTTATGGGACACATTCATCCTTTGTTGAGAACCAACACAATATGTTCTCCAAATTCTGTAAAATGATTGGTAAAACCTTTGTTTATTAAGTTGTTCAAAATTTCAACGATGTAGATCTTTCTTCATCATTTATTTATAAGGAAAAAGCTATTACTCCTATTGAATATGATTACTTTCAGTAGATTACAAAATATGTAAAACCAATTGTGTTACCTTTTTTGCTTTGACTGCTAGGAAATCACAAAATAAGATGTAATGTAGTCATAAAAACACATTAGAATATTGTTTCTAATCCCTTGTTCCTCTAATTCTGTTTTAATTCTCATATTATAGAGCTGTCTTTTTTATGAGCCAACCAAAAAATATTTATGCCTCAGGCTCACTAGAACCAAGTAGAAAGAAGGCTTGTTGTCTTTGTCTATTACATAAAGATGAAATATGCAGATAGTTTGGATTCATTAAATAAACTACTTCAGACTCTGTTCCATTCATAAAACCTGATAAGGCTAAGCAATTTCAGCAGCAGGAGAAATAGGAACCTATAAAAATGTAACAGAAAAATAGAACAAATTAAATGGGTGTAGTTTTAAAGTACTGCTTTGAAACACCATTTCATATGTATCATTGTTTAAAAACCTGATAATAATTTTTGAAGCTCCATTTACCAAGTGAATCAAAACCTCCGCATAATGTGTATTGCACTTGCCATGCAATCACTAAGCATGGTGATGTTGGTTAGCACTATTAGATGTGGAAACATTTCAATTTATTTTTGTTTGTTTAAAAGATCAAAGGGAGAACTTTAACTCTAGAGACACATTAAATCCAGAGATTAGGACTATAGTTTAAGAAAATCAATTTTTTTCTTGTTTGTTTGCTAGTTTTCATTAACAAATGTTATGGATCAGTCATCAAATAGATAGCGCCTTTCTCTGGAAAAAGAACATAAATTCTGGCAAAACAGTAAGCTGGGCTTTGATGCAGACTCAGACACAGCAGATTTGTCCCAGATTCAGAGATTCATCTTTTTCAGTGTGCTTTCTTTTCTTACTAACCATTTCTTAGAGGCAATGCAATGGAAACACATTTCTAGTCTATTTTATATTTCCTTAATTTTCTTCAAACAGCTTTCCAGATGATACAGAATATAACTCATTTCTGCATCTAGGACTTTCTTTGTCAGTAAATTCATTGCATATATATAGGCTGCCCCCAATTCATAAACAGGTAGTAGTCCAAAAACCAATTGTTTAAACCAGTAGCTAGGAATATGAAGCACATTTTTTATTTAAAATGACTTTATATGAAGTACTGCATATCGGTTTCTTATAACAGCCAAAATAGCTCCAATATCTTAAGAATCTATTAACTGTCAGAAAAATATTGTATATTATACACATCTCATTGTTTTATTAATAACTTTTTACTTTTTTATTGAGCTAATGCATATAATCAGAATCTTCCTGAAGTGCACATATCTTAAATGTAGAGCTGGAGTTTTAGTAACAGTTTTATTGAAGCATAATTTACATGCCATAAAATTAACTCATTTTAAGGATTCAATTAAACAACTTATTTTTATATGTATATACACCTATAAAATGGCTACCTGGATCAGGATATTGAAAGTTTATTTTTGCCGCTTTTTAGCCATACCCACTCCATTCCATGGAAGTAACCATTATTTTAACTTCTATTTCCATAGATTGGTTTTTCTTGCTCACGACTTTATATTCATGAAATTAGTCATCATATAGTCTATAAAGCCTTGGTTATTTCTGAGAACACTTCTTTCAATGTCTTCACGTGTATTAGTAGTGTAGCGTTCCATTTTAAGAATATACCACACTTCATTTATTTCTTCTACTATTCACAGACATTAAAATTATTTGCATTTTGGGGCTACTATAGATAAAGCTGCCATGAGCACTGAAATCTCTAGGTGAACTATTAGTGGATCATAGAGACAGTGTATGTTTACTTGTAGCAGAAACTTTCAGAAAGTTTCACAGTAACTGTGGCAATTTTTATTCCCACCAGCAAGATATGAGTGTTCCTATTTCTGTTTATTACTACCAAAACACAGTGTCAGTCAACAGAAATGTTATTGGGTGTATTGTGCTACTTCATTGCAATTTAAATTTGCATACTTATTTTGAAAACATAAAACTGACATATCCTTAGCCAGACTAACTAAATAGAAAGAAGACTTATATATAAAATCAGAAATGAAAAGGATCATAAGGAACCATTATTAATAGCTATACACCAACACATTTGATAAACTAGAGAAAATTGATACATTACTCAAAAATATGAATTACAAAAGTGAATCAGGAATAAATAGAAAGCCTGAACACAGACCAATAACAATAAAAGAGATTGAAGTATTAACTAAAAACCTCCCAAGAAAGGAAAGTCCAGGACCCGATGGCTTTATAGCTGAATTCTACCAAATTTTTAAATAAAAATTCATATTAATCCTTCTTAACTTCTTCCATGATAGAGCTGGAGGGCATACTTTCACATTTTATGAAGCCAGCATCATCTTGAAACCTAAGACAAAGATATCCCAAGGAAAGAAAACTATAGGCCAATAACTCTGAAGAACATTATTGCAAAAATTACTCAATAAAATATTAGCAAATTAAATTCAACAATCCATCAAAAGATTATATTTTGTCATCAAGCAGGATTTATCCTTATCTAAAAGGCTGTTTTAACATACGCAAATCAACTAATGGATACAGCATGTTAACAGACTGAAAGACATAACCACATGATCACAACAACTGAAGCAGAAAAAAACATTAGACTATATTCATCATTCTTTCTTGATAAAGCATCTCAACAGTTTAGGCATAGAGGAAAAGTTCTTCAATGTAGTAAAGGACATTTATTTAAAAAGCACAGCTAACATCATAATAAATGGGGAGAAATTGAAAGCTTTTCCTTTAACATCTGGTACGAAGCAAGGATGCCCACTCTTGCCACTTCTATTTAACATAGTACTGAAGTACTACAAAGAGTAGACAAGAAAAAGAAAGAAATGCTTCCAAGTAAAAAAGGAAGAAGTAAAATTATCTGTATTTGCAAATGATACCCTGTATGTAGAAAACGTCAAAGACACCACCAAAAAACTGTTAGGTCTAATAAATGAATTCAATAAAGTTGCAAAATATAAAATCAACATGCAAAGCATCATATCATTTCTTTTATTTTTTAACTTTAAAAAGGATTTTTAAATTATACTTTAAGTTCTGGGGTATATGTGCAGAACGTGCAGGTTTGTTACATAGGTATACACGTTCCATGGTGGTTTGCTGCAACCATCAACCCGTCATCTGCATTAGGTATTTCTCCTAATGCTATCCCTCCCCTCACCCCCCACCCCCAACAGGTCCTGGTATGTGATGTTCCCCTCCCTGTGTCCATGTGTTCTCACTGTTCAGCTCTCATTTATGAGTGAGAACATGTGGTGTTTGGCTCTCTGTTCTTGTGACAGTCTGCTGAGTATGATGGTCTCCAGCTTCATCCATGTCCCTGCAAAGGACATTGGAATTACTGGGTCAAATGGTATTTCTGGTTCTAGATCCTTGAGGAATCACCACACTGTCTTCCACAATGGTTGAACTAATTTACACTCCCACCAACAGTGTAAAAGCATTCCTACTTCTCCACATCCTCTCCAGCATCTGTTGTTTCCTGACTTTTAATGATCGCCATTCTAACTGGTGTGAGATGGTATCTCATTGTGGTTTTGATTTGCATTTTTCTAATGACCTGTGATGATGAGCTTTTTTTCATACGTTTGTTGGCTGCCTAAATGTCTTCTTTTGAGAAGTGTCTGTTCACACCCTTTGCCCACTTTTTGAAGGGGTTGTTTTTTCTTGTAAATTTGTTTAAGTTCCTTGTGGATTCTGGATATTAGCCCTTTGTCAGATGGATAGATTGCAGAATAAATTTATTTAATTAAAATAGTATTTTAATTAAATATTTTAAAGAAATAATGTTAAGAAAAGAAATTTAATAGTATAGTTTCTCCTCAAATATTAACTGCACTTTTTCCAATTTTTTGTTATAGTAAATATATAAAAAACTTACTATTTTAACAATTTTAAGTGTACAGTTAAGTGGTATTAAATACATTCATAATGTTGTGTAGTCAGAGTTTTGGAGATGGATGGTGGTGACAGTCACCCAACTTTGTAGCATATCTATACACAAACAACAACCTAGACAAAAAACAAATCAAGAAAACAATCCCGTTTACAATAGCACAAAAAGCTTAGGAATAAACTCAACCAAGGAGGTGAAACACCTGTACACTGAAAACTATAAAACACATATAAAAAAATTAAATAGGACACAAATAAATCAAAAGCTATTCCATGCTTATGGATCAGAAAAACTAACTCTTAAAATGTTAATACTACATAAAGCAGTAAATAGATTCAATGCAGTCCCTATCAAAATTCCAGTGGCATTATTCACAAAAATAGAAATAAAACCTTAAAATTTGTATGAAACCACAAAAGATCTTGAATAGCCAAAACAATTCTGGAAAAAAAAAAGGAGTTGAAAACACCTTACTTCCTGATTTAAAAGTATATTACAAAGCTATAGTAATCAAAAGAATGTGATACTGGCATACAGATACACAGACCAGTGGAAGAGATTAAAGAGCCCCAAAATAAATCTAAACATATACAGTCAACTAATTTTTGACAAGGGCACCAAAAAGATACATGAGGAAAGGACAATGTCTTCAATAAATTTGCTGTATTTACAAACCTGGATTGGCATATCCAAGACAATGAAATGGAATCCTTCTCTTATACCATACACAAAAATCAACTCAGAATGTAAGAGAGACCTAATCATAAGACCTGAAATCATACAACTCCTAGTAGAGAACATAGAGGAAAAGCTCCTTGACATTAGCCTTAGCAATGATTTCTTGGGTATCACACCAGAAACTTAGGCTACAAAAGCAAATATAAATAAAAGAAACAACATCAAACTAAAAAATTTCTTCTCAGCAAAAGAAAAAATCAACAAAATGAGAAGGCAATCAACAGACTTGGAAAAAACATATTTTCAAACCATACAACAAACAAGGGGTTAATACCCAAGATTCACACATAATTCATACAACTTAATATAGTAAGAAAACATAACCTGATTAAAAACTGGACAAAAGATTTGAATAGACATTTCTCCAAAGATGACATAAAAATGTCTAACAAGTACATGAAAAAGTGCTCAACATCACCAATTCCACAGGAAATACAATTCCAATACTGCTATATATCCTCATAAGTGTTAGGATAACTATTATAGAAAAGATAAGAGATAACAGGTGTTGGTAAGAGTGGGGAGAAAAGGAAACTCTCGTATTGTGTTGGTGCAGGCATTATAGGAAACAGTGTCAGATTTCTAATGAAATTAAAAATAGAAGTACCATTCTAAGAAAATAAAATCACCACCTCATAAAGATATCTGCAGTCCCATGTTCATTGTAGCTTTATTCACAATAGTCAAGCTATGAAAACAATCTAGGTGCCTATCAATGAAAAAAATGGATAAAGAAACTATCATAGTTTTTGAACATTATTCAGCCTTCTAAAAAGGAGATCCTGTCACTCGTCACAATATGAATGGACCTGGAGGATACTGTGCTGGGTCAAATAAGACAGACACAGGAAAAAAAACATAAAAACATGTTGCATGATCTTCCTTGTATGAGTTTTTTGTTTGTTTGTTTTTTGTTTTTGTTTTTGTTTTTTTTGAGATAGAGTCTTGTTCTGTCTCCCAGGCTGGAGTGCAGTGGCACTATATCAGCTCACTACAACCTCCGCCTCCTGGATTCAAGCAGTTCTGTCTCAGCCTCCCGAGTAGCTGGCATTACAGGCGTGTGCCTCCACACCTGATTAATTTTGTATTTTTAGTAGAGACGGTTTCACCATGTTGGCCAGGCTGGTCTCCAGCTCCTGACCTCAGGTAATCCGCCCACTTCAGCTTCCCAATGTTCTGGGATTACAGGTGTGAGCCACCACACCCGGTCGATCTTGCTTGTATGTGAAATTTTTTAAAAGATCAAATATATAGAGATGGAGAATAAAATAGTGGTTGCCAGGGTCAGGCTGTGGGAGGCAGAAGATATGAGGAGATGTAGGTCAAATGATACAAAGTATCAAATATTTAGGATTAGCACATTGAAAGATTTAATGTAAACCATGAGGAATGATAGTAATAGTGTATTATATACAGGAGTTTTGGTAAATAAGTAAATTATAGCTGCTTTTGTCACAAGGGGGCAAAAATAAGTAAATATGTGATATGATAGTACACAATACAGTTTATTTTAAAAAATAAAGTAAAATTGCCTTTCTTTCTTGAGGAATTCATGTAGAAATGTTTCTATATGAATATGGGTCATTTCCTTTTTATTCTAATGTGTAGGAGTATGTTATATAACCTGCAAATGAGTCTACTATCTATCCCAGTGACTTTTAAGAAACCTAATATGATCTACACTTAAATGATGGTAAAAATGAGGTCCTGAGAGGTAAAATAATTCATCAAACAACACACATCTTGTAAGTGGTAGAAGAGGCACCAGATTTAGTCTGCCTCATTCAAAAGCCTGTGCTCTTTAGAGCATTCTACACAGTGGGGCACATAATGTAAGATATAACCAGGACATAAGAAAAACTATCTTGGGGGAAATGAGGTATCAGAAATATTTTTCTCTGGATAAGAGTAAGAGATGCGCCTATTTCCACCAGTCCCCCTTTCTGAACAGTGAGAATGAGCTATTATTGGAAGTGCATTGAGAAGGAAGTAAGATATCTAAAGGAACAAAAAAAGAAGGATATAAGTAAAAAGAAAAAATACTGCATTTCACAATCTTTGTTGAAAAGTGTACTAGTTACAGGAGGTATTTTCTTGCTTCCTGAGAAAGTAGCACATTGTAAAATGAATTATAAAAATTAAAATACAACTTAGCATACTAATTATTCTATATAATTATCTTAAATTTATGTAATATAGGATTTAAAAAATTATTTGACAAGAGAACAGTTTTCCAGAGTGTGTGTGTGTGTGTATGTGTATGTATATATATATATATATAGTATATATATGCCATGCCCATTTGAGTAGTAGTCATTATCTGCATGTGATTATCACAAATGATGCTTTCCTGTTGCTTTTCTAAAATTTCTAAATTTTGATGATGTATGTAATGCTTTCTATATGTTGAGTCAAAAATGGGTTCAGTTATCTAATATATTATGTGTACATTAAGACACCATCGTATGCTTATATATTTCTGAATATGGGATAATTATAACTTGTTTCAGGGTGCTGGGATTATAAGCTTTTTGTTGTTACAGTTTTAACAAGCATTTATTTGAGAAGTGATTGGGAGAAGTATATATGAGAATGCATGTTGCTCAAATATGTATCAGTTTACCAGATGTTAAGCAGATGATACATATAAAATAGAAACCAATTTAATAGAGAGACACAGAGGATGAAAAAGGAGATAACAGATATTGAAAACACAGAAGTAGAACTGAATTAATAAACAAGATAAGATGTTTATTCCAATTCACTTGATTTACAAATCTTTACAAAAAGATTTGAAAGTATAAAATTAAAGAAAACTTTTCAAAACTCCAAAAAAGTGCTGAGATTGAATTCACAATGACCTCAATAAAATTGTTAAGGAAATAGTCTTAAATTTCAAGGAAAAATAGTTTTTTTTTTCTATGTCTTTAAGAGAACAAAAGCAAACTCTTTCAAAGAAGCCAAAGAATCATTGTTTCAGAGTTCTCTGCTGTGACACTCAACAGTAGACACTAATAGAGGAATAACTTCAGAGTCTTACAAAAAAAGGGGTGTGATCCAAGAAAAAAAGAGGTATGATCCAAGAACTCTGCTTTACCCAAGCAAGTTGTCATTCACATGTGAAGATAAGAGAAGAAATGATTTCAGATCTGTGAACTTTCATAAAATTTACCATCAAAATACCCCTTTTGTTCTGCAGAGGTTGAAAAAATATAATAGAATTATAAATAAATAAGAGAAATTCTGTACATGGACATTTGTTACTATACACAAAAGTCAAGAGAATAACTCTTTATTTTAAAAAGGATAATCCACTCTTAGCACAAAGCGCAAGTACAAATACCTATACCTATAAACAGCTATAGCTATAAACATATCAAAAGTTATCAGATTAAAAAAGAAAAATGTGACCGGGTGCAGTGGCTCACAGCTGTAATCCTAGCACTCTGGGGAGCCGAAGCGTGTGGATTACTTGAGGTCAGGAGTTTGAGACCAGCCTGACCAACATGGTGAAACCACATCTGTACTTAAAAAAATTAAAAATATATAAATAAGAATTTTTAAAAGCTGGGCATGGCACAAGAATTGCTAGAACCCGGAGGCTAAAGTTGCAGTGTGCCGAGATCATGCCACTGCACTCCAGCCTGGGCGATAGAGGGGAGGGGAGGGGAGGGGAGGGGAGGGGAGGGGAGGGGAGGGGAGGGGAGGGAAGAAAGGAAAGGAAAGGAAAGGAAAGGAAAGGAAAGGAAAGGAAAGGAAAGGAAAGGAAAGGAAAGGAAAGGAAAGGAAAGGAAAGGAAAGGAAAGGAAAGGAAAGGAAAGGAAAGGAAAGGAAAGGAAAGGAAAGGAAAGGGAGAGAGAGGGAGGGAGGGAGGGATGAAGGAAGGGAGAGAGAGAGAGACAGAGAGAGAAAGAGAGGAAGAGAGGAAGAGAGAAAGAGAGGAAGACGAAGACTAGAAGAGAAGGAAAGAGAGATTCTGACCATTACAGCTACTTTGTGTGTGTGTGAGGGGAGCGTACGGAATAATGTACACTCCTATATCGGAGATTAAAAGGGGAGGAAATAAAAATTATAATAGAAATGCATAAAGTTCCTAGTGACCTAATTATGATTTGAACCCAATCTTATCAAATAAAATTTAACTTTTTTATTTTAATATTATTTATTTATTTATTTATTTATTTTTTATTATTATTATACTTTAAGTTCTAGGGTACATGTGCATAACGTGCAGGTTTGTTACATATGTATACTTGTGCCATGTTGCTGTGCTGCACCCATCAACTCGTCAGCACCCATCAACTCATCGTTTACATCAGGTATAACTCCCAATGCAATCCCTCCCCCCTCTTCCCCCCTCCCCATGATAGGCCCCGGTGTGTGATGCTCCCCTTCTTGAGTCCAAGTGATCTCATTGTTCAGTTCCCACCTATGAGTGAGAACATGCGGTGTTTGGTTTTTCTGTTCTTGTGATAGTTTGCTAAGAATGATGGTTTCCAGCTGCATCCATGTCCCTACAAAGGACACAAACTCATCCTTTTTGATGGCTGCATAGTATTCCATGGTGTATATGTGCCACATTTTCTTAATCCAGTCTGTCACTGATGGACATTTGGGTTGATTCCAAGTCTTTGCTAGTGTGAATAGTGCCGCAATAAACATACGTGTGCATGTGTCTTTATAGCAGCATGATTTATAATCCTTTGGGTATATACCCAGTAATGGGATGGCTGGGTCATATGGTACATCTAGTTCTAGATCCTTGAGGAATCTGGATCCTTTCCTTACTCCTTATACGAAAATTAATTCAAGATGGATTAGAGACTTAAATGTTAGACCTAATACCATAAAAACCCTAGAGGAAAACCTAGGTAGTACCATTCAGGACATAGGCATGGGCAAAGACTTCATGTCTAAAACACCAAAAGCAATGGCAGCAAAAGCCAAAATCGACAAATGGGATCTAATTAAACTAAAGAGCTTCTGCACAGCAAAAGAAACTACCATCAGAGTGAACAGGCAACCTACAGAATGGGAGAAAATTTTTGCAATCTACTCATCTGACAAAGGGCTAATATCCAGAACCTACAAAGAACTCAAACAAATTTACAAGAAAAAAACAAACAACCCCATCAAAAAGTGGGCAAAGGATATGAACAGACATTTCTCAAAAGAAGACATTCATACAGCCAACAGACACATGAAAAAATGCTCATCATCACTGGCCATCAGAGAAATGCAAATCCAAACCACAATGAGATACCATCTCACACCAGTTAGAATGGCGATCATTAAAAGGTCAGGAAACAACAGGTGCTGGAGAGGATGTGGAGAAATAGGAACACTTTTACACTGTTGGTGGGATTGTAAACTAGTTCAACCATTATGGAAAACAGTATGGGGATTCCTCAAGGATTTTAATATTTTTTAAAGTAGAAAAAAAAAAAACTCATGGTCTCATGTAACCCACAGATAAAAGGATACTTCAATGTAACAATGGTAATGTCAGTAGGCTGAAAACATTAAATTGTTGATCATTAAAAAATTCCAAGAGAAAATCTGACATCTCTCCCAATAAAATACTTCTGAAGAATAAAATAAAATACTATTTCAGAAATAGTCATATAGCCTAAAACTAACATTACAATCAATGACAAAATGATGGTCCAAGACCCCTTCAAATTCAGTTTAACAAACAAGGCTATGAATCACAACCAATACTGTTCAATATTGTAGGGAATCCTGCTAATTTAAAAGACAGAGCAAACAAAAATATGTGTTATAAAGGTGAATAGTGTTATTCATAGACAACACTGCATGCCTTGGAAGGTATCAGATTAATTCCCACTAATAATAATAAAGAAAGTTAATAACGAATCCTGGTTAGTAATGCAGAATCAAATAACATTTATGTAATTCAGCAAAGACCATTAGCACAAATAACAGACATTTATTTGTTTATAACAACAGCATATGTACATGATATGAAAAACCTTTGCCACGTGTCATGCTAGCAGCAACAAAGTTCTTTTAGATATCTCCCCCCTAAAAAAGGAGGTGTTCATAAAATGTTTTTGAGTTCAAGTAGATGCAAATAAATGGAAATACATATAATGAACTGAGGTTGCTCTATTAATAGCGTATCACTATAGTAAATATATAGGCTTACCACAATTCCACCTACTAAAGAGTGTAGTCATGTGCCACATGACATTTCAGTCAATGATGGACTGCTTATACAATGGTGGTCTCATAAGATTATAATGGAACTGAAAAATTTCTATTGCCTGGTGTTACTGTAGCCATTGTAACTTCATGCTGAAAAGCAACACCTTTTCTATGTTTAGATAGGTTTACATACACAAATACCTACATTGGCTACAATTCCCTACAATATTCAGTACAGTAACATGCTGTACAGGCTTACAGAAGCAATAGGCTATGCCATATAGCCTAGGTGTGTAGGCTATACCATGTAGGTTTATGTAAGTACATTCTCAATTTCGCACAATGCTGACCTCACCTAACAAAGCATCTATCAGAATATATCCTCATTGTTAAGCAATGCATGACTGTTTATACAGAGCCTAAATACTATAAACTAACTGCAACATAGTTCCAAATAGTAAATACTATATGAATATAGAAATGCATAGGTTTAGGAAAATTTCAAATACAATCAAAATACAGTTTTAGAGCTATGATTACCAGTTGAAAAATATATGTGGAGAAACGAATGAGTGAAACTAAAAATAGCAATTCTTAATTTGCAGTAGCTGGAGATACTACTGTGATGCCTCTTGCCTATGATTTGTTGAATGATACATCTTTTCTTCACAGTATGTCTTTCTATCCCCCAACTATCAGATGAGGTAAGTACTTTTATTATGATTTCTCTATTTTATTCATATGATGAGAAAACTGATGCTCAGGAAGCCTAATATCTAGCCTAGAATTATACTTGGGAAATAATGGAGTCAGGATTAAATGCAGGCAGACTTCGCTGCTTCTCTCTCAATTATCTGAAGATAAATAATAAATATCGTAAAAGAAACTTTATGCCAGGTGCAGTAATCACACCTGTAATCCCAGCATTTTGGGAGGCTGAGGTGGGAGGACCACCTGAAGTCGGGAGTTCGAGACCAACCTGACCAACATGGAGAAACCCCACCTCTAATAAAAATGCAAAATTAGCCAGGCGTTGTGGTGCATGCCTGCAATCCTAGCTACTCGGGAGGCTGAGGCAGGAGAATCACTTGAACCCAGGAGGCAGAGGTTGCAGTGAGCCAAGATTGCGCCATTGTACTCCAGCCTGGGCAACAAAAGTGAAACTCCATCTCAAAAAAAAAAAAAAAAAGAAAGAAAAAAAGAAAAGAAAAGAAATTTGATAACAATATGTGCATAGCACTAAAGTGAAAATCAGACATGTAAAGCAGAATTCAGACTTCAAGCATCTGAAAACTTCACATAAAGTTTTAAAAATGTTAAAGTAAGCTTCCCAAATACAAAGGGAGGATTATGACTAGATGGCTTAGTGGCAAACCTGGATATAGCAATTCAGGGAAAGGGAGAAATAGAAGCATAATTCACACAAGGCTTTAAAATAATTTTCAGACGGAACTACAAAACTTACCACCCAGCAGGTGTGAGAGATGTAGATGCTGAATGTCCAGAGGATGTACTCTTTTCTAGGAAACTATGATAGCAAATAGTATGATCATATTAGAGTTCCCTGGGAACCACATAGATGATGGCACCCCTCCATCAACCTTTACCCAATCTACTCTGACCTGTGACCATCCTCACTCAGAAGACATTGCCAATTGTTTGAAGTGTGCTATGACCAAGAACCAAGCAGATTCTAGTCTATTGCACAATGTTAACAGAGTATAGTGAGAAGAGTACACAATTTCACCACTATGGGGGCAGACAAAAAACTTGGCTCTACTCTCAATAGTTGTGGGATGTTAGATCTGGCATCTGCCAAAAGGGAATAAGCCTGTCAATTTACTATTTTGTTTTAAGAATCTGTAACAATTTGCTTGTAAAATATCTGCATAATTCCTGGAACAGCAATTAAGTTGTTTTCCTATTATTTTATTATGAATATGATGATAACCAAAATTATTGTTATTGGCATCCTCAAGAATCTTCTCTTCTCCACAAGTCTTACTACACATGCACTGCACCCTCTCCATATTACTAAAACTCAAAATGAATAACAGATTTTAATAGACACTCTTTCATTTGAATCAAGAGGAAACTGCATGC
Source organism: Macaca nemestrina (assembly GCF_043159975.1). NCBI lineage: Eukaryota > Metazoa > Chordata > Mammalia > Primates > Cercopithecidae > Macaca > Macaca nemestrina. Next base: position 40,171,781 of record NC_092138.1, read on the forward strand.
ACACAAATTTATTACTTACACAAAATGTTTTAATATATAAACGTGTGTGTACATGTGTGATAGTTGTGATTAAAATTACAATATCAATATATATATATGTATGGCAAAAACATAAATTCCAAAATAAATGGCTGACATATATGTGTGTACACACAACACACTACAAATGCAAATTGTAATCGAGTAGAGAGAGAAGAGAGAACAAAGAAAATACAAAAGGATAACCACATAGAAAATGTTTATCTAAAGCAAAGAAATGTAAATTAAAAACAAACCTAATTTATTTTTGCCATCATTCAAGTAAAAAACATAAAACCAATGCTGAAGATAATACATTAAAATTGGCATTTCTTTTCATGGATGGTACCTCTATCTGCGGAATACTTCTAAAAGACATATAATATATGTAATGTGTAAGAACAGCCATAAAAATGATCATGTCATTTGACATAGAAATTTCATTTTACGACCTTATTTTATAGTAATAAATTTAAACATAATGAACAGGTAATTTTAAAAGATGTTCTTTGCAGCATTATATGTAAGAGCAAAAATTGGATGCAAGATAATTCAACATTAGGAGATGATGGTGTAATAAATTACCAAAAATTGTTACAAATTGATTTTGATACAGGTTTTAAAATATACTTATGAGAAGGCAAGCAAAATCTACATGATGTTTAAGAAATCATACTTTACGGTGCCATATGCAGTAAAATTGCAGTTCTGATAAATTAAGTATATATGTGGATAGGAAGTATGGAAAACATATTCTAAATTAACCTATAATTGTGTTAGAATAATAGATTATTGGCTGTAAATATTTATAAAACAATTTTTGGCATTATTCCATTTTCCTTTTAACAACTATATTTTATAAAAAGACAATATTATGACATTATTTGATTACATCTGATCAAAACAATAATTCTGCTTTCTATAGAGTTCCTGCTACAGAAAGTGGAGGAACAAAACGAATGCAGGGGTTCTCTCACTAACAAGCATATAGTTATGTTTGACAAATGTAACAAACATTTTGAAAATATATAAAATTGACAATAATTTTACATGTTTATGGTATAGTAATAGTAATGGGGTAGTTAGCATGTCATTCATCATTTTTTTGTGTTGTGAACATTCAATTTCTACCTTCTAGTTACTTGAAACTATATATTATTGTTAGGGATAATCATCCTATGGTGGTATAGAACACTACAACCTTCTTTTATAATACTGTATCCTTTAATAAATCTCGGTAACAACTTTTAAACATACAAAGCTGAGTACAAGTTTGAAACAGAAATCCCCTGTGCCAGAAACAAGAGAAATTGAAAGCAAAAGCCGTTAATGTGTAAGCTGATGTTCTTAGGTAGGTTTGGAGGAGGAAGTGAAATGAGGAGAGATTGGATCCTTGAGATTGAATGCCCACATAAGAACAGAAGAAGAGGCAGTAACCCTATAGAGGCTGGGAGCTGAAACAACTCCAACTTAAAATGCTATCCTCATTAAACTAAACTATAAAAATCTGCTCACTGGCACAGTGAGATTCTAAACAAACAAATATATACTTTTCTACCTGAGCTCTAAGATGGAAAAAAGAAAGCCTCAATGTAGAAATTGGTCACTCGTTGTCCCGGAACACTTATTTTCTGATGTGGAAATCAACAGGCCAAGAACTTAATATAAAACTTGATCTTGATATAGAAATTCTCCCTACTCTCTCAGTAGAAGTAAAAGCAAATACACACCAAAGGGAATATTCTAAAACAGACCACATAATATTTGCAAATAGAAAAATATATATATACCTTTAAGAAAGATATCATTATAAAATAAGAAAAATAGTCCGTCTTGAGTATCAGCAGACACACAAAAAAGGAACCCTCAAGGCTAAGATAATAAAAAATATGAAATAGCACTGTAAAATACAAGTCTAATAATTAAAAGATAAAAACAAAAGATGTGATAAGCACTTCTCAATATAAACCATATAACTAAAATTGAAATTCATTATATTTGAAGAGAGAATTTGGGATTCAGAGATAGAGCTGTCTTAATCATCTAGAATATAAGGGTTTTGTTAAGAAGAAATATGAAAAGGAGTGATAGTTTATATTTTCTACCTAAAGAGAGACAAGAGGAGAAAAAAAAAAAACGTGAAGAGATAAAGGCCGAAAATTCACTGAAGTGAAGCAAACCATGAATTATCCAATTAAACATTCTAAGTATGTCTCAAGTAGGACTATGCCTTGAATATTCTCAGAAAAAAATGCAGAAAACCAAAGGTAGATATTAAAGCTGGTCAGCTTGATGGAAATAACATTAAATCAAGCTACCATTGACTTTCTTCACAGAATTAGAAAAAAATCTACTTTAAATTTCATATGGAACCAAAAAATAATCCATATAGCCAAAAAAAATCATAGTCAAAAAGAACAAGGCTGGAGGCATCATGCTATCTGAATTCAAACTATACCACAAGGCTACAGTAACCAAAACAGCATGGTACTGGTTAAAAAATAAATATAAATAAATAAATAAAACAGATATATAGATCAATGGAACAGAACAGAGGCCTCAGAAATAACACAACACATCTACAACTATCTGATCTTTGACAAATTTGACAAAAACAAGCAATGGGAAAAGTATTCCCTATTTAATAAATGGTGATGGGAAAAATGGCTAGCCATACGCAAAAAACAGAAACTAGACCACTTCTTTACACCTTTTACAATAATTAACTCAAGATGGATTAAAGACTTAAATGTAAGACCCAAAACCATAAAAACCCTAGAAGAAAACCTAGGCAATACCATTCAGGACATAGGCATGGGCAAAGACTTTATGACTAAAACACCAAAAGCAATGGCAGTAAAAGGCAAAATTGACAAATGGGATCTAGTTAAACTAAAGAGCTTCTGCACAGCAAAAGAAACTATCATCAGAACGAACAGGCAACCTACAGAACGGGAGAAAATTTTTGCAATCTATCCATCTGACAAAGGGCTAATATCCAGAATCCACAAGGAACCTAAACAAATTTTAAAGATATAAACAAACAACCCCATCAAAAAGTGGGTGAAAGATATGAACAGACATTTCTCAAAGGAGGCATTTATTTGGCCAACAAACATATGAAGAAAAAAAAAAGCTCATCATCACTGGTCATTAGAGAAATGCAAATCAAAACCACAATGGGATACCATTTGATGGCAGTTAGAATGGTGATTACTAAAAAGTCAGAAAACAACAGAAACTGGAGAGGAGGTGGAGAAATAGAAAAGCTTTTACACTGTTGGTGGGAGTGTAAATTAGTTCAACCATTGTGGAAGACAGTATGGTGATTCCTCAAGTATCTAGAACCAGAAATACCATTTGACCCAGCAATCCCATTACTGGGTATATACCCAAAGGATTATAAATCATTCTACTCTAAAGACACATGCACACATATATTTATTGCAGCACAATTCACAATAGCAAAGACTTGTAACCAACCCAAAGGCCCATCAATGATAGACTAAATAAAGACAACGTGGCACATATACACCATGGAATACTATGCAGCCATAAAAAAGGATGAGTTCATGTCCCTTGCAGGGACACAGATGAAACTGAAAACCATCATTCTCAACAAATTGACACAGGAATAGAAAACCAAACACCACGTTTTCTCACTCATAAGAGGGAGATGAATAATGAGAACACATGGACGCAGTGAGGGGAACATCACACACTGGGGCCTGTTGGGCTGTGGGGGGCCAGGGGAGAGATAGCATTAAAAGAAATACTTAATGTAGATGCTGGGTTGATGGGTGCAGCAAACCACCATAGGACATATATACCTATGTAACTAACCTGCACGTTCTGCACATGTATCCCAGAACTTAAAGTATAATAAAAACATTAAAAAGAATAAAGCAAGTCAGAGAGAAAGACTTATTAAAACAAAATGAACTCTTGAGAGGATGTCTTTCTTCTCAATGACAAATTCAGCAGTGAATGTTTATGTATGTTTATGTATATATAAGGTATTATGAGCAAAAATGAATGGTCACTAGGAAGGCAAAAATGGTGGAATATTATCCAATGAATACATTTAATTACTCAAAGTAATATATTAAGGAAGAAAGGTCATATATTATTGCCAATAGATATAGAAAGCCAATTTGACAAAAGTCGATATTCATTTATGGAATGGATGTAGAAGAAAGTGAATTAGAAAAAAGGTTATCTAGCATTGTAAATATAACTACCCAAAACCTATAGTAAATAACACACTTGATGGTGAAATTAAAAATTTTCCTCTTTAAAGATAAGGATATAGTAAGTATGTTTACTACTCATGCCTTTATTCAATAGTATACTAGATTTCATAGCTGGCAAAAGAGGTATACCAACCCAAACAGAAGAAACAAGAGACAAACATGGTTGTCTATATAGAAAACAACTTCTATTATGAAGTAGGCCCAGAAAACTTTCAGAATATTCAGCACTTTTTCATTCCTCTACACAAGCAACACAATACCAGAAACTATTTTAAGAGTTAGCATTTATAAAAGTGTCTAAACTGTACGGTGTATGGCAAAAAATTGAACAAAGTACCTGAAAAACATTATAAAACATGATATAAGGGTGAAAGACGGGCATAAGCAGAGAAAAATCACTTCATTATTAGATGAAAATATCATTAAAGATAGCAATGCACTAATTATACTACATTCAGTGCAATTTCAGTCAAAATTCCAAAGGAAATTTTATGAAACCTGAAAACCTCACACTAAAGTTCAGAGAACACAGTTGGTGGCAATGTATATTAGTACAGCCATTAGGAAAAACAGTATGGAGTTTCCTCAAGGAACTAAAAATAGAACTACCATATGACCAAGCAATTCTACTGCTGGGTATGTATCCAAAAGATGGAAAAACTGCATATAAAAGAGTCATTTGCACTCCCATGTTTATTACAGCACTATTCACACTAGCCAATATATAGAATCAACCTAAGTGTCCATGAATGAATGGATAAAGAAAATGTCACATGTATACATAATGGAATATTATTCAGCCATAAAAACTGAAATCCTGACATTTGTAGCAACATGGATAAAACTGGAAGACATTATTTTAAGTGAAACAACCCAGGCATTGAAAGACAAATTTGCATGTATTGACTCATATGGGGGAGCTGGAAAAAAAAAAAAAAAATCTCATGGAGGTAGTGAATAGACTGGTGTTACCAGGGGCTGGGTAGGGTATTTGGGAGAGGGAATACAGAGGGGTTGGTTAACAGGTAGTGTTTGGTACCAAAATAGAGGGCCTATATTTAACAATAATTTATTGTATATTTTAATAACTAGAAGATTTGGAATATTCCCAACACAAATAAATGACAAATGTTTGAGGCAATGGATGTGCTAAATACCCACATTTGAACATTAAACATTATATGTTTGTATCAAAATATAACACATACCACATAAATATCTACAACTATTAGGTATCCACAAAAAATTAAAAATAAAAATAAAAAATAAAGCTCAGGGAACAGTAAAGACTCAAAAAGAGCAATATAAGAAGTATCTTATGTGAAGTATCAAAATCCATCATATAGCTAAAGTAGATAAAATTATCATAGTAAATGGATTTCAATGTCAAGTTTATAAAAACCCTCTAAGAAAAGTAATCAGTCTGATGCAATCTATATAAAATATAAATGCATAAACTTATGTTTCAATGTATACTATGTAATAAAAGTATGAAAACTTCCAGGGAGATAATTCACCCTAACTTCCTGATAGTTGTGACTTCTCAGGAGAAAAAAAAAGAGGTAGTAAATGGGATAGACTAGGGTTTTGTTGTGGGTGCTCTCCTCTGCACTGTAGGTCATTTCACAACATTTCTGACTTCACCCTTTGGTTAATAGTAGTGCCCTTCTCCCCAGTTGTGACAAGCAAAACTGTTTTTAGAAATTTTCCAGTGTCTCTGCGGCAGGGGAGAAAAATTGCTTCTAGTAGAGAACCACTAGAATAGACTGTCTTTAGTATCAGTTCTCAATAGGAAACAGGAGTGGTGGAGGGTATCAGAAGAGAGATATGAAATAAAATTATAAAATGTATTGCAGCACTATTGACAATAGCAAAGACTGGAACCAACCAAATGCCCATCAATGAGAGACTAGATAAAGAAAATGTGGCACATATATACGATGGAATACTATGCAGCCATAAAAAAGAATGAGTTCATGTCCTTTGCAGGGCATGGATGAAGCTGGAAACCATCACTCTCAGCAAAGTAACACAGGAATAGAAAATCAAACACCACATGTTCTCACTCATAAGTGGGAGTTGAATAATGAGAACACATGGATACAGGGAGGGGAACATCACACACCAGGGCCTATTGGGGGGTGGAGGCTAGGGGAGGGATAGCATTAGGAGAAATACCTAATGTAGATGATGGGTTGATGGGTGCAGCAAACCACCATGGCATGTGTTTACCTGTGTAATAAACCCACACATTCTGCACATGTATCCCAGAACTTAAAGTATAATAAAAAATAAAATTATAAAATGTCAATCTCTATTGAATTGGGGGTTTGGGGGTCATGGGTATCAGCTAAATTATTTCTTTGGACTTTTCAAATTGTGTGAAAGGTTTCATATTTTAAAAGTGTCATCAGGTAGTATGACTCTGTAGTTTAATTGTTAAGAGTACTAGTTGTAGTTTAGGACGGTCCTGCCTTGTCATCTGAGTTTTTAGTGTTTGTATGATTTTGTACCTATTTCTTATTTTCTCCAAATCTCAGTTTCCAAATCAGGTAGCTGTGAAAATTAAATGAAATAACCCACATTAACATCTTAGCACAGTGTCTCATACACAGTATGTGCTAAAACATAATTTTATTCTCAATTGAAATTAATATTTATTTGTTCATAAAGACTTCATGGAAATATTTATGATATATGTCTAAAGAAGTCATCATTATGGTAATAAGTATAACCATAACATATTTTATATTTTAAGTTGAAGAGATGTCAGAAAATATTTATGAAGTCAATTTTAGCTTTAAAATGAAAACACAGAAGTAAATTGTACCTAGAGCATAATTACTTGATTCAAAAGGAAATGAACAAAAATGGCAAACCAAAATCTCATCAGAGAATAAATATCAAAGAAGTCACAAGGCCAGAAAATTCAAAAAATGATCTTTCTGATTATTTCGATTTATGCCTCATGTTTAAAAGGACACCTGTGAGTTTAAATTCAACATTTTATTTAGCTTATGAGATATCACAAAATGATAAAATTTTTGCTACATGCTAATAAGGGCAAATAAGAGCAAGATATTCAACATAAATTTAAAATTAAATGAAAACTTTATTTAGAAAACAGTAAATGAACTATTTGTCCAAGTCCTTATTTAAAAGGTGTTAAAATAAGTCTAGAGCAAAAGAAGTATAAAAACAATGTTTGACTTTAGAACTTTATGCATAATGAACCTCTTTTTCAAGACTTCCTAAGTATCTGATATTACAAGTTAATTTATTCTCTAAAATCCAGGACAATGACACCTTGAAATTAAATGTTTGTACTACTCAATATTTGTTAAGTTTCACATTACAGAGATGGGTAACTTCATGTTCAAGAATTTATAATTCATCTTTTGCAAATGTGGTCCACAAACCTCGACTTTCTTTAACATAGGATGTCTGGTAAAGCCATTCTTGAGGAAGGCTGGAGTGGTTGGGGACTGGCGGAAACAAGTGGCAATATTAGTGAACTATAGAACCACAGGCTACTTTGGTCATTTGTTGACAAGGCTGAGCAGGAGCTCTTGAGCATCTTCACAATGTCTGGGATAACTCTGCTACGGAATGCAGAAATAGAATGGCTGGAAAAATTCTAGATGTTCAGAAACAGTTTTTTTTTTCTCTTTTCCTCTGTACCTAGGTGGCTAGAATTCTCTTATACATGGAGAATACTTATGAAATCCTAGAAAACTCAGATTAAACGTATATCTAATATAGCACACCTAAATCATTACTTACTGAGAAAATAATCATTATAATTAGAACTCAAGTTATTTAAAATATTTCAAAAAGGGACAAGGAGAAAATTTTTAAATAAAAATGTTATGGTATTTAAGAACAATTAAAAATGAGTAAGAGATTATATTGCATATAAATTATTTAATTAATACATTAAGTTTATTTAATACATTATTTCTTAATGTATTAAACATTAAGCTTATTTAATACATTAAGATTATTTTAATGTATATGACCATATGAAATTTTAATTGTTATATCACATCCAGAACCCAAAATTATTTTAAGCACTTAAAATTGGCCTACATAGAAATTTGGTGTTCTTATGATCTGACACATGTGGCCACATTAAACTCAAACAGCTGTGAGCAATTTTATCTGTTAAGGAAATAAACAATTAGAGTCAATTAAAACACAGAATGGTTATCATGGAGAGGTAGATATGACTTAGAAAAAAATTCATGTTGAAAGTAGAGGCATCTCTCACATTCACATACCAAAAAGCACATCTTCCCCTCAAAATCTCTGTAGTTAGAAAGCCACCATAATTATGGTTGTGTCATGATACTAGCATGTCTCACTTTTATCTAGAGATATCTCAATGCTATTAATTGACAATAGTGAACTTTGAAGAAGAGATAATCTATCAATCTCATATTCCAACTATACAAACTAATGAATGAGACTAAGCTTGCACATGCGTGGGTGTGAGTGTGTATGTGTACACATATGTGTTTGTATGGAATTGTAACATCAGAACTAAATTTACTCATTTTGTAACTAAAATACCAAATGTTGATACTTGCTTATTTTGAGTAGGTGTATCATTTCTGATTGACATTTTTTATGAACTCACTATTTTGCAAATCCCACCACTCCTTCCAAATAGAAACAAATAAATGGAAGTGTTCAGTGATCCTAATATTTGAAAAGCTTAAAGAGACATTTAGGGAGGATAAATATTCTCGGAAGTTGTGTAAAATATTCTTGAAATATTCTTGGATCATTATAAATTATTGTCCCATTGTTTTTATAAAATAAGGGTCAAATTAAAAGCTCCTCTTAATGTCGATGATTCAGTGCAAATTATTTCATTTTATATTATATTCCCCTTGAAAGGAAAGTTTCAGAAATGGGATTTTGTAACCACCAGGCCTGCTTTACAAGAGCCCCTGAAGGAAGCACTAAATATGGAAAGAAAAAACCAGTACTAGTCACTGCAAAAACACACAAAAATATAAAGACCAGTGACACTATGAAGAAACTGCATCAACTAATGTGCAAAATAACCAGCTAGCATCATGATGACAGGATAAAATTCACACATAACAATATGAACCTTAAATGGAAATGTACTAAACGCCCTGTTAAAAGACACAGACTGGCAAGTTGGATAGAGTCAACATCCATCAGTGTGCTGTATTCAGGAGACCCATCTCACGTGAAAAGACTCACACAGGCTCAAAATAAAGGGATGAAGGAATATTCACCAAGCAAATAGAAAGCAAAAAAAAAAAAAAAAAAAAAAAAAAAAAAAAAAAAAAAAAAAAAAGCATGGGTTGCAATCCTAGTCTCTGATAAAACAGACCTTAAACTAACAAAGATCAAAAGAGACAAAGAAGGGCATTACATAATGCTAAAAGGATCAATGCAACAAGAAGAGCTAGCTTTCCTAAATATATATGCACCCGATACAGGAGCACCCAGATTCATAAAACAAATTCTTAGAGACCTATAAAGAGACTTAGACTCCCACACAATAATAGTGGGAGACTTTAACACCCCATTGTCAATATTAGATCAATGAGGCAGAAAATTTACAAGGATATTCAGGACTTGAACTCAGCTTTGGAACAAGTGGATCTAATAGACATCTACAGAATTCTCCACCCAAAATCAACAGAATATACACTCTTCTCAGCACCACATACCACTTACTCTAAAACCACATAACTTGAAGTAAAACACTCCTCAGCAAATGCAAAAGAATGGAAATCATAACAAACAGTCACTCAGACCACAATGCAATCAAATTAGAACTCAGAAATAAAAAACTCACTCAAAACCACAGAACTACATGGAAACTGAACAACCTGCTCGTGAATGACTACTGGGTAAATAAATAAATGAAGGCAGAAATAGTGACATTCTTTGAAACCAATGAGAACAAAGAGACAACATACCAGCATCTGTGGTACACAGTTAAAGCAGTGTGTAGAGGGAAATTTATAATACTAAATGTCCACAGGAGAAAGCAGGAAAGATCTAAAACTGACATGCTAACACGACAATTTAAAGAACTAGAGAAGCAAAAGCAAACCAATTCAAAAGTTAACAGAAGACAAGAAATAAATAAGATTAGAGCAGAACTGAAAGATACAGAGACATGAAAAACCCTTCAAAAAATCAGTGAATCCAGGAGCTGATTTTTTTTTAAAAGATTAACAAAATAGATAGATCACTAGCCAGACTAATAAAGAAGAAAAGAGAGAAGAATCAAATAGACACAATAAAAAATGATAAAGGGATATCACCACTAATTCCACAGAAATACAAACTACCAGCAGAGAATACTAAAAACACCTCGACACAAATAAACTGGAAAATCTAGAAAAAATGGACAAATTCCCCTCCCAAGAGGGGGACACATACACCCTCCCAAGACTAAACAAGGAAAAAGTCGAATCCCTGAATATAGCAATAATAAGTTCTGAAATTGGGGAAATAACTAATAGCCTACCAACCAAAAAAAAGCCCAGGACCAGACAGATTCACAGCCGAATTCTACCACAGGTACAAAGAGGAGCTGGTACCATTCCTTCTGAAACTATTCCAAACAATAGAAAAAGAGGGACTCCTCCTCAACTCATGACACCAGCATCATCCTGATTCCAAAACCTGGCAGAGACACAACTAGTTAAGAAAATTTCAGGCCAATATCCCTGATGAACATCAATGAAAAATTCTCAATAAATTACTAGCAAATCAAATCCAGCAGCAAATCAAAAAGCTTATCTACCATGATCGAGTCGATTTCATCCCTGGGATGCAAGACTGGTTCAACATATGCATATCAATAAATGTAATCCATCACATAAACAGAACCAATGACAATAAAAGCATATGATTATCTCAGTAGATGCAGAAAAGGCCTTCAATACAAATTCAACATCCCTTCATGCTAAAAACTCTCAATAAACTAGATATTGATACAACATATCTCAAAATAATAAGATCTATTTATAACAAACCAATAGCCAATATCATACTGAATGTGGAAAAGCTGGAAGGATTCCCTTTGAAAACCAGCACAAGCCAAGTATGCCCTCTCTCACCACTCCTATTCAACATAGTATTTGAAGTTCTGGCCAGGGCAATGAGGCAGGAGAAAGAAATAAAGGGTATTCAGATAAGAAGAGAGTAAGTCAAATTGTTTCTTTTTGCAGATGACATGATTGTATATTTAGAAAACCCCATAGTCTCAGTCCAAAAACTCCTTAAGCTAATAAACAACTTCAGCAAAGTCTCAGGACACAAAATAAATGTGCAAAAATCACAAGCATTCCGATACACCAATAGTAGATAAACAGAGAGCCAAATCATGAGTGAACTCCCATTCGCAATTGCTACAAAGAGAATAAAATACCTAGAAATACAACTTACAAGGGACATGAAGGACCTCTTCAAGGAGAACTACAATTCACTACTAAAGGAAGTAAGAGAGGACACAAACAAATGGAAAAACGTTCCATACTCATGTGTAGGAAGAATCAATATTGTGCTAATGGCCATACAGACCAAAGTAATTTATAGATTCTATGCTATTCCAATCAAGCTACCACTGACTTTCTTAACAGAACTAGAAAAACTACTTTAAATTTCATATGGAACCAGAAAATAGCCCGAATAGCCAATACAATCCTAAGCGAAAAGAACAAAGGCAGAGGCATCACACTATCTGATTTCAAACTATACCACAAGGCTACAGTAACCAAAACAGCAAAACAGATATATAGATCAACGGAACAGAATAGAGGTCTCAGAAATAACACCACAAATCTATAACTGTCATATCTTTGACAAACCTGACAACAAGCAATAGGTAAAGATTCCCTATTTAATAAATGATGCTGGGAAAACTGGCTGGCTATATCCAGAAAACAGAAGTTGTACCCCTTACTTAGACCTTACACAAAAATTAACTCTAGAGGGATTAAAGACTTAAATGTAAGATCTAAAACCATAAAAACCCTAGAAGGAAATCTAAGCAATACCACTCAGGACATAGGCATGGGCAAAGAGTTCATGACTAAAACACCAAAAGCAATAGCAACATAAGCCAAAATTGACAAATGGGATCTAATTAAACTAAAGAGCTTCTGCACAGCAAAAGAAACTATCATCAGAGTAAACAGGCAACCTACAGAATGGGATAAAATTTTTGCAGTTTATCCATCTGTCAAAGGGCTAATATCCCGAATCTACAAGGAACTTAAACAAATTTACAAGAAAATAAGCAAACCCATCAAAGAGTGGGCGAAATATATGAACACTTCTCAAAGGAGGCATTTATTTGATGAACAAACTTATGAAAAAAAGCTCATTATCACTGGTCATCAGAGAAACACAAATCAAAACCACAATGAGATACCATCTCAAGCCAGTTATAATGGTGATCATTAAAATGTCAGGAGACAAAAGATGCTGGAGAGGATGTGGAGAAATAAGAATGCTTTTACACTGTTGGTGGGAAAGTAAAATAGTTCGACCATTGTGGAAGATAGTGTGGTGGTTCCTCAAGGATCTAGAACCAGAAATACCATTTAACCCAGCAATCCCATTACTGGTATATACCCAAAGGATTATAAATCATTCTACTCTAAAGGCACATACACACGTACGTTTATTGTGGCACTATTCACAATAGCAAAGACTTGGAACCAACACAAATGCCCATCAATGATACACTGGATAAAGACAATGTGGCACATACATACCATGGAATACTATGCAGCCATTAAAAAGGATGAGTTCATGTCCTTTGCAGGGACATGGATGAAGTTGGAAACCATCATCTTCAGCAATCTAACACAGGAACAGAAAACCAAACACCGCATGTTCTCACTCATAAGTGGGAGCTGAACAATGAGAACACATGAACACAGGGAGGTGGACATCACACTGAGGACTGTCAGGGGGTGAGGGGCAAGGGGAAGGAGAGCATTAGCACAAATACCTAAGGCATGTGGGGTTTTAAACCTAGAAAACAGGTTGATAGGTGTAGCAAACCACCATGGCACATGTATGCCTATGTAACAAACCTGCATGTTTAGCACATGTATCCCAGAACTTAAAGTAAAATGGAAAAAAAAAAAGATTTCAATCAGAATAACACCCGAAATCACAGTATGTTAAACTAGAAAAATATATAATTAGTCATTATTTCCCATTGAAAACCTAATAAGCATTATTACACTTATAAGTAAAATGGCAAGAAGCCCATTTTTCACTTACATATTACCCCATGTTGTACAAAATATAAAGTATTCATTTTAAGTTTACCATTTGCTATGTGATTTTGGGCATATAATCTGAGTGTTCTCAGCCACAGCACTGTACAGAGGAGATACTGTACAGAGGAGATACTACCCATGTCTGGAAACTACTTAGCATTTCCCAGTGGAAGCTATTCATATCACCCCTTTAATTAGACTCCTGCCTAGAAGATGCATTTTTCTATTGCACTGTGCCCTTTATAAAGATGAGACAGTTAAGCAACATATAATTAAATTAAATATATCTTGTTATATTAGTGAACTAGAGAAGTAATTCAGTTTGTCTGATTTCTTTTCCAGCTGAGAAAAACACTAAACTTTCCGTTTTACAATTTCTGCTGCTGATTTTTAACTTAATAACATATCAAAATACAATTATGGAGTTTCTATATTCTGTAAATATATATATTTTATATATATATATATAATATATATATACACGTGTGTGTGTGTATATATATATATACACACTCATATAAGTTGAGGAAAATTTCAGAAACAAATTATATTGCCTGTGGATCTGAATGTTGCATTTCCCTTATGATAACTGAAACTGAACAAGAAAATTCAGAAAAATATTAGTATATACTTTTCAGTGATATCTTAACATGAAATTTCAAACCTAAAATATAAATCTATTTATGTCTCTCCAAACATAATTCTATTTTTAAAATAAATATTAAGAATTGAATAAAAAAATTTTTAAAAGGCCCTTCAATAACTATTAAAACTTTTCAAACATTATATAACCTTCACAGAAGTCACAGTGTAATTAAGTCAGAAACAAAGTTTCCTGGTAGTGTTTTCCATACAGAATGTTTGGCTAAGCTAAAATAAATTGAATAAATACAATACTCATCATCATGTAGTTCTCAGAATGCTAAGAAATAATGGCACAATATTTCCAGGCACTTTCTGTTACATGATATTCCAAACCTGCTCTGGGCATTTATACATATGGTACAACAACTAATCTTAGAGGTACTTGTGAGTCATGTGCAGAGCATTAGCTAATCTTCAGATTTCAGGTTTTTAAAGAGCAACACATATCATACAGGAAAGATGGAAAACACACAAATGGAGACGCTTGTAATACACCATCTCTTTGAAAGCTCCTAGTGGTGGGGATGGGGATAAAGGAAACGGAAAAGAGAAACTCAAACTTAACTTATACTCTAACTGGCCATGACTTCAACTTTATACTACACATTTTGAAGAACAACATGCAGATAGAATATACTTAGAAAATGTTGAAAGGATTCCAGTAATCAAGTTACAACTCCATTACCAAGACCAAGCTAGCCTGGGCAACATGGTGAAGCTCCATCTCTACAAAAAGAAAATATAAGTAAGTAAATAAATAAATAAAATACAAAAATTTGTGAGCATAGTGGTGTGCACTGGTAGTCCCAGCTACTTGGGAGGCTGAGGTAAGGTCGCTTGAGCCCCGGGTTCCAGGCTGCAATGGGCCTTGATTGCACGACTGTACTTCAGCCTGGACAACAGGGTGAGATCCTGTCTCTGAAAAAGAACAAACTGTTGGAGCTGTGGTGGTAAAAAGTATATTCCTAAGGACTGTTTCAAGAGCCTTCAATCTGAAGGGGCTGGTTATTGCAGGGATGCTAAAGAAAATCCAGGGTCTTAAAATTTTTGGTTTTTAAGAATCAAATTTTCTACCACCTAATAAAAAAGGAGAAGTCTGGAGGTAAGCTTTGTTAGGAAGATATGAGCGACTATTCTCATCCTGGTGAAAGTAGACTCCAATAAATAGGTCTCTCAAGCTAATGGTTTTATACCCTATTTTGCTGGGCAGGGAGAAAACAAAACAAAACGAAAAAGTAAATAAATAAAACAGAAGATAAAATTCAACTCCGTGGCTAATGTGCCACACTCAGATGATGACCTATTCTTGGCCCAACTTGGTTTGTCCCCAGTACAGAACTTGCAACAGACAAGCACACATCTAATTTTCTCCAGAGTGACTTTGAGGATCACAAGTTCTATCCATTCTCTACCAGGCAGCTGAGAAAAATGAGCAGAAAACAAAGACCATCATATTCCCACCCTCCAGCTAGAATTATAAGGGGAATGAAGTAAGCTAGTATTATAAGAGGAATAAAGTAAGTATTATAATGTAGTATTACCTAAGAAGGTGAGTCAATGCAATGTTACAAACACTATTTTGGTGGCAATTCATAGGCCATACACAAAGATTAATAAATAGGAATAAAGCAAGAAATTTTTTATAAACTTCTGAAGAAATAAGAAAAAAAGAAAGCATGTAAAAGACAATGAAAAGAGACCATTTGAAAAATATTATCTCAAAGAAGAGAATAAAATATTAACATATTTATAAAATATTACATATTTATAAAACATTACATATTTATAAAATATTAAATAAATACAAATTTACACATTACAGGGATATTTTTCAATGTGAACTCTAAGGAAACAAAAGTAAACATGAGTAAACAGAATGACATTTGTATCATTGAATCAAACTATAAAAGAAAGAGTTCAGCAAACCTACAAGGAGAGTTAACTGTGTTAATTACAAAATTGGGAAAAAATATATTCAGTATTTCCACAGCTTATATAAATGATAGGGAAATTGTCCTACTGTAAGACATTATTATTCCTGATAAAAATGCTTAAACTCCTCTTTGATACCCTTTAATAAGATTGGAACTTGTTTAGGGAAGTCATTCATTTACTCCAGTGACTCAAGTCAAGTCAATACAGGTTCTTCCCTATATCGCATTTGGGACTTAAAAAAAAAAAAAAAATTCTTTTTGATGTAGATGATCATTAAAAATCTACCCTGCTCAAGAAAGAAAGGAGAGATGTTCTGAAATATTTATGGATGAAATAATGTGGTGCCTGTAATTTGCTACACTTAAAAAAATCCAGTGGCAGGGTTGGTATATGGGCATAGATGGTATATGGATATTAAGGGCATAGATGGTATATGGATATTACCAAGTCAATGAATGTCATTTGGGTGAGGGGCATTTTAGGTTCATTCTAGTGTACACTTTTCAAGTGTGTAAGATCTTGGTATAAGATCATGTCATTGGCAGAGAATTTGATTTCTACTTTTCCAATTTGAATGGCCTTTATTTCTCTATCTTGCCTAATTGCTTTCACTCCACTTATTGTTATAACATTTATTTATTTATTTATTTATTTATTTATTTATTTATTTTGAGATGGAGTTTGAATGTTTGAAATTTTTATAATTAAAAAGTAAAACAAAAACAAAACAAAAATATCTTATTGGAGTTTTTATGGAGAAATCATATAATTCAAATTACAGCTAATCTGTTATTCATATTGAATATAAAAACATATTCATAGATATCACAGACTCAGGAATAATATTATCTATTTATCCTTCCTCAAAGACATAACTGAGCAATGTCAAATAAATCATAAAGGAAGACTCACAGATGTGTTTAGGAAGACAAGGATTTGCCCACTTTGTTATCAATGTCTCTCAGCCTCATTAGAAAGAAGTTAAAACATATCTTTTGAATGCATAAGGGAATGAATGATTGAATGATTAAAGAAGTAATGGTAGCCATGAACTTATTGTAAATACTCAGTCCATAATCATTAAATGTTAAAACTCCTCGTAGGTATGCTATAGAGGGAAAACATCTTTTAATTATACTAAACTTGGCTAAAAATCTCAGAATATAGAGACAAAACCAAAGAGTAGTAGCAGCTGAAGTAAGACAATGGGAAAGTGTAATTACATATATTTTCTCATCTTTTAAGAGAGATGGAGGACAACTAGCAGATTTGTTTTGCTTCTAAAATATAGCAATTAAAAATTAAGTGTAAAAATATAAGCTTAATTTTTAAAAGGAAACAAAATTATATTTAAGACATTGACTTTATCCTCTCCAGACTTCCAGAGGGGGACAAAATGAAAGAAGGTATGGAGTGAAAAAAAGAGGAAAGAAGTATAAAAATAGAAAAAAATGAATAAAAATAAAATGAAGAAAATAAGATAAAAAAAATAAATGTTGGCCGGGCACAGTGGCTCAAGCCTTTAATCCCAGCACTTTGGGAAGCCAAGGTGGGCAGATCACGAGGTCAGGAGATTGACACCATCCTGGCTAACACGGTGAAACCGCGTCTCTACTAAAAATACGAAAAATTAGCCAGGCGTGGTGGCGGCGCCTGTAGTCCCAGCTACTCAGGAGGCTGAGGCAGGAGAATGGCGTGAACCCGGGAGGTGGAGCTTTCAGTGAGCAGAGATCGTACCACTGCACTCCAGCCTGGGTGACAGAGCAAGACTCCATCTCAAAATAAATAAATAAATAAATAAATAAATAAATAAATAAATAAATAATTAAATAAATAAATAAATAAATGTTATAACATTGGTATCAGGGTAATACTGACCTCATACAATGATTTGGGAAGTATTCTTTCTTCCTTTATTTTGCAGAATAGTTTAAGTAGGATTTGTATTAGTTATTCTTTAAGTATTGGGGAAGTTTTAGCAGTGACGTCAGTGGGGCTGGGCTTTTCTTTTCTGGGAGACTTTTCATTACAGCTTCAATCTTGTTACCTGTTATTGGTCTGCTCAAGGTTTGGATTTTTTCATGGTTCAATTTTGGTAGGTTGGATGTGTCTAGTAATTTGTTCATTTCTTATAGATTGTTCAATTTATTGGCATGCAGTTGCTCATAGTAAATACTAATAATCCCTTGAATTTCTGTGGTATCAGTTGCAGTATCTCCTTAATTAGCAATGTTGAGCATTTTTCACACGTTCAGTGGCCGCATAAATGTCTTCTTTTGAGGAATGTCTGTTCATATCGTTTGCCCACTTTTTGATGTTTTCTTTTCTTGTAAATTCGTTTCAGTTCTTGCAAATTCTGGATATTGGACCTTTGTCAGATGGGTGGATTGAAAAACTTTTCTCCCATTCTGTAGGTTGCCTGTTCACTCTGATGATAGGTTGTTCACTCTGATGATGGGAGAAAAAATTTTCTCCCATTCTGTAGGTTGCCTGTTCACTTTTGCTGTGCAGAAACTCTATAGTTTAATTAGATTCCATTTGTCAATTTTGGCTTTTGTTCCAATTGCTTTTGGCATTTTGGCATGAAGTCTTTGCCCATGCCTATGTCCTGAATTGTACTGCCTAAGTGTTGTTCTAGGGTTTTTATGGTTTTGGGTTTTACTTCTTTTTTTTTTTTTTTTTTTTTTTTTTGACAGAGTCTCGCTCTGTCGCCCAGGCTGGAGTGCAGTGGCACAATCTCAGCTCACTGCAAGCTCTGCCTCCTGGGTTCATGCCATTCTCCTGCCTCAGCCTCCCGAGTAGCTGGGACTATAGGAGCCCGCCATCACGCCCGGCTAATTTTTTTTTTTTTTTAAATAGAGACAGTGTTTCACCATGTTAGCCAGGATGATCTTGATCTCCTGACCTTGTGATCCGCCCACCTTGGCCTCCCAAAGTGCTGGGATTACAGGCGTGAGCCACCGTGCCTGACCTTGGGTTTTACTTTTAAGTCTTTAATCCATCTTGAGTTAATTTTTGTATAAGGTGTAAGGAAGGGGTCCAATTTCAGTTTTCTGCATATGGCGAGCCAGTTTTCCCAGCAGCATTTACTGAAGAGGAGATATTTCCCCATTGCTTGTTTTTGGCAGGTTTGTCAAAGATCAGATGGTTATAGATGTGTGGTGTTATTTCTGCGGTCTCTGTTCTGCTCCATTGGTCTACATGTCTTCTTAGTTTCTTTATTGGCCCATTGGTAATTAATGAGTATATTAATTTCTATTTATTTGAATAGTTTCCCAAACTCTCCTTTTACTGATTTCTAGTTTTATTCCATTGTAGTCAGAGAAGATGCCTGATATTATTTCAATTTTTTGAATGTTTTAGGACTTTTTGTGACATAACATGTGGTCTATACTTGAGAATGTTTCTTTATTGATTTTCTATCTAGAAGATCTGTCCAATGTTGAATGTGTGGTGTTGAAATGTGCAGCTATTATTTTATTGGGGCCTACTTCTCTATTTAGCTCTAATAACATTTGCTTTATATATCTGGGTGCTCCAGTGTTGGGTGCATATATACTTAAAACTGCTATATCCTCTTGGTTAATTGACTTATTTATCACTATATACTGGCATTCTTTTTCTCTTCTTATAGTTTGTCTTGAAATCTATTTGGTGTGACATGAGTATAGCTACTCTCACTCTTTTTGGTTTCCATTGGCATATCTCTTTCCATTCTTTTATTTTCAATCTATGTGAACCCTTACAGGTGAAGTGTGTTTCTTATAGGCAACAGATTATTGGGTCTCCTTTTTCTATCCATTTGACCACTCTGTTTTTTTGACTGAAGAGCTTAGTCCACTTACATTCAATGTTATTATTGATAAGTAAGGACTTACTCCTGCCATTTTGTTTGTTGTTTTCTGTTTGCTTTGTGATCTTCTTTTCCTTCTTTCTTTCCTTCCCATCGTCTCCTTAGTTAAGGAAATTTTCTCTTGTGATATGATTTAGTTTTGTTCTTTTCATTTTTTGTGCATACATTATAAGTTTTTGGTTTGAGTTTACCATGAGGCTTGCAAATACTATATTATAACCCATTATTTTAAGCTGATAACAACTTCACATTGTTTGCATAAACAAACAAAAAGCAAACTAATATAGACACAGGTAGAGAAGACCAACTACAGCATGTTCTCACTCATAAGTGGGAGTTGAACTATGAATACACACGAACACAGGGAGGGGAACAACACACACCAGGGCCTGTTGAGGGTTGGGTGGTGAGAGGAGGGAACTTAGAGGACAGATTGATAGGTGCAACAAACCACCATGGCACATGTATACCTATGTAACAAACCTGTATGTTCTACACATGTATCCTACTTTTTTAGAATAAATTTTTTTTTTTTTTTTTTTTTTTTTTTTTTTGAGACGGAGTCTCGCTCTGCCGCCCAGGCTGGAGTGCAGTGGCCGGATCTCAGCTCACTGCAGGCTCCGCCTCCCGGGTTCACGCAATTCTCCTGCCTCAGCCTCCCAAGTAGCTGGGACTACAGGCGCCCGCCACCTCGCCCGGCTAGTTTTTTTTGTATTTTTTAGTAGAGACGGGGTTTCACCGTGTCAGCCAGGATGGTCTCGATCTCCTGACCTCGTGATCCGCCCGCCTCGGCCTCCCAAAGTGCTGGGATTACAGGCTTGAGCCACCGCGCCCGGCCTAGAATAAATTTTTTTTAAAAGGAGACTTGTAGAGGTACCACCTCAATGATCTTGGACGAGATCTGGAAGAATTCTCTGAACTAACAGGTAGAGACTCTTATTCTCTTCCCTTGATTTCTACCAAATGAACACAGTCTCTCTCCCTCTCTATGTTCTGAACCACCTGGAGCTGGGGGGTGACGTGACACAAGCAACCCTGTGGCCACCATGACTAAGACTGTGCCAGGTCACACCTGAAGCCAGCATAGCACTGTGTCTTGCCCAAGGCCCACTGTAATCATTCCCTGGCTATGGCCTGTGTTTGTTCAAGGTCCTAGGACTCTACAGTCAGCAGGTGGCAATGTCAGCCAGGGCCTGTGTCCTTCCATTCAGGATGGCAAGTTCCCCTAGGCCTCAAGTGTTTTTGGAGATGCTGTCTGAGAGCCAGGGATTAGGATAAAAAAATATTAGAAGTCTACTTGGTGTTCTATTTTACTGCAGATGATCTGGCACTCAAAGTCATAAGACCCAGTCCTTCCCACTCTTCCCTCTCCTTTTCAAAGGCAGAGAACTCTCATCAATGGCCACTGCCACCACAGGCCCAAGGGGACTACTGCCAGACCATCATCAATGTTCCCTTAGGGCCCAAAGTCTCTTCAGTCAGCATGTGGTGAATGCTGCCTGACTTGGGACTCATCTTTCAGGGCAGTAGGCTCCCCTCCGGCACAGGAGAGGTCTAGAGATGCTGTCCAATAGCCAAGTCCTAGAATCAAGGACCCCAAGTGTCCACTTGGTGCTCTACCCCACTGTGTCTTAGCTGGTACCTAATGTGCAAGACAAAGTTCCCTTTGTTTTTCCTCCCACTTTTCTTAGGTGGAAGGAGTCTTGCCCCATAGACACCACAGCTGAGAATGTGCTGAGTCTCACCTGAAGCCAGCAAGTCTCAGAGTCTCACCCAAAACCCTCAACATAGTACCAAAATATCACTGCTGATCACTCAGGGCCCAGGGACTCTTCAATTAGCAGGTGATATATCCTGCCAGGACTGGGTCATTGCCTTCAAGGCATCAAGTATCCTTCTGCCCCTGGGTGTGTCTAGAAATGTCATCCAGGAAGTAGGGCCAGGAAAGGGGACCTTATTACTCTGACTGGTACCTTATCTGACTATGACTGAGCTTGTATCCAAGACGCAAAACAAGGTCTTCGCCACCTTTCCCTCTCTTCTCTTCAAGTGGAGATAAGAAGTCTCTTTTGGAGCCACAAGCCATGCAGCCTGGGGTTAGGGGAGGGGTGATTAGAGCGATCCCTTAGCTGACCTAAATAGCGTCTTGGTATGTCACATGTACACTGTCTCTGTGCCCAGTTCAGCACTAGGACTCACCTAGAAGTTGTAGTCCTTGTGGCCTAGATTGCCTTTCAAGTTTATTTAGAGCTCCAGAGCACTTTGGCCTGCAGCTGCTGAGACTTGGGCACACTACCATCAATGTAGTACCTTTGCAGATGCTGCAAGTCTTGCAGAACCTCAGGTTCAGACCACTGGGATCAGCGATTTCCTTCTGGCTAGGGATGGTTTAAATGGTCCCTCCATGGTTAGTCATCAGCTGAGTTTGGTCTGGTTTTGTTTTCTGTTATGATAGGGCAGCATTGAGTTCAATGCCTTAAAATTGGTATTTTTCCTCTCCCCAGCACACAGAAACACTCCATGCACCAAGCAGAAGCTGCTGGGGAATGGGGGAGGGGTAACGTTGGTGATTCCAGACTATTTTGCTTACCTCTTCAATGCCTCTTTCAGCAATATAAAGTTAAAACCACGTACTTTGAGTGCTCACCTGATTTTTGGTTCTTATGAAGGCACATTGTTTTGTGTTTATGTAGATAGTTGTTAAATTGGCATCCTTGTCAGGGAAGAGGATAATCAGAAGAGACTTCTATTCTCCTATCTTTCTCCTAGATCTCAGTAGTCAATTTAAAGTAGGTTTAATTGTTTAAGTGATCAGTTCACTAAGGAAATCTTCTGGAGTGATATAGTTATTTTTCTCTATATCGAAATTTAAATTTGTAGACAGGAGAAAATGAATATTAGGAAACTAATGACATCCTTCAGATACAATTGCAAAAGCAGCATGTGATAATAAAAAGTATTTATTTTATATTAGTAAATGATTTAAATATTTGACAACTAATATATATTTACCAACAATAAGATGAAAGAAAAACAAAAAGTAGGATGTAAAAGACAGTGTTCATAAAAATAATTATTGCCATCATCCTAATAGAAGGTCTTATATATTATGCTTGGAATTTGCAGTAATCATTCTATTGCATGCCCTACTTTTATAAATACCGCTCTTCTTTCCTTCTCAAATCAGTCTGTCATAAAGTCTCCAGATTAATCAGCCTAAAGCATTTTCGACATTTCTTAAGTTTATTTGTCATTAGTTTCACTTGAAATTTAAATGATTTTGCAATCTGGTCTCAATTTGCTTTTCAATTTTTCTCTATATTCTCCTTATATAAGTTACAGTTTTCCTCCTGTCTTTAAATACTATCTCACACTCTAGTTTTTATCCATGTATAAGGCTTTACCTATTACTTCCATAACATGCCCTTATACATTTCAGGTAAATATTTTGGTACTTGGCTTGATCCTCCAGGGAACATTTATTCGATATTATATGTCACTTAGTGTATTTTGCTTTTTGCTTTGTGCCTTTTTCAGTTATTAACAACTTTACTACTCCTACTGTTTAAATTCTGGAAGAATAGGTTATAAGTGGGGTTATAATCACTTTTGCATTTGTCTATCTTAATACTCTACACATAATTTAATCATTAGGTTTACACACATATACAAACATATATAATTTATTTGCTTTTCAAAAATTTGGTCTTTACATTCCCACTAGATTGCAAGCTTCCTGAATGCAAAGAGTTGAACGGCCTTGTTCATGGTTATATACCTGGCACCTATAAGCATACCCAGGATATTCTGGGTTCAATAAATAATTGATAAATGAATACATGAATATGAGTAATCACAAATAAATGTTAAAGATAATATTTTAACTAGATTCATTCTTGTATGGAAAAATGCAACATATAATCACAAATTATTAGCTTATAATTTCAGAAATTTAATAGAAAAGACCACCTTTCTTTTCATTGAGGAATACATGTTTCTAACAATTTTAGATTCTAATGTTAAGTGAGACATAAGAATTAGATCACTGAAGACATGACATTTTCTGTATCTTATAGTCAGCTTGTATTTGTAATAGCAATTATAAATAATTAGGAAGTAAATGTTAATATGGAATCTTTAGGTATAGATGCTATGTCATTTTTATTGCATGCCTACATGATGAACAACAAAAAAAAAAACATTCAAATGGTTAAAATTATAAAGGGCCAAATGAGCAGTAATATTTCCACATAGATGATTTACAACTAGATAAAAATAAATTTAGGCCCCATTAAAAGATCTGGAGACTTGCTTTTAGAGAAAAAGTAGCATTTCTAAGAAGATAGGCTAAAATTTGCAGGGTTTCTTTCTTTCTTTTTTTATTTTTATTATACCTTAAGTTCTGGGATATATGTGCAGAACATGCAGGTTTGTTACATAGGTATACATGTGCCATGAAGGTTAGCTGCACTCATCAACCCATCATCTACATTACGTATTTGTTCTAATGCTCTCCCTCCCCTAGTCCCATGCCCCCTGACAGGCCTCAGTGTGTGATGTTCCCTCCCTGTGTCCATGTGTTCTCATTGTTCAACTCCCACTTATAAGTAAGAAGATGTAGTGTTTGGTTTTCTGTTCTTGTGTTAGTTTGCTGAGAATAATGGTTTCCAGCTTCATCTGTGTCCCTACAAAGGACGTGAACTCATTGTTTTTTATGACTGCATAGTATTCCATCATGCATATGTGCCACATTGTCTTTATCCAGTGTATCATTGATGGACATTTAGGTTGCTTCCAAGCCTTTGCTATTGTGAATAGTGCTGCAATAGACATACATTCTACTATAAAAACTACACATGTGTCTTTATAGTAGAATTATTTATAATCCTTTGGGTATATACCCAGTAATGGGATTGCTGTTTCAAATGGTATTACTGGTTCTAGATCCTTGAGGAATTGCCACATGGTCTTCCACAATGGTTGAACTAATTTACTCCCCCACCAACAGTGTAAAAGTGTTCCTGTTTCTCCACATCCCCTCCAGCATCTGTTGTTTCCTGACTTTTTAATGATTCCCATTCTAGCTGGCGTGAGATGTTATCTCATTGTGGTTTTGATTTGCATCTCTCTGGTGACCAGTGATGATTAGCTTCTTTTCATATGTTTGTTGGCCGCATAAACGTCTTCTTTTGAGAAATGTCTGCTCATATCCTTTGCCCAGTTTTTGATGGGGTTGTCTTTTTCTTGTAAATTTGTTTACGTTCCTTGTAGATTGTGGATATTAGCCCTTTGTCAGAAGGATAGATGGCAAAACTTTTCTCACATTCTGTAGGTTGCCTATTCACTCTGAAGAAAGTTTCTTTTGATGTGCAGAAGTTCTTTAGTTTAATAAGATCCCATTTGTTAATTTTGGCTTTTGTTGCCATTGCTTTTGGTGTTATTCATGAAGTCTATACCCATGTCTGTGTCCTGAATGGTATTGCCTAGGTTTTCTTCTAGGGTTTTTATAGCTTTAGGTATTATATTTAAGTCACCGCCCAAAATCTCCTTAAGCGGATAAGCATCTTAAGCAAAGTCTCAGGATACAAAATCAATGTGCAAAAATCACAAGCATTCCTACACACAAATAATAGACAAATTGCCAAGTAATAAGTGAACTCCCATTCACAATCCCTACAAATAGAATAAAATACCTAGGAATACAACTTACAAGAGATGTGAAGGACCTGTTCAAGGAGAACTGCAAACCACTGCTGAAGGAAATAAGAGAGGACAGAAACAAATGGAAAATCATCCCATGCTTATGGATAGGAATTATCAATATCGTGAACATGGGCATACTACCCAAAGTAATTTATAGATTCAATGCTATCCTCATCAAGCTACCATTGACTTTCTTCACAGAATTAGAAAAAACTATTTTAAATTTCACATGGAACCAAAAAAAAGAACCCATATAGCCAAAACAATCCTAAGCAAAAAGAACAAAGCTGGAGGCATCACCCTATCTGAATTCAAACTATACTACAAGCCTACAGTAACCAAAACAGGATGGTACTCGTACCAAAACAGATACATAGACCAATGCAGCACAACAGAGACCTCAGAAATAATGCCACACATCTACAACTATGTGATCTTTAACAAACCTGACAGAAACAAGCAATAGGGAAAATATTCTCTATTTAATAAACGGTATTGGGAAAACTAGCTAGCCATATGCATAAAACTGAAACTGGATCCCTTCCTTATACACCTTATACAAAAATTAACGCAGGTTTTCTTTTAATAACACTTGGTCAATTGTTGAGGACTGTGTTTGGCTAATACCACATGACATCAAACACTCCTGTTCTTATATTTTCATTTTCTAAAGCTTTAAAGTTTGGACATTTATAATCTAAAGTTAAAAATAAGTTTTTCCCCATAGAATAGATTCATATGTAACATCTTTTTACTTCTCCCAAGACTCTCAACTCTTTATAATTTAAGTGTGCCATACACACAAAAATACACCTCTTTTACCTAGAATACTATTAATTATACCTAATAACTATGATCTGTTTTAGTTACATGAACTAATACAACAATTATGGCTTAATACAACTAGCAAGTGAAGGTAGATGATGCCATATCTATTTGACATACTGTACTCAACATTAATCTTTATCTTTCTTAGCTTAGCATAAATTTGTATACCAGATGCCTTCTTGTAATTAACACGCTGGGATTTGTGAGCAGTAGATTTTGCTGGTAACGAACTCCATCAAGTCGACATCTGTGATTTATACCTCCAACTCCTTTTCAATATATTTACATAATCAGTTCAATTTAAGCCCAGATTATACATTCTTCTTACATTTTTATAAGCAATGTCCTCTAAATAGAGTTTAAAAGTAAATCAAGGTGAAATTTAATTCTTTCTTCTTTTCCTAATCAAAACACTTATCATGAACTTATAATCAAATTCTCTGATTACATGCATTTCTATTTTAAAAGAAAAAATAGGTGATTTTATTCTGATAAAAGATATATAAGATCATTTACTCTAATTTCTGTCAACACAATCATATCCACATCATTATATGTACATAGCTTTATAAGCATTTTAACAGTATTGGCCTCATATTGTTCTTTGGAAGTATGCTTAGATGCTATTAGTCTCATTTAACTACTAAGGAAATTGAGGTTCAAGAGGTCAGATGACTTGATTAAGACAGTTTAAATTCCAGCATTATAATTTTTTTATTTTGTTTACCTGCTGTATGTAAGGGCAGATTTTAGGTCTTTTCTCTCAGTCTGGGGCTTTTTATTTTTCTCACTCTAACAAATTGTTTTTAAACACAGGTAATTGTAAAACTTAAAAAATATTTTCTATTAAGGTACAAATGTAAGATACTATGTAACATAAACATTTTACAGATGAGTCTGATGATTTGTAAGTTATATTAATCATAGTATATTTAATGTCAGTTTCAAATACTGTATATTAAGATAGAATTGTTTTGATATAATTTTATTCCTAAAAATTCTAATATTGGGCAAATTATAGCATATAACGTATTGTAAAAATTCTAGAAGATCTATTTGACATATTGTTGACATGCAAATTTGGTAATCAAATTTATTGTTGCCATATCATCACTAAAAATCTGTCTTAAAATAAGAATATTGCTAATAATTTTTTGTTGTGCTCAAGGTAAATAATTGATAAAATGTGAACTAAATTTTCACATTTATCACATGATTTTTATTTTATCACATGATAAAATGTGAACTAAAGGAATACATACCTTTAATACGAAAGAAGTTTATTTGTCACCTATGCCCCAGTGTCTCAATGTTGTACAATCACAAAGAGAATAAGAGAGAGAAATGGAGTAGAGTTATCAGAAATCAGTAAGAGTGTCTTCGAATTAAAGGAGTGCACTTGGGTACTTTACTGATGAATCATCTCTTTTCTACAAAGTCAAGTTAGAAATCACCCAGACTTGAGAGACATAAAGAAAGACTGGAGTTTAAATAGAAAATTCACTGCACTCAAATCCTGATTTTACAATTGTTCTGCTATTGAGAGAGGAATCTGGGCTTCCAGATGTCAGCTGATGGTAATAATATTTCTCACCTAAAATGAATCCTCATTGACCTTTTATTATTTTCCTATAGGAATTTGTTCTGCCTAGAATTATCTTCTCTGATAATAATGTCTGATAACTCTAACAGCTTTTACTATGTACTATTCACTGTTTTAGGTGTCTTATATTCATTGTCTCATGTAAGTTTTGGCAGTTAAATAACTGAGTTAAAAATTTCAATAAGGATAAAGGAGGAAAATATTCTAATGTACTTAATGCATAATTCCTAAGTGGAAACATAGAGACTGTATAAAACATTGTGAGCTATAAATACACAATTTAATAATAAATGCTAAGAAACAACATGATTGCTGGTATGGAGCATTTAAAATGTGAAACATCTAAATGTAAAAACTTATTACTTAATGGTATGTGTTACATAGAATCTGTAGTCTATATTATTTAGCCAGTTAAATTTACTGATTAGTAGGAATAAATTGTATTTTAGTACCATATGAAGAAACACAAATTGGCTGAGTTTTTACCTTATCAAAGTTGTATTTAGTATTGCATGTTTCATAACATCAATGATATGTTTTATGAAGAACATTTGATCAAGGTTTATTAAACATTTTTAAATTATTATATTCTTAATCTAGAGTAACTGCCCATAATACGTATGTTACTATTGTAACATTTAGAAACAAAATCATAATTTCATAATATTTTAATATTAAAAAACCATAGTTTAATTATTAGTGATAGCTACAATATAAAAAATGTATTTAATGCAGACCTAATTTAGGGTATCGTTACCTTTTAATTTTTGTAAGAGCACTTGAAGCTATTACCGGAAACTGCCAATTAAGACAAAAACACATTGAAGTACAGAAAGATAACATTTTCTGGATATTCACTATACTACTAACACTCTTGCATTTTTGGAACATCAGGCAAAGATATATAACCCCTGATTTATATAATAAATCAGGAAAAAAATTATTAAATTTATTAAATAATTCATTAAATTATTTAGCAACTAATTTATTAAATCTATTTGTTTTTGCAGTAAGAATAGTTGACATTTGAAGCATTACTATTTTAAATATCTGCTTTAAGTTCTATGAGAAATCTCCAAACTGCTTTCCATAGTAGCTGAAATAATTTAAATTTCCACCAACAGTTTATTAGCCTTCCCTTTTCTCTGCAGCCTCACCAGCGTCTGCTCTTTTTTGACTTTTGAATAAGAGCCATTCTGATTGGTGTAAGATGGTATCTCATTGTGGTTTTGATTTGCATTTCTCTGATAATTAGGGATGTTGAGCATTTTTTCATGTGCTTATTGGGTGCTTGTGTATCTTCTCTTGAGAAGGGTCTGTTCATGTACTTTGCCCACTTTTTAATCAGGTTATGTGATTTTTGCTTGTTGAATTGCTTAAGTTTCCTATAGATTCTAGATATTAGACCTTTGTCAGATGCATAGTTTGCAAATATTTTCTCCCATTCTGTAGATTGTCTATTTACTTTGTTGATAGTTTATTTTTCTGTGCAGAAGCAGGAAATACTACATAGCCATTAAAAAGAATGGAATAATGTCCTTTGCACCAACATGGATGCAGATGGAGGCCATAATCCTAAGCGAATTATCACAGGAACATAAAACCAAATACCTCATGTTCTCACTTATAAACAGGAGCTAAACATTGGGCACACGTGGACATAAACATGTGAACAACAGACACTGCAGACTACTAGGGGGTGGAGGGAGGAATGGGGGCGTGGGGCAAAAACTACCTTATTGGTACTATGCTCACCACATGGGTGATGAGATCCATACCCCTAACCTCAGCATCATACAACATATTCATGCAATAAATCTGTACCTGCATCCCTGTATCTAAAATTAAAGTTTAATTTAAAAATCTTGCATTATTTCTATATATTTTATCACCTGACATATACATGTATACTAGATTGTAAGCTCCATAAATCAAGGGCATGTCTGTCTCTTCTAACCATGTATTCTCAGCCTTTGCTACATTGTTTGGTACACAGTTCATTTTCAAGACACCTTAATTTAATGAATGATTGCATGAGGTTAGTCATCCTTTTTTCAGACATATATAAATGTAGTTCAAACATATATTTTATTTGAGCATTTAAAAGTCTATAACTGAAGTTGGTTTTCAGAATATTCTTTAATGTTTTATGGTGCAAGGATTAATCTTATTTTTATAATAAGCGTAATGGTGGATATGCTAAATTATTTTGAAACTTTAAGCAAATTTATTGTTGAGAATATAAAATTATGTTTATAAAAGAATATGAATGTGTATATATATTTAACTATGTAACATATATTATTTATAAAAAAAGATTTGCTATTATGTTTATCTTCTACTTTTATTCTAAAATTAACATTTATTGTTTTATAAAAATATCCACAGTCTTCTGATTACAAAAAAACAGTATTAATAGTAAACAAAATGTTTAAAAATGTAATAGGAGAATTTTTATGTACCATACACTGGATTGCTTATCTAGTCTGTTAGTTAATAGCTGGACTTTTTATTATCAGCTTCACATTAAAAGATTAGCTAAAAGAAGGTCATGACTTCAGTTAACAGAAATATTGCTCATGTTTTGCTTGCTTCATGCATAATTTATAATCTATTTGAACCAAATGAGCTGCAGAGCAATATTACAATTAACATTCAGCTCTTCCATGGATTTGGTTTAACTCCCTTTAGGATACTGTTTGTAATGAGCAGCAAGACATGACATGCTACCTAACATGCCACCACGGATTCTGATGCTTAGCTTTTTAAAGAAAGGAGTCTCAATACATTAAAATGAAGTTCTGACTTCCTCCTAAGGGCCTAGAAGGTGAACAAAATAATCAAGTTACATGAGAGAAAAGTTATCTTAAAAATAATCTGAATTTATAATTGATAATAAGCAATATGAAACAGTATTTACGTTTGCACACCAAAAAAATTAACTGTTAGCTTTATTAGCACTAATAATTATCCCATCAATTGCTTCATGTCAATTGGTTATACCACATTAAAGGAAGGCTTCTTTGCATCTGGGTCAAAACAGGTCACATCAAATTTCTCTTTTATTTCAAATATCTCCTCAAATCCATAAACAGAATGACAAAGAAAGCTTACTTTTAAGATATATGCATTTAATGAACCAACATTTTCAGTTATTTTACTATAATAGACATAGCCTGAGACACACAAAAAAAATAGGTAGGAACAATTGGTATTGTCTATTATAAATAGCAATTAAAGTAAAATTTTCACAGCAATAAACATATAAGAAAAAAAGACGTAAAACCTTCTTGGATATCTATTCCCCAACAAAAGTTAGGACAACTTTATATCTCAGTTAATATTACATTTGTCACCAAAGAAAATTCAACAAGATTCAAGTATTTAAGCTGAACTATCTGCCCAGCTATCACTAGATTTACCCCTCTGTACATATGTTAAGCTTGAGGTTTTTAAAATGAGAAAGCCCTCGTTGTTCAACTCCCACTTATGTGTGAGTACATGCAGTATTTGGATTTCTGTTCTTGTGTTAGTTTGCCTAGAACTTAAAATATAATAAAAAAAGAAAAAGAGAGAGAGAGAGAGACCCCTTACTAAACTCAAGAGATTATTATGACTATGGATAAACAAAGACCATACATTCAACCTGCCACCATCTTTTTTGTATCTGCCCAAAACATCTTAAAACCTGTTACCATCAATCTTACTGGACACTTAATTTTTTTCCTGAAAAACGTCTACATTATTAACTGTTTGTGAGACTGCTGTCAAATTGGACTAATGAAAATGTTTGAAAAGCATTTTTAAATGTGTGTGATTAATCAAATCCTATATGGCTGCTCTGCAATTTCTAAATAGATATAAACTAGTTTTGAAATGTATGCACAAGCCACCAGAATTAAAGGTATAATAGAATCCCAGATGTGAATCCATTTTGAGGTCTTATTTTCAAACTAAATTTGTAGGCTTCTCCTCTTCCCTTGATTTAAGACCACCATGTTCCACATTAAGTCTCTTATCACTATTTTCCACTATCCAAAAACATTTTCATAATATTTATTGTCACGTGCCAAAGAGTGGGAATTCTATTTTTCAAGTAGTTATCCTACCAGGTTACAGATATATCTTTTAAAAATAAAATGTTAATTTTAAAAAATTTCACAATTTGCCTTCAGAAGCAGAGCTTCCTGGAGGATGGATGAAAAGTCTTATGATTAACTTTAGAGTATTGCCTGTACCAGCTTTCTTTCTCTGTCCCATAACCAAATCTCTTTATAAGACCATGACCTTTTTTCCTATATTGGAATATTTTTCTATTTTAAGTCATCAAATATATACATTTCTACTAATGGATTTCTCCGATAAGAAGCTATGGCTTCAATGATACATTTGTTTAGTACTTCTAGTTATAACTTCTTTCATACATATGTATTACATTTTGTTCTCGCAAACATTCTGTAGGTCATAAAACTAACTTTCTATAAGAAAATGCATTCAAAGATGGCCTAGCCCTGAAACTATTAACTCCTTGAAGGCCACAGACTTCATTCAGAACCTGAAAAAACATGTATACTCTCTTTTTCCAAGAAAAACACAAGAATATATAAAAATGCATACAGATTTGAAGTTTCAGAGGGTTCATGGACAAGCTTGATTCTTCTGTTAATTTTTGATTTTTATGAATACATAGTAGGTATTTATATTTATGGATTATATGAAATATGTTGATACTGGCATGTAATGGATAATAATCACTTCAGGGTAAGTAGGACATCCCATCAATCATTTATCCTTTGTTTTACAATCTAACTATATTGTTTTAGTTATCTTAAAATGTACAATTAAATTATTATTTACTATAGTCACTCTGTAGTGCTAGCAAATAATGGATCTTTTCATCCTTTCTAATTTTTGTGCCCATCAGCCATTCCAACCTCCCCTCAACCGCTCCCCAACTACACTTCCCAGACTCTTGTAACAATCCTACTCTCCATCTCCACGAATTCAATTGTTTTAATTTTTAGCTCCCATAAATAAGTAAGAACATGAGAAGTGTGTCTTTTTGTGCCTAGTTTATTTCACTTAACATAATGACCTCCAGTTCCATCCATGTCATTGTGACTGACGGAATATCATTCTGAATATTACTCCTTTTTGTATATATACCACATTTTCTTTATCCGTTCATCTGCTGATGGACACTTAGGTTGCTTACAAACCTTGGCTATAGTGAATAGTGCTGGAAGAAATATGGGAATACAAATGTCTCTATCATATATTGATTTCCTTTATTTTGGGTATATACACAGCAGTAGAGTTGTTGGATTTTATGGTAGCTCTATTTTTAGTTTTTTTGAGGAATGTTCAAACTGTTCTTCTTAGTGGTTGTACTAATTTACGTTCCCACCAACAGTGTAGTAGGGTTCCCTTTTCTCCACATCCTCATTGGCATTCATTAGTGCCTATCTTTGGGATAAAAGCCATTTTAACCAGGGTGAGATGATATCTCATTGTAGTTTTGGTTTGTATTTCTCTGCTGATCAATGATGTTGAGCACCATTTTATATATCTGTTAGCCATTTGTATGTCTTAGTTTGACAAATGTCTATTCGGACATTCTATCCATTTTTTAATCAGATTTTTTTTCCATAGAGTTGTCTGAACTCCTTATATAGTCTGGTTACTAACCCCTTGTCAGATGGACAGTTTGCAAATATTTTGTCCTATTCTGTGGGCTGTGTGTTTACTTTGTTGACTTCAATTATTAAATTAAGAAGCTGAGATCTACCTAATCACTCACACCAAGCAGATTTAACTGACCTTAAAGTTCATATCATTAATTAACAGTACTAAAAGTTACATAAAACCATGAAAGAAAACAACTTGGGGAAATTAGACAAAGGGACAGTATTCTTAAGAATATATTATTTGTTCTTCACTGATGTTTTCCTAATACTGATTAGGGAACAACATAAAAGTGGGATATATTAACGGAGTAGGACTTTAAGTATTGATCATCTCTCAGATTCAAGTTACAAAATAAAAACCCACTAATTGCTTTGTTGACAAATTCAACACAGAGGGTATAGACTAATGCTTCTCAATCCTGGAAGCACATTAGAATCACACAGGGAGTATTAAAAAAATTATCCTTGTCTACAATCCTATTCCCAGAGAAATACTGATTTAACTGGTCCATTATACAGTTTTGACATTACTGTGTTTTTAAAGCTCCTCTGGACATTCTAGTGTGCAGAGTTGAGAACCACTTCTATAGAAGAACCAATAAGAAGAAACTGGGGCTTAATAAAAAAACAAAACAAAACAAAACAAAAACAAGTGTGCTATTGTGAAAGAGGTCCCTAGCAAGAGAAAAGAAAACATTTCCTGGTAAGAAAAGAAAGCCAACATGCAAATTAGCAAAGAGAGGTATTTTCAAGTAAATTTTGTCAAATTAAGAAAAACCTGTTAAAAAAGATAAAGCAGAAAAATAATTTTCCTCTGGCCAGAAAATTAAAAAGAATTAAGACTATATTAGAGAAATTGTAACTATACAAATAATCAAAATATAAGGAGAAAGAACATATGCATTTTTGATAAATGCAAATTTAAGCAGTATACATGTTATGAAGGAGAGACATTACAGAGAACCCAAGAATCACATAAATATTTTATTATAATTAATTTAGCTATTTGCAAATTTAAAATTAGTATTAATCTCTATACACAAGAAGGTAACAAAAGTTGACTTCACAAGACATAATTTTCACCCAACTATTTGATTAAAGGTCAGATTTTCTCATAAGTTCTGCCAGCTTAAATACTTTTTTTGCAAGCAAGTTAGTGGAAAACTAGAGAATAAATAGAGTACCTATCAAATTCAAAGATCCCATTGCCTAAAGCAGGCTAAAAACAAAACACTGTGCATGCACACACATACATACACAGATAGAAAAACTGTAATATATGTAAGCATTTCAAAAATGTAGGTGTGTATCTTACACTGTTGCATGTAGTTTTCTAGCAAAGACACCATTTGACCCATAAAATATCCATTTATTTTTTAGATAATAATATATTAATAGTAATAGAATCACTGAATCTTGGAGTCTGAAGATAATTTATATGTAGTTAATTCTTCCTCTAAAAGATTCTAACACATTCATAGCAATCCCTCTAAAGCATACATAGCAGAAAGCCATAGATTCAGTATCTGTGTTCTTTCCATTGCATTGTCCATCAACTTATAAATTTATTTTGCTTTGTTTTGAAAATTTTAATCATTGATAATCCTTGTTTTCTTTTAGAGTGTCAATTTTCTTTTTGAACTATAGTTGCCACAACTTGGTCCAGTACTCCCGTTTTGGTCTCCCCAATGCATGACGATTTACAGAATTAAAAGAATGGGTTATCTGGAGAGTAAACCATGTAGAATTCATTGACACACAGGTACAATATAAAACAAACAAGCAAACAAAAAATCTTTATTTCCCAGAAAAGTTTGGAAAATTTAATGAATTAAGTGAATAAATTATGGTCACTTTGTCATGATCATCAATATTACTAAACAAGCCATGTATAGTAAAAGAAGGTTTGTTTATAAGATTATAAGTTAGAGTTCAAAGTGATTTAATTTTCAATGGTAATAAATACCTTAATATTATCTACCAAAAATATTGAATAATAGCCAAAGAATCAAGTTAATTTTTTTATTTTTAAAATTAAGATTTCTAATAGTACCTAAAGGAATTTAAAATGTTTAATTGGAGAAGAGAGGGGCAGGATATATAGAAAAAGATATTTAACCTAATTATTTTTAGTACTTTATCTTTTACTTAACAAATATTTTTGAGACTACTTTGGCAGGTACTATTGGATATTGGAGGTTCTGAAAATATAGCAGTAAAGAAAATAGACAAAACTATCTTACCTCCTGGAGATTACACTTTAGGAGGCCAGACAGACATTAAAGACAAATGAATAAACTATATTGTGGGTGAGATAATTATACGTGCTAGGAAGGCAAATAAAGCCAAATAGGGGACATAGATGTCCAGCGGAAGGAAAGAGATCGTAATTTTTGAAAAGATATACAGGGAAAGTGTCATTGAATGACGATTCTTGAGTCTAAAGGCAAAGGAGGTAACTATTGCTATAACAGGTGTGATATATGCACTGAACTCTCTTATCTACATGTACACAGACAGTCTTAAAATGAACATCACTGCAAGCCAGTATTATGATTAATAGTCAATTTTACTCGCTAGACTTTTTATTTAAATATCTAGATAAAATCCACCCACAGCTCCAAGTGACAGAAAACTTGGGTTTATTCCGCTTAGTAGGCTTCAGTATAGACTTACTTTCCATATAAATGAGAGTAATTTTTATTGTCACATGGTATTATTGCCTCAGAAACGGTGGACATTTAGAAACTTTTGGTGGAAATTTCCAAAGACAAGAGCTTGGAAGCAGAAGGGAGAGCCATATCAATTCAGAGTGTAACAGCAATATCAAGATAAATTTGTTTGGAACTTCAATTTTACGTAGCAGCTCTTCCAAATTCATCAATGGCACAACCCTATGAGGTAAACAGAACACTTCCTTTTATCAGCATTTTATAGAGAAAGAACATTGAGATTCAGAAAAATAAAATTGCTTCTCTACAGGCATAAAGCTAAGTACTAAAGAACTATGTACTAAAATCTGTGTCTTCTTATTCCTAATTCATGTCCTTTTTCAATTCATTTACCTGACTCCTCTACATGCTTTCTCCCCACCAAGATGAAATTTTCTCTTGCTATTATATTAGGAGATGGATGTGTGCCTGGCTCTTAATGTTAACAGAGGAAAGGGATTGCTGAGTGCCTATAAAGCTGACTTGTTACACTGGTGTATATGCTACAACATTGGCTCTACATACATATCAAGCAATTTTGAACTGCTCAAACACCATGCCAATCTTAATGCAAGAGCTGTCATAGCCAGAGATTCTAGGATACCATCAGAAATTGCGGTCTTGCAAAAGAAAAAAGGCAAAACCTTAAAATGAACAGGCTTCAAGTTTGGATAGCAAGTAATATGTCTGCTACAAGAATATAAATGTCCTCCACGCTGTGATTTCTCAATGTGATTAAGGTAGTTTAATTCAAATTCATACAGCTTATTATGTAAGGTATTGCAAAAGTGCTGTTGCAGTCACTGGCAACAGTTTTCCCAAAGAGAGGCAATTAGACTTCACTAGATTTAAAGTTTAGGTCTCATTATATACGATATTTTTCAGCTGGTACACATATTGTAGTTTTCATGAAAGAGCTGCATAAAACAAGGGATCCTGTTTGAGCTCCACTGATCATTTAAGAATGCTGACTGCCAAACTGCCAATTGTGTTCTCAAAGAATAGACATATCAGCCACTGAGTCAAACAGCTATGAAGCTCTCACCTGTCAACAGTGGGTAATCAAGAAACAACTGAAACCTACACCTTCAGAACGTCAGAATAGAGTGTTAGGAAATATTGGATTGCTATAAAACTTTCCCTCCTGCAGTCACCAGGTATACCATGGCTTAAAGCAAACATGCTCCAAAGCCACATCTTTCTTGAAAAGAAACAACAAAAAGTTGAAAAAAAATTGCAGATTAAACCCAGCTATAGTTCCATGTTATCCAAGAAATACTATTTTAAGTGAGCATATGTCATTGCTATTGAGGAAAATGCATGTTCATCTAGCATAGAAGCCAACAGGAAATGATTCATAATAAAAGTATGTGTTACATAACACTTTAACTTAAAATTTGAGCAATATTTTAATTTGATATATCGATAGATAAGCAGGAAAAGAATCAATAAGAAGAAGGTGTATGAAAAGATGAGGGTGTCAATTCAGTGGTCACAGTCTTGAGGTATGTCAGCTATAGTGATCATTTGACTCATTCTACTCACATTTCTCCAAAGACGGTGAACATAAATAACATTGAATAAAGGTACTATTAAAAGACAAATAGATAGTATGAAGGTTACTGATTGCAAGTGGCAATGCTTTTCTTTTTTTTTTTAATAAAACAATATTTATTTCTGAAAGTTTTGTAAAGTACTTAGAACATCCATACTTAAATGGAACCATAATGTAAATACTTCTGTAAATCTATTTATAAACTGGCTTTTTTAAGTGATCTCATTGTTCAGTTCCCACCTATGAGTGAGAACACGCCGTGTTTGGTTTTCTGTTCCTGCGATAGTTTGCTGAGAATGATGGTTTCCAACTGCATCCATGTCGCTACAAAGGACACAAACTCATCCTTTTTAATGGCTGCATAGTATTCCATGGTGTATATGTGCTGCAAGTGGCAATGTTTTTCTAATACATATTTCATAGAAGAATGTAAAGATTCTCTATGAATCCAGAAGAACGGATGGGTGAGGGGAAATGGATACTTTTAAAGCTTCAAGATTCTTTATCACTTTTAAAAAACATTTTGAGATAATTTTAGCTCTATAAAAGATGTGCAAAAATAGTATGAAGAATTACCATACACCTGTTGCCCAAATTCTCCATATACATCTTTTATAACCATAGGGCATTTGTCAAATTAAGAAAGTAACCTTGGTACCATACTACTAAGTAGAGAACTTTGATTTCATCAGCTTTTCCATTAATGTACTTGTATTAAAAATCATTATTTCAACAATAATTTATGTACATTTCAAAATAACTAAAATAGTATAATTGGATTATTTGTAGCACAAAGAAAGGATAAATGCTTGAGGTGATGGGTACCCCACTTACCATGATGTGATTATTATATATTGTATGCCCATATGTCATGTACCCTATAAATATACACACCTACTACGTATCCACACAAATCAAAAATTTTAAAAAATTGTTGCTCCAGGATCTAACCCAGACTACTACAATCTATTTAGTTGTCAGGCAGCCACAGTTTCTTCCAATCTGTGACATTTCTTCAGTTTTGCTTATCTTTCATGGCCTTCACTCTGTTAAGGAACACTGTCAATTATATTTTGGAATGTATTTTTGTAATGTACTTCAATTTGGGTTTGTGTGACATTTCTTCACGGTTAGACTAAAATTAGACATTTTTGGGAAGTCATCCACAGAGATACTGTACCCTTCTCTGTGCGTTAAGTTGGGGGCATATAATGTTGATAATGTGTTTTTAGTGATACTAACTTTGATCCCATGGCTAAAGGAAATACCTGCTATGATTCTCCACTGTAAATTTATAATTTTTTCCTTTGTAATTATAAAATATCTAGGGGGATATAATAAAGATCTATGCACATATTATATATGCATATAAACTTTGACCTACTTATCTGAAGATCCATAGGAGGAATTTGCCTGCAACACCATATTAAAAATCATTGCAGGATAATATGGTGTAATAATGATTTCTATTTTCCTCTTCATCCTTCAGTTTTAATTAAGGTTCCTC
Source organism: Macaca nemestrina (assembly GCF_043159975.1). Classification (NCBI taxonomy): domain Eukaryota; kingdom Metazoa; phylum Chordata; class Mammalia; order Primates; family Cercopithecidae; genus Macaca; species Macaca nemestrina. The sequence continues at coordinate 40,211,375 of NC_092138.1, forward strand.
TCTGTAGTCATTTATTTGCCATTTGTTTATTTCTTCAGTTGTTTATAATAATCATATTTGATTCACAGATATGGATTTTATTCTTTGGAATCTAATCTTATGTTATGGTTATTTTACTGCTCATGTTGTTTCAACTTCATCCATTAGGTACTCTTTCATGTTGGCTCCTGTGCCCTTTTGATCTATCTATCTATCTATCTATCTATCTATCTGATGATCATTATAGCTGACTTACCTATAATAAATATATTTACATTTAATAAATATTGTATATACATATTAGCTCCCTTACTTTCTGGCATCACAAGATTATCCAGGTATATTTGGCATTTGTTAATGCCCTCACTCACCTTGCGTTGTCTCTGCTGCAGTCTCATGATTGACTGTATGTCCAAAGAGCCCTGGTTCCATGATACAGAGGACAGTATTTCAAAACCAAGATCTGGATGCTATTATGCTCCTTGTTATTAGAATGTTACAATTTCTAGCACCTATCAGGATATGGAGCTAGGATATATACGCATGTATACCAACTCATATATATATACAGGTTTATATTTATTCCTCTATTTATCTGTATATAAATTTTAAAACTATAATTCCATTTCCGTACCTCCAATGTCAATGAGCATCACGAGGTTCATTCTAGTATTCCCATTTCCTTTCTACAACAGAAAGAATGTGAGTTCTTATGATATATTTAATACTTTGCTCAGTTCTAGTATACATATAAATTAATTTCAGAATTTCAACCAATAACCCTTTTAGGATCAAAATTATCAACTAGAGTACAGTGTTTGGGAACTGTTTCTTTGTATTTGGCCTTAGAATATGTATTCAAATGTCAATTTGCCAAAGTTACTTAGTTTCACTCCTTTCTTTCCCATACCACTCAGTGTGGGTCTATGATTCATTGTTAATACAGTTAGAACCATTTCATCACAGTCTGCACTCCATGTCTCCCTCAACAATCTGATTGATATTTAAAACTCACATACACAAATTTCGCTTTTTATAGTATACAGCTTTATGGGTTTGAAAAGTGAAAGTCACCACTCCTGTCACATATAGAACAGTTCCCTCTCATCAGAACTTTCACTGTGTTATACTTTCCTAAAAGATCCAATGATGTGTTTTCTTACCTAGTGTTTTCTTTTTTAAAAGCATTATATAAATAGGAATTATGCAAAATGTTGCCTTCGGCATGTCACTTTTTTTGTTTGCTTTGTTTTTGTGTATTTTTAATTTCTAATTTTTATGAATACATATTTGTACACATTTATGGAGTACACATTATATTTTAACATGAGCATGTAAAGTGTAATGATCTTATCTGGGTAATGGAGATATCCATCATTTCAAACATTGATTATTTCTTTGTGTTGGAAACATTCCAAATCTACTCTTCTAGTTATTTTAAAATATAGAGTAAATTACTGTTAACTATAGTTACCCTATTGTGCTACAAAACACTAGTTCTTATTCCTTCTGACTGCATTTTTGTACCTATTAACCAACCCTTCTTCATCCTTCCCTCCCCACTATCCTTCCAAGCCTCTGGTAATCACCAATCTATTCACTACCTCCATGAGATGAATACTTTTCGTTCCTACATATGAGTAGGAACACAAGACATTTGTATTTCTGTGACTCATACATGTTATTGTGTGAATCAACAGTGTATCCTTTTTATCACTGAGAAGAATTCCAATGTATGGAATGGATGTGTATATCAGAGGTTATTTACTTATATCATAATCGAAGTATGTGTGAGTTATTTACAATTTTTTGGCAATTATGAACTTTCTAAAACCTTCATAGGCAAGTTAATTTGTCTGAATATAAGTTTCTAATTCTCTCAGATAAATACCTAGGAGTGGGATTGCCAGGTCAGAAGATAGGTGTATCTTTAATGTTACTAGAAACTGCCAAACCGTCCTCCAAAGTGGCTGTACCACTTTACCTCACCGGCATTTGCTGTTGCCATTTCTTATTTATTTATTTATTTAGACAGAGTCTCGCTTTGTTACCCAGGATGTAGTGCAATGGTGCTATCTTGGCTCACTGAAACTTCCATCTCCCGCGTTCATGCAATTATGCTGCCTCAACCTCCCGAGTAGCTGAGACTACAGGCGTGCGCCACCATGCCCTGCTAATTTTTTTTTTTTTTTTTTTTTTTTGTATTTTTAGTAGAGACAGGGTTTCACCATGTTGGTCAGGCTGGTCTTGAACCGCTAACCTCATGATCTGCCCATCTAGGCCTCCCAAAGTTGTAGCTGGGATTACAAGTGTGAACCTCTGCACCCGGCTGCCATTTCTTTAAAAACTTTTTAGACATTCTATAGATGTGTAATGGCATTTCATCCCTTTACCATATGTCCTTTACCCAACTTCTCCATATACATCTTATAAAACCATAGAACCATATACATATCTGTGTGTGTGTGTGTGTGTGTATTATATATATTTATATATGAAGTAAAAACTATGAATAGGACTAAGAAACAGAAAAATCACCATTTCAAGATGTTGCCATCAGGCTATAGATGGCATGGTAATAAAAAGATAGGCTGTTAGATGTAGTTACAAAAAAAGAAGATATTATTTACCCTAACAAAAACAAATCAGTAAAAACTAAAGGATGGCAAGACAAATTACATTGATAGAGTAAGTAATGAAATGTCACAAATAGGAAAAAGAGGGAGAATGTGTGACTATGTGAGTAGATGATTAGTTTCTTGAAATCTCGGGAAACTGTGAAATTAATGATGAAATAATCATTGAGAGAAGGTATACTGCCAAGAAAGGTGGGTTTGCATAGAACAAAGGATGTTGACCATGGGTAAATGCTAATGGAAAGGGCCGGAGGAAAGGCTTGAAGATGCTATACAGAGACACAGTGCTCCTATGATCCCTAAGTATGTGGTAGTAGTTGGGGGGAATGGAGCTTAGACAAATGATTTTTGTTTAATTTCTGCTTTAACAGAAAGCAACAATCAAAGTTGAATGCATAAGTACCTTCATTTCTCATGGTAAGTCAGTCTTCTATTTTATTTCTGAAGAGAAAATACGTCAATTTGTTGAGAGGGAAGGAGGAAATGGAAGAAAGATGGTGGGTGGGGAACACAGGACTTTGATGAGGTTTTGGGGAAAAATACAAGCTACCTGATAAAAAATCACACAAAAGATTTCATAGGCGCATTAAGTACCAGCCTAAGGTTGCAAACCATGGTTTAGAGTATTAAAGTATAAATAGAGAAGGGAAATATTTGATCTTTTTATTGCAACTGGGGTTGAAATTGTCCATATGGTAGAAAGGAAAGAAGAAAAAAAAATAACTTGAAGGTACTGTCAAGAAGACTGAATTAATTTACCATGAGATCTAGGATAGATAAGATATTATTTAAAAAAATGAAAGAATTACCAGTTTGGAAGAAAAATGAATATAATTGTACTGATTTTTGTGTTATCAGAGTCAAAGACAACCTGGTGAAAAATAGCTGAGAAGATGATTTCCAGTTGACATTAGGGAAGGATAGAAAGTGGTAAGAATATTTTGTTTTTGTTTTTCTTTTTGTCATTGTTATTATTTGGTTTGATGATTGTGTGTGTGTGTGTGTGTGTGTGTGTGTGTGTGTGTGTGATTTAATGAAGCTTTTATTTTAAAAATGTCGTTTGGAAGTTATATAAGGATAATGTCTAAACCGTAGTTACCAGTATGAGGAATAACAGTGAATGACTATACGGGCAACAGGACAAGCAGTTTTTCTTGTGAGATATTCAGCTGTTAGTTTATGAGGAAGTTAAACAATTTGGATGTGGTTAAGAGTGTTTACTATGGTATGGAATTTCAAAAATACCATGAAAATATTTTAAAGTGGGAGAAGAAATTGGGAGTGGGAAGAATCATCAAAGAAGAGCAATGGCAACTGCAAGCATGCAGGAAATAAGGAACAGGTCAATAAGTTAGTCATTAGAGCTGGTTACCAAATCAATTCCACTTTTTCTGGGAACATGGTAAGATTGCAGTTTTCATCTCCTTTGAAGTTGGGCATGTCCAAGTGATTTGACTTGGTTAATGTAATGTGAGGGAAAGTGATGTGTGTCACTTCCTGGTGAATACTTTGAGAGTCAGTGCCTGATTTGCCAAGTCTCTATCTCACTGTGGCAGCAGTCAAGGATTAGGGCCTCCTTGGCAACTCACATTCAACACAGAGTGCAAAAGACATTTTTAAAACTGTGTCAAATCACTGATAATTGTTAATTGGGGATTCTTTTTAAATTCAGCATAACCTAGGCCTCCTGACTGAAACATGAGCAAGATACCAGGATGAGCCATGGTATTCTCAGGGTTCCAAGCAATGCAAAACCATGCAAATAAAGCTACTTCAAAGAAGGCACACAGATGGAGAATCAAATGACAATGACTTGACAATGCGTACTGTTCCCTTATGTGTAACCTTTGTAGATCAGGATGACACTACATTAATGTCAATTCACATCAGCTAACAAAACCAATCTACATTTTAAATCAATTATTCATATGGAACAAGTGAGTAAACGTCAGTTTATAACTTGGATAACATATTTATAAAATGAATAATCAACTACCAATCAATAAATACAAATTTATACATAGATACATATATGTACTTGTTCATTTTGGCACAAGTATGGATACTTCTAAACTCTGCATATTTAATTTTTCTTTTGTGTCTTTTTTTTTTTTTAGAAACTCTTCTTTGGGGAACAAAATCACAATTTTAAGAATTACAATTACATTTAGAACTTTCGTTGATAAAAATATGATTTGATCATTAACAGTCTTTAACATTCATAATTTGAGCATTTAATCATATATAGTATATATACACCATAGTTTGTTATAAATATAGACATATGTAGTTATATATATTAAAAAATAAACTTTTTTTATAAATAGGAAGGTGATTTGATTTTCTCTTAGGCAATGACTATTTTATATTTTATTACAGTAAATATTCAAATTATTTCCAAATTGCACTTATTTTTTCTGTATTATTCATGGCTTTGGAATTCAGTAACTTTTTAAGAACTTTTATTTGAATAGTTAACCAAGTGACATTTTTTTCCTCTTGAGAATTTAAATTAAAAAAAGAAATGCAAAGCAAACATATTCTTTATTGTATTATACAGACTAGATAAATTTATCTATAAGCAAGATAGTTTGTTGCTGATGTATCCAGATTTAATAGGCATTACAGTGGTCCCAAAATGTATCCACACAGTTCTTTTAAAAGCATGAATTTCTACTACTAGAAACATATGTGTTTACATAGTAGTTCACCATTCAAAAGAAACTATTTTTAAAAATGCAAATGCTTCTGGGAACCAGGGTAAAAAGATGGATTAAATTAATTCACATAAAATTGTTGATGATTTTTATCAGATTCAATTTTTTTCTGAAGAGGAAAAAAGAGAGATTGTTAGTACTTAAAAAGTAATGTAGTAAAATCACCTAAAATTTGACAAAATAAAGCTTTGCTACATATAATATTATCCAGCCCATAATTTCTCAATCTGTATCTAATTTATAGGCCTTTTAAGATAAAAGCCAGTTTCCCATAACAACTTTCTAACACAGCACCAAACATACATTGGAAAGTATAATTTCAACAGATTCTTGCTGCTAATAGTAATGTATTCTTCTCAGATACCAATTCTCATGAACTACGAGAAGAGAAATAAAAATTTTTTATGCTCCATGTCTTTTGAAAAATGCTAAATATTGAAGTTACTGGATATCTAATGATAAAGACTTTATGGTCCACAATCAAAACTATAGACTGCTTGGTCTTTTATTACCATTAAAGGGTAACACATTTGGTGATATTGATTATTGCTAGCTTGAAGAACAAGAAAAAGTACAATGTAGGGGTTATGATATTATGAATAATGTGAACATTTTTTCTTCATAGTTTCAGCATGATTTATTTTAGGCCCATGTAATATTTTTACATTTTTGTTTTAATTTTTATTTTAAAAATTGTATTGCGGTAAGAATACTTAATATAAGATCTACCTTCTGAACAGATTTTTAAAAGTACAATACAGTCTTGTTAACTCTAGGAATGATATTTCACAGCAAATCTCTAGAACTTATTCATGTTGGCTAACTTAAATTATATACCTGCTGAATAGTAACTCCCTATTTCTCTTTCCTTCAGACCCCAGCAACCACCATTCTACTCACTGCTTCTATTAGTTTGATTATTTTTGATACCTCATATAAGTGGAATCATGCAGTATTTGTCCTTCTTTGACTGGCTTATTTTATCTAGCATAATATCCTCAAGGCTCATCCATGTTGTCATATATGGCAGAATTTTCTTTTTTATGCCTAAGATTCCATTGTATGGATATACTACATTTTCCTCATTCATTCATCTGTCAGTGGACATACAGGTTGTTTCCACATGTTGGTTGTTGTGAATAGAGATGCAGTGTACATGGTAGTGCTAATATCTTTTAAAGATACTTATTTAAATTATTTTGAAAAATACACAGAAATAGGATTGTTGGGTCATATGGTAGCTCTATTTTTTATTTTTTGAGAAACTTCCACAATATTTTCCATAGTTGTTTCACTTTTTATATTCCTACCAACAGCGTTCAAGGGTTCCAATTTTTTTGTATCCTGGTCAACACTTGTTGTCTTTTTCTTTTTTTTAAATAATAGCCATCCTAACTGGCATGAGGTGATATCTCATCATGGTTTTGATTTGCACTTCTTTGACAATTGGTAATGTTGAGCACATTCTTATATATCTGTTAGCCACTTTTATGTCATCTTCGGAGAAATATCTACTTAAGCCCTTAGCTCATTTTTTAACAAGGTTATTAGATTTTTGGAAATGAGCTGTAGGAGTTCCTTATATATAATAAAAATTAAACCTTTATCAGATATATGGTTTGCAAATATTTTCTCCAACTCCTTAGGCTTCCTTTTCACTCTGTTGATTGCTCTCTTTGCTGTGCAAAAGGTTTTTAGTTTTATGTAGACATACTTGTTTATTTTTTCTTAATTTGCCTGTGCTTTTAGAGTCATATCCATGAAATCACTGACAAGGCTAATATCATGAAGCTTTTACTCTATGTTTTCTTTTAGGAGTTTTAGAGTTTCAAGTCTCATGTTCAACCCTTTATTTCATTTTGAGTTGATTGCTGTGTCTTTTGTAAGATAAGGGTCCAATTTTATTATTTTGCATTTGAGTATCTAGTGTTCCCAGCACAATTTGCTGAAGAAACTATTATTTTCCAATCTTGTATGCTTGGTAACCTTGTGAAAGGTCAGTTGACTGATCATGTGTGCTTTCACTTCTGGATTTGTTATTCTATTTCATTGGCCTATATGTATTGTTTTATTTGTACCATACTGTTTTAATTACTGTAGCTTTGTCATATATTTTGAAATCAGGAATTTCAATGCTTTCAGTTTTGTTCTTTCTTAAGATGATTTTGTGAATTTGGGGTCATTTGTAGTTTCAGAAGAAATTTTAGATTTTTTTTTCCATTTCATTAAGAAATGCCATTTGAATTTTGACAGATATTGCACTGAATCTGTAGATAATTTTAGGTAGTATAGACATTTAAACAATATCCAGTATCCTAATTCATGAACATGGGATGTATCCCCATTTGTTTGTGTCTGATTTAATTTTTTTCATCAGTGTTTTGTATTTTTCAGTGTACAAGTTTCTTACCTCCTAAGTTTATTCCTAAGTGATTAATTTTTGTAGGTGCTATGGTAAATGGGATTGTTTTCATAATAAATTTTGCAGATAGTTTTCTGTTAGTGTATCAACATGCAACCAATTTTTGCATGATTTTATTTACTAAAATTTTACTCAATTTGTTTATTATTTCTATCAGTATTTTTTGTGGACTCTAGGGTTTTCTACATATAAGATCATGTCATTTGCATTTTTCCTTGGTATATTATTCTTACTAGTTTTCAGATTAGGAGAATAAAACAAAGTATTTTGTCCAGTGTAATTTTCAGAACAACATTAATATTCTGTGTAGTATATATATGAATGTATCAATATCTATAGTTTTGGCTGTCTATATACATATATACATTTATATAACATTTCTCATTTGTGTATTATGTTATTGCAGTTATTGGTGACAGTACAATGTAGAAAGACAGAAGGAAGGGTCTTTGCTTCCAAGTTGGAAATGTTAACAACGGTAATCTTTTTAATAAATATATTTCTCCATTGACATAATGTTCATTTATAGGTGTTTACCCTTTGAATTTAAAATGTGTGTTTAAAGAATCTGTATAAGTCAATGAAACTGAATAATTTTACTTTTCTATATGCTGAAAGAGATCCACTGGTTCTAAGGTAGAGAGTTTTGAACAGAGTTTGGAGCTTATTGAATATGAATTGGAATATATTGATTATTAACACTACTAAATATATACAGGTATAAATTCTATAACCACTTAGGAAAGAAAGGAAAAAACTGTCACATATGTGAATGGACTCAATATCCTCAATCCATTGTTCTATTCCATTGTTCTAACTCGAACTAATAGCATTCTTATTGAATACCTGTATACTGATCACCTGACAAATGGTTCAAATTTGATATTAATAGTGAGAAAATTAAGGATAATAATTTTATTTTTTAATGGTTCAATATCTTTCAACTACCAACTACATAAATCATGAATAACATTTCATTAGGGAAGCTGAAGAGCCTGGCATATGGTTGTACATCTCACTTCTAGAGACTGGCAAATTCACTTATCATATCTATTAATTATGTACATGTAGGGCAAATTTTACAAGTAGAAAAAAATTAAGCACCATGTTGGCAATCAGTCCAGTGGGAAATGAGTATGAAATAAAGATGTTTCATTCCATCAAGTTTAAGGAATTAAAAGTCAAATGTGTACAGCTTGGTCAAGGTTAAAATTTATTACATTGAGATCATTTACTTTTTTTGGTTTTTTTGTTTTTTTTTGAGACGGAGTCTCGCACTGTTACCCAGGCTGGAGTGTAGTGGCCCGATCTTGGCTCACTTCAAGCTCCACCTCCCAGGTTCATGCCATTCTCTTGCCTTAGCCTCCCAAGCAGCTGGGACTACAGGCACCCGCTACCACGCCTGGCTAATTTTTTGTATTTTTAGTAGAGACGGGGTTTCACTGTGTTAGCCAAGATGGTCTCAATCTCCTGACCTCGTGATCCCCTCGCCTCAACCTCCCAAAGTGCTGGGACTACAGGTGTAGGCCACCGCGCTCAGTCTTACATTCTTTTTTTAATAACAATTGAAATTCTTTTAAAAACCATTTCAAAATAATTAAAACAAATCCTCTTCATACATAAAAGATAATGAACAGGGCAAGAAGACGCCATGCTAATTTTCTTTTTCTGGGAAGATTTTTTTTTTTTAAATGGTCAGAAGAAACCTGCACTCTTATCTCCTGTTTTCAGCTAACTCTTACCTTTTTCCTTCCAGCTTTCTGATACTACAAATCCAACAGCATATCCTCATTGTCAGACGAGAAACTTGAAAGGGATTTCATATGGTGAAAACAGTTAGATAACTCTTGAGGACAAAATGGCAATGTAAAAATATCCTCCTCCAGCTTTGCCAGTACACAAAAAATCTAGGTCATTCTATTCAGCAGGAAAAGTTATTAGAAGAACTCCTCTCATTTCCCCCACAAAAAAAAAAAAAAAAAAAAGCAACCTCACAAAATTTAACGACCTGCGAATTCTCCTCTGGGGAAGGTACCATGCCCTAGACATTTCATTAAATATATGTGTACTGTTACTAAGACTTTAAAAATCTGATGATTGAAAACACATTACAAAAATAACATAATAAAGATATTCAAACATCTAACAATTAACCAATATATGCCAAACAAAATGCTTGGCAGAATTTTAAATGAACAGAAATTGAGCCAATTCCATTTTTAAATAGCCTCTTAGAGCTGAGTATAATGTGTCTTAACACATAGAGGCATACCTCATTTTATCATGCTTCACAGCTATTGCATTTTTTTACAAATTGATGTTTCCGGTACGTCTATGTTGAGCAAGTCTATCAGTGCCAGTTTTGCAATAGCATGTGCTCAACTCATGTCCCTGTTTTGGTAATTCTCTTAAAATTTCCAACTTTATTATTATTAATGTATCTTTTATGGTGATTTGCGATCAGAGAATCTTTGATGTTACTATTGTCATTGTTTGGGGAAGTCACAAGCCATGTCCATATAAAAGAGTAAGCTTGTTATGTGTGTTTTGACTGCTCCAAAGACCTGCATCACCCCTCCCCCATCACTTTCCCTCTCCTCAGGGCTCCCTATTCCCTGAGACACAACAGTATTAACATTAGCCCAATTACCAAAAACCACCTGTACCCCCAAAACTAGTGAAATACAAAAATTAGTCCAGTTAATAATTCAACAATGGCCTCTAAGTATTCAAATAAAAGGAAGAGTCACACATCTCTCCCTTTAAATTCAAAGCTAGAAATGATTAAGCTTAGTGAGGAAAGCATGTCAAAAGCCAAGAGAGCCCCAAAACTAGGCCTCTTGTGCCAGTTTGTCAAGTTGTGAATGCAAAGGAAAAGTTATTGAAGCAAAAGTGCTACTGCAGTGAACACATCGATAATAAGATAGCAAAACAGCCTTATTGCTGATATGAAGTAAATTGTGGTGGTCTACATAGAAAATCAAACCAACCATATTTCCTTAAGCCAAACCCTAAACCAGAGCACAAACCTAACTCTCTTAATCCTACAAAGACTAAGGAAGGTGATGAAGCTGAAGAAGAAAATCTTGAAACTAGCAGAGGTTGGTCCATGAGGTTTAAGGGAAGAAGCCATCTACATAACATAAAAGTGCAAGTGCTGATGTGGAAGCTACAGCAAGTTATCCAGAAGATCTAGCTAAGATACTTAATGAAATTGGCTACACCCAGCAACAGATTTTTAATTAAGAAGAAACAGACTTCTATTGGAAGAAGCATGCGATCTCAGACCTTCATAGCTAGAGAAGGAAAGTTGATGCTTGGCTTCAAAGCTTCCAAAGACAGGTTGACTCTCTTGCTAGGAACTAATGCAGCTGGTGACTTTAAGTTAAAGCTAATTCGCATTTACCATTCCCCAAATCCTAGGGCCCTTTAAAATTATTTTAAATCTACTCTGCCTGTGTTCTATAAATGGAACAACAAAGCCTAGATGACAGCACATCTGTTTACAGCACAGTAAACACAATATTTTTAAACCCACTGTTGACACCACCCCGCTCAGAGAAAAAGAGATTCCTTCCTAAATATGACTGCTCATTGACAATGCATCTAGTTGCCAAGGGCTCTTATTGAGATGTGCAAGAAGATTAATGTTGTTTTATGCCCAGTAACACAACATGTAGCCTATGGATCAAGGAGTAAATTTTGACTTTCAAGTCATTATTTTAGAAATATAGTTCATAAGGCTGTAGCTGCCATAGATAGTGATTCTTCTGATGGAGCTGGGAAAAGTACACTGAAAACCTTCTGGAAAGAATTCACCATTCTAGATGCCATTAAGAACATTTGTGATTCATGGGAGCAGATCACAATATCAACATTAACGGTAGATTGGAAAAAGTTGGTTCCAACTCTCATAGATGACTTTCAGGGTTCAAGATTTCCATGGAAGAAGTTACTACAGAGGTGGTGGAAACAGCAAGAGAACTAGGATTAGAAATGGATCCTGAAGATATGACTGAATTGCTGCAATGTCATTTTAAAAACTGAATTGGTGAGGAGTTGCTTCTTGTGGATGAGCCGAGGAAGTGGTTTCTTGAGATGGGATCTACTTCCGGTGAAGATGTAGTGAACATTTTTCAAAAGACAATAAACAATTAGAACATTCCATAAACTTAGTAAATAAAGCTGTGGCAGGATTTGAGAGGATTGTCTCCAATTTTGAAAGAAGGTCTAATATGGTCAAAATGCCATCAGAGAGCATTGCATGCTACAGAGAAATCCTTTGTGAAACTCTGAGACAATCAATGCAACAAAATCCTTGTTATTTTAAGACATTGCCACAGTCACCCACCCTAATCTTCAACAACCACCACCCAGATCTGTCAAAAGCAATTAGCATGGTGGCAGAAACCTACACTGGCAAAAAATTATGACCCACTGATGGGACAGATGACTGTTAGAAGTTTTAGCAATAAAGTATTTGTAATAAAGGTATGTATGTTGTTTCTATAAACATAATGCTATTGCACACTTAATGGGCTACAGTATAATCATAATTATTATATGTATTGGGGAACCAAAAAATATGTACAGTGTGCTTTTTTGCAATATTTGCTTTATTGCAGTGGTCTAGAACCTGCATTCTCTGAGGTGTGTCTGTGTTGTCTTTTTGATCCATAAATATACAAACTGTCAGGGAAGGGATGTATACATGTGTGTATACCTACACACTCATAGATGGATATAATATTTAAGGAAAACAGGGAGATTAGGTGTGAAGGAAAGGTACTGGTGGTACATGACTTCAAATACCTAAAGGCCCGGTCTTCCTGACTTACCTCCTCCCAGTGCTACTCCATGTGCAGTGGGTATCAAAGGAATTGTGCCTTTAACACTAAGGAGTCTCTGAAGGGACTATTCTTTGTAAACTAATGCCAGGGCCAATATCTGCAAAATCTTGGGGCAGTAAAATGTGAGGCTCTGAATACACAGCCAAGTGTGTGGTGTGGACATCACAAGCATACTTGTCAGTGGTGCTTATATATGATAATTCAGAATTTGTCCAAAGCTTTTGAGAGGTGCATTTCCATTACAGGCTGAGAAAGGCTGTTTTATTTTTTAAGACCACTCACCACATGGTGTAATTTCCAAAAGCTTAAACTTTCTAAAGGAATAAACATACCTGATTACTTACCTACGTCAGAATGTTTGGAATTTGTGCCTCTAAAAGTAATAGCAATAAAGGTGAATCCAGATTTTACAGAAAAGACTGATACACTGAGAGAAGCTTATAACTCTGAAAGCACCAACTGTGACCTACTGGGAAGTGTAGACTCAACCTGAACCATCATATAATATTTTACTCTATTTTCAATATGATGATACCTGTTCAAGTATAACTTCAGTTTTCAGACTGAAAACTGAGAAAGAAACTGAGGGTTCTTTCAGTCTAAGAACCCTCAATTTTGATGAGATTAGCACAGTAAAGCTGAACTTTAAAAAAAGTTAAAAATAAAAAACTAATGCATAAATAGAAATATTAATTATTTTATAGCATAAATACAACAGTGTTCACCTAAGAAGGGTATTTCCTAAATGAGAAGCTAGGTTTTTAGTCATAATTTTTATTAATGTTCTGTGAGGGGGTTCATAAATAAGTATATAATATGAAGTAGTAGTTTATAGTCAATTTTTTGATGAAATATTCCTCTTACAGGCAAACACCTGTTTCATGTTTGTTGGATGTATAATTAATGCAGCCTAATGAACATGCTTCATCAAAATTTCTCTGTGGTTGAAAAATAAAATCAGAGTGGTAGGTCTTGCCAATTAGAACATTTGGGAAATATACAGTAAAATATTTTAAGTATGTATCGTGATGTTTTAATTTAAGGCAGAGTGTGCCTAGATTGCAAATCCTATATGAAATCACGTAACAAATGCTACGATTTACCACTACATAGTACCATATATGAGGCTCATTTAATCAACACTTGTGTTGCCTGCCTGGATTCTCTAGAAGGCATGTGTATTTCCTGCATGCCTTGATATATTAGGTGTCTATGACAAATCAACTGTCCCAAGCAACACTTCTCCTAGCTCAGCAAGTCTCCTACTGTTCCCACTTCAGGCTTTTCTTTCCTCAGCCATGCCCTGCAATCATAATGAAGGCATTCATCCTTCTGACAATAAGTCTGACTTTAACCCTTTAATATAAACAAGCAGATAGAACTGGAAGAAAAAGTATCTTTTTAATAAAATCTCCCCAATATTCTTCAAGTATATTTATCTGTGTATATATATACACAGATATTTATCTGTATATTTATCTGTGTATATATATATATGTTTATAAATATATATGAACAGAAAGAAAGAGAGAGAGAGAGTAAGAGAGAGAGAGAGTCTCTAATATGTTTGCTTACAGGTGAAATTTTTTATAAATGGCTATTGATTCTCTTTATGATTACTTTTGAAAATAAATGACATGTGTCAATTGATAGAAGTAAAAAGTCAAACATAATGCTGGTAGTTTTGATTTCAGGGGCCTAATTATATATTCTATATGCCAATAGATTTTATCATTTAATTAATACAATGTAAAATGCTCATTCAGTGTGCTTGGGCTGCCATAAAAAAAGTTCACAGCGTGATGGCTTAAACAACTGAAATGTATTTTCTCTCAGTTCTGCAAACTAGAAGTCCAAGATGATGGTGCCAACATGGTCAGTTTATGCTAAGGGTGGTTCTCTGGCTTGCAGTAGGCATCCGTCTCATAAGTCCTCACGTGAACTTTCCTTGGTGCATGCACAGATTTCCCACACTCTCTCTTTCTTCCTCTTCTAAGGTCACCAATCCTACAGAAAAGCCTTATCTCCAAATACAGTCATATAAGAGAATCAACATATAAATTTGATGCGTTAGGAGCCATTCAATCCTTAGCAAGTTCTGAAGAAACTAGGCACTTGGAAGCATCTATCATACCACTACCTGCAAGATTTACATTTGTTTGGAGGCAGTGCAAAATGTGGAGGCTATTCCAAATTTAAAGGCATTGTGTTTGATGTACAGTTTACTGTACAATAAGTTTAACTATTACTAGTTTTATTTTTAATTTTAAGCAACCTACCTCTGAAGCACACACACGCTAACATATGTCTATGTATCTATAACTTAATACAATAGGACAGTGAAATTCTTCTAACACCGTAAGTCATAAAATAAAAACATTTTTCCAAAAAAAAATCATTTCATTAACAGACCAAATCCTTTATGAAGTCAATGTCATATTCTGTCAAAAATCTTTTAAAGAAACACGTTTTTCAAAAAGGATATGTGTTACCATTAAGAGCACATATTCTCTTTAGCATTTGAATTCAGCATATATTGAAGCAGTCAACTGTTTTTTAGTTAAGAGGAGTGTTTTATCCGCTAGTAACCAATAATCTCACTTTGAGAAGCGAGAATCCAGTTCATGGACAACTGCTAACAACAGCTTTCAATTAAATTCATACTATTCTAGGCTATTTTTATTTAATTTTTACACTGTAAAAGTAGGTACCTGTTACTGTTTTTAAATCATAGCTACAGGTAAATTTTAAAAGATAGGGGTAAATTGTAAAAACAAACTAAAATGTGATATTTTTAAAAAAGCAAAATAAATGTAATATATTGTTGGTGGGTTCATAGTAGGGTAGATTACAATACTAAGACCTGTATCATATGTTTCTTCTCTGCAGACAAATGCTTCTGTTTCTATTTTCAGGGTAGCAGTCCTTACTTTCTCTCAAGTGATACTATCAGGAAGAGGTATTATTTTGACAGTTCTTTTATTCCAACAGAATAAAGTTAATATATTTATCCAAATTATTATTTAATTTCCCAGGATTCTAGTCATCAGATTTGTCAAGCTATATAAAATATGAAATGTATAAATATTTCTAATATTTCTTTTCACAAATTTCTGAAGAAGCCCTGCAATAATAACATTAGAAACATGTAGACATATTTCAAATAAAAGTCTCCCTATATAATGGTTGAACCAGACGCCACAATGCAGAGAATGGCAGGGAATTTTCACCTGCTGAGTGTTAGTATCCTAATCCTGCTCAGAGTACTTTTTCTATACCAAGCCACCCAATCATTATATACTCTGTACAAATTACAGATGATATGAAAATTAACCCAACAAAAACTTAAGATTTCAGGGCACAACCCAAACAACTGTAATTGATTTATAGTTTCTAATCACATAGTTCCAAGTTGATGTTATTTGCTTCTTGCTTTAGGCAGGCTCTTTATTGTCTTACTTCAGAGTCTTGAGGAAATGAACTCATTTAGAAATCATAAAATTAAATTATGAATAAAAATATTCTCCGCACATATCCAAGAAGCTTGAGCCATCAATTTTCACAAGTCAGGGAAGGATCCACACAGATTTTCAAAGTGTGTGTGTGTGTGTGTTTTCCCTGAAAAACTGATACATTGGAGAATCCATCTGCCATTGAGTCATCACAGGGTTCTCGCTTTCCACCTTTGCTTTTACATTTGTTCTTCGCCCACTTAACAAAAAGTAAAGCCCACTTCTCAAATATCCTATGTTAAATGCATTGCCCTAATACTGTGCTATCCAAGATATAGTTACTATCCTCATGTGGTTATTTACATTTAAATTAATTAAAAGTAATTAAGGTTAAAAATTCAGCTTATCAGCCTACTGCCCACTTTTCAAGTTACTCAATAGTCATATGTGACTAGTGAGTGTTGTATTAAGCAGTGAAGATTAGAATATTCCTGCTGTCATAGAAGGTTCTTTCGAAAAATACTGTTCAAAGATATAAAGTCCCTCTGAGGGGCAATATAAAGCAACACTGCCAACTATAGGTCAATACCAACTAAGCCTTTGAAGAATAAAATACAGCATTTCATTCAGATACTTCAGATAAAGTTCTGTTGAGAAATAAAAGGAAATGCAAATAAAAGGAGAAAATCATGTATTCTTTCTGACAATAATTTCTTGGGTACATATTTCAAAAACGGATGATTGTGAGTATAGTACTGCTAAAGTGTGGCTATATCATTGAATACGTTTTTAAGTATAATAATTATATTTAAATAAACATAATTACTGAAAATCATACCCATGCCAATTTCATCTTATAAGGGAAATGATAGATTTGAGAATAAATAGGTAAAAGGATATATATGTTTTTAAAAATTACTTCAGGAGCTTATAAGGAGAACATTTTGAAGGTAGCTATACAAAACTCCTTTCAGTTCTCACACCAGAAATCTCTTATACCCAATCTCTTTATTCTCGGATACCCCTAATAAGTTTCCAAACAGTACCCTCCTAACTCCTGTTCTTTAATTTAATTATCTTTCGATACTCTTTATATAAAAGAGTTACCCAAATTTTAAAACAATTTCTTCCACCCATATCTACTGGCAATAGATACAGTATTGAGGTTCCTCAAGTTATAGTAGTGCAGCAGAGAAGAAGGAAATTTTATTAACTTAAACAAACTTCAGAAAGAGGGGAATGGCTAGGCAAGCATAATATGTGTCTCTGAGGAAAAGCTTCATTATCTATGTGCTCATCCTCATCTGCAGGATGGCAACAAATTGAGGAACATGGGTTCGGAAATCCAGTTTCCCCTTTCTAACTACTATTCTTATTCCTCTTAGCCTGCTCCAAGGAAAGTCTTATTTAACATAAATGTACAATTGAAAAGCAACTCTATTTGCTTAACATAGCTCTCACCAACTTCAGAATAATAAATTAGACAAAAGATAAATACAATTGGAAAGAGTGTTATTTATCACCAGGCTATGGTGTGAATAGATAGAAACTAAAAATAAACCATTTAATTTATTTCAGGCTTTGCCATTTCTCTTCATTTCTTTAGAAACGGGTAAATATGCTCCCAAATCTGCTCATGCCTCTCACTACAGAGGCAGGGACGTTCATGACTCAGTGTACCACTGATGTAGTAAAGAACAGCCTCAAACAGCCTGTCTCAAACAACTGAGATAAGAGACTAGGTAACAATAATTAGTGACACACCTGGGAGGTCTATTTCAAAACACATGAACTACCAAATGCAGATTACGTATCCAATGATAAAGAGGAACTAAGAATAAAAGCGTAAGCTAATTCCATATGCATTAGGTAGACTGGAAGAAGACAATTCCAAAGAAAAGCCATAAATGGCTTGTATATTGTCATAAAATTTAAAAAGCATGAAGGTTAATACATGTAGAATAGCTTAAAAACACAGACAACACTAGAGATGTAAACCACTGGAAAACGAAACAACAGGAGGTTAATTTGAGCATTTTCCCTAAAATTCGATCAACTTTAAGGACCTACAAATGTAATCACCATAAGAAGATTCACACTGATAATTTTGTTAACACTAAATAGAATGATTTACTTTCAAAGTTTATGTAACATGTAGAGCCATTATATCAGCAGATGGGATTTTTCTTTAGCAATAATTACTTATGGATATAATTCATTCTGCCTAGTTCAAGATAATACTTCAATATTCAGTATTTATGGCATTATGAGAAAGATAATTATGTGGATTTCAAGTGAATTACCTTTGATTATAGTTTTCTTGTTTTTTATATACACTATATTCTAAATAATCCATAGTAAATATTGATAATAATTTAAAAGATTAAAGCTAATTATGACCTAAGCCTTCCATTGATTCAATGTCCTTTCTCGCAAAACCTTGACAAGGATTCTTCAGATCACACCCTATAACATACACACACACCGAGTTGAAAGCTCAGCGAGGCAGGAGCCTGATGCAGATCTCTACAGTGAATCCTGCTCTAAATTCCTCCAGAAGAAATGATTCTTTCTTACTGTTCTCCTCATGAGGCCATAGAAAGAAGCAGCTAAAAACATGGATGCTCCAGCCAGATATCCTGAGTCTGATTCCAAGTTCTACCACAGGCCTGCTGTGCAGCTGTGCATGAGTTATTCAAGCTCTCTGGACCTCCCCACCTCCAGTTTCCACTCTGCCAATCTACCTCTTAGGACTTTCAAGAGAGTAAACTGAGTTCACATATACAAATGCTTCAAACAGTACCTGACACATAATCCATGCTATACTGTTAGCTACTACTGTTAATGTGGCGACCACCTTCATTATAGAACCTCTTACAGTATATTATAACATCTTTTACCACCACAAGAATGTCAAATTTAGGAATATATATTCTACTAAAATATATACAAAATATGAAATTTGTATTATATGTATACTCAGGGCCTAACCAATGGCCAGAACACATTGACAATCAATGCTGTATAAATAGATGTTTGATCGCCTAAATGGCATGCACATAAGTTGACACACAACTTGTCCAGTAATTCGGGCATTAATTGACATTGCTATATATTTTGCTTGTATAATACTGACTTATTCTTCCAGGTAGTTGAGATTTAACTGTAACTGTCTTTAAATATTCTCTAACAATTACTCCTTTATCCATAATATTTCAACAACATTAAATGATGCTTTTATAGTTATATATTCATATTAGCTACTCAAGTTTTTAAAAGAAATTAAACATAATTAAAACAGATTTATATCTATATATGTTTGTGTGGATAGGTTAGGTTTGTGGTGGATGGAAAAGAGAGATATTGATTTTTTTAATTAAGAACAATAGATGTGCCTGAAAAATTTATGGTTTAGGTTTAGTGAAGTGAAGGGGTGGCCTGCCCCTCCACACCTGTGGGTGTTTCTCGTTAGGTGGAACGAGAGACTTGAGAAAAGAAAAAAGACACAGAGACAAAGTATAGAGAAAGAAAAGCGGGGGCCCAGGGGACCGGCGCTCAGCTTACAGAGGACCCACGCCAGCACCGGCCTCTGAGTTCCCTTAGTATTTATTGATAATTACCATCTTAAGGATAAGGGAGTGGCAGGATAATAGGATCATTGTAGGGAGGAAATCGGCAGTAAGACATATGAACAAAAACCTCTGTGACATGAATAAGTTTAAAGGAAAAATGCTGTGTCTTGAGATGCATATGCAAACATCTCCATAAACCTTTTAGCATTACTTCAGCCTATCACATGGGGAGAAACCTTGGACAACACCTAGCTTTCCTAGGCAGAGGTCCCTGCGACTTTTGGCCGTGTACGTGTCCCTGGGTAGTTGAAATTAAGAGAATGGTGATGACTTTTAACCAGCAAGCTGCCTTCAGGCACTTGTTTAACAAAGACACATCCTGCACAGCCCAAAATCCATTAAACCTTGAGTCACCGCAGCACATGTCTCTTGCAAGGACAAGGTTGGGGGTAGGGTCACAGATTAACAGCATCTCAAATACAGGACAAAATGGAGTCTCTTATGGCTACTTCTTTCTATACAGACACAGTAACAGGCTGATCTCTCTTTCTTTTCCCCACAGTGAAGCTCCTACTTTAGCTTTTTTCTTTTTTATTTGTTCATGCTATAAAATCATTCATTTTCATGAAAATGAAAGCAAAAAGACAACTTTGATATCCTTGATTTATTTTGGCAGATACATTCACATATCTCTTTTAAATGCAGGAACTCAACTATTCTAGGATCTAGAACCAGAAATACCATTTGATCCAGCAATCTCATTACTGGGTATATACCCAAAGGATTATAAATCATTCTACTATAAAGGCAGACGCACACATGTTTATTGTGGCCTGTTCACAATAGCAAAGACTTGGAACCAACCCAAATGCCCATCAAGGTTAGACTTGATAAAGAATATGTGGCACATATACATCATGGAATGCTATTCAGCCATAAAAAGAATGAGTTCATGTTTTCTGCAGGGACATGGATAAAGCTGGAAACCTTCATTCTCAGTAAACTAACACAGGAACAGAAAACCAAGCACTGTATGTTCTCACTCATAAGTGGGAGTTGAACAATGAGAACATATGGGCACAGGGAGGGGAATATCACACACCAGGGCCTGGGAGGGGTGGGGGCAAGGGGAGGGATAGCATTATGAGAAATACCTAATGTAGATGATGGTGTGATGCATGCAGCAAACCACCATGGCATATGTATACCTATGTAACAAATCTGCATGTTCTGCACATGTATCCCAGAATGCAAAGTATAATAATAATAATACAAAGAATGAGTTCATGTCCTTTGCAGTGACATGGATGAAGCTGGAAGCCATCATTCTCAGCAAACTTACACAGAAACACAAAACCAAACACCGCATGTTCTCACTCACAAGTGGAAGTCGAACAATGAGAACACGTGGAAACAAGGAGGGGAACATCACACACTGGGGCCTGTCTTGGGGTCGGGGGCAAAAGGAGGGAGAGCATTAAGACAAATACCTAAGGCATGTGGGGCTTAAGACCTAGATGACAGGTTGATGGGTGCAGCAAACCACCATGGCACATGTACACCTATGTAACAAACCTGCACATTCTGCACATGTATCCCAGAACTTAAAGTAAGATTTTAAAAAGTCAAATAATTTAAAAAAAAATTATTGCAGTGATTGACACTCATACTTAAGAATATTTAGAAAAATATTTAGACAATACACCTTCTAAAATAAAGTCTATAGTAAAATTATCTTTTGCTTACAGCCTGAAATCCTGTGGCCTGATATTAGACTCAAACTAAATCTATACATCCATGTTAGAGAGTAGGTTATATACTCAGTTCATTATTTAAAGGTGTCCAGTGGCAAAAATAGGGGTGTACCAAATTAGACTTTTTACAGGAAAAAGAATCTAAAATGATTGTAACTTATAAAAAAGAAATGCAAAAAGTTTAAACCCCATGCAAATGGAGCGCATTTTTTTTTTTTTTTTTACAAACTCACTTTTGTCTTGCAAAAAGTACATTTTTTCAGAACAAGTTTCCTCCACATTGTTATATGGCCCCTAATAGTAATTAGCACACTTGCCACGTTTTGAATGTTAAGTATTATTGCCAGAAAAAGAAGTCAATAAAAGGTAATAACTGATCCCAGTGCTGATTCAGGGAAAGCATACAATGAGCCTGCAATAGTAAGCTGGGTATGAACGTAGCATAGAACTCAGGGAATGATGGGAATATGGCAAAATAATAAATATTAATAATAATAAGAGCCAGATTAAAAGAACTCTCACAGGCTTAATTTAGGAAATCTGACAATCAAAATAAATAATGATGACAATTAACTATAATATATTGAACTAGAAGAAAAATTCACATGTTAACACAAATATCAAATAAATAAATAAATAAATAAGAAGAAGAATAGTGAAAGTTCATCCTTACAGCAGACTACCACTACTAAATGTAGAAGATATTAGAAAAATGACCTGTTAAATCCACCATAGTTATAATTAATCGATACAGGCAATGGATGCTAAAATTAGTAGATGAATTTTTTTGTTTGTTTGCTTTTTTTTTTTTTTTGGAGTCAAGGGTCTTGCTCTGTCAGCCAGGCTAAAGTGCCATGGAGAGATTGTGGCTCACTCCAACCTCACCTCCCAAATTCAAGCAATCCTCCTGCCTCAGCCTCCTGAGTGGCTGGGATTACAGGTGCAAGCCACCACACCCGGCTAATTTTTGTATTTTTAGTAGAGACAGGGTTTTACCATGTTGGTCAGGCTGGTCTTAAACTCCTGACCTCAAGTGATCTGCCCTCCTCAGTCTCCCAAAAGGCTGGAATTATAGGCATGAGCCACTATGCCCAGCCAGTGGATAAAATTTTGATGGAAAATAGGATATATACACAGCCTTAAAGGATCTACATTGTATTCCAGTCAGTTTTGCCATAACAGAATAAGTGTTCCTAAAAATCACCATACCCTGCAAAAATGCACAATAAAACATAGGGATGATGGGGAAATGGCATTAGAGACAGAACACTCAAAGCCAGCATCAGTGACACATTAAAATAGATGTGAACCTAATAAAAATGGTAGCATATTAAATAATGAAGAAATACATAAACTACAATAAATATGGCACTTTACCTTAAAAAGACTTGAAATTTGCTTATACTCATGAGCGTTGGAAGAATTGTAGCTTGTAAATCATTGTGAAGTGGTGAAAGGAAAGTTCTCTGACATTGGATACAAAGTTGTGATATCAAATATGGCTGGCTTTAAGGTGTATGCATGTATGCATTTTGTATCTTCCTACATGCCATGGCTTAATTGGGTGCAATTTTCTGTGTTCATTCAGTGTTTCCCCATGACAAAAATTACAAATAAACAAACACAATTGTAGCTTTGCTGGAATAATTTCCTGATGTATCAATGGTATTGCAACAAATTTGCACTTTCAAAGAAATGTAATAGCAGAACTAATTATATTTATTGTAAAGTGGACAGTGGTAACTTTCCCATGGAGAATTCCAACAGACCTGCCTTAACCAAGTGATCAGAGTTAACCTTATTTAATGGTGGGAATAATTGTATTACATGCCAGGTAATCCATTTAATACTTTATTTTAAAATGACTCTCCCACTTGTTGGGGAGCCTAATTTCATTTAGCAGTTTGTAAAACAAGCATTAATTTAAATTAGTTGACTTTTAAGATGGTATTTGTTGCAGAAGCATATAAGCTTTTAGATTACTTTAGTGCCACACCCATCTTTATGTGTTTGCATCCACATGATGAATTTATGTATGTCAAGTTAGTAGGGACCCTGTGAGCTGAACAGCAAATCACTCTAATTAAGGTCAATGACAAGAACATACTGAGGAAATTGGTAGGCCTTTGTAAAATTGGCAGAAAGGGACAACCTCATAAACTGGTTGGTTGTCGTTGTGTAGTAGTTAAGCAGTATGGCAAAGAATCTCAGACCAAGAATGCCACTGAAAATATTTCAAATGCAAAAAATGAACAAATGACACATTGGTTAGTGTTCCTAAAATAAATAAATAAATAAATAAACAAACAAATAAATAAGACCCTCTCCAAATGACCAGATGAACAGTGTCTGTGCACCTTTTGTAAGACCTCTGTTGAATGTGGTTGTGATGTAAAAATCCTATATATATATATATATATATATATCCTATATATATAAATCCTATATATATTAGATATTTCTTTAAAAAGATTACACCAGGGAATCTCACCTAAATAACAGGCTTTATTCTTTTAATCAATGAGAATTACATAATAAATAATAGTTTTCTTTTTTACTTTGTGTGTAGGGACTCTTGAAACAAAATTTAATGCTTCAAGACTAAAATTATCTTAGGCTGTGGTTTTCATGTATTTACCTGATCCCTCAGTTTTATCACTCCTCATATAAATTTTCAGAAAGCCATCTGCTATTTTTTTAGTTTGTCCCCACCAAAACTCATGCTGATACATGATTCCCAATGTGGCAGTGTTGGGAGGTAGGGTCTAGAGGAAAGCATTTGGGTCATAGTGGTAGTTCCTTCATGAATAGATCAATGCCCTCTAATGCCTTCCAGATGGGGTGAGTTTTCCTGCAAATGGATTAGTTCCTAGGTTATTAAAAAGCATCTGGCATCCTGGGTTTTTCTCTCTTGCTTCCTCTCTCCTACATGATCTCTTTGCACACACAGGCTCTATTTCTGCTTTCCTCCATGAGTGGAAGCAGCCTGAGGACCTCACCAGATGTCACCGCTCAATTGTAAATCTTCTGGCCACCAGAATTGTGAGCTAAATAAACATATTTTCTTCATAAATCACCTAGTCTCAGGAATTCTGTGATAGCAACACAAATTGAACTAAGACAGCATCCAGCCATCGTACATCACTTATGTATTTAGCAATTAATTAGGTGTTGACAAGAAAAAATATTCTTATATTGTATCTTTATTTGTAGATGAGAAAGTTCTCTGGGGATGAAATTTACAATCATAGAGTGGGAATATACACTCAGCTGTCTCTCTAATTTCTATTGAAATTAGTCTAATTTTTGGTGTTTTTTTTTCAGTAATGTATTAAAGAGTACGGTACACACAAACTTCATATCACACACTTATAAATAATAATAAATAATGATAATATGAATTAATAATAAATAGTCCCATATATAACAAAATGATACAAACTAACACCTCCATCTGCATTAATATGCACCAAATTATATAGATATCAGGGAATTAAGAGCTTTTTAAAATAGTCCACAGGCTAGTGAGAATATAACGTTAAATTAAAAACTTTTCATTATTATCTCTATTTTTGAAGTCATATTTGATACATACTTTCATCTGAACATTAGTGACCTATTTTATAGTAAAAACACTATGTTATAAGCATTTCAGAGTATACAACTAGTTTCATCTTTTTTTATTAGGAAGCTTTTTTTAATTAAAATTGCTCAGTTAACAGTTAAGTTTGTAGCCTAATTTTTTCTAAGGGAATATTTTATTAATAAATATAAAATATCTGTTATCTTTTTTCAATATTCATAGTGAAATGTATTTTTATTTGAAACCAATTTCATAGAAACTTTTAAATTTTTTAGAAGAGTTCTAAAAAGTATTTTATTAAGGGAAACCCTTACTATTATTGTCAGGTTGTTTAAGGATCATATCAGCATTGTAGTGTAATATGATTCAAAAATGGCAATACTCTTTCCATATCTTTTAAACTTTAATATCAGTGTTCTAAAAACATGTTAAAATTATACTATGGGACCATCTTCCAAAGTTAAAATTCTTAAAATACAGCATATTAGATAAATTCTCCCATTTCAAATTAAAATGCAATGATTTCGTCTGGAATAAAACATGACTTCACTCATTATTAACTTTCATGATAAAATATTTTCTTTAATTTAAATATAATAGTGTGACCAAAGTTTACTTTAAAATGATGATTTGGTGCTTGACCTTTCTATTTCAGACAACATACTCGGAGGCAAAAGCAATGGTTTTGATATGAGCTTCCTAGGTAGGTATTTTTATAGCCCATTAACATAAATATGTGATTAAAATTATTCAGAGGCATTCAGATATGAATTTCACAATGGAAACATAAAACCTTAACACAACAGGACCAAATTTTTATTTAATTAGTCCTTGCTAGGTTGGCAGACACAAGTCATGCCCTTCAAAGTTCCCAAAGGCAAATGCTACCATCTACAAAGAAGAAGAAGGGAAAAAAAGCAGATTACTTTTAATTTGCTATTAATCACCTGCATTTCCGCTTCAATTTGAGAGGCATCATTTCATTTAATTAGTCCTCTCATTATAAATATTTTCCACAGTGATTCAGTTGACACAAGTTTTCTGACACTAACTGTGCAGATGGCACAAAACTGGTGTCTGGTCTCAAAGGAACTATTTGACCATTGCAATAAAAGAGCAATAAACAAAATAACAACATTGCAGCCCACTTCAGTTTATGTAGGCAGTCAGCCTTTTATCACTGTAAAACCTTGAAATGGATGTATGAGCTTTGCTGCTATAAACAAAGAGTTGTTTACAGCTGGGGGATGGCGGGTACCAACAGTGGACTGGAGCTTCAGCAGCCTGAATGTCAGGAACTGACTAATGTGAAGAAACATATTGTGGCTTGTTTTATGGAGAATATGTTTTATAAACCCCAAGGGACCATTTATCACAAATTCATCCACTCTGTAGCAGACTGCTGCTTTAATGTTGAATACTGCATTTCGGTCAGATTTTCAAGTAAAAAATTGAGGGGAAAAGTCCAAATGTTATTTTGTTTCTGTTTGCTTCATATTGATGATTCTCAAATTTCAGCATAGAAAATCCATTTTAACAACTGATTCTGTCCCTTAAACAAACTAAATATTTTATGACCTGGGGCTGATTCATTAGAAAATTTACATCTACTTACTGTCGTGAGCTGTTTCAACAATGCCATTTATTTGTAATCTGGTGAGCTTACTGTATGCCAACATCTTTAAAAAAAGTGTCTAACAAAAATGTACTTTGCTAATGGGCACTGGAAAATGTATACTGTTTCCCATAAAATAAAATAATCAAGTCACCACAGCAAGAGTTTTTATAGCCTTAAAAAAAGAAAAAAAAAAAAAAGCCAATAACTAAAGCCACAGGGATATTTCACAGGGATGTCATGGTTGATAACCATTAAGTAAATATAATATATTTGACTTTACTCATTACATATAAAATGTCATTACACAAGAACACAGCAGCTCATCTCAGTCTCATTAAACTGTGCACAGTAAGTTGAAAACTGGTATCTAGCATTGTGTCAGCAACTCTCCCTGTTGTAGGTGAATCCAAGCATATGGTATAATATGTCCCAAGATATCCTTTTACCTTTTTATGGCCTCTATTGTCACAAAGTGAGAAAGCAGACATAGGGTTCACACAGGTATGCTTGTCTTAATAATCAACACAACAGTTGGTTTTGGGCTTCAAAAATCACATGAAAGTATTTGGAGAAATAATAACAGTGAAGAGGGTACAAAAGAGTTTGTTTTTTGTTTGTTTTTGTTTTTGTTTTTCTAGTGGTTAGCAAACCTCTTACAGTGGAATCACTTGTGAGTGAGCGGGTGTGGTGCTAGACTACTGTTCAGATTCCTGGACCAAATCCTAATCCATAGAATCAAAATTCTTCAGAAGTAGGACTAAGGAATATGTCTGCTTAAGAAACTCCAAATATTACTGTGATATACATAGACAGGTGAATTATTAAAGCAATGATACAGCAAAAAGTATAAATATAAGTGTAACATCATCTGTGCACAGACAGTGAACATTTAAAACTTTGGGGAATTCAGAGAAATTCTCTTGTAAGTCACAGAATTGTATTGGTTTCTTCTAATTTCTGCCTTACTCCTTTTCTCCTTGTCTTTTCAAGATTTCTTCTTCTGTTCTGCTGCTGTTGACTCAAGCATAGAATACAATTTGTTTTAGGTTAAAATCTAGACTAATCCATACATTTACTATTTTCATGTTTATGAGAAACTTTATAATAATAATTTTAAATAAACTTCCCTATCCTCCTAGGAATTGGATCTGTTTGCCTAACTACCATCCATTACAAATGGAGTTAGAATGGCTCAATCAATGTGCTTTCTGTTTACGTTTTGTTGAAATTGTGCAGTTCTGAGTGTAAAAATCGCACACTCCACGCTGATAAGCACTGCCTATTCTTGCTTAAGACAGAATGCATTGCTTACATAAATATTGGCCCAGGGTACACTGCAGAGAATAAAAAACATAAGCGAAAAGTCAGCTGTCTCATTAATGTGAGGTTAATACCTCAGAACTCCTCTTCTTCTACCTGAGGTTTGAAGGTAACCATTGGATCATGCCCTATATTTGATATCAATTTTCTTTTAAATCTAATTAGTAACTGGCAATGCTTTATTTCCAGCTATTAGAGTTTCACCTAAGCCAGCAACTAATAGTAAAGCAGTACGGTTATTAAGTAATTCAAATGAAAGCTTCAAAGCTCCTTTTCCTTCTGGGGAATCTCAAACTACCTCATAATTGGGTTGGATATTTCTTTTCCAGCTCTGAAATAGCATTCTGTGGGATGAACAGCATTTACTCCTTTTGAGAGATAAATAATTCTAAAAACTATAGAACTATTGTCACCAAACAAAGATGCATGGCCAAATCTATCCAAATACAGTCACTAAATTAGGTCATGTGGTTTAACAGCATATTTCTTATGTGAAAGAAATGATTTTAAAAATCTAAGTGGCTTAAGAGAGTTTATTCTAGAGCTGACATGATATCTCCTACAACTCAGCCTTCTTCACACACTGATTTGTTAATGTCAGCTCTAATTCCAAATTCTGTTAATGAGCTCAGCAGCACATTCTGTTTGTTTCCTATTTTTGTTCTTGAACTTGTTTTTGCTGCTGTTAATTTGTGTTGTACTTATTTTTATAATGTGAGATCGAGTATGTAAATCATAATTGGCTGAAAAATAGCTATATAAAAAATGAGCATTAATATAAACTAAAAATTGTTAAAATTTAAATTGCAGTGATTTTTAGTATTTACTTCGTCTCTTTCTTCACACTGTTTTTTCTTGAGCTATCAACTCATTGTCTATTCCTTCTTTTATCCATAAAAATTTTGTGCTTTTCTTTGCATGTTTTCCTCCAAATATTTAGCTAATGTATCTGCTTTCTCCTTCAGTGAACACTCCTTCAGTGAGTTTCTGATTATATCCATATTTATATTGCTCATCATAATGTCCTAAAATTCTCTCTTATAATCTCGTAAAAGTTTCCTAATAACTAAATCTTACATGACTTAAACTGAAACAAGTATTTCAGGCTTTTCCTTATTCCTCTATGCAGGTATCCTAAAGATAGTTGTCAGATCAGCACCCTTATAGTGTAACCAGGAAACATGTTAGGAATACAGATTCTCAGGCCCCAACCCAGTTGAATTGAATTCGAAATTCTGAGGATGATACCTCGCAATCTGTGTTTTAACACGCCTTCCAACTAAAATTTGGAACCTCTGGTATGGAATATAAAATCCAGCTCCTTGATGTCAGACAGACCTGAATCTGAGTTTAGGCTGTTCAACTTGCATAATCAAATTGCTTATCTCTGATTGGCCCAGCTTGAATCACAGTGCCTATCCCTATCCAATGACTGTGTTCAAATCAATGGGAGGATTTGTTTGGCTTTACTATCCTTGGCCATGAAACTACACTGTGGATAGAGAGGTGAGAAAGCCCCATCTTGTTCGCAAGAAAAGGAGAAGAGTGGTTCTAGAAAGAAAGAGATGATGGAGAAAAACATTTTGTGTTCTGAAATGACTTCATTCATATTTCCCCAAGGATCTGTAACCATTTACTTTCTTCCAGGCTTGAATAAAAATCAATTACTTTCAGGAGCTTTCTTTGGTTAATCCCTCTTTCTCTATCTATACACAATTTTGTCACACTTGAAAATACAATCTTTATACAATTTCTTTATGATGATTCCCACGCCAGTTCTCCTACATGATTGGTTTTCTGACTTACTATAAATTATATAAGACAGGAACACTGATTCTCCCCTCTCATCTCCCTTGCATTTTGTTAAGTTCTCCCATATATCAGATGTACTTAATAAATTCTTTCAAGTTGTTAATCCTGTTTATCTTTTAGATTCCAATCTAAATCATATAAGGGACTTGAGACATGATCTTATTTTTTCTTAAAATATGTAACAAATTTATTTAAAATTATGTTTTGAGTATACAGATCCTATAATTGAAAATCCTGATAAATATCTTGAATCTTGATATATAGTATCACGGAATTTTTTAAACAAGCTTCTTCTACCTTATTTTCTCAGAAGTTTAAGGTGTTTATAAATACTAACTTCTAACACTCCAGTTATACAGTCATTTCCTGGGTCACCAGTTTATGCCTGGAAGACCTTATCCAGGGAGTCAAGTTTTGGTATTGGCACTTCCCTAAATCCAAAGCATCACTCTTTCCACATTAATGCAAATGCTCCTAAGAACTGAAAATATCCCTTTCTCTCCATCCTGATCTTGCACTTACTTATACAGGTCAAATTAGGGACAATTCTTTCAAGAGAAAACAGCATTTGAATTTATCATTATTGTTTATCATTTTTCTTTTTTTTTTGAGGTATAGTCTCACTCTGTTGCCCAGGTTGGAGTGCAGTGGTGTAATCTCAGCTCACTGCAACCACTGCCTTCCAGGATCAAGCAGTTTCCCACATCAGCCTCCCAAGTAGTTGGGATTACAGGCGGCCATCATCATGCAGGGCTAATTTTTGTAGTTTTAGTAAAGATGGTTTTTTGCCATGTTGACCAGGCTGGTCTCAAACTCCTGACCTCAGGTGATCTGCCCACCTTGGCCTCCCAAAGTGCTGGGATTACAGGCATGAGCCATCGCACCTGGCCTGTTTATCATTTTAATAAAAAGTCTAACTCCATGTTTTATGTTTGACTGCTGACAGCTTTCAAATTCCACCACTCCTTTCACCGTTCTGCCCCACACAGGGCCAAGTTGATAAGAAAGCCTATGTGCTCCTTTTTGGTGCCAACTTGAAGTTTGAACTACATAAAAGCCCTACTCTGTGAGCACAAAAGTCCCTCATCTTAGTTCCACCCACCAACCACTATTAAAACCTATGGCTGTGGACCCTCTTTGCTCTCTGTCAAGACATTTTCAGACCCACTTTGGAGGCAGACCTCCTTTTCCCAGAGAGCCTCACAATATGAGTCATAAGAATTTCATCACTTCTTGTTGCATGTGTGGCATCATCAATCTTGACATCTCAAATTTTAGGTGAGGGGCTCGTCTTGCCTCTGTGTTGTATCAATAGCAATCATTATTACCATTGTTTGCCAATTAATCAGCAATGTTTTAAATACTTCTCTGGAATTCTTCATGTTCAGATAAATTAAATCAACATAGTGAGGCAAACTATGTTTGTTGGTTTGTGTATTTATTTATTTGGAGATGGAGTCTTGCTCTGTTGCCCAGGTTGGAGTGCAGTGGCATGGTCTTGGCTCACTCAACCTCCTCATCCCAGGTTCAAGCAATTCTCCTCCCTCAGACTCCAGAGTAGTTGGGACTACCAGCACGTATCACCATGCCCAGCTAACTTGTGGTATTTTTGAGAGACAGGGTTTCACCATGTTGGCCAGACTGGTCTCAAACTCCTGACCTAAAGGGATCTACCTGCCTCGGCCTCCCACAGTGCTGGGATTACAGGCATAAGCCACCAGACCTAGGCATATTGTTCTTTTAAATTAGTGTTCTATGTAAAAGTCAGAAATTCTGGGTTATCAGTCCTAAAGTCCATTATCCTCAATTAGTCTGAATGTGCCTACCATCTTTCTGAATCTTGTGTGAGGAAGATTTAAAGAAACCAAACCACTAAATTATCTTTTATTATTCCTTTACCCATGTACAATTTGCTAAGTAGTAGTTCCAGAGTTTTTAACCAATATTTCTGAAAATATCTTATTTCACTTTCTTCTTTTCATCCATTCCTACATGTTTAGTTTACACTTGTAGCTTATATTAATATTACAATTTAGGCTAAAAGTTGTAATGTCTTCCAAATCCACTGGTTAGGTGGTTGCATTTTTCCCTGCTCAAAAAGAATGTGGTAATTTTTGTTTGTTTATTTGTTTAAGTATACAACTCTCAGGGCTAAGGTTGAAATTTGGCTTTGTTTTCAAGTAATATGAAGTGGTGTGTAGACTCAAACTAGAACTTAATGGATGTTTTTCACATCATAAAACTACTATGCAGTTTGGCACAATTTAGAATGACTGGCAGACTCCCCTTAGCAGAGGCCAAAGAATGAAATACCAGGGATGTTGCAGGTCAGTGCACTGGCAGAGGTGTATGGGAAAGCTTGCCTGGCTTTAGCTCCTGCAATTACTTGCTCATGTTCATGCGCAATAAAATTGAACCAAGTAAAAAAAGAAACCATTAAACATTAATGTGCAGTACACATTGACTCAAGGATGAAAAAGAGACTATTTTCCATATGCTTCCTTTACTTGTCTGCTTTGTGGCATAAGACAGGACTTAATTATACTATTTTATTCCCATAGATAGTACTGTGTAAGAGTTGGAAAATGTATTGATTATTTAAATGCTGATATAAGGAAAGAAGGATTGTAACATCAATCTAAGCTGCCTTGATTAAAGACATCATGAGAGAACAGGACAACCAAAAGGAAAGAAGTCAGTTCCTGCCATTTCCATAGAAAAACGTATCCAACTGACGGAACTTATTTTTTAAGTGTTATAAATTTCCAGTACAATATAGTCACCAGGACATTTATGTACTTTATTTCATTTAATCACAAAAGGATTATATGTTCCAAATTCTTAAAGCAAATGCATTTTCAGTAATTGTCTATTGATTATTAAAGAGTTAAAATCATAAGTTTATGCATTGAGTGTATTTTCTGATTATCTCTTTATATATATTTATATAATACACAAATAAAAATAATTGTGTCAATAGAGAAAAAGTTAATTACCATCATTATATATTAAATAAATATATTTTTGTTATTCTTTATATTTATTTTTTATCTTGACAACTACAATTTTAAATAAACATATCGCCACAGGTTTTTAAAAAGGTAATAACATGTTTAATACTTTAATCAGACAATTTTATGGCAATATAACTTCTATAAAAGGTAATATAAAGATAGATACATTTATAATATGTAGCCTATTGCAAACAACTGAAGACCCCTCCAAAATGGGTTAAATATATTTAATAACAAATGAGACTTTTACCAATAAAATTGTAAGACAGTTGAGAACTTTCATTGATAATTTGATTATATATTTTCCCCTGGCAGATAAAACTGAAGTTCCATTAATTGGCATAATTATTATGTTGTTAAGGTATTTGTATCCTAACAGGTTATAACTCCATTTATAAACATAGTAATTAATAAATTAATTCATGTGGTCAATTATTTCTCAAGGTGAGAAAGTCTTAAAATATAGACTTTTGTAATTTCTTCTTATCTTGAAAGATTAATAAAAGAACTCAGATATAAATTTAATCAAAATCTACTTGCAGTTATAATGACAAATTTTACTTAATAAACACAGCTGCTTTGTACTAAGAATAGCCTCCTCCCGTCAATCTCTGGTAATTCTGCATCAGCTCATACTGTATTATAAAACAACATGAATTTTTTATAAGTTCACTGAAAGGATTTAAAAGATGGTTTTCTACTTACTATCCAGTTGTTGCTTGGCTTTAATTGCTATGTAAGGATTTAAAGAAAAATATACAACATAAATCTAAATTTTTTTTTAAGTCAGGTACTCTATATTAGAACTTGGTCATTCTCAACCAAGACCTCTAATACCTTATATAGTTATAAAAACATTTTGTTGACTTTTTAAAAACTTGCTCATATCTGATAAACTTACTTAAATACCTAGTAATGTTGTCTTATTACTAGAATTAATTAATTGTGATTATTTCACCTTATAAACATTTCTCATTTATTTTTCTCTCAGTTATAATAGTTGTTGATCACTTACCTTTATATTGGTAACCCATATATTCATAGTGAAATATTGTAGCTGGTAAATATTTAGAACCAACCTTCCCTCCCTCCCTCCCTTCTTTCCTTCCTTGTTTCCTTTCTTTCTTTTTGAGACAAGAGTTTCAATCTTGTTGCCCAGGATGGAGTGCAATGGTGTGATCTTGGCTCACCACAACCTCCGCCTCCCAGATTCAAGTGATTCTCCTGCCTCAGCCTCCTGAGTAGCTGGGATTACAGGTGTGCACTACCACACCAGGCTAATTTTGTATTTTTATTTTATTTGTTCATTTATTTTGTATTTAATTTTAGTAGAGATGGGGTTTCTCCATGTTGGTTGTGCTGGTCTCGAACTCCCACCCCCAGGTGAACCACCTTCCTTGGCCTCCCAAAGTGCTGGGATTACAGGTGTAAGTCACCACACCAGGCTAACTTTGTATTTTTAGTAGAGATGGGGTTTCTCCATGTTGGTCGCGCTGGTCTCGAACTCCCGACCTCAGGTGATCCACCCTTCTTGGCCTACCAAAGTGCTGGGATTAGAGGTGTAAGCCACTGCACCCAGCCGCTAGATTTTCATTTTTAACCAACATAATAAAGGGGAAGGCATACAGTTAAAAGTTTGTCTAACTTTATATTTAAGCTAAAAATTTGTCCAAAGCAATTTATGTAACACTATATAATTTATTTTTTTAATTTGATTTCGGAGACAGCTTTATAACAATCTAATTAAAATACCAAAATTCTGATTGCTAAGAGTTCTTTGCAGAGCTGAAAAAGTTACTCATAGAATTTGTGTGTGAGTAAAATATAAAATCCTGGTTTCCTTAACTCTACCAGTTTGAAGAGTTTATATACACACGCACACACACACACACACACACACATACACTTGCACATATACATATATGTAAATCTATGTTTATCACCACAGATGTGTTCCTGACCTATCAGCATTATTGGAAAATAACATTAAGTTGTCTTAAGGCATCATGCTTAAGCACGAGATGGGCTAGTTCCTTTGAAGTAGGACATTTGAACCATAGCAAACTCTAAGGTTTTGCAATATAACTTGCCAAGAGATAGAGATGGTTGGCTCTGGTGCCAAGAGCTATTAATACATCGCAGTCAAGAACCTTCCACTGTTGGCATAAATAATAGTAGTATATAACAACAATGCAACATCTTAACAGAAACATAAAATACAGATAAGTTTGAACCATATCTCAGAGGTATATCCAAGTGCTAAGATGTCGGGGAATCTGCTTGTGATAGAAAAGATCCAATGTGGAGCTTGATTGAAGGTAGAGGAGGGCAGCAATAATACAGGAAAGTTCCATCCAATGAATGCATGTCTCAAGATCTGACCACTATTTCAACCACATTTTTCAAACCATTCCTCTAAGGTACTATATCATCATAGTCTTGATAACTTTGAAAAAC
This sequence comes from Macaca nemestrina, assembly GCF_043159975.1. Taxonomy (NCBI): domain Eukaryota; kingdom Metazoa; phylum Chordata; class Mammalia; order Primates; family Cercopithecidae; genus Macaca; species Macaca nemestrina. Next base: position 40,246,561 of record NC_092138.1, read on the forward strand.
AAATAGAACTATAGTTTATAAGGAAAAATAATTGTCCTTCCCTACTTTATAAGTAGGTTCTTTCCACATATTTATATACTTTCATATATAAGGTTTCTGAGATAAACATATCTTTATATATCATAAATATATCTTTAAAATTATGTATGGTGTCCCTAGAAATAAAGTGCTAAGGATAAATCTGTCACAGGGACAGAGTTTCATAAGATAGTCTAAAATATGTTATTTTGAAAAAGGTTTATATAAATGAGAAGACAAAAATGCACCATTTTAACAGAAGCAAAAGTGATACAACAGCTTATCGACATACTACTATAATAGAATGTCTTTTCATTGTTGCTTCTTCTTTAACAGTGTACTTAAAAACACATTTTAAATGATAATGTGACTTAAATATCTCTCAATAATGGGATAAAGCAATTTTTCTTTAGTGATTTATCCTAGATCTGAAGAAAAGAGAATTATCACCCATCATTTGCTAACCAGCAACCAGTATTTAAGGGTCTAGGACTATAAGCACTCTACACTTTGGAATGCTCATCAGGTCAGACAATTATTTTAAAGATTTTTTAATATCAAATGTGTAATCTGACAACATTCTCTTTTTGAAAAGTATGTTTTCTTCCCACAGAGCAAATGCAGCTTGAAAACAGGAATAGCCAAAGTCTCAAGTATATTTCACTTTAACGCTTATCAGCAAAATGGCTAATGGTCCTACATTTCAATGACAAAATACTTTTGTACATTACTACATAAAAATAGGAAAACGTTCCTCAAATATATAATAAAATTTCAGAACTCAAATTCTGTCCCATACTTACTTAGAAAAACAAACACATAAATAAAACGTATTTTTTTTTCTTTTCTGGTTCAGGAAATGACTGCATCTCTCTTTTCTTCAACTTTTATAAGCTTAAGTTTTAGATAAGTAAAAGGGAGAAGTGTCAATAAACTCAACTGCACTAGAGACATATTTTGCTGTTCCACTTTACATATGGAGAGACTTCTAACACAACCAGGCAGAGCAAACTCCCCAAATGGTATGGTTTCTATGGAGCCCCTCTTTCATACAAGGCCTACATATGGCACCTGTCAGAAGCTGCATATCAGAGATATGTCTTTAGGACTTCACTCAAAAGGTACTGATGGAACATGCAAAGTGGGGAGAGAGAATTCTTTCCCTTCCCTGCATGCCTGGAGGTATTCATAGCTTACCATGAAGATGAAAATTGTGTGGATGTATTGTTAGATATATAGTTTTCAAGCATGAGGGGTCATTTCTTTTAGATATTTTAGCATGTTTTTGAAAAGGGCTATTTACACTATACACACAGGCCTTAATACTATCTGGTTTATGGATAATTAGTTCAGCTGGTTGTAGCACAGAGATTATAAATGTAAAGTTTATTTGAATTCCTAGTGTATTTATTCATTGATTGTGTATTTATTTTAATCCAGGTAATATTGTTCTTCCATTCAAAGCATACCACATTTAACTGAGCAACTACTCAAAAATAAGTTATGCATATAGACCAAGAGAAACTTGCACAAATTAGTGTAAAGAAATAACTGAAAGTAGAAGTATGAATAAAGGAAAAATAGTTCTGTTGAGGAACCGTCTCTTTCAAAAGTTTTCTCTGGAAGAACCCCAAGCTGAGCAAAGTTCTTTCTTATTGTTAGACAATAGAATTCTTGACATTTATTTCTTTATTTCCTCCCTTATATTTATTTTTATATGTGAGTTTTCCTAAATTTGTACCATTATTCCATGGAACACAAGGCACAGCAGAAGCTCTTCGAATGTGGATTCCCTGAACAAATTAGGCTGGAATATTATAATACAGTCTCATCTTCAGGAATGAATACATCTTAGCACATTAGACTATATAAGAAGTAGTGCAAACAAAATAACATTTTTTTAAACCCTGAATATTTTCAGCAACTCTTATTTAGCAAAGGGACACTACCATCATTAGCTTTATCCTACCAGTAACTATAAATATCCCTTGGGACCAACATTACCCTATTAGTGAGGGATAGTATTGGCCTGTGAGTAAATGAAAACACAAACAGACCCATAAACAAATTATATGTGCATGTACTTATTTTTTTTCTATGTAACAAAAATTCTGGAAAGTAGCTGTTCTTAGTTTGAGGTCAGTGGCTCATGTGTATATTAAAGCCTTGATATGTGATATTATCTTAACATTTTCCTCATGTTTCCATGATAGAACCAGTAGTTCTAGCTATCAAACCCATTTTCTATGCAAAAGAGAGAAGAAAATGACAAAGAAGAAAGGAAATTTTCTGAAAAGCCTCAGCAAACTTTAGTTTATTATTCATTGGTTGCAGCAAAGTCACAGAGAAATCTTTACCACAAAGAAGTAGAGGAATGTATTTTTTTAATTTTACCTGTTTTCATCTAGGAAAATATCAGGGTTTATTAGTTAAAAGTGAGGAAAGAACACATATTGTGCAAACAACTGATACTAATTGACACAATATCCTGGGTCAAAATATGGAAAGCCTTTGTAGGATAGGATCCATTTATATCGAATGTTGCATCCTTATCAATGAAGCATAATATATAGTCAATTAGTAATATTAATGTGAGCCCTATAGAAAGGGTTCTAGAAACATATAAAAGTATGGTTTGCAAGAGGTACATATGAATAACAATGTTTGCATTGTACAAAAACTTCAATGGCCAGATAGATAGATACATAGCAAAATAGAGAAAAGTAGAAAATACCCCATTACAACCCTAACTAGTATATTAAGGATATTAGTCATAGTTCTTGAACCAAAATTTGATCAAGTTTGACCAGCACTGTTCACATAAGAGTTTTTTAATCACGTGAGAGACCACTAAAGCTGTCAATGGAGGCAGTTCATCTGCTGTAGGGTTCATTAAGCCTCACCAAGACTCCAATATAATAGTCCTACAGGTCATACGATGCTTTTTTTCTAAACATAGGCTAACAAATAAACTTTCTTATTTCAAGTCAACCTATAATATACCTCAATATCAGTAGAAGACTTGAGGCAGGGTGGGAGTGACAGACACCATCTGCTGGTAGAAAAATTTCTCATTTACAACTTCACAAATTGTTCTCATTTTACAATTTCACAAATTGTTCTCAGGTTTTATCGATTTATAGCATGTAGTTTGATTAATGGTTCTTACCAAAGGTTGTTTTATTTTTAAGTCACTGCCAAATTTGGTGCTAAGTTTGTTTCCAGAACTGCAAAACTTTAGCACCAGACCTTGACCTCCAGTAGATACACGAAGATGTTACCATGCTCTAGAGTCTGTGAAAAACAGTCTTTTGATACCTTCTCAGATGTTAAAGCATTGTCTAATAAACGTTTCTTTAGAGCAACTTTGACCTGTGAGATAAAAAAATCTCATTCCCCTCTTCCCTGACACCTACCTTACAAATAAGAAATACATATATGAATAATATATTTAGAGCATATGCTTCATTCTAGTATATTTTTCTAATAAGTAGCATTGTGTACCAACAAGATGTTTATCACATAACTGTAGATCTAACAAACACTTGTACATATAGTAATACTTGGTGAATTTAAAAATATAGAAGAGGTGGAAGATGCTAAGCAATGGAGGAAGTAAAATGACAGATTGCTATATTTTTAATCAAGAGATGAATACGGGTATTTTATCTTTCATCTCTTGGTGCTATATAAGGAATAATATGCTATTTGGTTGGGATCGTTTTTTAATAGAGATGTAGTCGCATGGTAATTTCAGTAATGGATTTCTCTAAGTTTGTAATCTATCATGAGCTAAAGACATGTTTACAATCACGGTAATTCAGATTAATCTGATGGGCTATTGAGAGAGAGAAAAGACGGAGCTCTAGCAGTTGCTGTGGGTGGCAAAACATTTTATGAGCCTCTTAGAGCTCTGAGACAATGAACCACCGCTTTTAAAAAAGCTTAAAATAAAGAGGTAAACAAAATTTAAATTAGAACACTTAACCATATTTAAAGTTGGGCAAAAGTCTGGGAATTGACAGAAACTCATATATTAACTGACTCAAAATTAGAACATATGTAGAATGAGCTCTCCTTTCAAGTGTAAGGAATCTTTTACTCTCTATACATAAGTTGTTGCTTTTTCTCCTCCTAAGAATAAGGAGAACTTGGCTATCAATCATATACAGAAGGAGATACTCTCTGTCACACAGCTATTAAATGAAGAAATGTACATTTTCTACTTCATATATCAGGCCTACTGATATATTTTCATCTATGGCATCAATCACTATAGGAGCTTAAGTACTTGAAAAATGGGAACCCATGGGGCTCAGCCACCACCAATGAGGGCTCAGCTGTTCTGTGAAAGCCTTGAAAAGTGAAACATCTGAAAGACCTAAAAATACAACTTAGAGTCTCAGCATAAGCACTGACCCTGTGGTGTCCCTGGCTCCTGGCATCACACAGAGGATTTGAATAACTTGTGCAAACTCTAAAGACAAAGAAAAAAGTGGTAGCACTGAGATTCTCACTAGTGATTTCCAGAATGTGAACAAAACCAGGCGTCCTTTGCCACTAGATTAACTTTGAGCAACATCTGTAGAATGCTGGGAGATGTGTGCACTCCAGGAGAACTGCCAATGTCACAGACAAAAGGTTTCAGCATAATTATAAAGTCTCCATGGGGGAAAGAAGCACAGTATCTCATTGGAGAAATGGAAATGATCTTTAGGACACTGTTAATGTGCATAAAATTCTGGATAGCAACCGACTGTGAACACATAACCAATAAATCGCACAGGAAAATAAGAGAAAAAAATTGCATGTGTCTGCTTGAACATTTTCCACAAGCAACTTCATGTGTGAGAGAATTATGGCAAGTTTACATTTTGTGGTTTTGTTCAATTCAAAAGGAAAGTTATTATATTAATTACATCAACTTATAGACTCTTTGTCTTACCAATATATGTTCTGTGTAGTACTCAGGATTATAGAATAATTATTCTGTATAGCATATAAAAACTGTCTCCTGGGATTCCTAATTCTTAACCATGTATTATTAACTAATGTAAACACTGCTTTTAAAAGTAGTTGAACATATGCAATGTTGTGTCAAATAACTCTGTTAGACTTCTGCATCCAAACCGAACAGCCCGCTAATCACTGGTCAGAATCTAGAGTTTCAGGAGTTGATTCTGATGAAGGATTAGCTTTTAACTAAAGGAAAAAAGCAAAGCGGAAAGTTGGGAAAATAAAAAAAAAAAGTATCTATCATTTAGTCTAAATTAATCCCCTTCTCCCTCATCCTTGCAAGAGAAAGTGGCTATACTATAGAATGAAGGTAGCGAGACTCATTCCAGCAGAGATTAGGTGTAACTTGGAGTATGTACGTAGCAATATGAGAGTCGGGCTGATAACTACAGAGAAAATTCGACAAATACCATTATATTTAGACCCCTGAGGGCCATGTCTCTATCCATCAGTTTATATCCACTCCAGAAGATTATCTCCCTTCCTTAAGGAGATTCTAATCTGAGAGTATAAATCCTTAGATCTAGGAAAAGCCATGTGTACTTCTATGTTGTCTGTCTTCTTCATAAAAACTATCTGATAATTCTTAGGAGTATTCTACTATACTTGCAGAGAACAGACCAGGTTTTAAAAAGATGTGGTTTTTTGTTTGTTTGTTTGTTTGTTTGTTTTTTAATTTAGATTAAAAGGCAATGAGAAGATAATGGTTCATAGAACAATTCCCTGATCCCTACCAAAGTGTCTTCTGTCATTCTTCAAAATTGTTTCCCCGACTCTATTGTGTTACCCATCTTTATCTTTCCTTTAAGCATAGTGCCTTGAATGTTTCCAAGCATTTCACCCCTCTGGCAGGATTGATGAGGATGGATAGGTTGGATCCCATCAGTGACATTTTCAGAACAATGAATTCTAAGTGCATCACAGATGAAAGAAGAGAAAAGTGACTCAAGGGACTGTCTGATTATAAATGCAAATGCAAAGCTGCTCCTGACAATAACCCACTGCTAATCGGTTTCCTATAACTTTCACTACAGTTTCCTATCCCAAACATTCTTCACTATCCACAAATGCTCATTGCTAAACTATTAACTGACAAAATAAATCAAGTACTTTCTTTATACATATATAATTTTTAAAATTAAGATTCAGAGGATACATGTGCAGGTTTGTTACATGGGTATTTTGCATGATGCTGAGGTGTAATTTGAATTTCCTTTAAGCAGAGTCTGACGTGATGATTTGGGTGAAGTCAGTCTAGGATTTAATTCCAGGAAACAGAATTGAGGGAGTAGGGAAGGATGAAAGACAATAAAGTGTGCTTCATTGAGCTGGTTGCTGACCTAGGCAAATGGAAATCAATCTTTTTGGAGACCCTCTGAGGAGTCCTGTAGAACCTACCTCAGAATTATCACACTGAAAGATAGGAAGGCTGGTAAAATTAGACTTATTTCACCCATTGGTTAAATATGGTCCTTGGGAGCACACAAACCCAAAGGCACACACACTATGGAGCTGAGAGAGTATGTTTTAGAGAAAGCCTAAGGCAAAAAAAAGTAGAAATACCTAATGATATGTTCTTCAGGTGGGATGCTGGAAAGATGCAAAGAACTATCTATCTCAGCTTCAGCTCTTCTGAAATTGGTTGGGCAAAAGAAAGGTGCCACCAGTGGCCAGATACGAGCTTTTTCTCCACCTCTACCTCTCTTTCTAAATGTTATTCCACACATCATTACATATATTGGCATGGTTTCTATGGCCTTATTCACTTCAGTATTAACTTTCATTCTCCTATGGCTGTACACTGTACACACATCTCTAAACTTGACCTTCATAACCAAAATTAGGTCTCCCTTAATAGCATGGAGACTTTGATACAAATCTGTAATTAAAATTACATATTAGGCTGAGTGCAGTGGCTCATGCCTGTAATGCCAGTCCTTTGAAAAGCTGAAGTGGGAAGATCACTTGAGGCCAGGAGTCCAAGACCAGCCTGGGCAACAGAGTGACACCCCAAATTCTGCAAAACCAACTTTTAAAAATTAGCCAGGTATGGTGTCACAACCTGTAGTCCCAGCTACTTGGAAGGCTGAGGTAGGGGGATCCCTTGTGTCCAGGGGTTCCAGGTTACACTGAGCTATGACTGTGCCACTGCACTTTAGTTTGGACTACACAGGGAGATCTTGTCTCCAAAAATTAAAAATAAAAATAAAAATTACATATTTACCACCATGATTCATATTCCTTGTGCTATGATTTGAATGTCTATGTTCCTCCAAAATATATATGTTGAAATCCTGACCCTAAAGGTGTCAGTATTAGGGAGTAGAGACTTTTAATAGGTGCTTATGAAGGTCCTGAAGAGGAAGGCCTCATGAATGGGAATTGTGCCTTTGTAAAACAGACCCTAGAGAGCTGCCTTGCCCTCTCGACATGCAAGGACACAGCAAGTCTATATCTATGAACCAGACATGGAATCTGCCAGTACTTTGATTTTGAACTTTCCTGACTCTATTATAGAATTATAAGAAATAAATTTCTGTTGTTTACAAGTTACCCAGTCTATGGCATTTTGTTATAGCACCTTGAATTAACTAAGACAACTTGCTTCCCGCTATTACTTCCAGACCATTCATGTTGGGCTTTGGCAGGATCCAAGCTGAAAAAGTACTGGTATATCCCTGGAAGAAAAACTAGTCAAAAATGACTTTACATTATTCGGAATCCTGAGACTGGACACATGCTGTCTTTCATTTCTACCATCTTTGGTTACTACTTCAAGTACTCCCTTTCTGCACATTCATCCACCCAGTCGAATCTTCTACTTTGTAGGCATGTTTTCAACACCTAATGCCAAATCACTCCTCCATGGAGGTGCTTTGGAGTCTTCAAGCAAACATGTCTCCCACAAATTTTACACTTTCAAAGGATTCATACTATATCATTTGGCTCAAATGAATGGTTGTCTCTTTTTATTAGTACAATTTTGCAGTCATTTCAAGAGGTTCATCCTCCTATTCGCACTGTCAATGGAGTTTTGAGGTGGTAGTATCATTTTTTGTAACTCTTAATTAGTGTGTGTAGGTCATTCCACGCTAATGTTTTTGACCAGCATGAGGCCTAACCTAATCCTTTTTATTTTGTTATTTATTAGCTTATAGGTCACTTCCTTACATCACCCATGAACATAAAACAAAGCTTTTTTTGTCCTTATTAAGAATTTAAGGTGTCATCATTCCAGTCCAGAAGTTTCTAAATTCTCTAAATATGAATGAGCTATCACACCATGCTTTTGGATACCTATTGCTCCTCAAACTCTTAATTTTGCAATCACAGAGAATTTCTTGAGTGTTGAAACCTTAAACTCCATCATGCTCTTGACCCAAACTTATTGTTTCACACTCTTCTCATTCTTCTATTATCTTTTTTACAACATGATCATGTGTAACAGTCTCTTGGTCCTTTTGTCAAGTTTTTCAGTTTTTCCTCCTATCTCCAGCCATCCCAGAATCCCATAATGCATCACATTTATATCCTTACCACTGTGGATGCTAGATCAATCAATTTCTCTTTCCTCTCTCCAACTTCCATTCTGTTGACAAAAAATAACAGATCTGAATGCAAGAGAAGCACTGCAGATTTATGGCGGGCAATTTCTATTTTCTTTCAGTCTTCTAATGAAAAGAGAAAGAAGTGGCCATCCTGCTCTCCCACAGAAGGAAGAACAAAAACAAAACAAAACAAAAAACCTCACATTGGGAAAGCAGTAGGATCTTCACATGGCAACAGAAGAGGTTGAGCCATTCCTATCTTCTCTGTATGGAGAAAAGGAAACCTATTCTTGTCCTGAATTGGGTCCTATGACTCTCCCAATAGATACAATCCAGTTTCTGGGGATTGAAGTTGCTTGATATAGTCAGTCTTGATGATAGAGTTTATGATTACTATTTGTCCTGGAGTAGATTTATTTACAGTTCAAAGTGGGACACAAGAATTCAGCTGAGGCAGTCCGTGTCTCCAGTTGACTATTCCCTGAGCCCATCATAGTGATCACTAGCAACACCTCCATGCTGAGAATCACAGAAGCACATCTGGAGTTGTTATATTACTGTCCATCCACCCTAAGGAGGCGAGAATGTAGTAGGATATAGCACAGTCCCCAGCTAGGCAGAAGGCAGCAGCTAGCAATGTAATAATTGCATGTGGAAGATCATTTATGAGCATATCTTAGATCCTAGCAGAAAATGAAAAACACCTAGAAGGCTGAAACCTTTGGGATTATGTTTGAGATGGGTCAAGTCATGTATATAACTCATGTATTAACACTCTTTTTTTTTTTTTTAACCTAAAGATGTAATGGTTATACAGGAAAAAATCCTACACATAAAATAGTTCACAAAAAATAATTAAAATTTTCATCCCTACGTTGTATCCCCAAAAGAAACAGCTATAACTTGTTTGTTATATACACCTCCAGAGATTTTTCCAAAATATGCAAGTATGTACATATTTTCTCCTACAAGGATATTCACATGTGTACTTTCTTTTTATAATACAAATAAAATCATTTCATATGCAATTGAGTTTCATCTGGCTTTATTTACTTGTCAATATATTTTAGGACTTTATAGTGGCATGTATAAATCCAATAAATCCAGTTCATTTTAAGAACTGTGACTATATATGTATACACACACACATATATATTTAGAGAGAGAGAAAAAGAGAATTATGCAGCTAGTTTTCTTATTAATAATGTTTATAGTGTTTTAAAATTGTACTGTTACACAAATTAATCAATGAAGGCAATTAATACATGTTTTTACTCCTTGTACAGGTATATCTGTTAGATTTATAGAGTTTAAATTGCTGAGTTAAAGTATGCTAAAAATTTACATTTTGGTAAACTCAATTGCTGGGAGACTGCTGTTTTTTATTTTTTCTACCAATATTGGTCTTTAATATCCCCTTTATTCTATTTTCTCGGATAAGTAGTGTGGGAAACATGTTTGACCTGATTTCCATACAAGAACATCACAAAGTTAAATTTCTTAATTTCCCAATCCCATGCAAATGCTCATCCCAAATATACTGGATTAAGAGCTTTTAATGATGAGACCTTTTACCATATAACTCAACCCTTTCTGCCTGCCGTTAAACTCTACTGATCCTAGCCCTTCAATGGAAATATGTTTCTCACGTAAACTGGCTCTTTTTCAGGATGTTACTTTTTCCCCATTGTATTTTACTTCTCTGGTGAAGTCATTCAATAATCTTATGGACCTTTAGCTTGTTCACCTAAACAAAACAGAAGACGCAAACTATAAATAATTTCCAGGATAATTTCCAGGTGCAAACTTCTTAGCTCCATACTTTTTTATATCTGTGTGGCTTTGAAATATACTTAGAAACTTTCAGAGTAATTACTCTCTTCCTTTGTTAATTTAAATATTCCAGCTCAATTTTTCTGATCGTTGAATGTTATCCAGAGTTTTTTCTTTAACCCTCTATTTTCATAATAGCATCAGGTATTTGAGAATTCCAGTTTCCAGGATAATATGTTATTTGACCCTTGCTATTAACATTTGTATACATCTCTAAAAATGATTAACAGGTTTATACATTTCTAAAGATGATGGTGTCTACCATTTAGATAAGAATGTGTTAGAGTAGTGATTAAATTGCCGCCCATTTCCATTGCTCTAAATTATGAAATTTTTATAATTTCTTTGACTGGTTCAGCTAGAGTCTTTGTAAAAGATCAGTAAAAAACAAACAACACACCCACACACACACACACACACACACACACACACACACACAAACCCTTTAAACTACAGTTAGAAAACCTTTCCACTGCAACCTAAAATATCTAAAAATGACCTGATTCCAAATCCTATGTTATCCAATTTTTACATGCGTAAAACCAAGTCTTACATATTTGTCAAAGTAAGGAGCATTTTATAGTGTTTCTGGAAGAAAATAAAAGACAAACTCATTAGTTATAGGTACAACAAATGAAATTAGCAAAACATTTTATCATATACCTAAAGAATGGTTATCCTACTTACTTCAAATTGTATCAATAGGAAGGAAAATAATACCTATTACACAACAGCAGTTAGTCTTCAGATGTGTTTCAAACTTGATTGGGGGCATTCCCTTGCAGTTCTGGGCTGAAATCCAAGCTATTAGGAGCACTTGAGTTTTTGCAGCCCAAGCATCCCTTTCCCCACCTCCAAAAATACATTCAATCAAATAAGATTAGGGTAAACCAGTCTCCTACAAAAGGCAAGAATACTCAACATTCTAATTACCGGCCTTGAAAATGTATTCCTTTTTGCATAGAGACAAATTCTTTTTATTACATGAAAACAAATATGCCCTAAAATTTGGAATACTCAGATAAGTTTAAAAATTGAAAATAGGTTTTACAGACAAGTGGTAGAAAAAAACACAAAACTCAATCATCAGAATAAACACTGCTAAAGAAATAATAAACTAGATTCCTCTAAGATTCCTTCAAGTAAAAGACATTGTAAAGATTGAGAACTAAGAAAATATCAAATTAGTGAATAAAATAAAAAGGCCATGGTGGGGCAGAATAAAGGGCATGAAGAGAATAGAGAAAATACGGGGAAATGTATGCTCATGAAGTAAAAATGAAATAGCATAGTTGATGAGAATACATATTAATTATAAACCTTTATATTTCTGTGTTCCTGGTTCAAATTTTCAAAACAGAAATCTGATGGGCTCAGCTTCGATTAAATGTTTACCCCTGGACCAGTCTCCTGCAGCAACATATGGAATTACCTTAGAAAAACATAGGCAGCTGGGATAGCTCCTCGGGAAGGGCTAAGGAGGTCATTTCCAAAGAGAAGGCATACAGTTTGAGGGAGAAGTGTTTCAGACTTCTCTACTACATAGCATATATATTTATGTCACATTCTAAGAAGCATGTAAATGTTTTATAGCAAAATTATTATCATCAGGACTGGTTTAATGAGCCTGTGACCTGTGCGATTTGCATAGCATTCTGCGCAGAGAAGAGCCCAACACACATTCCCTGTTGTAACCTTGTTGAAATTCTTAATACTATTGGAACAAATCGTCCCTGTATTTTCATTTCATACTGGACTCCATAGTTTCTATGGTTGTATCTGACTACAGTCCTTGCTACTGAAATGCACAAATTCCTTAAACTGGACAAGGATAATATGCTGAAAGATTGTCCTTTTTGACTCCTTCAGACTCAGTGCCCCAAAGAACAGAAGATAAAAGTAGTCATTGACATTCTAAAACAGTAATTTAAGACTATGCTAACACACTCAATACATTGAAGTATCACCATTTATCTTAAATTATACTAAAATCCAATCATCTTTGATATAGATCAATTCAGATGGGATATTAATTATAAGTAGATGACAGAGGAAAAAATAATAAAACTTTCAGAGTCCTGGTAAAAGTAATTTGACTTTAAGTTCCTTGATAATATTCCTGAATCCCTAGTGTTTAGCAAATCCACCAAGGAGATGTACCTTCATACTTGTTTCATTATGTTCTCTGAACCTTCTCTGAACTCTCTCCAACCTCTCCAGCTTGAGAATACAGTAGATGCAGCTATTTAGCCATGTGGCCCTGGGCAAGCTACTCAACATTTATCAGCCTAGTTATTTTACTACAACATTTACCATGATGTTTTACAATTTGTGTCACTTTTTGTCTACCTACCAGACTATTTGGTAGGTTCTTCCTAAAGGGGGGAATTTCTTTTTTATTTTTGTATCACAAGTGCCAAATACAGTGACCAGCACATAGTACAACCTTTACAAGTGTTTGAAGAATGGATGGATGAATGGATTTACTCAATGAGAATTTTGTAAGCAGGTAAAAACAATATTCCCTAGTTTACTAAAAACCAGAACAAAGCATTTGCTTAAGGAAATAAATAACCGCCAGAAAAACAACACAGTCTTGGAACTGTAACTCTTTTCACACATCTTGTTAGGAATTCTATTTTAAAAAGTATGTATGTGAAAGGAAAAACTGATCACCTTTTACCAGAATTATTGAAAATCCTGTTTCTATATTATATATTTTCTTAGAGAGGTTTCCATATCCAGAGGCTTGGAGACAAGGTCAAGTAAGAATCAACTTTATGAGAGTAAAAACAAATGTAATATGAGCTAAATACAGGACTTAGAAAATTTTAAAAACATGAAGACTTTAAATGCTTCCACTGAAGAGAAGTGTTTTTCAAAACTTTTAAGAATCCCATAAGGATTTGACGGAAAAACCTACCTTAAGGACATTTTATATGCACACAAATTATAGTATTCAGTTGTAGGGGTTATGCAAGTCCTCTAAAATTTATTCATGCACATCCAAATGTATACAGACCTGCAATATTCATTTACTATGCTAGCCACTAACCAAAAGTGATTATTTAAATTTAACTAAAATTAAAATTTCAGCTCTTCCATCACCAGTCACATTCCAAATAATCAATGACCACATAGTTCTATTTAAATTACATTTTCAAAATTATTTTTTATTTGTTTTATAAAGAATCTCTCATAGTCCTAACATTGCTGATATTCACTAAGCTTTCTTTCTGAATCTAAAATAAAAATTGAAATTTAATAAGAAGTTAAAAAAATTCAAATGAAGGTTGATGTCCAGTTTAATCAAATAGGGAGTAAGAATAAGAGAATTTACATACGTGCAAAACTCAAAGAAATATCATACATCTAATCCCCAGAATACAGTGCATAAAGTGCTACACCAGTCACAGTAAACCAAGAAGAATTAAATGACATTTGAATGAAATATGAATCAATTAAAATTACAAATTTAGTTCCTCTGTCACACTAACCAGATTTCAAGTGTTCAATAGCAACAGGAGGCTAGTGGCTACCACACTGTACAGCGTAAACACAGAGCCTGTGCATCACTGCAGAAAATTCTGCTGCATAAGACTGACACAGACCTCAGAGAGCGCTTATCCTAGAAGTGTGATCTTGGTGAATGTGGTGAATTGGGTGGGGAGAAATTCTGTTCGAATAAAGTGTAAATACGAATATTTACTAGTGAGCCTAAAGTTGATTTTTTTTTCAATTCTTCCAAATACTAATTCCATGAATATATAAAATTGACTTCAGTGCAAAAATGGCAACCAACAGTAGCTTTGTATTTTAGATGGTGTCTAGATTTTGGTTGTAAACAGACCCGTGGTTGAAATCTATGTTTTCTATTTTAAGCTGGGTAAAACTTTAGGGCAGGTTATGGACTTTTTCATTTAAAAAGTAGGAATAGAAGCACTTATCTGCCAGGGTCGTTTTGTAAGCTGGAAACAAAAGACCTGAAGCACTTATTTAATAAGTATATTTAAGATATGGTAGCAAATGTAATGATACTTTTGACTTGGAGTAGTCACAGATTCCCTTTAGTATGTTTGATTGATTTTAATGATCACTGTTCAATAATTTGTGTTATTTTTCCACTGCAACTTGATTATATTGAATGTGATTATATGCACCTATCATCTTTATATCCCTATTACCCAGAATACTGCATAGCACACATCAGTCTTTCAAAAAATGTTTGTTGAAGGAATATGTGTTCAAGGCTACAGATTAAATACAGACCAAATGTAACCCAAGAATATAACACAGGACTACCAAATCTGTGTGGTGATTCAGTTCAAAGTGCAATAGACAGAGAAGGAAAATGTCTTCATTTTTTGTTTGTTGACATAATCTTTCTATCCTCAGAAGTTTTCACTTTTTGTTTTGTGACATAATCTTTCTGCACTCAATTTCCTTCTCTGTAAAATGAAGAACTGAGATTACATGATCCATCAGCACTTCAGCTGATTCTCTGACTCTTGGCTTTTAATATTAATATTTCTCCCACTTATACTATAGCATATCCCACAGAATATAGGATAATAAAATCCTCTGGCTTATTAAAAAAACTATATATTTTATGTTTCAGAGGTCAATTAATGCCACAGAATGCCTTTAATTTTATTACTGCTCTTATTTAGTTTTGTTTAAAGAAGGAATATTTAAGGAATATTTTGTTTAAAGAAGCAATATTTTTGTTTAAAGAAGGAATATTTAAGGAACAGTTATAAGTAATGAAAGAAAGTATAATACTTGCAAAACATAAACTGATAACATTAATTGAGGAGTGAAACATATTCCATTATCTCTTCGTTATTTACTGCTCTATGAATCCTTTCATCCTATATGTGAGACATTCATATCCAAGAACCTGAAGATGATGGTCTGTCTTGAGATATAAATCACTCTGCAAGTATTCTTTTTACCTATGACTACTTCTCTGATCTCAAATAGAAACATCTAGTGAATATTCAGTTCTTCTTCCATGTAATGGAGGGTCTCTTATAATGTAATGAAATATTTGTTAACTCTTGTTTTTTTTTGCTGTCTGTATGTACAGTGTCTATAATCAGCACAATTAGAAGTAACAAAAGCTCTTTGAGAAAACTGTTCTCTGTGTTTGTCTGTTTTGTTAAGGGAAGAGCAGCAATATAATAATAAAAGTTGAAAATTACTGAAGCATTTTAGTTCATGCATCTATTTGAAATACAAATGATCCAAAACTTTCATAATAGAAATATCTTGAAATCCTGAATAATTATTTTATTATATTGATACTACATAAATATGAGCACATGAATAATGTGCTTTCAGAAAGTTAATACATGTCATTAAATTTGTTTTCCATGTATTTATAGAAAACTGTAATGTTAATTGTAACATGCCACCCAAACAAGTATTATTTCACTGACTCAAGTTTTTTACATGCATAGAGTAGTGCAAATGACACAGCACAATGAGTCAGAAGGCCTGCACTGCAGTTCCATTTCTGAGCCACCTTTCAGCCATGTGACTATAAGCACATTGGAGACGTAGAGTCAAGATTTGCTCAGATACTGGATTTATGCCACGCTTTGTAAAATGATTTGTAGAAAAAAAGCAAAAGCAATATATAGATACCCAGCCATGACTGTTGTAACTATATTTAAAGTATATAGTTAACATATAAGATTCACATTTTTAAAAAATATATAGAAATGATGAGACATTAAGGCCAAATAAGGAAGTGAGGCTACTATAGAGTCTAGACATAATTTATGGCAATGCCTATCCTTCAAATATTCCCTAGGGGATGATATATGTGTAATTCCCCACCTGTCATGGAAAATTGCTCTGACTACCAGAACCATGCTGGGACAAATACAGCATTCCTGACTCTCAGCAGCGGTTTTCCTGGGTTTGGTCACATGACTCAAATTGAGCCAATAAGAATGCTTCCTTAAGATTTGTTAAACTCCAGCTGGGGAAAGGAATCCTTTCCTTTTGAAGTTAAAGTTATGAAGGTGTAAGTTCTAATTGTTATTCATCATGGATTCAGGTCAGAAAAATAGCCAGAAGGAAGAGATGAGAAGAACAGAGACAGAAAACTATCCAGCCATACGTACACATGCAACACAGGCACAGATGTGTACCCCAATAGTCCTAAAACTCAAATCATAACTCTCATTATTCGAGTATGGAAACCAGTGTTTCCCCCTTAATATTTTAGCTAATCTACCTGACTTTCCAACTTTTATCATAAATATTACTAAAAATTTGTTACATTATTTAAAATATATTTATTTCAATGTAGAAATTCAATTTCAAAAATTATGCTTAAATACCCTGTCATTGAAACACTGTTGTTGCTGTTGTTCATCATTGTTATATTTTATTTTTTTTTTATCTTTTAAATTTTGGAGGAGGTGTGTAGACTTTTGCTTTCCATGTCTAAATGATTATATAAACAAGATGTTTTGCTTTTGAACAAATTTTGATGTTGAGTAAAACAATTTTTCAAGTAAATGTATTATATCATATATAGAGTGACTTATTTATTTATTTATTTATAAAATAGCATTGGTTTTGTGGTATGTTTAAAGAGACATGTCCTGTGTAAATAAGATCTATAAAATTATGTTTGATAGAAAAGACATACTCTACAGTACACTTATTTTGAAACATTGTCTGTGCCAGTTGTTTCCCCGACCTATATCCTCTTTTTTACACGCTCTCTATCTTTTGAGAAAGGGTCTTGCTCTGTTGCAGACTGGAGAGCACTGGTGTGACCATGGCTTACTGCAGCCTTTGGGGCTCAAGCAATCCTCCCACCTCAGCCTCTCGAGTAGCTGGGACTACAGGTATGCACCACCACACTAGGTTATTTATTTATTTATTTATTTATTTATTTATTTTGAGACATGGGGGTTTCCCTGTTTTGGCTAAGCTTGTCTGGAATTCCTGGGCTAAAGTGATCCTCCCACCTCAGCCTCCCAAATTGCTGGGATTACAGGCATGAGCCGCTGAGTCCAGCCTCATATCCGGATTTTAAAATGGATGAAACCAGTTTCCTGTGAACTATATTTTCCATGTTTTCTTCGTAACTGACTTCTTTTAAATTTTGGCAATAGGAGGCACTGAAGGAACGAGGAAGGTTGATTAAAAGAAAAAAAAGGCCGGGCGCGGTGGCTCAAGCCTGTAATCCCAGCACTTTGGGAGGCCGAGGCGGGCGGATCACGAGGTCAGGAGATCGAGACCATCCTTGCTAACACAATGAAACCCCGTCTCCACTAAAAAAATACAAAAAAATTAGCCGGGCGTGGTGGCGGCGCCTGTAGTCCCAGCTACTCGGGAGGCTGAGGCAGGAGAATGGCGGGAACCTGGGAGGCGGAGCTGGCAGTGAGCCGAGATCGCGCCACTGCACTCCAGCCTGGGCGACAGAGCGAGACTCCGCCTCAAAAAAAAAATAAAAAATAAAATAAAAAAAAAAAAAGGAAAATTTCTGCTTCTGTTTCCAGCAGTATGATAGTTCCTGTAAGGGGCCATATTAGCTGGGTTAAATTGATTCTTTCCAAGGGCAGATAGCCTAAGAAGAGCTATATCCTTTACAGCAGTTCTAGCCTCAATGGAGGCAACATCCCTGTTGAATCCATGGCTGACTGCAAGATTAACAGCACAAAATTGGGTGCAGACTCAGGGGCTCACCAATATTACTTTTGATTCCCAATTTCACCAGTCCTATCTACCTTTTGCTGTTCTAGTCTTTCAAACTCTTATGACTAATTTACTGTATTAACTACTCCCACCTTCTTATTTGAAACACCTAGAATAATTTTCCTTTTAATGCATAGACCATAACAAATACTTACACAGCATTCTTTTTCATTTTATTTTTGGATATAGTCATGAGAAAGTTTTACATTCTATTCAGTTAATTAATAACCTGTCTAACTTCATCTTCTGTGTTTCATAAATAATCAGTTGACTATATTAGGGCATGAAGTCCAACAATGATGGCTTGGCTAAATTTGAAACTTTCTAGGCTTCAAATTTTCTAATCAATTAGATGAGGGACTTCCTAATGTAGCATATTTCTTATAAGCCATGTATTGCACATCATTTGCCTACAGACACTGGGATATACATAATAAATGTGATTTCTCAAAGATTACACTTAAAATATACAGGAATATATATATAAATGTATATATATTCATTTACATATATGTGTGTATATATAAATATATAAATGTAGGCACATATTTCTATTTAAAGACATATTTCACCAAAAGACTCTATTATCTGCCAAATCATTCAAACAGAAACTTAAAATTATTCATAAATTAGATTATGAAAATAAAATTTTAAGTAATCTCCATCATTTCAATGATGAAACATCATTCATCATTGTAATGCTCTTTTTCTACTATATAAATATTCCTTGGTGGTTCATCATGGCCTTTAAGATTTATCTGTATAATAGGACAATTTTTTTTTTTTTTTTTTTTTGAGACGGAGTCTCACGCTGTTGCCCAGGCTGGAGTGCAGTGGCGCGATCTCGGCTCACTGCAAGCTCCGCCTCCCGGGTTCCCGCCATTCTCCTGCCTCACCCTCCTGAGTAGCTGGGACTACAGGCGCCCGCCACCGCGCCCGGCTAATTTTTTGTATTTTTAGTAGAGACGGGGTTTCACTGTGGTCTCGATCTCCTGACCTTGTGATCCGCCCGCCTCGGCCTCCCAAAGTGCTGGGATTACAGGCTTGAGCCACCGCGCCCGGCCTAGGACAATTATTTTTGTAGCAAAAATCATGGGCCAAGCATAATATATTAAGAATGCTGAATTAGACACAATCTTGACTTTATGCAGTTTATGATCTGGTAAAGGAAATTGACTTTCAGAAAAACAGCCCAACAAATAATTTAGGAGATTGTGTTTATGGTAAGTACCGCAAAATTTTTAAATGCTGTTACGGATCTGCATAAATTTTTAAACACACACACACACAAATATACACACACACACACACACACACCCTTTGGGTAACGTGTAACAACATCAGCAGTAACCAGGCTTCCTTTCTTACCAATCCCTAACTTATACCCAATGTAGCAACCTAGCATACTATAGCCCTAAGGTTTTTCAGACTTCATCTTACTCTTACTCATCTGAGCCTTTGCAAATTCCATTTCTTAACTCTGGTACACATTTACTTCATCACTTTTTCCTTGTTAATATACAGAAAAATACAATATATATATATGCGCACACACACACACACACACACACACACAGAGAGTATGTGTAATACATATGAATGTTCAAGGCCCTCCTTTTTCTTTAAGGTTAACCACTAATTTGACTTTCATTTCATCATTCTTTTGCTTTCCTTCATAATTTTGCATCTCTTCATAATTTTGCTTCCTATTTACATCCTTAACATTATGGTATAATGTTGCCTGTTTCTGAGTTTTATGTTAATGGAAACATACTACGTGTATTCTTTTGTGTTTTGTGGCTTTTATTCAATATCATGTAGAATTCATCAATTTTGTTGAGAGTCACAGTAATTTGATAATTTTCTTTGCTCAGGTACTCATCACATTAATTTGTCACTATTTAACAATTCATCCTTTGTGAGCACTTGTGCCATTCCAGGTTTTTAAGATGATGAACAGTGCTTCTGTATATATTCATATATTTATAATGTTTGGTGCCTATTTAAAAGATTTTTAAATTTATATGTAGAATTTGCTGGATTGTAGGGTGTGTATATCATCAGCTTTTCTACAGAATGTCTTAGTATTTTACAAAAAGGATGTGCCAATTTACATTTACAACTGCAGTGTACAAAAAATCCCACGTTTTACAGTCTTAGCAATATTTAGTATTGTTAGACTTAAAAATTTGCAAATATCCTGGGATGTAATTTTTAAAACTTAAGTAGATTTTCATATGATAACTGGTTATTTGGATTTCCTCTTTGTGAAATGCCTAAGGTGGTTGTTTTTCTGATTTGTAGGAGTTCTATGTTCTGTATATTAGTTAATTAGCTGTCTGTTACACATGTTGGAAATATGTTTTCTCATTTGGTGACTTTTCTTTTCACTCTCATTACAGTATTTTCTGGACAGAAGTTCTTAATTTTAATGCAACTGAAGTCAGCTTCTTCTCCTTCATGGTTTGTGTATTTTGTGACTTAAGAAATTTTCCCTTACCTTGAGTCATGAAGATACTCTCATAGCATCTTCCAACAGTTTTTAAGTAACTTCTTCAGGTATCTTCCAGGAACTGATTTGAATGTGGAATGAGTAGGGTTCAAAATCATTCTCTCCCTTATCCTCATAGGAATAGTCTGTTTTTCCAGCACTATTGAAACATTTCTTTTCATTTTCACATGACTACCTCTCACTCAATATTTAGGATTCTGTTAAAATGCTTTATTTACTCTATAAATACTTCTGTGAAACTCCCTCTTTCCTTCCTGAGCAATCCCTATGGTACATGACTCTCCACACAGGTGTTTACATAGTATGTTTGCTTTGCTCTCTCCTAGTATTTAGTAACTAGTATTATGACAGCCTACATATTGTCTCTCTCAGTGAACTACCAGTGCCTTTAAGAACTGAGATACACTAAGTAATCTTTATATTTCATATGCCTAGAATCATTTTAGAATAAATGATATGACAATCCAGACTTCACTAAATGTTAATTTACTGTGGTCACAAAATGAAACTGAAATACCTCTTTATGTGTTTCAAGGAAAAAATCTATTGCATATTCACAATAATACAAATTTCACTTTTTGAGACTATTATTAGGTAAATACTATAGCTTTTCTTCAAAAAATAATTAGTATATAAAACTTCTATTTCCTGGGGTGATAAGTTTTCAATTGTAATTTTATAGTATATTATCTGTAACCAGTTTCCAACGAACACCA
Organism: Macaca nemestrina; assembly: GCF_043159975.1. Lineage (NCBI taxonomy): Eukaryota > Metazoa > Chordata > Mammalia > Primates > Cercopithecidae > Macaca > Macaca nemestrina. The sequence goes on from NC_092138.1 coordinate 40,267,926, forward strand.
CCATAATGGGACCTTATTTTGAAAGACAATCTGAAGCAGGTCAGGTTGTATTAGAGTGGGTGCTTATAGCCCTACCCTTTTGTTTTTCCTTGATATCCATGAGTTGGTCTCTAAAGTTATTTTATAATCTGATAGTACCTGGCTACTGCAAGAAAGTAGCCCAAAGGTCACAAATGATTATGGGGAGCTTAAATCGCTAAACAAGTTTAGATATAGCAGGAGTGTGTTCTCTCTCTCGATTCTAAAATAAGGCAGCATAATTACCATAAAAAGATATTGAAAGGACAGATACTGATAAACAGAGATAGTATGAGGGGAAGAACAGAACAAACCTTATGTAAATTGGAATTCTGAAGAAGAACTTAGATCAGGTGTTGGAAAAATGCACACACATACACACACTCACACACATTCTCACACACAGTGGGATGGGAACCTTATTATTTTATTCCACGGCCAGGCCCAGCTTTCTCCAGCATTTTGCTAGTCAGGACTGTCTACCAATTGAACTCCCTCTTTGCGTGAAAATTTACAAATGCGATTTTCCTAAATCTAGGACATTTATGTGGTTACACTATACTGGAGATTGAAGGTCACTCTGTCTTCAAGTCTGGAGCTCAGGCTTCAAGTGCTCTATTGGCTTACTATCTCCTATGTTGTCAATATTATTGGAGGCACTCCCAGTTGCAAATAAGGTGAGTTTTGTTTGTTTGCTTGCTTTTTGTACAGGGTTACCATTCTTTCCATATATGGCTCCCTTACTCCAGAGCATTTTAGGGGATAGATATGAATGCCTCAAACCCACAGCAGTGTGCAGCAGAATATACCAGAAGACATGCTGCTGGTTTTTGTGACATTTCCATTAATCTTCCTCACTATTTTATGCATATTTGCATTATAGTGAAGTATTTTTTAAAATATGAATGTCATTATATATGACATGCAGCATATTTTGTTATTATAAAGAATATAAACTAGTTAAAATATGTGAGGTTAATTATCGACTGCAGTTTTTAAATCTGATTTTTCTTATATGAAACCACCATCAGATCATACTTGGGTTTCAGTAGATACAAAGAAAATTAATTTAGAAAAAATTACTTGACTTTGCTACAGTTAATTAAAAACGGATACCACAGTCCTCTGACATTTACATTATACCTATCTTTAGTACACATATATTTTCAGGACACTGATATTTCTTTATGAGGAGAGAATAATACCTTTATTTTATGTGTTGTCATCAGATATCGTAAATGCTGTGTTAAATTTTAATGGTTTCCATGATATAGTAAAGAAACTAGCTTTCGGAATGAGATAGGCCTTGATTTAAATCCAGGTTCCCTTACTTATTGGATGACAGACCTCAGAATTGTATTGTTTTCTGTGAACTTCAGTTCCCTCATCGGTAAAGTGGTCATGACCACCACCAAAAACTGTTACTATAAAACTGTGTATGTAAAATGCCAGTCATATAAAACAGTGGTCCCCAAACCGTTTTCAGCACCAGGGACCACTTTCATGGAAGACAGCTTTTCCGGGACTGGGGCAGGGGGATGGATTCCAGATGAAACTGTTCCACCTCAGATCATCAGGCACTAGATCCTCATAAGGTGCAGGCAACCTAGATCCCTCACATGAGCAGTTCACAATAGGGTTCATGCTCCTATGAGAATTGAATGCCGCTGCTGATGTGACAGGAGGCGGAGCTCAAGCAATAAGGCTTGCTCACCCGCTACTCACCTTCTGCTGAGAGGCCCTGTTCCTAACAGGTCACAGAACAGACCAGTACCAGTCTGCCACCCAGGGGATGGGGACGCCTGATATAAGAGGATTTGAAAGACTGTGCCTGCTTCCTAATACATGACTCTATGTGAGACAGTGACAGGAAACATTGGACTCTATAATTTTAAGGCCACAATTATTAGAAAATGAAACAAAGCCATATTTTCTCAGTATGTATGAATAAGAACTCATGTACCTGCATAGTATAGTATTTTTGGAAAATCATTAACTCTTCCAGGCTCAAGGGCTATATAGAGAACTACAATGAAATGGATGTTTTAAATCTGTGAAATCATAACAATGACAATTGGGTCAGTATATCTAGCTCTACTGTAGGGCTCACAATTTATATTCTCTAATAAGTATCATTCCTGGAGGAGAACAACCGTTGTTTAAACAAAAAGTACAGTATTGTTAAATAAGTAATTGACCATCATTGTTTTCTGTACAAATCATCTCAATATCACACTTTGAAGAAAGTGATTTGGCCAACTCTTTAAACTTATTCCTCTGAGGTAAAGTGGGACAAAGAATGATGTCCTCAAGACCAAAAACATTGATAAAAGAAGCTAATTGCAAGCCAAATCCATAGCATAAAGCTGTCAGCATGTAGATGGGGGAGGAAGAGCTATTCTTACCAATTAAAAAAAGCAGTTGTCCATGCCCATGATGTGTGTTTATGATTCAGAATAAGAAATAAATCTTACTATGTATTTACATAGAATATTTATTCTATGTACTCAACTCTCCACTGAATCAAGTAAATATATTGACTCCAGACATGAACGTGTGAAATAGCTTTTACTAATAGACAAGGTCACTTTTGATGGAAAACTGATGTCTCTCTAGAACCAGAATGAACCAGTGTCCATCCACAGAGCTCACATCAATTTACCCTGTTTCATTTTTTAATTTTTTTAAACTTTTAAGTTTTTTCAACCTAGCTGCTGATGCTTTTGTTTTATAGCATGTGTGCAGAAAATTAACAAGATGCATCCATTTCAGATGAGGTACTGTATGGAAGAACCACTATTGGATTTCTGGAAAGTGATCATTGAGTTGTTAACTGAAATTTGACAGGATCTGGGCAATGGCCAACAGAATTAACAGATTGCTTACTTGTGAGTATACAAGTAGTCCCCAGTACATGATACCTCCAACACCTCCCACACAAAAATAGAACAATATTCTAAACTCCTGAATTTAGAAACGTGCTAATTTCACCAAAAGAATTAATCTTATTTTATATCTGTACATTTCAATGTCTTTTACTTTAACAATAAAAAAACACACACAAATGTTGAATGTTATTTAATCCCAATAAATGTTTTCCTGTTTGTTCATGAATACAAGTTCCCAAATGCAAGTTCCCCCAACTCAAATCCTTAATGCCACAAATTTATTTCTGTATACACATCCAGTAATTATTTACATTTGGGTTCAGATATTCTCATAGTGCACACAGGTCCAGTCAGTTTGTTAGGAATAAGAAATAGTATTTGTATGGAGGAAGGCAAGATGGTCAGCTAGACAAAGCCAGGAGGAGGGTCTCTCACCAAGGGACCAGGACATCAGGACTGACACATTCCTAGCAGATCTTTAGGGGGAAGGCATTGAGAGCAAATGAAAAGAAGACACAGATGCTAGGCTGAAGTGGGAGGAAGCTGGGAATCCTGCACGGGGCTACAGTGCACCCAGACTCTTTCCTGGCCCCCAGTGAAAAGGAAATAGTATTTGTATCTCAAGTATTTGCTAGAAATAAGAAAGAATAATAAATAAGAAGATGAGAAAGTTGAAAGATTAGGAAAGAGAAGAAAGGCAAATGTGAGAGAAGGAAATTGTTTCTAGTAAAGCCATGGAAGGGTAAGAAAGATGAATAAGTGCAGCAGATAACCATGTCAGGTGTATACCTATGTAACGAAACTGCACATTCTGCACATGTACCTTATACCTTAAAGTAGAATAAAATAAATAAATAAATCAACCCAGGAAAGTGAAGCAGGATGGAAGTAGATAGGCATGTGTCATGTGGGGAGTTTGCCAAGGAATAATTCAGAATGTTAAAAACAGTAACCTGAGCTATATAATCTGAATTCAAATAGAGATTTAGATATTGAAACAAATGAGGGGACAATCATTCTATGTAAGACATCTATAACAAATACAATGATTTTGTAACTACCTCATTGAAGTCCACAGGAAGTAAGAGAGATGACCGATAGATGTGTGTGTGTGTGTGTGTGTGTGTGTGTGAGCGTGCACGCATGTGCGCTCATGTGTGTGTATTATTTTACGTTTTCTGGGTCTATCTCTGCCCTCCAATCTTATTTTTTTAACTAACAGTTTCAAGTTTGTCATTACAGAGGTCCTATCCAGGTTTTCAGGAAAGCATAAGAGGAACCATTGAACTTCAAAATGCTAATCCTCTCAGGAAATGAAGCAGCATAGGATATTGAAATAATAACTGTACTCTGAGGCAGTTGGTACAGGTATAATTCCAAATCTGTGACTATAGACAAGAATGCATCGCCCCTGTCTTCAGGTTCTTAACAGTAAAAGGAAGATACAACTAGGGAGAAAGGCAAAAAATCTATCGTTTCAAAGATCTGGCTAAGATAGGGAAAGTTTATGATTCAAATACATTTGTGAGTTAATGCTCATTAAGATTTTGAATAGCTTACACGGAAGTTTTCATAGCAAAATTGAGAAAATGAATCATTATATGATCTAAGAAAGTGTGCTTTCATTTCTGTATTAATTTATATCAAATTCACATTACATTAGATAAATTATACATGGTTCAAATATGTGTGTGTGTGTGTGTGTTAGATTCTCTTTCTTCCCCCCATTTAAAAATAATTACTAAAGAAAATAATTTAAAATAATTACTTTTTAAAAATAATTACTAAAGAAATTGCCTTTTCCCATTTGTCTACAAAAAAAAGAGTTTAAGATAGCTTTCTAGAAGTCATTAGGAATAAATATCACAGAAACTACAGGAAAGTGAAATGTGGACTAAACGATCAACAAAGAAAAAATCATCAGGAAAGATACAAAAACTACTTTTAAAATATGAGAAATATTTTTCACATGGTGATGAGATTAGGCAGCATGACCAGCATCCTTTGGATTACCAAAATCACTGGCTGTTTTCACTTGAAAACACAAAATAATTTTCTTCCCAATTATTTGGCACTGTAGGCATCAACAAAAATAGCTAGGCCCTTTCAATGATTAATAATCATCATTATTAAGAATTTAAAGATGATCAAGATCGGCTGGGCGCAGTGGCTCACGCCTGTAATCCCAGCACTTTGGGAGGCCGAGGCGGGCAGATCACGAAGTCAGGAGATCGAGATCATCCCGGCTAACTCGGTGAAACCCCGTCTCTACTAAAACTACAAAAAAATTAGCCGGGCGTGGTGGCGGGCACCTGTAGTCCCAGCTACTCGGGAGGCTGAGGTAGGAGAATGGCGTGAACCCGGGAGGCAGAGCTTGCAGTGAGCCAAGATCAGGCCACTGCACTCCAGCCTGGGTGACAGTGCGATACTCCGTCTCAAAAAAAAAAAAAAAATCAAGATCAATTTCCCAATACTAATTAAACATACAATCTTGAAGAATATGAAAGTTGGGAAAAATACTAATATTTACCATTCATTAAATAACTACAAAATTTTAAAAAGGACAAAAAACAGTTCTTTCTCTAGGAAAAAACGATGTGTTCTACCTAGTCATTGCATTTTATGAGGGTCACAAATATATTTTTTTAGTCATGATCTAAAGTAGAAAAGTAGTTGCAAAACACCAGTGTCTTTGTTTATGATCTAGAAATTAACTGTGCACATTGTCCTTGGTAATTAAGCAAAAAAAGTCCTCTTTTAAATCAGTCTTGTGAAGTATGGCTTTATTTTAGATGCGGGATGAGTAAAATGCATGACAGATAATTACTTGCCTGCTATACCTGCCACTTATGGTGATTACAAACTTCATCAAGTGAAGTCTCTATGTCGTATCTTCAAAAGAGGTAGCATTGCTTGATGTATTTTCTTTTGTAGCTCCACTGTCTCTCTCTGTTTGTCTCTTCCCCACATATTTTTTCTGTTCGTTTCCCCATCGCTTTCTCTCCCTAGGGGTTCTGATATCATTGCTACATTGCTTAGGAGACGAATCCATTTTCTCTCTGTTAATTCCTCTTCCTGGGAAGATGGAGAATATCCTTATTGATTTTGACTAGGGAATTATTATTTTTTAAGAGTAGAACAGACTTCTGACCTTTCAAATGATCAGATTAGGATGGTTATTTTCACATTATTAAGTAATCAAGGAACAAATGCATTAGAAAGAGTTTGGTTCACAGGCAGGCCTGTTGAATTCTAAAAAAAAAAATATTTTGTACTGACAGCTAACCCAGATTCCATTTCTTCCCTTGCCTATGAACCACTTGGGAAGCTAAAATGCATTTTAACATTGCATTTTGCCTAAAGGCTATCAGTAAAATTTAATTTTCTTACTGCATTGATTTTTCCATTATAAGTTGTAACAGTCTAATGATATCTCATAAGAATTTTCAGTATTGAGGAAAAGAATGTGAATGATTTACCAATGATAACTGCCTGGGATATATTGTGATTTTTAGGGAAACTTTCTGTTGCTTTTTAATGGCTGATTCTTTAAAAATATGGTACATTTAAGAACTCTGAGTTCTTAAATAACATTTTTAATTCATACATTATAGAGTTTACTATGTTACTGCTCCTTAAAAATAGAATCTCAGTATTTGAAACCAATACATGCATTTTGGGCAAGAAATTCAGTGTCCACATAAAAGGCTTACTGTTACTGCAAAAACATAATGTTGCACACTGAAATAAGGTGACTGAAAGACATTAAAGCATGGTGGACTCATCTCTTAGACTAGGCTACATTTGATAAAGGTTGACTTGATTTTCTTTCCTGCTAAATGATTGTCTCATCACTGAAACTCCAGCAAAACTTAAAATAACCATGTTAAGAAAACATAAAAAATAGAACCAGTGTCACAGTAAAATCGACAGAGGATTCAATATGCCATATGTTCAATAGCTCCAAGGGAATATTTTAATTATTATTTCACTTTGTCTTAAACACAACAGGTGATTACAAATATAAAATAAACATTTGTGAACAAAAAATTAACCAAGTTAAATACATCATTGTTAACAAGGGTAGATGCCAACAAATGGAAAATGTCTTAATTGCCAACACTCACCCTTACTTTAATATGTTCATGTGGCCATGTCTCCAGTACTTATTTTCATGCAATTTTATTTCTACTTTTTTTTTTAACATTTAAAGGGCTTGAAATAGAAATGGAGAACATCTGTTTCAAAAAAATAAATTGTTCTTTAAAATGTCATCAAAAGAATTTAGAAAGCCAATCCTTTTCCTATTTCAAAAACTGTAAGTTTTAATTTTTAAACCACTATGCACACTGGGGTAACTTTTATGGAAAGAAATAAAGAAAACTGCATGTCTTCATTGTTTAACAAGGATATCCATTTCTAGGTAAGTTAACTGATACTCCCACGCCAAATGAACATTCAAAATGTTTAGTTTCATTTTATAAACTAATGTGTCTTGTCTTTAGTCAGTGGAACCAGAAAACATTTATAATTACTAACTAATTATGCTCCATTCACAAATGTCTGGCCGGGCGCGGTGGCTCACGCCTGTAATCCCAGCACTTTGGAAGGCCGAGGCGGGCGGATCACAAGGTCAGGAGATCGAGACCATGGTGAAACCCCGTCTCTACTAAAAATAGAAAAAAATTAGCCGGGCGCAGTGGCGGGCGCCTGTAGTCCCAGCTACTCGGGAGGCTGAGGCCGGAGAATGGCGTCAACCCGGGAGGCGGAGCTTGCAGTGAGCCGAGATTGCGCCACTGCACTCCAGCCTGGGTGACAGAGCGAGACTCCGTCTCAAAAAAAACAACAACAAAAAAAAAAAACAACAACAACAAAAAACAAATGTCTGTCATCACTGCTGAGCTACTGATCATTCATATTGAATGGTAAATCAAATTACAGATTGAAGGCACATTTCTGAGAGTGTGATGTTAATAATAAGCTTGGACTTTTAAAACCTCCAACTGATATTGACTGGATCATGTCCTACCTTGTATTTATCACTCTATTCTCCTGTTGAGCCTCTGAAAGAATGAAGTCCTATCAACATCTTTCTTTTCACCCAGTGAGCCACAGTTTGGACTTATAAACTCCAGAAAAATGAAATAATGAATTTCAATTGTTTTATGCAACTGTTTGCAGCAATTTGTTACAGCAGCAGTAGGAAACTAACACACTGATAAAATATGATTTACCAGACTAAATGGTTAAGCACTCACCTATAAACTAAAAATCAACATAGAAATTAAGATATTTTAGTGATTAAAACAAGCAAACTTACACACATAAAATACACAACACTAAAATATTTTTGAAGGCTTTCAAATTACAAAGAGTAATTTACATTATAGTAATAATGCAGGTTTATAGTATAGGAATAGGAATGAGTTAAACTAAATATTCTGAATCAGTACAAGGTATTTCTTTTCTTTTTTTTTTTTTTTTTTTTTTTGAGACGGATTCTCACTCTGTCACCCAGGCTGGAGTGCAATGGTGCAAACTTGGCTCACTGCAACCTCCGCCTCCCAGGTTCAAGCGATTCTCCTGCCTCAGCTTCCTGAGTAGCTGGGATTACAGGTGTGCCACCACACCTGACTAATTTTTGTATTTTTAGGAGAGACGGGGTTTCACCATGTTGGTCAGGCTGGTCTCAAACTCTTGACCTTAGATTCCTCCTGCCTCAGCCTCCCAAAATGCTGGGATTACAGGCGTGAGCCACCACACCCGGCCCAATACAAGGTATTTCATTGAGGACTTCTTGAATGTCTCCTAAAATTTCTAAATACAATTAGATACACAGATTATAATGATTTGAGTTTAGGAAGATATTGCAACATGTATGTTTCCTATATATAGAGAACCAGTATAAATTCATACTTATAAAATTATATATTATCTGAATACTTATGCTCAGTTTTAAATACCTTTATTTTATTTTAGGGGTTCTTACAAATGTTTCATTTGTGTTATACAGAAATGCAGATTACCGGAAATATAAATGATATCCATTAATACAGGATTCAAAAACAGAAAAGGTCCAATAGAAACTGTTGATTACCTAGTCTTCTTCATCATGCTGCCATTTGAGTCATTTATATTCTTACAAAGAAATGAGATTAACCAATAACTGGGAATCTAGAAACTCACCTCTTCTCTCTTATAGAAGTAAATAATTGAGATTATGTCATGCCCAAAAGTATTGTGTGAATCAGTATCACACTACCGCATAGGCACTTTCATTCACGTTCGTTTTTTTTTTTTTTTAATAATTTCAACTTTTATTTTAGATTTGGGGGTACATGTGCAGGTTTGTTACATGGGTATATTGTGTAACTCTGAGGTTTGGGGTACAAAGAATCCCATCATCAGGTGGTGAGTATAGTACCCAATAGTCGTTTTTTGTTTTGTTTTGTTTTGTTTTTAAACCTACATTTTATCTTTTATTTTTATTTTATTTTATTTAACTTTAAGTTCCGGGATACATGTGTAGAATGTGCAAGTTTGTTATGTAGGTATACATGTGCCATGGTGGTTTGCTGCACCTCTCAACCCATCATCTAGGTTTTAAGCCCCACATGCATTAGGTATTTATCCTAATGCTCCTCCTCGTTCTGTCCTCCACCCCTTGACAGGCCCTGATGTGCATTGTTCCCCTCCCTGTGTGGACTACTACGCAGCCATAAAAAAAGAATGAGATCATGTCCTTTGCAGGGACATGGATAAAGCTAGAAGCCATCATTCTCAGCAAACTAACACAAGAACAGAAAATCGAACACTGCATGTTCTCATCCAACAGTAGCTTTTTTGCCCTCCCACTCCCCATTGTAGTCCCCAGTGTCTATTGTTCCCATCTTTATGCCCAGGTATACATGTTTAGCTCCCACTTATAAGTGAGAACGTGAAGTATTTGGTTTCCTGTTCCTGTGTTAATTCACTTAGGACAGTGGCCTCCAGCTGCATCCACGTTGCTGCAAAAAACATGATTTTGTTCTTTATTATGGCTGCATAGTATTTAATGCTGTATATGTACCACATTTTCTTTATCCAGTCCACTGTTGATGGGCACCTAGGTTGGTTCCATGTCTTTTCTATCGTCAGTAGTACTGTGATTAACATATGAGTGTGTGAGTGTTTTTGGTAGAAAGTTTTATTTTCTTTTGGATATATACCCAGTAATGGGACTGATGGGTCAAATAATAGTTCTAAATTCTTTGAGAAATCTCCAAACTGTTTTCCACAGTGGCTAAACTAATTTACATTTCCATCAATGTGTATAACTGTTCCCTTTTCTCTAAGACCTCACCAACATCTAATATTTTTTGATATTTTTAATAATAGCCATTCTGACTGGTGTGAGATAATTCTCATTGTGGTTTTAATTTGAATTTTTCTGGTGATTGACAATGTTAAGCATTTTTTCATGTGTTTGTTGGCTGTTTGAACGCCTTTTTTTTTTTTTCTAGCAAGTGCCTCTTCATGCCGTTTTGTCAATTTTCAGTGGGGTTGTTTTTTGTGTGTTGAATTGTTTAAGTTCCTTATGAAATCTCGATTAGTTTTCACTCAGTTCTGAAATGTATAGAAACCTGAAAAATCAGAGGGTTAACTCTTTGTTGTTCTAGTTTAATTGAGCATAAATTATAATTAGTGAAATACTTTATGTGTGTCTTCTATTAAATTCAGGAGAACCTACCCTCACTCTTTTTTTCTATAAAAGTGGCAATAACACATTTTAGTAAAATCTCTAGCTTACCTAAGGCTAAACAACCTTTCAAAGCAATAACATTAGCATGACTATAAGCATTTCAGCACATCTTAGCTGGAGTGTGAAATAATTTGGTATGACTATGCCATTTTAAAAATAAAACATTACATTTTATGTCTCGGGAATGTGATTTGATTTCAATCAACAGTATATAAAACTGTACCAATACATTCATCTTTAATGTAAAATATATGTGCCTATGCGCATATGTGAATTCAATGGTGATTTAAAACATTTTTTGATTCTTGTATATTTTCTTGTTTCCTTTGCTTTACTTTTTTAATTGCATAAAATTTTGTTAATATCAATTATCTCAATCATTTTATTATATAAGATATGGGATTGAGTAGAAATGCTGTCTGGAATTTGGCAATCTAGGTGAAAGAATATTAATAATACTAATAATCATAATAGTAGTAATATTGGGTATAACTGCCATATTCTGAAATGTTATGAATTATAATACATGAAAGTTATAATTATAAATTATAATAGTCAAAGAAGAATAAACCAGATCTCATAGAGACAAAGTGATTGCACTGTAAAACATGGGTAGTACACCTAGTCTCATAGTCGGAGTATCTGATTCTTAAATAAATTTTTATTTCACCATATCCTTTTATCTGATACATTTAAACTACCATTAGACACACACGGATCTTAATATATCATAGACGTGCATGTCTAATGAGAAACAAATAGTTCACTGATTTCCTCAAATATAGGAAATGCTTGTCAGAGAAGCACTGTTCTCACAGTAAAATGCAACAAAGCACAGGAACCTATATTGCAAACCTGCGATCCAGGCTGCATGTGTTCCCATCTTGGTTCTGCCACTTCTCAGATGTGCAACCTTACACAAATTACAAATGCCATCTCTGGGCTTCAGTTTCCTCTTTTCTAAAATAAAGATGGACAACATCCTTATCCCACAGGGCTATTATGAGAATTAATAGTTACTATCTCGGAAATTCTTATAACACTACCTGGTGCATATTAAGCACTGTAGAAGTATTTGTTCAACAAACGAAAAACAGTATTAAGTCTCAAAACAACTGTCAATCTTAAAAAGAACCAGTTATATTCCAAATTCTAAAGAAATATATAAGATATGCAGGACAAAATATTTTTCTTACATCTACTCCACTCTTGAAAGGAGACTGACCAAAGATTATAGACTGCTCATCTGTTTATTCATAGATATAATCAAACAATTTAAACCTTCTCTTTCAACATTATGATAAATGTCATGGTAGCGGCAGTTAAGAAAGCAAACGCTTGTCAAAAAAGTTCTTGAGGTAATATTCAGAGTGATGAGGCAGAAGTATTCATAATTTCAGCTAATTTAGAACTTTGATGCTATTCCCAATGATAGTTACCGGGAATCAAATTAATGCCAGTACACTTAGCAGGGTTTGTGTATTTTGTGTACAATTACCCACCACATGCTGGAATAAGCAACTCACTCGCTGTGTTAATTGGGTAAATCACCATGTTTATTTCACTATCCCTCAGTTTAGTCTCAGCAGTTTAGGTCATTTCTGAGGAATATAAGGGTATTAAATAGAAATTAAATGATGTTTTTTAACAAGAGAAGATACTTAAGTTCTCCACAGACAGACACTTTAAATATAGGTTCTTATATTATTAATAATATTTATCACAAGATAAGTACCATCAAGCTACATCACCCGTAAGAAAGTAGAATTTTCAATCATTATCACAAATAATAAATTCAGAACAGAATTAAGCACTTATGCTATTCAAGGATTCCTGAATTCTGAAGTTGGAAATTTGGGGGATAATAAGATATCCTTTTGGCAGCCATGAAAAGTTAAGTTTTTCTAGAAATTTAATCAGGTGCTTCTTGGCAGTCCTGCCCTTTATTCTACCCAGAAATTAGGGCATGTCATGTGAGATCTAACCAAATATTAGAGTTAGAATATAGTTCAATATGCCCTCGGATTAATGGCCATCCAGTGAAACTATTTATCAACAAGAAGCAGCATGGGTCATTATCAGTTTTCAATCAATGAAGATTGATTTCTATACCCGACCTTGATTTTTTCATACCTCTCTCCTCATATTTTGCTTTTCTCTTTTAGCTCTGCCTATATTGTTGGTATTCTTTCCTATTTCCAAGCATAAGGTTTCAACAAAATGTGAAATCAAAGTTATGCTAATATCAATTTAGAATCAATGTTAAAGTTCTCCTCAAATCAATTTTACCCAACCGTATATTTTGTTAGCTTATGTTTCTTCTTTATCCATATAAAAAGCTATATGAATTTTTCTTTCATTTTCATTTAGCAAAAGCACAGTCTCAGAATTGACAACACCCTAAAAGTCTCCTCTGCTACATATGTAGGATGACTAGCCATCTAACCTTGAATATTTCCATTTTAGGGCATATTTAATATCTATCCATCCATTTAGTATACCTTTATGAAGTGCTCCTTATGCCTTAGACAATTGTGTAAAAAGATAAATGCAGACCTACTGACAAAAATCTTATATTGTTACAGAATTAATAACACTAAACAAAAAACTACACACACCATTGAGGTAAATACTGTGGAGAAGTAATTCAGGGTGCTGTGGAAGTCAATAATGGTGTAACCTAACCTAGTTTTCAGTGACAAAGAAGGTTTTCTTAGTAGGAAGTAATATTTAGGCTAACATGTAAGGGAAGAATAGAAGTGAAATGACATAGGGTAGAGGGAGGAAAAAAATAGAATTGTATTTGATAGAAGAAAGAGTATGAACCAATATCTATATTAGGCTAATCTATAATTCAGTCCAGCAAGTATGGCCTTTGGATGATAAAGTCTGGGAGTGGGTGGTATTAAAAAATGAAAAACACACACAGAGGTGAAGAGTTGGGTGACGCAGCAGAGTTAGAATCTTTGTTCTTTTGTTGTTTATTTATCTGTTAAGTATCACAATGTAGAAGTTTCAGGCACAGAAGTAAAGTTATTTTGGAAGAAGGAAATTCACGAGGAGTTGGGTCCGCAGCAAGATGCACAAATAGTGGGTGACCTACCTTTTAGAAGAGGACAAAGGCTAACATGTGAGATGGTATGCTTTTCTGTGTATTGACTAAGGAGGTAAGAGCCTTTTTTTTTTCAGTCATGCCAGTCTCTTGGGGGATATTGGGCACTTGAGACTAATGATTAAGCAAACTGAAATGCAGACAGAGGTCCTCTGGTTGTGATTACAGACCAGATGTTCTGTTTTTTTGTTTTTTGGTTTTTTTTTTTCTTTTTTCTTTTTTTTTTGAGACAGAGTCTCGCTCTGTTGCCCAGGCTAGAGTGCAGTGTCGAGATCTTGACTCACTGAAAGCTCCACCTCCCGGGTTCACGCCATTCTCCTGCCTCAGCCTCCCAAGTAGCTGGGACTACAGGCGCCTGCCACCACGCCCGGCTAATTTTTTGTATTTTTAGTAGAGACAGGGTTTCACCATGTTAGCCAAGATGGTCTCCATCTCCTGACCTCGTGATCCACCCACCTTGGCCTCCCAAAGTGCTGGGATTACAGGAGTGAGCCACCGCGCCCGGCCACAGATGTTCTATATAGTTCAGTGGTATTGACAGCTATGCTCTTTGAAAGGACAGCTGTGTTATTTTGAAGGGCAGCTGTCAGAAGTACATTAAATAATGTCAAAGCACTGAGTCAATGTCTAGAAACCTCAGAGAAGACAACTTTAGGTAATGTCTACCTTTCTTCCCATTGAAAACATGGGATAGTATAAGGTACACCAGTAACAATTCTGAGCATTGCCAGCCTAAAAGGAGCTTTCCTCTGTTAGTGAATTGTGAGTCAATAAGGAGACATTTTCTCTTAGAAATGTCTTTCTCACACTAAGCCTGAGATGAATGCTTGTGTATTGGCACTTGAAATCCTATTCCTTTTCTTCTCTCTCCTATATCACAGGTGCTCTAGCATGACTGGCATGACAATTCCAAAAAAAAAAAAGAAAGGCTCTTATCTATTTCTTCCATCCATGAATGCATGGAAAAGCATAAGCTTAGGAAATGTATTTGGCTCCTATCCCAACATGGATCTATCAAAATACAGCTTAGTTTCTACCAATGAGATGGACTTGTATGACACAGAAGATAAACAGAATTATTTCCGACAATGGCATGAAGTTATGTGATTTTGATACAAAAAAGAATTTGCAATAGTCTCTATATTTTCCTCAATAAAACACCTACTTTGGTGCTGCAAGTAGACACAATCACTCACTAGAGTTTACTGTAGTTCCAGATCTGGGTTTCAGTTGACATTTCTGATTATTTGAAAGCCAGTGGTAAACCCAAAAACTAATGGTAGACTTCTTTACATTTTCTCTTCCAGCTCTCATAAAAGATTTACAAGCACCATTTTTCCTCTCTATGATCTCTTCCTGTTTGAACTACCTAGATTTATGTCACTCAATTGAATAATGACATATATCAGTAGAGATAAGCCGCTGAGAAAAAAAGCAACATCTTGTTTACCTATTCAAAGAAGTGATGTAGAGTTGATGTGCAGTACACATTTGTTCAATGAATCAATATATGAATAAACAATAAGAAGTATCTGACTCTAGTTGTTCAATGCAAGGAAGCTTCTTGGACTATCTCTGAACCAGAAATTTGATCCCATCACTAAAGCAACATTCATATCTTAGATGGACCTTTAAACCATCACCCAAACTACTCTCAGGCCAAAAATTGCATGATATATAATTGAACATTTTTTAGCTTTCAGACAATAAATAACTGATGATGACATAAAGTGGCAAAATAATCTTACCTCCATTTTAGTCATGTATTGTGATTTTGACTCCCCTCAAATAAACTGTGAAACAGGCTTATGTAACACAATATTGTAATTTACTAATATTAAATATAGTTTTCTGCCAGTGGGGAGAATTACACAAATAGTGATGAATGGGAGAAGGAAGAGCACTAAAAGTAATAATCATTATTATTAATACTTTGATCTTATTTTCATAGTATTGAAGTAGTAACTTATTTGTTGTGCTCCTCTTTCTCTTGGATATTTGCTATTTGTGTAATTCTCCCATTGATGAAAGCCCATATTTAGATACTATCTTATACTTCAGCTTTTACACACTCTTTTAAATCTCATCCAGACATCTCATTACGAGATAACCAATTAACAAATTTACCTTTAGAAGTCAAAAGACAGACATATTCTCCAATTCAGGAAAAAAAAAATCACGTTTCTCCAGAAAGCTTTTAGAAAATGAATACTTCAAACCCAAAGAATTTCAGGGCTGAAAATTTGGCAGAGAAATCTCACATCACGCCATGTTATCTAAAGCAGCAAAAAAAAAAAAAAAAAAAGAAACTGAACCAAAAATATGTAATGTTTTATATGTTGCTTTTTAAAAAAATATAGTGAAGGGAGAAATTTAAAGTATCTCTAAGTTCTAGAAATGCAATCAAAGAAGCATTAGATAAATAGTACACACACACACACATACACAAACACACCACACATAACACACAAAAGTGTGTGGGGAAAAAGGGCGCTTATTAAATATTGGAGACTTTGCAGGATAATACCTGATTTTTTTCCAGTTTTGATATTTTAAGCAGATTTTAGGTTACAAAAATAACCTATTTTACACATTTAAAAACAACATGCATGGAAAAGTCATATGAAAATAAATTCCACTCAGTGATGTAACTAGGTTAGCAAGTAAAACCTGAAATCTAATGCTGACAAATGAAAAGTAATACAGTGTGAGTACAAAGCTATAAATCTAAATGTTGTATGAGAAATTCATACCTAATATGATATATTTATTTGAAGCCAGATAGGTAAGATGTTCTTTTCAAAACATAGTGCTGTAAAGAAATTTACATAAAAGTAAATTATAAGAGATTTAAGCATTCAAAAATTTTTCTGAGAATCCTGTTGTTGTTTATTAGACAAATGTCTCTCCACAATCTGCAATGAAAGATGTAGCAGAGAGACTCAATAAGAGCAAATAATTATTTTTATCCACAATTAAATGACATGAACTGTGAGGATAAGAGGGAAAAATATGTGAGCCATACACCTCTGTAGCCTTTACAAAGATGGTGAGAGGAGTTTTACAAGAAAGAATACTAAATATAGACTGGTATCATGCCAACTTCAAATTGCTATATTCAGCTCAATAAAAAAGTGACAGAGAAAAAAGCAATCATGAGAATGAAAATATTCAAAAAATATGTCAAAAAGCACTTTTTTAAAGAAAGCGTAAAAATTACATGGAAATTCTCTATATAGTACCTTGAGAGACTAAATCTACTGCAGTTAGTCATGAGGGAAACAAATGACAATGATACTAAGAATCTAAAAAGAATGAATTACATTCTTATATGTCTTTCATCGGTTTGCTTGTGGGCATAAGACTTTCTCGGAAAGTAAAATGAAGCAATGACTAAAGTGCCGAGAATGAGTTATTCCTTCTTACTATCTAGAAAAGTGTAAGTTACTGTCAATCCTGAAATGATTCTTCAAAAATTTGTGTTTGCACATGCATGCTTATTGATGGATAACTTTTTTGTTTGTTTGTTTACCATGCTTCTTTTTCATCAATATAATTAAGCTTTCAGATTCAGGACTGCTTTCATTTTGTAGATTTTCCTTTGCTTTTTAACCCTACAAAGTATTTAATCAACACCCTTTTGCTTATCATTTTGCATTTTACATGACAATATCCTGGCTATGTTTATCTAAAGAATTAAAGGTAGATGGTGAAGACAGGCTATTTCACCATCAAGATCCTAGAAATATAACATTTAATAAATAGATCAGTGTTAAAATTTCATGGTGATATTTATCACTAACAACAAATCACATGAGGTGTTATTACATGGATAAAGTGAAGTGGTGAAGGTGTAATCATGAAGAGACCCATTGTGACAGGTAATGCACAAACAAGTCAAAGAAGCTGACAGCAAAGGTCCTTCAGCTATAAGGAAAAACGTTCCATTCAGCTATAAGGAAGCTGCAAAGAACAGCTCAGGCATCTGCCGCCCTACCTCCTTTAGGATAAATTTATCCTGGGCAGGAAACACTAAAATATTTTTTCAGCAAACTATAGTCTGGATAAAATTAAATTCATTCACAAGTTCTATGGACCTAATAAAGGCTCAATAAGAATAATTTATTGATTAGAGTTTAATGAGTATCTATGGCATATATAACATTTTAAATTTAATTCAAACAGAATCCATATCAAAAGAGTGAAAATTAGTAATAAAAATAATGGTAATAATAAGTGGGGAGGGCTACAGGAGGAAAGAGGAGAAAGGGAGATTTCCTAATATTTAAGGAAAGTTTATGAGGAGTTGGTTTTGTTAAAAATATCTGATCCAGATTATTGCATGAGGAAAATGTGAAATAATTTCACTCTTTCAGAAAAATTACCTGAGATTTGGAGAAGCCAAACGGCCAAGAGCACATAGCTTGTCAGCAGAGAACCCCATTCTGGTTTAAACCTGCTCACTTAAGGACTAAATCCATATATAACATGTACTTGGCACCTAGCAAGGTACTCAAGATGCAAAACTGAAGATATAGTCTATTCCTTCCACACTTTAGTCTAGTGAAGAGACCCATAGAGCTCAGGAGTAGGTATAAGGGCTATATAAACACAGATGATGGAAAAAGCAAGGACAACTCACGGAAAGCTGAAAATAGGAGATAGGCCCCAAAATGGAATTAAAGCAGATCTTTTTGACAATAAGTTCATATTCCTGGTTTACTAGATGAAAATACAGCTCATATATCACACTTATCCTCACAAAAGATAATTCCAGTATCTCTAGTACCAAGTAACTAATTGATCATAGAAGATAATGCTGTGTAAGTTCTACAGTGTTACATAAAAAGTGTTTTAGAAAGGGAATAAGATAACTGATTTACCAGGCAGACAAATAGGAGTTCCATGATAATAACTTGTTAGACTCTATTTTATGCCCAGTGCTGTAAATAGTTTCTAGTTCAAATAGATGCTCAATGACAAATTAATGAGCACTCTCAGTTTTATAGCTGCAGTTTTGTTGACTCCAAGGTTTGTGGTCTTTGTAAGGTAGTGCAAAGTACATGAGTAAAATGATGCTTATGACAGGAACAAATACTCTGCAAGTAGAAATTTTCCACTTAGTAGCTATCTCACAAACTCTGTTTAGTAAGTATTCAAACAGTCAATGTGGAACCCTGAAGGTGTCATTTTGGCTTGCTGTACTCACACACACACAAAATGATAGTTATCCAAACAATTAAACCAGAAATAAATGTTAATCTAAATTATCTGAATAAAGGGCCCAGTCATGGAATCAGAACTCATACTATTGATATTAGAAGATCAACATAGTTATATTTGAGAGACATATATTGAAAATAATAAAGCAAACATTCAGTAAAAGACTATTGCTCAGTATTTTAAAATGTCTACTGAATATGAAATTACTAAGTATGTTTCAATATGGGAAATTATCATCTTTGATATTCTCTAAATAAGGGCCTGGAAGACACTTAAAAGGTGATCTCTTCCTTTAGGTCTTTAGTCAAATGCCTCTTTATTAGCAAAAGTCTCACTGGCCTCCTATTTCAAACTGTACATCTTACTTCAACACTGCCTATACTCCCTTTACAGCTTTATTTTATTTTCTCCTTAGCAGGTAGCAGTGTCTAATATATTTTTTCTTTTAATATTTTACTTGATCTATTTCTCTCACTAGAATCTAAGCCTCATCAGGGGAAGATAACTTACTGAATGAGCAATGTTGTAGAAGCTTTTTGTTTCACAAAAGAAGAAAATGAGCATATATTTGCTCATGACTTATCAGGGCTGGACCCAAATAATTGCATAGAGGTGTCTCATATATAGAATGTTACCTAAACTCAGGCTTTTAGCTGTAGGTAAAGTTGAAATCATATCTGACTGAAAGTCAGAATACCATAGTAGGAATCCTCACATTAACCTATAAAAGGATTTCAGAAATATCTGTGTGGGGCAGATAAATAGGTCAAATAGATCTGGAGAAACCGTGTTATCAAGAGCAACTGAGAATCTCCTTGAAAGAGAACACAGCCTATATGAGGGAGGAACACACACTGAACTTGACCCAATAACAAAGTTTTAGTCACAGGGAAAGAAAGTAAATTATCAGTGTAGTGTGGGACCAGTCACTCAGATTAATCTGGGTTAAGTTTCACATTTGAGTCCTGTGAAGCAAACAGAGTTGAAAAGGAGCTTATAAGTAAAACTGAAGAAGTTGTTTCAATAAATGACTAAGGCATTAGAGCATAAGTAGCCACCCTCCAGTAAAGTATAAAATAAAAAGTAAAGTGGGAGAGACAGAGGCATTCTTGCCAAACTCAGGAATGAATTACTGTGGTAACAGTTATAAAGGGCTTCAGTGCCTCAACTATGAAAGAGGATAAAACCTTTGACCCAGCAAATTCCTGACAGGAGACAGCAAAAACCGATGGATACAGTGGCATCTATGAGATATCAGATGTTCATAGAAGTAGCCAGCAGAAGGCTTAGAATCAGAATAAGAGGAAAGCAAGCATTAGAGGAAGCCAAGTGACAGGTGATTTGACTTTTGATTGAATTTACATTTGAACACGTGAAATATGTGCCTGGAACTCCTAAGAATACTTAGCATGTTTTGCAGAAGGCTAAGAAATGCATAAGCTAGAATATTTTAAGAACAAATTTAATTTGTTATTACTATTAATGTGACTCCATCTGTAACACCTATAACCATAGAAATCCACATTAAAGAAAGAAGCATAAAAACAAATTGAAAATAAAAACAACCAAGTCGAATAATGTTCCAAGTTTGACACCATATCAATAAGGTGAAAACAGCAACAATCTACAATATCATACTTTGCCAATTAAACTTCTGAGCACGAGTATAAAGTGATAATTAGCAAGATTCAAATGTTACTGCCTTAAGAACAAATTAGGGTAGTCAGGCTGAAAGTAAGTCTATAATATTTAGTAATAACAGGTAGAAGTTGGAAAACGTCAGGTAACTATTACAAGCACTTTTACCTACAATCATGACAATCTTTCTTTTACATTTCTAAAATCAGCTTAATTGAGGTATAATTTATATACAATTAAATGCACCTATTTTAAGTGAGCAGTTTTTCAAACACATATACCCAGGTAATTACTACACTAAGAGACAAAATATATTTATTATCCTAAAATTACCACGTGCTCCTTTTTAGTCAATCTTCCACATCTCCCCCTCTGCCAGACAACTACTGATCTCATTTCTAACAATATAAATTCTAATATTCTGTTTTAGAACTTCATATAAATAAAAGCATACTGTATTTAATATGTTGTCTCTGGCTTCTTTTGGTAAACTTTTTTTAAGAGCCATTTTCATTCTTGAGTGTATCAGTAGTTCATTCATTTTTATTGCTGTATAGTATCCCATTGTATGGAAATACAGTAATGTGCTTATTCATTCTCCATCAAAGTCATTTTTGAAGCAGGCTCCTCCTCTATATAGGCACCCTCCCAAAATCTCCTTTAGGAGTTTCACAAACATAAAACAAAAACCCACTCATTATTTCTAGTGGAAAACTACATAAGTCACTATTAGCCTGAAGGCAAATGTTATATACTGAAAACTGAATACCTTGCATAATGCAAATATATAAAATATATACAAATTATATAAATATATTACATTGTATATAAGTTATACATAATTAAGCTGATTTAAGAATGTTTAAAAAACAGATCATCATAATTGACTTCTTTATGGATAAAAAAGAGGTCATACCTTGAGGGAAGGACTACTTACAATCACAAGGAAAAGACTGATGGGCAGACTCCAATATGGCCCCAAAGATCCCAGCCTCCTGGGATTCTCACACTTTCTTATTTTGACCTGTTGTGTGTGGGCCCTGCTGAGTGACTCAATTCTTCTGAGGTCATAAAAGGCAGGGTGGCATTTCTTTCTACTGCTTCTGCTTATTCCATCTCTATTTCTATTATTTTTTGTTTATGCATGTGTATGTGTGTATGTCTGTGGTTTGACAGTGGCAGTCGAATTTAAAGAATAAAGATTAATTTATTTTGTGTGACTGTAAAAGACACCATGCCTGTACTACTGGCATGTGTTTTGAAAAGACAAATGCTCTGGTGGAGCTATCTTAATTTTGTCTGGTTTTGCTTTGAGAGTTGTTTGCAGGAGGTGTGAACACAGGATGAAAAGATTTCATAAAGAATTCAAGGAGAGTTGTCATCTAATGCTGCAGATTATTTAAAACAATGCAAACTAGACCCTCCCATTAATGTACATTTCTTATTCATTGCAAGATCTAGTAAAATCACCTTGTTGGAAACAGAAAACGAGGTCACACCTTGAGGGAAGGACTATTTACTGTCCCAAGAAAAACACTTTGGTGGGCAGCCTCCAGTATGGCCCCAAACATCCCAGCCTCATGGAATTCTCATACTTTCTTATTCCCACCTGTTGTGTGTTGACCGTGCTTAGTGACTCAATTCTACTGAGGTCATAAAAGGCAGGGTGACATTTCTTTCTGTTGCTCATGCTTATTTCACCTCTATTTCCTACCATGTCACAGGCAGTCCTAGTGAGCCCACATGGCAAGGAACTGTAGCTTAGACGTGGATCCTCCAGACTGAGTCAGTCCTGAGGTAGCTACAGACCCCAACTCCCAACCCTGACAATTTGATTGCAGCCTTGTGAGAGATTCTGAGCCAGGACCACACAGCTGAGACACTCTCAGAAACTTTTTAGTTGTTTTAATTCACTCAGTGTTAGAGTACTTTGTTGTTCAGCAACAGATAAATAGCAGAAAGCCTAACCTAGAACAAAACACAGAAACTGTAGTGATGAGTGTTAAGATTGAAGTGAGATAGAAAATTATTCTGTCAAAACTTCCTAGGAATTGGGTCTGAACTCCCCAGAAACGTAGCTATATGACACTCATGGAAAAGGGTTAATGCAAAGGAGCAGCGAGCTAAGTGGGGTGATATCCCAGAAGGTCCCAGGATGACACATGTGAGCCAGTAGACTAAAACTTGCCAAATGCAGCAACTAATTTAATTACCCTTTGGGTACACTTACTCATTGCTATCACCAAAACTACAGAAAAGGCTGTTTTAAATGCTAGCTTGGCTTCTCCTTTTGTGAAGCTAAGAAGGGAAAAAAATTGTTTCGTGGTGGGGAGAAGGTATTGAAGGAAAGAACATTACAGCATCTCATGAATAAAGACTTGGGACCCCAGCTACAGGTAACGGCCATGTCAGTTATAGGTGGCCAAGCAGTGGCTCAATATGTCTACTGGTAGTGAGAAGTGAAACCAGCTGGACTTACTGGGTCAAGTGGGGACTTGGAGAAATTTTCTGTCTTACAAGAGGATTGTAAAACACAGCAATCAGCACTCTGTAGCTACAAGGGGATTGTAAACTGCACCAATCAGCATTCTGTAGCTAGCAAGGGGATTGTAAAATGCACCAATCAGTGCTCCGTAGCTAGCAAGAGAATTGTAAAACACACCAATCAGTGCTCTGTAAAATGCACCAATAAGCAGGAGTCTAAAAGTAGCCAATCACGGGGAGGATTGAAAAAAGGGCACTCTGATAGGACAGAAACAGAACATGGGAGGGGACAAATAAGGAAATAAAAGGCGGCCACCCTAGCCAGCAGCGGCAACCCACTTGTGTCCCCTTCCACCCATAGAAGCTTTGTTCTTCCGCGTCTTTTCCGCTCTTCACAAAAAAATCTTGCTGCTACTCACTTTTTCAGTCTGTGCCAGCTTTAAGAGCTGTACCACTCACCACAAAGGTCTGCAGCTTCATTCTTGAAGTCAGCAAGACCACGAACCCACCAGAAGGAACCAACTCCAGACAGAGGAGAATATAATGTGATGTGGCACTTTGAAAAGTGGAGCAAATAAGAACATAGAGTTGTATCCTAAAGCAGTGCCTCTTAAATCATAATAGAAAACACCTGGGGATCTTGTTAAATAATGGAGATCATTCAAATAGTCTGGGGTCAGACCTGAGATTTCACATTTCTAGCAAGCTCCCAGGTGATACCCATGCTGCTGTCCATAAACTATAATTTGAGTAATAAATTTATATAACACATGTAAGAGTGATTACTCATGAAGACATAAAGACATAAAATATTGGAATGGACATTATTAGAAGCCTCAAATTCCTACAATTAAAAAGGTGAGAACTCAAAGTCATAAATATTTGGGTATTAATTACAAGTATGACTTCATCTTACATTAACAGACTGGTTAAACCTAGAACAACAATATACAAAAATATAGAAGAGATTAGGGATTTTGAAGTCACCAGTGGCTTCAGAGCTGTGTTCTTTTTCAAAATATGTCTATATTTATTTAAGGCTATATCATGAATAGTCCTGTTTTAATATATATGACAGACTTCACATTAATACAAAGAGATTGGGAATTCTCTAAAAATTTTGGCAGACAGACAACATTTTTGATCTTGATCCAGAGAAATGTTAATGAATGATTTTAAAATGAAGGGAAAATCTTGAAGCAAAATATGGTTTTCCATAAAAAAATAAAATAAAAATAAGCCTATTTGTAACCTTGAAAAAAATGCATTTTTTTCTTATTGCATAGAACACAGGAAATCTACAATTTCCAAAATATTTCCTCCAGCCCCAAATGGTGCTTTCTCTTTTCATACAAAGCATTTCTCTCTCAATGCCATTACAGTCTTTCGCTTTGTTTTAAAAACATTTATTCAGCACCTAGCAAAATTAAGTTATTAAAACAGAAAGTATTAAAATTTTTCCCTTTCTTCCAATAAGAATAATTAAACTCTTTGTGTTGTGCTTCCATCTTTTCTACTTATTTTAAATCATTTATATCAGTTGCCATCCCCTTCCAAATAAATTATAGCCCATTATGTAGAATATGCCTAAACAAGCAGATTATATAATCTACTTTTCTATAATTACAGTGGACACTTTACTTCTAGTTTTGAGAAAACATTTCTTTTCTATGTATTTCCCTTAAATATAAATGAAGGAGAAATTATATTGCACATGTCTTCAGTAAAACTGAAGTGTATAAAGTTTTTGCAGTCCTTATTAGTGACACCAGAAGTGCCCTTTTACATTTCAATTTTCATTTAAATAAATTCAAAAAGATGAAGCACCTATGAAATTATGATCAATGATTAATACCAAATCAGTCTAAACACAAGCAAGGAGCTTAATAAAGCAAAAATAAAGTGATGCTATTTAAACCTGAGTTTTCAGTTAATTTATTTTCTTTGAAATGCTGATAGCCTTGAAAGGCAGATATAGAAACGTCTTCAATAAAATGCTACATTTCTCAAACAATCTGCTATGTTGTTGGAGTTTAATGGCTGGCAGCCTAATGAGAACGAATGGCTTACAATCTTCCAAGACTGACCCACTTAGTCATTCACACCATCCATCGAATGAGAGACTGCTTCAGAGGTACAAGGTCACACCCTTGCAACAATTATTCTGTCTAATGAGGTGTCACAAGAAATCTACTAGTTCAAAGGTGTGTGGTAAGGGCAGCTGGGGATAAAATATTTGGTGTCCTTGCACCGAAGTATAGATACACATTTCTGAGCAGATCTTTGTCACAGAACCAAATTAAATAAAAAATGCTACTTAGTTATGGAATCATTTGCACTTTAAAGAGATAGAAGTGATAAGAATTTTAGTTTCATGTTGTCAAGGAGTTGGTTGGGGGGACCTTCAGGAGACGTTTTTCCCCCAAAAGCTCAATGACAGGTTGACTTGATTATTCAAATGATAACTATTTATAGGAAATAATTAGACCATATGTTAACCTCAGAGTTTAAAATAACCAATTTGCTTATACTGTGTGGTTCTTGTCTAACTCTGTAAAGGTACAATTTTCAGAGTGAAAATGAGGCTTAGGTCAAATCAAAGCATCCATTAACATATTATTGTGTCTACAGAAA
Source organism: Macaca nemestrina (assembly GCF_043159975.1). Classification (NCBI taxonomy): domain Eukaryota; kingdom Metazoa; phylum Chordata; class Mammalia; order Primates; family Cercopithecidae; genus Macaca; species Macaca nemestrina. The sequence continues at coordinate 40,293,664 of NC_092138.1, forward strand.
TCCATAGGACTGTATTAATTATCTAGGCAGCTGATGTAAAGAATAAAGAATTTTTTTAGTGTTAATTGCTAATTAAAGAAAATTAATGGTGAAAAGTAAATTAAAAATAAAGAGATGAACTATAAAAGATAATGAGGCAATTTACAACTAATTGAATAGCTTTACACAAATTTTCCCTCAAATAACCAATAATTACTTCCAAATAAGTTGGAAAAATCAGTGATAATTCAGTAAGCTTCTTGGCTCTAAATTTCTGCAAAGTGAAGCAAAGTAGGACCCTTTAAAAACATGTTTTCTTCTCAGTTGGTACACCAAATAGGCTAATCTTCCATAGACAACTGGGTTCTTTTTTGGGGGGCTCATTTTGCTACACAGATACAGAGTCATGTCTATGATTTAAATACAATTTGCCTATATTATTTAATATTTCTGGGGACATTTAATTTAATTGATTCACAATTATTATATATTTTATAATAAAAAATTAGAATTATGTACATATGTCAGTGATCTGCTTTAGCTGTTTTCCAAAGCACATCTTAAAGTGCATTTTAAAATAATCTTTCTATAAGCTCTAGCTACTTCACTAGTGGGGGGAAAGAAGCTAATATTCCATTATATATCAGAGTAGTTTTTCCATTACACATTTAAGATAAGATGTTTTAAAAATTAGAACATAATATGATATCTTATAATAAGATTGTCAAGTGTATATCAAAGACTGTGATCTAAAAGAGAAACGACCAGAGACTGTCATTGCCTCCACCCCTTAATCATGTGATTTGTAGTGCATTTCTTTAAAACATTATTGAAGCTATTTTCCTTTCAAATCATTTTTCTTCTAATCCACCACAGTTATATACACACAAATAGATACATGTGTTTATACCTACATTTGCTTTCTGACTTATTCCTACAAAAACACATTAAGTTAGACAATAGGATGACTGCTTTACAGATGAGAAAATGGAAGTTTTCTGACACTAGTAACTGTCTCAAGTTCAGTAATCCAGTAAGTACTGAAGCTGGAATGGAAATCTGAGTTTGACTACTTATAAATCTCAGGTTCTTTAATATGACAGAACTTACATTGAACACAAAAAAAGTAAAAATTGTTAAAATTTCCCAAAGCATTTTATATCTATAAGTAACATATATGTTATACCTATGTACACACACATAAAGATTAGTTAACTTACTCCCATTTACTGAGGCCCTGCCATACAGAGGCACTAGATTAAGCCTTTATAGTCAAATAATTACAAAGGTATATTTTGTTCTAAAATAATGTTTTACAGTTATAAACGATAACTAATTATAAATGCAGTATAAATTAAAAGAAACAAATAATAGGCCAGGCACGGTGGTCCACGCCTGTAATCCCAGCACTCTGGGAGGCCAAGGCGGGTGGATCACGAGGTCAGGAGATCGAGACCATCCTGGCTAACACAGTGAAACTCCGTCTCTACTAAAAATACAAAAAATTATCTGGGAATGGTGGCAGGCGCCTGTAGTCCCAGCTACTCGAGAGGCTGAGGCAGGAGAATGGCGTGAACTCGGGAGGCAGAGTTTGCAGTGAGCCGAGGTAGGGCCATTGCACTCCAGCCTGGGTGACAGAGGAAGACTCCGTATCAAAAAAAAAAAAAAAAGAAAGAAAGAAAAGAAAAAGAAACAAAGAATAAGCACATGTATTTAAATGTAGACTACTTATTATGGAATGGCATAATTTAATGATTATATTCATTATTTTGTAATAAGCAGGGAATTAAATAAGTTAACCCATGATTCCACATTGAGTGTAATAATAAACATCCCTAAAAGCTGGTAGAATGTGAAAAATTAGAACCTGGTAGTAAAGAATGGGAAGGTAAAGAGAAGAAATTTACTTTGTCAGGGATAATAGGATTTATATATGTGAGAAGTGGCTAAACTCTAAGGTACTAGCCTCATAGTTGTTAAAAATATCTGCCATTAATATTAGAATAGCGTTTTGTTACACTGCATGAACATGAATAACATGTGCAATACATGAGACATGACTGGTAGTAAAAACCAAGTCTTCGGTAGTATATGTAATTTTCCCAGGTTAGTCAAATAAAACATCAATATTTATAGGTGTGTTTTAAAGGGGCTACTTCTAACAGCCGAAAAACATTATGTAACTATCTTTGTGTGATGGTTATTACAAGGTCCTATCTAGGTTATAGCTTTGGATTTATTTTCCATACACACACACACACACACACACACACACAGACATATATGTCCATATATATGTGTCCATATATATATACACATATATATATATATGACCAAGGATTGCTGGAGGAAACAAATGCTTCATTATGAATAGTACGGAAGGTAAGTCAGGACATAAAAGGGCTCCAAAAACAATTTCTCTCCAAAATATGTTACTTGGTACCAAGACTGCCCGTTATAATTATATGCAAATACACATGTTACTGTCTTTATATCCTGTAATAACTCAATATTTTATTTGATTTTGTTTATCAAAAGGAACTTTGTAACAACCTATGCTTTGAATGAATATGCTTTGAGCAGTGTCAGGGTTTCATTCTTCAAATAAATTTACTTATTTAATGTAATGATTCACCATTTGACTCCAAATAAACTGGTATTTTCTTAGCATTTAAATATCAAATTAGTAGAAATCAAAAAGTGCAGTTGGACTTCATTTAATATCTACTTTAAAATAACGCATGACTTGAAAATTTGTTAAGGAGTTAAAACAGCTCATTTAGATTGGAAAATATTTTTAATTAATGCATTCTGCACTTAAACAGCGGGTTCTATAATGTAACTGCAGTGGTAAGCAAAGATATCATTAACTTCTGCCAGAAGTCCCAGATTTAGGAATATCGGCTGTAATTAGAAAAATTAAAGCTACACTTCAGAATTAATTGAAATTATTAAAGTATTTACTGCTGCATTATTTACACCTAGAATGTCAGCAAGAAGCATAAACTTTCTAGTGAATAATTCTATAGTTTATATTAAGAACATAACAGGACTTCCATTGAACACTGGGTCTTTCTAGGTGGGCCTCCTATAAGCTTTCATCGTATTTTGATTATCTGGACAATTTCATAAACACTCTTTGCTAGGAAAGCATGAGGGCTAATGCATTCTTGATGGATGGGTGTGACGTAATATATAGGCATTTGCTTCCCTCATCAAATCTACCAGCAGGACTCACTGCAAACTGAGATATTCTTATTGGACAATTGACTGTGTATGGAGCGACAAGAAAGCCACAGATTGAGGTCCAGTTTTCTAAATGCAGGAAACAAAACATGAAGAGATGTGAATTATAACTGTATCAGTGTTGTTTTTGTTATTATTTGATTTTCCTTAGATATTACTCCAAACTTGAGGATATTATATTCGGTTTTACATAAGTATTATGCATTTTGAATTTGCTAGCTCAAAGTAAACATTTCTTCAGAAAGTAAAATTAGCCGAACATTAAAATTTTAAGTAAATAAAACTTTGCTCATGATTTCTGATTGGAACTCACCAATACAGCAAATGCAGATACAGCAACATGGAAGGGCATAATGGTAAAGAAATCACAGCAACATTTTAGAAATCTTCTATAGAATGTTACAGTTTAGGTTATTCTGTGAAGAAAATAAAATTATCCAAAAACCAGTCACATTATTTATTGCACAGAAAGCTGGACTGGACGTTGTCACCTGGATTCTAATTTCACCTTTACTTCTGAGAAACTAGCCATAAGAATTTGGCATTCAACATTATGGAGCCTCTTCTTTCTAATTAGTGAAATTAAATGTTTTGAACCATTTGTGTGTGTGTGTGTGTGTGTGTGTGTGTGTGTGTGTGTGTGTGTCTGTAGATGGATAGATGGAGAGGTAAATAGGTAGAAAATCCAAACTTGAGTAGATAACAAAATATCTGAATCACCTACTATAGATTCAGAGAGTAGATGATATAAAGAAAGGAAGAGAGAGAATGTATGACACTACCAATTTTTGATATGATGAGGAGTAAATAGGTAAAATAGAGAATACAAACTCCAGTATCTATTCTCCTGTTCCTCTTATTAATAACAGCAACTCTCAAATTTTAGCTAGGTACATAACTAAACAGCTATAGGACTACATTTCCCAGCTTCACATACAACTGGGTATGACCACTTATCTAGATTCAATGGCACTGACATGGAAATTGCTTTGTGCAAGGAAATTGGACCTGTCTATTCTCCTTGATTTCAATTTAGTCCATGATCCAAATCTGACCCTGTATATGAGGACCATTCCCTAGGTGATGACTGAGCAACGTGATGGTAGAAACCTGGATCTACGAATGACAGTGAAAAAAACCATGTCATCCCATCAGCCTGAACTACTCATCTTAAGACTGTTAATGATTATAATTGAGTTATCATCTTAGTATAATGATTATAATGACCAATAATTCCGCTTTGTTTCAGATACTTGTTTTGGAAGTCTTATGGTTACAGTAGCTTAGTCTTTAACTTATACAACAATGAATGCTGAATATTTAAATTATAAGATTTACTTTTCTACTGCAGTGTAGCATATGGGTTAACAAGTACTTTAAATGTATTTGATTTGATATTAATCAGGAATTCTGACATATGACCCCAAAACTTGGGGACAGGGTGGACAAGAATTCTTAGACTGGTTATTCTATGGGCATAAATAAATAGGCAAAGAACCACTGTTTGCCAGGACAAATATTGCAACATTTTCTTCAAAGTTTGGTCATGAAAATTTCCAAACTATTCTTCTATTCATTTGGTTGTTACTTAATCAGAAAACTCAGTTTTAAGATTTAACACAGATTGAAATGATTCAAGATTGCTCTATTTTAAAAAATAGCCTATTTTCTCCTTCAATTCACTGAAGTTTTCATCAATAAGAGAAGAGCTTGATTATTTCCCCTTCTAATCAGAGGCTTTTACGCTTCCCAGTTATTTCAATCTCCCCAACAGATCAGCATCAATAATCATCACGCTTAATCACTGACTCAAAGAAGCAATCTCCCAATATTATGGGTTCTTCAGATCATAGGAATATTTTACTATTGATAATATCAGCATTTTCATAATTGCCACATTATTTTTGGTTTGTGACCTAAAGAAAGTGTTCATGTAATACATTTAAAGGTTATTTAAAATGCAGAGATGGAGGTTGTAATTATATTACTTATTTTATTTTATGACATAGTATTTAAAATCTGAATTATCTTTCTTAAGACATATCAAAATTGATAAACTTAAAATGACTTGTTTAAACCATTATATAAACCAATTTTATTTAAATATCTTTTTAAATTGGTAATTCCACAGCAACTTGGTCACATATTATATAAATACTAATAAAAGAGTTTTCTGACATTTCTTACTATCAAAGCTACACTTTAAAAAATCATATCATATACACTCTCCCTTTTTAATCTGCAACATTCTTTTCAATATAGATTTTATGTTGTATAATGTGTGCCACAAGCGTGGAAAATACACCCAATTTCTTAAGATTGATGAGAGTGACTCCATACATGCCATACCCAACAGATGTTACAGCAACATCTCCAGCAACAAAGACCTGGAGCTCAGCCAATCTGTGAGCAACAAAGTACACGCCTACAGAGACCAGGCTAAGTAAGAAACCCACACAGCTCCAGGATGGTGAGCCAAAGGTAGCTGACCACTTCAAAGTTGGCAGGGGAGACACAACATAAAATTTTGCTAGAGATCATTACCTTGTACGGCAGACACTGGCTGCTGCTGGGAAACAACAGAAAACTGATCAATTTGTTGTGAAGAATAAGATAGTAGATGGTTCATCACGAGCAAATCCACAAAAACTGAGGTTCCTCAAAAGTTGGATTTCATGGTATATATGTTATTAACTAGAAAGTCTCATACAGAGTACCATATATGATACTCTGAAATCAGATTCAAAATTAGTGCCTGAAGAGAAAATGCATATAATATTACAAAATATGAGACAGCCTCTCCAACAGAGAAAATGCAATTATAAATCTTCATTATCACATCATTTTCATCATAAGCTAACTAAATTATTCAATTTAAACTTCAAGGTGTTTTTAGCTTTATTATAAAATTCTACAGGCGAAAAATAGCAAGAAATAAAGATGAAAAGGTACTTTGCAATTTAGGTAATAAAGATTCCTTTATGTCACACCAAGATTTTTTCTTAACATTACCCTACATTAAATTAAAAATAATAATATTTTAATCATGATGATATTTGCATTTAAAATTCCCATTGGTGGCAGAAAAAAAGAATAGAGAAAGTAAGGTAGAGTCTGGGAGACAGTAGATAGCCATCCAAGTAATATTTGGTAAGGCCTTGAAGTAAAGTTATGGCCAAAGGGAAGAATTTGATTAAAAAAATAAAAAGTTGGCCTGATAGGACTTGATCACTAATAGGTATCATTTTTATGGTAGGCTCCTACTGTGCTAAATGTGGAGGCTACCATAAATTTGATGAGACACTCTACATTTCTAAAGTAATATACTGACTTCAGTTGCAAATTTTGCTTATTTTAGCTAAATAACTGGACCTACTACATCTGTTTGCCTGTGGATACCTAATCCAGTATATCTTGTACTATATATATTGCATTTTCAAATTATATTGCATATAATGATTATATTAAATTTCTAGAATAGTGACTACAAAACAAAAACTTTGGACCTGAATTTTGTATCTTCTTTCTTTGTAAAAAGAAAGGAAATACAATTGTATTATTGCTGTTGTGTTAAATATTTGAGGACTTCTTTGTGTTGCTTTTTTAACCACTGCTCCTTCTCCAAGTTTTTCAGTGACAGAAGGCAAAAACTCTAGCTCATAACAAGCAGTTTAAGAGTTTAGCAGTTCCATGACGGTCTCCAGTGGACAAGTCTGCAACATCAAAAACTGCCCAGGCTGGCATATTTTCTACTCCTCAGTTCTCATTTACAACTGAAAATTCATTGAATTTTCTTAACAAGTAATCAGAAGACCTTAGGGAAGAAAGGAGCTGTCTCAAAGGGGAAAAGATAATCTAATTACCCTATTCACTAAGTGTTTACTATCTTTCACACCTGAAAGGAAGAGATTTGGTGCTGTTAATATATATGTCTCAAAAAAACTCAACTTTAACTTTCTATTTTATGTATTTTAACTTTCTATTTTTGTATCTATTTTATGTGCCCCTCCTAATGTAGGGAAAAAGCAATTTTGTATATGTGCTTTGCCATCTTGTGGTATTAATTAAAATTATAACCTGACAAATGTATACCTGAGACATAAGAAGTGTCGCTCGAATATGCTGTCAAAGAGCAAAGGTAATATTTTTCATTCAATTTTTAAAAGTCACATAACATTTCTGATAATTTCATATAACAAAGACATTTCTCTTGTCCTTTCAAAATTAGGGTACCAGGTTTCAATCAATACACACGCAGCATTTCTCATATATTAGAGGCCCAACAAATGCTTACTGAGAATTATTTTATTCAACTTTTTAAAAAAATTTGATGAATATGGAGATAACAGTTTAACTTTCATCTCCAGGTAATCTGAAGATTAAACCATGAGTTATGTTGTAACTCTGTGTCAGGTGAGCAGCCATACTAGATACAAGAACAGTGATCAACATATGAGAAAGACAAATAAGAAAATAAAAGTAATTTATGGTTGCAATTAAGTAACATTTCAACAAATGTAATACAATGTGATGGAGTGGTGTAAATAAGGGACAGGATGGATGGCAATGAGGCATAGGTAATACACAGTTCACCACAAATAATTGTAATTAAAATGACTCTCAGAAGACCAATTTTTGGTTTTCTGCTTCCTACTCATTTCTTTGCTGATTATAATCAGTATCCTTATATTTTATCTTGCATCAGTTAATCACAACAGTCTCATTTCATTATTATGTGGGGCATGCATTAAAATACTCTGAATTATAGTAACTGGCAGATGCGACCCTATTGATCCTAAATGTCACTCCACTCCACCATGAGCTTATCTTCCCTACTTCTGCATTGCTTTTCCACCATGCCTCTCACATGAGGTGAACTAACTCAAAACTCTTGGTTGGATCAAAAATTGTGGCTTTTAGTCATGAATTATCAAGTACAGCAAGGTGTTTAAGGAGCTGATATACCATAAAATCTGAGGCCAAGAGGCTGTAGAGGTTGGAGTGGTGGGAACCAAATCAATTAATCTCCCCAGGAAAAGGGACCTGAGCTTGAAGGGCGACCCCAGGGAAAGGCAGAGAGCACAGCAGGTTCTCTTTCTGCCAGATTGGAAATCCCAAAGGAAGAAAAAAAAAAATACACTCAGAAGCATTTGTGCCACGCTTAACTCTCAACTTTGGGAGGAGAAACACTGGAGTTAGTTTTCCTTGATGTGACTTGCCCTCTGCCTCTTTGTTCCCCTGGGCAGCACTTTTACAACATCTGTCCTCCTGTATTCACATATATGATCATTTACTTATGATAACTTGTGCTCACTTCATTTGAAATAATTTGTATTATAAAAGTAGATCTACAATTTCACACTTTTTCTGCTTTTCATGTACAGAATCTAGAAAACTGTAGCAATTCCATTCTGTACTAATATGCACATCTGGGAAAATATGTTATGAACTTTAGGCAACTTAAGCTCTATGTGCTTTAGTTTCCTCATTTATAAATCAAAGATAATGATTGTACCAACTTCACAAGAATGATATGGGTATAAACAAGTTAATGCATGGAGAGCACTTAAAATAGTGACTGGCAGATATGAAGCAGTCAATAAGTGTTGGCTATTATAATCACCTTCTATCTGAAGATTTCTCAAGAACTCATGAGGTGGTATATAAGACATAAAATTCAAGAAACTGAGAAGAATAAAAAGATTATAGTGACCCTGAAACCATCTCTGATTTGGTAACAAAAAGTTGTAATTACATACTTCTTTTAATTCCACTACAAGAAGTGATAAACTACATATGAAATGTGGATTATTACATGGATGAGAGGGTTGAATGGGTTGTAAGAGAAATGCACAATACAGACAATAGTATAATCTATGTAATAATGTTAATAACATACCCTTTAACATGTTCATAAGGCCAACATAGTCATTCCTGTGTGTCACCATAGGAAGAAAGAGAACTGATGAGTAAGGGAGGAAAAAAAAAGCCTGCCATGATAAGGACCATATAATATCTTCTGATCTAGCTTCTTCACCTCTGTATTCAGCAGACATTTGATTTACACCAAAGCATTCTTGAATATGGCCTGAAATTCCTTTCTCTTAAAATAGCTATCTATATCTGTATCTATAATACCATCAGAATATCTCTCAGAATGCACTGATATAATACTTCAAAAAGCCAATATTAATGTGTCCTAGTGAATGTGTAATTTGTTTTATTAAATCCTGGCATGTTTTCCAAGTGGGAGAGGTGTATGGGAAAACAGGAAGACTTCAAGCCCCTTAAAACATAAAAATAAAAATAAAAAGGAAGGAATATCCTCCTGAGGGGCAGGAAAATGGGAGAATAAAGCACTAGACTTAATCCCTGAGAACAATTATACTGCAAGAAAGCCTTATTGCTTTCAATCACACAGGTATAAATGATGAGGCTAAGCTATTCTTTCAGAGCTAACCACGTATGTTTCCTAGGAGAAAACAAATGGCTAGCACATATGACACAGAATAAATACATCTATTTAGAGGAGTTGCCACTGGAATCCTTACACGCTAAAATTATAAGCCATGGTCCATTGAAACAGGTACCATAGATAAATGTTAACTGAGAACTAATCAACTGTATTATATAATAGGAAATTACAAATGGGAAATATTTCTTCTATACTTGTGATGCACATAATTTAGCTTGAAAATTTACAAGTATAAAAGTTTTTTGAAGGTGAAACAATATATCATCTTGGCACTGTTTTTCAAAAGTTCCTGTTCAGTAGTACTTTGATAAGGGTTTTCAGGGGGAATAAAATGGGAAACTCTTCAAACTTAAGTCATAGATGTTTCCATGATTATTCTAAGAGAAATCAAGACTTGAACTTAGGGTAAGCTATTAACTTCAGCAATATCTAAAAATCCCACTACATTTCTAAACATTTAAATTGCACTTTTGCCTTCCTCTTTGGTTATTTGATCCAAAGTACACATTATAAGGCCTCTTATAAAAATATCTCACGTTAAAAGGTACAGGAAGAATTTCCTCATTTCTCTCTGTCTATGCTCTTTCCTGAGAAAACCAAAGCACTTCTATTTTGCTTTGGTGATAGCTGAAAATAACATGAGTCTTGACTGTAACTGGTATTGTATTCTATGAATTTGGAAATATAAGGGACTGGTGCATAGATTTATTTGTGTTTTTATATTGTGTCAATATGAGGATAGTATAGTGTATTTTCATCATGCTTTACTGCCTTTCTAGAGCTTTGGAGAGTTGAACACACATAAGGAATTAGCACTGGAGTGATAAGATGATGAAGGGTGCCAAGAAATTCCAGTGGAAAACAGCATAGACTGCAACTGCCTAATAAGCAACACAGCTTCCACCCAGGTTCTAAAAGCAATGCCCTGTGACTCAGGATGACAGCAAAGGAGAAGGACAATAAGGTAAATGTAGTTATATACACGGAAATTTTTCTGTGACATAAAGGAAGAAATGCCTTAGGGAAGAGATTCCTTTTTCTCTATGGAATCAAAAATTTTATGATAACGTGGATACATTTCGTAAGACCATAAGATGGTCACAGCTGGGTAGTTTTAAATTGCTAGCACATGGCTGTTTTACTCAGCACTCCTTGACACACAGGAGACTCAATACATATTTGGGACTAGATTATATTATATGGTTTATGCTGCCATATTACGCATATTGCATAATCCTGACTAGTGATTCTGACTTGACAACATGTACAAGTTTGAAAATAGAATAGGGTGCAACTTCTACAAGTAGTTTGAAAATAGAAGAGGGTACAGCTTCTAAGAGTAGCACATAATGTGAATATGGTACCTGAATTATTGTCCTGTCCTTGATTTCTGTAGCAAAATCAAACAGGAATTACTATGGTTCATGAATAAACTGTCCTTCTCAATGGTTCTAGATGATTACATTGTTATCAACAGAAAAAAAAAAATGGAAAAGTGGCAAGATAAAAGTGTGAGCCAGACTTCCCTAGAAATCTGATGACCACTTAACCCCAAGGCAAAAAGACTTATCTTTCATCCTGATAACCATTTGGGTGAAGAATAAGAAATGGAAGAATTCTGTCTCTAGCGTGAGATTAATGAGTCACTCCTTCTACTATTCTCTACCCCCTCCATCCTTTTCCTCTGAGTAGAATTTCTAACTTTGATTATAAAGATTTTAGGTCAATTATTGGGAAAAAAATCCCAAGGATGCTAGCTTACATGAGTATTTTTCCTAAATTCTAAATAAAGATCTTTGGTAAGTGGACTACACTGGTTCAAATTTAGAAACAGGAAACATTCCATTGCTTTTTCTTTCTTCTTTTTTTTCCCTGGTTCTGTGCTCTAAATTAACCTTTCCTGGAACTTGAGATAAAATATGATGTTTGGGTTATTTCTTTGTGGTGTAAAGAAGCTATATCGAGGCCTTTGTCCTAAGTGACCAAGGACTATCTAACCAGATAAGGGAATAGAATCATTCCTATGATACATATGTCATGATACATGTGTGTAGTAGTAAAAAATGCATGTAAACACAATGCTTGCCTGGCTTCGTTCTCTGTTCATGTAGCTGCTGAAGGAGTCCCCTTTTTAACACAAACTACATTTGAGAACTATAATTTTGGACAGTTTGCAAAATCTATAATTCACAGAAGTTTCAATATGATGAATGTGTTGAGAGTTCAGTAGTTGATTACTTAAATATTTGCAAACTTAATTAATTATTTCAAAAGTTCATGAATTCGGTATTTAATCATAATAATTTAATTGTTCCCTTACAGAGTAAATCAGATAGTATTATACATGCAATGACTCATACAAGGCATCCCAATGGAAAAGACATACATTTAATTTAAGCCATCTCTGATCTCACATGAAATGTATATAATCAAATATGAAATTATTATCTTCCTGTTTAGCATCTAATGTAAGTAAATGTATTTGAGAATATAGAGTAAAATGTTTTTACTTTATGGTTATTTCAACTTTAAAATATTTACTTTTTATAATATAGTATTTAGAAAATACATGGACTCATTATAAAAGGCAAGGCTTTGGTAATATGGTATATCGTTGAACTTTCATTTAAGAACTAATTAGAGAGCAATTTGTTATGTTACATATTAGTCTAAGTTATTTCTTTTTGACTGTTTGATTATTATACACACACTTTTAAACTTTTGAGTACACCATTTTCAATTTCCTATTTTGAAGAGAGCAGATGTATTTAAACACACATACATACATAAATGCTCACATGCAAACACAAAATAAAATGCAAATAAAGTCTCTACAATTAATCAGCTATATTGGCTATATTTTACAATTTTAAAAAATAAGTATAACATGATCTCCCAGACTTCAATTATTTAAAGTGTACATTTCATAGAGACATATATCTACTTGCTGCAACTTAAATATTCATATCACATATAGAAAACAATTGGCCATATTGATTTTCGTAGAAGAAAAAAAAAGTTCTCAATATCATCAATTATATCACACAAATTATACTGAGAAATAAATTCTTGGTTTTCTTTAAGAAAAGCAAGCATTTAAAATTAACATTGTATGTATTCCTTCTCTGTATTCATTTTCCATGATTAGAAGATTTGTTATCACATTTTTTTAAAGTTAATGTATTGTATCCTACAAGATAAATGAAACTATTTCATTGATAATGTAGTTAGAGGTGTATAAACTATTGTCTATGTATTTACTTGGCAGTATAGCATGTTAGGTGGTACTGAACAAGGATGGAAAACCTCTCTGTGAAACTGGGATATCCAACCCACTTTGATATCTTTTTATCTTTGAAGTTCTCAATTTCCTCTTTAAAATGCAAGGATTCAAATCATTTTTTCTATGGTTCTTTCTAGCTCTTACAGTCTACATGTATGTAAGGAATAACATACACTTATTTAAACTGTGCATATTTATCCAAATGTGATCTTGCAAAATAGCATATATAGAGATTTCAGAGTGGGAAAAAGGAAGACTAAAGACACTAAACATCCTCTTTTACTTATTTTCTTCTCATATCCTTCTGATATTGGGTACAGTAAGTAATAAAATGCAAAAATAATTATCCATGTAATATGTTGTCAGTGGCAGCAGTATAGGGTCATTTAGAGAAACTTGAATCCACCTCCTTCCTTCCATAATCTCTATCCTGCTCCTTCAAAAACATTCCAAATAAACATTCAATCTCAATCTACATAACAAGAGTGTCCAGGCACTGCTGACCTGACTTCAGGACAATTTCCTTAGCCCCCTTTCAAACAAGATGGCTGCCCCTAACTCCTACAGGATTCTTAAACTGCCACAGTATAATCTGAGGATTTGCAAAATGCAACTTCAGTTATATTCAGTATATTAGTCACATAGCTTGAAAGACTTTCAAATTGATAAGTCAATTCCTTTACCTGACACAGGTACAGAGAGTCCAGATTACCTCCTTAGGATCACACTTCCAATTGTAGTGATGAAAGAAAAACTCAAAACCTTTGTTACCACAATCACATAAGTGTTCTTCTAATGGGTAATGTTCATTTTTTTGATTCTTCATTAATTCTTCTACATTCAGTGAATTATAAGAGTTTTGAAAAGCTTGTTAAAAGTACAGTTAAGGTCTACATTGTTTGATTGTATCAGGGGAGATTTATTTACTCTTTACTGATGCCAAATGCTTTTGAAAATTCTAAAAAAATAAAACAGTGAACCGACAGTAGTGGTAAAGAAACTGCTCTTTAATATATAAGAAGATAAGTTCAAGTGGCATTGAACTGGGTACAAAATTCTACTCATTTAATTCTCATTATAACTTTTAAATTAGCATTCTTGAATATTTATCCTATTGTTTGCATTGCTAAGTTTATTAAATTCAGGATGGGTGTAAGCCCAAAAATATATTACTGAAATTAAAGTATTTCCTCCAAACAACAGAGAGGTCTTGAAATAATGTTATTTGCTGTGTTAAATGTGAGACATAAATAGATAGTAGCTAGATCAATACAGAAATATTGATAAATATATTTAACTATGTAATTTTAAAAATCAAATTTTTTTCAGAAATTTCTAAAAAGACATTAAGTAGGTAAGTTTCAAACATGTAACATGCATTTCAGGTCACCTATTCTCAAATTATCATATAAAACCTGTTCATTCGCCACCCTCTACCATAATCCAGTTTTAGAAATGTAAAGTTACATTAGTGATACTTCTCTAACTGCAGAACAGTTCACACCAGTGATAACCACAATAATTGCCATGTGCACTATTAGTCATTCCTAAAATTTTAACATAGTATTCTGCTAATTCTTGGATATAACTAGCAATATTTTAGCTTTTCACTTACTCTCAGCATTTTTAAAGAAAAATATGCATTTGCAGAACTCTGCATCTGCATACATTTGGATTCCTGCATCCTACTAGTAATACACAGGAAAGATATAATGGCATTCCATAAAGAATACAACAAAAAAGTTATGAATAGCTCAACCTTCCAATATCACATCTAATTAGCATTGTTTTCTTTCTAAATTAAGTGTATTTAGTAAATAGTAATCATGCATTGAGTTCCATAAAACATAAGACCATGTGGTCAAAAAAATCATCTTTATGTTGCTATAGTTACAAGAATAGACTTGTAAATTTTATGTTAATATTAAAAGAAAAGAAAAATATGTTTGCCTTCACCAACTGCAACTGTAAGCAAATGCAGGTATACAGCACTTTATTAGAAAGAACTCCTTTAGTAAGCACATGTTAAAGGAATTAATCATTCAGTCCCTGCAGACTGCTTATGTATTTCATCGGGCCATTATCTGATCTGAATAACAAGAACAATTGCATAATAAAACACTTCACTGCTGACACTAGCAACTTTCTTCTCAACTTTAAAGTTGCAACTACCTCTGTACAGGACAGAAAGCTGGTGGCCAAAAAGGTGACAATTTAATCACCCATCCTGCTTTGACATTTATATCTATTATTATATAGAGACAGGGATCAAATGCATGTGCAAGCTTTACTAGAAACAGCTTTCATTCAGGCTATTTTCCTTAGCACTGTGACATAATTACAACAGAGGCAGAATGTATGTCATGTTAGTTTTAATGTTACTTACAAATATTTGCTTTCAGAAATTCAAAAAGAATGAACAAATTTGTCATGTCTTCTCTACTGTGTAAAATATGTCCTATACTAATATATGTAATAACATGTTTAAACCACTGTTAAATTTGCCCTACTTAGGTACAATCTTCCCCTTCATTTTTTAATAATTAATATTTTTTTTCAAATATCAGATACCCTCTCAGTCACATGAGGTCAGAAATGAGTAGAGGTCATGTGCTATAATCCAAATCTGATCAGCCAAGGGCTTCATTTTAAATCATTTAAATTCATTTTTAAACCAATAATAGAAATGGCAGCGAAGAGCAGTAATATCTCTAAGAAAACTCATTTGGATGAGAAATTAAATAATAATCAAGAAACAATGACACATCTTTCTCAAATGATTCCATATATAACTTCATGTCAACCAATTCATTAACTGTCCTATTGTCCTGTCTCATTACCCTGAAAACTTATGGCCCAAGATATTTAGAGCTTTCAACATTGAGTAATCATAACAACTCTAAAAGATCTCTTTTTGTAATAATTGTACCTTAGTTTACTCTTATAATTTTTAAAACCAATCTCCCATGAATACAGATGCTTTTATATACTTAAGTACATAAGGAGGTAAAACTATATTCACTCTACCATTATCAGCAATTAAACACAAGAAAGCCCTTAGGTATCAATAATAAGCTGTTTTATTGAAAGAAATTCTCTGAGATAAGTACTTTTACTTTTCAACCTGGTTTTTAACTTATAAGGGGTTTTTATTAGAAAAGTACATCTTATACTGAGACAGAAATTGACAGTTAAAGATAAAAGGGATAAACTTTTTCTAATCACTACTAGATTCTAGTCAATATAAGTGCTACCATGTCAAAAAAAACTTAGGATTTGTTAAAAATCAGGTCTGTTTTGTCTAAGTTGCAACTCCTACTGTATCTACTGTATATGTAACAATGCAAGAAGAATTAGATTCAGAATCCATTTGGCAGTGATAAAGAAAAAAATGCTGAAATGTTATTGATTCTCTACCTCTTGTGCAAAACAAACTGAGTCAACTATATTTTTCCTGACATAACACAAAGGTTTTATTTAGATATTACAAAATATTGGCAAATGTTAGACTATATATCTTTATATATATATAATGAACTTATTAACCCTTTTGTAGAAAGAAGAGTGTCCTACTTGCTTTTACAGAAATGCTGCAGCTACTGACATGGTGGTGTTAGCCCCAAGAGGAATACTGCCTGCAAAAGTTTTTGAGGCAGAAATATTCAGCCTTAGGAGACACCTTAAACCTCTCACTGGCTGCTGAGTCCTGTCAGAGTTTATAACCTGCTGTGTCAAAGTCACAGTCTCAGCCCTGCCCTCTCCAAAGCATTTTTCACATTCTCTCTCCAAATTAAGTTCATTCAAATTCTCCAACTATTCTAGCTCCAGGATTTTCTTCCACGTATTATCTCCTTATAGGCATGAAGAAATCTCAACAGAATTTTCATCTGGTCTTTCAAACCATCCTTATTAACTTTCCCTTTACCGCTCCCCCCGCCCTTTTTTTTCCTAGCGCTTTTAAGAACTAAAGATAAAACAACCAACCAACTGAAGTCAGAGTAGGGTGGGAGTTAGCATGGATTAGGGTTGAGGTTGAAGGTGGCAGGAGAAGTGAGCCAGTAGGGTTAGATTTCTCAAGCTTTTTCTAGATAACCATCCTTAAATCTTAGAACCAACCAAGGTTTCACAAAGCAGGCTTCCAATAGCTCTTGAACAATAAACGTTTAAAAATCAGATTTCCAGTGAGGCTGCCCATACTGAACCCATACCGAAGTCTTCTAGGGGCTCTTCCAAAAAAAAAAAAAGAAAGAAAGAAAGAAAAAAAAATACTTAGCGAACCACTTCTCAAATAGGAGCTACTGAAGTTATATAAGTCAAGTTTTCCCCCAGGTAAAATAAATAAACTGTCCACAGCATTGGATATTGGACATTGGACATTGAAAAGCATTCAGCATATGTCTCACTTTAGAGGCAAGAAAGACAGAAGCACAGTTTACTTACTAAAGCAGCCGCTCCAGTCCTCCTTGGAAACCCTGAGGAGTCTTCTCTTTTCTTTCCTACCAGTCAAATAAAGAATTGTCTTTCTATTCCACACAGGCCCAGAATAAACTGCAAAAAGGGACGGCACATGCACAGCAGCCCGTCAGGGTTAGGCTTCGGTGGGGTGCTTCGGTTCTGATTGTTTCAAAAGTGGGATCTTCTTTTCCGGAGGGAGGGGGCAAAGGAAGAAGAAAGGGCGCTTCGAAAGCCGGCTTGGGTCCTGCAAATTATTCTGAAGGCAAAGTACCTGCACTCTCCCCGCCGAGGCTGGCTGTCAGCGCCACGCGCGAGGGGAGGAGGCTCGAGAGGAGGAGGAGGAGAAAGAGGAGCTGGAGGGCTCCGGCTGGGAGGGGAGCGCACGGTGGGGGAGGCCGGTGAGCGGTTCCCGGCTCCGGGGAGAAGCAGCCGAGACGGCGAGGAGGAGGCGAGGCTCTGTCAGGGCGAGGCGCTGCCCCACGCGCTCCGGCCGCCGGGTGCGGGCGCGACTGGGCGGGGAGCCGAGGCGGCCGCTCCCGCACTCGCTCGCTCGCTGGCGCTCCCTCCTTGTCTCGCTAGCACACACAGGCACACACCCCACGTCTCCAGCAGCTGCCGCTCGGCCGCACGCACTCACCTGCATTTCCTTAACGAGCCACTTGATGGCTGCCAGCGGCGTGGGCCTCGCTCCGGCGGGCGGGAGCCGGGGCGGGGAGGACGCGGCGCGGGATGCTCCGAGCGCCCGCCGGGGAGAGAAGCGGCGGCGGCGGCAGCGCTGCGGGCGCGCCAGCTGGGGCGGGAGGAAGGGAGACCCGGCACCCACCGGCCCGGAGCTGCCCGACGCGGTTTGGGCGGACCCTGCCGCCCGGGTGCCTTGGCACCATTCCATGGCTCCGGGGTAAAGCAGTTCGCGCGGGGACAGGAGGACATGTCAGGCACAGGTTATTCCCCATCACTAAAGCCACAGAGGACTGGTCCAGATGCGGATCCCGATCTGTGCTTCTTCAGGTGTTCGCGTGCTTTCGGTTATTGTTGTTGTTGTTGTTGTTGTTGTTATTATTATTATTATTTTCCGAGGGAGTCTGTCGGAAACACCTAAGGGGTGGTGGGTGTTAATAGGTGGGGGACGTAGATTTGATTTGCAATGGAATCGATGCTTATGAAGAGCAGACTCCAGCGAGGTGAAGGGCAGGGGCACAGGGGTTGCTTGGCAGAGGGGGTGTACTTCAGCTGAGCTGGATGGAGTTTTCAGTCGGGGCGCTTGGCAGTCTGGCTGGGCTTGAGGGAGTGATAGAGCTCTGCCAAGGTGGTAGCTGAGAAGGGAAAACCTGTACAAGAGTTGCTGATAATCCGCCTCGCTGCAGAGGAGAGGACGTGGACATGGATGCAGAAAGCGGATTCTTCTCCACCTCCTCGCAACCCCAAGGTAGAGTGGGATATCAGAGTGCATCAGAGGTGGTGTACCACAGACTCGGGAGACAAGGGAAGAGGAACTTAGACCCCCATAGAAACTAGAAATAGGGTTTGGAGCTGGGGGAAGAAGGTGGGCAGGACGGGAGAAAAACAGCAGGAAGCTTTTTGTCACTTTACCATCTTTCATTTCTCATCAGAGCACACAGCTATAGGCAACAAATGCTGTCTCTTGCTAAACAGAGAGCAATGTCACCATGTCTGTGCGTTTTTTAAAAAGCCAAAATAATTATCCTGTTTGTAATTATGCAACACAGAGCATTCCAGGTACCATCTGGTCAAAGGTGCTGTAAGCACTGTAGAAAAAAACAAACAAAAAGAGAACAACAACAACAAAAAACAGTTATCCATTTACTTTCCTTATATGTCAATGATCTAATCGCCGAAATGTCACTTTCTCCCGAAGAGGAATAAAGCTTAGTCAATATAGGTGACATTTTCCCCAGGGTCCTTTCACCTTTTTATTTTCATGCCTTCTCCATTGCTTGCTATGTCCCTTTGCTCTTCAAAAGGGACTCTTCTCCTGAACCCATGCCTTGCCTGCTCAGCCTCCCTAAAGTCAAGGAGCTTACCCATCCAAGAAGGTTCCCATGCACAAACAGTCATCATCACTTAAAACGGTTCTTGGAAATGATATGAACGAAAAAAATTACACCGTATGTGCAAGTGTGTATGCATTTGTACGTCTTTTTGTAATTATACAAAGCACTTGCCCCTCTTATGGTGCTGTCTGCCCAAGATGATGATGACTGACTCATATTCTCTCTCTCTCCCTCCCTCCTTCTCCCTTTCTGCGCAAATACACACCACTCACTCCTGTCTCAGTTCCTTCCTGTCAGTGTTCAATAATGGTTTTACATGAACTTTCTGTTAGGCAGCCTCTGACTACCAAGGGCGAGTTGGAGCGGATTGGTAGGAGGGAGGCTGGTCTCAATGATGCCGCTCTGTTTCCTGCCATCCCTCAGTCATTACATACACTACTGTACTTAATGCCAAGTGGCAGCAGAAATGATTTCCTCTCTTGCTAGTCGTAATAATATATTTGTCCTCCCTCGGAAACACATGTAATTAATAATAAAAGAAATAATGCATCTTGAAACCATGGGAAGAGCAGATGGAGGCTGATGTGGTGGTGTTAGTCACCTTTTCTGTTGTTGTTGCAAAGACAACGTGACCACCTCTCCCTTTCTACTGCTTCTGGTGGGTTAAGCAAAGCATTTGGCCCTTTTACTGTATTCTCTTTTCCATCTTTCCCTTGACAATAGTTTGTGTGTTTTAAATAAAGATTTCATTCTGCCAACCCGCAGGAAGCTTTTAACAAGATGCAGCTGAGCGTGTCGATATCTTATATCTTTTTACTGCTGCATGGGGGTGTTCAGCAACTTGAAACTCATCCTCTCCTTCAGCTCAAGGCTGGCATCTCACAGAGACAGTGCTCCCTGGGGCTGATTTAGTGTTGCTCCTGTACAACTTTGGTGCCCTCTGGAAGAACACAGGGTATTTTAAACAATGGAAGAATCAGGGTTATACTCTATCCCCTTCCTCCTACCCCCTCCCCACATAATAATATCACATATGTTCAATGGATTAGCTTATTGTAGAGATTTTATTATTAATTACCATCTGAGAACTGGATTGAGATACCTTACTTGAAGGTGATTGCACCAAGCTTAAGGAGTTAAGAAAAGTTTATTATCTAACTACCTATCTACAATTCCTATAACATTATAATTTATTTCTCCTTCTTCAATAAAAAGGCAAACTCAAATGTCCGCTTTCAGTTATTGCCATATATTTACTCTTAGAAATCAGTAACCTATTGGAATTGGTGGTTGTCAGTGGACCACGTGTTTAAAACAACCATAACAAATGTAAGATAAAAATAAGCAAAAAGGGACAGTGAAATTGGGCCAATAAAGCATGGTCCTGAGTATCAGTTGTTTTTGAGGTTCCCTTTATCTTAACACGTTTCTTTATTTACCAAATCTACATATAGCTTTGTTATATTTAGGCTTATAATTAATTTTAACAGCCTGCTGTGAGTAGAAGAAATCTCTAAAATTTACATTGGTATTTTGGATTTTTGAGGGAAATAAGTAATTTCCTTCTTGACTCAGTTTTTAAATTAGAATTAACAATACATAAATAGCAACTACACAGCAACAATTTCCTCTTCTAGTATGTTATTTAAATATTTTGAGATCATCATGAGGAAATTTCCTAATTATACAGCACTCCATATTGTGGAATTGAAGAAAGAGATAATTCCATATTGTCAAATGAAATAATGAGATAACAGGGTAATAAGGAAGCCAGGAAGAGCAAGTAACCTATTGGAAAGGAGACAAGGATCTAGGAGGTGTTCCAAGCCCGCACTGTAGGTAGGTTGGATTTGTCGGTAGTAGACTCTCACACTTTGCCTATTGTTTGTTTGTTTGTTTGCTTGACCTCAGTCTGCAGTAATGGTGTACACTTAATTTATTCTCCCTTTTCTCCACTTTTCCATCTAAAGTTATGCCACTTGGCAGAAACTACAAGTAAAAACAATTTTATATTGATAACATAAAATCATGCAGAAAACCATGTACTTAATGAATCAAACTGCTCATACTTATTTCATGTGGGAAAAGATTTTATTTGGTCGGTGGAAGTACAATTCTAATTGACTAAATGGGTATAATTTACCCAATTCCTTATAGATGGTTGGCTACCAAGAAAGCTGCTCAGGAAACCTTACAACACAATGGAAAAACGACTTGACTATATAATTATTCAATTAGCTGTCTAATTATCAATTAAGGAGTCTTAATGAAGTCATATTTGTGATGATTGTAGGTACAAGGTATAGATGTTATTCCATTGAAATCATGATGTAGCTAAATTGCACAAAATCTAAATGCTTCAGGTTTTGACATAATGTATGCATTTATTTTTTCACTTATTGTGCTGCTTGTTTTCTATCCCTGCCCACCCCCCTATTTAATCACAACCTCAGACCCCTCATGTGCTCTTTTCTGTGCTCTATGGGTTAATCTTTAGGTATTGTATCAACCTGGCTTCCCTTGTCCCTTGGTTTCTGTTTGGATTTTGTCAATGAGATGCACCAGAAAGGGGCAGGAGGAGAGAAAAAGCAGGGTCATGTTTCCCCAATTTGCAGTATAAGTTGGCACTGTGGTTCTTTCTGGTGGTGGCTACACAGTCTTTTCTTGTCACCACATTTCCATAGCTCTACCTCATATATTCCCCAAATATCCCCATTGTATCTCTTGCTCCTTCAGCTTTCCACTATGGCTAGCAATTAAAATACTCAGTATCCCTCATGGGATCCCATAACCCAGCTACCCTTCCAGAAAGTATCCCTTATCGAAATTCTCTAAACTGATTCCTGATTGTGGCTTCCATTTCCTCCTGAGACTCTGAATCATCCATTTCTGTTTTTTAAATTCAAGGTATTCAAAGATATAATTTTTATTCAATTGTCCTAGGTTTAACAAAACCTATGTCTAATGTGTAGGGAAGTGCCAAAACATTATTATTACTCAAAATGAAAATAGCTGTAACATAACACTAGAAAATGTTTGATGGTACAGCTCTGATGGTAAAATTCATGTGTCAACTTCAGTGGACTAAGAGATGCCCAGATAAATAGTGAAGCGTTATTTCTGGGTAAGTCTGCAAAGGTGTTTTTGGAAGAGAGTAGTATTTGAATCAGCAGACTGAGTTAAGAAAATCATACTCACCAGTGTGGACAGGCATCATCTAATCCAGTGGGGACCAGAATAGAACAAAAGGGCAGAAGAAAGGTGAATTCTCTCTCTTGCTCTCTCTCTCTATCTCCCTCTATCTATTTCTCTCTTTCTCTCTCCGTCACTCTGTTACTCTCTACCTCTCCCTGCCTTTCCTTGATCTGGGAAACTGACACCCATTTTCTCTTGTGCTCAGACATTGGAGCTCCTGATTCTTAAGCCTTCAGACTCCAGGAGGTACACTATTAGGCTCCTCAAGTTCTCACCACTTTGGTCTCAGACTGAATTATACCACCAACTTCCCTGGTTCTCCACCTTGCAGATGGCAGATTGTGGAACTTCTTGTCCTCCATAGTTGCATGAACCAATTATCATATTAAATCGCCACTTATATATCTATACGTATTCTCTTGGTTCTGTTTCTCTGGAGAACCCTGACTTATACATGAGCCAACATATATAGCTAAATAACAATGTGTTAATATTTTCCACAGAGGTGTCCTGTCTCTGTACATTAAATAATCCAAGGCCAGGTGCGGTTGCTCATGCCTGTAATCCCAGCACTTTGGGAGGCCAAGGTGGGCAGAGGAGGTCAGGAATTCGAGACGAGCCTGGCCAATATGGTGAAACACCATCCCTACTAAAAAAAAGTTAGCCTGGCATGGTGGCACACACCTGCAATCTCAGTTACTTAGGAGGTTGAGGAGGGAGAATTGCTAGAACCTGGGAGGTGGAGGTTGCAGTGAGCCAAGATTACACCACTGCACTCCAGCCTGTGTGACAGAGTGTGACACTGCCTCAATAAAAATAAAAATAAATGATACAGATTCATCAAAATTATAAAACTATCTCAGTTTTTAAAAAAACATGTATGTCACTATTTTATGGTATCTGATTGCAAAATTACAATAATGATGGCTAGTATTTATTAGTTGATGAAACACAACCATAATTTGTAAGGTATAGTAATTCTCATCAACTTTAGAAACTGAATTAGCAATCAAAATTATATATATCCATTCTTTCAATTATTTTTAAAAGCCTGTAATAAGGATGTTAAAGGTAAAGCTATGTTATCTATAATAACCCTAAAATAACTGCATTATGCATAGCTTTTGGAAAGAAAGAGCGCAATGAGGGATGGATTTAAAAAATTCAATCTACCAAGTTGTTTTATGCAAATAGTTTTAAAAATACATCATATAAATTAACAAAGATCAGGGCAAGTTCCTTAATCAAAGTAAAATATTAAATATAATTTTAAAGAGAAAGTTTAATAGTTCCTATGAGTTTTTTGCTTATTTTGACCTTAAAAATTAATAGTTATCACATGCAAGATCTTACCTATACATATCTACTTAAGACATTGTAAATTTTGCTTCTTCTGATACTGAGTAATTTTGCATTTTCTTTTATAAATGAGACATCAGGATGATAGCAACCACACATGCACACTCCAGAGATTGTTCTAACTTCCCTCCACCCCTTTTTTTAAAACAGGGTCTTGCTCTGTTGCCTCACCTGTAGCACAATCTCAGCTCACTGCAACCACCTCTCGGAGTCAAACAATCCTCCCACCTCAGCCTCCTAAGAAGCTGGGACCACAGGCAAGAGTCACCACACCTGGTTTATTTATTTTTTTTTTTTTTTTGCATTTTTAGTGGAGATGAGGTTTTGCCATGTTGCCCAGGTTGGTCTCAAACTCCTGAGCTCAAGCGATCTGCCGGCCTCTGCATCCCAAAGTGCTAGGATTACAGGTGTGAGCTGCATGCCTGGCCTAACTTTTTCAGGTGTATTAACACTACACCATCTAAATTTTGGATCTAACAAAACTCAGTTTCGGAAAACAGGTTGATTGGTGGTCATGGAACAGTTGAATATTAGAGCTGTCACTACTATCCAGGCAGTCTGGCTCCTGAGTCTCTGTGCTTAACCAATATTCAAGGTTATATGATCGTTTTCTCAACTGTGTATGCCTTTTCTTTCCTAAGTTCAGAGACTTCCGAAAAATTCAGCTGAAAGTGAGAAATTCCTATTCAGTGAATGGAGACTATAGGGTAGGGCTAGTCCCAAAGGATAATTGTGGGACCATCTCAGAGAACAAAGTTTCAATTTTTAAAGTGGGTCTTTTAATTTATATTTCTATTTGAGTTATTTTGTATTTTATTTATTTTCATGACCAATCATCTTGTGTTCCACATATCTAATGATATAATGAAAAATTATATAGAAAAGAGTTAAATAAATTTATGATTTTTTTCTAACTAAATTATTTACAAGTCTGTTCTATTACCATAATTTACTACATTTGCTAATTTTCCCTTTTGTAAAAGTGTTTTTATCTATTCACACTTTCTTATTTCCTACTTTCATCTATAAACAGGAGAACAAAAATTATGTAAAGCCAATGCCTCTCTTTTTAAATAAGGGGTCAACTTTTCTGGAACCTCTATAAGATTTCTCCCTTTTTTAGTGAAGGACAATAGGTTTTCCAGGAACTTACTCCTGACCTTTTGTTTATATATAATGATATTGTGGCAGGAAAACAATATAGTAGCATTTATATATACCACAGGCCTCATGTACATTTTAAATATTTAAAATTGCAAAACGTTAAAAATGTAAGTAAAAGGAAAAAAATATGACAATCATACCATTATGAGACTATTATTTTTAGCATTCTATACTTATAGATGATAAGTCAATTATATGATTTCTTTTTATGGAATGATATGTAAAGTAAATGAAAATAACAAGTCTATACACATATTATTTTTCATGTATCAATATTATAGCACAAAAGATGATTTGACCTAGCACCTTAAGTTTTAACCTCATTTTACAGATGAAGCAACTAAATGCAATGTGTGTGAAGTGTTCATTTTTATATGGCTAATGAGTGATTGAGGTCCTTCTAGTTCCTGGAATCTTTTTATCTTATAATTTAAAGAATAGTACTAATTTTAAAACATATTACATGTATTTTTAAAGATATCTGTATGAATATATGTGTCTTATTTAAATTTAGGACATTTTTGTTCTTTAAATTACAATGTGTGTTTTTCTAAGCCCCCTCTCTCATATTTTAAGAAAAAAAAATTACATTAATGTTTTAAACAATTTTAAAATAAGAAATTAAAAAAACATACTGCTATGTTCAGAAAAGGAAAGCATCAAGACTTCTCACAGGAAGTCTTCTAGAGAGGGTAGTATAATGGTGTGCCTAGTGAGGAGTTATCTTTTTTTGTTTTTTATTTTACGGAGTCTCACTCTGTCGCCCAGGCTGGAGTGCAGGGGCACGGTCTCAGCTCACTGCAACCTCTGCCACCCAGGTTCAAGTGATTCTCCTGCCTCAGCCTCCCAAGTAGCTGGGATTACAGTGCCCGACTAATTTTTGTAGTTTTAGTAGAGACGAGGTGTCCCCATCTTGGTCAGACTGGTCTTGAACTCCTGACCTTGTGATCCACCCTCCTCGACCTCCCAAAGTCCTGAGATTACAGGCGTGAACCACCGCGCCCAGCCGAGAAGTCATCTTTATGAGTACTTTTCACTATCCCTAGGATTAATCAGACTACTTAGCAGAGTTTCATCTAAGCTATGAAAACATGAATATAATGTGGATATACAATATGAATATGAATGTGATAATGGGGAAAGGATATATTAATGCTAGTGTGTTCTCCCCAAAAGATCTCCTCCTGCATCAGGCCTCACTTTCTCAGACACACACATGCATGAACACTCAGGCATCCACACTCAGAGAAAATGAGGTTGCACTTTTCCTTGCTTAGTCTTTATGCTCCTATCCTGAGCTATAAGGCATTTGCTTCTGTTTCTCAGACTTCTGTTCCTTATACAGAAACAGACAAACATACACCACACTGGAGAAGTGGGAAGAAATCTGAATGGGTATGAAGACACTCAGACCAGGTATTTCTGGAAATACAGATCGGAAAGATAAGATTTGAGGCAGTTATAACCTCTTGAGCAACTACAAGATGTGGAAAAGTTGGAAAGAAAAGAAAAACATGGTGTGTTATAGAAGTGTCACTGAACCCGGAACTCAATATTTTTTTTGAAGGGTTCATTACTGAAGACTGGATTACATTTCCATTATTTTTTTGTTTTTCAATCTTTTGTCTATTTGGGTAATCAAAAGCTTTTACACCTCACCTTAAAGAGCCTGGAATGTGGGGAGATTTTACACACACACACATATACACCATTACACACTGGGACATACATAGTTTTCAAGCAAGCAAATATAGGTTACAAAGTTATATAGTTTATAAATTAACTTGAAAATATGATTATCCTGAAAAGACATCAGAATAATTTTAACATAGATTGGATACATGTTTCGTTTATATTAAATTCCATTGTTGTCTAATTATCACATTTTCTAAATAATATTTTACTTAAATGTGTTTTTTCTTAATGATAACACAATACATTACTTAAATTGAAGTTTTAGTTAAATGATATTTTTAAAAAGCCTTAGTGACAATTACGATACTGCTTCTGAAATAAAATGTATGCATATTAATATTAATAAAATGAAATCAAATAAAATATTTTAAATTTCATTTCTTTTGTATAAATATAAACACTTTTTTTCATTTTTACTCTAGTAGAAAAGGAAAAATTATTACTGAAAGCAAAATTCTTTTCGAGGAGTTAAATCAGTGCTTCTTAGATATTTTTATTTCCAAAGGCTCCACCCCCAATCTCTACTTAGTAAGTCCTGTGCACACTCATGATACAAAAAAATTTATATTATTCTCATCCAGACAAAAGAGATACCAGTTACACTTTCCATTCTTTCTTGCATTTCCATGTTACCAATAACAGATGTCAGATAGATAAGAGCAAAAGCAATACAGGCCTGTCATATGTTTGTTTAAAATATTACCTATGTGTCTTTTAGTGTAGCAGGAAGGAGGTACCAATTTTAGTGGACTTAACCAAACATATGTTGTGAGAGTGTTTTAGTCAGTTCTCACAAGGCTATAAAGAAATACCTGAGACTGAGTAATTTACAAAGAAAGGAGGTTTAATTGGCTCACAGTTGTCAATGCTGTATAGGAAGCATGATGCTGGCATCTGCTTAGCTTATAGGGAAGCCTCAGAAAAATTACAATCGTGGTAGAAGGTAAAGGGGAAACAGGCAGATCTTACATGGCTGGAGCAGGAGCAAAAACGAGTGAGGGAGGTTCTACATACTTTTAAACAACTAGATCTCATGATAACTCACTCATGTACTATCATGAGAACCACATAGAAGAAGTGATGCCAACCCATTTATGAGAACTCTGCTCCCGTGATTCAATTACCTCCCACTAGACCCAACTCCAACACTGGGGATTACAGTTCTACAAGAGATTTGATAGGAATACAGATTCAGACAATATCATTCTGCCTCTGGCTCCTCCAAATTCATGTCTTTTCACATTGGAAAATACAATCATGCCTTCTCAACAGTTCCCCTAAAGCCTTAATTCATTGCAACATTAAGCCAAAACTCCAAGGTTGAAAGTATCATCTAAGAAAAGGTAAGTCCCTTCCACCTATGAGCCTGTAAAATCAAACACAAGTTAGTTACTTCCAAGATAAAATAGGGTTATAGCTATTGGGTAAATACTCCTGTTTCAAAAGTGAGAATTGGCCAAAAGAAAGAGATCACAAGTCTCTTTATTTCCTCACAAATCTGAAACCCAGCAGGGCAGTCATTAAATCTAAAAGCTCCAAAATAATCTCACTTGACTCCATGTCTCACATCCAGGGCACACAGATGCAAGTGGTTGGTTCCCAAAGACTTGGGCAGCTCCACCCTGTGACTTTGCAAGATTCAACCCCTGTAACTGCTTTTGTGGGCTTGTGTTGAATGCTTGCAGCTTTTGCAGGTTCAGGGTGCAAGCTGCTGGTAGCTCTACCATTCTGGGATCTGGTGAATGGTGGCCCTCTTCTCACCACTCCACTAGGCAATACCCCAGTGGGGACTCTGCATGGGGCCTCCAACCCTAGATTTTCCCTCTGCACTGCCTTAATAGAGATTTCTGAGAGGGCTTCACCCCTGCAGCAGGCTTCTGCCTGGGCATCCAGGCCTTTCCATACATATGAAATCTAGGCAGAGGCTCCTAAGCCACAACAGGCTTAACACCATATGGAAGCTGCCAAGGCTTATGGCTTGCAGCCTCTGAAGCAGTGATCTGACTGTACCTGGGTCCATTTGAGGAATGGCTAGAGCTGGAGTGGTTGGGACACAGGGAACAGTGTCTGGAGGCTGCACAGAGTGGTGGGGCCCTAGGCCTGGCACAGAAAACCACTTTTTCCTTCTAGACTTCTGGGTCTGTGATGGGTCGTCTGTCATGGATATATCTGAAATGCCTTTGAGGCATTTTCCCCATTGTCTTAGATATTAGCACTAGGGTCCTTTTTACTTATGCAGCTAGCTTGAATTCCTTCACTAAAAACAGGCATTTCTTTCCTACCATATGCCCAAGCTACAAAGTTTCCAAACGTGAATACTCTATTTCCCTTTTAAATATAAGTTCCAGATTTAGATGATTTATTTGCTCACACATTTTAGCATAAGTTGTTAGAAGCAGCCAGGTAACATTTTGAATACTTTGCTGCTTACACATTTCTTCTGCCAGATACTCTAAATCATCACTCTCAAGTTCAAATTTCCACAAATGCCTAGAGCAGGAGCACAATGCAGTACCAGAAATAAGCAGCATTGGTGCATGTTAAAACAAAGGAAACAGGGTTTCTCCTTTTTGTAGAAGGTGTTAGTTAGTGAGTAAGAAGAGCAATGAAAATTTGTGGGTCCACATACCAAAGTGTTTCTGAATAGTTGAATTCATACTGCAGAAAATTGCAGTTGGTTAAATGCATTTCGCAAAATTATTTAAAGACTGAAATATGTTCCTTTATAATGTTAATTAAAATGCAACAGGTGTGTGTGTGTGTATCCATTCATCATTATATATGCAAAGAAAAAGACAGTCTGTACTACAATATCTAGAGCTATATTAAACTTTTTGTGTCTGTATTTTCTAAAAGAAAATGATTTATCAGAATTATGTTTTAAATAGATACAAGTTTAAATTTTATTTGTCATACCTTCTGAGAGTTGGTGTTTTTATTCTAAAATATTCACATTGTTTCCAGTAGAAGCTATATCGAATTTATGAGAGTTTAAATTAATTACTATATGCAAATGTTTGCAATAAGCCTACTTGCATAATACTTTCTCTATTTTTCACTGTACTTTCAACCCTACTGTGTATATTACATAGCAAGAGATGGAAAAATGAGTGTTTCACCTCATTTGAAAAGTTTCACAAAATTAAATTTGGAAGAAAGTCTTTGTATATTTTTTAAGTATCTTCAGATCTTCCTTCTATAATAAAAATTGTAAAGATTAGCTTTGTACATTATGTCTCTTTTCACAAAAAGTGTTTTCAGTCTTAAAAGGAACAAAATGATAACTAAGTAGTTCCAGAAATAAAATAGTTCAAGAAAGTTCAAATATGTGGACTTTGAATGTTTTTCACATGCATATTATTTTTCTAAATTTACTTACATTAATAAGAATTGTGCTACTGGAATAACCTTCAAAATTTATAAGGTAATTTGTTGCAAATTGAGTGGCCCACTAAAATTTCAGGTTTTTAACAATCCAAATTGAGAAGAGAATCTTAAAATATAAGAGGAATCACATAATACTGAGTACATAAATGATGGAACACATTTAAATGTGGGTTTCTTAAAAAAAATCATGTTATTGCTTAGTGCTCTTAAATCTTGTTATGGAGGTTGCAACCTATTGATTGTGTCTTATGAGATTTTATTAGGATATATGAAGAACTATCACATAATTTCTATGAATCAAACTCTGTATTTTTTGAACTAAAGCTAATGATTCTCAAGCACAGAATGAGAACCAATCAACCCATAGCAAAATACTGATTACATAATGGATAAATTATTTTCTTATATCAATGTGATGACAGCTTGATTTCTAGCTTATTTTTGATAAACTATAGTCAGTAGAATTCTAATTATAAAAATATGCTCCTATGAGATATTTTCTAAATAAATACAAGGTAAATGACAATAACAAATTTCTTAAGGAAGATGATGCTTTAGCAAAGGAATTTTGTGGGTTATTTTTTCCCCTTTTGAAGTTTTCAGTGGATGTAGCTTTTTGAGATAGTTCTTCTCCATGGTAGAGGATTCCTAAGATAAGGAACTGACTTTTCCTATTACAAGTGCCCGTTTCCTAAGTGGTTTTAGTGGTTTGAACATTTGTCCAGGACTAACAAGAAAGAAACCACTAGCATGTATCATATAGACCACCAGAGAGCCATCAGACTCAAGTGGCTTTCAGTCACCATCAACCTCAGGTCTCTGAAAAATACAGTTTCACAATTTTTGCTTGTAACTCTTTCTTTCTTTCTGCCTGATATTACATCCCCATATTTTAAGGTCTACATACAAAGATCTTACAATAAAATGCCAAAATAGTGAACCAAATATTTTGAGATTGAATAATATCAACAGAAATCTGTTCCATGACCTGCCTATTATCTGGCAAATCTGAGTTTCTTGCTCCCATTTTGCAGGTGAATCAGCAGAAGATAACTCACTTGAATTGTAAGTGCAATTTTAGTAAGAATTACTTTCCTTAAAAACAATTATGGAAGGCAATGAAATATAATGTTTATATGTGTGACTAAGGAGCCAAACTGCCTAGGTTCAAATCCTTGTTCCATTTGCCAGATGTTTAACTCTTGGTAAATAATTTGGTCTCATGAGAGTATATTTTCTTAACTTTCCTTCTGAATAACTTTTCTTCTCCATATAATGGGCATAATAAACTTTCCTGTTTCCTTCTCTGTAAAAATGAGAATAGTAATAATATCTAACTCACAGGATTGTTGCTAGGAATATGACATATAAAGAAATGATGAATGGTAGGCAGCATATGAGAACAAATTTTTGCTATGGTAAAGAATACAGATGAACTCTATTGCTCAGTTTCCCTTGCCAGACATTTCCTCTTTCATTGCTACTCTTCTTTAAGTGTTCAGAGTAGCTAACATTTGGAGGGTCTGTCAAAACCACACCTCTGCCTTAAAACTACTCCTCACCAGTATTTCCCAATATAGGGATTCTATTGGAGAAATTACTCTTCACCAGCATTTCCTGCTAATGAACTCTATTGGCACCACCTAAATGTGGTCACAGCTGATTATCCAAGGGGGAAAACTGATCTATGGGAAAACAGAACATCTTCTTATTTTTTACATTTTGTGTTCTGAGGATTTGATTAAAGAGATCAAAAAAAAAACATAGTCTAAAGGGCATGTGTTGTGGAACTCTGACGTTTTGTGGATTTGGAGCAGGCAAACCTATTCAGCCATGTATTCACAGAAAGAAAAATAACTGAAACAAGGAAGAGGAAGAAAGCACCTGGGAGATGGGGAGAGAAGAGTCCATGCAGTTATTGAGAGCTATGTCTCAGCCCCTGACTCTCTTTCTTTACCTCATTTAACCTTATAAAAAGGCTGGCAAAAATCTGTCTTATCAATGTGAATTTAAAGAAAGCTGTGCTCACCTAATAAATTTGAACTTGGATGAGTGATTTCTGTATCTTCCAACTAAATGATCTCTGCCTCAAACAGGTGTTTTTATATTGCAGAACTGTAAGCATGCCATTCTGTGAAAAATGCATTATGGGATAAATACAAGAAAACTGTGGAGGATGAGAAGAGTGAGTTGATTCTAGGCCATGCCACACATTTCTGTACTGAAAATGAACTTTTGAAGAACTTGTTTCTTTTATATTCACAATAGATATTTGCAAAGAAGCCAATAAAGAAGAGCTACTGTGAAGCAGAAAGAAAAAAAAAGTTTGCAGAAAATCTATAGAAATGTTTAGAAGGGACAATTTAAAACAGGTAGGCTTCTATAACAGCATGTTTAAGTAGTTGACAAGGTCGTTTCAGTTTACTCAGAGACTTGGAAGAAAAGGAGCCAAGGAAGAAGGGAAAATGTTAAGGATGATGATGATACCTGTATTTTAGTGAAAGCAAAAACATCATAGGAAGCCTGCAAAGCAAAATATAAAAAACTCAAAGGATGATTTTAATAGATGTGAGGCAAAATACTAATTCTGCCTTTAGAGAAATGAATTTATCTCCTAACTTTCAGTCTTTTCACCCTAATAACAATGCTTATTTACCATGTAGGGTTGTTATGAAGATTAAAAATAAGGACTTTGTCCTCAAGAAGACCTGGATTCCCATCCTGATTCATAATAAAGGCTCAACATTATTTTTTTCTTATGATTTTTATAATTATTTTCAAATCGCTGGGGTTTTTAATGAAAAGAGAAATGGATATCTAGCTTCAATCAACAAGCTTCAAAAAACAAAAGGATTGTAGCCCAGACTTTTATTGCAATTATTCCTTATTTATTATGAAATTGTTAGAAATTATTCATTATTAAACTGTTTATAGTTTATCCATATAGTTGCTTGCATTTCTTAATAACACATCAGATATCGAGAGACATCAGACCTCTGTAATGGTTATTTGCTTATTTTTCAGAATGGCCTATTTCTCAATCCTACATTGCACTTAATACATAACTCCTTTTTTGTTCACACTATGAACACTTGCAGTATTCATTCCTTCAATTATAATAGGGACTCAATTTCTCAAATGAAATCTTAAATCCTTAGTGAATTCTTAAGTTCATTTATAAGAAATTTTGTAACTTTCATGCTCTATAATGACTATCGTCTTGTGTGAGTTACTTAACCTAATATCAGTTTCCTCGCTTGTAAGGTACGGTTAATAAAAACTCTTATTATGTCACCAAGTTTGTGTGACAACTATATCTCACTGGTAGAATCCTGGGAAATGTTTACAAACTCTACAAGGCCAGCTACCATCGCAAAGCAAACAAACACAGCTCACAGTGGTAAGTTTTATCAAAAAGTCTATGTATAATTAATCCCATTTTTATATTTTATATATTTTTCACCATTTCTATAGATTCAGCCCTCTCTATTCACCATAAACCCATGTCCCCAAAGTGGAAGTAGAGAAGAGCATCATTGTGCACATTAAGGAAAGTTAAATCACAAATGAAAACTTAACAACCAGTGTGAGAGAATCTGCCCTTTCAGTGACTCATGACCAGTCAATTTGTATTTGGAGTCCTTCTTTGAGAATAAGATATTACAGTTTCCTTGGCACTGACAATAGGGTTGCAGTATATGCTTCTAATTGCCTACCCAATATTCATTCTCATATTCTTTCATATTAATCTGAGGGTATTGGTGGTAGGAAATAAGCCTAGATAAAACTGGTCATCTTCCAAACACCCTTATTGATTGTTGCCCATGGCAAACAATTCTACCAATCAAATGCAAGAGTCACCTAGTGGGGCTTTCTGGGAATTTTTGATGAAAGAACATATTCAGTTTTTATGCTCTCTTTGGCCTTTTCAACTCTGGCTTCCAGTCAGGAACCTTGACACTATGCCTTGAAAGTCACAGAAAAGGATGATAGGTAAAAAAGGTAAATGACATCCAGGTGCCTGCTATCATCACTGAGGCAACCCTAGACTGCCAGACCCCTAACTTCTTGTTCTATGTAGAAACTAAGTCTTTATCATTGTAGGGCACAGTTGGGTGAACTTTCTTACGCCTATAGCCAAAAGTGTTCATCACTTAAACTGAAGTCATTTTCAAAATTCTAATATCAAGATATAACTGAATTGTTATTAAATTTATTTTATAATATGAATATGAAAAAGATGAGGAAAATGCAAAATATATTAAGAAGAATGGAATTTAAAATGTTAATTTGCAGATATATTAAACATGCATGCAAAGGAACAAGAAAAAATAGAGAACAGAGTGGAATCAGTGAGTCATGTTTAAAGTGAATATAGTTAACCAGGCTCCAGTTTGAACCCTCCTTTAAAGCCTCCTCAATAGAAGGCACCAGTAAAAGTAGAAGACCTTCCTTTGTTAAGGCAATGTGCACATTTTCATTATTCATTTTATTACTTTATACACACATATATATGTATACACACATACACATATATATTTCTTATAAATCTATGAATTACATTAAAAATCTAAGAAAGCAAAAGGAAAAATAAAGATTGCATAAGATCGTGAGGAGAAAGCATTTCGGTTACCAATTTGATTTCACAAATGATCCACTTACTCCACTAATTTAAGGTCACTTGTTAGATTTATGTCAGAGCAGTTTCATGAATCTACATTAAGAAAATAATAGAAAGATAAAGGCACTTAAAGCAATCACAGTTTCAAAAGAGGATCAACTGATCTGTGTTCATTCTAAATAATATGGAAGCAATTATTATTCAGTTGCTAAATTGTATATCTTGAATCAGCACTTCATAATATTTTGAAGTTAAAAAGGAACTTTAAGAATATACTGTTCAAATCCTTTTTTCCATTATGCAAAAACTGAGTACCGCAACAGTACTGGAATTACCCAAAGACCTTCTTTCAATTCAGTTATTTCTGTAAAAAAAAAATGTCAACTTCAGTTCAACTTTTATTTCCTGTTGCTAACAGTACTTGAATTGTCTTCCCCCACTTACAATTAAAAGTAACTATAGGCCCGGCGCAGTGGCTCACACCTGTAATCCCAGCACTTTGGGAGGCTGAGGCAGGTGGATCACCTGAGGTCAGGAGTTCAAGAACAGCCTGGCCAACATGGTGAAACGCCATATCTACTAATAATACAAGAATTAGCTAGGCATGGTGTCACATGCCTGTAATCCCACCTACTTGGGAGGCTGAGGCAGGAGAATCTCTTGAGCCTGGGAGGTGGAGGTTGCAGTGAGCTGAGATGGTGCCACTGCACTCCAGCCTGGGTGACAGAGTGAGACTCTGTCTCCAGAAAACAAAACAAAACAGAACAAAACAAAACAAAAACTATAAAAATGGTAACTGTGAATAACACTAGTAGAGTTTTAATATTGAAATCTGAGAATATAAAGGCATGTAGGCATGCAGGTAACTTCAGAATCCTTCATTCACTTGGGCATAGAAAGGAGCAAATTATCTTGAACTAAGGCATAGTTAATAAAAATTCATTCTTGTTTCCTTTCAGAAGCTAATTTTTCAAATAACAATGGGCATTAAAGACTCTTTTTGCATATTAAAGGAGATTATTTAAATACTTTATATTCATCTGTCAAATTATGATGAAAGAGATATTTTACATTGCATGTTCCCTTGGCATCCTTTGGTTCCATGAGATCAATGGAACTTACACATTTCTTACCAGTAAGAATTTGCCTTTGTTTTTTCTTGGATTTTCTGAAACTCAAAGGACACTGCAACTCCTGGACAAAGTTTCTTTTCATTAACATTGAAAACTAAAGATAAACGTGAACGACAGTTTGGCTGACAATTTAATAACTTATGGGAACAGCATGCAAAAGGTTTCTAACTCACCTGAGTGGTTTTTGTTTGCTTCTTTGTTTTGGTCTATAGATTGAACGTTGATAAAAGAGCAAGCAGCCCTATAGCTCCCAATCTGTTTTCTGAAGGATTAAGAGTAGTGCTATTCTCAACACTTTCTCCTCCTTTCCCCCTCTGTGTATGCCTAACTGCTTCTTTCCTTCTCCTCCGAGAGACTAATTTCTAATACAAAACGCAGCTAAAGAAATGTGATTATATGACTGAAAAAACAATCAGTTCAGCACAAGCATCATAGTCAAGGGTAACCATAAGAAGAGCAGTCCAGGCTGGGCGCGGTGGCTCACGCCTGTAATCCCAGCACTTAGGGAGGCTGAGGCAGGCGGATCACAAGGTCAGGAGATCGACACCATCGTGGCTAACACGGTGAAACCCCATCTCTACTAAAAATACAAAAATTAGCCGGGCGTGGTGGCGGGCATCTGTAGTCCCAGCTACTCGGGAGGCTGAGGCAGGAGAAAGGCGTGAACCTGGGAGGCGGAGCTGGCAGTGAGCCGAGATCGCGCCACTGCACTCCAGCCTGGGCGACAGAGCGAGACTCCGTTAAAAAAAAAAAAAAAGAATAGCAGTCCAATATTGGAGAGAGATGAGAGATGTCAAGAATGTTAGTTTCTTTCTTATATTGGGCAATAATATTATTTAGCAGAGAAAAAAAAACTAGACAGAGTAATCATTGTTATGACTGTGACTCATATTCTGAATTCCATAATGAGTTTCAAGGACTCCTTGTAATTATATGTAAGTTTCTCTATTCACACCTGTCTATGCAGTATATGACCATTTGATTGCAAACAACGGAAATACAACTCAAAATTGTTTACAGAAAAGAGGTAGATTTGTTGTCTCATAAACAAAGCAGATGAAAGAACAATAGGAGAAATTTCAGCTGAAACAAACCAGGAACTTGGGTATCATTAAAATCTCTGTCCCTTATCTTTTTCTCACAAAAGAAAAAAAAAATCAAACAAAAAAAAACACTGGTTTCATTATATCCCACTCAAACCAGGATATCTATGAGACATTGGAACATGGCCGGATTCAGGTTTGATTCATACAGTGAAGGCTTAGCAACTAGAAGAGAGATTCTGCCACAATTTCCAATTACAAAATTCCTGTGAAAGTAGTATGCTTGTTGGTTGAGTTTGGGTCATAAATGGTTCATGTTTTAATTACGGTGTCCAAATAAATGTAATATTATTACGTTCCCAGTTCAAATTTATACACAAA
Source organism: Macaca nemestrina (assembly GCF_043159975.1). NCBI lineage: Eukaryota > Metazoa > Chordata > Mammalia > Primates > Cercopithecidae > Macaca > Macaca nemestrina. The sequence goes on from NC_092138.1 coordinate 40,331,092, forward strand.
AAAATTGATCATAATGGAAGGAGCTATTATCAGCTTAATACATTTAAAGCAAATGACTTGAAGGAGAATTTCTCAAATTAAGAGAGGGACTATTTGGTTTCTACATTAATCATTTTTTTGTAAAACTGGTCAGCCTAGCACAAGCACACACACACAACGTATGCCAAGTATAGTGTGGTGATATTGCTAAAACATTTGATGACAGAATTTATATTCATCTTTTAACTTTGAACTACATCACTAATTCTTATTTAGACTTACTTTTTTTATTCTTATATTGATCTAGATATATAGAATGCCTAAAATTTTTAAGCCCAGGGGAGAAAATATAAAACAAGAACCAAATATAGATTCCCTTCAAAAGAACAAATAAAATGCTGGATAAATTATATTTAGGCTATAGTTAACCTATTTTTAAATGAAATTTTCAGTTTCAGAACCCATTTTTAGATTTGGCATGTTCCTTAAGTGAACATGTATTATATTTCCTGTAGTCCTATATTATCTGTAATTTTTCTAATTTTACCATTTTTCTTAATTTCATCAAATTATAAAAATGTGTTTTTTAATGAAAACAAACAGCTCCAAATATAAAACTTTATTGAGTAAAATAATTAAAATCCTAGCCTCTAGTACCTTCTCATCCCCTAGAATGAGTCACTGTTAAAAGTTTATAGAATAGCTGTTTAGATATTTTTCTTTACATATGCACATATAATCAAACATTCTTAAATTTTTGATTATACTAAAATATCATATTAGTAGTTCTCTGGTATTAGCTTTATTCAGGCAATAAAAATCAAGGATTTCCTCTTTTTAAGTACTACATGCTAATTAGCTCAGATTTTTTAAATTGTACAATATTCCATCATGCTAATGAATGCTACCAAATATTGGGAATAGACTATATGCTGGGTAATATTCTGAACACTTTAAATATAATACATAAATCCTAACAAAATCTATGATGTGAGAATTAATATTGTAGCTCTTTTATTGATGGGGGAAATGTGGCAAACTGAGTTTATTTTCCCAATACTTTACCTAGCCATTCTTTTAGTGCTGGATTTTCAGGAAATCGTAAATATTCTTACTATTATAAATGCTACACTGGAAACCTTTTGCAGTAAAAAGAATTGTAAGATTAATTTTTAGAATTGCCCTCCAAAATTGCTTACCGTCCACAAATGATATTGACAAATGTAAATCTTTTAAATTTGTCTGAGAGGTAAACATTTGTACTTAACTGACACTTAAATTTATCGTTGTTGGATGAAAAAAATTAAGTATATTTTCATGGATTTTTAAATGACATGAACGTGTTTTACATATAGATTTGCTTATATTCTTACCCATTGCAACTGGGTTAGCTTCTAAATGATCCGTAGTTGTCTTTTTATTTTTATTTTTCGGTCTTTTGAGATGAAAATGAAAATATGTCACTCAGATATTCTCTGTGGGGCGCCATATTGACTACTCTTAGCCCCTGCATTGCTTCTGTGGATCTACTGCCACATTTGCTCCCATAGGACGTTTTTCAAGAGCTACTCCTAGCCAATGGCTGAGCAGCAGGAAATATGAAGGCAGGTTCATTCCAGTGAGCATTGCCAGTCCTGTAGATGTGACTTTGACTAGAAGTCTTCCCAGCAGGCTGGCAGAAATTATCCTGTAACTATTTACTTGAAAGTATTAGACTCTTCCTACTTTCTATATTCTCTCTTCACATTGTCTCCAGCCTGGGGTCTAAACACCCCACCATCAACTGTGACTCGGTGTTTGCTTCAAGATTAATATAAACTAATGCACTTTCGAGTTTTATTTGTGAGAGGCTTTTACTATATAGAAGTTTCTTATTTTTGTTTCGGTTTTGATTTTTGCCAAAATTATCTTTGCCACTATGGTTTCTACCTTTCATTGATGCCTTAGAAAGATCTTCTGGGCCGGGCGTGGTGGCTCACGCCTGTAATCCCAGCATTTTGGGAGGCCGAAGCGGATGGATTACGAGGTCCGGAGATCAAGACCATCGTGGCTAACACGATGAAACCCCATCTCTACTAAAAATACAAAAAAATCAGACGGGCGTGGTGGCGGGCACCGGTAGTCCCAGATACTCAGGAGGCTGAGGCAGGAGAATGACGTGAACCCGGGAGGTGGAGCTTGCAGTGAGCCGAAATCTCGGCACTGCATTCCAGCCTGGGCGACAGAGCGAGACTCCGTCTCTCAAAAAATAAAAAAAATTTTAACGAACGAAAAAAATAAAATAATAATAAAAGAAAAAGAAAAAGAAAGAAAGATTTTCTAACACGTATTTGGGGAAAAAAAAATTTTTTTTTTGTTCCAGTACTTCTGTGGTTTTAAATTTTTCTTTAGTCCACATACCCAGTTGAAGTTATTTAATGGTGTAAAACAAAATCCTAATTTTAAACTATTTTCCAGATACATAGTTTCCCCAATATCGTTTGTGGAAATAACCAATCTGTTCCCTACCACAGTTAATCACTAAATTCCTATAGAAATATGTGTTTATTTCTTGATGCTTTCATAAGTTCTGATTTATTTGTAAATATTTACTGTAATTTTGAAATAATGTGTGGACATTTGGTGTAGTGTATTTCCACCAGTTTGCTTTTTCAAATTCTGCTTTGCTCTTTTTTTTTGGCTATGGTTTTATTCTTGTATATTTATTTGTTTCACCTGAATATCAGAATCAATTTACATTAACAAACAATTTGGACATATTCTTGAAATTATACTTCCTATCAATTAACTGAAGGTACAGAAGACTTAAATATGTAAAATATTAATTCTTCCCTTTCAGAGACATGGTAGATTTAACAATGTATTCAGGTATTCTTTCCCTTTTGTAAAGTTTCATGGTTTTTGGCATATAGTTCTTGTTGTTTCTTGTTAAATTGATTCCTAGGTGTTTTATAGATTTTGCTGTACTGCTTAATTTACTTTTAAATGTCTTTTGTTGATGCTGTTGTTACAAGCTATTGAATTGTAAGGAGTTTTATATATTTTCTGAACGTAATATTTCTATTCATAACCATAAAACCACAATTTTTTCAAGATATGAAAAAGAAAATTAACTAGAATTATTTGAAATTAACCTTGGCTGCTTGGCTACTGGAATATTTTTCCTACCTCATTTATAACTGAGCCATCAAAATAAACAGTTCCTATTTTTTTGCTCCATATTTTGATTATCCTTGAAGAATTATGAAAACTAAAATTTTTTACGGACTAAGACTAATTTTATATCTTTTCATATCTTGGCTTTACCTTTCATTTAATTTGCATATTTCCAAAACATAAAAGCAGTTATTTTGTATCTTGTTGAAGATATAATTATTGGAGGCAAGCCAGAGCAAGGCAAACTGTATAATTTACATCTTCTCATCAGCTCTTAAGTAGGACACATGCGATAGAACCCCAGATTACGTTCCATGCAACTGAACATATTGTTGTGCAACATTTTAAGCAAGCTTTCCAAATTCGAATCCTAGTTCACTAGTTGGTTCATTATTAAGTGGAATGTATCAGTAACATCTTTACCACTTTGATTTGGGAATTTGAACTTAGAAGTGTGAAGCATCATGATTGCTCTGACACACAATTCCTGTCATTTAATAAAGTCATTCATTATCTTTTGTTTAAAACAAAACAAAACCAAAAATTGCCTGGCTACCCAGAAATGGAGAATATTTATGAATGAATAGTTCATAGAAGTTTAATGAACATTGTCATGTTACATTTAAAATTTTTATTCAGTACATTCAAAAACGAATTTTGGGAAATAAGGCAGAATAGCTAGTGAACATCTTAAAACATTTTACTTATCAGAGGCCACACTATATAAAGGTGCTGAAATAAAGTGGTCACAGGTGTGTGCTTAAAGAACAAAATTTGTCTAATACTTTACAGTTTATGAAGTATATGTATTGAGTTTCATATTCAGCAGTTCAGTATTTGGATCTGGCTCAGTCTAGGTCCCTTGGAAACTCTGTGGCACTAATTTGTTCAATGAACTTTGTGTTTGCCCTTGCCTACACCCAATTAGATCTTAGGGTACATTTTACAGTAATAAAGAAATGTATGCTTTAACAAGGGCCTGAGAGGTTTCCTAATTTACCTTGTTTTCATTGACCTTATTCCACTTTTTCATTGACTTCCTGTTTCCTGTTCATGGTTATAAGAAAGAGCATATTTCTTCCAACTTCCTTCTCTTGGAATGGAAGAAAATAAGGCAATTAAAAACATTGGAAGATTTACTTAATTATATACACTCTTCCAAGTGACATACATGTGTGTGTGTGTGTGTATATATATACAAAAGATATATATCCTTCCATTAAATCCTTGCTATGTTATGCTTATGACTATTTTTATTATCATAATGAGAAAATTGTGGTTTAATGAGTTTAAGTAACTTAACCCAAATTCATATAATAGTAAATCCTGGAGTCAGAGCTCTGATTATAGCATTTATTCTTTGGAGAAAAGTCAGGTGAAAATGGTACCAAATATTTGCCAGGGAGTGCTCTAAACCCCATTAAAACTTTAACAACTGCAAACTACTTCTGAGTCACTTAAAATGATCAGATATTTGGGAACTCTTGTATTACTTCATTCATTAACATTTATTTTATGCATATACTATGTGCTAGGCATTGTTCTAAGCACTGGGGACATAGCAGTGCTGATAGTGCTTACCTTTAAGGGTAGAGAAAAAGACTATTTAAAAAATGCATTTATACAAATAAGACATATCAGTGATAAGTGCTTGGAAGAAAAACAATTTTTAAAAAGCCAAGGTCATTTGAAAAAGAGCAACTGGTTTGGGTTGGGGTGGGGAAGCTTTAGACTCAATGATCTGAAAAGAACAATCTCAGTGTGTTTCAGTAAAAGTAGGAAGGTTTCTGTGAGTGGAGTTAAGCAAACAAGTGGAAAGAAGAGAAGAAAGGGGTAGACACGAGTGAGAACTTCTAGGGCCAGAGACAAGAATAAGGTGTTTGGATTTTACTCTAAGTGTGATAGTAAGTAAATTTATTACATCATGTAAATATAATTTCCTATGAAAAATATTTTTTCTCTCCTCAAGTATTCTAATACTTTTTCCAAGGTCAGCTGCAGGACAAGATAAAATATACCGTTTTAAAATAACGTATTTAAAATATTAAGTTTATGAAGCTTTCCCTAGAACACAGGGGGAAAGGTTACAGTTTAAAACAAGATAACTCTGATCCTAACTCAGATTTAAAAGAAAAAAATGTGCAGCACTGCCTTCTGGTTGACTACAGTCTGGCTAGTAGACATAAAAATATGAGTTTCATAGTAACTAGTCTTTTGGCTTACAGATTTGCTCTTATGATCTATTTTAACAGATAAATCAGCATATTTTATTTACCCTATGAATTATACTTATTTCCTCCCTGTGATAGCCAGAGTAATGCCACCCCAAAGATGTCACACACTAATCTACAAAAACCTGCATATAATGTGAAGTTATATAGAAAGGGAAATTAAGGTTTCAGATAGCATTAAGGTTGTTAATCATCTGATCTAATAATATTCATATTATTTTTGAAGATTCAGTGGGCCAAATGGAATTACAAAGGTCCTTATGTGTGGAAGAAGAAATTAGAAAAAGAATGATAGAGATGTTGTGTAAGAAAAATGAGGCCCGGCATTGCTGGCTTTGATGATGGAGTAAGGAGTCCATTACCAAGGAAAGAGGGTGGAAAGTGACCTCTAGAAAGTGGAAGAGGAAAAGAAACAGATTTTACCCTCGCGATTCCAGAAAAGAGCATAGGCTTGCCAACACCTTGGTTTTAGTCCAATGATGTACTTCTATCTTATACAAAGTATAAGATAATAAATTTGTCTTGTTTAAGCCAGTAAAGTTGTAGTAACTTGTCACAGCAGAAAAATGCATAAAAATATTATACCCTCTCATCTAGAATGTAATCACTAATATGGCTTGAATTTTTGTTTCTTGAATTACTGATGTATGCTTAATACCTAGAACAGCATTAGGTATTTCCAGTAAAGATTTGCCAAATGGATGAGTGAATGAATTATATCAACATTCTCCTCAAGACCACTCAATGGCTTTTTATTTCATTGATTGTAAAAGTAAAAATCCTACAGTTCTACAAAATCTTCACTGCACTCTCTAGTATATTACTTTATTAGTTTTATCTTCTTGTAGATTTCTTTCTAAACGCTATACCTCAGCAATAATGAACTCCTTTTGATTTCTCTGGATATCGAGTATGCTCCCATCTCTGAGATATTATTCATTCTATTTCCTCTGCCTGGGATACTTACTCACACATATTCCCCTGTCTTTCTGTATCACTTCCTTCAGGACTTGCACAGCATCCATTTAGCAGTGAAGTCTTCCCTGACCAAACTATTTAGATTGTGGCCCCCTGGCACATCCTTTTCCTCTGCTTTATTATTCTCCATTGCCTTATTGCTGTCTGCATATATTCTTTTTAATTTTTGCTTATGTCTATTCCTCATTAGAATATAAACTCCAGGGCCGGGCGCGGTGGCTCAAGCCTGTAATCCCAGCGCTTTGGGAGGCCGAGACGGGTGGATCACGAGGTCAGGAGATCGAGACCATCCTGGCTAACACGGTGAAACCCCGTCTCTACTAAAAAATACAATCCGGCCACTGCACTCCAGCCTGGGCGACAAAGCGAGACTCCGTCTCAAAAAAAAAAAAAAAAAAAAAAAAGAATATAAACTCCAATAAAGCAATTTTTTTTCTGTTTCCTTCTCTGATATGCTTGGCATATAGCAGATTTTCAACAGGTATTAATTGAACAGGTCATACTGTGTCAACAAGGGTCTGTCTTTAAATGCCACATACATGGCTATAGCACCTCAAAAGATCACTCCAGAAGAGACTGTAATTTATTCAAGAAAACGAAGATTGACAGGGTGTAACTTAGAGTCTGAAATCTGCAGCACTACTCTGCAACAGTCAATTGAAAGGTAGTCAAATGTCTGTAGAAATAAATTAACAAAGACTTTAAATGTTAATACTGTTTTCTGAGTAAAAGCATAAACAAAGATTAAGACTTTAAAGTAATTTTCGTGAAATAAGAACCAAGCAATACAGTACAGGTTACAGGAGGCAAGAGAATCAAGAGGCACAATAGTGAACCAGAAAAAGGAAGGCCATGTGCTTAGCCACCTAAGTTACATGTTACATGGGTTCTCTGACAGAAAAGAAATAGATAGTGATAGAAGAAGCCACTGCACATCTATTTTGGTTTATATAGCACAAGGCTGAAATGTAAATTACTGTTCTCATTTCTGAGGACATAATAAGCAGCTTTCATCAAATTGTATTGGTATCGTCACAAAATCACAAGACCCTTTAAATGAGACATTGAGATTATTTGGAAAAATGTACTATTTTACTGATGAGGCAAGATCCTACTGCTCAAAGTTCACTAACTTAAATAGGACATCATCTTGTCAGAATTCAGCTCATGCGAGTTCAGGTAAGCCCTACAACACACTAACCATACTCTCTGTTGGTACTATTATCTGTAACATTATTACAATGTACAGCAACCAGTTTTCCACTTGTTCTATAGGGGAGGCAAAACTTTACTTCTACTCTTGTAGGGTCCTGACTGGGCCTGAGAATTAAATTGACATAAGCTAGAGTAACATGAGAAAAGCATACAATTTAATGTGAGTATTATGTGATATAAGGCACTAGTCTGTTCTTGCATTGTTATAAAGAACTATCTGACACTACATAATTTATAAAGAAAAGAGGTTCCATTGGCTCACAGTTCTGCATGCTGTACAGGAAGCACGCCTCAGGAAGCCTCAGGAAACTTACAGTCATGACGGAAGGTGCAGAGGAAGGAGGCACATCTTATATGGCTGGAGCAGGAGGGAGAAAGAGAGAAGGAGGAAGTGCTACACACTTTTATAGATAACCAGATCTTGTGAGAACTCACTCAGTATTACAAGAATAGCAAGGGGGAAATCTATGATCCAATCACCTCTCACCAGGCCCCTCTTCCAACACTGGGGATTGCAATTTGATATGAGATTTAGGTGGGGACACAGACCCAAGCCATATCACATTGAAAGACTCATACGGAAATAAAAATTCAAAGAAGTGGCAAAACCTAAAGGTTTTATATTAGTTTGGACAAAGAGAGACAGTTGTGTAAAAGTAATTGCATGATCTGGGGACACTAAAGGAAGAAAAAGATTAACACTATCTTTACAGATTCTCTCGTAGATGACTCCCCAGGAAAGAATGTTTCGTTTATTCTGGTACAGGAAGAGCATCTTTCACATGACAGTTTTTATCTCCAGTTTTCAGGAAGAAAGGAGAGCTTAGAATGCCCTTCTTGCATTTGATCTTTTTCAAGTGCCTTTAGGTCAAAGTAATCCTTATATCAAAGTTGCATATTTTGCGGAACATGTTCTGCCACCCTTCAGTTCCAAATGCAGAGCATGGCTGTGCCAACAAGGGAATCCCTGAAGTTTCTTTTCCCACCTAAAAAGAAAGAGAACATACTCAAACTGCTTTCCATGTTTCCTGTCACAAACAGAACTTTGGATACTGAGATTTAAGGGGCTGTGAGGAGGGGTGTGTGTGTGTGTGTGTGCTTTCTTGAAGGGGCTGAAGTTTAGATTAACTGCTGAACATAGTAGGCAGATGTTCATAGACAGGAGAGATGAGTGGGAGCTGTTTTACTGACCCTTCCCGGATGGTGTTCTCAGCTCATTAGTACTTTTTTATTGAATACCAATAAACTAAGGTTCTTGTTTCAGTTGTTCTAAGGTATGTCCACACAGTTCTCCCTATCTATGCCTTCATTTTCGTCTTTTGCTGGAGTTGAGCTGACATAATCCCGTTAAAGTATCAGAACAGATGGATTCTATCTATGTTAGACTGGTTTTCCTTCTCCTTCTTTGCATTTGTCATGTACAATTTTTTATGTACCCACGTAACAGCAATATTATGATAACAACTAGCATTTATGTCACTATATACAATGGGTACAACAGCATTTTATAAGCTGCTTTTGGTTTAAAATTTGCAATAACTTTATGAGGTAGGTCACTAGCCCCATTTTGCAGATGATTAAAATAAGAGGTAGATAATTTTCTTAAATTATAAACTTCAAATGGCAAGAAAAACATTTAAACATGTATTTTAGGACTCCAAATAAATGATTTTATATTAATTGAAAATATACCTTTTTTATTTGTTAAATGTCTGTAGAACGGAAGAAAAAATATGTAGTTTTTTATGTTGCATTTACTTCTTCTCTAGTCAAGAGTAACAGATATAAAACTAAATAAAGATGATTAATGGTATTACGCATATTAAACTCATTTTTTAAGCCCATTACAAGCAAGGCAAAAGGACCAGTTGTTTAGGATATTATGGTTTGCATTTACTCTATTAATATAATCATGAAACACCAATAAATATTTATTGAGCATGAGAAAGGAAGCATCAGTTTGCTAATCCCCTACCCCTACAATGAAACTATTTTGAACAAAGATACTTGAAAAATAAGTCAGATTTTGAAAGGACACGTAAAGTATACATTTTAAATTAAATAAAACCTTTAAACTGATTTTCTTTTTCCTTCAAAGGAACTGAAATTGTAAGGATGTGAAAGTAGAATTCATTTTGTTCCATAGAGTTACTGACTCCTAGGTCGATAGCGTTTTAATATCCATCATATTCACACTATCTAAACTGGATACCTAAATTTCCTCTGGGAATTTCTTCTTTTCTTTTGTTTTCTTTTTTTAGAATTTAGTAAAGGAAATCTTTTAGATTCATTTACCTGAAACAAACCCACTGTTAGACTTTAAATAACTGAAGAAGAAGCATATTTCCAACAAATCTTTCAGTATTATTATTTACAAATCTAAAATTTGCTCTGCTTTATAGCTTTAGACTCACAGTCAGTTAAGATACTCAGGTTTTTTAGCCTTAATCTAAATTTAAAGAAGGGTTACATTCATTTCCATCTTGCAATTCTTCCTTTTCTTCATAATATTGGTCTTTTCTAAATGTCACTCAATTTTGAACCTCATTATTTTTCCACTATTTTTCCTAATAACTACAGTTTCTCAATAGAAGGTTTCCAGATTTTCTAAAATTTCATCACAATATAATATTAATGTCAAATAAACTCAGTACAAAAATTGTTGTAGTAATAGCCTTTAAAATATGGGACTTACATGAAGAAAAATACATCTAGTGGGAATAAACCTTTAAAATTATTTTTAACCACAAACTGTAAGAATACCAGGTACCTATTTTGGCAAATACAAGTTTGATTCACACTTAACTCCTCCACTCTGGTTTAAATGACACTTTTAGCTTGTTCAACATTGCTGAACTAACATGAATAAAACATCTTATATTATATAATAATGCCTGTTCTGTCAGGTTTTGTCAGGTAACCTTAAATGTTCTCTTAAGCTTTTTACCTGCCCAATAATATCAATTCAGAATTGATGTCAACATTGTAAATGATTATTTTAGTTATTCTTATACATAACTTTTCTATCATCTATAGTAACATAATTTCAGTGGCTACCTAAAGTACATCTTTTTATTAAAGGCTTATAAAAAACACAAAGAGAGCTGCAATAATAACAATCACAATATGGCTTTAATTTTAAGAGTGATTTAATATCCATTAAGTCATTTGACATTCTCAATAATCTGGTAGTTAAAAGGCCAGTTAGTATCCCTCTTTTATACAGAAGAAAACCAGGACTCATAAAGTTTAAGTGATAAGTCCAAGGTCATTTTGCTAATATGTGGAAATGCAGTCATGAAGGTCAGTGCTTTTTCTATTCCACAAAAAAAGCAACACTGCTTTGATACAACTTTGAACTTTGATGAAGGAAAAAATATTTTCTTATTACTATATATAAGAAGCAAACTGCAGCATTTTTACTGTAGCTCTGAAATAGAGTTAATTGACTTTGTGCATTTCGATGGTGCTTATAGCATATATCTTATTTATGAAAGAAAAAACACATTTAGTTTCTAACAGTTCTGAAAATAAATACAAATTGTATTGAAAGCAATACGTAAAAGAAGTAATGGCATGTTAGGTTTTTTTGTTGTTGTTTTTAAACGAAATTTTAGAAGATAAAAATTATCCAGATGGTTTCGTTCCATGAAAAGTATCTTATCTTGAAATGCTGTGCATTGTAAATCCTTAATCTTTATTGCAGCTTTTTTTTTTTAAAGATACACACATATCGAGGAAGACAGCATAGACAAAGACTCAAGACTCATTTCTTAAAATTAAACCGATTAACAATTACTTTGTTAGGTTAATATAATGTGTTGCAATTTATTCTTTTTTTTTTTTTTTTTTTTTTTTTTTGGAGATGGAGTCTCGCTCTGTCTCCCAGGCTGAAATGCAGTGGCCCAATCTCGGCTCACTGCAAGCTCCGCCTCCTGGGTTCACGCCATTCTCCAGCCTCAGCCTCCTGAGTAGCTGGGACTACAGGCGCCCGCCACCACGCCCGGCTAATTTTTTGTGTTTTTAGTAAAGACGAGGTTTCACCGTGTTAGCCAGGATGGTCTCGATCTCCTGACCTCATGATCCGCCCGCCTCGGCCTCCCAAAGTGCTGGGATTATAGGCTTGAGTCACCGCGCCCGGCTGCAATTTATTCTTTAAGTGTCTTATAAAGCTCAAGTGTTCAATTTTTGGCACTCAACTTTAATACTAGCTATTTCACCTTAGTGATCATTTACCCTGAAGACCATTTCCAACGCACATCTGAAGAAGATCATGATAATTCTAGTAAAATACCCACCAGCATTGCCAGGCTAACCATCTATTTGATTCTTTCAAGCCAAGTAAAAAAATATTAAATCCAAAAGTTCTGTACCAAAATGTACTATCAGTCTGCCAGAATTTTGGTAACTTGCAATAAAATAGGGAAAGAACACACATTTATACCAAACTTAAACCATTTATGATTCTTGAAATAAAAGTTTTTTATTTTTCCCTAAACTTTCTGACAATTCAGATATTTATGCTCTCCTAAATTTCTATAAAAGTCTAAGAATATTTCCTTAATTTATATATTTCCTTTATGTAATTCTGGAAATATTGAATAATCTCTTTACACACCATAACTTACATTTTAAGCAGTCTCAGTTTTAAAAATATCCTATCAATATTCAATGTGTTGAATGATGACCCTTTATACCTGAGAAATTTGTAAGGTTCCAAAATTTCAATTATTTAGTTAATACAGATCATATATTCTCATAAACTGGAACGGTGGCATATGACCTTCTTATATATTAATCTTCTTAACTATAAAGGAAGGCTCTGACATTTTAGGCTATAAAAGCGTGGCTCACTACCTGTACAGTATGGACAATCATCTTGACTCTCTGAAAATGTTCCTTCTGATTGTGTTTAAAATAAGGTCATTTTAAGAAACAAATGCTTTCTACTCCCTCTATTCACTTTATGGATACCCATTTATAGTAGTGCTCCAGATTGCAGTAATATTGTAGAAAAGAAATTTCCAGGATTTGAAAAAGATAAAACATTATAATTCTGAGAAAAAAATTACAAAGACAAAAAGAGGGGTAGGAAGGTTTCCATCTAGGAAAATATAGTAAGTAATTACAAACAGTGTTATGTACTTTCAAATCTGAATTATCTTATATGTAAAAAAAATGCATTCAGAAGAAGCAAATTTGCAGAGAATATATTTGGGTTGCAGTACTTCAAACGCAAGCATATTTCCTATTATATGTACAATTTACATGTAAACTTTATGTGGTAAAATTTAGTTAGCATGTATGATATCTTACTATATTACACACAATAAACCAGAAAAGTAGTTGTTATAATTATCTCCATTTTGTTGGTAAGATAACTAAAACTCAGGATCAACTAATTTTATCAAGTCAGAATTCAAAGTGAGGGCTGTTTAATTCCTAGATGAGTATTCCTTCCACTATATTATTTGAAATGACATTCCTGTTCATCAACAACTACACAGAATATAGACTACAACATTCATTTTTATTCATATGTGCAAAATGCATTTCATATATGTGTCATAAATTCAAATGACCTTATTTTATATCATTTCATTATCTATTGATTGGTTTTACAGAAAATGTGAACACATAACAAAGATGTGCGGTTATCTCTTTTCTGTAATATTGTACTTTATAAACATAGAATATATAAAGGCAACTCACAAAAAAGTTATTTAAAATGTTAAAATCAATGAATAATCAAGACCCTTGTCTAAAAAGTTATGTGGAATACTGTAGAATACATATCTAGGAATGATCCAGTAACAACATGAAGTAAGTTAGGATAGTAACATACGGACAAGGTATACATACTAAGCCAGGTGTCCACCACAGACTCCCATGTGAATAACGGTGACTGACACTACATAGCCTGGAAACCCCAGGGACTAAAGATGGGAAGGGATGGCAGCAACTGGGTACCAGTTTCCTCTTTCTATGCCAATAATTCAAAGCAAAGAGACTGAGAGACCTTGTGTGTATATGTATATATGCAGACACGCATGCAATATGTGTACACACAGATATATCTGTGTGTGGGTGTGTGTATTTATAAATATAAAGACAAACATGCATTCAAATGTTGAAAAGATAGGTTACATAAATAACCAATTATTTAAAAATTTGGCTATTTATTGATTTTTGTAAATATCCAGATCCCACTCTGTAGTAAAAAGTAACAAAAATAAAAATGTCATCAGGCTCTGCAGTATTGGAAAGAACATGGGATATGAGAACAATGGAGTTGTTTGCTTAACGTATGTGCACTTTGGTTCTTTTGCACATAGAGGAGGATTGCATATACACTAGATCACATAATTACAAATGGAATATAGAATCAGATTATCTGGATCTAGATCTAGCAGTGAAACTACTTGGCTTTAGATCCCGTTTCAATTTCCTTGTTTCTAAAATAAAAGTAATTAATATTGATTTTTCAAAGAATGATTAGAGGATTAAGTGAGACAATGTACATTATATGCTCAGCAAATGTAAATATATAGTTTGTATTCATACATGATAACAAATGTTCTTAAAAGTTTTTGACTACCACTCAGAAAAATATCATTCTTAGGTACAGTTGGGAAAACTTAAACATAAAAAATAAAAAGGAAGTTTAAAAACTTTGCTTGCACTTATTATTTTTGACTATTTCTATCATTTTTAGCAAGATTATTAGAACTCACACATTTTCTAGAATGCAAGTCTCAAAATCCAAAACATATTTATAAATGTTATATATTTATTTAATAAATATATACGTTTAATATTGCTGATGGGCCTTTTTGAGAGCTTATTGAACACTGTAGTTAATTTTCAAGTATAACAAGGCAAAAAGATCAAGGGTTTTCATAAGAAGTTAGCTCATTTTGTCTGCAAAAAAGACAAAAAAGTAGCTCCTTCAAAAATTAGAATATGATTCCAAAGAGCATCTAAATTTAGAAAGGCTTATCTTACCTGAACTTTCAAACCTGTTGAAAATTCCTCATGAGGATCTTTCATTCTCTCATTATTTCTCTATCTTTGAAATATTGATACTTGCTCTCTCAGTTTTCTTTCATTTTATTTCATCAAGGGTTGCATATTTCATTTTCCTCTTTATATGAACTTCAAATATATCTTCTATTTATCCTTCAGTAGCATGGCTCATCTTCTTAACTACAGTGACAATAAACCTGAAAAATTACTGAGGAAATATGCCTTATTTCAAAACAAAATGAGCTTTTCACTCATAAGCCTCTGATTATATCTCTCTCTTCGATTATTTAAAAATGTGCTCTTATGAACTTCAATGCAGCATATTTGCCCTTGGAATATCTTTTTATCTTTTTTACTACATTCAGTCCATATAAAATACAGTAGTCAAAGTTGAAATTTTAAATTAAGAAAATTTAAAATACAAGCCAGCAGAGAAAAAATGTTATTGCATCACTATATCAATTTATTTTACAAAAGTTCTGTCGCTCCAACTTTCATTAAAATTATCCAGTGTTAATTTGGAGGGTGGAGAAGAGAGGATGATGGAGAAAAATAACTGCCTTTAAAACGCAGGCTAAAAACTGGTATGCTGAATATCAATTAAAAAATCTCACTAACTGCAGAGGCTTATGCTACTGTCTGGTTGGCTGGGCAAGTGAGACCTTATACTTCATGCTTTTAGATTTGCCTGCTCAGTTGAAAATGCCTATCTTCTTCTATAGAAAAAAAAAGTATTTTTTAAAAAATCATAGTTATTTATATACCACAAGATGAGTCCAATTAAATTAGTCATATTCTGGTTTAAAATAGCATAATAAATTCAGAGGTCTCAACCTATGTTGCTAACATTGAATACATTTCCAGTGAGAGAGTTGAGCTAGACAATGACACTAAGTATCTGTGTAACCTTAAATAAATCACTTAACTTTTCTGAACCTTGTTACTTCAGTACTACATAGGTTCCTCTCTACCCTCAATTTAAGATTATAAAGTAGATGAAATATTATATAAATTACTTTTTCATCTTGTAATAAAAAGCATAAAATTTTACCTATTAAGAAGTATTAAAGGCCAGGCACAGTAGCTTATGCCTATAATCTCAGCACTTTGCGAGGCTGAGCCAGGAAGTTTATTTGAGGTCAGGAGCTCACAACCAGCCTGAGTAACATAAGTGAGATCCATTTTGAAAACATTAAAAAAAATAAAACATTAGCCAGGTGTTGTGGTGCACACTTGGGGTCCCAGCTACTCGAGAGGCTGAGGTGGATCACTTGAGCCTGGAGACAGACGTTGCAGTATGCTGTGATCACACCACTGCACTTCAGTCTGGGCAACAAAGCAAGACTGAATCTCAATTAAAATATTTCAATAACTTGTATTTCACCAATTCAACTGTAAGTCCTGATACTACTAAACAACTCCCCCTATAGCTGCATTATTAAATGTTTGATAGGTGCTTAGAAAATGAGAATCCTAATGACAACATCTGCCATTGTTACTTACCAAAGGGTGAGCATTATGCTAATAGTTACAGTAAATTAAAACCAAGCATTGGAAAAATATGATTGACTATGTAGTTCATCATCCAAATCTGGATGTTTTTGAGAATAAAAGGAGCTGCATTAATGATTATACTAGGGGAAAAGGCTTAAACTGAGAATGTCATGGGCAAACCAGAGCATAAATTCATATATATATATGTTCACATATATGTATATAAATTCACATATATGTATATAAAGTAAATGTCTGCATGAGCAAGGAGAAAAATGTGTAATGATATGTATCAGGGAATGAAAATCACTTTCCAGTGTTGGATGGAATTGAAAGTAGTGGTGGAAATAAAATTATAAGTCTTTTGCTATGTTGTTTCATTGGTTATAATACATGAATTTGCTGATTTCAATTGCTGATGAAATTTGAAGTAACATTAAAAATTAAAAATAAAAGTGATACCAAAACATCTCCCAACAGTCTTAAGATGTTTCACTTAGATGATGACATTCAATTGAAAACATTGAAATAATTATTTCCCAAGGCCACACAATGAGTAACATACAAACCTGGGACCAAACTATGTAGACCACACTGCCTTCTCATTATGTTTCCCATGAGATTTCTTGATTGAGCATTATGGGAATTCATACTTCTTCATTATAGATAAGGCTCTCTTAATAATTTCAATTATCAGCATTTTGCCCTCAGGGAATTGAGAGATTAAATAAGAAGAGCACTTTTTACATCCATTACTAGAGCCATCCTTTGTGACACCCATTTCATAAATATCTAGCAACTATTGTTCTCAGTTGGAATAATCAACAATATCCAGTATATAAAAATGAATAATAGTTTAATAGCTTTAAATTCAAAGTTTACTGAAGTTCATGAAAATATGATGTTAAAGTCTATTCGAATATGTATCAAATGAGGAAATTATGTGAACTGTAATCTATTCCTAAGCTATGACACTTATCACCCTATTGTCAAGAAATGGTTGGGACTGTATACAAATGAGAATGTGTTGCAGATTAGGTGGTGAATCAGCGAGTTGTCACCTTTTCTTTATTAAGTGTTTGGAAAATACACATAAATTTGGAGACAAAATTTAAAACAGCATTTTTCACAATACTTTCTATTGAGTCATTCAGGTATTCATCAAATATTTGTTTAGCTCCTAACGTGTGCCAGGCATTTCGTTAAGCACTAGACTGAAGTAGTGAATAAAATATACACTTACTTTTCTCATAGGGCTTACAAATTCTTAAAACTTTAAATATTGAACAATTATCATGCCTTATGTAAAAAAGTGCAATCTGCTAAAAGGGATGTGTAAGCATGAGTTAGACTTAGTGTGAGGAGTAAGGAAAAGTGTTTAAGTCTTCAAAATTTCCTGGAAGTTAACCAGTTAGGATTGTGAGTGTACTAGAAGAATAAAGAAGAGTAAAATTAAAGAGTATGCAAATGATCTGAGGTGATAATAGGCCTTTCATAAGAACTGAATAATTGTCAATGTAGGTGGCACTATTTTTTCTAGGAATTTTTGTATTGTAAATGCTTGGGGATAACAACTTGGTGACACGTCTCTTACATCTATGGATGATTCTTCATACTTTATTTGCATAAGAAGCAAATTATTTTTAACTATAGTGTATGATTTGGGCATCACTGGAGGATAAAGTTCCCCCAAATTGCCTCTTTGCATTGTTGCTGTGAATTAGTAGAAAAATGAGAAGAGAGTAGTGAGCAAATTTTGTGAACAAAATTTTAAAAGCTTATGAATTGATGTAACAGCTTTGGAGGATAACTAGTTAGGCACTAAACTACTTTCTTTTAATGTTAATTATGTTGCACTCTTACACAATTGTGCTGTTTTTAAAGTTAGTTGTTGCAGGAAAGCATCTTTCTTATTAACAGTATGAGTATGAAATTAGGACCCTGTAAAGAGAAGAAGCAACATGAAGCAAAGAAAGACATGTCATGTCTGGCTGTCTCCATGTTGGTGATAGTAACATTGCTTATTGGGTTAAAGGGTAACTGTCTTATCTTTTCCATCAGAAAATTACATATTTCCTCTAGTATCCAGCAAGTAACTAAGCAGTGAAACTTTGTAATTATGGAAATGTACATTTCACCCAATGGTTAATCCAGAATTAAAGAAAAAAAAATGTGCCTTCAGATAAAAACTACAAAGGGGCCAGGCAGGATTCACAAAAATATAGTAATTTCTTTGCATATATTAATAAAACTCCAGATCATCAAATATAAAGAAAAATTTTTAAAAAGAAAAAGGAGGGAGCCATCAAGGTGGCTGGCTTGAATTACCTAGCACTCGCCTACTTTACAAAGAAGGACCATAATAGTGAGTAGATATTCAGATATTGAATAGGGCATCTAAAATCCAGCACTGGAATTCAGCCTTTGTGGTATAGAAAGATGAAAGTGAAGTGGTTGTCTTAGCCAGCATTGGCTCAGAGCCAGGAGAAACTTCCCACTGTGGGCAAAAGGTAGGTGAAAGATCTTCATCAGTCCACATTCCCATTGCAGATTTCTGCTATACCCACTGTGGCAGAGCCCTTTGACCGTTGTGGACCCTGAGACTTGTGTAAGGATCTGCATAGAGTCCATGCAGTGGCACCATTCCAGACAGGAAATTCATGCTGGGTCCCACATTTCCCCCGAGACCCAAGCAATCATAAGATGGTATAATCTTGAAACCCCAGACCCCACAAGACTACATCTTGCCCCAGGGCCCAAGAACCCCTGCATCTCCATGTCCCTGAAACCCTGCTGCTATCACCTCATGTCCACACAGAAGGCTGCAGCATCATAATGCTGGGTAGACTCAGTAATGTGGCCAAGTCCCTAGCATTCTAGCCCGCCCTGGGAAAAGGGTGGTGTAGCACACTGGAAAGGTTGCCCCCAGGACAAAAAGAGCCAAAGAATGTGCTCCCCAGAGCCTGAGAGCCACCTGCCTTGGGCCACGACCAGTAACAGCACCCCACACCCCTAGCCGCAGGGCCACTGCACAACTGCATGGGCATTTAAGGAGCCTGAAAACCAGCCCTTCCCACCCACACTGCCACTGTGTCTATGCCATCTGGGAGCCTGGGGATTGATCTACCCTGTCTGCCACCAGCTGCTGGTCACTGACCCCATAAGGGGATGTTAAGGACAGGATATCCCCACCCAGAACCACCCCGCAAGTGCCCATGTGCATCATCTGGGGGCCTGGGCATGGGCTTCCCTAGCCTGCTGGCAGCAACAGATGTGATCAGAGCCTGGTGATTGATCAACACCATCCACTGCAGCCTGTATCTGCACACATCATCAGGGGCCCTGGGGATGGGTCTGCTTTACTTGGTGCCACAGCTGCCAGTGCTTGTGCACATGGTCTGAAGCCTTGGGGATCAATCCTCTCCTACCTCACTGACAGGATTTGCATACTCCTCCTGTCCCCAGCCCCCTTCAGCCTGATGCCATTACCACTGCTGGCACCAACATGCACATATCACCTGAGGGCCTGGGGACTGAATCATCCAGTCTGCTGTGGCCACTGCTGGTGCCAATATGTGCTGCCTGGGGGCCTGAGGGTTGACCTAATTCCACAACTGCCATCACCAATGCTGTGCACACCACCCAGAGCACATAAACCCACCTGACAGCCTGACCCACTGCTGCCACTGCTGGCACCCCAGAAAACTGTCTGGAGGTTCCAAGATCAGCCTGCTCAGACCAGTACCACTAGTTTCTGTGTATGCCACCAGGGAGCCCAAGAATCCACATACTTACCCTGCCAACACCACCACTGGGGCCCAATGACTGGCACAACTGATGTCCCCATTCCCAGCAAAACCTCAACACGGAATCTACAGACAACCACAACTAAGCCACTGAAGAACTCACAGACACCACTGATACTGATTACAGCCAAATAAATCATACTACACTATTGCGCCCACCCAGAATCAAACCCAAAGTAACCTATCCAACCAACACCATACATACATCTTAAGGAAAAAGTTCTCCCTAACAAAAGCAAATTCAAAAAATTAGAAGAAGTGTCTATCACACCAAATGCACAGATATCAATGTAAGAACACTAGAAACATGAAAAAGCAAGGACACATGACACAAAGGAACACAGCAATCCTCCATCAACAGATTCCAACACCAATAAAAATCTATGAAATGCCTTAAAAAAACTGGAACCTGTGATATTAAATAAGTGCATTAAGATACAAGAGAACACAAATAAACAGCACAAAGAAATTAGAAAAAAAATTCAGGATATGAATGAGAAATTCAATAAAGAGGTAGAAGAGATACACATCATTAAAAGAACCAAACTGAAATCCTGGAAATGAATAATTCAATGAGTAAAATGAAAAATACAGTAGAGATTTTCAGTGATAGACTAGCTCAAGCAGAAGACAGAAGAAAGAAGTCAAATCTTCTGAAATATCCCAGTCAGACCAGAAAAGGAAACTAAGAGAAAGAAAAAAAATCGAAAAGAATGAACAAAGCTTATATTACATATTAAACACAATAAAATAACCCAATATTCAAAATTTGATATGTTCCAGCATAGATAACCTGTTCAGCAGAAAAATAGCTGAGGAATTCACGTGTCTTGCAAGAGATATAGATATCCAGTTATAGAAAGCTCAAAGATCTCCAAATAGATTCAATACAAAAAGAACTTCTCAAAGGCACAGTATAGTTGAAATGTTAAAAGCAAAAGACAAAAAGAGAATTTTTAAAACAGCAGAGGGAAAGCATCATGTCACATATAAGGGAACCCTCATCAGAGTAACAGCATTTTTCTTAGCAGAACCTTTATATGCCAGGATAAAATGAAATTATGTATCCAAAATACTGAAAGAAAAACAAACTGCTAGCCAAGAATACTATACCTAGAAATTCCATCCTTCAAAACTAATGGAGAAATAACATCTTTCTCAGACCCGCAAAAACTGAAGGAATTCATCAACACTATACCAGTCTTACAAGAAATGCTGAAGGAAGTCCTACATCTAGAATTGAAAAGATCATATCTCTTATAATTAAAAAAAACATAAAAATTCACAACTCACCAGTAATTCAGACACCTAAATGAGAAAGGACACAAACATTACCATTACAAAAATAAAAAAATAAAAAACACCAACCGCTACAAAAAACAAACAAAAAAACACCAAACCGCAATGGTAAACAATAAGAGAGAAGGAAAGGAACAAAAGGATATACAGAACAATTAACAGAATAACAAGAATAAGTCATATGAATGAAAATGCATCAAATTAACCACTTAAAATATAAAAACTGGTTGAATGAATTATAAAAGGCAAAACGAATCAAATATGACTCAGCTATATGCTGTCTTTAAGGAACTTACTTCACCTGTAAAGAAACATAGAGACTGAAAGTGAAGGGATAGAATAAGGTATGCCATGCAATTGGAAACTAAAAGAGAAAAGAAACTACTATAATTATAGAAAAATTGACTTTAAGTCAAGAGCAGTAAAAAGAGACAAAGAAGGTGACTATATAATGATAAAAAGCTTAATTCAGCAAGAGGATATAACAACTCTAGATATATATGCACCCAAAACCAGAACACATAGCAAATATTACTAGATATAAGGAAAGAATAAACTCCAATACAACAATACTTGGGGATTTACTTCAACACTCCATAGTTAGTATTGGATGAGTCTTCCAGACAGCAAACGAACAACACAAGATCATATTTAAACTACACCATAAACCCAATGGACTTAACACATATTTACATAACATTTCACCAAAAGCTGTAGAATACACATTCTTTTCATTAGCATATAAAATATTCCTCAGGATTAACCATATGTTAATATAAACAAAAAGTCTCAACAAACTTATAAAAATTGAAATTAAATAACATGCCTCCTACTGAACTTTAAGTTCATAATGAAATTAAAAAGGAAATTTAAAAAATGAAACAAATGAAAATGAAAGCACAACATATCAAAACTATTGGGATACAGCAAAAGCAGTGGTAAGAAGAAACTTTATAGCAATAAATGCCTGAATTACAAAGAAGAAATATTTCAAGTTAACAACCTACTGAGGTATCTCAAGGAACTAGAAATACAAGAGCAACCCAAACCCAAAACTAGTAGAAGGAAAGAAATAAAGGTCAGAGAAGAATTTAACAAAATTGGGGCTAAAACAATACAAACAATTTTTTAAAAAAAAAGGTTTTTTTGATATAAAAAGCTATAAAACACTAGCTAACCAGGAAAAAAAAAGGTGGGGAGGGGGGGACTCAAATAAATAAAATAAGAAGTGAAAATGGAAACAATATAACTGCTACTACTCTTATTCAACATAATACTGGAAGTTCTAGTCAAAGTAATCAGCCAAGAGACATTGAAAAGGCATCCAAATTGGAAAAGAGGAAGTCAAATTGTTCCTTTTTGCAGATGACATAATTTTATCTGTAGAACTATCTAATGCTTCTCAAAAATTTAGGGAACTGATAAATTCAGTAAAGTTACAAGATACAAAATCAATATACAAAAGTCATTACCAGTTACATATCCCAAGAAGTAACTAGCTGAAAAAGAAATCTCATTTACAATAGCTACACAAAATACCTTGGAATAAATGTAACCAAACAGGTATAAAATGTCTATGAGGAAAACTACAAAACACTTGTTGAAGAAATTGAAGAGGACACAAACAAACAGAAAGACATCCCATGCTTACGGTCAGAAAAAATAATTGTTAAAATGACCACACCACCAAAACTAATCTACAATTCAATGTAATTCCTGTAGCAATACCATTAACATTCTCATGTATGGAATCACAAAAGTCTCCAATTAGCCAAAACAATACTGAGCAAAAAGAACAAAGCTGGAAGCATCACACTACCTGACTTTAAATGTTAATACAAACCTATAGTAATCAAAACATCATATTGGTATAAAAATAGAAACTTTTCTAAAGGAACAAAATAGAAAACTCAGAAATCACATATTTACAGGCAACCGATTTTCTGAAAAGATGCCAAGAACATACTGAGGACAGGACACTCTCTTTAATTACTGGTGCTGGAGAAACTGGATATCCATATGCAGAGTAATAAAACTAGAACATTATCTCTCACCAAATATAAAAATTAACTCACAATGAATTAAAGATTTAAATGTAGGGCCCCAAACCATAAAATTACTGAGAGAAAACACTCAGGACATTGGTTTAGGCAAAGATTTTATGGTTAAGACATCAAAAGCTCAGGCAACAAAAACAAAATGGCAAATATATTCTATTAAATGAAAATGCTTCTGCACAGCAAAGGAAACAAACAACAGAGTGAAAAGAAAACCTTTTGAATGGAAGAAAAGATTTGCACATTATTCCTTGGCAAAAGACTAATTCCCAGTATATACGAGAAACTCAAATAACTTAGCAACAAAAACACAAATAATCTCATTAAAAAGTGGGCAAAGAACCTAACTAGAAACATGTTTCAAGAAAAGACATACAAATGGCCAAAAGGTATATAAAACATGTCCAACATCCCTAATCTTCAGGGAAATGAAAATAAAAACCATAGTCAGATTTAATGTTACTCCAGTTGTAATGGATATTATCAAAATTACAAAAAATAAATGCTGGTGAGGATGTAGAGAAAAGGGACCTCTTGTACACTGTTGGTGGGAGTCCAAATTAGCATAGCAACTATGGAAAACTACATGGAAGTTTATCAAAAAAGTAAAAATAGAACTACCATATCATTTAGCAACATTTAGCAATTCCACTACTTGATACTTACTCGAATGAAAGGAAATCAGTATATCAAAAGGATATCTACACTCCAAAATTTACAGAAATACTATTTGCAATAGTCAATATATGAAATTAACCTAAGTGTCCATCAGTGGATGAATGGATAAAGAAAATGCGGTATATATTCACAGTGGAATACTCTTCAGCTATAAAAAGAGTGAAGTCCTGTCATTTGCAACTACATGCATGGAACCTGCAGTCATTAAATTAAGCAAAATAAGCCAGGCACAGAAAGACAAATATTGTATGTTCTCACTCATATGTGGGGCTTAAAAACATTGATCCCATGTAGGTAGAGGAGACTGATACATATCAGAGGCTGCGAAGGGCGGGGATGAAGGATGAAGAGAGCTTGGTTAATGGGTGCAAACACAGTTAGATAGAAGAAACAAATTTGTGTTTTGCAGCACAGTAGGATGACTATAGTTAGCAATAATTTATTGTATATTCCAAAACAACTAGTAGATTTGAAATGGAGTCCACATATGTCAGCCTGCAGTAGCAAAGAAGGTATGAAAATGGTGGTGGAGGGTGGATCCAGAATGGCAAACAAAAATAGCGTAACTTCCAAGACCACAGCCTTGTTTTTCATATCGAGTTCTAGTATTTATGTATCCAATAACACTGTTTACTCAAACTCATGGTGAACATGTGTTCACACTATTTCATACAGTCAATAGATTACAAAATCCAAATAGTTGGAGAACCCAAGAGAAAATTGAAAAAGCAGGAAACGCAAATGCATATAAAACAATTTTCAACTTCTTCCACTGAGACTTATACTTGTGAGTAATTTTTAAGAAAATATTTAAATGGATATATAATTTTAAAAATACAAAAATAAAAAATTCAAATACACGTGAAACAACTGTGAAATTCATTATTGTCAAATCATATTAAAAATTATTATACAATATTTTTTATCATTTCAACTTGCCAGATTCTTAAATGCTATCATCGAATGCTGCTCAGTTAGTAATTATAACAGCAATATCACAGATTCTGTTAAGCATATATATGAAAAAACTAATATGGAAATGTATATAGGCATCCAAAAATAATTGGTAACTTGTGTCTCAGTCATTTTTCTTCAAAGAATCTCTTTTTAAAAATCTATAAAAGATGTTAATTTATGTATAAAGATATCTACTGTTCATTGCACTGATACTAAATTGAGCAATAGTAAATTATAACACCACCATATAAAGAATATGTTTTGTTAACAAAAGTTTTAAGGTGAAATGTAAAAAATCTTTATGTGAAGTGGAAAAAGAAAATTAAGGAATTGCCATTAAGAGAATAAAGGAAATATAACAAAGTATAATCATGGTTATTTTGATATGGAGGATGCTATTGTTTGAATGTATGTACCTCTCCAAAATTCATATGTTGGAACTTCAACCCCACGGTAATGTTATTAAGAGGTAGGACCTTTTGGAACATGATTAAGTCATGAGAGCTTCACCCTCGTAAATAGATTAATGTCCTTGTAAAACAGGCTTTAGCATGCTTCCTGGCCATTCCATCTCTTCTGTCATATGAAGACACAGTATCCATCCCTTTTTTCTTCCTGATCTGTTAGTGCCTTGATCTTGGGCTTCCCAGCATCCAGAACTGTGATAAATACATTTCTCTTCTTTCTAAATTACCTACTCTAAGGTGTTTTGCTCTAGCAGGAGAAATAAACTAAGATAGTGGAATTATTAATGACAGTTATTTCATGTATTATCATATCTGAATTTTCCAAGTGTCTTACAATTATCCTTGTTAATTTCCTGATCATCAAAATAATTAGATAAAAGAAAATCAGTCAAATCTATACAGTCAAAAAGTTGACTTAGAAGTCTGGGTTAAAATCTTTTCAAATAAACATACACACATAAGCATATGTGTATGTATATAACATATATGCAACTATATAGTATAGAGAAACTCTGTGCAAGAAAATTAAGACTGTCAGTTTATAATTACACCTTATAGGTGTATATATGTTTATAGGGGTTTGTAGTTGCATATGCACCTTTATGTGTTATCTTTGTAAAAGACTTCATAATGCTTTTATGGGTGGCACTTTTTCTTTATGTCATTCAGAAAGTGCTTAAGGTTTTGTTGGCTTATTTATTCTTAATGATCAAACTAAACTTCATGAATAAAGAAACACACATTTTCCCTAGCAAGGTGAAAGAAAAGAATAGCTCTCCTTCACAAGTTCAAATCACGCTTTTAAAAAGTCTATTACAAGTTAAATGCCATTAGGGTAACAGATTCATTGCATCAAGCATCGGATTCTTGTGGTGGACAAGGTATAATGATGACTAGGAAACCATCCATCTTTTGACAGGTGACCTATTTTAGAATCAGAAAGGCCATCAGAGGAAAGTTACTTTACTCATGTTTGTTCCTGTAATCCTCACTCAAAATTACTCAGATGATTTGCAGGACAAGAGCTCTTCTACTTTTTTTTTTTTTTTTTTTTTTTTTTTTTTGAGACAGAGTCTTGCCCTGTCACCCAGGTAGTGCAGTGGTGCTGACTGCAACCTCCGCCTCCAGGGTTCAAGCAATTATTCTACCTCAGCCTCCTGAGTAGCTAGCACTACAGCCACGTGCCACCAAGCCCAGATAATTTTTGTATTTTTAGCAGAGACGGGGTTTCACCATTTTGGCCAGGATCGTCTTGATCTCTTAACCTCGTGATCCACTCACCTCGGCATCTCAAAGTGCTAAGATTACAGGCATGAGTCACTTCACCCTGCTGTCTTTTACTTTTTTTAATCTAATTATATTCACGTGTATGAGGATATACCAAATTATTATTTTGGACAGAATTGATAAGTTTTTAAACAATGAACAATTTTGGGACCGTAACAAGCAGATGCTAAAATTTTTGAATGTACCAGTAAATATTATTTTCTGTAACTTCATTTTTGTTTAGAATTTATCAGCCAATATTTTGTAGTTTTTCTTTGAAGTTCCAATATGCAGAACACTAGAAATGGTGATGTAGAATTGCAAAATGCATAATCAATTATTAAAATGCTGCTTTATTTTTTAAATATTATACACAATGTTGTTTTTAATTTCATGAATCTGTTTTACTATAAATGATTAGTTAGCCAATAATTATCTTTTGAGATCTCTATTTAAATTAATATCCACAAAATAAAGGTAATTGAGCATCAGAAGGGCCATTGGTGTTCTGTTATTGATGTGTTAGCTCTAACATGAAGGTAGCAATTTATCATCATGCTATAAATAGAAAAAATAGAGTGCATGGCATGGGCTGGTCTGGTTTTTTTAAATATTCCTTCAGGGTAAATTATAACATAACCTAATTACAGTGATGGAGCTTTCATTGTAGGGAAAATTGTTATCTTATTTAACAATCAAGTAATTAGCTTCTTTATTGGATGGTTTGCTATATGTTACTAATTAAGCTATCCACTGGAATTTGTTAAAAGTTAGTGAAAAAACTGCTGCTATAACATTAAAGAAGTGAACTCAATACAAATGCAACTGATATTATGTAATTTTGTCAATTAAACATGTTTAGAGTTCCTTCTCTACAAAAAGTTATAACATATTCACATGGGATTTTAGGGTAGAGCCTATATCTTCTCAAGACTTATATGTTGTAGCTTGAGTGTTTTAGGTTATAAAAGAAAAAATAATTAACAATACTAAATGGGGACAAATTAGTTTTTTTAATCTTCAGTGTTTACAAAATTAAGGTGCATTTACAATATTTATTTAAATGCCTAAGTGTGTGTATTAATACCATGAGTTTTCTTGTTGATAACTGCAGTTCATGACCAATTCCAATATTAATTTAACTGGTAAAATTCCATGGGTAATTTAATAAATATAATGCAATATGATTTAGTGGTATTCAATTTACTGCTTTGGGGATTAAAACTCTACTAAGAAAGGATGCTTCTGCATGCTAAGGAAGATTTTGTGTCAAATAGATATACTGAACACCTGAACACCTTGTATTTGTAATTTACTGTGTCATGAGCCATGGAACCCAAAGGCCACGATTTCTGGTATGGAGCTGTGGTATAGCCTAGCAGCAAAGACAGGCCACAAACCAATTATTAGGATTAATTACAGAACTACAAGTGTGAAAGTGATGTGAAGGAGGTTGTGAGGGAAGAGAAACAATGAAGATCTGACAAAGCTATGGGGCATCAAGAAAGGTTTCTGTCTTGTAGGGCCTTTTAATTTGAGAACAGAAGGATGGGTATAAGTCAGTAAATAGGGTTGGAGGGGGATACTTCCATGCAGAATTAACAGTAAGTGCTAAAGTCTTGAGAGAGGAGATATCATGCAATATGTAAAACATTTTTTCAAAGTTCTAGTATGACTAGAAAGAAGATGATGAATAATCATTCCACCACTTATTGGCATGTGACCATAAGCTAGTCATTGAACTTTCTGAATGAAGTTTTCTCTTCAGAGAAACCTGGGGATTGCCCTAGAGTTTGTTGAACCACATAAATAGCCCTTTATGTAGATAATAAAGGTCAAATACCAGTAAACTTACATGGCTTATCCCAATGTAAATTTAAGAGAGGTGCTGCCAGTTTTATATTCATGTAAAGGTATTAAATTTCTGTAATTAAACCACATCAAAAGCTGTCCAAAAAGTGTTTAATACAAAAGTGTTTAATACAGCCCTCTTTTGAACTGAATGTTTTAAAAATCACACTTTTAAGCTTTTGGCAGAGCTTAGCTTTAACATCATTGCAAAACAGACCTTGCCCCTCAAAGACACTTGTCTGATGATGTCTGTATTTAAAGCTGCGGGTAACTGACTATTGCTGTTTTTAGCACTGCTTTGGCTGTCTAAATCTAGTCAAGACAAATTATACCTGGGCTGTGTTGGCAATAGTTGGAGCACTTGAGTGAAACATCCCTTTGATAGTTAGATTATACTTGTCTTCTGAGTTCAGTGTAAATGTAATTTGAGAGGCTTGTTGCTTGTTTCTGGTAAGTGTTGTGACTTGAAGATGAAAATATGTCACACTGGCTTGTTGGCTGTACTTGGAAAAGACATGGAACTGTCACAGGCAAGAAGAAACAAAATGTTTCATTGTCGACATTAAACTCTAAGGACTTAAAAGATCCGCAGTGTAAACAAAGTTGATGTACTTTTTGTTCACTAACTTCTTGCAACTCCAAAAATAAGAGGTGCTCTGGGCCCCATTTTTTCATAGTTATTGAAGGATTATTGTTTAAGAGAAAAGTTTTCCCTCCCAGAAAATATTGGCTATTCACATTTGTGATATGTCAGAAGAAGGGGAAAGCAAATATCCCATCTGGAAAAGAGATGGTGGAAAATGTTCACTGTGGGATAA
Source organism: Macaca nemestrina (assembly GCF_043159975.1). Lineage (NCBI taxonomy): Eukaryota > Metazoa > Chordata > Mammalia > Primates > Cercopithecidae > Macaca > Macaca nemestrina. The sequence continues at coordinate 40,360,370 of NC_092138.1, forward strand.
AATTCTATCATTTGAAAATACATTACTCTTGAAATAACTCCCATATTTTTAGAAAAGGACAAATTTTCACCTAGAATATAGAAGAGAAATAATAACACAACAAACAAGAATCAGTTCCAAAGATCTCTTATTAGTTACCAAGGAATACACGTATCAACTAAGTTGTGACCCTAGGAAAGGAAAGCAAACTTTATTTCATTTTTAGCTCCAGGGCTATACAAAATATGGGTTTGGAGAATATAGTTATACTTCATATTTATTCTAGAATATTATTAAGGTTGTTTTGCATACTATTATTATTATTATTATTCCTCAGGGTAATAATAAACCATGTGTACCTACTATGGGATAGACATTTTGATTTCTTAATTTTATACTTAATAACAACAAAAAAAATTCTGGTGGGCATAGGTACTTAGACTGATGTAAATTACAATGACCTTAGCCATAAGTTAGAATCTTTTCTTAGGTAGTTTCTGTTTAATGAAATGAGGTCAGCGTATACTGAAAGCTTGCATCTGGTAGCATTTTTTTTTATTTGGGTGGTGGTTTCTTTTTATTGTTTTTTCTATTGCCAATTTCTTCCCATTTCCCTTCCATCTGTCTTTCAGAGTTTGATACTAGATTAGGTGCGAGACATAGTGTTTGTCGATCATATGAATTTCCATTTCCTTCTGAGGCTTTATGAGTATTTTAGTAAGAAGTTGGGGGAGGCTATATTGATAGATATATGCAGAATGCAAATTTGAATCAAGTTTTAAATATAATCTTTAAGTTCTATTTAAATTTTTAAAACTGCTATGGCTCTAAGAACATATAGATTCAAAGACTAAAAATAGTGGAGTAACTGACAGGCAATGGAAGACAATGCTGCCACATTTATAGATAGAAAAGTTAGTGCCTTTAATGCCTTAGTAAAGATTTATAGACTAATGTAAAGAGAAGGGAGAAGAGATATGACATATAATTACATGGAAGAAAAAAAGTGAATTCATGATAAAACCTTATTTTTTTGTAAGATTGTGTAGATTAGATATGCTCATGAGCACTAAACCAGATTGGCAGGTCAGCATATATTTGAAGGAGGCCATATCTGGATTTTTCTTGGTGATTTTCTCCAAAAGTATTCTTTTGTTCAGTTTTCGAGTAGAAAACTGATACATAAGATGTACTCCAGATTGAATACCAAATGACAGTTGTAGGAATACATTTTGGACATAATGGAATTTAAATGAAAAGGAAACACTAAAATGATAGAAGTAGAGTAAGCATGAGAATAAGTGGACCCAGAAATTGTGGGGAAAGTTTGAAAGAAAAAGACAAAAGTTAAGAAGGAATTGTATCAATGATTATGCAAGTGTATGGCGCAGTGAGGTTTTGGTGGGGGTGGGTATGGCAATACACTGATATTCTGGGACTGTTACTGTTGTATAACCTAGACTATCCTGTCTAATACACATATGTAAGTGACCGTCTTTTTATAACCTGAACATTGGGTATCCAAGCCCGCATTGTTATATATGAGAAGACAAAGGCTCAAGAGGTTAAGTAAGAGTGAAGAAGATATTAAGGTGCTAATTTATCACTTATAGCTTGAAATGTTGGCCAGTGTGATGATGGATTTGTCCAACTCTAGTTGCGAAGTTCAGAAGCATATATTCCAATATTTCATGTGATCTAATTAGAACTCAAAACAATGAGCACTGCATTAGTATTCCTGCAATGGAAGAAGCTCAGCTTCACAAATGGAAGGAAATGTTCAGAAAACAAAGTGGCTAACATTGGTTGTCTTATTTTCTTTGTGCAGTATTCAGAAAAAGAATCCACATCATAACTTTTTATTACATTAAACTAAACAATTATAATATTGAAAATGTGTGATTTAAAGAGTTCTATGCACCAGTGCCTACATTGTTTCCTACTTTTTTATGTTTAATAATTAACATTTAAAAAATCAAATTATTTCATTTTAAATGGTTAATAGTACATTCTCAAAAAATTTATAACATTTAAATAATCCTTGCTCTTCACTCACAGTTGATTTTGATGTCAGATAATCTTATAAGAATTTTTGTACATTAAAAACAGGTAGGTATAGTACGACTTGTGAGATTAATTTCCATTTGTCAGGACAGAAAGAATGGATACTAAGAATTGAATCAAGGCTAGGTGTCAAAAGCCAAACTACAAGAATATAAAGTACATGCTTAATATCTTCATTAAATCATCCCATTCTCTGGCAAAAAATTTCAATTAGTGACTATTCAATCAAATTTAAGTAACTCGGATATTACAGTTTCTTAACTTGATACTGGTAATGAGATTTCAACCTCCAAATGATCAATTTGAGATCATACTTTTGTTGTACCTTTAGTCAAGGCCCAATATATCGATGTGAAATAACATGGGAAAATGAAAATAACTTTAATAATTTGGGGAATTCTCTTTCTTTCACATTTTGCTTTCTAACACTGTAAATTAAGTGAATCTTCAATGGAACCGCTGAAAGTAAGCATTAGTTTTGGTAAAAAGATTTATAGTATACCCTTGCTTAATTGTTTTCTATAATTCTTAGGATTCAATGCCTGGAAGGTGTTAAAAGCAAAACTTATCAATTGTGATTCTTTTTGCAAACTATCTCCCAACCAAGCCAGCATTCATTACCCCGGAGGTGATTCTGAATGCTGATACTAGTTGACATCTAAAAAGATTCTCGATGAGAACTAGCAATGCTTTCATAAATTCTAGCTTCTTACTATGACAGCTCAACATTGCTTCCAGAATTTCTGTTTAATGGGATACTTAGTAAATTTTAATATAAAAATATAAGAATAATATAAAGAAACATTAACATATTTTAAACTCTTCCGCTTTTCATATTAGTGGTCACATAAAAGATGCCTTTGTACTCTTTAACATTCCTAAAAAAACTATACATACACACACAATATATATATACACACTATACTATATATACTATATATACTATATATAATTATATAATATAAATAACATAATATGTATTGTATATAGAGTATATATACATGTATAATAAAAACAAATAAAAAGGCAAGACCATTCATGTTTTACATAACCTAAAAGCAATTAAATAGAACAACCCAGAATTATGTATCAGATATTTTTCTTATTTTTTCAAATGTATAACAAGTTTAATGAAACTCAAATTGCGAACAAATACACAAATCTGTTAAAATGACAACTACCTTATCTGTTTGACCTACTTTGCCTTTTATGCTTCTCATACCTTATGATAGCAATTAAATTACAAATATTTTTCCTGTAGACATTACTGAGGAGAAATTAGAAACTCTACTAAAGTGTGAAATGTAATACTATATACATTTCCTGTTTAATATGTACATGTATCTGCAAATTAGTTAGACTTCCTAAGGTGTTATGTTTGTTATAGGAGTTCTTTACTCAGTTATTTCCACTGCATAGCTCACTTTTTTTTTCTTTCTAAGGCTAAAGTTGATGATGCAGGTATGGAGAGAGCCAGGTCCTGTAGATTAGCACCAGGTCAAATCTATATTGCCAGTTAAAGGAAAAGAACAAAGCATGAAAGAAATCAGTGGTGCAAAATTGTATATCCTGGTTAGTACCACTACTTCCTTTTTATTGGAACTACGTCACTTATAGTGAACAATGGAGGAAAACAGAACTGTGACCTAAATAAGGTGCATGATTCTTACCTCAGTTATTTATTTATTTATTCATCACCCATTTAGAAACACCTAATAATAATAGATTTAATTCTTGAGAACTTACTCAGTATGTCAGAATCTTTATATCCAAGTATCATATAACTACTCAACCTGGCAGCTACTACCAGTCTTATTTGAGGGATAAAGACCTTCAGGATTACGGAAGCTAAGAAACGTATCCAAGCTCTTAGAGCTGTTGCATGGTGGAATTAGAATTTGGGCATAGGTTTGTCTTATTTCAATCCTGTACCCCTTTCAACTGCTGTATTAGGCATTCTTTTATACTGATAAATTTTGTACAAATTTGAATAGGAAGGAAAGTAAAAAAGGTATCAAAAAGAAAAAAATGTGTGTAGCATACAGCATACATTAATAACAAAGTAAAGACTTTTAAAATTTGGCCTATAAATATATATATAGAGAGAGAGAGAAAGAGAGAGAGAGAGAGAGTGAGTGAGAGAGAGAGAGAGAGAGAGAGAGAGAGAGAGAGAGAGAGAGAGATGGAGTCTTGCTCTGTTGCCCAGGCTGGAGTGCAGTGGTGCAATCTTCACTCACTGCAAGCTCTGCCTCCCGGGTTCACTCCGTTCTCCTGCCTCATCCTCCTGAGTAGCTGGAACAACAGGTGCCCGCCGCCACGCCCAGCTAATTTTTTGTACTTTTAGTAGAGACGGGGTTTCACTGTGTTAGCCAGGATGATCTAGATCTCCTGACCTCGTGAGTAGCCCACCTCAGCCTCCCAAAGTGCTGGGATTACAGGCGTGAGCCGCCGTGTCCAGCCGTGGCCTATAAATATTTCAATTCCGATTTACACATGTATGTATTTTAAAAAGGTTACAATTAACAGATCACTCTTTGTATAAATGAAAGTCTTGCAATAAAATAAAGCAAAATTAATATAGAATAACTATTCCTGGTCATTTTTGCCACTACTGAAACACTGAAAATCTTAAAAGGAAAAACTGGCAGCATTTATAAAACTGTACTCACTATCGGCCGGGCACAGTGGCTCATGCCTGTAATCCCAACACTTTGGGAGGCCGAGGTGGGTGGATCACCTTAGGTCAGTAAATCGAGATCAGCCTGGCCAACGTGGTGAAGCCCCATCTCTACTAAAAATACAAAAAAATGACCGGGCGCGGTGGTGGCGCCTGTAATCCCAGCTACTTGGAAGGCTGAGGCAGGAGAATCGCTTGAACCCGGGAGGCCGAGGTTGCAGTGAGCCGAGATCGGGCCACTGCACTCCACACTAGGCATCAAGAGTGAAACTTCGTCTCAAACAAACAAACAAAAACAAACAAACAAAAAACTGTACTATCTATCTCGAAAAATATTTTCTTTCTTTTCTTTTCTTTCTTTTACAGGTTCTCCCTCTGTCATGATCTGGGTTGGAGTGCAGTGGTGCAATCATGGCTCACTGCAACTTTGACCTCCTATGTTCAAATAATTCTCCCACCTCAGCCTTTTGTGTAGCTGGGACCATAGGCACACCACCATACCCTGCTATTTTTTGCATTTTTTTGTAGAGACAGGGTTTCGCTATATTGCCCAGGTTGTTCTCAAACTCCTGGGTTCAAGCAATCCGCCCAACTCAGCCTCCCAAAGTGCTGGGATTACAGGCATGAGCCACCCTGTCTGGCCTTTAGTAAATTTCTTGTATTCCCTTTGTTAAAAAGATTATTTTTATTTATCTATCTAACTAACATCTATTTATTAGCTTTTATGTTATGTTCAGGAGTGCACGGTTAGGTTTATTATATAGGTCAATTGTGTGTCACTGGGTCTGGTGTACAGATTATTTAGCCACCCAGGTAATAAGCTTAGCACTTGATAAGTAGTTTTTTATTTTTTTTAAATCTTCACTCTCCCTCTCTTCCACCCTCAAATAGGTTCTGCTGTCCCTAGTTCCCTTCTTTGTGTCTATATGTACTGACTATTTACCTCTCATTTACAAAAGAAAACATATGGTATTTGGTTTTCTGTTCCTGTGTTAACTCACTTAGGATAAATGGCTTCCAGGTCTACCCATGTTGCTGTAAAGGACATGATCTAGTTCTTTTTTAATGGTTGCATAGTATTCCATGGCTTATATGTATCACAATTCCTATATGCAGTCTATTGCTGATGGGCACTGAGGTTGATTCAATGTCTGCTATTGTGAATAGTGCTGTGATAAACATAATGCACATATATCTTTATGGTAGAACAATTTATATTTCTTTGGGTAGTTACCCAAAAATGGTATTGGTGGGTTGAATGGTAATTCTACTTGAGCTCTTTGAGAAATTGACAAATTGCTTTCCATAATATCTGAACTAACTTACATTCACAACAGCAGTGTGCAAACATTTCCTTTTCTTTGCAACCTCACTAGAATCTGCTATTTTTTGACTTTTTAGTGATAGCCATTCTGATCAGTGTGAGATGGTATCTCATTGTGGTTTTGAGTTGCACTTTTTAAAAGATAAATAATGTTAAACATTTTTTCATACGCTTATTGGCCATATTTATGCCTTCTTTTGAAAAATGTCTGTTCATGTCTGTTGCCAACTTTCTAATGGGGTTGTTTGTTTTTTGCTTGTTACTTTAAGTTTCTTAAAGATTCTGGACAATAAACCTTTGTCAAATGCATAGTTGGCAAATATTTTCTGCTATTCTATAGATTTTCTGTTTATTCTGTTCATAGTTTCTTTTGCTGTGTAGAAACTCTTTAAGTAGATCCCATTTGTCAATTTTTGTTTTTGTTGCAATTGCTTTTGGCCTCTTCATCATGAAATCTTTGCCAGGGCTTGTGTCCAGAATGGTATTTCCTAGGTTATCTTCCAGGGTTTTTATAATTTGAGATTTTACATTTAGGTCTGTAATGTACCTTGAGTTGATTTTTGTATATGGTGTAAGGAAGGGGTCCAGTTTCAATATTCTGCATTTCTGCATATGACTAGCCAGTTATCCAAGCACCATTTATTGAATAGAGAGTCCTTTCCCTATTGCTTATTATTGTTGACTTTGTTGAAGTTCAGCTGCTTGTAGGTGTGTGGCTTTATTTCTGTACTCTCTATTCTATTCCATTGGCCTTGTGTGTCTGTTTTGTATCAATATCATGCTGTTTTGGTTATTGTAGCTTTGTAGTATAGTTTGAAGTCAGATAATATGATGTCTCCAGGTTTGTTACTTTTGCTTAGGATTGTCTTGGCTATCTGTGCTCTTTTTTGGTTCCATATGAATTTTAAAATAGTTTTTTTTCAAATACTATGAAGAATGTCATTGGTAGTTTCATAGGTATAGCATTGAATATGTAAATTGCTTTGGGCAATATGGCCATTTTAATGATATTGATTCTGCCTATCTATGAACATGGGATGTTTTTCCATCTCTGATTTATTTGATCAGTGTTTTATAATTCTTGTTGTAGAGATCATTCTCCTCCCTGGTTAACTGTATTTCTTGGTATTTTATTCTTCTTGTGGCTGTGTGAATGGGATTGTGTTCTTGATTTGGTTCTCAGTTTGGGTGTTGTTTATATACAGGAATGCTAGTGATTTTTGTACATTAATTTTTGTATTCTGAAACTGCTGAAGTTGTTTATGAGATCAAGGAGCTTTGGGGCAGAGACTGTGAGGTTTTCTAGTTAAAGAATCATATTGTCTGCAAACAGGAATAGTTTGACTCCTCTCTTACCATTTGGATGTCGTTTATTTCTTTCTCTTGCCTAATTACTCTGACCAGGATTTCTAGTACTATGTTGAATAGGAATGATGAGACATGGCATACTTGTCTTGGGCTGATTTTCAAGGGGAATCATTCCCATTCAGTATGATGTTGGCTGTGGGTTTGTCATAGATGCCTCTTTTTATTTTGCAGCATGTCATGTTTCTTTTCTCTTATTCGGAGATAGAGTCTCACTCTGTCACTCAGACTGGAGTGCAGTGGTGTGATCTCAGCTTACTGCAATCTCTGCATCCTGATTTCAAACGATTCTCATGCCTCAGCGTCCTGAGTAGCTGGGACTACAGGCGTGTGCCACGATACCCAGCTACTTTTTTTTTTTTTTTTTTTTTGTATTTTTTGCAGAGACGGGGTTTCACCATGTTGCCCAAGTTAGACTTGAACTCCTGAGTTCAGGCAATCTGCCTGTCTCAGCCTCCCAAAGGGCTGGGATTACAGGAGTGAGCCACTGCACCCACCTGCAGCATGTTTCTTTAATGCCTAGTTTGTTGCGGATTTTTAACATGAAGGGATGTTGAATTATATTGAAAGTCTTTTCTGAATCTATTGAGATAATCATGTGTTTTTTTGTCTTTAGTTCTGTTCATGGGATGAATCACATTTATTGACTTGCCTATGTTGAACAGACTTTGTATCCCAGAAATAAAACCTACTTTATCAGGGTGGATTAGCTCTTTCAGGTGCTTCTGTATTTGGTTTGCTAGTATTTTGTTGATAATTTTTGCATCTATGTTGCTCAAGGATATTGGTCTTAAGTTTTATTTTTTTGTTGTTGTATCACTGCCAGGTTTTGGTATCAAGATGACAGTGGCCTCATAAAATGAGTTAGGAATGAATCCCTCCTCTTCAATTTTTTTGATTAATCTCAGTAGGAATAATACCAGTTCTTTCTTATACATTTTGTAAAATTTGGCTATGAATTCATCTGGTCCTGGGCTTTCTCTTTTTGATAGGCTTTTTATTATGGATTCAATTTTGGAACTCATTATTGGTCTGATCAGGGATTTAACTTCTTTCTGATTCAATCTTTGGAGGTTGTGTGCTTCCTGTAATTAATCCATTTTTTTCCCAGGATTTTTAGCATGTGAGCATAGAGGTATTTGTAGTAGTCTATGAGGGCTTCCTTTTCCCCCTGTGTGGTCAATGATAATATCTTCTTGTCATTTCTGATCGTGTTTGTTTGGATCTTCTCTCTTTTTTTGTCTTTATTCATCTTGCTAATGGTGTATCAATCTTGTCTATTCTTCCAAAGAACAAACTTCTAAATTAATTGATCTTTTGTACAGTTTTTCACATCTCAATTTTTTTCAGTTCAGCTCTGATTTTGGTTATTTCTCATCTTCTGCAGGTTTTGGGGTTGGTTTGCTCTTGTTTCTCTAGTCCCTTAAGGTAGCATATTTGGTTGTTAATTTGAGATCTTTCTGACTTTTTGAAGTGGATGTAGCATTATAAACCTTTATCTTAACACTATTTTAGCTGTGTCCCAGATATTCTGATATATTGTATCTTTGTTTTAATTAGTTTAAAAGAATTTCTTGATTTCTGCTTAATTTGTTTTCTCAAATGTCATTTATGAGCAGGTTGTTTAACTTCCATGAAATTTTATGGTTTGAGTGATTTTCTTAGTATTAATTTCTATTTTTATTGTGCTGTAGTCCAAGAGTATGGTCGGTACGATTTCAGTTTTTTTCTTTTTAATTTCCTGAAGATTGTTTTGTCTGACTATGTGATAGATTCTAGAGTATGTGCCACATGCAGACGAGAAAAATGTATATTCTGTTGTTTTGGAATGTAGAGTTCTGTAGATGTCTACTGGGTGCATTTGGTCAAGTATGGAGTCCAGGTTACATATATCTTTGTTAGTTTTCTGCCTCAATTATCTATGTAATACTGTTAGTGGAGTGTTGAAGTCTCCCACTATTATTGTGTAGAAATCTAAGTCTCCTCATAGGTCTCAAAGAACTTGCATTATGAACCTAGGTGCTCCTGTATTGGGTGTGTATATATTTAGCATAGTTAAGTATTCTTGTTGAATTGAACTCTTAACCATTATGTAAGCCTATCTTTATCTTTTTAAATCTTTGTTGGTTTAAAGCCTATTTTATCTGATATTAGAATAGCAACTCCCAATTTTTTTTTCTGCTTTCCACTTGTTTGGTAGATTCTTCTCCATCTGTTTACTTCAAGCCTATGGGTGTCACTGCATCTGAGATGGATCTCTTGAAGACAGCATATCATTATGTCTTGATTCTTTATTCAGTTTGTCACTCTATGCTTTTTAATTGGGGCACTTAGCTGATTTTCATTAAAGATTAATATTGAAATGTGCAGATTTGATCCTGTCATCATGTTGTTAGCTGGTTCTTAGGCAGATTTGTTTGTGTGGCTGCATTATAGTTTCAATGGTTTATGTAGTTAAGTTTTTGTGGTGGCTGGTAAGTCTTTCTGTATTAGAACTCCTTTCAGAATCTCTTTTAAGGGAGGTCTGGTGATAACAAATTCCCTTAATATTTTCCTGTCTTGAGAAGGATCTTCTTTTTCCTTTGCTTATGAAGCTTTCTTTGGCTGGATATGAAATTCTTGGTTGGAAATTCTTTTCTTTGAGAATGCTTAATATAGACCCACAATCTCTTCTAGCTGACAGTGTTTCTGCTGAAGTCTGCCCCTTCTCTCTAGCCACCTTTAACAGTTTTCTTTTCATTTTGACATTGGAGAATCTGATGACTATATGTCTTAGGGATGGTTTTCTTGTGTAGTATTTTGCAGGGCTTCTCTGCATTTCCTGAATTTAAACTGTGGCCTTTCTAGCAAGACTGGAGAAATTTTCATGGAAGATATCCTGAAATATGTTTTCCAAGTTGCTTGCTTTCTCATTCTCTCTTTCAGGGATGCCAATGAGTCATACATTTGGTCTCTTTCCATAATTCCACATTTCTTGGAGGTTTTGTTCATTCTTTTTTGAAAAAATTGTCTGACTCAGTTAGTTTGAAGAACCAGTATTCAAGCTCTAAGAGTCTTTCTTCTGTTTAGTCTAGTCTGCTGTTAATACTTATAATTGCATTATAAAATCCTTTCAATGTGCTTTTGGCTTTATCATATCAGTTTGGTTCTTTCTTATGATGGCTATTTCATCTACTAGGTTCTGTATCATTTTATTGTAATCCTTAGAAACCTTGGATTGGGTTTTTACTTACTCCTGATTCTTGATGATCTTCATTCCTAACTATATTCTGAATTATATTTCTGTCATTTCAACCATTTCAGCCTGGTGAAGAGCCCTTGCTGGGGAATTAGTGTGCTCACTTGGAAGAACGAAAACACTCTTTTTTTGAGTTGCTAGATTTCTTGCACTGGTTTTTTCTCATCTGTGTAGACTGATATTCTTTTAACCGTGGTGTAATTTGAGTATAGTCAATGACTTCCAGATATTTTCAGAGGGTTGAAGCTGAGTGCAGGGAGTGCAGGGCCTTTATTTATAGCTGCATTCTTGCCCTTGGTTTTACAGGGGAATATATCAGCCAGGTATTTTTGGCATTGAAATTTGTGCTGTAATCCCGAATATGGCGCTTAATTGTAATGGCCCTGTGATAGCTCTTCCTCAGCCACATGGCTCCTCTGTATTTCCACATTATTGCAACTGTGCTCCATCTCAATGCTCTGAAAGTGTGGGCTCAACTCCCTTTGAATGCTGGTTGCAGATCTTGTCTTGGAACTCCCGAAATGCACACTGCGGCTCTGGGGTGAGCTCGGGTTTATTTCCCTTCCCCAGAGTGGAGGAAGTAAGGGAAGTGATCATAGCAGTGGCTATGGTAGACAGCCTTTCACTTGCCTCTTGGAGCTCCACTACCAAGGCAGAGCCCCTCCTAATCAGTGTGATTCGCCCAGGGTGTGGCAACTGCATGGTAGGCTTAAGCCAGGGGGCCCTGCCTGGTGATGAGCAAGGTGGGCAGGAGATTTGTGTGGGAGACAAATTGGCCTCTCCTCCTTAGGGTGGCTGCAGCTTGCTGGAGTTGTAGTTAAAGCATTCAGGATCTTTGCTTCCTCCCTAGTCTGAGGGCAGTAAAGGTGATACCACTGCAGCAACAATGACAGAGGGTCTTCCGACTGCCTCTGGGAGCTGCAATAGAGCTGCTGCTTTTGGGAATGTTCAGCCATAGGGTGGGGCAGCTGTGCTGCTGGCCAAAGTTGGGAGCCCAACTTGGTGAAAAATTAGGGATTGAGGGCTCACAGAGAGATGAGACTGGGGTCTCTTCTCTACTGTGGCTGTGTCTTCTCCAGATTGAAGGTACTAGCGGCAGAACTGCTACTGTGGCAGTGACAGAGGGATTGTTGGTTGCCTCTGAGCCCCTCCCCAGGGAAACACATAGCCACTAACATTGGGAATGCCCAGCTGGGGATGGGGTAGCTGATCGTCCATCCTGAGCTAGCGGCCCTGCCTGGTGATGAGTGGGGTATGGGGGCTCGCAGGGAAGACAGCCTGGGCTTCTCTCCTTCTGGTGGCTGCAGTGTGTTGGAAGTTGCAGCACAGTAACAGGACCTTTTGTTCCTTCCCCAGAAGAAGAGCCGGCCAGCCATTTTTGCAGCTCCACGGCTCTCACTTCAGTTGCCCTCAGGCTCAGGAGGGAATGTAGTTGTTGGAGACTGATGAGAACCCCCTGCACAGCACAACAGCCTTACTGAAAAGCAGCCAGACTGTTTTCCACATGGGTCCCTACCTCTGCTACTCTTCACTGGACAGTGCCTCCTGACTTAGGCCCCCAGCACAATCACTCTGCCACCATCTGAATACTTTAGTCAGTGGCAGCTCTGCATTTCTCTGAGGAGGAAATCCCAGAGACAACCCACAGCCCTTCTGCCATTGCAGCTGCAGTGGTCCCACCCTTACTGCCCTCAGGCTGGAGAAGGAACAAAGGTCCTGGTTACGATGCTGGAACCTCCAACACACTGCAGCCACCAGAAGGAGAAGCCCAGGCTCTCTTCCCTGTGAGCCCCCTTCCCCCCTCATCACCAGGCAGGGCCCCCAGCTCAGGACTGAAGATCAGCAACCCCATCCCCAGCTCAACATTCCCACTGGTAGTGTCTCTGTTTCCCTGGAAAGGGGCTCTCAGAGGCAACCAACAGGCCCTCTGCCACTGCCACAGCAGAAGTTTTGGCCCTGCTGATCTCAGACCGGAGAAGAAACAATGAACCTGAGGGCTTTACTCGCGCTTCCCGCAAGACACACTCACCATACAGAGAGGAGCCCAGTCTCTTCTCTCTGTGAGCCCTTGACTCCGAGGGCTCCCAGCTTGGACCAGCAGCACAGCCACCCCACCCCAATGGCTGAACATTCCCAATAGGAGCAGTTCTATGTTTCTCTGAGGTGGAGCTCCCAGAGGCGACTAAAAGCCCCTGTCATTGTTGCTAGAGTTGTATCGCCCTTGCTATACTCAGACTAGGAGCTTTGTCCCAAGAAAGTTCAGAGTTTCTCCCAGCCTGAGAATCCAGGAGGACCTGGGACAGCCCGCTAGCATCCCAGGTTAGTAGACCTTATCCTGAGAGATGCAGTCGTGGTAAGGCCTACAGTCCATTGCTACTCAGTCCTATTATTTTTGTCCCTTTCCTGGGGCATGTAAGGGAACATGGCTTCCCTTGTTGCTGGAGCTGCAGCCACTGGTGCTGGGGTGCCTGAGTGGCAGCTCTGCCCAGACTCCTCATAGTTCTGTGTTGGTCTACAGGCCCTGATTGAAGGGTGGTGGTGGTAATGGGGGATTTCTTGAGTCCAGGGATGCAAAGGTCCATGACAGAAGTATAGGTCCCCCAGGATTCTCACTCACTCACTCACTCACTCTCTCACTCACTCTCTCACTCACTCTCTCACTCTCTCACTCACTCACTCACTCACTCTCTCACTCACTCACTCTCTCACTCACTCTCTCACTCTCTCACTCACTCACTCTCTCACTCACTCTCTCACTCACTCTCTCACTCTCTCACTCTCTCTCTCACTCACTCACTCACTCTCTCACTCACTCACTCACTCTCTCACTCACTCACTCTCTCACTCTCTCACTCTCTCACTCTCTCACTCACACTCACTCTCACTCACTCACTCTCTCACTCTCTCACTCACACTCACTCACTCTCTCACTCACTCACTCTCTCACTCTCTCACTCTCTCACCCACTCTCTCACTCACTCACTCTCTCACTCAGTCACTCACTCACTCTCTCACTCTCTCTCTCACTCTCTCACTCACTCACTCTCTCACTCACTCACTGTTCTTGCAGTTGGGGGCCTCCCCTGGCTCCCTGCCACTCCTGGGTGGGCAGTTGTCCATCTTGCTCTTCTCCATTCTCTGTGGGTCACACTGTTTTCTTGATGAATCTCAATGTCTTCGCCTGGATGTTCCAGTTGAACCACTATTGTTTATTAGCCACTTTTCTCTCCATGAGAGCAGCACAAAGTAGATGCTTCTAATCAGTCATCTTGGCTCCATCGTCAATTTTTCTTATATATTCTAATACAGTTTTTAATATTTTAATGGGCATGGAAGCAAACCTAATTTCTGAGCAGGCAACTTGTTATTCACTGCTATAACTCCTGGAATTACAAGAAGAAAGAAGGTAGTATATTTGCTATCTATTTAATGCTTACATTAACACATAGCTGTATTTTATTTTTATATTTGGAGAAATTAAGACATACAGAGAAAGTCAATAGGATGTCTAAGGCTCACCTAACTATTAAATGTGTGAGGATAGGTTTAAGTCCATATCGACCTAACCAAAAATGTTATAACGCAGAGTATCCTTTTTGGTTAGTGAGATATGGACTTAAACCTAGCCTCAAACATTGTACAATGTAGAGTCTTTTAAAAAAGATAATATTCTCAACCTTTCAATAAAGGCAAGCAAACAAACAAACAAAAACTAATAGAAAGATTGGGAGCCAAAGAACGCAGAAATATATGACAGGTCATTTCCCTCTTTTGTGGTCCTCTCAGAATCTCTATATCTTTTCCCTGAAATTCAACATCAGGGGCTATTGACAGCATTAGGAGATATGTTTGACTTTTATTTATTTATACATATTTTTAGAGATGGGGGTCTCACTCCATTGCTGAGACTGGAGTGCACTGGCATGATCATAGCTCACTGTAAGCTTGAACTCCTGGGCTTAAGAGGTCCTCCGTCCTCAGCTTCTTTCAGGTGATACATTTTAGATAATAATGATTTAAGTTAGCTTAAAGAAAATATGTCAGGAAGACCATCTTTTGATATTTTTGACTGCAAACATCAATTTCCTATTGTAATGGAACAATGGGTATATTTTGAAGATACCTTTGATTTTTAAAATAGCTATATGATTGTAATAAAATGGTCATCAAAAATTCTCATTTTGCCAGGTGTGGTGGTGCCTGCTGGTAGTCCCAGCTATGGAGGAGGCTGAGGTGATGGGATCATTGAGCCTAGGATTTCAAGACTAGCCTGGGCAACATTGTGAGACATTGTTTAAAAACAAAACAAAACAAAACAAAAATCCTCATTTTTTTTTCCTATTTAAAGTCCTTTGCATAAAAACTTACAGTATATATTCTTTATATAAGCATATGGTCTGAGAAGTAAAAGGAATAAATTTATCTGGTAACTTCCTTCCTTCCCTAGATGACAAGAAATGCACTTTCCATTTTGTCCTGGTTGCTAGGAGGCTTCAAACTAACTACTAGGCTTTTGTCTTTTATTATCTTTGTTTGTATGTGTTTGAGTGCATGCAGTTTTATTCTAATGTACCACAAATAGTTTCTAGCACTTAGTTTTATACAAACAAACATACAAAATTAATATGCAAAAAATATTTTGGTGTTATAACAGATGTCCATTTTTAAAATATACTTTGTTGACATATTTTATTAAAATTGTCTTGTGTTAAGTCAACCCCATTTTTATCTCTTAGCAATTGATGTGATTAATTCAAGGTCATATTAACTTTTCTTTATATTATTTTTCTTCTTCCTTTTCCCTTTAATGTTTAGATATTATGTTTATTTTAAAAATTAGAGATGTTTTACTATGTCATGATAAGGAATATTTAGTACCCGCATAGTATTGTCTGACAATGAACTAAGTTTGCGTGTTTTGCTGAGGCAATATAGTTGCAATTAATCTTCCAGGAAAGAGGAAGAGCAAATAAAACAACACCTTACTAAGTGTGACTCAAACTCATGAGGGTAAAATAAATAAGCGCTTCACAGTACTCTTATTCCTGAGGAGTGAAATAGAATAATTTATCTTGTGGTTTCTATATGTTACTGACCAAATTTTACTCCTGGATTGTGATTTTTTATTTGCATTTCTGGGATCCCTATGTGCGGGTCCAGAACAGACCAGCACCATCTCATTCTTCAGGAAATAGGGGCGCTCCAAAGTAGGAGGTAATTGGAGTTCAGAACAATATGAGATGAGGCAATCCTGGGTTGTACCTGATGGAGCTGGTTGGAGTCTACACAGAGTGAGTTATCATAAAAGCAGCTTAGTCTGAAAAAAAGCAGCTGAAGTTTTGAGAATCATCAAGGTTGACATGATCTGCACTTAGACACGAGAGGAGACTGACCGACCAGTCCTCAGGTTTGCTGATGCTCTCACATCATTTCCAACTACTTAATATAGTATATTACCTCTGTGGTTGTAAGATGTCCTCATCTCTACCCCAGGAGGTGAGGCAGAGGTCCAATCCATGACTGAATCTCCTTTAAGGATAATAACTATTTTAAGGAATCCATCTGTGGAGCAGACCCAACATTATTTTTTTTTCTCCATCAATTACTCACAGGAAATTATCCCAAAAGGCCCAAGTTACAAACTAGAGGAAGAGATGTCAATGCAATATTGGTTGGTTATATGGGATTCTGGCCCACAAGTTCACATAATTTTCTCATGCTTTCTGGATCTGCTGAGACCAGATCACACATATTTCTTCCATTGTACGATGGATGGTTGCTTCACATTCCCACACTTATGACTCAGCAGTTCCAATAATATACAAGTTAAAATAAACAGTTGTTGTCTCACAGACATTTCATGTCCTATGGTCAGGATCTCACTCTATGCTAATTCGTAATACATTAGAAGATATTTTTTTCAATAAAGTTTATTTTTTTTGGCTGTAGATATCTTGAACTTGACCTATAGCCCAGGCTTCTATATATCACTTTTCTTACTGGGACTTACCAGATATTCAATACAGCATCCTAAATATACTACAGATACTTGTAGTAGTTTTACATCTTCTGTATCACATACATTGAGTGACATCAACTATGCTCTTGACCTGCTTTAGAATACATTTCTGCTCCTAGTATCACTAAAAACTGGCAGTTTTTTCAGTCACTCAATAAATTAGCCATAAAAGTATTCTGAAGTATGTTATATGTGTGGCTTCAAAAACCCAAGGTGGCCCACCAAGAACCATAATTAGGAAATGTGAGGTATACTAAATTATTATCCACCATACAAAGAATGTTCTACTTCAGCTGATTTGAACCCCTAAAAATCTCACTGATATAGCAAGTCTCTGCATATTCAACAGAATTTTTTTTCTGTAATGAGTGGCATTTAGATGTTGTCCTTGTGCCTATAGAACACTTGTTAGGTTTTGATCATTGGGTCCAATTAGCATGATACAATATTATTGTAGACTGGCATTATGTTCTGCAGACTAGCAAGAAGATTAATGTTCTTATAGAGTGTATCATGAATGTGAGCATGGGCATGAAAATAGCACTGGGGTCATCTTTGAATTTGTACTCCTGTTCCTACTATGTGTTGGCAAACTACTTTGGATTCCCCCTATTGTCTGTAACCAAGAAGAATGTAGTTGCCAAATCAATTTAGTGTGCTAAGTGCTAGAGAACATGGGGGAATCGCACCAATAAATACACCATAACAAGCACATAGTTGCAATTCAGGCTATACCTAGTGTAAATGTGAGTCACTCAGCCCATAGCCACCTATCCACCATTTCTTTAATTGTTTTCCCCAGCAGTCCACAAGGTGAATCGAATGGGGATATCATAGGAATCACTACCCCTGCCTTCCTTAAGTATTTGATGTTGGTGTCTATTTTAGTAATTCATACTGAGATATAATATTGCTTCTTATATATTCTTCAGAACTGAGGAGAGTTTTTGCTTGGCTATTTCTACCATAATGGCTCTTATTACACAGATTATAAATCAATGTAAAGACTCTGTCAGCTGTTAAATATATGAGATTCAATTATCCCCTTGGGGACTGTATTAGTCCATTTTCACACTGCTGATAAAGACATACCCGAGACCGGGAAGAAAAATAAGTTTAATGAGCTTACAGTACCACATGGCTGGGGAGGCCTCAAAATCATGGTGGAAGGCAAGGAGGAGCAGGTCACATCTTACATGGATGACAGCAGGCAAAGAGAAGAGAACTTATGCAGGGAAACTCCCATTTTTAAAACCATCAGATCTCTTGAAACTTATACACTATCACGAGAACAGCATGGAAAAGACCTGCCCCCATGTTTCAATTACCTCCCACCAGGTCCCTCCCGCAACACGTGAGAATTCAAGATGAGATTTGGGTGGGGACACAGTCAAATCATATCAGGGACCAGGGAAATAATTGCAGGGTGGTTGAGTAGACATGTTGGATACATTGCATAATCTGACAGTCTTGGGGGCCAAACTATATCAATCTCCTGGTGTCTAAGGTCTCCAATCTAACTGAGGGATGATGATGATATTTTAGTTCCTCCATTATTAGCTTCTACTCAGAATCTTTACTTAATAGTCTTTCAAATGTCTTTCATTCCTCTCTCCCAATACAGCTATCCTGGTATTGGCCACAGTTCCCTTTTGGAAAGGATCAAGGGGATATTTACTTAATTTAATTGCAGTGATATGACAGAATGCATTGTCAAAGGAACCTTGATTTTCCTTTAATCAAAGGCATCTGGGTCTGTGAATTGACTTAAATCTGGAATTTTTGTGAGTGACCACATTTTTTCCATTTTGATGGATGGTGTCAGTTATCAATTTCATAAGCTCTCATTTTATTTATCTTTCATATATGCCAATCAATGTACAATTATTTTTATAATTTATCTTTTTTTCTAGAACAATAGGATCTATTTGCCATTACCACAGATACCTATGTATCAAGACATCCTTACTACCATTCTCTTCTTGTTACCCACTAGAGTAATTACATCAATCTTGCCTTTAAACATTAAGTGCTTCCACCTACCCCCTTCTATTTCATAATCCCATCATTGCTGTTTATCCTGGAGATCCAAATTTCATGGCAACATAGCTCTCTGGCAATCCTGTCCTTTAGAGGATAGGAAACAGTTTCTTAGTGATGTTAGCTTCTTCCTCATCCCCTACCAATACATTCCACATTGCCTCAGGGAAAGAAATGGTCTCTGAGAATACTTTGGGAAAAGAGTTTTGTGGTGCATTCTCAAGTTGAACACCCCATTCTATTCTAACATTACCATTTCCTTGAGGATTCCTTTCATTCTTCTTATTTTGGAAAGGAAGTACTGACATCTCCACCTGTAGGCTATCATTGTGTTCAAGCTTCAAATAATTACCTCAATAGAATATGAGAACTGTCTCTACTTGTTGACAAAATTTTGACTCTCAATGCAGGAATGAATGCCTGAAATTAAAATCTCCCACATTATGGCATTTGCTACGGTGTGCTGCACAGTCCCACACTCAGGACTGAGGTGCAGTTTTCCCATATGTTTGCAGAATTGGCTGAAGCCTTAAAGCTGAATCTATTTTTGAGAATCGCTCTTAGCTACAGAGAGCTGCCTCACACAAGTTACCCTCGCTTTAAGGATCAGCCCACATCAAATGACTAGTGTATGATGGGGTACAAAGGCCTTTTACTTTTCTTGAATTTCTGACTACTGTAAATAGTCATTCAATTCCAGAACTCCTTGTGGAATTGATTGAGACCCCTTCTTCGATTTTATCACAGCAGTTCAACTTCTCTCTTTGCCCAATCCTCTTCCCCTCAACCCCTAATAAGTTATTTCTGAGAGCACTACTGAATTAAACTTTTACAATCAAATCTTCATCTAGAAATCTGTTTCTTAGAGAAGTTAACCTAATATAACCACCCTTATAGTCCATGCCCCTGCTCTTTTAATACCCACTGTGACAATTATCCCACAGTTGCTTTACTGTACATAATTAATCAGGTCTTCTAATTCTAATTAGTGATTAAATAACTTTCTCCTAAAGAAAGTACTGAATTTCCTTGCATTGAAGACAGGCTGGAAACAATATGTTTTTTCAGGACACCAGAAGGGTACAAGCTAGATTTTGGGTTGGGGGGATCTGCCTCTAGAGTCTTTCTTTTCATATGCTCCACGTTGGAAAATCTCCTCTCTTATGACAAGGCAGAGGAGTCATTTCTTTCTTTGTTCAGTGGGATACGGGGTTCAAAATTCTAAATTCTGTCTATCTAAATGTCCCCATCCCAATTCTCAAACTCTTGCTCTTTTCTAACCACAATCCTGAATTAAATAGATGAGCTTTCTCAAGGGAGCATTTTCAGTCTTCTGTGTAGTTCTGTCATAGTTACAATTAAATCTGGGGTCTAATTTTCTGCTGTGTGCTCCATACTCATAGATGTCAAGGTGCTGCATAAATGAAGCCGTAGAGGCCCTGTGGTTTTCATTGAATGCCTCAGATTGGCAATTGGCTGCTGTAAGCCTGTAATTTTCTCTTTCAAAGTTTCCAATATTATCAACAAAAGCCTGAGCAATCCACAGTCCCTATAATTATCATTGTCCCCATACCATATAAACATACAGCCACTACATATCCTAAAGTCTGATCTTCCTCATACACCACATCCCATTTAACCACAAGGCAATGCCTTAATAATATGTCACGGCATGCCAGAGCTTATCACTAGTCCCTTTTCACACCAGCAGAGATCCTTAGAGCTCTGAGGCTCGTCAGGAATGCAGCTTTAATAAATTAAACTAAGGGTTCACTTTCTTGGGTCATTCCTGGTATCAACTGTCTTAGACTGAATTTCTGAGAAACAGAGCCTGAAACAAATGCTATGCGTTAAAGTTTTATTCAAGAGCATGATCCTTGGAGCAGGGACAAGGGCAAAGGAAAGTGAGGCAGGTAAGAAACAAGAGCTGATATAGGGGTGCACTCTCAGGCTGACCACTACATGGTAGAAAGTGTGATTGGTTGCTTGATCACACCAGAATAACTTCCAAGAAGCCTTATTAATAACTGCTTCTTAGGACAGGTCATGAATACAAAGGAATGGAGAAAAATTTGTCTCCCATTGGTTAAAGATTCACATTCAGAGTTATACTTCCTTCTCACTTGCAGGTGACTTAGATGTAGGTAGCAAATGCTTATATGATGTCTTATACCTCAGCATCAACAGATACGCCTGGGCACAGGGCAAAAGTTATTCATTAGATCCATGAATAGAGTGGTGATAATTTTGGTCAGATTCACACAAAGGGAATTCCTGTGCACTGACTGGGGGTGCATCAACTATCACCCCTGGCCAGTTGGAAGCAGTGAAGTAAAAGAAGATATGAAGGAAGATATATAAGTGCCATCTGATAAAAATACTTGCTAGCTGTCTGACCTGCTAGAGTTTGCTTTGTTTCTTTGATTAAGTTGCTTCCTCTATATCATAAAAATAATTGTACAATCTTAATTAGTTGCTCTGCAAATTATATGGTATCTTGTTTGTAAATATTTTTCAAAGCACCTGGAATCTACAAGAAATATTAACTATTATTGCTGTTTTCAGGAAGGTAAGTCTTGTAGTCTAAAGTAAAACTTGAAATATCCTTAGTTATTTCTCAATCTTCCTGTAAAATATTTTACATATAAAGTATCAGAAAATATTGCTAGACGAATTTGGAGTATTTTGTGTCTTGGAGCTGTGAAGGAAACATGCATTTAATATTGGCTTAATTCGGTTTCTTATTTTTATTGAAAAATAAAGATAACCCACTTGCAAGATAGTCAACAAGAAAGAAGAGAGCATCTTTTTCTCTTGCCATTTTCACAAAAATAGAAAAATCCAACCATGCATTTTCTAGATACAGTTCAAACTGGTAATGTTTGTAAACTACTGTGCTTGGAGATTCTTTCAACTTTAAGACACCAACTCATATGCATATTATAATAGAGATAGTTTTGTCTTATTGGTATGCAGTATGTATTCTCTCTTCTATCAGCAACTTAATGTAATGAGAATCATCTTTCCCATAATTGGGCTGTAATTTGAGAAAGCTAATCCCACCCTTTGATCCAGGGCTGGAATGTAATGCTGGTCTGGTCAATCCACATGTTCACTTCCCCATGGCAATTGACTCAGGAAGAGTCACATGTCATGAATCAGTCCAGTGAAGATCAATCTTAAGGTTTGTTAGAAACAGTGTATGTAATGGTTGTCATGAATATAGATGTGAGACTGAAGTTGCTGTGAATATCTTTCTAAGTTGGAAATTTCTGTCTGAATAATGCCAAGAAAGGGAATGTAGAGTTAGTTAAATTACGGCAAAAAAGGGAAAAAATAAGGGACGAGCATAATCTTGATGACAATTGTTTGAGGCCTGGTTTCAACTACACATAAAGTATCCATTATTCCTAAACCATTTAGATGTCACTACTAATACTACAACTGTAAGTACTACTAATATTATCTTGATTTAGTTTTATCTTATTTTTAATCAAATATATATTGATCCATTAGCTGTACATTTTGGTTCATTAATTATAATAAACGTGCTCCAGTAATAAAAGATGGTAACAATAGAGGGCAGTGAGTGGGCAATATACAGGAATTCTTTGTATTACCTTTGTAACTTTTTCATAGGTTTAAAACTATTCTAGAATACAAAGTTTATTTAAAACAAGTATCCTGGGTAATATGAATCTGCTTTGCTATATTATACTGTCCAAAGATCCTCTTGGTAATAAACATTAATCTTAGGTCAAGAAGGTAAAGAGGCCAGGCGCGGTGGATCACACCTCCAATCCCAGCACTTTGGGAGGCCAAGGTGGGCAGATCACGAGGTCAGCAGTTCAAGACCAACCATGGCCAACATGACGAAACCCCATCTCTACTAAAAATACAAAAATTAGCTGGGCATGGTGGCACATGCCTGTAATCCCAGCTACTTGCAAGGCTGAGGCAGGAGAATTGCTTGAACCGGGACCTGGGAGGCAGAGGTTGTAGTGAGCTGAGATCACGCCACCGCACTCCAGTCTGGGCTACAGAGCGAGACTCTGTTTCAAAAAAAGAAAAGAAGGCAAAGAACATCCATTTCTCTAATATTAAAGAACATCCACTTCTCTAATATTCATACTTAGGTAATTTGTGCTCACTGAACCTATGGACAGATAAATCTCAAAATACAATGACATATGGTCAGTATGCAGCACAAAGTTTTTAATGAAGGGGAGTGAATGAAAAAGGATGGATAAAATGAAATTATAACAGTCATCTTGATTTATAGGCTGGTAAACTATGGTCAGCTTTATATCTTTGTTTTTTTATCATCCTAACATCTACTCTATTTACTATATAATATAATAACTAGTTGCAGGGTCCTTATTTTTATTTTCTCTGTCAATCTTGTATCAATCAAGGCTCAATAAATCAAGGTTTTATTTGTAATGTTTTCTTATTTGATATTTCTTATATAACTTTTTGTCAGAGTAGTTTTTAAAGAATATTGTGTATTTAAATTATAAAACCACCTCTCCCCAACTAACAGAGTGAGGTGTTTTTTTTTTTTTTTTTTTTTTTTTTTTTTTATTGTTGTTAACTTAGATAATGCGCCCTCCAGTGATTACTCTGTGGAGAAATCAGCATTTAATACATAACCTGAAGATGGTCAGTAACTTCAATTTCAAAAGAATAACAAAAATGGTGTAACTAAACTGAGTACACTTAATTAAAAAATCCTAGCCCCAGTCTTATACCTTGTGTAACATGGCTTTTAGTTAGCCTGCTTTGATCTCTTTTCTAGGATTTTTAAAATAAAAATGACCTCGTCAATTTCACGTACAGGATCTTTATTCCCTTTGTACATAGGAGCATAATGTGAATCTTTCTGTAATCCTGCAAAACATGCTTGTGACTTCTCAATTTCAGATGATTTTATCATCAAGTCAGGTAAATTCTCTCAATCTCCAGTTTGCAGTCAATTTCTAGATACAATCTCCAAGTTCAGGTTGAATTTGACATCAAATCTAATGTTTCTATCTTGTTGCTATGTTCCAGATATCTTGAAACAGCCTTCAATAGTCATTGTCCTAGATCCTGTCACTCTAGTTGCTATATCATAGTAGTTCTATCATGATTAAGCTAAATATTATTTTTTACAGATTTTTCTTTCCAATTTACTTCCTCAAAATTATTCTTGTGAACTTTGCTGCTTTCTCTAGTTATTTTCAACCATATTTCTCATTGCTGGTCTCCAAGCCACATTTAATACTGAGTTGTGTGTCATATTGTTTGGTCTCCTTTCAGTCAACTTCTGCTCATTATAAAACTGGCATTCCTGAGACTGGTGTGTATATGATCATCCTAAAATAACTTTCCTGCATCTAAAAAGGCACAGATGGACTATACATAAAACTAACTGGAAAAAAATGGTTAATTACTGGGAAACACATACAGAGCTGACAACACAGATTTACACGCAGAAGTCAATTAGCTAATTATTAGGGATGCACAAAAGGTGTGAAAATGGCTGCATCTTCTGATCTCCCTAAGGTCATTCTTACCTCTTTGCTCTCATAGCATATTAATTGCAACTCAACCATAGCACATATTTCATTCTTTTGTCCATTTCTGCTAGGGGTTTATTTGTCTTCTTTCTCAACATTCTTATGTTTTATTTATCATTCTCTAGAATATTTTATAGGACACTGCTTTACAAGATATAGATACTGAATATTGCTTGCCGAACTCAGTAGCAACCAATTTTATTAATTTTGAGAAAAGATACATGTTCTACTTCTATCTTCAATATACACATACATTGTAAGCACAACTTCTACATATTAAATACACCTACAATGAGCATATTAGCTGTATGGTACTTATAGAAATTAGGTGAAGGTGTGAGGAGCATGATGCAAAGAAAAAAAGAAAGGAACAAGGAATTACAATGAGCATATTAGCTGTATGGTACTTATAGAAATTAGGTGAAGGTGTGAGGAGCATGATGCAAAGAAAAAAAGAAAGGAACAAGGAATTATCCAGACAGAAAAAGAAGAGATAAACAGCCATTTTCATTTTTCTGAAGTCTTAGATTGAGTCATATATGTTACCACAGCCTTTTGTGAGAGGCATGATGTGGCCAATAGGACATCCCTCAATGTCATAATTCTAATTTTATGGGCACTAGCACAAGCCTTTAAAATGAAAAGTAAGGCTGTCTTGAAACCTTTCCCTTTAAGAAAGGGAGGTAGGCAAACAAACATTTATTGTAAGTCTACAATATTCTAGGGACTAGGAAGGCTGTGCCATTTACCATTTTTTTCTCAGAGAGTTCAGACAGTCTCTAAGGCAACTGAAACAATCATATATTTTACCAAAATAATTACTCAAGTAGCTACTTGAGAATTTATTTGCATCACTGTAGTGGTTTTGCAAAACAGCGTTTGATTTGTAACCCTGAGCTTAGTTGATTCGAAATATTTTTCAACAATTTTTCCCTCTGGTCCATTTCTCATTGCAGTTCTCCCCAGTCAGTCTTCAAATTAAGAGTCTCTGATCATCCTTTCTTTCAAATTTGTAGTTGTGGCAGGTCTTCTTTCTCAGCTGTAACCGATGTTGGTAATTTATTGTGCCTCTGAAACTGTTATTTCCATTGTGGAGATTTCTTTACATACTAAACCTCTTCTCAGCAGGTTCCCTTTACTTCCTTGGAAACCAATATAAGCAAACAGCAATGTTAATTAACACTTCTGTTTTACCTGTTTCACAAAACAGCACAGAGCATTAGGTATTGTCTTCTGAGGTGTAGTTTATTTTATGCTGTCATTACTCCAACTGCTGTTTGATGGATTCATTTATTCTTCATAAAATCATCACTACTGGGATGGCTGCTAAAAGTGTAAAGGCAGCCCCGGGAGAGCTCAGGGGACCATGAGGGAGTCTAATACGCTTGGAGTATAACGTTGTGTGTGTTGGGAGAGAGACTTCCCTAAACACAGGGGACATAGAGAAGGAAGACTCATTCCACAATGGGGTGCAGATGGTATTGTGAGGTGCCACCCAGAGCCTCTTTCTGGACTAAAGCTCTTTTTCTCCTTCGTACTGGGATAAATTCCTCCTTAGTAATTATCCTGAACTGAAGAGACCCCCTTTGTCCAATGTCATGGTTCTTCCCCAGGGAACGCCCTTATTCAATATTGTTCGATGACTTGCCTCCCTTTCTTCAAGTAGGGAAATCTTTGAACGTCCTTCCTGGTTCCAGCTAACCCCATAGGATTGGATGAGGGCTCTGTTCTAACTGTATCATAGTTCACTTTCTCCTCTGACCAATACTGCTTCCTTCATTTCTCATAAGCATTGTTGATGAAAACATCTCCAATAAACTTCCTACAAATACATCTCAGTTAGACAGTCGCAGAGAATTCTGCCTACAATAAAGTTGAATCAGGGAAAGTCTATACATAATTTTGAGGGTAGTCCAAGCAAACGGCACAGATTTGACATGGTATTGTGTAGGGAGTAATTAGAGGTTTGACTTTGCAGCCCCAGAGAGTGTGTTTATACATGATGGATGTATGGAAGATTATGGTGGGGTGATGGTGTGGGTGATGGCCAGCATTGAGGCTCAAGGTGCAGGAATATGCCTGTTGTTAAGAACCAGGGAAGCCTTGCTAAGGAGTTACTGGAGGCTTTCAAACAGAGAAGTGACATGAACAAATCCTCTAGGTAGAAAACTGTAACAACCACAGAAAGGGAGAGAGGATTGAAGACAGTGAGAGTTATGACAGGAATCAATTAGAAAGATTTTATGGTAGGTCACACTGAAAAAAAAAAAAAGAAAAAGGTAAGGACATGTGAAGTGAAATATAAAGGATTTATTGACTTAGGTAAAGGAGATAAGAGAAGGTGGGTAATCAAAATAACTTCAAGAATTCCAGGGCCGGGCGCAGTTGCTCACGCCTACAATCCCAACATTTTGGGAGGCTGAGGCGGGTGGATCACAAGGAGTTTGAGATCAGCCTGGCCAATATGGTGAAACCCCCTCTCTGCTAAAAATACAAAAATTAGCCTGGCATGGTGGTGCACACCTGTAGTTCCAGCTACAGCCTGGGTGATTAAAAAAAAAAAAAAAGAATTCCAGGTTGTGAAATTGGAGAATTTTTTGACAAAGATGAAAAATACAGGAAGCAGTGAAAGAATATAGACTACATGCTTATATAATTACCTTCTATAATTCTCAGAACCCAATACTAAAAATGTGGAAAAAACACAAAGTTCATGGCATTGTCAAAATGCAAAGAAAAGAATTCATGAGAAGGCCTTAGAACAATGCCTGGCATATAGTATGTACTCCCTTTATTAGTTTGATAATGAGGTGGATCTTCACTACATCAGTCTAGAGATGGATAAGGAAACCACATACTGTTAAATATACCATTTCGCTTTGAGAAGTTTGAAAATGTATTATAAATTTTAGATGATCCTCGATGTATTTTGAAAGCTAGCACCCCAACAAGCAAGAATCTCAAAAGCAGTTTTCGATTTTATGTTTAAATCATTGTTACCTACACTCTTCTTTCCAAGGTCTTATGTCATGGTTGAGAAATCAATAGCAAATAGCAAGTACTTCAGTTAACAGTAAGTCAAGAACAGTCTCTAATTCTGCTCTGCAAAGTGCCCAGCACTTTAGAGGTACTCAAATATGAAACAACATCTTTACTTTTCCTAAGCTGAAAATAATTTAAGTTTTTAAGTATCATCATCAAACTTGGGTTGCCAATATGTAATGTTTCCTCTTAATAATTAGAGCCAGTTTTTATTGACTGTCCCTTGTATGCCAAACACTAAATGAATCATTTTGTATATATTATCTGTAATATTATTAGTATTCCTATGAGACTTTGATTCAGGTCTTTAATTCCACCTGAGGATTTGGGGTGTTGAATAATTGGCTCAAGGTCATGGCAGACTTTGGGTTGCAGAGCAGGTTTTTATCCAGGGCTGTGCGCCTTTATACCTGACTAGCTAAGTCATTCCTGAAAATTATCCTGCTAATCCAAAGTACAAGTCAGAAGTGAATGATGCTTATGTTTTTTGCCTGTTAATTAATTGGATTGCTTTCCAGGTTCATAAAAACACCACTAAAAAGTAAGTTAGTGAGGTAGAGATGTGGCAATGAATAGGTTCATACAAAAGACATTGCCTGTTGAAGGACACTGAGCATGTTTGGTAATATATAACTAGCTACATTTCTCTGTGCATGCCAAAGATAAGGAGCAGGCAATAGTTGGATTAGCAATCAGTGAAACTTAAAAGGAAGAAGGCAGAATAAGGCAAGAAAGCAAAATCATCCTCAGTATGTGGATAATTCACTCCATATCTCTGGGGGTGTGTGTGTGTGTGTGTGTGTGTGTGTGTGTGTGCATTTAATTCAAAGCATGTGACACTTTGGCTTCATTTTATACCAGATTTTCAGTAGTCTCTTCTCTCACACCCAGAAGAATGTGTGTTAGATTTAGCATGATTGATGTAGATGTAGCTGTGACCACTGTACCTGTCATTTAGTTGTTAAGAAAAGTACAGTCATACAACTTTTCTGTTGGGCCCCATCACCTTTCTTTATACAAAAGCTGTCTTTCAAGTATGACAGTAGTGGCCAAGATGAGCAGGAGCAGCACTTTAAATGTCAACCTTCTATGGTAGCTTTATTGAGCTATACACATTTTCATGGCCGTGCTGCTTTTTACATGCATTGGAGAAGTGGATAACCATTAAAAGTAATTAGAAACCGGGCGAGGTGGTTTATACCTGTAATCCCAGCACTTTGGGAGGCCAAGGCGGGCGGATCACGAGGTCAGGAGTTCGAGACCATCCTGGCTAACACGGTGAAACCCCGTCTCTGCTAAAAATACAAAAAATTAGCCAGGCGTGGTGGCGGACGCCTGTAGTCCCAGCTACTGGGGAGGCTGAGACAGGAGAATGGCGTGAACCCGGGAGGCGGAGCTTGCAGTGAGCCGAGATCACACCACTGCACTCCAGCCTGGGCAATGAGCAAGACTCCATCTCAAAAAAAATATAAAAATAAAACAAACCGAGAAAATAGTATCATAGTTTTAAAAGATATAATGAAAATTTAAAAGATACAATGAAAATATTAAGGGTAATGAAATAAATTTTCATTTATCTATGGAATATTGGAAATTTAACAGCTTTGCTAGATAGAGGACAATCAATATTGAATAAATACTGTGATGCATATTTACTTCTATGTTTTCATCATACATAGCACTAGTAACAAGGAAATATGTTTTAAATAATGAGCAAAAAATAGTAATTACTGACCAGGTGTGGTGGTTCATGCCTACAATCCCAGCACTTTGGGATGCTGAGGCGGCCAGGTCACCTGAGGTCAGGAGTTCGAGACCAGCCTGGTTAACATGGCAAAACGCCATCTCTACTAAAAATACAAAAATTAGCCAGGCATGGTGGCGTGCACCTGTAACTCCAGCTACTCAGGAGGCTGAGGCAGGAGAATCGTTTAAAACCAGAGGTGGAGGTTGCAGTGAGCCGAGATCATGCCATTTCATACCAGCCTGGGTACAAGAGTGAAATTTTGTCTCAAGTAAAAAAAAAAAAAGAAAGAAGTAAATAGTAATTACCATAACCCTTCTATTAGATATAGCTATGAATATAATTTCCAAGTATATTTTTCAAGACTTATTTTTCACTAAACCTAAACACATTAGAAATAAGATAATTTTTAAAGCTTTAAAAAGAAATTAGGTCAATTTGGGGTCTATAGGAAATAGTCACTTTTATCAGGTGTTATACACATTTTTATCACTTCCATATACCCATGCTGTGTTTATGTTTACATAGAAAATTTCAGCTTCTGGGTAGTTTTAAATTAGTCATGCTAACATGAGTTATATCTCGCTTGCAATGATTATTGAATAACTCCTGGTCAATATGACAAAACTCAAAAAGAACCCAAGATAATCATTATTATTGATTTTACAATAAGAAAAATTAAGTTGACCTTAGGTTTCTCTTATCAAAACAAACAAGAGTATATGAAAGACAGAGAGGAAAACATGATCAATCACATTTCATGAATTTCAGTCTAACTTGAGAAAAATGTTAATACCGTAATTTTTTATTTACAACTTTACCGAATAAAGTGGATTTTGTTGCTAAAGAGCACAGAATGACAGCTGACTTTCTAGTCCATTAGCAAAATGTAAAATGCAATGCTAAATGTCACCATTGCCTTCTTAAACTCTACTAAGTACGGTTTTAATATTGATTCTTGCACATATCATATATTCTCTGGCATTCAGTGCTTTTGATGACAGGTTGTATTACAAATCACTCATATCTTTCATCTTGATCTTTAGATATACATTTTTTATACATCTTTATTATATTGCCTGTCTTCCTATAGTCAGAATTACAAATGCATTTTACATGTTGGAAAGAGACATTTTTATTGCATTAAATTTAATGCACCAGGAGAAATAGAAATCATGAAAAGAGAAAAGGTTAAGCATAATGCCTGTCTTATGGCATAAGGTACAACTATGAACAATAATAATAATAATTGAAAATAAAAAACAAGGCCTCATCTGAAATGTAATCCATTAAGGCAATTTTAGAAGCAACAATAATACTTCAAATTTGTACAGAAATTTAGTTTCATAGTGCTTTTGTGTACATAGTCTTATATGATCTTTGGAACCACCCTGTGATATAGAAAGATTATTATTTTTTCTATTATCCAAAGCCAGTTACTAACCAGTAATTATGAACGATTATGTGATTTGTTCAAAGTTGTAGGGCTAATAACTGGTGATGTCAAAATATGAAAGATGTCATGTTCCTGAACCTATAATTTTATTTTATACTCCACTGTGGATTAATTCTGTCTATAGTAAATATAAGTTAAAAACAACATATATAAGCTAAGAAATTTTAACTTGTCCCTCTTTTCTCACTTTTCGTTCTCTGTAGTCCAGTAGGAAAATGTTATAACTTTGTGCCTGGAAAAATGTTCAACATTCAAGAGAACTCATCCAGTGATTTTGAATTGATAGAAAAGTGAATTAAGACATGATTCCACGCTCTTGAATATAGTGCCAAAGAATTGCTGATTTCTGATCATTCCCATGAGTACTCTGAAACTAGTTAATTTGTGCTTTCCATGTCACTGTAATTACAATGTTTTGTTTACATGTATAGTGTTATATAGTGATTGGCTAAATTATCATTTGACCTTGCATATTTATGTTTATGTTAAATAGTGTACAATGAATATCCAATGAAAATAATATGGATATATCATTCTAATGGCTAGGAATTTTTTTTTCTTCTTGGCTTTAATTCTTTTGACTACCTTACAAATAATAGCAATAACAGATTATATTTACTTAAATTTAGTTGAAAGGAGAATTAGATCTATTATTTTTGCAGGTCTGATCTGGAGACTATGAGTTCCTATTAGATTGACCCATTGATCACATACATTATATTAGATACACATATTTCTTGCCTAACTGGAATGCAATAAAATTCAAATAACATAGAACTATATAGGCTATTTAAAGTTTTATCTAATTGCATGTAAAAACTATGTTTACTGGGTATATGCTAATAATTCCCAAATGAATATGCATTACTGATTATTTTTAACAACCATGAATAGCCTAATAATAGTTTAAATGTGTGCATTGTTTTACTGTATATATTGTATGTAGGGGATCATTCTTTGATCCTCATGATAGCCTCAAGTCATGCAGAATTAAGATTTTTTTAGGTGTTTATGTGTGGCAAAACTAGCAAGATACCCATCCAACTCATTAAAACTTTCGGTACCCATAAAAAAACTATAAATCTCAGGCTTACTTGCAGTTATTTTTGTAATTTGGGCCACGTAACTGGGTTTTAGCTAATGCAATGGAGTAGAAGTTTGTTCTATGCCTAGACATAAGGCTTGCTCTGTCATCCTCCATAATCTCTTCTACTTGAAAGAGCATGGGAGTTATGCTGAAAGTAGTGATATTATAAATAGAAACAGCCTAGATTTTTGAGTCATTTTTTTGAAAGAATCCCAGAGAAGCTATGGTACACATTGGAATTTGAATGGATAACAAACTAATTTTTGTTGAATTTAGTTTTATAGTTTAGTTAGTACTATACCAGCATCCAGTCTACCTATCTGATATATCATTCTGTTTTGGTTACTGTAGCCCTTTAGTATAGTTTGAACTTGGGTAAGCATGATGATTCTAGCTTTGCTCTTTTTGCTTAGGATGTCCTTGGCTATTTGAGCTCTTTCTTTGGTTCCATATCAATTTTAAAATACTTTTTTTCTAGTTCTATGAAGAATGTCAATAGTGGTTTATGTAGAATAGCATTGAATCTATAAATTGCTTTGAACAGTATAGCCATTTTAATGACATTGAGTCTATCTGTCCAAGAGCATGGAATGTTTTTCCATTTGCGTGTATCAGCTCTGATTTTTTTGAGTAGTAGTTTATACTTGTCCTTGTAGAGATCATTCACCTCCCTCGTTAGCTGTATTTCTAGGTATCTTATTCTTTTTGTGGCAATTATGAATGAGAGTTTGTTCCTGATTAGACTCTCAGCCTGAGTCTTTTGGGTATATAGGAATGCGAGCGATTTTTGCACATTCATTGTATCCTGAGATGTTGCTGAAGTGGTTTATTGGCTTAAGAAGCTTTGGGGCTGAGACAATGGGATTTTCTAGATATAAGATTATGTCATCTGCAAACAGGGATAGTTTGACCTCCTCTCTTTCTATTTGGATGCACTTTACTTCTTTTTCTTGCCTGATTGTTCTGGCCAGGACTTCCAATACTATGTTGAATAGAAGTGGTGACAGAGGGCATCCTTGTCTTGTACTGGTTTTCAAGGGGAATGCTTCCAACTTTTCCCTATTTAGCATGATGTTGGCTGTAGGTTTGTCATATACGGCTGTTATTATTTTGAAGTATGTTCCTAAACCCTCATGACACAGGTTTACCTATGTAACAAACCTGTGCATGTACTCCTGAATTTAAAAGGCTTTTTTTTTTTTTTAAGTTAGCGAGTGGATAAGAGGAAACTGAAATCAGAAGCTAGAAAGTAGGTGAATCGAGTCATGCAGTGGCAAAAAAAAAAAACTTGATTATCTGTGGTATATTTGAGAGCAAACTGTGGGCCTATTAAGCTTGTGGCTGGCTCTCAAGGAAAAAAGTTGGAAATCATTATCTTAGCACACTTTCTTGTTTGTTATTGGTATACATAGATAAGAAATTATAAGCAATAATGAGTTTAAGGTAGAATTTAAAAGATCATGTGCAAGTTGCAGTGTTGGAAAAGCTAACTGCTGCTATATCCCAAACATTAAAAAATTAATTTAAGAAATATATATTTTTGCCGGGCGTGGTGGCTCAAGCCTGTAATCCCAGCACTTTGGGAGGCCGAGACGGGCGGATCACGAGGTCAGGAGATCGAGACCATCCTGGCTAACACGGTGAAACCCCGTCTCTACTAAAAAATACAAAAAACTAGCCGGGCGCGGTGGCGGGCGCCTGTAGTCCCACCTACTCAGGAGGCTGAGGCAGGAGAATGGCGTGAACCCGGGAGGCGGAGCTTGCAGTGAGCTGAGATCCGGCCACTGCACTCCAGCCTGGGCGGCAGAGCGAGACTCCGTCTCAAAAAAAAAAAAAAAAAAAAAAAAAAGAAATATATATTTTTTCCATTATCCCAGTAAAAATTTTCAGTTGTTTAAAGTGACCCAGGGATATTGTCAGCATAAGGTAGATAGCCACTATTAAATTGAGTGAGACAGATGTGATAGTGAGAAAGTAGAACAATATAAGCAGATTTGAAAACTATGTCCATTAAAAGAACTCAAGTTTGGAACAGAGAAGAACCAAATATATTTGACACGTACAAAGTTTTCAGGAAAATAGGGACCATAAAAAAGTTAAGATATGTTAATACTTAGAACTCTTAAGAGATCATCCTTCATGAGCAATAGGCGCATTTCAAAAGCCTCTGGCTCTCCAGGAGTTCAGGCTCTTCCAAAATCACTTTAAATGATAAAGTGAATAATGAACTAGGAGGAGCTTTCCAGGACGTGCAACCAGGACCAAGAAAAACTATGGACAAGACAGTTTGTCTCTTAGAGTGGATTCAGAGATTGATTAAAATATATATATATATATATATATATATATATATATATTTGATATATATATATATATATATATAAAAGAACTCCCTGACACTTCTAGGGTATAGGGATTTTACAATATCAGCTCACTGGTGTTTCAGAATTACTAGAGACCAATGACTATAAGGTCTCCTCTTAATTCCCTTTCCAAACTGAAGTATTTATTCTGGGTATCCAGAGTGTGTGAATTTTTGTGTCTGTCTAGTCAGATGACTAAACTTTCTGGTCAAGGGGCATGATCATTTAGTCATTTAGACTTCTAGGAGAATATACAGGTTTTCAGGATCTAGTAGTCAGGGCTATGTATGACTTAAAGATCATGGAGTTTAAATTGGATTTAATAACTGGATGAGTCTCTGTGTTGTCCTACTTAGGCAAAAATAAATTGTGTTCTATGTGTAGGAAAAAAAGAGAAACAGATATTTGGTGAACATAAGGGGAATTATAGCAGAGACACTACATTACCAACTACTCTAGCTGGTTTGGGGTCATATAACTAGATAGTGGCAATGTGACCACTATCTTTAGTGTGGCAACAGGTGATATGTACTATTTCTAGGCCTGACCATGAACCTCCTTGCACAGTCATTCACACTGCCTTTCACTTTTGGGACAAGCAGAAAGGCCACATAAAAGATGGTGGCATAAAATGCCAGTAACCTGGTACACTCTATTACTGCTTGGAGGATGGTCACCAAGAAAAACTCTCTACCTGAAAAGGATTCTGTACCCAAGAAGATAAATTTTATTGTTTAAATTTACTAAGATTTGGGTGTCTATTTGTTACTTGACCTCAGCATAGCCTGTCCTATCTAATAAAATATGTCTCACTCAGCTAACAGATGTAGCAATGTTTCATACAATTTTGTGCATCAAGCACGTAGTACATAGTATAAAGTAAGAACAAACAATTTCTATTTGGTGGGTATTCGTTTATGTAATTAACTAGGTTAGAAGTTCACACAGATAATATTTTACAGATGAGAAAACAAAGATCACCCATATGCAGTGAATTTAATTATTATTCCCAATTCTTCACCTCCCAGCAGCAAGGTTATAAATGAACCACATTTCACTTGCTTTTTTTTTTTTTTAGTGTGGTGTCTCTTTGGGGTCACAATATGTTTGCCTATCCCATTGATATTGGGCTTGCCAGTTGACTTGCTTTGGCCAATAGGATGAGTGTGTAAGTTACACCATGCTGATTCTCAGTTAAAGAGTTAAGAAGCATTTTGGTTTCTGCTTGCCTCTCAGGGTTTCTTTCAGGTCATAAAAATAGTGCACCCAGGGAGCTGCTAGTTTCATTTGCTTTTTTGCTGCTTCTTCTTTTTTTTTTTTTTTTTTTTTTTTTTTTTTTTTTGAGATGGAGTCTCGCTTTTTTGCCCAGGCTGGAGTGCAGTGCCTCCATGTTGGCTCATGGCAACTCCGCCTCCCGGATTCAAGCCGTTCTCCTGCCTCATCCTCTCCAGTAGCTGGCACTACAGGCGCCCGCCACCACGCCCGGCTAATTTTTTTGTATTTTTAGTAGAGACGGGGTTTCACCGTGTTAGCCAGGATGGTCTCGATCTCCTGACCTCGTGATCCGCCCACCTCAGCCTCCCAAAATGCTAGGATTATAGGCGTGAGCCACCGCGCCCGGCCTGGAGCTGCTAGTTTCAGAAGGAGATGTGAGAAGACAAGAATCCACCTGAAGACCGGGGCCCAGCTCAGCGGAACCATTGTAATCCAGCTAAGATTGCTAAAATCTCAGGAACTCACAGACCTGAGAGCTATAAAAAAGAAAAATAAGAAAAATAAGGTTGTAGGAGAGATTTTAAGGTTGGTTGCTACACAGCAAAAACTGACTACTGCAATGAATTTAGTAGCTGGAAATTGAATTTAGCCTTTCACTATACAATGGGAAAGATTCATTTTAAATTTAAACAGTAATTGTCAGGCCTCTGAGCCCAAGCCAAGCCATTGCATCCCCTGTGACCTGCACGTATAAGCCCAGATGGCCTGAAGTAACTGAAGAATCACAAAAGAAGTGAAAATGCCCTGTCCTTGCCTTAACTGATGACATTCCACCGCAAAAGAAGGGAAAGTGGCCTGTTCCTGCCTTAACTGATGACATTACCTTGTGAAATTCCTTTTCCTGGTTCATCCTGGCTCAAAAGCTCCCCCACTGAGCACCTTGTGACTCCCCCACCCTTGCCCGCCAGAGAACCCCCTTTGACTGTAATTTTCCTTTACCTAACCAAATCCTATAAAACGGCCCCACCGCTATCTCCCTTTGCTGACTCTCTTTTCCGACTCAGCCCGCCTGCACCCAGGTGATTAAAAAGCTTTATTGCTCACACAAAGCCTGTTTGGTGGTCTCTTCACTCGGATGCGCATGACAGTAATTATTCTATTTAGTCCCTACTAAATGTTGAAGTTGGAACACATCTTTCGTCTTTGAACTGTTTTATTTTTATTTCTTGATATTTATTTCACTCTGTAATTTACCATTAAAAAACTACTTTTAACTTTTAAAAAGTCATCACTCAAAAGAAATTTGTTTCCCTAATTACAAAAATTGACAAGATAAAGAAACATAAATAAAAAATTTAAAAATGGCCATTTTAAAGATTGCTTCTTTTCTCCTCTTATGAAAATATTCAACTCTAATGGATTTTGTTAATATCTCTCAGGTACTCTATGGCATTTAAGAAATAACATTCACTGGAGTTTGTACAATATAACTATGCAATTACTTTTTCCATCTTCAATGTGTAATGCCGGGAAATGGTCATTTACGTTTTTTTTTTAGGCTTGCCCAATATATTTAACAACAAACTGTTTACTAGCAAAACCAAGATGCCTCCTAGTTACTTGAATCTATTTTTAGCACTGTCTCCATTAACCAGGCATTAGAAAAATGCTTTTATAACTTATCCCATTAAGTATCATTATTAATATTGTGCTGTCATATCTTCGATGACCCTCCTTTTTGAGTGTGTTTCCCTGTTTATTTTATAGTGAATCTTTTAAAATGCAAATTTTATTCCCTCTTTCCCTGTTAGCTAGATTTAAGACCTCTTCCCTGAAGTGACCATTCCTTCTTTCACTTTAGTCAAAAACTGGTAACAGTCTTGGCAGTAGGAATGAATTTACTACTCAATTAAAGTTACTAGAAAATTCAGGCAAAAGAACTATACTGGTTGGACAGTTAGACACTACCTCTGTGGCATTAAATTTAGCATTTTATGTACTGGAACTAAGACTAGGAGAGATTACATTCTAAATTGCATATATAGAACATCTCGGTATAATATACACAGTTTATTGATATAAAACAATATATTACTGCTGGACGTGTTAAATTTTAAATGTGTGTGATATTGCCAGTCGGTATTTTTCCAGTTCTATTTTCTACTACGTATTTACTAATTGCTTTATAATAATTAAGAAAAGAGAAAAATATTTACCAAGACAAGATAGAATACATTAAATGGTAGAATTTCAATATTTGTAATTTGTTTTTATTATTTGTTCCTGTATTTTTCTATTTAAATCCTTTATCTTAGCAAATACAGAGGCAAAATGGTAGTCATAACACATACAACATTTAAAATAAAATATATGTCTTATGAGGAAAAAATAATTTTTCCATTCTTATCTTCATAAGCCTATATTTAACTTAATGTGAAAGCAGGAGGAGAGTTTCATTGTTTGGGCTTTTGAAAATGTAAGTCAGATAATGGTTTTCACGTTTATTCATCAGGAAACTTATCTCATTTTAACAAGTCTTCCATTTAGAAAAATCTTTTTATTTTTCTTTTGGATATGCACTGGTGAGTTAGCATGACAGATTTTATTCATTCTAAAATAGTACAGGAAAAT
Organism: Macaca nemestrina; assembly: GCF_043159975.1. NCBI lineage: Eukaryota > Metazoa > Chordata > Mammalia > Primates > Cercopithecidae > Macaca > Macaca nemestrina. Next base: position 40,398,175 of record NC_092138.1, read on the forward strand.
CTGATGCTATCACCTAGAATATTAAATACTATATTGTAAGTTCAGGTTAAAATGAATAGTGTCAAAGGCAGTTCAACCTCAAAAGAAGAAACAGAAAATAGGATAACATGATCCTAAATTTTTACCCTGACCTGATTTTATCAAAATACATGTTAATCTATGCAACAAAGTTCTTGTGGCCAATGACCTTATTTTACTTTTGTATCTTTAGTGCAGTTGTTCTTAACCTTGGCACTATTGACATTTGGAACTGAATAATTCTTTTTTTGGGAGGTTGTCTTGTTGATTTCAGGATGCTTAAAAGCTTACCCAGCATCTAACCATATAAATATCCTTGACTCAATGCATAGAAAGCATTCTAGATAATAGTACCATTCTTGCATGATATTGCCTCCAAGATGATGCTTTAGAATTTTTCAGCAGGACTTCCTTACACACTGTCAGATCAGCAGCAGTGGGGTGACGCATTCTGTATTACAGCCAGTGGATCCTGATCAGATGCTTTTTGGGGATTACCTGGCTGTCAATAAGGCAATCTGTAAGCACCTGCATAGTGGTGCTGGCTGAGGCCCAGGAAGAAGAAAAAGCAAACTCCCACTCTGAATAGGTGCCTATTACTTTGTAAATGAACCACATGAACCTTGTGGTATAAAAGGACTCAATATAATCAACTTGGAAGTAGGTAGCCATTTGTTTACCTAATAATGTCATATTATTACATATTATAGGTAAGCATTGGTCTGTGTTGTTGGAATTTGAGAAATTCACACGTGGTGGCAACAGTAGTTTAGCTCAGATAAGTAGAATGCATACTTCTGGGTGCATGCATGACTTTTGTCCTTGTTATCATAGCCTAGTCTTTAATGTACCCATAATGATAGAATTGTGGTGGCGGCTGGCATTTCTGTATCAACTAACATGAACTGGTTGAGCATTACTTTCACTTGGAAGCTTGATGCCTCTTCCCTGGTATGTGTATTCTGGTGGGCATTCTTAGCTCATGATGAATACCATATGTCCATACATATGCCTTTGCCCTAGATTTCCTTGAGTAAATCTTTTAATCATTTTCTTCCCAAGTCCATCATCAACTAATCCAGTCATTTTCACTGCCCATTAGTCTGCATATGTTATAACCTTAGGTCAATTCTCCTTCCACATAGAGTAAATATCCAAGTGCTCCTGTCTTATGAGAGTCTTTGAAGCCTCACCTTGAGTGAAGCCACCATTCCTTTCTGGCTAGATGCCACATAATAAGCAAAACCACATATAAAATATGCTTGGGCTTTTTCCTCATCTTGTAGCTGTTTTTACATGATTCACCCAAAGGGTCTGTTGAGCCGACTGAACTTTCTGACTCGGTGCATCTGACAGTACAGACTCATCATGGGAAGTTACAGGCAGTCAAGAGTCAAATCTTCTGTTTTTACCAGTGCTCAGTAGCATTACAGGAGCTATTTGAAAAATGACTTTTTTTTATTGCATATTGTATACCCTTGTTCCAGAATCCCAGGACCCATCAGAGCTTGCCATAACTCCACACTGCATCTTTTCCCCACATCCATACTTCAACTTCTAACATTATGTTGAATCATATGACCCACAGTGCAGCTGCTGACACTGCAGCCTGGAAGTGCTGGAGAACTGTGCCCCTTTCAAAGCTGGAAGCCTTCCCTTTCTCCCTGTATGTGGATTGGAGCAGTATTTGAGGGTGTACATTTTGTTTTCTTCAGAACTCGAGGAGGTCTACTAGGAGTTATACTTCATTCTTTGTAGTAGGAGATGAACACAAAATATAGCAATTTATCTTTTAAAAGAGGTGATGTCCTGGCATGTCCCTTACTACTGTACCATTAAAACTTTACAGTAGTGACTGGTGCTTTAATCATTGAATGGTTTATCTTCCAGCCTCTGAAACACATGTCCTACCAAAGCCTTCTGGAGCATTTCTTGCTTATCCTTCCTGATGAGTGTAATGTCATCGATGTAATAAATCAACATGATGTTCTGCAGGATGCCTAGACAGTCCAGATCTCTTTTTACTATATTATGACAGAGTGTAATAGAGTTAACATAGTCCTTGGGCAAACAGTAAATGGATATTCTTGTTTGGTGCACGGGAATGAGAGCTGTTTCTTATCTCTTTTGCTAAATGAGTATCAAACATATTTACAAAATCAATGGCCACATAGTCTACCTGAGTTTGATTGCTCTGCTCTACCAAAAATCACATTTGGCACAGCAGCTGCAATTGCAGTTACTATTTGGTTAAATCTACAGTGGTATATAGTTATTCATTGGGATTCAGGATCCATCAGGTTTCTGCATGAGTCAGACTAGTAGATTAAAGGAAGACATAATGGGAACCATTATTGCTGCATTTTTTTATTCTATCAACTTGCAAGGAAAAGTAAGCTGCATCTTTTATATCCTTAAACATGGTAATATACCTTTGCCATTCCTCCTGGTAATCTAGTCTTCCCCCATTATGATGACACCCTCACAGGCAAAAGACCCATACTCTAGTGTTACTTTAACTGCTAAGTATATCAATTCCAAATATATATTCAGATTTCAAGAAAATTTCCACCAAGCAGACCTGTGGAATCCATTTTAAGTTGGATTTCAGTCAGGATTCTATTATCTGAACTCACACGACCCCACATTAGGGAAGCCATAAGGCCACTTTAGTTCTGAAGGCATTAATGCTAACGTAAACTCTGTGTTCAACTGTCCTCGAAATATCTCTGTGTTTCTCTTTCCCCAGTGTACAGTAAATGACCTATAGATAGTAGCCCAAGTAAATGGCCATAAGTCCCTGGAAAAAAACCTAGAGAAAATATTACAGTGTGTCCTTACCAAGGTGTTGTAGTGTACTTAACCAGGAGGACGCAACCACCACATCAGTTTATAGTTTCTGGGTCTGAAATAGGTGTACATAATACCTCCTTTCCTAAGCCTTTTAATCCCATCTTCTACCACCTGTCATGGCGATTCAGGCTTATCAACTCCTGGATGGATTATGCTGACTTAATCTTGTTTATAGGTTTAGAGGCCAGAAAAGGAAATGGCTACAGCTTTTGAGGGACAGCAGCTTCTGTGGGTAAATACCTTTGTAGTGTTTTCTGATTTGGAGGGAAGGTGTGGGTATTAGTGGGGTGAGGTAGCCCATTTCTGCAAGCTCAGAACATTAACAAAAGTCTAGAGAGTAAAAAAAACTACCAGAGTTTGTTAGTCTGTTCTCACTTCGCTATAAAGAAATACCTGAGACTGGGTAATTTATAAAGGAAAAAGGTTTAATTGGCTCATGGTTCTGCAGGCTGTACAGGAGGCACGATGTTGGCCATCTACTAGGCTTTTGGGGAGGCCTCAGGAAACTTACAATCATGGCGGAAGGCAAAAGGGAAGCTAGCATTTCACATAACAGGAGCAGGAGAAGGCGGGGGGGAGGCGTTACACACTTTTAAACAACTAGATCTCACAAGAATTAACTCACTATTGTGACACAGTATGAAGGGGAAAATCACCCACACACACATGATCCAATCACCTCCCACCAGGCTCAACCTCCGATACTGGGGATTACAAATTGACATAAGATTTGGGTGGGGACACAGATCCAAACCAGATTACAGGGCATCTACTCGGATGCCCCAGTCTTGGGTCAGGGTCCCAGGTTTCCCAACTTGGGCCTGGTCTATGGCAAAATAGATCTGCTATCACTGAACATTGAATGGCCTTCAAATTTTAGCAATCTGTTCTTCAAATTCTTGGCTTGATCTTAGTTATTCCTAATCATTCAGAGCAAGAGAAAAAGGTTTCTTTGGCTTCTTTGTGATATACCAAAGAGATTGTCTGGCTCTCACAGGTGTTTGTTGTTTTGTTTTGTTCTGTTTTTTTTCTTTTGTAATTTCAACTTCAATTTTAAATTTAGGGGTTACATGTACAGGTCTATTATATGGGTGTATTATATGATGCAGAGGCTTGGGATACAATTGAATGCATCCCCAGGAAGTGAGCATTAAATCCAATAGTTTTTGAACCCTTGCCCAACTCCCTTTTTCCCTTCTGTAGCAGGTCCTGGTCTCTACTGTTGCCAAGTTTATGTCCAAAAGTACCCATTGTTTAGCTCCCGCTTATAAGTGTTAGCTCCTGCTTATAAGTGAGAACATGTGGTATTTGATTTTCTGTTTCTTCATTAGTTGGCTGAGGATAATGGCCTCTGACATGTGGTATTTGATTTTCTGTTTCTTCATTAGTTGGCTGAGGATAATGGCCTCTGGCTGCATGTATGTTACTGTGAAAGACACGACGTCATTCTTTTTTAATGGCGTATATGGAATATTTAGTATTCCATGGTGTATATGTACCACAGTTTCTTTATGCATTCCATAGTTGACGGGCACCCAGGTGGATTCCACATCTTTGCTATTGTGAATAGTGCTGCAATGAACATAAAAGTGCATTTTTTTTTGGTAGAACAATTTATTTTATTTTGGATATATATTCATGAATAGGATTGCAGGGTCAAATGGTAGTTCTGTTTTAAGTTCTTTGAGAAAACTCCGAACTCATTTTCACAGTGGCTGAACTAATTTACATTCCCACCAACAGTATGTAAGTACTCCCTTTTCTCCACAGCCTTGCCAGCATCTGTTTTTGTTTTCTGTTTTTAATAATAGACATTCTGACTGGTGTGAGATGGCATATCATGGTTTTGATTTACATTTCTCTGATGATTAGTAATGTTGAGCATTTTCCATTTGTTTGTTGACTGCTTGTATTTCTTCTTTTGAGAAGAGTCTGTTCATGTCTTTTGCTCACTTCTTAATGGGGTTATTTGTTTTTTGCTTGTTGAATTAAGTTCCTTATAGATTTTGAATATTAGATCTTTGCTGGATGCATAATTTGCAAATATTTATTTCCCATTCCATAGGCTGTCTATTTACTTTGCTGATAGTTTCTTCTGCTGTGCAGAAGCACTTTAGTTTAATTAGGTTCCACTTGTCAATATTTACTTTTGTTGCAATTGCTTTTGAGGACTTAGCCATAAATTATTTTCCAAGGCTGATGTCCAGAATTGTGTTTTGTAGGTTTTCTCTTAGGATTCTATAGTTTTAGGTATTCCATTTAAATCTTTAATCCATCTTGAGTTAATTTTTTGTATATGGTGAAAGGTACAGGTCCAGATTTATTCTTTCACATATAGTTAGCCAGTTATCCCCAGCACCATTCAGTATTTTATTATTAGTCTACATCAAGGCAATTTATCTATAAGCATCCAATTCTTTTATTTTTATACTGACACCTCCCTTATATATTTCAGATGCTTGGGTTATGACATTGTATTTGCCTCCATTCACATTCCATTCCATATCACCATGGGTAAGAACTTTAAGAATTAAACTGCCACCATATCCCAGGAACTCTTTGCACATCACTTATCTCCATGACAGGGACTTCATTTCCAGCTGGATGGTGAATGAATAGGCTGTGGCAAAACTTCAGCTCACAACCAGCTTTCTCAGAGCACTCCTGGAATAAGTGTCAAAGTTGATTTTTTGGAGAAGCAGAAGTTAAGATGAAGTTAAGAGTGTAAAAATATTTGGGGGGTTTAACATCAGTTAATCCCACAAGGTAAGAAGTTGGATAGGGCAGGTGAACTTTTAGATAAAGCCATGGATCTCACAAATCTCTGCCAATGAAATGACAGGCTCCATAGCAAAGAATGCCCACTAGGGATATTCTGCCTTAGTTGAAAATGGGGAGCCCCTTGTAATTACCTTGCTTTGAGAGGATGGGACTCCAGCTTCAATATTGAGGGACCTTAAAAACACTGAGAACTAGGAGCTCTTAGCAAACCCCAACCCTTGTAACCCGGAGACAACTCCCTCCTTGAGGAGGAATCTGTGGTGCTGACTCACCATGAAAACAGGAGTCTTCAGACTTTCTAAACTAGTTGTCATGCTGATTTTGTGGAATTGTTTGGCAAAAGACACACTGTTCTGTGTAATAAAATTGGAAAATATTTTAACTTAGTTTCTTGGGAATATAAGAAGAGGGAGGGAAAGAAGGAAAAGAGAGGGGAGTGAGGTAGGGAGAGAGGGAAAGGGAGGGGGAGGGGAAAGAGAGGGAAGGAGGGAGAGACACACACAGAGAGAGGCAAGAGCTCTAAACTAGAGAAAAAGCAAAGAATATCTGATTTTTTTTTTGAAATGCTATAACAAACCCTTTTCAGTCTTTTGAAACTTCTAATAAAGTTTTGTATAAAATAAAGATCAGTACTTTATTTTGGTTGAAATCAAGTGAAATATTTTCTATTCGAGATCTGGAGTGATACAGTGTAGAGCAAAAGAATCACAACTGGATAATAAGATAATCCAGAATTTGAAACCCTTCCATAGATGACACCTATCTCCTAATTCTAATAACCATATGAAGTATCTATTATTGCCCCTATATGGAAGAGAATGGAAGAAGTCATCATGTATTGAAATCCCACAGCCTGGAAATAGCAGAGCCAAAATTAAAATCTCACATCCGTGGACTGCGTACCCATTCAGACTTATAAAAAATATTTAAACAAATATTTTACTTTTTTCAGTTCCCAGAAGCAAAACACTGGAATAATTGTTCACTCACACTTACTTTTTCTATTCTACACATCTAATCAGTTGATAATATATGAGCGGCCTTTATTTACAGGACTCTGTAATAATTTTTTTTTGGTTCTTATTTGCCACCACTGATACCTAGATCCCACAATGCCCTAATCCCAAATTTCTGTGACTAGCCTTCTACATTTCCTCCTCAAATTTTTGTCTCTGCATATTTATAAAACATAATTATCACCTGGATATTTTATTATTCAAAAATGATCAGGGATTCCTCATGGGCTTATTTTTATATGTTCAAACATTTTTGGTGTTTAGCGGGTGTCAGCAAGCATGTTAGGTGTTGGGGTACAATGATGCATAAAGGCCTACTCCTTGCTCTTGGGAATGTCACACAGTTGTAGACATGGCAGAACACAGAGAGGAAAGTATGGATTTGCATGGAGTGGCATAGTCATATAGAAAGGGAGATTTGTGATGATTACATCACTTTTGGCCTCTTCAACCTGTCTTTCCTGTTGAGCTCCACTCTCCCAAATTTTTTCTAGCCACCAGCCAACAAAAATGTCCCATTCCTATTTGAACAGTATTTTAGTTTGACCCTCATACACAAAGCTCTTGCTCTCCTTTTATCTTTGTTCATTATTCCTGCCCGAGATGGCTTTCAACAACTTGTGTCTGTGCATGCACATCTTTTCCCAGCTTTTAAAAGATAAGCACAAAAGCCAAGGTTTTGTTTCTATCATACAGTTTTACCAGACAATTGAAGTCCACACCATTTGTTCTCTTCTCTAAATTGCTTTTGCACATAACTGATTACATCCCACTCTTAGAATTTCTCTTTACGTTATTGAATTCAGCATGAGAATAACATCTTTAAAATTAGCTCTTTTATTCATCAAGGGGTTATTCTAAACTAGGCAGCACAATTAAATAGGACCCTGTTCCTATTTTACTCACCTTATAGAGAAGTAGAAATAGATGGATGGCTTAACCTGTCATTGAACAGATGTTTTCAGGACTCCTATCAAATACCTCAACAAATGTTTTATGTGTCCTGGGTATGTGGTAAATAAATCAAAGAGTTCTAATTTTAATGAAGTTTATAACCTAGTAATATAGATGTATTAAAATAAACAAAGCTATTTTATAGACTTGGAGATAATGAAATTAAAGAAGGAGGATATAACCAAGAATGTCTGGGATTCTGCAACTTTTTCAGAGTAGTCTGAAAATGTCTTGTCAAAAGAGTTGACATTGATATCCATTCTATTAACTCCTCCCTCATATGACAAGGAGCCAGTCATATGGCAGACATAGGAAAGGGCATTTCAGGCAAAGAGACTGCTGCTGCAGAATCCTGGAAAGCTAAGGTAATCAGAGCAAGTGAAGCAGGAAGTGGTACAAGAAATTGGAGAAAAAGGCTGTTACTGTTAGCAAATAGTGACATTCGAAATTATTTCTCATTGATTTTCTTATTAGAAATGCTTTGTACTCTCTGGTGGAGTATGGGACACTGATGGCTCTTGATGTTTTTGTTGTTTTATATGCACATCAATTGAAAATTAGGATCATAATTATTTAGTGATAGCATCTTATAAAGGTTATGTCTAATCTTCCCAAAATAGCTTTACAATTTAGTACTCCTTAAAATTTCAAGTATCAAAAATAAAGAAATAACACTGTGCTGGCATTTCTGACAGCAAACCAATTCCTGAATTAAGTTGTTGGTGGGAGTGGGACATGTTTCAAAGCTTAAAACATTGTAAAACGCTAACCCCCCAATTTAACAGAGAGGAAAATACAAAGAATCTGTTTGCTACAGTTCTGGCCCTGGTTCAGGTGACCTATAATTGAAAAAATCCATCCTCTGAGTAATCTCATTTTTTTTCAGGTTTAATTAAATTAATCTATACCCTGGAGTTTTCCCTTCTTCTGTTGTCTCTAGTCTCTGAGGTAATGTAGAAATTTGCCAATTGCTAGGGTAGTTTAATTAATGTAACAATTATAGTTCTAGCTAATATTGTTATTTAGTATATACCAAACATTTTGCTAAGTATCTTGTTGGTACTTTTTAAATTTAATTATCTCAGAGCTCTATGAGAGATGTGTTATGATTATCCTTATTTATAAGATGAATAAACAGAGGCTAAGAAAATTAATTTGCTTCAGGTCACAATTAGTAAGTGACAGAAACAGGATTTGAATCCAGGCAGCTTGATTTTTGAATTTACACTTAAACCACCGCTCTGTCAGATAAACCAAACAAAACTCACAAATTTGAAAATTTATTTGGAAATCTGAATTACATGTATTTTCAATTTCTAATAATCAAATTAGATAATTATAAATACACCACATCTTTTCATGTAATACTTTAACAGTGAAATACCTAAGTAAAAAACCAATGCACTCAGAGTATTACCTAGATTATGTAATTCTGGGGTAATGTAAAGACAACAAATATGAATTGGTGATGCAAATATGGTTTTATAAATAGAGAACATGGTAAGAAAAATTCCTAATTTTATATTTTTTTTCAATAAATTCCTTTTATGAATTCAGTGTACCTTCATCCATTCTCCATCTCAGTTGCTGCATGTACCATAAAGAAATAAAATGATGTCTTCTCAAATATTTCAAAGAGTTAATTTTAGAGATCACTGTGTCTGTTTTGTGTGTACATAATTACAGGGAATGCTTAACAAAAAGGATGTTTAACAATGAACTTGCTATTGTACACAAGGGGATTTTTAGCTTTCAGAGCATTATGTATGCACTTCTCCTACCATACAATTACGGGTTAATTATTCCAGAGTGATTTTCTGACATCATGATGTAAAACATCCATACGTTTAACTGTTGAAACACATTCCAACACAATAGAACAATAATCACAAAATAAATAAAAATCTAAAAATAAATTATTCTTAACTTTGTGTATCCATGAAATAATTTGGAGTCCTTTTTACTTTTTTTCTGTTTTGAGTCTTTTAATTCTTTTTAGCTATCCCTTGATTTTGAAGTCGTGTGTGTGTGTGTGTGTGTGTGATGTTTGAATTATCTCACCTTTGTCCTATGTATTTTCTAGACTCTATTCTTTTTATGAGAGATCTAAGCATCAGTGGTCAGACAGTAATGTAAACATTTGAACTGATTCAGAGATATAGAGGTGCCTATGCTTGTACCAGCAACTGAGGACTTGGTCAACAAGAAGGGCATCCTCTTTACTGGGGCCACCACTACATAGATTTTTCAGCTTGTAGGGGCGAGGGAAGGTCAGCCCAGTCTTGACAGATATCTGATTTTTGAAAAATGTTTAAACTCCTTAAGTTAAAATGTTGGTCTCTAATTCCAAAATATCTTAATATGTCTGTGCCACACAAAATATGTGCACAGCCTGTCATTTAAAACTGCAAAGTAAAATGGGATTGACTCTGAAGTTTACTAACAGTTATCAATGATTAGTTACTCTTGTTATGGAAGTCTCCAATTTTTTTATTTTTTTTTTTACATAGAACATAAAAATGATACTAAATCACACTGATTGTTTAGAGTATTACAAAATGTAACACATGAAGTTTCTGGCACATTTCCTGATACACAGAAAGATTTATCTAAATTTTAATTATCTTTCCTTTATGTCTTTTTTTACTCTTGTCCCGTATTTATTTGGCTAAATGTATGTTACTTGTCTACTCTAAATCTTCCTCCGCTCCCATTTCCTCCTCAAATTGTGTAGCCTTTATTAATTTATTGTTGTTATTATTCTATGATTATTGTCATTAAATACATCCTCACTAAAAAATAATGTGCTTTCCCTTTGCTTTGCTGATATTTTCATTTCAAAATCGAAAATAAAGGGAGCAAACATTAGGTGGGCTTCTCATCTTACCTGAAACTACAAGTGATTCACAGCAGCTTGCTGAAAAATGGAACGTCTTAACTTTCATTGTGAAGAAAAGAGTTCAACAAATTTAATGTGTTTTCAATAAAAACTCTCCATAATGGGTATTTGGATGATCCCTTGAAAAGCCTGCCCTGGTAAGCTTCACAGGGGATGAATGTGAAGGCAGCCATCATGCAGTCATGGAAAAAGTTCCAGATTTCCCTGTTTGATTTATTTATATTCCGCTGCATCTTTCATTGTTCCTAAATAACTCTTACTTAGTCTTCTGACAAATCCCTTTAGATTAATAATGACTGTGCAGTTCCCAAAACTTTCCTTTGTTTTCTAGATTATAATCACTGTTTTTTTCTATCTGACTCAATAACTCCAAGGACTTTAAACATAAATGTTCATGTTTGGCATGACCTGGGTTTTTTTCGGTATTTTTTATTGTCCTGTGTTTTCACATAGAATACGATGTTTTGTGGACAATATAAAGTAAATGTAATGTATATCTCACAGAAAAGAAATAATTCATAGAACTACTCTGTCTACATACTTTCTATTTATTTCTATACAATTTTGATGGTTGAATACTAAAACATGCTCATTCACTACATTTTCATAAAAAGTATATTTTAATTTTAATAAAGAAATAAAGAATATGTGGTTCTAAAACATTAACTAAATATTTTGAATATCTCATCATGACAAGACTGGATAATATATTGATTTGAAAGCACAAAAATGAATGGACTTTTATGACTCCCTATACCCAGAAATATGTGTTTCTCTAGATGTTCAATTGAGACCCCTACATAGTTCAACTTTATGAGTAACACCAAGGCAAAAAAGTCTCATTTTTATTCTTTTATTTTTACTTGTAAATTTCATTCTTTTGTTCAGAGACTTGGTTCTTTGTGTTTCTTAAATGGTAGTTGAAAGAATGATTTTATTCCTTCATTTTTAAAAAGAAGTAAACATAGAAAACATATTTTCAATTGAACTGTGGTAGCTTACTCTTCAGGTGGTACTATTTTATAAACACTTCATATTATAAATTTTTTTCCATAAAGCAACGGTCTCTTTACTGGTAAATTTCAAGGAACATATTAAAACAATCAATTTTAGAGATTGTTATTATTTTACAGTTTTAATTCTCTCATATCATATATAGCAATTGATACTGGAACCTGAAATGTATAGTACAATAAAAAAATTAAAAACTAATCTCACATATAAATATATATTAAAAACTCTAAAATCAAAACATATAAAATCCATCAATAAATTAAAATAAAAAGAATGCTTTAATATTATAAACTCTATTAATATAATGCATTATATCCATAGGTGAAGGGAGAAAAACTATATGATCATGAAAGATGCCCCCAAAAAGCAATAATGAGCATGTATCTTTAATTAAAACTTTTAGCAAACTATGAATAAAAGAATAAAAGTATCTGTCACCAAGTAAAATTGATTATACTCAATAATCAAAAAATAGAAACAAATTAAGTAAGAAACATTCAAAACAGTTTAAGAGAAATAATGAAAACAGCAGTGGAATGTTAAAATAACTTGTGTTCCTCCTTAAGATAATAAGCTGTTAATGAAGGTTGAAGTAGCCTTGCATCAAATGGTTCAGCATTAGGGACATTTCCATTTAACTTAGTGGCAAGATGATGTTGGCCTTTATGATCATTATTTTTTTTTAACACTCTGCTCAGCATAGTTATTTAGGGAAACAAATTTAAAAATAATACAAATTTATAATCAAAAGAGGAAAATAATATTAATTGCGGATTACATGATTTTCTACTTTGGAAATTCAAGAGAACTAACTAAAAACTGATTAAAACTTATCTGTTCATTAACATAGCTGGATTGAATATAAGAAAGAAATAAAATTTTCCTATATTCTAATAATAAACACTCAAAATAGAAAATAAGGAGCCACATACAATAGCAGAATCAATGTAAAGTTCTAAGCAATTAACTCAAAGGTATTTCTGGAACTGTATGAAATAAAACTACACATATTTCCTATGGAATTTAAAAGAAATACAAAAATAAATAAATAAATATAATTTCTTTTTTAATAAATAGACTTGTGGACACCTAAGAATATCTTAACTCAATACTAACTTTGGGAAGGCATGGTAAACTGGACTAAATGATTCTAAATACCATTTGGATACATATTGATTCAGAATTAAAATAGTCAATGTGAGAGGAGCTTTCCCTCACAATCGTTAAAATCTTTATCAGCATACTATGAATAAAACCGTAGAGTATGCTGGGCCTGGCAGCTCATGTCCATAATCCTACCACTTTGGGTGGCAAGATGGGAGGATTGCTTGAGGCTAGGAGTTTTAAACCAGCCTGAACAATATAGCAAGACCCTGTCTCTACAAAAGAAATAAAAAAGTAGCGAGGCATTGTGGTGAATACTTAAGTCCCAGTTACTCGAGGGGCTGTGGTGGGATGATAGCTTGAGTTGGTAGTTCAAGGCTGCAGGGAGCCATCCATGATTGTGCCGCTGTACTCCAGCCTGGGCAACAAAGTGAGACCCTGTCTCTCATAAATTTAAAAATATATATATTAAATAAAACGTTGGAAAACAGCAACAAAGCACAAGGATAATAGTCAAGGCAAGAGTGATGAAAGTTCAGAAACAAAGGCAATTTTGCATAATAATTTAGTTAAAAAGAATATTAAATTGGCATTTCAAGTAGGTACAATGACCAAAGGGATTAACTAATAAATGACAATGGAATAATTTGTAGGGACATGGAAGCAGCTGGAAACCATCATTCTCAGCAAACTATCGCAAGAACAGAAAACCAAATACCGCATGTTCTCACTCATAGGTGGGAATTGAACAATGAGATCACTTGGACACAGGAAGGGGAACATCACACACGGGTCCTGTGGGGAGGGGGTTGGGGGAGGGATAAATACCTAATGGTATATTATTAGGAGATATACCTAATGTAAATGACGAGTTAATGGGTGCAGCACACCAACATGGCACAAGTATACATACGTAACAAATCTGCACATTGTGCACATGTACCCTAGAACTTAAAGTATAATAAATAAATAAATAAATAAATAAATAAATAATTGGCTAACAGCACACATCCCTATATCACATTTGATACCAAAATATATCCCTGATGAATTAAGGACTTACAGTTATTGACATTATATTGAATCTTTATCTTCAGAAATTTATTTTACTAATAAAACCTAGTGTTGCTGAGGACACTTCAATATGTTGTGAATTGAGAGTGAATTTTTACAAAATTTCTAGAAAGTAATTTGTCAATATGTGCTTCACGTTTTAAAAACATTCATTATAGTGATTCACAAAATTTTTGTTTAGAAATATATTTTCAAATATTCCATAACATTTAGAAAGGTCTTCATTAATATATGATAACAACAGTAAAATCTTGCAAACACTGACAGTATTTATCAATATGGGATAGGTTAAATCAATTAAGGACACTTCAAACAGTTGATCTGCGGTCATTAAAATAGGACTATATATTATTTATATAGAGAATTGTCCAAATTTCCCATTCCTGCTTCTCTCTCCCTCTCTCTCCCCATCTATATATGTATTTAACATACACACAAATAACATACACAAACTGAAAGTACATATACTATAAAGCCAGTAATTGTCAGAGGTAATAATATACTATCTTAAAATTTATTTTTCTTTTATTTGCATTTTCTGTTTTTTTTTCTCTTCATTAAGCTTATGGATTATTCACAAATTATGCTGCTCTTATGTCCACAGGAAAATAATTTAAGTATTTCGGTGAAGGATACCTTTGTTAATTACATTTTCTTTGATTGATAATTTTCTGTAAAGATACCTGTGGTTCTAATCAGACTGTAAATAAAGACCTAATATCTCATACATCTTTATATTTCTCAAGATACCTACAATTCTGCTCAATGATTAATAAATATTGGCTATATTAGTATATCAAATGTGGTACCATCATTTTTGAAGTAGTCAATGCTGAAAATACCGAGATTAACAAACATAAACTTTTTATTATTATTATTATACTTTAAGTTCTAGGGTACATGTGCATAATGTGCAGGTTTGTTACATATGTATACTTGTGCCATGTTGGTGTGCTGCACCCATCAACTCGTCAGCACCCATCACCTAGTCATTTACATCAGGTATAACTCCTAATGCAATCCCTCCCCGCTCTCCCCCAAACATAAACTTATAATCACAGCCTTTAAACACAAACCAAAGTTTTTTAACAGCTAGTGGATCAATTAATATGATATGGGTCAATAAATTATCTATAGACAGAGGCATCATGCAGCGTTTTCTGGCAAAACGAGTACTGTATTGTAAGGATGACTTAGGACTCAGCCAAGTAAAGAAGCCGTGAGACTTGCGTCTTTTATAGTGATGAGGCAGAATGTGAAGGAACCCAGAACAAAAATATCAACTTTTAAAAGTCATTTTCTTTTTTGAAAAGTTGAATTATTAGATGCTCGAAGGCAGGGGAGGGTAGTAGAGGCTGCTAGATCTCCAAGAGCCTTCAGTGATGTACCAAGAGGTTTAAATTTTATCTTTAAAGTAAAGGAAAGCTTTTGACATAGGTAAAGTATGGAAAGAGAAAATGTTCACATGGTATTGGAAAGCCTTTTGAGGTTTTACATATCCTAGATGTAGAAGTCCTTTGGAAACTTTGGAAATATAGTCTCGCCTCCTGGTATACTGAACTGGAATTGGACACTAAATAAGCTCCTTTTTTCCCCATAAAATTTTCTTCTAATACACTTTTGCCTTTTTTAATGCAATATGCATTGGCCTTTTATATTTTATACACATAAAGATAAAACTGATGGACATATATTAGTAAGTAACAAATAATAGAGTAAAATTGATCATCATAAATAATAACGGTAGAGCACAGACATGATTCAAATGTGGAAAGTGTTCTTGGTGAGACAAGTTCAAAGAAAAACTTTGAAAACTTTGAAAGAAACAGTGAATATGAATTCACTGTGATGAAGAAATAGTACTAAGGTATCAAAATACACACGAGTTAGCAGAAACTGACTCACATTTGGGGGCTTGACACACAATGGAGAGACCTAATAGATGAGTGAGTAAAGTGCTGCAAGAATCACTTTTCCACGTGGAAGTAGGGAAAATAAAGACATATTAAAGATGTAAAATATCAAAACTTTATAAAAATGGTAGAATATAGATGAATGTCTTTCTGACCTATAAGAAGAGAAAAAAAATTACCAAAGACATGTAAACAGAAATAAAAAATGCATAATAAATTACTTTATTAGAAAAGGCACAAAAATCAGAGTGGGAGAAGACATTCAGAACTTACTAAAATTGTACTTAGGATACATAAATAAATCCTTCATAGAAAAAAGGCAAATAAAAAATAGAAATATGAATGGGCATAAAAAAGTCCACAGGGTAAACCCTAATGAACAAGAAATACATATGTATCGTGTGTGTGTGTGTGTGTATGTATGTAAATATTAAGATTAGAAAAGAAAACATCAGAAGGAGTCTAATCAGGACTGTTAGGTGAATGCCTAATGATTTACCATATAAATTGTCAGAAAATTGCTCTGTTTGATAAGGGGAATGAACAGGAACATTGTTGTGATGGAGAAGGACTCTCTAAGTTTTGGCTTTCTCAAAACACTCTCATTATAAGCAGATGTACTTATTATTCTTGTTCATTCTTTAGCCCTCCAAAAAGCAACACGCAAATGCCTCAAGCATCCCAAAAGATTGTTGCTGTGGTCTCTGCTCTTGACTGGTTAACTTTACTTTGACTGGCCCACTTCCTTTTCTTGGTAGCCATTGCTTTGATTGTGCTTTGTGCTTTTTCTTCAAGATCATACTGGGAAAGCCATGTTTTATATCCTGTTACATTTATTTAAAAATATACATATATATATATATATATCATGGGTACATAGTAGGTGTATATATTTATGGGTATATGAGATATTTTGAAATTGGAATACAATGCATAATCACAAAGGGTAAGTGGGGTATCCATTACCTCAAACATATATGTTTTCATTGTTTTACAAACAATCCAATTATACACTTGGTTTTGTTCTCATTAACCATTCCCTTTTCCCCACAGTCTACTACTCTTTCCAGCCTCTGGCAACCATCATTCTAGTCTCTATCTACAAGAGTTCAGTTGTTTTAATTTTTTAGGTCTTGCAAATAAGTGATAACATGTGAAATTTGTCATTCTGTGCCTGGTTTATTTCACTGAACATAATAACCTCCAGTTTCATCCATGTTGTTGCAAATGACAGGATCTCATTATTTTGTATGGCTGAATAGCACTCCATTGCATATATATACCTCTTTTTTATTTATTTGTCTTTCTATAGATACTTAGGTGGTTTCCAAATCTTGACTATTGTGAATATGCTGCAATGAACATAGGAGTGCAGATATATCTTTGATATGCTGATTTCCTTTTTTTAGGATATATACCTAGCAATGGGATTGCTGGATCATATGGTAGCTCAATTTTCAGCTTTTTGGGGGAACTCCCAAATTGTTCTCCCTAATGGTGGTATTAATTTACATTCCTTATTGTGAGAAATGTCTGTTCACATCTTTTGCCCATTTTTAAGTGGATTATTAGAATTTTTTCCTGCAGAGTCGTATGAGCTCCTTATATATATCCTCTTTATTAATCCTAGTACAATTCTTTAAAGAAGTGCTTCAGGATCTTAATCCTGCTTCTTTAAAATTTCCATTGAAAGCTCTGTTCTTGTCTGCAGCTAATCTGGGCACAATTGTTTTAGCATGCACTGAGTAGAAAGTCTGCTCAACTTCAATTTTTCAGGCAGAATTGTGTAAGTTGCACCAATTGAGATGTCAATGGTATTGATTATTTTTGCTGTTAATCACCAGTCCTCTTCAATTAGGGCATGAACAAGATTAATTTTTTCCTTACATGTTGATGTGGGCGGTCTGCTTCTGTGGGCTTCATTTTCCACATCATCTTGTCCCTTCTTAAAATAAGTTATTCATTTGTAAACTGCGGATTTATTTGGAACACTGTCCCCATAAACTTTTTGTAGAGCATTAGTGATCTCACCATTCTTTCACCCAAGCTTCACCATCAATTTAATATTTGTTTTCGCTTCAATTTTAGCAAAATTTATGTTATTCTAATGTGGGCCCTATTCAAACTGATATCTTATTCTCTAGATCTTATTCAGATACGTTATAAAAATTTAGTATGTGTTTATTTTGGGGCAGAAAATAATTTAAAACCCTTGCATATGTTTTTCACAATATGCATTTTCATAAACTTTTTGAAGTTCTATTTTGTCTAAAATTTGACTGTATACATACCATATAACCAAGAAAACCCCTCATTTCTATGAAAATTCTTGCACAAGTGAGGCAGGAGATAGTCACAAATATGCTGAGTATTATTCGTAGTATGTGGGACATGACAGAATGCATAAAAAAGGCTAAGTTGTAAAAAGTATTTTATTTTCATATACTTTACATGGATATTACACTATCACTTAAAATAAATGATCTAAATCTTATGGATCCCAAAAGAGGTTGAATAAAGAAGCTAGTTATAGATGATTTCATGAATATCATCTTTTGGGAAGCACATGACTTTTATAAATGTACAGCCTTTATATATGTAACAAAAGTATATAAACAGGGGTGAGCTTCAGGTCAAATTCATGGTAATTGTATCTGGGGATGAAGAGGAATGCTGCTTCGGAGGTGAACGTAGGGATTTCAACTTTAATTTCTGTAAAATTATGTTGAAAATATGTTCATATGATAGTCTTTATTTGTTTATTTGAAGAGGCAGTTACTTGAAAGTTTGTTATATTCGTCTTTATAGTTTCAGGTTTTTAAAAGTTACTCTTTTGAAAATAAGATTGGACTGGGCTTATCTAGAAAAACAGGATATGCTAAAAAGAAAATATATTGAGGATTAAGTTCAAATGATATAATAGTACAACATAATAATTTGTGATCATGTTACTAGAGTGAAATAAAAACTGGCATTTGAAATTCTTCTGGAAATTGCATATTAGATAGAGCTAAGGTGATGGTTCAGGAAATATGTTAAATGTGTTTAAATGTTGAACTCAGGAAGGACACTACAAGGAAGTATGGTCCTTTTGTGTGAATTACTGAAGGTACCCTCTCCATAGGGATGAATTACAAAATCACATATGTTTCTTGTGGATGTGTGATAATATAACATCCCTTCCTCTGGTTTATGCAACACCAGGCCTAGAAAATGACTTTACTAACTGGATTTCAGCACGCATTGACATCCCTAGCCAGGAGCTTTCCTGAACTGGTAATACCCAACAAATTTAATCTTTAATCATGCTGTTTTGGAAATTTTATGACATAAGAGATCATCAGTATTGCATATTTTGGCTTATTCCTACACTTTGTGTAGTATAAAATGCATTATCCGTTCTGCTGATAATATTATTTTAGAGTTTATATTCACGAGCAATCCAAGTTTTTGTAGTCTCTACCTAGGCCTAATCATAGAGTAACCAAAATTTATGCCAGACAAATTGTCAGAATTCACCTGAAACCTCTTGTTTCTGAGTTTTGGTATCTTATAGTCAAGCTGCCAGCTATAACAGGTTGATAGCCTAAAACTACTATGGATATGTCAAAGAACCATATATACACACATACATATATACATGTATTTGTATAATTTGTATATTTCTATGTGTATGTACACACACACACACACACACACACACACACACACATACAGGTGCACCTGTGGAGTATTGTTAATGTGGGCCAGATAAGTAGCTTCAGAGGGAGTTAAAGAAAGGTGCCATCTTTGAACCCACTCGTGAATGGCTCATTATCTGCTATATTCACTTATTTTGTTCACCATAGTTGCAACCTCCGAAACCAATAATGAAAAATGCACCTTGACATTTCTATTGCCTGTAATGAACCTAATCACATAGTGCAAAAGAACATATCCTATGTGTTTGACTATAATTAACCAATACTAAAAATTAAAAGACCTAGACCTATAGCTTTGTATAAGCTCCATTTCCACTTAAGTACAATGTGGTTGTACATTTTAAAATATAAGAATTTCTTACATTAATAAGAATCTCTAATGTTATTGTGTTTGTGTCTATGAATGTACACACACACACACACACACATATATAAATGAACCTGGCCGTAGCCAATATTTTCAATTTGTAGTCCATCAAGTAAGCCATAAATAATACAATTATTCTGCAAGTTATTTGGGCCAAAACGTAGAGAACGCAAACTAAGTCCTGGAAACTCATGAGTACAGATGTCAGAGAGGGACAATAAAAATATTGTTTTAATAATTAAACCTCTGGGCTGAGATAAGCTGAATTGGATATAGTGGAATGAAAAGGAAGCAGAAGGAATCAAGTAGAGATAAAAGAAAAATAACTAAGAGAGAGAAATGGGAAAGAAAACATTAGAATATGCCTTCCCTGAGAAAAATCTACACCTTAAAAAAAACTAGGATTTTGGAAAGAACACTATTCTGAAAGTCAGGAGACAAAGATTTTAAATCAGGCTCTGACATTACAAAGTTGTTGATTTCTGGGCAAATCATCTCCCTTTCCTGGGCCATGTTTATTTATCTAGCTGCTCCTGCATCTCCATGTCCCTCCAAGACACTATAAGCCTTTATAATCCCTTTTCATGGTATGCAGAGATTACTGTTAATGAGGCGCCTATCCTTTAATCTTATCTATACAACATTAGCACCATTTTTTAATTCAGTCTTCTTTTTTGCCACAATCTCACTAAAAGCTGGCCATTGCAAAAGTTTTGAATCTATCAGCAAGTCAGATTCCCAGTAGTTCATAGTATGGTGTTCATGCTCCACTGAAAAACTCTACTTCCTTTAATAAATTCCAAGACCTTAAAACATCTTAAAACATGGAGTTCAGTGGAACAACTTTGGTATTACATAACCATCAACTTTCCCTTCACTATGCTAGTATTTTCTCCACAGAATTTTACCATAACGGGTCTGAGTATTTGTATCAATCTCATCAAATGGTATTGTTTTAAATCTATTAAGAACAAGTTCAGCTTAGTGGGAGACCAACATAGGTATCACTTAGGGAAAGTGCAAAATTATTTGTAGAATAAAATCTCCCCAATAATAATTAGACCAGTCAGACTGATTAGCAGCGTGTTCAAAGTAGACAAAAATAGTGCACACTTATAACCCCCTTAAATTCTCATCCTAGGTGTTCATGGTTGGGTATAACAACAAGTGAAGAAAGAAGAGTCATCTCAGATGTTTAGGAAGCTCAACTGGCCCCGCCAAGTCTAGCCAGACAGAAGCAGTTCGAGTAGGCTTGCCTGGATATTTGCTGAGGATCACCACATCAAGACCAATGCATTTCATAAATCTCATGCTTATCGTTATACAACATGAAATATAATTAGAGTGAGATGCAGTAGAGTCAGGCCTGAGTCCTCATAGATTTTATTTAACATTGTCAGTTTCCACAAGCTAAAGCAGCTTGGTCATAGTAATTTCTTGAACTTTGATCTATTGCATTAGCGCCAGAGCTAGTTTCCCAGATGTTCTCGAGAGTCATCCTAATAGTCCCTCAGACCTGCTATAAAGCCTATCCTACCCAGGATCAAATCCTAATTTAAGCAGGCTGGAGCCTGAAGCACATGGTGCTTCTGGGGCCCTTTGTGGGTACAAAAGTGGACTGTACTCCCCTTCTCATTACAGAGCACCAGTTAAAGGCGATAAAAAAAAGACAACACAGAGTAACAATGTAGGAATTTAGAGGAGGAGGAAGGAAATGCTATCTAAAAAAAGACACCAATCCAAAGACAATCCCAACAGTGTGAGCTGAGGCTTAGAATTTGGCAGGAGGGAAAAGAGTAAGTGAGCTGGGAAGCCATTGCTGGAAGCCTATGAAGGATTCTGAGAAGACGACATAGAAGAAATAATTGGAACTGCCCAGCATATAGTCAGGTACATCTTGGTTAGGCATTACTCTGACTGTAAGCCTTCTGTAAAAATGTTATTATAAAGCCTGTGTCAATCCTTCCTCCAGGTAGGATGGATGAATGGATGAATGGATGAATGGATGGATGGATGGATGGATGGATGGATGGATGGATAAAGGAATTGATATTAGTGAAATAATATACAAAATACTTCCATTTTATGTGTAAATACAAATTTCTTTTATTTTCTAAACTATCTTAAAAAGCATTAACATCAGACACTTTAAGTCAGGGAGGTCTGCCAAATGGTTGCATTGTTAACAATGTGGCCAGTGTGGTAGTTAAAGATTTAAGTTCTATGGAGTCAGAAAGAAATCCCAGCAGATTTGAAATTAACTGTGTGTATATTTTAATATATGAATGCTTCTAAATATGTTTTCAAAGTTCATATGGATTGACTGTCCCTCTGACTAACTTCTTAGAGTAATTCTTAGTGGTGCAAAACTTTTAAAGGAAATCGTGCATTGACATTTTCTAGGTGTTTGACATCGGGCTGTTATTTTAAGTTCGTCTATCTTAAATTTGCCACATCTACGAAATTGAAATGCAATGTCTCAATCAAAGTTGTTATGGAAATTAGTGGAATGATTCATGTAATGTGCCCAATGTCTGTTTGTCACTCAAGAAATGCTCAATAAATGAATTTTTTTACTAACTTTATGAACTTCCAGAAAATGTATATGACATTTAGAAATCAACAATGAGATGAGAATCATATAATTCTAGCACAAAGTTATAACACAAATTATGTGGAAACTATAATTTCATATGTAACAATATCAAGGAAACATTTAAAACACAAAATAGTCATTAATAAATTCTATATTTCTATACTCATAACACAAATAATATTATAAAGTCTAAATGACTTATACCCTTCTAAATATTAGTTGTAAATCACTAAGTAAAATAATCTTTAAAATTATATTTAAATATAACCCTGTTATAAATATTTTCTGCTTTTTGTTATTTTTCTATTGCACAAGTAATACATGTAGTTACAAAAAATGCCTATGACCAAAAGTATATTTTCAAAAATCATGTTAGGCTATCTCTGGAGATAACCCCTGCTAGCACATTGTAAATAAGTTTCTAGAGCATATATACATCCTTTTATGCATATGCATACATGAATATAGCATGTTTTTAGAAAAATAGGAACATAAAATCATGTTATAAATACTGTTTTGTATACTTCTTATTCAATTATACATCCATTTTCTTAATGTCCTTAACAACTTTCAAATAAAATATGCTGCAATATACTGTATAATACAGTGACTGAACAGAGGTGTAGCTATTCTGAATTCTGCTGTAAAGAAGTTGCTTTAGAGATCAGAGGCTTCTGGGCACTGGGTTATAATTTTATTTTATAAAATAGAACATCCTGGTCTATTTTTAAGTTTTTCACCCAGTCCTTAACCCATATTTTATTCCATGGTTTTGAAACCATGACATAGAGGTTTGTAAAATACCTTGTGATCTTTGGTTGAAAATGCTGAATATTATTATAACTACTTATTTTCACATAGTAGAAATCCTTGACTTGAAAGGGCATTGTTTTGTTTTCCTGATGCACTAGGGGAGGTTATTGTATTTTTTGGCTCTAGCTATTGCTATTAATTCTGCAGCTTTAATGACCATGAACCACCATCCTCAAATTCTTTTCTTCCAATTTTCATCAGTACAGCTATATATAATCTCACTTTTGCAATGAGAAAACACGGACCAACAATGCATTACAATTGACAAGCTTATGTAAAATTAAATATTACCTTTTAACTTGAGCAGACCTTCATACCAGCTCTGAATTTGAAGTCATCTTCATATGAACCTATGCATTAATTCAGGTATTACAAGACAACCAGTAGGCAACAATATTAACATCATACATTTTCTTTATTAATAAGTATTAGTAGTAATAAAAATTTCCATTACAGCATTCGAAGTTAACAAAACTTAATTAACAATGACCTTATTTACCTAGCATAGATGACAAATGATTTCTTATAACTCAGTAATATTTTAAAAATCGTTTAAAACAAAGATTTAAACAAGTTATTTTAACCACAAACACAGTTTGAGAATTTAACTCAAGTAGGTTACTCATACCACTATCATGATACTGTGATTTGATACTGTGATTTTTTTTTCTAGGTTCCATCATAGGTTTATTTCCTAAAATTCTTTCTTCATCAACAACCTATTAGTTGTTAAGGTATCATACTTTCTGCCTAAATCTTACAGTCCTACAAAAAATAATGAGTCAGAGAACTAAATTTTGCATGTTCTGAAAAGGTACTAGAGAATGCTACCCATAAAGAGATGGCATTTTACAGTGAGCCTGAGGATAGCATAATTCCATTTACATCTTGACCACTAACCTCATCTTTATATTGTCCAAATGGCAGTGACATTGATCAGTAAGTTGTAATAGAAGAAAACACTCCTTGGCAACATATCATAGGACATTCATAGTCTCCACCTGCCACTGCTGTGTGGATTGAATCGACTGGCAGAAGCAGTAAGAACTTAGTTGGAAGCCTGATTCTCATTTATTTGTCATGTGTCCTGGAAAAGCTACTTTTCCTTTTGAGCATTAGTCTCATTTTTAATATGGAAATAACAGTACTTTTCTTGCATAGCAGTTTGGAAGATTGCAACTGCTGTATATACTAGCTGGAACCCGCTCCCAATACCTACTAGCAATTTGAGGAAAGGTAACTATAATTATGATAGTTATTGTCAAGCATGCCACCCAAATTTTCTGGGAAATAGACTAGAGAGTCTTTATGTTTTCCTCCCACCTGCCCCTTCATTAGCCCCACCTGCATTTTAAGATAGAAAAATGTGTTATACCACTTGAAAGCAATTGAGTAAATGAAAGAAAAGAATACAATAAAATACTGTCTATAGCAAGTACTTTGATTGGACACCCTTTTTCAAGAACTTCCTTCATGAAGAAACTTAATTCAAAACTTTCTTCTTTTTTACCATCCCTCCCACCCTTCTTTATCTTCCCCTTTTTCTCTTTTGCTCAATTTTACTCTTCTCTCTCCCTTTTACTTCTCTCTCTCCTCACACACACACACACACACACACACACACACACACACACACAGAGCACAAGGGCATGCAAGCACACGCACACAGACATCTAACCACTTATTCCAAAGCTATTTTTTATTCTTCTATTTTCATTTACAGGCACTCTAAAATATTTTTAAGAATTGTTGTGCTTTACTAGAAAGAGTGTCAATGATCTCTCTGACTTCAAGCTTTGAGGAATCAGTGCTTTTTGCTTCTTAGAAATTTATGCATGCAAATATAATATAGTAGCCTTATATAAGCAATAGTGTAAGCTTTTAATGTAAGACGTAGAAGAATATCTTCAGTCAACTCCTGATAAGTTCTGAGAATAACAAATATATATTATATATAATATACATATTATATATATAATATATATTATGTGCTATATATGCACATAGATATATACAAGTAAATCCCTAGGGTCTCCTTAGATATTTTTTCTAAAGGTCCTCTTGCCTATATAAAAGACTCTACTTTCATTTTTTTTGTCTCCCTATTCTATCTCTTCTTAATGCAACACATAATATTTATAAGCCACACATCTTTTTATTTTTGCATTAAGAAGGAATTGTCATTCTACTTATGATCCAATGTTTTTTGTTAATTGTGTTCTCTTTCCCATTATACAAAACTTCCAAAATAGTTAAGTTAAAAATCTGGTGCTTAAATTTAAAAAAAAAAAAAAAACAACTATGATGATTAAAACATCAGTTGTGATGATTAAATAATGGTAGCCCTTTCCTGCCTTCCACTCTCCTATCTGATGTTAGCTTTGAAATCTGTTCTGAAGCCTCTGAATTTTAGGGCAAGTTTTCCTCGTGGGTGTTAGATATTTAGATATAGCATGAACTGAAAGAAAATGTGAAGGATGAAATCTCTCAACTAATATGCCTCCAAAGTTACAACATCAGGATTCACAAAATAAGATATTGGAAGGATGTGGCAGTATTACACTGTTCAGCAGCATCTCAAACTGTCTGAATTGTAAGTGATATTCAGTGACCTCAGCTTGTCCTTGACGTTTGCTGGCAAAAAGATACTGCTGCAGTTAGAGCCCTGGCAGTGACTGGAGTCAGGTTTAAAATGAAGAATGCTGCTGTTTTTTTCTCTACAAAACCAAGCTTGTTGAGCCTCTGAGAAGTACACCTGGCCTCTTAATGCATTAAAATGTTTTTTCTGTAGTGTCATGCTCTTCCACGAAGCCAAGTGAATTGTTTCTCACGAGCGGGTAGCAACTAACACGCCTGTGAACTTCCATGAATTCAAGCAGACTTATCGGTAAAATGTGGTAACCTTTTTGAATGCAGTTTTCAAGCGAGGAGATTGGATTACATTGGAGAATATTTGAAAAACTGACAATGCTAAATGCACTCTTAAAAAACTGGTTTGAACCTACTTCTCCTTCTTAATTTACCAGAAATTGTAAATTTTTCAAATGAACCAAAACCAAAAAAAAACCCATTTGCATCCTTTAAAGATTAATGTCAGTTGAGGGGTTGCTTTTGTGTTTGTTTTTTGTTTAAGTTCTGGGGTACATGTGCCGGATGTCCAGGTTTGTTACATAGGTAAACATGTTCTATGGTGGTGTGCTGCACCTATTAACCCATTACCTAGGTATTAAGCCAGCATGCATTAGCTATTTTTCCTAATGCTCTCCCTCCCCCACCCCACCCCATCCCTGACAGGCTCCAGTATGTGTTGTTCCCCTCCCTGCGTTCGTGTGTTCTCGTTGTCCACCTCCCACTTACAAGTGAGAACATGCAGTTTGTGGTTTTCTGTTTCTGCATTAGTTTGCTGAGGATAATGGCTTCCAGCTCCATCCATGTCCCTGCAGAGGACATTATCTCACTTCTTTTTATGGCTACATAGTATTCCATGGTGTATATGCACCACATTTCTTTATCCAGTCTACCATTAATGAGCATTTGGGTTGATTCCATGTCTTCCCTATTGTGGATAGTGCTGCAATGAACATACGTAAGCATGTATCTTTGTAGCAGAATGATTTATATTCCTTTGAGTATATACCCAGTACTGGGATTGCTGGTTCAAATGGTATTTCTGGTTCTGGTTCTAGATTTTTTAGGAACTGCCACACCATCTTCCACAATGGTTGAACTAATCTACATTCCCACCAACAGTGTAAAAGTGTTCCTATTTCTCTGCAAACTCACTAGCATCTGTTGTTTCTTGACTTTAATAATCACCATTCTGACTGTCATGACATCATATCTCATTGTGGTTTTGATTTGCATTTCTCTAATGATCAGTGATGTTGAGCTTTTATTCCTTTTAAGCTAAGTAAAGTAAGTTGTGGAGAAAAAAAAAAAAGTGTGTTGGAATAAACTAATAAACTCATATGGGTGAAGATCCATAGTTCTGCTAATATAAATTTGTCATAATAACTACTGAATATACTTTTTAATTAAGTTAAAGATAAAATGCATATATTCTTATTGAATTTTTATTTTATTCATGATATTCACATAGAGGAAATATCCACTGAACAGGGGGAGATGAGTCTTTTCTCATTATTACATCTCAATAACGGAATTGACTGACATACTTTAAACAGACATTCAAAACATCTCTCAGGTTAACCTTTGTATGCAATTTAGATGCAAAGCCTTTGCAAAATAGGACTCTACAATTAAATACATTGAAAATACACATTAAGATGGTCAAACCAGCTGTTTTACATGCACCCCCTGAAATTACTCACAGGTTATTCAGAGTCTGGAAGAAACTATAGACATAGATCTGGCAATATAATATGTTTTTAGTTGCAAGGTAATAACTCAATAAGATACATGTTATTGATTGAGTTCCTCCAAACTATTGTTTCTTAGTTTTGTTTATGGATTCAATGTTATTGTTCAATATGTGCAAAAGCTGCATAAATTATTGTAGTGCACAGGCAGTATGAAACCACCAATTTGCTTCACCTCACCACAGCATTAAATGTCAAGGTGTCAAGTTGTCCCTTCAGGTTTCATTGGCAAACATAAATTATTGCTAATAGAATGCACCAGTGAAATTTCTGAATAACAAATGACTTTGGAAAGCGTCACTACCAGAAGGAACTATAGGATACTTGAGATAATTTATGATACAAATATTTTCAAAAGCTGGTCTGCTTGCAAGGTTGATTTCTAAATGTAAAATAAATAACTGACAGAGCTCCGTGTGTTCAACTCATCCTCCTGCAATTTCTGTCAAATATAGACTTAAAGTACTAACTCTGACTGCAAACCTGCAGTGCCCTAAGAGTTCTAAGGTATTTGGTGGAAGACTCAGCTTCAAATAAATTCCCAAGTTTCCTCCAAACTAGCTTTCCTTAAAAAAAAAAAAGATTCAAATACTTTCATTTCATGTAATATATGGTATATATTTAACATTCTAAAATACCCTGAGAGCTTCTCGATGCTTTGACATCCTGAGTTTATTTTCCTTACTATTCTGCTCCCTCCCCATTTTCAGCTGGTTGGCCATACCTATAAAGGAGTAGGGAATACTACTCGTTCTATATACTTTTTATTGGAACATCTAGCAAACTCATTAAACTTTGAAGGAAATTGTGAAAGTAGGTTCCACGAAAAAACTAAGAGAAAACTATCAGTAAAAATAATCAATGACAGAAACCAAAAAGATCCCCACTATTTGCAATAAATTTTTCCATTTGGGCTCAGTCAAGACAAGAATTGGGCAGGACAGACATAGATACAACTAAAAGGATCATAAGGGCCTGCACTATAGGTTAATATTTTCTTCACATAATTTCATATAGAAAAGTAAACTTAGAAGCTATCATGCAAGATATGATATAAATATCAATACTTTGAAACATTAAGTAAAAATATAATGGTCAGAGCTATATACCTATATGGGAAATTGGAAGTAAATTGCTTAGTAAAATGTTAACTTTTGGATTTCCTCAGTGTGTATTTATCCCTTATTACATATTATATTTTTGCAATGTTTTAACCCAATTAGCCCATGTGTATGCATGCACTATCAAACTCAGCATTTCTTAGTAATTTTGGAATAATTGCTTTTAATCAAAAAAATGAATATAAATGAAATATGTTAATCTGAAAGAAGAGGTTAAATTACTGCTAGGTTTCAGAGTAAATAGTTTTTTAGTGATTTTCAATGTAGGCACACATTCTTAACACAATAGAAGTAACCTTGGAAGATGACCTTTGGAAAAATGTTCTGCTTCTCAAAGTTTTCATTCCATCATTTAACTTATTTTAATGTGCCTTACATTTTTCCTACCAACTCCTTTAAACAGAAAAGTAAAATCCTCTATACTTGTAATACGTGATTCTAAAGTTGTTTATATAATTTTACTAAGTCATGGTAAAATCATTTTTATGCTTAACGCCTTTCTTTTGTACAAACAGATAAACTTGGCTACATAAATACTTCTAGATCTATTATGAGGTTTCTCAACATTTGTTGAACATAAAAATCATTTAGAGGCCTTGTTAGAACTGTGATTTCCATTTCCATTTCCATTTCCAAAGATATGATTGATATGCTAGGAGTGACATGGGACTCAGAAATCTGCACTTTGGCAAGTAGCCCATATGACTTGGATATGGGTGTTACGTGGCACACACTTTGAGTAAAAGTAGCCACGACAATACTTGGCAGGTGCCTTATAAGCAGACTTACAAATCAGATAAACTCAAAATATTTTTCAGTCTAGGACTTCATAATTAATCTATCTACTAATTAAGTTACCACTAATCTGATCATTATTAATGGAATAGAGTTATTTTATAATACATATAATAAATAATTATAATTATTCCATTATTTATTAATGGAACAGATCTGGGAGCAGTTAAAGCTTCCTCTAATAGTTTCAATATTACTTTATCATTGAATTTAAAATTAAGAATATTTCAATGCTATTTTATTGTTAAATTTAAAATTACAAATGAGGAAATGGAACAAGATATAGGGGAAATTTTGAACTTTGGAATCAGACACACCTGGATTGGAGTTACAACTCTGCCACTTATGAGATGTGTAACTTTAGGCAATAGTCTTAATTATTGGGACTCCCAGCTTTTGTTTTGTTTTCTAAATGATAGAGCCAACAATAACTTTGCAGGATGATTATGAGAAGTAAAAATAAGTTTTGAGTTTATATCTAACCAGTAGTAGGGCAGCTATACACATTTTATTAAAAACTGTAACTATTTTACTTCTTCTTCCTGTAGAAAAGTGTACCATTGTTTGGTTTGCCTAGCGATTGAGTATTAATTACCATTGGCAATTAACTGCTGAATCCTCTCGATTTTTTTTTTTTTAAGGTTCAGACCACCATCATGTTTTACCAGGATTATTACAAAAGCTTGCTAATTACTATTCATGACTCTAATCTTCCTCTCTTTTAATCCATTTCTTGTCAAACACCCAGGTGGATTATACTAAAATCCAAGCCTACTGAGACATCTCCCTGATGCTTAAAATTAGCAGTAGTTCCCTACTGTACTCAGAAAACAGGTCACTCGATGCAGTCTTTTGACATTGCTTATGTCTCCTGCATTACGTCTAATCATTCCTAATTTACTCCTTAGTTTCTAGTCATATAGAAATTGCGAATTGCATGAAGAAATTAAGCTCTCTCTTACCTATTTCTTACATATATTACACTACCCTTTACCTGGCTTACCTGTACACATATTTCAGAACTGACATAAGACATTCCTTCTTCTTACATGCTTTCCACCACTTACTAGACTGTTTGATTTTACTTTCCCAGAAATCTCGCTATGACATGTACGACAAAAAAATATGACACTGAATTGTAGCTGCTTTTACTTGCCACCCTACTCCAGTGGATCGTGAGCCCCTTGAGACTGGACATTACATTTCTTTACTTATCTTCCAATGCACAACACAGTGCTTGCCTCATAACACTTCTCCTTAAATGTATTCGTTGAAATAATGAAAGCATTATCTTATTAAATGCAACAGTGTCAGAGAAGTTTCCAGGCTCTGGATTTATCATCTAAACTTAATGGTTATGGTAAAGAGGGAAATATGGTAAAGTTAAAGGCCAATAGGAAGTCCTAAGACTATCAAGCCTCTAGATAACATAAAGTGGTTTTCAGAAAGAACATAGGCATTGAAGGCTTTGGAACAATCCTCTTGTAATTGCAGCTAGATACAGTTTGCTGCAAAACATATTCTCTGTCACACAGTATGTTTCACAGTGTTTTTCTAGCTCTGCAATAATAGAAGCCAGTGTTTTCAGTATTCTTCACTCCATCTTGCAAACGTTAACATGAAAGAAGAAATATGCTAAAAATTCAGAAACTAAAGGACTATTATTAGCCCTTTATTAGTTTGGTTCATATTTATACTTTTTCAAAAAACTGAAAATCACTTTTGTTTAAAATCAAGGTTTTTCCTAATGTATTACAAACATTCTTGAACTGAGCAAGAAATAATTTTACATTTCACCCACCTAAAGTTATTTTTGCCTATGGATACAGTATGTTTTACTACTTTTAACTTCAACATTAGAAATACTAATTTCACAAAAAAATACATTAAGTACCTACAATTTGCTAGACAATGTGCTAGATAGACACTAAAGATAAAAGAGTAAACTCTTCTAAGCACATGTGATCATAAATATCACAAATTTACCTTGAGTAAAGTTGCATTTTCAACAATGATTTTGAAGTGTTCTTTGAATCTTTTGTGAAATTTTACTTTAAAGTCGTTTTTCAGGATTTTGTAAATTGACCTTGATAAAGGACAGCATATATATTTTAGAAAGTATTCTGATCATAAAATTCCTCAAGTCTCTATATGTAGAGGTATTATATACCTAGCTAAAATGCTAAGTAAATTAATAAATGGGAAAAAAACTTTGGGACCTCTTTAAATTCCTCGTATTAAAATTAATGTTAAATCATGTATCTGACTGTTATTGTAATGAAAATAGATGAGTGTTTTTATCACAATTATCTACTTATAGTTATTATACTTAAAAATTAATGGGAAATATAACATGGAGATTGACAGACTACTTGAACATTGAAATATATTTTTCTATAATTTTACTATGAAGGGAAGGAGATAAGCCATTAACATAGATTAAATACCTGCTGTAAATAGCCATAGTGTGAAGGTCTTTACATATGTTACTGAAACCTACATGGATATTGTGATATTAATTTTTTAACACACAAATTGCCTAGTATAGTGCTTGGGATGCAATAGCAAAAAATAAATTTAAATACTCCTTATTCTTTACAACCAGCTTGAAGAAAAAATTTCCCCATTTCACAGATAAGGAAAATAAGCTTCAAAAACATTGTCTTTTGCCCAAAGTCACATTACTTAGAAATGGCAAACCAAGATTCAACCAATTTCTATTTGCCTTTCATATTCTTAATCTAGGTAACTTTTCTGGGATCTGTACCCTGTAGACCAAGGCATCTTGTTAGTACCTTCCAAAAAGTTGAGTGAAGAGTACATATTTCCTTATATGGTACTCCCCACTTCTTTACCTCCCTTTCCTACAGAAGAGTCCCATCATTTTTCCTGAAAAATCATATTACTCTGTTGTAATACTATTTACAATTTGCTGAAAGAACTTGAGGACCTATTGCAGACGTCTCAGTTATAGGTGTGATACAGTAGAAGAAATCAGGAAACAGGTGTTAGAAAGTTTAATGTCAGTCATTAAAAGAGAAAGCTTGTTATAAGTGGGGAAATATTAGAAATATAAGTAAATAAAGGTGAAGCTGCTTTGCAGACTAAAGAAAAAATCTGGATCTTTGAGGAGACTAAACGTTAGGTTGGAAGACCAAAATTAAAAATTATTGCGCTACTTTATGAGTAGGAAGAAATCGTTTGTGAACATTTTCAAGGAAAGGCTGATGATTTTCTCTCAGAAACACATAAAATACATTACTATATCTGGATAGATTAGATGACTTTATGTTCCTTTGCAAATCTGAGATATGTTTAAAAGTGACTTTTGCTTTTGATAGTCTTCATATTTCAGAACCTGACATTCTGCTTGACCCATGGTTAAGGATGTAGTAGCTTTTTTTTACCTAATAAAATAGATGCCTTGGCGTCACCTCAATATTTACTGTAAGCAACAAAAACATTATCCAGGGACAACATTTTTGCAGGTACATTGTCTCTTAAGTAGATATCCAAGAATAAAAGTCTTTAAAAATATTTCTGGGACAATTTTCATCCTGGTGTCCTACTTATTCATGCATTTTTCTCTCAAGCCTATTAATGAAATAATTTCCCTTTTCAGAATATGGGTATACACTGTTTATTTGGCTAGTTTAATGATGAGCATTGGTTATAAAAGATGCTTTGATCAAACAATCTTCATAACAGCCTGAAAAAGAAACATCCTTAGAACCAAGAGTTAAAAGATGTTGAGCCTCTTCAGGGAAAATATCCTATCTGGAGAAAGAAGATTGTGGCTATTTATCGTAGCAATCATAAGTACAGTAAAGACTGGGAAAAAGTTATTCAGTTTTAATCAAGTTACTCAAATAGAACAGCTGCAAGCAGAGATTGCTGTTTAGGCTGAAAATGGGAAAGACTCTTATAAAGTATAATGCTATAGAGTCATATATTAAAAAATGGAACCCTTTTTGCTTTTATTTGTAACAAAGCATAAAAGCATGTTTTAACCAGTTTTAGACCTAACTGGATATTGATTACTATCACCATACAATGGCCCAGATACACTTTCAAAGTCAAAGGTGGGTAAAAAAAATCAATTTAATTGTAAAATTCATCCTTTTTATACATTTTTTTCTTTGAGTTATTATTTTCTACTTATTAATGATCATGAAAGCCAGAAGTTTGAATGAAAAGTTCTTTAAGTCTCCCAATATCACCCTGTGGTAAGGTTTTAAGTTGCCAACAAACAATAGAAGCTATTTTTTAAACAGTGAATCCTGCTTATTCGTTTAAATACTAAAGTTTTTAATATTCATTTTTTCCTTGGGGTAAGTAAAGATGCATGAATTGATCCATGATGTTCTGGGATTGTTTTTCTTCTAAAGCAAGAATCGAGGAAATCGGCAGACATAAAATGTTGCCATCATGATTTAACTAGGATCGGTCTAATAAAATTACATGTAAAATATCAATTTTCTTTATGTAACATCAAGGCAATGCCCAGGATTAATTCTGCAAGTGTTTGGAACCTTCTAAGCTGTGATCAGCTATGATCTCTTTTTAAAAAGTTGAAATAAAAGATACTTCCTTCACTTTCTAATCTTTGCATGCGAGAATCCAAATTAACTGCTCTGGGGCGATAATTGGTACTCATAAATAACCTGCTTTCTACAGGCACTGGCCTTCTTATTTAGGTGATTCTTTCTGTCTTCCTAGAGGCAAAGAAAAGAAACTTCTGTAGAAGGGATATTTTCAGTGCATAATAATCTTTACCTCAAGAGCTTTTCTTTTCACTTCAGAAATCACTAGCTGTATTTGCTACTCTTTGTGGATAGCACCTGATCGTATCTCTGGCCGGTATGTGGTCATTAGTGTCAACCTTTTTTCTTTCTCTCAGTGCTGTCCTTGTACATAATTTGCCATTTTGGTAACAGTTATTTGAGCATTTGAAGCTTAAATAACAAAGACTGTGATAATTTTTAGAGTGTTTTAATAGGCTGTAATAGGCTAGAATAATCC
The DNA here is from genome assembly GCF_043159975.1 of Macaca nemestrina. Lineage (NCBI taxonomy): Eukaryota > Metazoa > Chordata > Mammalia > Primates > Cercopithecidae > Macaca > Macaca nemestrina. The sequence continues at coordinate 40,432,595 of NC_092138.1, forward strand.
AGTTTCTTTTATTTTAAGATCATCCTATTGACATTCAGGGGAACTTTGTCTGTAAAAAAGAAAAATAGAATTTAGGTCAATCAAAAATGTATATGCAGCCAGATGCAGTGACTCAAGCCTGTAATCCTAGCAGTTTGGGAGGCCAGGGCAGGTGGATCACTTCAGGTCAAGAGTTCAAGACCAGCCTGGCCAACATGGTGAAACCCCGTGTCTATTAAAAATACAGAAATTAGCAGTGCATGGTGGCACATGCCTGTGATCCCAGCTACTCCAGAGGCTGAGGCAGGAGAATCACTTGAACCCAGGAGGCAGAGGTTGCAGTGAGCCAAGATCATGCCACTGCACTCCAGCCTGGGTAACAGAGTGAGACTCTGTCTCAAAAACAAAAAACAAATAAAACAACAACAAAAAAGGTTGGCGGGGGGGCGGGGGCGGGTGGAGAAGGAATGTAGCTTAAGTTTGGAAATAGGCTGTGTTTTCAAAAACATGAAGTCACAGGCATACTTAAGCAATGTTGATGGGAGTAGAAGTGTGTATACAATTAAGAGTGGTAGACATGTTTTTGGGGATACATTTTTAAGAAAGAAAAAAATGTTGATTTTCCCTTCTTACTGCCCTCCAAAGAGGCCTCATCTGATGGCTCAGTATCACCATGACTCCTTAAGAATCAGTGTTTCATTATTTTATAAGAACCATAAACTCACTAGCTCATCATTTAGAAATGATTAATGTATTATTGTCCACTTCAGATAGGTATTGCAAAGTAAGACTCTCAGGAAATGATTCAAGGGAAGGACATTTTATTTAATTACTATTATTAGTCCATTATCATATTGTTATGAAGAAATTTCATCCTGGGAGATGGAGGCTGTAGTGAGCTGAGAAAGTGTCACTGCACTCCAGCCTGGGTGACAGAGCAAGACTCTGTCTCAAAAATAATAATAAATAAAAACAAATAGACAAAATTAAAAAAAAGAAATAACTGAAACTGGGTAATTTATAAAGAGAATGAGGTTTAATGGACTCACACTTCCACATGGCTGGGGAGACCTCACAATCATGGCAGAGGCGAAGGAGGAGCAAAGGCAAGTCTTACACGACAGCAGGCAAGAGAATGCATGTAGGGGAACTACCCTTTATAAAACTATCGTTCACATGAGACTTATTCACTATCACAGGAACAACCCACCCCCATGATTCAATTACCTCCCACTGAGTTCCTCCCATGACACCTGGGGATTATGGGAGCTACAATTCAAGATGAGATTTGACTGTGGACACAGCCAAACCATATCAGAAGGCATATATTGTTTAGGGTTTTAGTGATTGTGCAGAATTAGGACATGCATTACAAGTTACATTGATAATTTTAACATTAAAGTGTGCCTTATATAGACATTAATTTTGGAAATGTATATACTTTAAAATATTCATAAGCCCATAACAAATTTATTAAGCAAATAATGTGGGGTAAATAATAGCATCAGCACACGGTAGGGGCTGAAACTCCTGAGCAGAACTGTCAGCAGATGAATACATTCCCAGATCACACAGCATCATACAAAGCATGATGCTGAGGTCCATATACAGTTGTTGTATCCCAGGGCTCTGCCCTACCAGGGAGACTCTCCCTTCTTATTTCTCTGTCTTTTGATAAGCATCCAAGAAGCCTTGTCACTGTAACAGATCTGCCGAGCTGGGGAAAAAAGAACCTGATATTGGCATTGGGAATTCTGCTGGAGGAGAAGGGCAGAATACATAATTCCAAACTCAGTCTTCTTTTTAATTTTTAATTATTATGAATATAAATAATCGTACATATTTATGGAGTACATGTGATATTTTGATACAATCATACAATGTATAATGATCAAATCAAGGCAATTGGGGTATTTATCACCTCAAGCACTTATAATTTATTTGTGTTAGAAACATTCTAATTTTACTTTTAGTTATTTTGAAATATACAATTATAGTTAACTATAATTGCCCTGTTGTGTTATGGAACACTGGATTTTATTCCTCTCATCTAACTGTATTTTTGTACTCATTAGCCAACACCTCTTCATCCTCCAACTACCCTTCTCAGACTCGTAACCACCATTCAACTTTCTATCTCCGTGAGTTCAATTAATTAGTAAAAGCATGTGATATTTGTCTTCTGGACCTGACTTACTCCACTTAACATAATAACCTCAAGTTCCATCCATTCAGTCTTCTTTTCATGCAAAAAGTCTCACATTGGAAAATTAGTATCCTATGTTACCTTTTATACAGTGATGTTTCAAGATGTTATGGATGCACTGCCTCCCATTTTTTTCCTCCCTTGAGTCCCTCTCCAAGACATCTGGAGGCTCTAGAAGCTGGCTTGCCAGAAATCAGTTGAAGATCATCTCAGAAGGAGAATGCAACCAACAGGTTTCCATACCCAGGGTACTAAATACTCCCCTTTTGCCTTTTTAGCTAATCCTTTGGGTGTCCTCCTTTCTCTGCACACACAGTTTCTAGTAGTGTTCCCCTTTTAAAATAATGTTTCCTAGCTTGTTACTTATTACCGACCACCAGATTTTTAAATAGTTGTCAACTTCTAATAGACATCACACCAAACATCAGCTTCTACTAGACTAACTAGGTAGTATCACCTGCAGCAGACCCAGCCTCCTACTGGCAATTAATAAATTTTAAGATTCTGTCCAGACTCTGTGTCAGCCTACTATTTTCTGAAGCTGTGTTACACCAGAGGACTCCAGACACTATGGACCTGGGTTTCTTTTCTTTGCATATCTTCTTTTTACTCCTGGCTTGCTGGAAGACAAAGCATCCACCTCCCATAGGCTGTCTAGTAGACTACCCTTGTTCCCCTGGATGAAAGTGCCCCACCTACAGATATTGCAGTTAAACCTTCCTTCCGTACCCTGAAACAATGTGTGCCCCATGTTGGGTGTAACAATTAAGCAAAAAACTTGAGATGACCACCACTAGCATCACTTGGTTTAGGTTTTAACTCATATAATTAAAGATTATGTGAGTTTTCTCTTACTTGGCAGACTTCACAGCAATGTACTTTGGCTATAGTACAGCTGTCCACACCATGTGTCAGGATTCCAGAAACGGTTTCTTGCTCATTGTTTTCCTTAAGAATGCAGCCAGAATATGTGTGGTCTTATCAGAAGGAGAAACATATTTTGGGCTTGGCCACTGTGGTAGATATGAAGATGCAGAGCCTTAAATTTCCTTTCAAGGAATAACTTACTAACCAGCTATAGAAAATGTGGTTCAGAAATAGCATCTAGCTGTCATTGCCTTTGGGGTCTGCTTTAGTTTAAGAGAGTCTCCTTAAATTAGTCAACATACTTCCCAGAGTAACCAACCTTCTGCAGTATGACATTAAGTCAGATTGAGGGAGAAAAGGTCAGTATAAAGACAGGAGTGGATCCTCATTCCATTGCCACTTAGCTACCTTGAATCAAATGAGTGAGAAAAATTCTGTTTGGACTGGCTTTCTATGTCATCATAAAGGTATATCTGTCTCAGCAGCGATAGAGAATATATTTTATTGAAAAGTTTTTGGCCATATTTTGAAATTTTAAATATTTATACATATTATACTTTTGTATCTTTCCTTAGGCCAAGTATTTGCACACTGGCACATTCCTGGTTCTGGTGTGCAAAAACAAATAAAATAACAACAACAAAAAAAAACATTGATAGAATCTAAATGTACACTTCTAAGTTTTCATTTAAATTTTGCATAAATGATCTAAAAGAGTTTGAACTCTAAGTCCTAACTGCCATCATTGTTGAGCAAAATCTTGAGCAAATATGAAGAGAAATGTTTGATATAGACTGGAAATAATAGGTAGGAGAATCAACTGGCCACAAATATCCTGCCTTTTGGAAATTGTGGGGCTGTGCTTCTTTAGAGGGACCTCACTTTCCTGTTCTCCCTTTTGTTGGAGTCAAGAATGAAGGTGGCCTCATGTGGGGGAATAAACATTTTGGATTCAGGCAGTAAGCAGTCTGAGGTTATATGCTGGATAATTTAGGAAGACCTTGGGGGAAAACTAACATCCTAGAACCTAGAAATTTTGGGAAATTCATTCCTGTGGAAAGCTGAGCTGTGCACAGTTTCTACAGTGGGGAGGAATGGTGGTTTGTTAATTTGTTAACTAATTTGTTAATAGGCAAAACAGAGATACTGACTTTGATCATTCACCAGAAAATTCTATTGTTCTCTCCAGTCTACAGAATGACTCTGCAGAACAGACAGGAATAAAACCAATGTTTCCAAAGGTAAAAAGTGTACAGGTACAATGTTTACAGAAAAAGACAGAATTTGTGTTCTATCAGCAGCCAATCAAAAATTATGATTGCTTTTCTTTTTGATTTAGCAGTATATATATGAAAAAAGAAATTTCATTTCTTTAAATTATTATCTTCTTTAATATATTGGCTTAAATTTCCTGTTTACCTGTAACCCATACACAGATCAAGAGAAAGGAATTTTAGGTTAAAGAACTATTTAATCTTCACATATATACTTCTTGGGGAGATACAGTTTTAGACCTGCAGTATCTATACTGTTCATCTGGACCAAACATGTGAAATTTGAATATTAGCTACCTTAAGTACTAGGTATATTTTTTGGACCAAAACATTTACATGACAATATAAACATTTTTATATGATTAAAGTCAAAGATAAGATTGTTATATAGATTTTAATTGCTTATTAAAATATATGTATTAGCCAGGTGTGGCAGTATGCACCTGTAGTCCCAGCTACTTGGGAGGCTGAGGCAGGAGAATCACTTGAACTCGAGAGGTGGAGTGAGCTGAGACTGTGCCACTGCACTCCAGCCTGGGTGACAGAGCGAGACTCTGTCTCAAAAAAATCTATATCTATATTTATATTAGAAATTCATAATTTATCTTGTAAATGTGTTTAAGTTCTTTGTAGATTCTGGATATTAGCCCTTTGTCAGATGGATAGAGTACACACATTTTCTCCCATTCTGTAGGTTACCTGTTCACTCTGATGATAGTTTCTTTTGCTATGCAGAAGCTCTTTAGTTTAATCAGATCAAATTTGTCTATTTTGGCTTTTGTTGCCATTTCTTTTGGTGTTTTAGTCATGAAGTCTTTAACCATGCCTATGTCCTGAACAGTATTGCCTAGATTTTCTTCTAGGGTTTTTATGGTTCTAAGTCTTAGGTGTAAGTCTTTAATCCACCTTGAGATGATTTTTGTATAAAGTGTAAGAAAGGGATCCAGTTTCAGCTTTCTACATATGGCCATCCAGTTTTCCCAACACCATTTATGAAATAGGGAATTCTTTCGCCATTGCTTGTTTTTGTCAAGGTTGTCAAAGATCAGATGGTTGTAAATGTGTGGCATTATTTCTGAGGCCTCTGTTCTGTTCCATTGGTCTATATATCTGTTTTGGTAAGAGTACCATTCTGTTTTTGTTACTGTAGCCTTGTAGTATAGTCTGAAGTCAGGTAACATGATGCCTCCAGCTTTGTTCTTCTTGGTTACGATTATCTTGGCTATGCAGGCTCTTTTTGGTTCCATATGAAATTTAAGGTAGTTTTTTCCAATTCTGTGAAGAAAGTCAATGGTAGCTTGATCAGGATAGCATTGAATCTAAAAATTACTTTGGGTAGTACGGCCATTTTGATGACACTGATTCTTCCTATCCATGAACATGGAATGTTTTTCCATTTATTTGTGTACTCTCTTATTTCCTTGAGCAGTGGTTTGTAGTTCTCCTTGAAGTCCTTCACATTCCTTGAAAAAGTCAGCAAAGGATATAAATAGACACTTCTCAAAAGAAGATATTTATGCAGCCAACGAACATATGAAAAAAAGCTCATCATCGCTGGTCATTAGAGAAATGCAAATCAAAACCACAATGAGATACCAGCTCACAGCAGTTAGAATGGTGATCATTAAAAAGTCAGGAAACAACAGATGCTAGAGAGGATGTGGAGAAATAGGAATGCTTTTACACTGTTGGTGGTAGTGTAAATTAGTTCAACCATTGTGGAAGACAGTGTGGCGATTAATCAAGGATCTAGAACTAGAAATATCATTTGACCCAGCGATTCCATTATTGGGTATATACCCAAAGGATTATAAATCATTCTAGAATAAAGACACACACACACGTATGTTTATTGCAGCACTGTTCACAATAGCAAAGTCTTGGAACCAACCCAAATGCCCATCAATGATAGACTGGATAAAGAAAATGTGGTACATATATAGCATGGAATACTATGCAGCCATAAAATAAGATGAGTTCATGTCCTTTGCAGGGACATGAATGATACCGAGAAAATCATTCACAGAAAACTAACACAAGAACAGAAAACCAAACACCGCATGTTCTCACTCATAAGTGGGAGCTGAACAATGAGAATACGTGGACATAGGGAGGGGAACATCATAAACTGGGGCTTGCTGGCGGGTGGGGGGCTAGGGGAGGCATAGCATTAGGAGAAATACCTAATGTAGATGATGGGTTGACGGGTGCAGCAAACCACCATGGCCCGTGTATACCTATGTAACAAACCTGCACTTTCTGCACATGTACCGCAATACTTAAAGTATAATAACAAAAGGAAATTCATAATTTAAAAAGTAAATGAAAATATAATTTTTAAAAAGAAATACTCCCTGTTGATGCTATAAGAGTAAAAAAAAAAAAAACCGATAACGAAATTGTAATTGTAAAATTGTAAGAAAAAAAAAAACTCATTGTTTTGACTGGCCTCTAATAATCCAACTTATTTTAGACAGCCATGTAAAAGTCTCAGGAGGCTAATCAAGAAATCATGCCCTAGATTTTTGTAAACTACTTTTTCTTGTGGGTTATTCTTAATACACTCTGCTCTTCTTGCTTTTTCTACTGGGAAATATTACTGGAACACATTACCATCTACCTATGCAAATTATGGAGCCTATTTTTATTGAGGCAAATATGACCGCCCCTATTCTTCAGAAAAGCTTAGAATACTTCTTTAAATTGGGATATAGTGACCCAGACTCCAATCTCCAATGCTAAGTTCTCACATATTCTCTCTCTCTCTCTCTCTCTCTCTCTCTCTTTTTTTGGTCTGCAAAACATAAGGGGTATTAAGTCAGTGAGGACATTTTTACTACTCCTAGTGCCAGTTTGTAGGCAATATAGTATAGTGGTTAAAAGCTAGGACTCTGGGGACAAATGGCTTCAGTTCAAAAACTAGTTCTAGCATTTACTGCTAGCCCCTCTTCCTCCAACAATTTTAGCACAATGCCTGACATAGGCACTAAATAAAAGTATTTTAATAGAAAAATAAATATTATATCTTAAACTGTGTTTGAAATTTACTGGAATCAACTTTTAAAGCATAGCTTCTCCTCATCTTTGAGGAAAGTACTATGGTTTAATAAAAATAAATGGACTTTACCTTTATACATCCAGGGTTTTTTTCCTAAGGTCACCAAACAAGCTGTTTTAATTCTTTTATGAGCTTCAGTTCTCACTCTTTTGAAACAAAGATGACATGAAAGTATATTGTGACAATTAAATGATTATCTATATAAAATGCACAGGACAATGCTGGTTCACGTTAGGCACCCAGCCAGGGTTATAGGATCCAACATAGCCCAGCTCATTTATTTGACCCATCCACCCTAGCTAAAACATGCTGAGTTTGTAGAAAGTCTCTGACTTAGGCCTGGCAGTTTCCAAAATCTAAAAGGCTTATGTCTTTCTAATTAAATTTGAAAGCCATTCCTGAACTCTGAAATTTATAAGGTTTTCATCATTGTCTTCAAATCATCCAAGTTTTCATCATTGTCTTCAAATATGAATATTTGCGATTTAAACTACAGAAAGTCTGATTCTATAGTGTGAAGTGAAGTTATCAGGATCATTTTGGTAGACAAAATAATGTCCCACCAATGATTATCATGTCCTGTACTCTGCAACCTGTGTTTGTGTTACTTTACATAGCCGAATGACTTTGCATACATGGTTTAGTACCTTTAGATAAGAGAGTGGTCCTGGGATATCCGGAAAGACCCAATAAAGACCCAATAAAGTTTAAACACCAATATTTCACAAATAATAGCTGTTTTAATTTTTAGTTTGGTTTCACAATCGAAAATCTGCAGTCTTTTAATAAGAATAATAAGGGAATATTTTAGCTCCTTCATTCATTTGCCAGTTTCACAAAGAGATTTATATAATGTGGAAGTCAAAATTTTGACTTATTGGTAAGACATGAAACACTTAATGAGGTGCTAAATATTGGTCTAATTCAAAAAAATGCTGCTAGTCACTACTAACATTAGAGATCTACGGTAACTTAATATGTTACATATAATTAGTACTAATCTTCAATCATTTGGCTTTTAAAGAGATTAAAAGCTACTCAAATTATCTAGCTAAGAAGCAGCTGGTAATTGATAATATCTACCTCTAGCCTAAGAAAATTGTAATCTCAGCTGAATGTCTCCAGATGGGGTTACAAAAAAAAAAAAAAAAAGAAAGAAAACATGTTTCTTGTTACTCTCAGTAACACTTTACTTCAGATCAAATAAAGAGAAAGAATATAAAACGCTAAGAATTAAAAACTGAATTTATTCATCATTTCGTTATTCCTGACAGTTTTCTTAAAGTGACTGGGGGAAAAAAAAAAAGAAAAAAACCTACTACATTTAGAGGAGAAAAAAAACAAACAAACTAGTCTCTTTAGTTTTTCTAGGTAATGTTAGCTTTTTCGATACCATAACTGGTAATTTAACCTTACGGATGTGTTTCTTAATAGCAACAGCCAATTCTCAGGTTACAGATACCACATCTTGAGTTTTCTCTCAAAGTCAAAATGAGACAATTGGTGATTGATAACTACTGGCTGATAAACATGCTCGTCGTTCAGTTCAGCTAGGGTCCATGTGATAGAGAAACAGAGATGGACTGGTCAGAATTGGAATGCTGGTTTTGCCACTACATAGCATAAAACAAGAAATTTGGCTGGGTGCAGTGGCTCATGCCTGTAATCCCAGCACTTTGGGAGGCTGAGATGAGTAGATCACCTGAGGTCGGGAGTTCGAGACCAGCCTGGCCACCATGGTGACACCCTGACTCTACTAAATAAATACAAAAAATCGGCCAGGCATGGTAGCTCATGCCTGTAATCACAGCTGCTCTCCGGAAGTTAAGGCAGGGGAATCACTTGAACCTGGGGGGCAGAGGTTGCAGAGAGTCGAGATTGTGCCACTGCACTCTAGCCTGGGTGGCAGAGCAAGACTCTGTCTCAAAACAACAAACAAACAAATACAAAATTTATCAGATGAAGCTTCACCTTTTTTTTCTCTATAAAATGTAGCAAATGATACCTAGTCACGACAGAGAAAATTGACACTGGTAATATATATAATTATAACCCTCTGGAGCCTTGCTATTCGATGTGTTGTCCATGAATGAGCAGAACTGACATAACTGAGGAGTTGAATGAAATGCAGTATCTCAACCTGAGACCTCTTGAATCAGAATTCAGTTCTCATATGGGGCCCAAGATCTAAATTTTTAACAAGCTCTCATTTGATGCTGATGTTGCTGATTCACAAAACACATGATGAGTAACAAGGCTTTAGTGTCCCTAATGTATACGACTCAAATCAGACATAAATTTATACGTGAGCTGTATAATTTTAGATTTTATTAGAAAAGCTTTAACAGGAATATAACTAATATACTATGATAGTTGATCCAAAGTAGAACAAATATCTTCACCCCCAAGACTTCTGATATAATTGGTCTGAGTTTAGGGCAATTGGTTGAGTTTAGGCATTGGTATTTTTTAGATACCTCTCCAGGTGAATCTAGAGCACAGTCGCAATTGAGAACAAATGATATAGAGATAGCATCAGGCATGAACACTGAAAGAAGCAAATAAAACAATGCAAGAGAAAAAGGACTGTGACAGGCAGAATCATGCCCGAGCCCCATGCAAGAAGTCCATACCCTAAACCCCGGAATTGGTAAATATGTTACCTTCAATGCAAAAGAAAATTGCAGCTATGACTAAAGCTATGGAACTAGAGATGAGAGATTATCCTGGATTATGACATGGACAAAATCTAATCCTGTAAATTCTTAAAAGTAGAAGAAAGAAGCAGAAGAGTACCTCAGAGAGATGTGGTAGAAGAAGAGGCAGACAAGATTGGCATGAGAGGGACTTGACCTGCTGTTGCTGTCCTCAGAGGTGGAGAAAGAGAACAACAATAGCCAAGAATTCTGGCAGCCTCTAGAAACACCGAATAAACCTGGCTGGTAACCAGCAAGGACATGAATTTGGCCAACGACCTGAATAAGCAAGGAAATAGATTTTCCCCTAGAGCCCTCAGAAGGAACACAACCCTGCCAACACCTTGATATTAGGCCACTGAGAACTGTATTGGACTTTTGACCTATAGAAATGTATGAGAATACATTTTCTTGTGTGTGTGTTGTGTTTTGGCACCCCAATTTATTATTTTTCTAATTTGTGTGTGTGTTTGTTGTATTTGGAATTCTAATTTATTATTTTTCTAACTTTTAATTTGTATAGGTATATTTATGGGGTACATGAGTTATTTTGATACAGGCATTCAATGTGTAATAATTACATCAGGGTAAATTACATCAAGCATTTATCATCTTTTGTGTTACGGATGTTCCAATTGTGCTTTTTAAAATGTTATTTTTAAAGGAAAATAAATTATTGTTGACTGTAGTCACCCTGTTAAGCTATCAAATCATTTGTCTTTTTTTAATCGCTAAAAGGTATGCTTATTTCTTTCAACAACCATAGAAAATTTATACAAGAATACAGTCCATTGTATTGCCTTAAGCCTCTTATTTAAATATCAACTATTATATACCCAAAGGATTATAAATCATTCTACTATAAATACACATACACACATATGTTTATTGTGGCACTGTTCACAATAGCAAAGACTTGGAACCAACTCAAATGCCCATCAGTGATAGACTGGATAAAGAAAACGTGGCACATATACACCATGGAATACTATGCAGCCATAAAAAAGAACGAGTTCAAGTCCTTTGCAGGGACATGGATGAAGCTGGAAACCATCATTCTCAGCAAACTAATACAAGAGCAGAAAACCAAACACTGCATGTTCTCACTCATAAGTGAAGACTCCAACAATGAGAACACATGGACACAGGGAGGAGAACATCATACACTGGGGCCTGTCAGGGGGTGGGGGCAAGGGGAGGGATAGCATTAGGAGAAATACCTAATGTAGATGATGGGTTGGTAGGTGCAGAAAACCACCATGGCACTTGTATACCTATGTAACAAACCTGCAAGTTCTGTGCATGTATCTCAGAAATTAAAGTATAAAAATAATAAAAGAAGATCGACTGTTGAAATAATAAGTCAGTATTTTCTAATAAAAAGGTTTGTTCTACACTGATATGCTGATATGCTTTTAAACATAAGATAATGAGAAATATAAATTTTGTGGGTTTTTTGGACTAACCTGCAAGAAACCTCTGGACTAATTGAATAACATGACAATGACACTATTAGGTAACATTTATTGAATGCCTACTGTGTCTCAGGCAGTGCTTTAATGTTATGTTATCCTCATAACAACTCTATGAGGAAACTACAGTTATGCTCCTTCATCATATATATGGATGTTGAAATATACAAATATCAGGCAAGAGTGATATGAATGGGTTTTAAATAGCCCAAGCTGTTTAGTCTATAACATTACTGATGTAAAGAAAATTGGAGTATTTCCTTGTAAATACAGATGCAATAAATGAAACTCGGAAGGATTAATTATCAGGATGTCACACCACCAGCAAGTCATAAAAGCTTGATTTTTAAGCTCAGATTTTTAAGTTCCTGGCAGAGTCATCATTTCACTGAACTATAATATGTAGATAAAATTTAAATAGAGACAACTGAAATACCCTCTGCCATAAAATACATAATAATCAATACATGGACTAAGTTTGATGAAGTAAAAGTTGGTATTTCTCTAACTTTCATGTGTAGGCAAGACAAAGAAGCTCTCTTGAGTAGCTAAGGAGAATGTTGTGACCTTAAGCAAGACAAAACCAAACCCACCATTCAATTGTGTCATTAGGACCTCAGTGTGCACTCAGAAACAATTTCTGAAATGAGTCAGATATCTATTTAGTGGTAATCTGAAACACTTGAACTGGAGATTAGTTGTGAAACAAAAGAATTGTTCTACTGTGTATTATTTTCCTTTACTCTGGGAAGTACATAAAAAACACAGCTAGTGGAGGAAGGGAAGAAAAAGAAAGGCAGCAAGATATTGCAGAATCTTATTTTTTTTCTTCCTCACATGCATAAGGAGTAGAATAAAATAAAGTCCTCTGAAGAATAGGACTTTCCTGTCCTGCCTGCCCTCCCTCCTCCACTCCAGTTTTTCTTAAGCCCTTCATCTGAGAGGCCTGGAGATAAAAGGAGTTAGTTATCTTAGTAGATAAAGGACGCCACTAGAGAAAAAATTAAATAAAGATTTAAAGATGGACAAAAGTGTGTGGAATGGCAAAGGGACACCTTGACAGAATGAAGCCTTATAAAAAGTGTCAGTGAATTTATTGACCAAAGAGACAGAGAGTGAGAGTGGGAGAGAGAGAGAGGCTTACAGACTATTTACTTACAGAACGCTCTCAGATTTCTTTTTCAGAAGGAAGAGTTTTCATGTTAGATATTGTGAACCCTCTCACATAACATATTGGCTTTTTTGTATTGTGTCCTCTGAAAACATTTTACATGTGGAATGCAAAATTCAATTATAAACAAATATTAGCTGTGCTGGCCAAGTTCTTCCATAATATAGCTTAATATATTTTCCTACAATCATTTATTGTTTCCCCTCAAAAGTTGCTAGGCTGAATTAGTCAATGAGCTAAAAGAAATATTTGAAATGTATGAAGTATTAATTTAGTATTGTGCTGGGCAACAACTCCTCACTTATCTATAATTCATTGGTTATGAGAACCTAGCTAAAAACCGGGGGAAAGGGAGAAAAGGCTCTGTCTAAATCACCAAAGCAGTATTTTATTCTAAAGACAGCTTTGCCAAATCTTAGACGCTTTTACATTACATGCAATTCAAATATATATGATTGTTTTATTTTTCAGCTTATAGAATATAGGAAGTAACTTTTTTTTTGAGACAGGATCTGGCTTGGTCACCCAGACTGGACTGCAGTGGTGCAATTACAGTTTACTGCAGCCTTGAACTTCAGAGTTGAAGTGATCCTCCCGTCTCAGCCTCCTGAGCTGGGACTACAGGTGCATGCCACCACACCTGGCTAATTTTTTAATTAATGTTATGTGGAGATAGCATCTCACTGTGTTGACTAGGCTGGTCTCACATTCCTGGCCTCAGGCAATCCTCCTGCCTGGGCCTCCCAAAATGTTTACATTTAAATTAGAATGTGAGATTGTTCACGTCGAAACTCCTAGCTCTTGACCCAGGCATATCACATTTTAAAAATCACTATGCATATATAGTTGCCTAATTGCAAAAAGGTATAAGTACCAAAATAGTTACTGTTTCTCCTCCTGCACTTTTTTAAAGCAGTAAAATATTGTAAGAAAAATAAACTCCCATTCTGAGGTTTAAAAAGTGTGGTTCATCTACACAATAGATTAACATGCATCCATTTTTTAAAAAGAGTATATTCTAGTGTACCAATGTGGAGGACTGAGAAAATATATTAAGTGAAACACAGCAAGATATATCATGATCCCATTTGAGTTAAAAGAAAAACTTTAAACAAATTAAACTTGACATAGTTATCTTGAGCAGATAATTCCTGAGTCCAGTGATATCAGTACAAGGAGAAGTTGAGGGTTGCACTAGACAGTGTGAGCGGTGTGCTTTCGTAGACCAAAGGCAGATGCAAAGTAGAGAAATCACCTGATTGGCTACAGCTAGGCATCTGTCTTTTTTGGATATAGTGTGATGAGTTGGCGGCCTGTGATTAGCTGAACTCAGCTGTTTGTTATTCTCCTAAGTTAGCTTTCCATTTATCTAAGTACTAAGTTAAGACTGTAATTTATTATATAGAAACTCAAAGTATGGAGACAGCCTCAAGTTAAAAGGCCTCCTGCTTATTTAATTTTATAATATAAAAATGTAATTTTTAATGTTTGAAAGTCATAAACATTAATGAAAATATATAAAAAATTTAAGTTGATTTTGTATGGAAAATTAGAGTAGGGTGAGAAGGGGTTGTATAGCCAAATCACTGGTATTTTATAGACAGACACTGAACTGAAGGGAGGAGGCTAAGTAACTTGCCAAAGCTATACTATTGGAATCCTGTGTTGAAACCTAGGAAGTCCAGCACCAGAGGATATTCAAGTCACTCTTCTGCAATGTTGCTTTTCATGAGAATACAAGTAAGCCTGCATAACATATATAAAAATGCCAATTTCATGGCTGTTTTTTTTAATCCATCTAGTTATTCAACTCTGCTTCACTTTAAAACAAATTTAAATAAAGCAAATTAAACAAAACAAAAAATAATCCTCCTCCCTCAGATTTGCGTCTCCATATTATCACGTTTGAGTGTGCACAATTTGCAAAATATTCCAAGGTTAGGCAGTCTTTCACAAAATAACTTTGCCCTCTAGAATTCCCAGGCACATATTATCTCCAAACTCTGTCTTGTAGAAAATGTGGTGATCTATGAACAAAAACCTGTTTAGAGGCCATTCACCAGAGCCCTGCAATCAGCACCAACTACCATAGCTTCAGAATGAAATTCACATATTGATTTTAATTTATAAATCCCCTTCTGGTGGACTGCCACGTTGCCTTATAGATTACCTCTGCACCTGTAAATCATCCTGCAGCTGGGATGGGTTGTACCACTCATAAGCCCGATTCTTTGATTTAAATGTTAGGGGACTGAAGGCAGATGTTTTCATTAATCTTTTATGTATTTTTTTCTTACACATTTTTCTTTGGGATAGTATGAAGATAATTATACTTTTAACCTTCCTTGATTTATAATTTAAGATATTTGGCTTATAGATAGTACAATGTAAGAGGAGTTAGCCCTTGGCAAATTTGTGAATTAACTATTTTTAGAAATTGCAACTTTCTTATTTAACCTCTTTCTTTTCTATCCTCTAAGACCCCTCTTCCACCCCCCTCAGGCACCCACTGCTATGACAGTTTTCTCCTTTTAACATTTTAACATCCACTTTCTTTGCAGCAAATCATATGCAACTATTACTAGTTTTTAAATGTTACCTCCACCGTAGGTTAAACCTCAATAGGATCAACTCCTTTAAGGAAAGCTTTAAGGTTACCTTTCGTCAGTGGTGCATCATATGAGGTAGTCAGTTTTTGAAGTATCTGCGAAGCTCATAATAATGCTTTATGTATCCTCTGTATCAAAGCAATGGAAGCCATATTTGTTCTACCCACGCTCATCACTGGCTACAGTTAATTGGATGAAGAGTGGCCATTTGACTCAGGTTTAGCCAATGGAATTCTCATAATCAAGAAGTTTTATTTGGTAACGACGGCTTCTAATTGAGATTTAAATAGTGATAGAAATCCTCACGAGTTGTGACTCTGCCTTCCAATTGTCCGTCAATAACATGAGAGAAATCAGGGCTGTGAAAAATAAGGAATGAAGATTTTAGATGTGAATTAAAAATGTCACACAGGAGAGACGCAAATTGTTTATGAATTCTTGTTCCATTTCTGTTCCTGAATTCAATAGGAGACCTTTATTTCCTTGTGAAAATTAGCCCATTTTAATTAAGTTAGATCAAATTGGTTTGTTACTTGCAAATAAAAGACACTAATTGATATATAATGACACTTACTACCCCCTTCTCTTTCAGAATAAGATGACCCAATATTCTTTGTGAAAATAAACACTTCACCCACATTCTTTAGGCTTAAATAAAATTGCTTCCACCTCTAATTCCGGAGTATGGCTTTTAATTTAAGCTGACCCGCTGAATCATCATCTTTTCAGCAAGTGTGATTGAATTAGGGATGGACTGAAAGTGCACTGAGAGCTAATGGAATGAAGGAAACTTTTGTTGGAATTTCTGAAGAGACTTGCACTTATCTTGCAGGATTTGAACTTGTAGTTTCTGGTCTAGAACAACTGGAATGCTCTTGCTCTCAAGAAGTGCTGATTTATATAAAAGTGCAATAAACCTAGAGGAAGTGAAACCATGCAACCTAAGGGGGGATGGGGGAAGAGACAGGGAGATACAGGGTTCTAGTGGTATCATTTGAGCCCCAGGTTCAAATCCTGTTGTACTGGTTACATGCTCTATATCTTATAACCAGGACTCCTGGCTGATACAGAGCTCCCCAAATGCTACTGTGCCAGTGTTGCTTTCTTTTCCTAACTTATGTGTCATTCTTTGAAATAAAAGACAAATTTCAAATGGTAGTATTCTATTTAAATTTATATTTTCTAAAGAGAAAAGAATTCATTTGTTCAGTTTTTTCTTAATTTATATAACAAGGACAATTTATTGTGTACTCCATCTTTTGAAGTGCAGCATTTCAGTAAAGACTAGGTATTACACAGAAGAAACAACAACAACAACAAAAAAACAGATAGAGGATTTGCAGACCTTGGTCTCCCCCTAATTTTACTACGTACTAGCTATATAAAGAAGAGGAAATCACACTCTCTATTGCTTTTGAAGAACAAAACTGCAGGCATCACACTAAATTCAAACTATATTATAAGTCTACAGTAACCCAAACAACATGGTATTGGTAGAAAAACGGACACATAGACTGGAACAGAATTGAAAAATCAGAAATAAAACCACAAACCTGCAAGCACCTGATCTTCAACAAGACGACAAAAAGTAATGGGAAAAGGATTTCCTATGCTCTAAATGGTGCTGGAATAACTGGCTAGCCATATGCAGAGTAAATCTTTCACCATATGTAAAAATTAACTCAAGATGGCTTAAAGATTTAATTTAAGACATCAAACTATAAAAATCCTAGAAGATAACCTAGGAAATGCCCTTCTATTCATCAAGCTTGGCAAAGAATTTTTGACTAAGTCCCCAAAAACAATTGCAACAAAAGTAAAAATTAATAAGTGAGAGCTAATTAAACTAAGGAGCCTCTGCACAACAAAAGAAACTATCAACAGATAAACAAAGTAAATAAACAACCTACAGAATGGGAGAAAATATTTGCAAACTGTGCATCTGACAAAAGTATAGTAATCAGAATCTGTAAGGAACTTAAAACATGCAAAAAAAAATAACCCATTAAATGGGCAAAGGACATGAATAGATTTCTCAAAAGAAGAACACAAGCAGTCAACAAACATGAAAAAATGCTCAACATCACTAATCATCAGAGAAATGCAAATTGAAACAACCATGAAATGCTATTCCACACTGGTCAGAATGGCTTCTATCTAAAAGTAAAAAAAAACAATAGATGCCAGTGAGTAATTTGCTCATGATTATGGCCTCCAGCTGCATTCATGTTGCTGCAAAGGACATGATTTTGTTCTTTTTTATGGCTGTGTACTATTTCATGCTACATATGTATCACATTTTCTTTATCCAACCCATCATTGGTGGGCACCTAAGTTGATTCCATGTCTTTGCTATTGTGAATAGCTCTGTGATGAATATAACTAGTTCATGTGTATTTTGATGCCAATGAGGCTGTGGAGAAAAGGGGACACTTACACACTCTTAGTGGGAATGTAAATTAGTTCAGCCACTATAGAAAGCAGTTTAGGTATTTCTCAAATAAGTTAAAACAGAGTGACCATTCAACCCTGCAATTACATTACTGGGTATATGCCCAAAGAAAAATATTATTATACCAAAAAGACACATGCACTAGTTATATTCATCACTGAGCTATTCACAATAGCAATGACATGGAATCAACTTAGGTGCCCACCAATGATGGATTAGATGAAGAAAATATTGGATACATATGTAGCATAAAAAAGAACAAAATCATGTCCTTTGCAGCAACATGAATGCAGCTGGAGGCCATAATCATAAGCAAATTTTTCAGGAATAGAAAACAAAGACCACATGTTCTCACTTATAAGTGTAAGCTAAACGTTGAACACAAATGGACATAAACATGGGAACAACTGACACTGCAGAATACAAGAGAGGGGAGGGAGGGAGGCATGGGTTGAAAAAGTATTGAGTGTTATGCTCACTATCTGGTTGCAATATAACCATGAAACAAACCTGCACATATACCCCAATATTTAAAATAAAAGTTAAGATAAATAAATAACATAATATCTACCCAGTAAAGTCATAAGTTTCCTGTGCAGATAAAGTGACAAGTTGTTATGTTCAAAGCCCTTGGAAATTTTTGCAGTGTTATACATATATAACTATGTATTCTTCAGAAGTTAAAATATAACTCCTTAGGTCTTTAGATTTCTTCTCATAATTAATACTTAGAATGTAATATCAAGGTTCATGAGGTCTCTAATTTCCATCTGAATTATGAAATTCAAAGAAGGGCTTCTGTTCCATTTATGTGATGCCACAGTTCAATATTAGTGAAGAGTCCAATTGAAGTAGTATAAGAAGAGTTGGTCTTATAGAATTTAGCCTCAGATTACAAGTAAGCAATTTTCTGTTCCTTGCAAGTTTTTAATTGTGACGAAATTTATTGGCGAGCAGAAGGATGGCTAGAAGTTAAGAAAATTATTTTTAAACTTTCAACTAATAGCATAGTTCTTTGAATTACTGATTTGTTAAAAAATAGACAATTTATTTAATCAAAGTACATATTTTCAGTACTTTTTTTTGCTTTAACCATCAAGTATACATTTAGGTTATACTGAAGAGTCAACAAACGTTCAGCTTGATTATTCATGTAGTAACAGTTATAGTCTCATGTTCTTAAAATTCTGCTAGAGAGATATAAAATAACCAAATTTCATCACTAAAATGTTGATATGAATTAGTTTAACATTAGAGCTCATTTTCTGCTTGTGCTTTACTTTGGTAATACTATGACACTCATATTTATACAGCTGTTGGGTACTGTTATATTCAATGTTTTATCTGTTTCTACTAAAAATTTCTGAGTTCCTAGGTGACACAGCTTATATTTTAATTATTATGTACTCCTAGTGCCTAAAACATAGTAGGTTCAATAACTGTTTGTTGAGTGAATGAACGCAAAATATTGCTTATGGAGTACCTTCCTGGTTATAAAGAAGAATATCAAATTAGTTATTTGGTCTGCCCAAATATCAGTATCACTAATGGTATGAAAATTCAAAAACAAAACAAAATAAGGTTTTGAGGAAATATTTCCCACTTTGATGAAAAGTGAAATTGTATTTGTTCTTAATGAAATATAGCAAAAATAATTTTCAAGTATTTTCCTACTTTTAATGTTAACAAGGAATAGAATGGGACTGATACTTTAAAAACTAATACTTTTTTTCTTCTTATTTAAATAGGAACATATGTTCATTGTACATACTTTAGTAATTACAGAAAAGGTAAGAAATTAAATTGAAAGTATTCCTTATAAAACTATCCCAACAATAACTGATGACAGTTGTTAAGCTGTTTGCAATATTTTCACACACACACATGCAGACACACACACAAAAACACATGCACACAATAATATCCTCATTGATAAACCTGAATTCCCCAGGCCTTGATACATATTTCAATGTCAGATTTTTTTCTTCCTCATTTGCCCTTAGAATTCTGATTGTTAGTTTTTTTTTTTTTTTTTTTTTTTTTACTGTCAGACATCCTGAGAAATAGTTGACATTGAGTCAGGAATACCAAAATATTAATTTCTGGGAAGGTAGAGACTTCCCAGCTTAGCCTGAAATCCAGTCTTCTCCACAGAGTACTTTTAGTAGAGGTAGTATTTGCAGGGGAGGGTAGTCTTTGCGGTAGGTGGCCGAAATGCCTGGCCTGCCCATGGAAGGGTGAAGCTCCCAATATTGCCGTTTTCAAATGATTGTAGGGGTTGTAAACTTCTGGCCTCCTCTTGCCTGGCTGGATTCTGGTCTCGCTAGAGTGGTAGAAAGGTGAATGTTATCACCAGGAAGACTTTCTGTAGGCAACTGAGTTCAGAGAGGGTATGTAAATTTAGAGGTCTTGTATCAGATTCCAGAGAGTTCCTGTACTTCTGATAGATGGCAAGAAATGAGCTAGTGGTAGACTGATTCATGGGCCAGTGTGAGGAAATACTAGATTTCTTTGGGTATATTTGGAGATTGGAAGCCTCTAAGAGGGGGGAAAATTACTTCCTATTAAATGTTTTAAATGGCACAGAAAGGCTAATGGAACTTTATTTTGATCTTCAAGTTGTAAAACCTTTTACATAGAGAGGCTTTTAATATTTTTATTTGAAATAGGTGTTGAAATACTCTAATTTTTTCATTGTCATTTTTATGGAATTTTACAAAATATTTTGTCTGGTATTAAAATAGTAGTGTCTATTACTATTTTCTCTTATGGTTTCTTATTTTTCTTTTATACATTGAGAAACCCTTTCAATTTTTTCTTTCTTTTTTTTAAACAAAACTATTTGTAAGTTATTAAGCTATTTAAATAAATGACAAAAAGGAGATACATTTTATTTTATCTCTAAATATAACTGAAAGAAAGATTTCTGTTTTCATGAAACTTGTGAAAATCTCTCCATTTCTGGTTAGTGACTTATAAAGTAAAATTATAAAAAATAAATTATGCGTGCAATTTTCTCAAAAATTTAAACTATTTTACTGATAATATTGATTTCTTCAAATCACCTCTCACAAACCTGAGGTATATTGGTTTGTAATATCTCAAAGTAAATTCAGGACACATTGTAAATTTTTACCTCATTTTTTAAGTAGATAATATCATCATTAGGGTAGATATATATGAGATCATGACATATCCAATAAAATAATCAAAGAAGATTAAAATTTGAGCTTAACAATAATAAGCAAATATTAGACTTCTTGGAAAGAAATAAAAATGTATTGACTAAAGGGATAAATATCAATAATTTTATTCAAGTTAAAAAACTATGATACTTACTGTATAAAACCCAAATGCTATACAATAATTATTATTCAAAGTACAGAACATATCATTCTAGAGGGTGTGTGTGGGGGTAGTAAACTCTCTTGTATCCAATAATTTTTACAAGAAGTTTTGAAATAAAAACAAATCTAATTCTTATACACAATCAATATGTACAATATGTAAAGGATACTTTTTTTTTGAGTCAGAGTCTCACTCTGTTGCCCAGACTGGATTGCAGTGATGCAATCTCAGCTCACTGCAACCTCTGCCTCCCACATTCAAGCGATTCTCAGCCTCCTGAGTAGCTGGAATTACAGGCACATGCCACCATGCCCAGCTAATATTTGTATTTTTTCTGTGTTGGCCAGGCTGGTCTCGAACTCCTGGCCTAGAGTGATCTGGCCATCTTGGCTTCCCAGAGCGCTGTGATTATAGGCATGAGCCACCACACCTGGCCAAGGATACATTTTTGAAGCTACAATGATAACCAGGAATGCAGTATTAGAGTGGTAACCTCGTTAATTAAGCTGTACAATTTTTGTTTTTAAGAAAAGTGTGGTCTAAAGGAATTGAAGTAAGGCTTCATATCACTATGGCAAGTGAAAATATTAACACCAAGGAACTTTAAATGAGAGAAATACAATTAATTTTCTTATACAGTAGTAGATATTGCCTATAAAAACAGCTGAGCCTAACTGAAATGATTAGAGGTAACAAAAGAAATATATGCATTTGCAAATTATTTTCACCTGTAAACACTAAACTTCATTATATACCACTTATATGTATATTGTGATATTGTGATAAAAGTAGCATTTGCATTATCATGGAAATCTAACAATTTTCATTTTCACTGTCTCCTGATAGTAGTTTAATGTTTTAATATTTAATTCCAATTATAACTCCTCAAGGCTCTTTCCAATTTCTGTCTCTTTCCTCAAAAATACAAATGTCCCATTTTCTCTCACTTTATTGTGTATACACAATATATACAGTGCTTTATGAATTCATCCAACTTTATGGATTTATCATAGCATAAATGCCTAAAAATTCCTGAATTAATTGCATGTCCATTTAAAATGTTCTGCCTGTTCTCACTCACCCCATTTTTTAGCTTTAACACACGTATCTCTGCTATATTCCTTCTTACTCTCTTTCAGGAGATCTTGTTTTCAGCTCTATCTTCTCTTGCATCCTTAGGTTTTATTTCTCTATTATCTTTTACAAAATGTCTGTGTACCTGCTCCAGTCCCATTCTCCTAAATACCCTTTCTCTCTAATGGTTAAATTGCCATCAATCTCTTCCCTAGATTTCACTGTCAACCACATCCAAAGAACAGTCTGTTGCTGTTTCCATTTCGATATATTTATAAAGTAACAACATTTTTATTGAATTATAACATATGCAGAAATTTGAGAATATGTTCAACCTGATGAATTTTTAAAAAGGGAGAGACCCATTTAACCAGCACCCAGAGAAATAGGTATTTTCTAGTACCCCAGAAGCTCTCAACATGTCCTGCTCCTTTCACTACCCCCACCAAAGATAATCACTATGGTTGACATTAAATACCACAGATTAATTTTGCCTGTTTCTGAACATTTCATAATAAGTATAATTATACAGCCTGTAGTCTTTTTTGTCTAACTTCTTTACTGAATGTGTTGTTGCGAGTAGTTTGATTTATGTTCACTATTCTATAAAACCCATTATGAGAATATACCACGATGTTTTTAACCATTTTATGGTGATGGGCATTTGGGTTGTTTTAACTTTTGGTTATTAAGAATAATGCTGCTCGGGAGGCTGAGGCAGGAGAATCGCTTGAACCCGGGAGGCGGAGGTTGCATTGAGCCGAGATTGTGCCACTGCACTCCAGCCTGGCGACAGAGCAAGACTCCATCTCAAAACTAAAAAAAAAAAAAAAAAAAAAAAAAAAAGAGTAATACTGCTGCTAATCAAGACTAGCCTGGACAGTATGGCGAAACCCATCTCTATCAAAAATACAAAAAATGAGCCAGGCATGGTGGCCTGCATCTGTGGTCCCAGCTACTTGGGAGGCTGAGGGAGTAGGGTCCCTTGAATCCAGGAGGCGGAGGTTGCAGTGAGCTGTGGTCCCGTGGTTGCACCACTGCACTCCATCCTGGGCGACAGAGAACCTGTCTCAAAAACAAAAACAACAAAAAAAGAATACAACTGCTAAGGACATTCATGTGTATCTTTTGACGATCACGTCACTGCATTTCCGCTGCTCCATTTTGAAGTGTGCCTTTTGCTGGGTCATAAGGTTAGCATATGGTCAACTTTAGTGGATAACTGCAAAACAGTTTTTCAAAGTGGTTGCAACATTTTACTCTCCTATGAGCAGTATATGAATTCCTGTTGATCCACATTCTGACCAACATTTAGACATGTATTTTTAATTTTAGCTATTTGAGTGCATTTTTCTAACCAAAGATTTAAATTTTAAATGCCTTTTTTAAATTTTAAATTTGTCTTTTTTTTGTAAACCCATTTTAGTTGTGGGTAGTAATGTCTTGGTGTGATTTTAATTTGCATTTCCATGATGATTTAATGAAGTTGAACACATTTCATGTTGATTGACCACTTGAATACCTCTTGTGTGAAGACTGTTCAGTATTTTGCTGTTTTTTTTGCTATTGGATTGTCTGCCTTTTTCTTAATGATTTGTAGTTCTTTTTAAAGTGTGGATATGAGTTGTTTGTTTGATATATTATTTTTTCTACAATGTGGTTGTTCACCTAATTCTCTTAAAAGTGTCTTTTAAGGAACAGAGGCTTTTAACTTTTCACTTATTTTTTTTATTTCTTCTTTTATTTTTATTTTCTATTATACTTCATGTCTGGGATACATGTGCAGAACGTGTAGGTTTGTTCAACCCATCATCTACATTAGGTATTTCTCCTAATGCTTTCCCTCCCCTTGTCCCCCAACCTCCGACAGGCCCCAGTGTGTGATGTTCCCCTCCCTGTGTCCACGTGTTCTCATTGTTCAACTCCTGCTTATGAGTGAGAACATGCGGTGCTTGGTTTTCTGTTCCTGTGTTAGTTTGCTGAGGATGGTTTCCAGCTTCATCCACGTCCCTGCAAAGGACATGAACTCATCCTTTTTTTCTGGCTGCATAGTATTCTAATGAATCATAGTAATCATTCTAGTATAAGTGCCCTTTATCCGGTCTATCATTGATGTGCATTTGGGTTGGTTCCAAGTCCTTGCTATTGTGAACAGTGCCACAATAAACATACGTGTGCATGTGTATTTATAGTAGAATGATTTATAAACCTTAGGGTATATACCCAGTACTATTCCTTCTGAAACTATTCCAAACAATAGAAAAAGAGGGACTCCTCCCTAACTCATTTTACTTTTCATTTATGCTTCATAATATTTGCATCTTGTGTAAAAAAATTTTTCCTACCACAATCATGAAGACATTTGCTAGCATTTCATTCCTAAAGCTTTATTATCATATCATTTACATGTAAATCTCTGGCATTTATTTTTTGGTGTATTTTGTGATATATGATCAAGATTTTTTTTTTTCTTTGAATGCCACATGCAGGGCAAATTTTTTTTTAAATCCCATAAAAACATCCAATTGTCTCAGACTATTTTTGAAAAACAATTCTTTCCTTACTGCCCTATAATGTTAAGAATATCACTGTGGCAGGCAGCCTCTGAGATGGCTCTCCATAATCCCCTCCTCCGATATTCACATTCTTGTATAATGCCCTCCTAAATTGTTTAGGACTAAGTCTGAGGGACAAATAAAGTTTAGCAGAAATAATAGTATGTCTCTTATAATATTAAGCTATGAAAGACTGTGCTTTCCATTTTGGGCACTCTCTCATTTGTCCTCTTTCTCTTACGGCATTTGTTGAAGGAAACCACCTACTATGAGGGCTTATGAAGAGACCCATGTGATAAGGAGCTGAAGCCTCCTACCCAATAAGACCTGAGTGAGGTTGGAAGTGTGTACTGCAGCCCTGCAGCTGTCAGCTTGACTGCAACCTCAAGACAGACCCTAAGCCAGAACCACCCAGCTAAGCTGCTCCAGAATTTCCGACTTAAAGAAACTATGTGAGATGATAAATAAATATATGCTTTATAAGCTGCCACATTTTGGAAAAATTTGTTAAGCAAATATATGACAACTACAATCACCAAATGACTATATGTTAGTTTATTTATGGACTCTCTTCTGCTCCATTGGTCTATTTTTTCTCTCGTTGTACCACCACTACACTGAATAATTATCATATTATTAAAATAAATCTCTTTATCTGATAGTGTAAGTACTCAAATGTTGTTGTTCTCCCAGATTGCCTTTGGTATTCCTGCCCTTTTAAATTTTCATAAGGATTTTAGAAGCAGCTCATCAATTTTCATATACTCACAAATACACACATACATACAGAAACAAGATACCCGCAATGACTTTGATAGGGATTTAATTGAATCTATAGATTAGGCAGAATTGACACATTTAAAACACTAAGTAGTCTAAATCATTAACATCCCTCAGTTTAATTTGGTCTTTAAAAAATATCTATCAATATTGCTTAGTGCTATAAATTGTAGAAATCTTATAAATATTTCATTTTAAAAGTTTTAAAATTCTATTGAAATAAAAATACATCAACTTTTTTTCTTACTTTTTTGGCTGTTACATAGAAATACAAGTACATTCTATTACTTTATGTCAGTTATTATAATAATTCTAATAGTTTTTCTCGTAAATTCCTTTGAGTTTTCTATACGTACAATCACATTGTCTACCAAAACAAAGTGATAATTTTATTTCTTCCTTTCAAATTCATATTTTTTTATGCCACTGTCTAGGATCTTGGTTTAATTTGTAAAAGAGGTCTTATATTGCACATCAGTTTATTTCTCTTTAACTCTATTATTTTCAATATCCAAGGGAAATATTTTAACTCATCAATATATGATGTTTGATGTAGTTTTTTTCTTTGGTCAATATCCTTTATCATATCAAAGACATTGTCTTTTATTTGCCTATGAGTTCTTAATCATGAATAGATACTCATTTTTGTCAAATAATTTTTCTGTATTGAAATATTCACATAGTTTTATTCTTTTTCTTTTCCTGTTTATAATGATGAATTCCAATGGTTAACTTGCTTATAATTTTATATTTTTCAAACATTTTTATAAAAGAAAATTCAATCATACAAATAGGCCAAAAGAATTTTACAAGGAACACCCATATTCCTACCACCTACATTTTAAAATTAAGATTATCCTACAATTGCTTCATCACATAACTATCCCTCTATCCGTTCATTAATCCATCATTTAAGAAAACGATTACTGAGCTCAGGCACGATGACTCACGCCTGTAATCCCAGCACTTTGGGAGGCCAAGGCAGGCAGATCACAAGAGGTCCTGAGTTGGAGACTAGCTTGGCCAACGCAATGAAACCCCACCTCTACTAAAAATACAAAATAACCCCAGCATGGTGACAGGCACCTGTAATCCCAGCTACTGGGGAGGCTGGGGCACGAGAGTCACTTGAACCTGGGAGGCGGAGGTTGCAGTGAGCTGAGATTGCAGCACTGCATTCCAGCCTGGGTGACAGAGTCAGACTCAGTCTCAAACAAAAACAAAAGCAAAGCAAAGCAAAGGAAAGAAAAGAAAATGATTACTGAATGTTCAACCAATCCTGGACTAAATTCCACTTGGTTTAATGTGTTATCATTTTTTATATTTCTGGAGTGATTTACCATTATTTTGTTAGGCATTTGCATCTATGTTTGGAAATCACTTCTACATTTATTTTGTCTGTAATATTCTTGTGAGGTTCTGTGACTTCAGATATGTTAACCTCATGAAACGAATTCTCAAGTGTTCCCTTTCCTCTGATAAGAATATATAGATTCTCTGATAAGAATATATAGATTCTCGGATAAGAATATATTCTCTGATAAGGATATACAGATTGGTGGTATTTTTTAAAAAAATTTGAGGGGAAATTCAGTGATATAATTAGTTGGCATTGTAATTTTGGGGGGTAAGTTTTATAATAATGAACTCTAATAAACGTAACTACTTAGGATTTCTTTTCTTTTTCAGGTTACGTAGGTTGTGTTTTTCAAAAAGTTTGTCTTTTTCTAAATTTTCAGCTTTAATGGGATAAAGTTATTCATAATGTCTTCAACTGAGATTTTAATGTCTGTGGTTTCATTAGTGATGTCACCTTTTTCTTTTTTGTATCCATAATCTGTGGCTTCTTTACTTTTGACAACGCTTGACTTTGTTTTTTTTCATAGCTCTTTTGTTTTCTGTGTGGTTTTTTTTTTTATTTCTTCTCTATCTTTATTTCCTTCCTTTAGTTTCTTAGGTTTGAATTGCTATTTGTTATCTTTAGTCTTAAGTTTCATTTCTAATAAGTGTATTTAAAACTAAAAATGTTCCTCTAAGCACTGCTTTAGACATATTTTACAAATTTTGCCATATGAGATGATGATTATCCAGTCTAAAATATTACTTACTTCCTTTGTGATTTCTACTGTGAAAAATGGGCTATTAAGAACTATATTGTCTGATTTTTAAAGAGTTGGGTATGATCTAGATTTTTTGGGGGGTGTTACTGATTTCTAGTGCTTAAAAAAATACTTTGAATAATTTTATATTTGTTAGGTTTGTTTTATGTCCCATCCTATTATCAGTTTGATGAATGTTCCACGAACACCTCAAAAAAATTTATATGTTGTTATTTGTTGATAAAACATTCTTTAATATCATTAGTTCTAGTTTAGCAAATATCAAATTGTATTGTTAGAAATTATACAATTTCATTTTTTCCAGCTTTCCCTGGAAGCAGGGTTTAATATCTGTCTCTCTGATTGTGAATTGTCTTGTCCTCCTTTTAATTTTATTCATTTTTGCTTTATTTGTTTTGAAGTGATATTATTCGATAAAGCCAGATTTAGAACTGTTAAATATTTTCAAGTAGAATGATCTGTTTGCCATTTCAAATATTTTCTTTTATCTTTAATAATACTTCTTTACTTGGAGTTTTCTTTAATATTATCATAGTTTCAACTGTTTTGTTTATTTTTGTGTGTTCTTGTCGTTAATATTTTCAGAGCATCTTTTTCCACCCTTTTATTTTCCATCTTTATATACTTTATTTTTAAGGTGTGTTTCACGTAAGTGGAAAGTTGACACTTTTTTCCTTTTAATTGAACTATTTTATTTTTAACTGAATTAACAATGGTGTGTTGGTTTATATCTACCATCAAACTGTTTGTTTGCTATTTGAATTGCAGTTTGGAGTTTCATTTTTCTTCCATTTCTTTTTACAGATTAATCAATATATTTTATTGTTCCGTGTATTTCAGTTAGATGAATTACATCAAAACTGTTTTTGTATGTTCACATTAGGGATTGCAATATGCATCCTCAATATATTACATTCTGATACAAATTATTATGTTCCACTTGCTCAATACACTAGTTCCTCAGAACCATTTACTTCTACTCATTCTCCTCCTGCTTTTTCATGACTGTTGTCAAATACAAACTTTTACTTATATTTTAGTTTGCATAGCTTATTTCTGTTACTGTTTTGTATTGTCATTTCTTATTTTACATTATTTACATATTTACTCTTTCTATTAAACTCCATTTCTTTCTGAATTTACGTGTTTTCTTCTGAGTTCATTTTCACTCTGCTTTCAATATTTGTTTTATTAAAACTATGCTAGAAGCAAAATTTCTGGGGTTTTTCAGTATGAAAACATATTTATTTTTCTACCATTATTAGAACTATGTTTTCAGTAGACATAAGCACTCTTAAACATTTTATTGTATATACTAAGGTGTACAATATATTGATATACATATAGAGAGAGAGCAAGAATTACTACAGTCAACCATGTTAACATAGCCATCATCTCACATAGCCATATATGTATGTGTGTGTGTGTGTATGTGTGTGTGTGTATAGTGGTAACAGCACCTAAAATCTTCTTTCTTAACATATTTCTAGTAGACAATAGTATTAACTATAGTTCTGTTCTGTACATTAGATCTCTAGACTTATTCATCCTACAGAACTGCAACTCTGTATTCTTTTTATCTGTATCTCTCCATCTCCCCGCCCCCCACTCTGGTAACTACTGTTTTTTCTGTTTTTATGTACTCAACTTTTTGATACTGTCATTGCATATTGCAGTATCTTCATCCTTTTTGAGGCCTAATAATATTTCATCATATTTATAATGAGTTATGTGAATTTCTTATATATTTTGGATATTAACCTTCTATCAGATATACGGTTCAAAAATATTTTCTCCCAATCCATAGACAGCCTTTTCATTTTCTTGGCTATTTCCTTTGCTGTGAAGAAAATTTTTAGTTTGATGTCGTCCCACTTCCTTTTCTGCTTTTGTGGCCTTGTCTTTTGGTGTAATATCAAAAACAATCATTGCCAAAGCCAACATCAAGGAGCCTTTTCCCAGTGTTTTTCTCAAGGAATTTTATAGTTTCAGGTGTTATGTTTAGGTCTTTAATCCATTTTTAGTCTAATTTTGTTCTTTTATTCTTTTGTACATGAATATCCAGTCTTTTAACACCATGTGTTTTAAAGACTATATGTGTTCAAACAATAGAAGTAGAGGGAATACTTCCAATTTCATTCTATGATGCCAGCATCATCCTGATACCAAATCCAGACAAAACACCAGGAGATAAGAAAATTGTATGTCAATATCTTTAAGGACTATAGTTGCAAAAATTTTCAATAAAAAGCAGCCAACTGAATTAAGCAGATATTTATCAAAAATATTAAACATTATGTCACGTTGAATTCATCCCTAAGATGCAAGGTTGTTTTAATATATGTCAATCAATTAATGAGATACATCCTGTTAACAGAATGTAAAGATTAAAACCACATAATCATCTCAACAAATACATGAAAATAATTCGACAAAGGTCAATGGCCTTTCTTGAAAAAAGCTCTCAACAATGTAGGTATAGAAGGAAATTTCCTCAATGTAACAAAGACCATTTATAAAAAGTGTACAACTAACATCACAATGTTTAGTTTTTCCCCTAAGATCAGGTACAAGGCAAGGATGGCCAATCTCACAATTTCCATTTGACATAGTACTAGAAGTATTAGTAAGAACAAGCAGACAAGGAAAGAAATAAAGGGCATCCAAACAGGAGAGGAAGAAGTAAAATTTTTCTTATTTACAGATAGCCTGATCCCATAAGTAGAAAACTCTAAAGATTCTTCACATATACAGACAAAAACTCATTAAAACTAATAAATAAAAACGGTAAAGTTGCAGGTTACAAAATCAGCATACAAAAATCAATTACATTTCTTTGCACCATTAAGTGTGAATATATTGATTTGATTTTTTTCAGCCCTCTTAATATATTATTCAATTTCGTCTACTCCTGTCAAAAAATACAAAACAAAACAGAGAATAGTAAAAATCATTGACAAAATGCATCCCACTTTACCTTTCTCCATTTCATAATCTTCCTTTATTCTTCTCTTTCACCAAACTATTATCTCATTTCCAAAGACATCTTCTCTATCTTTGCCTTTGCACCTTCACTCACATTCCTTCCTTTACTTGCTAAAACCTTTATCAACATCTCTTCTTGACAACTTAGTATCTGTATCTTTTTTTCCTGATAATTGTTTGTTTGTTTGTTTGTTTGTTTGTTTATTGAGACAGAGTCTCTCACTGTCACCCGGGCTGGAGTGCAATGGTGTGATCTTGGCTCACTACAACCTCCACTTCCCAGGTTCACGCAATTCTCCTGCCTCGGCCTCCCAAGTAGCTGGGATTACAGGTGCACACCACCACACCTGACTAATGTTTTGTATTTTTAGTACAGACAGGGTTTCACTATGTTGGCCAGACTGGTCTTGAACTTCTGACCTCATGATCCACCCACCTTGGCCTCCCAAAGTGCTGGGATTACAAGTGTGAGCCACCGCACCTGGCCAATATTGTCCTTTTATATATAGAATTCTCATTTCCCTTTAAAAGTGACTTGGGTGAAATGTCAATCAAGGTCATTGATCTCCTTTTCCCCAGAGATGATAACATAATCCAATCAAGTTCGAATAGATATTGTTGTCCTCATGGCATATAAATTGTGAGTTTAGTTGCCCAAAGAATGAGAATGATTATGCTTGATTCTCCCTGATAATGATACATTATAAAAATACTGTAATTGTCCTCATTACCTTGCTCTTCTCTACTTATTTTTATACTGATTCTTTTATATGTTACCTAGAAAAGTAAAAGGAATATATATTGCATTAGTGAGACTAAACATACTATTTAATTAAAGGCTAGATATAGCTGGAGTTTCTGTAAGAGAACAACCAAGAAGTTGGGTAGGGTTAAATCCATGACATTTGGAGAGTAGACAAAAGAAGACTTAGGATACCAAGATCAAAACCTAAAACTACTGTGTTCTAAAAAGGGGTTCTCTTCTGCAAGTTTATGGAATTCATCCAAAGATAAAAGAAACAGTGATGGAATATAGGATTTTTAATAATTATACTTATTTATTTTGTCATGAAGACAAATGTAAGGTTTCTGAACATGAGGCAGACTATTATTGTTACTTACAATAACTGTATTGGCTCCCCATACTCCATTCTCTTCTTTAGGGTAATGTAATGAGAACCAGATGGCTAGCCATGTGTTTATGAATGAGTATCTCCCATAGAATAGGAACCAGAACATTATGAGTCTGGAGTTTATATAGAAACCGCTATAGGCCTACTCTCCCCCAATCATTAGAGTGGAAAAGGAAACTAATCTCCCCAATGTAAACAAATATTATTTGTAAAGAAAAATAATTACCTAACATATAACTCTTTAGAATATAGATGACCCTCCTCTGGTTTTATTAAATTTTAAAATGTAAACTTATGGTTTTGGGAGATGAGGAATCTCTACATATTTCCAGAGGTTTCTATTTATTCAATAGTCTGTTAAATTCGAAATCTTGTTCTTTAGCTGAGATGCCAGGTTTTTATGTTCAGAGAAATCCAACCATGCAGAAACATGAAAATGTTTTCTCTACAGTTGAGCGAAGAGTCACTGCTATCTTGCCACAAATAAAAAAATTAAATTTAGTTAGAGATTGGTTAAAGAGAGAATAGGTTGTCTTATGACATAATGAGTTATCTATTATAATACTCATTTAAACATACGGTCAAATTGACCATTTAGAAGAGGTGTTACAATGGGAATTTAGGCATTCAACAAGTCGTTAGACTAGATGACTGTATCATCCGGACATGGCAGGAAACAGATGGCACACTTAAAAAGGGATATAGAAAACAGCTTAATGAATGAATTTTTTTGTAAAGCATGGTATGGTGAAGGGAAGCTAAAAGAAGACAGTGGAGCATCCTGTGACTAGGAACAACAGGAACCATTACCACCGTAAAGATGAAGATATAAGGGGAGTGAGTGATTGCCAAAACTCTGAGAGCAGATTCCCTTCCTCTGTGGGAAGGGCCACAAAACAGGAACTAGGGCCTTCGATGAAGAATATAGCCATTGCAACCTCCTGTGGCCTGGTAGGTAGGATGCTGGGGAAACAAATATTTTGACATCTCTTTGATGCTACTTCTACCACCCAACCTCAATCTTCTGCTGGTACCTTCCATTTGTCAAATCCAACAGGAAAATAGAATGCAAGAGAATCCAGTTGACACTAGCCACAGAGGTCATTCACTCAGTGCACACATCCTTATGGCAAGAAGGCATCTAATAAACCAGCAAATATCTAGCCCAGACACTTAAAAGTACCTGTGAACTTACATGAAACTCAGAAGTCTCTGCTTCTGTGAAACGCTTATCCTATTCAATTCTTTTAAGAAAAGTCACACAGCATGAAGGAAACACTTAAGGGCATAAATGAACAGTTCCTGTATAGAAACAGATAAGTTTAAGTCAGGCATTAAATAAAAATTGACATTACTTGATGTCAAGGGTTAAATGAACCTCCACTAATGGAGAAAACTAAGCTTTACTTGCTCCTGTGTTTTTTGACCCATGTACATTATCCTGAAATCATCAGGCTAGACCATGAGCCAATTTGCTTTCAAATCTTTTCTTCTTTCAGGCAGACACTGTAAGAGTCAAGGATCTGTACCATCTGGGCCAGATGAAAGGAGACCCAGTGCTGGGTGCCAACAGCATACTGATTACACTACGTTATGAAACATCTCACTCTTTCCCTGTGAGGCTTCACTGAAAAGACTTCACAGACAGTACCATATGTCAGTGAGAGCTGCAGTATCTAGTCAAGAGTTGGGAGAAGCAAGTGTTAAAGCTACTAATTCCTCGTGTTTTAGTTTCAAATCTGTATTCTACAAGTAATAGGGAGAGTTGAAATAAAAATGCTTTTATCTGTCACTTTTCGTATCATTTAAAATTTTGACCGGCAGTCGATAGTAATGGAATCAAGATATTCAAAGCAATTTTATGCTTCCTTCTGTCATAAATTAAAATGTTTCATTAACTAAACAAATTCTCAATGGCATAAATCAACCCACACTAAGTAAATCATAGTGAGAACCAAAGTGTAATTCCATAAAAGTGATTAAGTGCTTGCAAGATACAGTGATATATATCATCTGCAGTAGGGAGACTGATTATTCAGTATCTGTATGTTGTATTTTAGACTGGCTAATTTCCTACATGTTAGGTATTTTCCTTGGAAATATTTAAGGAAAAACTATATATCACATGAAAGTTTATATTTTGGTTTTATTTTGGAATGTTTCTTATCGGAGCCTCTTCATTAGAGTATACTTTGAAATACGGTTAATGGGTGCTTCATGAATTTGAAAACCTATACTGTAAAATATATTTATCCTAGGATGGAAATGACCTTGTCAGTAGAGTCAAATATTTCTAAAGTACAAGATTTATTCTTTTTGATGTTATGAACAATAGATTGCTTTCAATTATTCCTTTTAGAAACTCTTCTTTTGTCATCTGAATGAAGCATGGCAATTTTACATATTGTATTTAATAGCTTTTAAGAAACATTGATGTAATTATTATATGGATATAAAACAGACAATCAAACAATTATAAACAACTTACTTGTGCAATGCTCTGAGGATGTTTAGTTCTGATGTACTCAGACAACCCCACCACAAAAGCTACTACAACAACCTCTAATCTTGCTTCCATGTTTAACATCAACATTCTATTCTTCACAGAACAATGAAAGCAATCAAGTAAAAAACGTGAATCAGGTCATAGTACTCACCAGCTCAAAACCTTCTAGTGATTTTCCATCAAAATTAACACGAGACACAGAATCTTCACAATTTCTCCAAGACCCTTCCTCATTTTGTCACTACCCCAGTCTCATGCTTTCCTACTGTTTCAGCTCATTGTGCTTCTTTTATGCAGTCTTCATTCCTGTTTTTCAAACGCATCAAAATGGCCCTCATAACCCTTACCAGCCTAACTCACAATTGATATGCTTCTTTCTCATAGATATTCACATTGCTATCTCCCCTGTCCCACTGCAATTTCTGTTGAAATATCATCTTCTTAGACAGTTCTTAACCATTTTACCTAAATTATTAGCCTTCATCACACCTGATATCTGAACATCCTTACCAAGATTCTTCACTTTTATGTGTTTTATGGGTAGTTTCATATATATGTGTATGTATGTATATATGTGTGTGTGTATATGTTTATGTATATGTATATGTATGCAGAATTATATATGATTTGTTTAGTATCTGTCTCCACTCTTGGGATATAAGTTCTATGTAAGCAGTTTTATTTATTCATGGCATAAATGGGGTCATTCACTTACCAAGAGTTCACTAAATTTTTATAAAATTAATACATATAAAACTTTGAATTACATATACTGACATGATAGTCAATTTTATTTGTTATATTTCAATAGATGTCATTTGTAAGATAATATCACTAACTGGGAGTTAATGACAGTTGGATCTTTATTCTCGAATACATTATATAGCTCTGCCCTTATACCTGGACAAGTGAAGCTCCTGTTCCAAGACCCATGCCTCAATGGACTCTGTACTTCAGAGACACTCCTTCAAAGTTTTCAAAAAATCATTTTAAGATCTGAGCTTGTGGCCAGCAATGCCAAGTAGTTGGAGTGCCCCAGGCTAAACCTAGGTGTACTGATGATTAGTACCCTTTGATGCTTGAGACTAGCTATCTAGGAAGCCCAGTCAGAAATCTGCATGGGCCCCAGTTACCTTCTCTTATCATTGGCTTGCTTTCTATCTCTTAACAAATCCCCAACCCCTACATGTGGCATTGACCCGATGCCTTAAGGAACCCTGCCACTGCTGCTTATGAGGCTGTCCCAGGGCCTTGTTGTTAGGTCCTATTTCTGTGAGGATGGAAGCAAGAAGTATTACTTTTGTAGAAAAGTGTAGAACTGAATTGCCATAATATTGTGGATCCACTCTCTTTTGGTCACTTTCTCATTTTAGGCTTAGAACATATTCAGAGATAAGAGATACCAACATGTGACTGCCAACCTTTGAGATTGAGCTGCTGTGTGGGCTGTTGGGTTGGCTCTCAGATCTCTGTGTTCCAGATGTAGTGGTACCTCCACACTTGTATTTTAGAGTAGTAGAGGTGACAGCAGGCATAATTTGTCCTGTAATTCTAGTACCAGGGTATCACCTTTCCCCCTTCACAAACACCTCCCTCCTCTAAAACTTCTGAGACCTTTGCTTCATCATACAACATAGGTTTTATTTATTTATTTATTTATTTATTTATTTATTTATTTATTGTAGTTCTTTTTTGCCTTAGGCCAAGGTGACGACATCATGATCTCCTAGGTTGGTCTTAAGCCATGCTGGATGAGGGATGGATACTTTTTGCCTGAATTTTAACACTCTTCTCACTCTGCCTATGGGCTCCTTGCCTATGCTGACTGCAGTTTATGGGAGGCAAGTACAGTCAAGGTTGGAAGCGATCACATTCTAGCAATGCAGTCATCATCAGGAAGAATTCACCCGAAGAATGAATTCAAGAAATGACAAAGTTGAAAAATGTTTTAGTTTAACTTTATTCTATAATGTCCAGAGCAGCGAATTCATATGATTAACAAATGCACTGTCTTTCACATTTTCCTGCATTGTCTGTGAAATATTTGCCTTTGTGGTCATGAGTAAAGCATAGAAACAACTTTTGAAAGACTCATTGGAACCCAGTAGTTACTCATGTTACAAGGAATGATGCAAAGTCATGAGTAATGATGTAGCCATCATTAAGTAAAAGGATTTAGTGAACTTCAGAGTTAGAGTACTGAAGAAGACCTATGGATTGAGAAAATTCATGGAGCATCGTGGTGAAGGCAGTAGTTCTGGAAAAGCTACTGGAGATAAGACAGGTGCTAAAGCTGAACCAGCTGATGGGTATGAACCACTATTCCAAGAATCTGGTTAAAATTCAGTCTTTTAGTCATGATAAATTAAAATTATCTTTGTGATAAAAATCCATGTTGTTTTAATAGAGATGGATTCCAAAGAGTCATGGATTGTGAACATTAACAACTTTGCTACAATTTTCTTATGGTGGGATATATGAACTTAGCTAGAAATAGCATATTTGATTATAAAGCACATGGATACATGATCTCTTGATATCAAAGGGAAGAGATGATAACTTGGCCCTGCAAAGTATTGTTTCAGGTTCACTGTTTGGACACCAAATAAGTATGTGCATACCTCATCTTTTACTCAAAATTCTAAGTCTGTTAGTATGCTTCATGTAGGCTAATGGATTTAATAATGTGTTTTTAAATCATTTTGTTTGTATAGACAAGGTCCTTTAAGTATTTGCAGGGTCCCCTAAACTGTAGGGACATCCTTGGTGCTAAACTCTGCCTTTAAAATAAAAATAGACCTGCTAAGCCCTGTATCCCTTTTTAATAAGATGTACAAGGTGCAATAACTTGATCTTTACCTTAAAGGGTAAGTGCAAGACACTGGGACTTTATAAATTTCGCCAATGTATCAGGGCCCTAAAAATTTGTAGGATTTTTTTTTCTTAAACTCGGGCAAGATGTGTCTTACATGAGTATTAGGTTTACTTGCCACTTACTTTTCATAGGTATTATTAGAATTATGATATCAATATACTACTCCAACATGATCTTCTGCAGATGTCAAAACCCTCATGCTCATTGCGTATCATATTGTGATAAGGAGTGGGAGAGTTAATATAGCTCTGGAAACCATGAATATATATTATTATATTTTCTAAAAGGACAATGGGTTTTTATTCACTTCATTGCTGGTGACTGAAAAAAAAATTCAAATCAATGACCATATAATAAATGTAAAAGGATATTTTGAAATTTTCCAATAAATACATGATATCATACACAGCAATGGGAATTGGTGCTACAGCCTGGTTATGTTTACAACAGTGCATTGACCTCTACCATAATCCAATTTGTTTTTGCAGAAACTATACAAACCAATTGAAGAGAAATATGAAGTATCCTATTATTCCTGCAATCTAAAAACTTGGAATGTAACCCTAATCTCTACAATTTTACCAAAAATGTGATATTGCTTCTGACAAAGTCTCCTGACTAGTGTGTGTGTGTGTGTGTGTGTGTGTGTGTAGGTGGATGAGGAGTTGGTGAAGCTGGTTCAAGGACTTTCATTTTACACTTCCTACAATAATGGACATTCTTTCATAGGTCAGAGAACCAAACGTGAGGGTTCCGTCACCATTTATCTATAACCATTCCAATTATGCAGTCAGGGATCAGAGAAAATACCATAAGGTGTGTGCATAGATGCTTTTGGCTCACTGTAAGATGGATGTGAGTCAGGACTCCATCTATATCCTGTATTCCATAATACCCCACCCTAATAAACTAGTCATAATGATATTTTAAAGCCCATGACATAAGTAATAGTTTAAACCATGATTCTAACAATCTTCAAATTATCTCAGTCTTTTCTTTTCACTGATTTTCTTTTATTCTCATAAATGACTACAGGTCCCTTTGGGAAAGAGTTCAAGGAATATTTATTTTATATATTTTTAGTGATAGTCCAAGACTTTTAAAAGACATATTAGCATACATAATCAATGAATTATGAAACTCACAGGCATACAAAGGGGTTAAAAGCTGCTGCTTTGTTACTGTGGCAACAGATATAAGCCTTTGTCCACAAGCCCTTGATTTTTCTTTTTGCTGGTCATGTAGGTCAAAACGTATCATTGTTGATTGCACATCCAATGTTTCCCTAAGAACATCATGGTCTCTGCTCAACTTCATAGGTTCTGGCAGGTCACATGTCCAACAGTTACCTATTTACTGTTGCTGTCTATAATGGTAATTAAATATACCTTGAGGCTGATTGATAATTGCTGCCCCCTAGCCCTCAAGAGGCCAGAATTTTATAATCTCCATTGATCTAAGGGTCCTAGTTCCATGCAAAAATCTCTTGTCAATCCTGGACTCTGAGAACAGTCACCATGGAGCTACTCAAGAATGCTGATGCCCCCATAAACATTTTCCTTAGTGAAGAGAAGGCTTTCTTGTCTCTTCGCAGGACAATCTGACAGATTATCTGGTCATACATGATAAATATGTTTATATTTGTGTGCCTTCTGACCCATTCTTCAATACACCGTAAGTACAATCTGACATGTCTATTTAGTTACTGTACTCTGTCATCATGTTCAAACTTTAAAGAGCAACCCAAGCAAAGTTTTAGAATTGGCTCCTGATTTATTTGGCAGGGCATTAAATTCTAAGGCACAAGATGAGATTTATCTCATGTTAATAATTCTTCGCTATCCAGGCTCATATTCTACCCACATCCTCCATTTCAATATTCTCAAAATCCAAACTTACCCATATTTCACTGTTTCTGCTATTACTTATTAACTAGCTGCTACATCTCTTTTTTTTCCATGTGTGCCCCATTCAGACTATGCAGAAAGCTAATATTGCTTATTATCTAGAGGCAATGTGAGAAGTCAGGAGGGGACATTTTGGAGAAAAAGCATTATTTCCAAAAGAAATCTCCATATGTGATTTTTTTGCATAGTCTCCAGGCAGAGATATCTCCCCTCTAGGAAAAGTGAGATTACTTCCACTAGTAATCCAAGTACTGTTCAGCAGAATCCGTTTTCAGGCATATGCACCCAAATGATCCCCTCCCTGTTTTCAGGGTTTACATTCTTCCCCATCAAGTCATGATTTTCTGAAATAGGAATCCTATCAAGGCAATAAATTTAGCTTCCTTTGTAATTTTGCCACCTTTCAAATTAAATTCTTGGCTAGATTATCAACACAGTCTTCACTGTAGCTGCAGAAGATGAAGATCTCTTTAAAACACTGTCCTGCAGTCCTGCATTGGCAAATCTGAACCACTGACATTCTTTATATTATCATCTTCCCATTGCCTTCAAATGCTGCAGAGCTTCACACAAGTCCATTTCTTCTATTCTTTCACATCTCCTAATCCAAAATAGTGGGACAGATTATTAATTGTTGTTTCATGGCATCCCGGGAATTGTTGTTGTATAAAACAACAAAAAGTTGTTGTTTTATAGTACCCATGTACTGCTAGTAATGGGGTTTTTGTGGCCATTTGATCAGTGCATGATCTAGTTCTAAATCCCATCCCGAGGGTTGCCTTCTAACACCTTTTCCACAACTGCATGTACTAGTGGGCAGATCCTAAAAACAAAGCATTAGACAAGAATTTATAAATGGTAGTTTATCTGGAAGGTGATCTTTGGAAGTAGAGATGAGGGAAGTAGGAGAGTGACAGGGAAAAGTGAAGAAAAATATAAAATTTATTACTAAGATATCCCTCCTATGGACAACTGGATCTAAATCCTACTCGGGGTCTTCTATGTTACCCTGTAAAGTACATCTCTGAATAAACTCTATGGATGTAGATAAGGAGGCTGAAACATTTAAGCCTCTACTTTCTACCTCACTGGTTAAAGGATAATTACCCCCATGCTCTTCTCTGGGCCTGTATATGAGATAAGAAAACATCTATGACCTTGAAAACAGGAAAAAAGATAGAATAAGCTGGAATATTGTAAAACCCAGCTACAGATCAAGTGAGCTGAGAAAATGTTGTTTGTAGAATCACCAATACATGCGACAAGGCCCAGGTAGTTTTATATGAAAAACATTTGCAAACGTATAACTAACAAATAATCCTCATTTTGCATAAAATATTTCAAAGAGGTAAAAAGGTATAGCTACAAAATCTATTTTGTAGAGCTGATACAACTTTTCAAACAAGAATAAGAATAGAAAATTCTGTATTAATTTTGTTGGTGAACGCAGATAAAAAATTCTAAAGAAAACATTGACAAACTTAATTTGGCCATGTATTAAAAAGGTAATATCTACTGACCAGGTATACATTATCATAGAACTTCAGGAAAGTTTCAACATTTTAATAAAATCTATCAATGTATCTCAACATACTAATAAAATGAAAGTCCAAATAATCATCCTAACAGATGCAGAAAAATTATGTATTAGAATATAATACACATTCACAATGAAAATCTGCTTAGTAAATTAAAAACAGAAGATAACTTATTTAATGTGGTAAAGATACATGACAGAAATCTCACAGAAAATATAGTCTAGGTTGATATTTTAAAAATATTTCCTTTAAGGACAAAGGTAACTATTATAACCTCTATTTATTTAATATTTTACTTGAAGTTCTAGGTGCAACATCAATTATAAAAAGGAATAGGTAGATAAATTATGAAGAAAAACACATATTTTATCTCTCATTTGCAAACACTATAGTTATTTGCATGACAAATCCAAGGGATTTCATAAACTGTGAGAATGAATTAGTTAATTCATTAGGGTTGTATATTTGTTTGCCAGTGTATAAAATTAAAACCACTGGTATTCTTCATGAATGACCAATTAGAAAATGGAAGACACCAAAAAAAATAACATTTCTAATAACATAGAAACCTATATGAAGTACATTTAATAAATATGCATAGGAGCTTTATAAAGTCATTGTAAAATATTATTAAAAAATGTAACTTAAAAATAAACCTGAATAAATGGAATATTGAGACACATTGATGAAAGAGAAGATTCAATTTTTTAATGATGCCAGCTTTCCTCAAATTATTCAATAAATTTATTGCAAATTTAATTAATAACCCAAAATGATCTTTGAGGCACTAAGCAATTATTCTAAAACTCATATGGAAATTAAAAACTTAATAAAGATATACAAATAGATAGATATAAGGGGATTACATAACATATCAACATGAAGCATAAAACTATAGTGTGATTTGAAATATACACCCATAAAACTATGGAAAGGGTGGAGAGGCAGAAATAAGACAAAGCCTATAAACTAACTTACTGCATTACATGGGCAACATTACAAATTAATGGGTAATAATAAACTATTTAAGAAATGGCATTTGGATAATCACATCTCAATATTACAAAATGACAACAGATCTCTACTTCAGACTCTACTAAAGTGCGACTTCTGGATATAAAAAAGACAGAAACTGAGGAAAAATATGAGAGGTTGTTTTCACTTCAGGTAAATAAAAAGCATGATAATAGATTTGATTCATTAAAATTAATTTTCACAGAACATGGGATGTCATAGATGATGTTAAAGACCAGCCAAGATCGGAAGACAGTGTTGCCACACAGAAAATTGACAGATGTTTAACATACAGAATTCACAAAATTTACAATTTGATAAGGAAAAGGTAAATAAAATGGGCAAAACATATGAAAGTGATGGCAGCAATGGCCTATCTGGAGCAGCTGCTGCAAGGATATGAGCTTCAGCAGGAGAGGGACGACCAGGGCTGCATTCTCCCCAGGGATGTTCTTGGTCAGAGAGCCATGAACAGGCAAGAGCCCCGCCCCATACCGAGTTGGTGGGGCAGGCACCCATGCTCCCATGCTCAGCCACAGCCACCCAGCTGTGGCTCCAGATCCCTGTATACTGGTGCTTTTGGGGGCCTGGGAAGACCCTTGCCCCACAGGCTTGAAACTCTCTGCTCCTGCTCCCTGGCTCTCCATCTCCCAGCACCCACTCCAGGGCAGAACAAGGTTATGGCTGAGTCCAGGTGCCATTGTGACCAGGCCAGGTGTGCATTCATTCAGGGCAGTGCTGACATGCCAGCCCCTAATGCGTCAGCTCCCCCTGGATTTTGGGTGCCTATGAGCATGGGAGGGAGGCTGAAGGGGGTCTGAGGGTGGCTTGGTGCAGGCCTATAGGCACCCCTCAGCACAAACTGCCTGGGTACCATAGACAGCATGTTGATGGTGGCAAGGGGCAGACAGAATCCTGGACAGAAAGGGGTAGGTTTCAGGTGAAACTCCACCTTCAAGCTAAGAATAGTCTGAAGCCTGGGGGCCAGGCTGCCAGTTCTGAGTGGAGGCTGTGGCCCAGAATGAGAAGTTATGGGGATTTTTCTGGGCCTGCCCATGGCCACTTATGGACCAATCAGCAGTATGTCCTCCCCTCTGAGCCCATACAATCCCCAGCTTCAGCTAGACTTAGACAGATGTTGGAACTACCAGCTGCAGGAAGGAGCTACCAACTTGGGTTTCCTTGAATTGTTCGGACAACCTGCTTGTGAAAAGGAGCTACCCACTCTGGGTATGAGTTGTTCTGTCACCCAAAAAAGCTCCTCTCCGCCTTGCTCACCCTCCAGTTACCTGCACACCTCATTCTTCCTGGACTTGGAACAAGAACTTGGGACCTGCTGTATGACAGAACTGAAAGAACAGTAACACAAACAGCACTGAAACATGCACCCACTTGCCACACTGCAGGAAATGAGAATAAGAGAAGAGCTATAGTCCTTTGGGGAGCCCAGAAGTAGGGGCTCCCCAAGCCAGGGCTGTGACACCTTCTTTGGGGCTCTGCATATCCTAGTTTCCAAGTGCCACCATATTCCCCTCATTCGGACATGGGTGCCTGCAGTGGA
The DNA here is from genome assembly GCF_043159975.1 of Macaca nemestrina. NCBI lineage: Eukaryota > Metazoa > Chordata > Mammalia > Primates > Cercopithecidae > Macaca > Macaca nemestrina. Next base: position 40,475,775 of record NC_092138.1, read on the forward strand.
AGCTGCTTGTGGTACATCTGATCCAGCTGCAGCTTTGCATGGAGTCAGAGCCTGTGCTAGTGCCTGGAGCTGCCCCCCTCCCACCGACAGCAGCAGCTGGCATGCCTAGCTGCGTGGAGTGGCCAGACCCCACACTTGCTCCACTCCACACCTGGTTCACCATTGGCAGGTGTGGAATATGGGATGGCAGTGTGAGCCGAGCATAGCCTGCCAGACCAAGTGGGCATAATGAGCCCAGTAGGCCCAAGCAAAAACTCAGGCAGACGTGCCGCTGGCCACAGAGGATTCCAGCTGGGAAAGCGACACCCTAAGGGTCTCATGACAAAAGCATGACACAAAAGAGGAAACTTGAGTAGCCAACAGCATAGGAAAAAATACTCAGCAGTTTTAGTTATCAGTGATTAAATGATATGAAAAAGAATGCTATGAAAACCAAAGAAACCACAATATTACGCCACTTTATATTGGTAAGAAATTTATAAAATCATGATGGGAATTAGTAAAACAATTTACTGTACACTAAAATTCCTAAATTCCAATTGTAAGTGAAAGGAACAACCATAAAAAAACTTCTGTTCACATACACTAGAATACATGTAGAACTGAAAGAACGGTAACAGAAACAGCACTGAAACATGCACCCAGGAACCGTGGAAGTATTTTTTCTCTCTCTTTCTCTTTATTTATATTTTCTTATAAGGAGGGCACTTTACATGAAATCTAGCCTCTTAACAGACTTTTGAGTGCACAATACAGTATTGTCAATTAGAGCAACAGTGTTAAACAGCAGATATCTAAAAATTATCTAGCGTAACTGAAACTGTATATACTTTGATTGGCAACTCAGTTTCCCTCTTCTTCCAAATTCAATGATTTTGACTATTTTAGGTACGTCACAGAAGTAAAATCATACAGTATATGTACTGTTACTGGCTGATTTCCCCTAGTGTAATGTCTTCTTGGTTCATTTACACTGTTGCAATTTGCAGTATTTTCTTTTTTTAAAGCTGAACAATAGTCTATGGGATGTATATACATTTTCTTTATGCACTCATTAATCATTGGTCATTTAGGTTGTTTTCACATCTTGGCTATTGTCAATAGTGCTGCCATCAACATAAAAATGCTAATATATCCTCAAACCCTGATTTCTATTCTTTTGGGTAAATACCCAGAAATGAGAGAGCTTCAAAATGTGGTAGCATTATTTTTAGTTCTCTGAAGAACCTCTATACTGTTCTCCACAGCAGCTGTGTCATTTTGTGTTTCTGCTAACAATGTAAAAGGTTCCAATGTCTGCACATTCTTGCCAACACTCGTTTTTTTGTTTTTGTTTTGTTTTTAAATAATAGGCATCCTACAATATGTGATGTGATATTGTGATTTTAATTTGTATTTCTTTAATCATTAGTGACATTTAGTATCTTTTTGGACATTTATCTCCCATATGTATGTTCTTTTTGGGGGAAAATGTCTATTTCAGTTCTTAACCCATTTTAATAGAGTTATTCGTTTTCTCTTGTTGTTGTTTTGTTGTTTGAGTTTCTCAGACATTTTGGAAATTAGCCCCCAGTCAGATATATGATTTCTAAAATTGTTCTACCAATCTATAGGTTCGCTTTTCATTTTGTTGATTATTTCCTTTGCTGTGAAGAAGCTTTTTAAGTTTGATGTATCCCCGCTGGTGTATTTTCACTTTTGTTGCCTGTCCTTTTGTGCCCTATTTATGAATTTATTGCAAAGAAGAATGTAATGAGTAATTTCTCTATGATTTCTTCTAGGAGTTTTGCAGTTTTAGGTCATACATTCAAGTCTTTAGTCCATTTTGAGTTTGTATTTGTGCATTGTATAAGATAAAAATTCAATTTCATTTTTTTCATGACTATCTGGTTTTTCCAAGATTGTTGTTGAAAAGTCTAATCACTTTCTGACATGTATTCTTGGCATTTTATCAAAGAACAGTTGTCCATACTCATGGATTTATTTCTGCACACTCTATTTGCTTCTATTAGTCTATATGTCTGTTTTGATGCCAGTACGATACTGTTTTAGTAATTGTAGGTCTTCTCTTATTCTCGTTTCCAGCAGTGTGGCAAGTGGGGGCATGTTTCAGTGCTGTTTGTGTTACTCTTATTTCAGTCTGTGTTACTCTTCTTTCAGTTCCGCCATATAGCAGGTCTTATAAATCAGAAAGTGTGATGTCTCCGTAGTTTGGTTCTTTTTCAATAGTGTTTTGGCTACTTTGGGTCCTTTGTGATTCCAGATAAACTTTAGAATTGTGTTTTTAATTTCTGTTAAAAATTCCATTGGGATTGTGATGAGGATTGCAATTTATAAATTGCCATTGGATAGTATGAACATTTTGTCAATGTTTTGTCTTCCAATTAATGAACATGGGATGTGTTTCCATTCGTTTCTGTCTTCTTTAGTTTCTGTCATCAATGTTTTGTACTTTTCAGTGTGCAAGTCTTTCAATTCTATATTAGGGTTCTTCGGAAGAACAGCACTAATAGAATATATGTATATACAAAAGGGAGTCAACTAAGGAGAATTGGCTCATGCAGTTACAAAGAAAAGTCCTACAATAGGCCATCTACAAGCTGGGGAAAGAGAGAAGCTAGTAGTGTGGCTGAGTCCAACTCCCAAAGCTTCAAAACCAGGGAAGCTGACATTGCAGCTCTCAGTCTGAGGCAGAAGGTCCAAGAGCCCCTGAGAAGCCACGAGTGCAAGTTCCAGAGTCCAAAGGCTGAAGAACCTGGGGTCTGAAGTTCAAGGGCATGAGGAGATGAAGCAAGTGTCTGGGATGGGAAGAGAGAGAGCCAGACAACTCAGCAAGTAATTTTATTCCCTCTTGTTCTTCCTGCTTTGTTTCAAATGTACTAGCAGTGAACTGGATTATGTCCATCCACACTAAGGGTGAGTCTTCCTCTCCCAGGCCACTGACTCAAATATCAATTTCTGGAAACACTCTCACAGACACTCCCATAAACAATATTTAGCAGCCATCTAGCCATCCCTCAATCCATTCAAGTTGACACTTAACATTAACCAGCACAACTTCACTGCCTGTCAACTTTGAATCTAAAACACCTGCTTAAATTATACTTACTCTCCAAATAAAGATAATAACAATTTTGTAATTTCATCTAACATAATAAAACTACCATTTGTACAACTGAAAATCCACTAATCTTTAACATAACAAGTGTACATAAAATTAGTAACACTTAAATGCTGATATGAAGTCAATACATCTTATGTTACATGATAAGGGAATGAGAAAGGAAATAAAACAAAGATGATTGCATAATACAGATGTATGTATGTACAATCATATTCTTAGCAAAATAAAGAGGAAATAATCATGGCAATAACAGTCCTCATTTCTGTTACAGGTCATGTGGTCCTCACTGGTATTGACAGCTACCTTCTTCTATTACTCATCCTGTATTCTCTTTGCTTTCAGGAAGCAACTCGGGTGGTTGTGGTTTCTTATTTGGTGAAGTGACCCAAACTTTCATTTCTGAAGGGTCTGGGCCATTTTTAGTCCTGCTTAGACTGGTTGTTATAGTTTCCCACTGACCTTAATTACTGGGAAGTGTAGTTCTAAGAGATGCTCTACAGGATCTCCTATATTCCAGATATACTCTTCCTTACCTCCATTGTGGAGTAGTAGTCTGATTTTATGTTGATAATCCAAGTCGATCGCCTCAGCCAACACCAAAACTCCCTTCTTAGCCTGTTGACTTAGTGGCAGGTGGAGACCCAACTGGCAAGGTGGCATTCTTAACTTTCAGTTCAATGGAATCATTGTTGTGTCTCCTATTGACAGCATTTCTCCCTCTGGAACTAAGTCTTCTAGGCCAGCCATAATGTCATGAGAACAGGAAGCAAAAATTTTGCCAATGGGTCACTTTGGATAATGAGTGGTACCACTTCCATTTCTATGTCTTGATTTCTTGACCCATTAATCCTGACTATGAAAGAAGTAGTACCATATATTGGATGCTGATTCATAGCATATATACCCTTCTGAAGAACTTTGCTGCTGCCCTACAAAGAATTATCACCTAGTTGGCACTGTAATCGTGATTTCAAAAGGCCACTGCACTTTTCCCTTAATGCAGCTGCTTCAGGATGATGGGCAACATGGTAAGGCCAGTGAATGCAATGAGCACAAGCCTTTGCTACACTTCTTTGTCTGTGAAGTAAATTCCTTGGTTAGAAGCAATGCTGTGTGTAATACCATGGAGATAGATGAGGCATTCTGTGAGTTCAAGTGTGGTGGTCTTGGAAGAAGCACTGCATTCAGGAAAAGCAAACCCATATTGAAAGTAAGTGTCTATTCCAGTACAGACAAACTGCTACCCATTTCATGATGGAAATCATCTGAAGTAATCAACCTACCATCAGCTAGCTGGTTGATCACCCTGAGAAATGGTGCCATATTGAGGACTCAGTGTTTCTCTCCACTGTTAGACTGGGCACTCAGCAGTGGTGGTAGCCAGGTCAGACTTGGTGATTTGCAGTGCATGTTGCTAAGCTCATTCATAGCCTCCATTCTTTCTACCATGACCACTTTATTAATGAGCCCAGGGGTGGCTGAGTAAAGGGGCTATGTGGTGTTCAGATTACAGAACAGGTCATCCTATCCACTTGATTATTATAATCCCCCTCTGCTGAAGTCACACTTTTGTGAGCATTAACATGACACACAAAGAGCTTCACATTTTTTTGACCACTCAGAGTGGTTCATTTACATACCTCTTCACCAAATTTATTTGTTGCCAAGTATCCAATCATGTTCCTTTCAAGATTCTGGTCACCCAGCCAAACAATTGGGTACAGCCCGTGAATCAGTATATAATCACGCATCTGGCCATTTCTTTTTCCAAGCAAAGTGCACAACCAGGTGCATTGTTCAAAGTTCTGCTCACTGGAAAGATTTCCCTTCACCACCCTCCTTCATGGATGTCCCAGAAAGGTCCGGTAGCGCTGCAGCTGTCCACTTTCGGGTAGTGCCTGCGTATCGTGCAGAACCATCTGTAAAATAGGGCCTAGTATTCTCTTCCTGTAAACTTCAAGCTCCTCATATGGAACTCCCTATGAGGTCATAGGTGCAGGCTTGGAGAGATAAGGCAGGGTGGCATGAGTGGGGACCCTGGGCATTTGGGCCACTTCCTTATGTAACCTACTTGTGCCTTCAGGACTTGCTCAAGACTGATCATGTGTACGCCACTTCCATTTGATAATGGAATGCTACTATGCACATCCAACTTTATGGCTAGATGGGTCAGAAACACGCAGTTCCTACTATGAAGTTCAGATTGCATGGTAACTTGATGACTCATAGTCAAATGGTCACTTTCTATCAAGGGCAGTGGCAGGTCATGACCTGTCTCTCAAAAGACTAGTTATCTGCAGAAGATGGTAGGAGCTTGCTCCAAAACCCTAAAGGCCTTTGTTGTGACTCATTTACAGGGCCCTACCAAAGGCTCCAAACAACCTCCATATCTGCTGTTTGGGCACCTCAAGTACCATTGGATCTGCTGGGTCATATGGCACAAGTGGCAGAGTAGCCTGGACCTGTTGCAGTGCCTTCTTCTGTTCTGGGACTAACAGCCTTTTTTTTTTTTTTTTTTTAATTTGTTTATTATACTTTAAGTTCTAGGATACACATGCAGAACGTGCAGGTTTGTTACATAGGTATACACGTTTCATGCTGGTTTGTTGCACTCATCAACCCGTCATCTACATTACCTATTTCTCCTAATGCTATCCCACCCACCAGGCCCCAGTGTGTGACGTTCCCTTCCCTGTGTCCATGTGTTCTCATTGTTCAACTCCCACTTATGAGTGAGAACATATGGTGTTTGGTTTTCTGTTACTGTGTTAGTTTGCTGAGAATTATAGTTTCCAGCTTCATTCACATCCCTGCAAGGGACATGAACTCATCTTTTTTTGTGGCTGCCTAGTATTCCATGGTATAGACTTGCCACATTTTCTTTATCCAGTCTATCACTGATGGGCATTCGAGTTGGTTCCAAGTCTTCGCTATTGTGAACACTACCACAATAAACATATGTGTGCATATGTCTTTGTAGTAGAATGATTTATAATCCTTTGGGTATATACCCAGTAATGGGATTTCTGGATCAAATGGTATTTCTGTTTCTAGATCCTTGAGGAATCACAGAAGGAGATGAATTAACAGCCTTTTGTATCACTCAATAAATAGACCAGAGTACCACATCCAAATGAGGTATATATTGCCTGCAAAATAAAATTCAAATAGACTGATTTGGTTTGGCTCTGTATCCCTACGGAAAACTCATCTTGAATTGTACTCCCATAATTCCCACGTGTTACGGGAGGGACCTGGTGGGAGATAATTGGATCATGGGAGTGGTTTCCCACCTATTGTTCTCATAGTGGTGAATAAGTCTCACGAGATGTGATGGTTTTATCAGGGTTTCTGCTTTTCTGTCTGCCTCATTTTGTCTTTGCCTGGTGCCATCCATGTAAGACAGGACTTGCTCCTCCTTGCTTTCCACCATGATTATGAGCCTTCCCCATCCATGTGGAACTGTAAATCCAATTAAACCTCTTTCTTTTGTAAATTGTCCAGTCTCAGTCATGTCTTTACCAGTAGTATAAAAATGGACTAATACATAGATCTGCTAGACTAATATATAGATCCCCTTTCTTGGTTGTAGGGGGGACCAAATTCAACAACTTATATCCTTTACCTTAGAAGTAATATTTTGACAAGCCCCATACCACTGGATCCTAGAAATTTCACTTAGGTAAAAGAGTCTGAATTTTAGTCTGATTTATTTCCCACTGCCTACATGAAAAGGTCTCACGAATAAGTACAGAGTGGTATATCCCTGAGGTAGGATAGTGAAGGTATATTTCTGGCCTTGCCAGCTGAAGGCAAATTGCTTCTGGTGGGCCTTATGGACAGGTATGTAGAAAAAGGCAAATTGCTTCTGGTGGGCCTTATGGACAGGTATGTAGAAAAAGGCATTTGCCAGATCAACAGCTGCATGCCAGGTACCAGGAGATGTGCTAGTTTGCTCAAACAATGAAATCACATCTGGTACTGCAGTCACCATTTGGTTAAGCCTATAGTAATCCATTGTCATTCTCCAAGATCCATCTGTCTTCTGCACAAGCCAAACAGAAGCATTAAATGGCGATGTGGTGGAGGATCATCATCCCTGCATCTTTCAAGTCCTTCATGGTGGTACTAACCTGCAATCCCTCCAGGGTTGCAATATTGCTTTAGATTTACTATTTTTTTTTAGGTAGGGGCAGGTCTAATGGCTTCCATTTGTCCTTTCCCACCATAATAGCTCTCACCCCACAGGTCAAGGAACAAATGTGGCATTCTGCCAGATGCTAAGTGTGTATATTCCAATTATTCATTCTGGTAGTGAGAAAATAACCATAGCATGGATCTGGAGACACACTGTAAGTTGGACCAGAGATAAATCACCTGTAATTATCTCAACTCCATAAGCCCCTATACTAACTGGAAGGCCACAGTGACATTTTGGGTCTCCTGTTATCAATGCCAGTTCAGAGTCAAGGTCCAGTAGTCCCTGAAAGGTCTGATTATTTCCCATTCTCTAAGCACATTTATCCTGATAAAAGGCTAGAGGAAGAATGGGGGACAAGTTAACAGTATAAATTGTTGTTAGTATAAAGGATTCCTTCCTAAAGGAGACCTGGCCTCTCCTTTATTCAAGGCCTTCTGGTTCTGGCATCCTGGTTCTGTAAACTGGCTCAAATCTGGAAATTGATTGAAGAGTCATAAGAATCTGGTTTTATAATTCAAATTAGACTTTTGTTCAGTTGCCCTGGAAGGTTCCTGCTTATACAGTTCAAATAAGAACATAGTAGGCTTCCTATCAACTTCACTTCTAGGAACACAGTGATTAATTAGCCATTGCCACAGTTTTACATGAATCAGACTATTCTGATTGTTGGTTTGTCTCTGCTGTCCATTACAGTAACTACATCCATCTTGCCTTTGACAGCTGAGTGCCTCCACCTGGTCCCTGCCACCTTGGGATCCAATTATTCTCATTTCATTTAAGTTTTTCAACTGAGTGCACTTCCCACTGTAAGATGTAGCATACAGAGAAGAGCAATCACAGAGTTCTTTAAGGATGCTGGTGTTCCCCTCACAGATCTATTTCACAAGGTATTGGTGAAGGGTATGTCTTCTGGACTTTCCAAGTTGGAGTGAGTAAGTTTAAAATGACAAAAGGACTTAGGCATTACAGTCTCCCTATGACTTCAGGTCCCTTCTTCTGTATTAAACCAAGGGAAATCAGGCATTTTCAGATCACTCACAGTGGGCCATCTTTTGATCTATCTAATGCACAACTCTCTAAACAATTCATGCCAAATACTATCAATGCTCTCCATACTATTATAAGTAGAGTCCTTAGCATTTTTAGATATAATCGGACTACAGAGTCAATTTCAGAAACCCCAAAACTAATTTAAAAAGTTAAGCCTTTAAATTCTGTCCCTCTAGAACCACTCCTGGTACCAAAACTTGTAGTAGTCAGGATTCTTCAGAGGGAGAATATACATGAAAAAAAAAAAACCCCAAAAACAAATATATATATATATACATATTAAAAAAATGGAGTTTATTAGGGAGAATTGACTCACATGATTACAAAGTGAAGTACAATAGGCCACCTGCAAGCTGGGGAAAGAGAGAGGCTAGCAGCATGGCTCTGTAGAAGTCCAAAAGCCTCAAAAGCAGGGAAGCTGACAGTGGAGCTCTCAGTCTGAGGCAGAAGGCCCAAGAGCCTCTGAGAGGCCACTGATGCAAGTCCCAGAGTCCAAAGACTGAAGAACCTGGAGTCTGAAGTTCAAGGGCATAAGGAGAAGCAAGCATCTGGTATGGGAAGAGAGACAGCCAGAAGACTGAGCAAGCAAGCTCAATTTGTCTTCTTCCTGCTTTGTTCCAGCTGCACTGGCAGTTAACTGATGGTGTCCATCCACATGGCGGGTAGGTCTTCCTCTCCCAGTCCACTGACTCAAATGTCAATGTCCTCTGGCAACATCCTCACAGACACTCCCAGAGACAATACTTTACCAGCCAACTAGGCAGCCCTCAATCCAGTCAAGTTGACACCTAATAATAACCATTATAACCACCTTATTAAGTTTATTTCTAATTATTTTATTATTTTTGATGATTTTGTAAATAGGACTGTTTTCCTAACACCTTTTTAGGTAGTTCATTGTTAGTGTATAGAAATGCAACTGATTTTTATATGTTGATTTTGTATTCTGCAACTTCATTGAATATTTCTATTGGTTTTAACAGGTTTCTTTTAAGTCTTTAGGACTTTCTATACATAAGATTACATCATCTACAAACAGACAGTTTTACTTCTTCCTCTCTGAGGTGGATGCATTTTAATAATTTTTTAACATAATTGTTCAGGTAGTTGGATAGAATTGCTAAGCATGGGCATTTTTTCTTCTCTTGATTTTGCAGGAAATACATTCAGTTTTTTATGATTGATAATGATGTTAAATTTTCATATACATCCTTTACTGTGTTGAAGTAACTTCCCTCTAGTTTTTAATTTACCATGAAATTATGTATATTGTTTGCATTTTTTGAGAAGATCATATGATTTTTATTCTTCATTCTGTTAACATGGTATGTCACATTAATTTTCTTTTATGTGAAGAACTAACCCTGCATGCTGAAGATTAATCACACTTGGTCAAGGTGTATGATCATTTTAATGCACTGTTGATTTTGATTTGCTGGAATTTTATTTTGTTGAATATTTTTGCAAGTTTATTTTCAGATTTATTAGCCTGTAGTTTTCTTTTCTTGTGATGTCTGTGTTTAAATTTGGTATCAGGGTAATGCTGGCTTCATAAAAGAAGTTTGGAAGTGTTCTCTTCAATTTGTTGGAAGAGTTGTATTAATTCTTCTTTTGATGTTTGGTAGACTTTACTAGTAAAGTAGTCTTTCTATAGGCTTTTTATTCGGGGAGAGGTGTTTGATTACTGTTTCAATCTCCTTATTAGTTATAGATCTATTCAGATTGTTTTTAATAATTCAGTCTTGGCAGGTTGTATGTTTCTAAGAATTGATCCATTACTTCTAGGTTATCCAGTTTCTTTGTGATTTCATAGTAGTCTCTTATGATACATTTTATTTCTGTAGCATTAGTTGTATTGTCTCCTCTTTGATTTCTGATTTTATTTATTTAAGTCTATGAGTCTTCTCTCTTATTTTCTTAGTTTAGCTAAAATTTTGTCAATTTTATGTTTTCAGAAAATCAACTCTTATGATATTTTTTGGCTTTTCTATCCTCTATTTTTAAATTTCTGTTCTAATCAGTAATCAGTATTTTTCCTCTTTTGGGGTAACTTTGAGCAGAGTTTATTCTTCTTTTTCTAGATCTTTGAGATGTAAAGTTAGAGTTTTAAAATTTTGAGACATTTATTCTTTTTAAATGTGGGTGTTTATCACTGTAAACTTCCCTCTTGGTACTGCTTTTGCTACATTCTACATGTTTTTGTATGTTATGTTTTCATTCCTGTTTGTGTCAATGTGTGTGTGTGTGTGCGTGTGTGTGTGTGTGCATGTGTACGTTTTTGGTTTTTTGTGTTTGTTTGTTTTTGAGACAGAGTCTAGCTCTGTTGCCTGGGTTGGATTGCAGTGGCACGATCTTGGCTCACTGCAATCTCCGCCTTCCGGATTCAAGCAATTCTCCTACCTCAGCCTCCCAAGTAGCTGGGATTATAGATGTGCACCACCACACCCTGCTAATTTTTCTATTTTTAGTAGAGATGGGGCTTCGACATGTTGGCCAGGCTGGTCTCAAACTCCTGACCCCAGGTGATCTACCTGCTTCGGCCTCCCAAACTTCTGGGTTTACAGGTATGAGCCACTGTGCCTGGCCTGTCTCAATATATTTTAAATTTCCCCCTTAATTTCTCTATTGAACCATTTATTGTTTAATAGCGTGTTGTTAAGTTGCAAACATTTGTGAATTTTGTAGTTTTCTTTCAGCTATTGATTTCTAGTTTCACTCCATAGTGGTTGGAAAAGATACTGGATATAATTTTAATCTTATATTTGTTAAGAATTGATCTGTAACCTAACATGACTGATGGTCTATTTGAAGAATATTCCATGTGTGTTTGAGAATAATGTATATTCTTCTGCTATTGGGTGAGAATTTAAATATGTCTGTTATTCCATTTAGCCTATAATATTGTTGAAGTCTGCTGTTTCTTTGTTGATTTTTGGTTGCTTGTTCTATCCATTATAAAAGTGGGGTATTAAACTATTGAATTATTAATGTATTCTGCCCATTTCTTTTTTTCAGTTCTGTCAATGTTCCCTTTCAAATGTAAGTGTCCAATTTTGGATGCATGTATATTTATAATTGTTCTATTTTCCTGGTGAATAGTCATTTGTATCATTATATAACGTTCTTCTTTGTCTCTTGTGACAGTTTTTGACATAATGTCTATTTTAATTGACATAAATACAGCCACCTCTGCTCCCTCTTGGTTACTATTTCCATAGAATACATTTTCCTGTCCCTTCACTTTCAGAAGTTCTTAAATCTAAAGTGAGACATTTGTGGCTAGCAGAGTCGGATCTTATATTTCTTATTTAAAAAAAATCCATTCAGCCATTTCATGTCCTCTCATTTGGGAGTTTAAACTATTTACATTTGAAGTAAATAAAGTTATGTACCCATGTATCGCACAATGACCTTTGGTCAGTGATGAACCACATATTCAAGATTATAGTAGATTAAAATGGTGCTAAAATATTTCTATTATATAGTGGAGTTGTAGCTGTCATAGCATCATCGGATAACATGTTACTCATGTGTTAGTGGTGACGTTTGTATAAATAAACCAACTGCACTGCAAGTCATATAAAAGTCTAGCACAATTATGTACAATACATAACACTTGATAATGATGATAAATTACCACAATTATGGCTTATATTTTTACTGTACTATACTTTTTATTATTATTTGAGAGTGTACTCCTTCTATTTATTAAAAAAAATAAAGTTAACTGCATCATGGCCTCAGGCAGGTCCTTCAGCAGGTCTTCCAGATACCAGCAGTGTTATCAAAGGACATGACAGTTCCATGTATATTATTGCCCCAAAGACCTTCCAGTGGGACAAAGTGTGAAGATAGAAGACAGTAATACTGATGATCCTGATCCAATGTAGGCCTCAGATAATGTATGTGTTTGTGTCATAGTTTTAACAAGAAAGTTTAAAAAGTAAAAATAAATAAAAACAGTTTTAAATAGAAAAATGCTTATAGAATAAGGGCATAAAAAAGAATGTATTTTTGTACAACTGTACAATGTGTCTGTGTTTTAACCTAAGCATTATTACAGGAGTCAAAACTTCAAAACAAAAATTTAGAAGTATATGAAGTTAAAATGTTACAGTAAGCTGAAGTTAATTTCTTATTGAAGAAAAGTATTTTTAAATAAATTTAGTTTAGCCTAAGTGTGCAGTGTTTATAAAGTCTACAGTAGCATACAGTAATATCTTATACCTTCACATTTGCTTAATCATTCACTCTCTGACTCAATTAGAGCAACTCCAGTCCTGTAAGCTTCATCTATGGTGTGTGCCCTACACAGGTGTAGCTTTTCTTTTAAATATTTTGTACCATACTTTTATTATGCCTTTGCCTAGTTTAGACATCTTTAGATACACATATACTGACCATTGTCTTATGATCACCTACAGTATTCAGCACCGTAACATGCTGTACAGTTTTCTAGCCTAGGAGCAATAGAGTATACCATATGGCCTATATGCATAGTAGTTTGTACCATTTAGGTTTGTGTAAATACACTCGATGGTGTTTGCACAATGATGAAATTGCCCAAAGAGACATTTCACAGAACATATCCTTGCCATTAAGTGATGCTTTACTATGTTGATATGGAACAATTTTCTACTTCCCTTTTCAAAACTAAGTTGTTTGTCTTATAGTTCTTTTGTTCCTTCTTTTTCTCTCTTCCTGGTTTCTTTTGTGTTTTGTTAATTTTGTTGTTGACATGAATTGATTTTTTTCTATTTTGTGTAATTTCAATGGTACATTCTTTTTGTGATTCCATGGGGCTTACGTAAATTATCTTTAATTATAACAGTCTTTTTAAAGTTGATAACAACTTCAATCACAAACAAAAATTCTATATTTTACCCTCAGACACACTTTATGTACTAATGCCACATTTTACATCTATTTATATTGTGCATTTGTTTCATACTTTTAGTTACAGTTATTTTAAATACTTTTGTATTTTAACATTTGTGCTTGAATTAAAAGTTATTTAATGATCACCATTCCAACAATACACGTTCTGGTTTTGTCTACATAGTTAGCTTTACCAGTGAGCTTTATACTTTCTTAAACTATTGTATCACTGTTTCTCTTTGGTTCAAGTTGAAGAATTATCTTTAGCATTTCTTGTAAGGCAGATCTAGTAGTGATGAATGACTTCAGTTTCTATTTGTATGTGAAAGTCTTTATCTATCTTTCCTTTTTGAAGGACAATTTTGCCAGGTATAGTATTCACACTTGACAGGTGTTTTTCTTTTTTTCTTTTTTTCAGCATTCTGAATATATCATCTCATTCACTTTGAACTGCAGAATTTGTGGTGAAAAAACCCACTATTAGTCTTATTAATATTACCTCGTATGCGACAAATCACTTTTCTCTTGCAGATTTCAAAATTCTCTTTGTCTTTGACATCTGAAAATATGACTATAATGTGTCTCAGTGTGAATTTCTTTAGATTCTTCTTACTTGAGGTCATTTGGGTTTTCTGTATGTGAATGTGAATTTTCTTGCCCAGATTTAGTAAATTTTCAGTTATTCTTCCTTTGCATAATCTTTCTGCTCCTTTATTACTCGTCTTCTTTTCAGACTTCTATAATACATATATTGTCCAACTTAATGGCATCTCATAAGTTCTGTCATAAGCTTTCTTCACTCTTTTTCATTGCTTTTTCTTCCTCCTCTGACAAGATATTTTCATATAATCTATCTTTAAGCTGACTGATAACTTCTGCTTGCACTAGCCTGCTTGCTATTTAACTCTTTCATTGAAATTTTCATTCTTGTATTATATGTTTCAGCTCAAAGATTTTTTTAAAAAATTTTATTTATTGCCAAAATTCTTACTTTGTCATGCATTGTTTTCCCGAGCTCATTGAGCCTATTTATGACAATTATTTTGAATTACCTCTCTGATAATTTATATCTCTGCTTCCTGAGGGTTAATTCCTGGAGATTTATCTTGTGTCTGTATTGTGGGTATATTTCTGTGTTTATTCCTTTGGGCTTTCTCCCAGAAAATTTGGAACTTCTGCACATGGTTCAACTCTTTGCCTCTCAGGGAGAGGCTGGAAGCTGAAGCATTTCACCACTTACCCTGTGTTGAGCCATGGGAAAAGCTGTGGTGAAAGCCCACATGGCAGTTCAACCTACCAGCTTGCTTCATGTAGCCCCCAAAGTTCTAGTCTATGCTGGACCTTCTCAGTGCTTTAAGACAGGAGATATAAAAGCCAGTCCCTCAGATAGCACCCAGAAATTTGTGACACTGGGTGTGCTATCCAAGTCTTTTCCTACCCAAGGAGTAGCTGGGGGCTGAAAGTTATTTTTTGCTTCACTCACCTCTGTGTTGAGCCAGAGGGAGGGGCTTTGTTGAATACCTGCATGCTAGTTAAAACCACTGCCTTTGTTATGTCAGGTCCCATCATCACTCCAAGACAGTAAGATAAAAGCCACTCTCTTGGGCAATACCAAGAAAAATTGAGATGTGGATATGCTGTCCAACTCTCTGCATCCTCAGAGAGAATCTGAGGATTTCCTCACAACTGCATGTACAGTGCTATGCCAGGGTGGGGATTATGGTGAGAGGGTGTTGCTAATTTAAATGTGACTGGCTTTGTACTCATCAATGGTACAGGAGCTTTTCCACTAGTTCCTAGATTTCTCACGAAAACAATTGATCTGAATATTGTCATTATAATCGTGTGTCCCTAGGGGGAAAGAGAGTCCAGGGCTTCTTGTTTCACCATGTTGTTGATGTCACTTGGAAGTTCTTTCGTTCATTTTTTGAGTTAGGGTCTCACTCTGTTGCCCAGGCTGGTATGTAGTGGCGTGATTATAGTTCACTGCAGCCTTGAACTCCCAGCTTCAAACAATCCTTCTACCTCTACCTCCCAAGTAGCTGGGATTATATTCATATACTATATGCCTGGCTAATTTTTAAATATTTTGTAGAGACAGGGTCTCACTATGTTGCCAGGGCTAATCTAAAACTTCTGCCCTCAATCAATCCTCCTGTCTTGACCTTCCAAAGTAGAAGTATTTTTTATTGCAGGGAAAACTAGAAGCAATTTAAATGGAAAAAGATAAATGAAGATCAATGAAGTATACTAATATAATGTAATATATATAGCTGTTTCTATTAATGAAAAAGATAGAAAAAATTCCAAATAATGAATTTAAAACTAAATTGAAGAATAAAAACTGACATATATCATTGATATAATTAAATAGTACTATATGTTTGTCATCAATAATATACTAATATTTGACAAAATATTAATATGGGTCGATATAACAATAAAAGAAAACTATGGTCCTTCATTTAAATTAAATAAAATAATTTGCCAGGCAGTTAGTAGACATTGGAAATAAAGTTGCTGAATAATTGTAACCCTTTGAAGAATTTATAGACCAGTAGAAAAAAAAAATTCTAAGGCAGCGACACTGGTGATGGTATCAAGAAGAGAACAGAGGTTTTAGTAAATGTGCATAGTAAGGTGAACATGTTAAATCCATTTCCTGCTTCCTATCTTTCTGAGCCATTTGATTCCTTCATTTACAGTTTACCAAAGAAGTTCTAGCATTTCATCTTCCTTTAATATAAGCCACTGTGGGCCTACATTTTAGTCAACCAGTCAATTACGCAATAGAGATACTGCTGGCTTAGCTGCTCGTGGTAATATGTGCTAAATTCAGAATCTCTGGGCCATCTTTCCATATCAGTAATTTAGCTCAATCCATCAGCATTTTCCTTTCTCCCTGGTATAATTACTTTACAATCCATTCACAATATATACTCCAAAGTCTCTACAGGTGTTAAATGGATAATAATTATAAAAATATTTTGTTGTGTATAGCATCTTGTCTCATTTCACATTTTGGTATGTACTCATCCTGTTGTGGTGGGTATGTGTTTATTTCCCTGTGCCCTGCTGGTATTTGAACCTAGTTATGGATCAAGGAATAATTAGGGTGTTAAGCATGATTGTTAAGGAGGATCAGTATTCACCTTAAATGCAATTAACTCATACTTGATGATTATGTTTTTCAGACAAAGGGAGACAAGGCTGATAAGGAAAGCTTAAATTTCAATGCATAGAGTTTAGCTAACAGTATGAGTGGGAGAAGGAATTCCACAGGGAGCCAATACAGAGCAAGGGATCAACAGCATAAAAGGGCATGGTGAGAGGGAGGAGTCCCACATACAGTCGAGTACACAATAATGCGGTAACGCCTGAGACACAAGTCAGTAATAATTAAAGGAAGACCACATCACAAGTGTCCTTTTAAATGATATGTAGGTTTTAGATTTTGGATAAAGATTTTTAAATACTTTTGAGCAAAGGAGAAATACAGTCATATTAGAACTTTAGACAGAACACTCTGGCTAAAATGTGAAGAATGAATTTTTAGATGGACAAAATGGACAGTACAAATTTTGATGTTTGCGATGCTAATATTTGGAAATAAATTCTGTGAAAAATGAGACGTTTAATTGATTAAAGGCAATGAGTATGGGGGAGTTACTTGCCAGTGGAAAGCTTAAAATTAAGTGGCATGAAAACGAATATACTGAAATAAGTGTTATAAAACCTTTTGTTCTGAACTCATGTGTCTTTTAAAACTGTTTGACCTTGAACATGGGAATCAAAAGCACCTATTAGTAGTGGCTTTTGTGTGTCAACCTTTAAGCAACAGAATGCATACAGAAAGAGAATACACTCAGCTGAAACCCAAAGGAAATTTAGAATATGGCTATTTGACAACTGGTGAGTTTCTGGCAGAGATATTTGAATAGAGATAAACTTTTTTTGAAGAAGTAGAAAGAAGTTTTGTGCAGGTTGTTAAAACAATGGTGACTGAATCTAAATATTCATAGACAGAAGAATGTATAAAAGATGTAGTAAATACATATTAAATATTATACAGCCTTATAAAAGAAGAAAATTATGTAACATGCTACATGGATAAAACTAGAGGACATCATGATAAGTAAAATATGATAGCCAGAAAATGACACATACTTTAAGATCCTACTCATATGAAGTATTTAAGAGTCAAAATCATAGAAACAGAAAGTACAAAGATGGCTGCCAAGGATGGGGAGAGAGGAGAAGGAGAATTAGTGCTTAATAAGTACAGAATTTTAGTTTTGCAAGATGAAAGAGTTTAGAAGATTCACAACAATGTGAATATACATTGAGTAGTAGTAAGGCACTACTCAAATATGCACATAAAAATGCTTGACTGTAAACTTAACATTATGCATTTTTTAACCACAATTTAAAAAAAACAAATAAACAATGGAGAGTAGAGTGTGAAATTTGTGCTCAAGTTCTGCATGGCAGATTGATTTTTGAGCCCTTTTACAGAAATGCTTTTATCACTAGATGTTATTTAAGTTATTTCCTGAAAGATGTTTGAGGCTTTGGAAAAAACAAAGCTATAAAGTCACGGGAATAATGAGGAGCAGCGGTGCTCATGGGACTGGGCAGAGTGGAGGGGAAGCATGTGTGAAGGGAGTGTATTTTTTTTCTTCCTTCACATTTTTTTAATATTAAGATAAAGCTGACATATGGTGAAAAGCAGTTTCTAAAACTGCATTTAACTATGTAACAATCACTCTAGTCAAGATACAGAAAATATTCAACCCAACACAAAGTTCCCTCCTGTTCCTTTTCACTCAGTTCCTACCTTCCAAAGCTAACTATTGTACTAATAATTCCTATTATCAAAGGAATAATTTAGTAAAGATTTCTAAAAGGACTAGTTGTTTAAAGTCATAGTGGCTTAGATCTCATGCATATTGGGAATGCTGTGGAATTAAGTGTATCATAGCTGAAGTTTAAAATGTAGGGATAAGAGTAAGGATGGTAGAAATATCAGGAGAGAAGATTGAATGGGACAAGAGTCAGAAAATTCAAAAACTTTAGTTCATTGAAAATAAGTTTATAGGGCAGTCTAATGGCTCTTGCCTGTAATCCCAGCACTTTGGGAGGCCAAGGTGTGAGGATCATTTGAATCTAGGAATCTGAGACCAGCCTGGACAACATGGGAAGACTTCATCTCTACAAAAAATTAAAAAATTAGCTGAGCATGGTGGCATGTGCCTGTGGTTCCAGCTACTTAGGAGGCCAAGGTTAGAGGATTGCTTGAGCCCAGGAGGAGGTTTGAGTCAGGAGTGAGTTGTGATTGTGCTACTGCACTCCAGCCTCTGTGACACAATAAAGCCCTGTCAAAAAAAAAAAAAAAAAAAAGAAGGAAACAAGAGGAAAGAAAGAAAGAGAAGGAAGGAAGGAAGGAAGGAAAGAAAGAGAGGAAAGAAAGAGAGAAACAAGAAAAATAAGCTTTATAAATTCAACTTCATCAGTGGTTTTTAATTTTACTATGCTTTAGAATCATCTGTAGAATTTTCAAAATGCTCAGTTGCAAAGATTTATCTCTTTTATGAGATAATGGTTTGTTAGGCCTGGAAGAAGCCCAAACACTAACACAGGTTCTCTGATCCCTACGAAATTTGTGATAACTAGGGCTGTAGACCAGTGGCTTTCAAAGTTCAGCATGCATCACAGTCTCCTGGGGAGTTAGATTAAAGCCAGCACAACCCCAGGCTTTCTGATGCATTACATCTGGGTAAAATTTGTGGGTCTGAATTTACAACAGATCTCATCTGTTAAGGTGAGGCTGATGGGAGGACCATATTTTGAGAACTACCATGTGGGACATCGATTTATTACCAGTTTAGAATGTCCAACAGAATCACTAGAGAATCTTACTAAAAACACCTACACACAGAACCCAACCCTCATACCTCCCCTCTTTCCTAACTCTGGGTCTGCTCTCAACTTACTCTCACCCCTACTTCTGATATGCCCTAGAATAGGAGATGTCTAGTTTGAAAGCTTTTTCTAGGTTGAGTTGTTAGAAAATCAAATGTGATAACAAATCAAAAGTGTTCTTAAGCATAAAAGGCAATACGTATGAAAGATATTAATTTTGTTTCTAACAGTGCACCAATACTGCTTAATACAGTCTCAAGTTCAGAACGATTCCTATGTGATCCAAGTTGCCAGGCTGTATATTTAGAATGAGAGGGGAAAAATCTTACAGAGGAACAATAGAAACAGTTATTATATGTTTTTATGCCTATTTGTATAAATGTTAGAAGTGTTAGTTTGTATCTTACATTCTGTGTTACGCAGTGAACAGCAGTATTTGATAACTGTGTGTCCTTGTATGCTATTTGCTTGATATTCAGAAGTACTTTACTTCAAAACACATCACACCCTGAGTGTGTTTAGTAAAGTGGGAATTGTTTTCACAGGTGCTAAATGATAAAATATTGATAGAAAAAGAGAAGTCACTCACATTCTGTAATCATTATGGAGAGTTCAGTGGAAGAAAAGGGGGCAAAGACCAGCCTCTCAAATAATACCTTCTGAATTTTTCTGTGATGAATTGAAGAAGGTAATTGTGAAGTGGAGTAACCACTTTCTTCAGAAAGTCCATCCCAACAAAATAAGAATGTATGGTAAATTCTTATAAAAAGTGTCAGCTGAAGATGGTCATAGTATGAGGTTATTATTCTACTTTCTCCAGTTCTAGAAAAGGAAATTAGCAAAATAAAAATAGCTCTTTGAAACATACTGTGATTACATTGTGTGGGAAAACAAAAATGAAACAATCACCACTACAAAAAATGAAAAAAAACAACTGCCTTTGGTCAAATCATTAAAATTATTACAAAGCAACATTCAAAATATATATTCCTTAAAAATGTTTTGGATTAGCAAAGTAAATCTTTCAGAACTGCCTTTTTCTGCTTTATAAGGATTTTCCTGTCTTGAGAAGCTAAAAGAAAGATAGTTGGGTAAGCGAAAAAAGTCAAAATGCCAGAGCTCAAGGTAAGCAAGAGAAGAAGGCAAACTTTCCAGTCCATCACTGACAGTGTTTTTTGTTTGTTTGTTTGTTTTGTTTTGTTGTTTTGTTTCTTTTTTTTTTTTTTTTTTTTTTGCTTTGTTTTAATCCTTATAAAGTGGAGGTTGTAAATGTGTTTGGTGGATATTTATGAAGCTTCATTTAATGTTGAGTGAATATATAGCCACTAGAATAGTTAGGAACTAGAAGGTATGTAGTAGTCATGGTCTTGCTTTTAAGACTAATTCCAGCTGCAGTCAGACCTTACCAGAAGTCATCACTGTTCCAGGCTTGAGGAAACTCACTTTGAGATAGATAAAGTGGAGTAATTAACTTAATGGCTTGGTTCCCACATCTTAAGGTGCCAAAGAGCAGGTGAACTATCAGGAAACGAAGGAGTCAGAGCCAGCTAGAACATAAACCATTCGAGAAGCAGTTGGAAGAATAGGGTAAGTGCATCTAGATTAAATCAGGCTAGGTTAAGAGGAGTAACTATTGGCAACAGTTTCTAGGAGAAATGAGCTAAACATAATTATGAGAAATTCAAATGCCCAGGAAGATATATTTGTTAAAATCTTGTGTTAAATTATTTACCACTTTATCTCTTCTATAGTGAATATATTATTTACATTTCTGTTATCACGATAAAATGAATTTTGGTATATAGCCTCTTATTTATTTTTATTAGAAACAGGCAATATATATTTGGTAATATATATTCACCCAAAATATATTAGTATCCCATAGTACAACTTTGGCTGCATTTCCAATTTTTTTGTTCTTTCTTTTCTCTTTTTTTTTATTTTTTTCTGAGACAGAGTCTTGCTCCATCACCCAGGCTGGAGTGCAGTGGCGTGATCTCAACTGACTGTAGTCTCAACCTCCTAGGCTCAAATGATCATCCCACCTCAGTCTCCCAAATAGCTGGGACTACAGGTGCACCACCACGTCTGACTAATTTTTATATTTTTTTGGTGGAGATGGAGTTTTGCCATGTTGCCAGGCTGGTCTTGAAATCCTGGGCACAAGCGATCCCCCTGCCTGGGCCTCCCAAAGTGCTGGAATTACAGGCATGAGCCACCGTGCCCTGCTCCATTTTCACCTTCTGTTTTATAAGGGATATGTATCAGTCTTCCTTCAACAACACAGAACACAAAACTTAAAACAGAGTATATTCTTGAATGGACTGTCATGTTATATAAAAAGTCTGCCTGAGACTGTGTTATTTAGAGAAGATAGTCAAAGGGATCATCAATTCAACTCTAAATTCTTCTCTTAGATTTAGTTAGGTGTACTTGGATCACAAGTGACTTGTTCCACGCAATATCACCCTCTCTCTCTGAGGTCCTTTCTGAGGTTATATACACAGCTTTTGCTAAAAGATGTTATAAGAAATAGCCATTCAGAAATGAGTTTGTCATTTAGCACAAAGCTGTAATAAAGAGCATGGTGGAGTACATGTTTTATATAACATCCCAGATGAAAAATGTCTTTTGGAATTTATTCTGGCAAGAATTTTTTCTTCTAAGTAACATGTTTTCTACAACAAATACACATGGTAACTTCTCCCACTGCCCCGACACCTCACACCAAAATATACCTAAAAGGCTGAGAGAATGAATTCCAGAGACTGGTTCTATGGTTTATGTCCTAAAAAATGACTAAGTAAGTAATATGGTTTGGTTGTGTCCCCATCCAAATCTCATCTTGAATTATAGTTCCCATAATTCCCACATGTCATGGGAGGGACCAGTTGGAGATAATTGAATCATGGGGGTGCTTTTCCCCAACCTGTCCTTGTGATAGTGAGTTAGTTCTCATGAGATCTGATGGTTTTATAAGGGGCTTCCTCCTTCATTGAGCACCCATTTTCTCTTCTGCTTCCCTGTGAAGAGGTGCCTTCTGCCAATCATAGCAAGTTTCCTGAGGCCTTCCCAACCACGTGAAACTGTGAGTCAATCAAACCTCTTTCCTTTATAAATTACCCAGTCTTGGTATTTCTTCATAGCAGTGTGAGAAAGGACTAATTCAGTAAGTCGTTTTCTTTTTTTTTTCTTTTTTTTACCCTTTATAAGACATAGTATCAACATGTTTCTAATTGTGCTTGCTGTTTGAAGAGTATATTCATCCTCTGTCTTTAAAGAAAGATGGCTTCTGGAAGTTTCTTGACTCCTCTCAGTTTCTAAAGATCAATTCGTATTATACTTCTATATTAAATTATTGATATTTTCTACATTATACTTCCTCTTTCCTTTTTCTCTACCCACAATATTCCTCACCATAATTTCTGGGTGTTCTGACTCAGAAAGTTTGCTTCATATAGTGTCAAGTCAATACAGCAATGAGGACAATCATTCATAGCATTATATAAAATTAAAACCCTGAACTTAAAAGAAGATGTAAAAGTTATTTAAATCCAATCACTTACAAGAATTCTATCTAAAATATCTATACACTGTAGGTGGGTGCCCACTCTATAGATTTTAACAACTCCTAAGACTGTTCATTCCAGTCTGTTATAAATCTGTATGACTACCCACTATTACAGTTACATCAATTTAGAATGAACATACAAATGTTACATAGCACTCTTTGAAATACCAAAAGTTAGCTATTTTCCATAGAAGGAAGCCAACAGATTAATAGACTTCCTTTTTTTTCCTCCTCAGAGATAGAAATTTGTGGATATAGAAATTTGTGGATATAGATTTTCACTTGGGCTTCTGGGATTGCCCTGGCCCCTCTTACATTTGGATCTCTTTGGGAAATATCTCACAGCAGATTTTATTTTTTAATCAAAATTTCTTAGTCTTTTAAATAATACTAAAAGTTCATAGCACCAAATTGATCATATATATATTAATCTAATAAATAAAGTAACACATTTCAGTTTCATAAAACAAATAAAAACACTATTTCAAAAAATAAACTTTGTCATGCCAAGAAGGTGACTTTAAAGGGAACTATTGAAAGGATAACTATTTCCACTCTGAAATTAATAAATTACAAATATAGATAAGTACATTTTATATTAATTGTCTTATTTTGTTTTCATATCTACATTTTTGTGTAAGGCCTACACCATGATTTTCCTAGAATTTAGTACAATTTGCTCTGCATTCAATAAGTATGAAATACAGTATTATTCAATCCAGGATATGTAAAATGGAATATAATGAGAACTATTCTGAATTTAGAAAATTTTAAGTAGCAGTAGATTTTAAGCTAGAAAGCTAGATTTAGATTACCTTTAAATA
Source organism: Macaca nemestrina (assembly GCF_043159975.1). Taxonomy (NCBI): domain Eukaryota; kingdom Metazoa; phylum Chordata; class Mammalia; order Primates; family Cercopithecidae; genus Macaca; species Macaca nemestrina. Next base: position 40,499,345 of record NC_092138.1, read on the forward strand.
TAGTATTGCATATATTATCATCACTAGTGCTTCCACCAGAAATTTATCAACTACATTAGCTATGAAAAGAATTTGGCAAAAATACTGAGCATGATGATCAAGGAGAAAGACCCAGGGAAGCAAAAACTGCTTCAATGACCTCAGGCCTCAGGGCACATGTCAAGTAGACCCTAAATCATACCCAAATCCCAATCAGGTATTGCCAGTGGGGAGTGGAATCCTTATGTATGTCCAGGTATTCTTTCATTGACCAAGTTTTGTCCTTAAGACCAGTATGTATGAATCTTCATTGAAGTTAGCTAGGATGAGGGACAAGGTTATAGACTGGAGTAAGTCAGGGACTTACGTATCAAACACAATTTCTTGCCATGCTCCATAATTTTAATATTTTGTGCCTCCTGGCTATATTATATTGGCACTTCAAATTCAGTGTGTCTAAAATAATAAATAATTGTCACCACCCCTCTGCTTCCCTTTTGATTGCTTGCTTTCATTACAAGTGACTGCTAATTTCTGCATTTTGCCCACATCAGAAATCCTCTGTCTCACCTAAAACCTCACATCTGAGAGATCACCAACTACTGTAATTTCTACCCTATAAATATCTTCAGAATTTATATATTCTTTCCCTCTTTTTTTCTTCATACATCTAGTTATAGTTCTCATCATCTCTTGTTTCTTTACTGTATTTTCGCTTCAATTTTTGGCCACTTCTGTTAGCAGAGATATCATTCTAAAATGCCAATTTTTCTGTATGAAATCCTAGAGGTCTCTTATTTGGATAGTAATATTTTTCTGTTCCAGTCCCTGTTGGCTTTTTTTTTTTTTAAACAACAATCTCCCACTGTTTTTCCTACAACTCTATTTTGATTCAGTAAAGCCTATCTGATATTTCCAAGTCTCTATTCTTTCTCATACCTAGTTGTTTTTACAAATGCTATTACCTCTGCTGAGAAAGATCTTAATTCAAATTCCTTGTTCCCTTATGATTCTATTCTCTGACCTTTAAGCTCCAATTCATGTGTTACTTTTGGGTATCTGCTCTGACCATCCTCCATCTCCATGAGTCTCCTGTACCCACTAGGACTGCTCACACACACACACACGCACACAACCAGGCATTTAGTCACTCTCCCTTTCATTTTTATTCCTTTAGCAAAGGCATTGTTAAATTTGCATTTATAAAAGTGTGTTTTCTTCACAACTTCAAATTCCTTAAAGGCTGAGATCAAGCCTTATTAATATTTATATCCTCAGGCCCTGGCACATAATGGGTTTTCAATTTCTTTCCCCAGCTTTCTTCCTCTCTAATAAATTCCCGAGGAAGTATCTTTGTAAACACAGATCTGGTCATGTTATTCCATTACTCAAAAACCTCAATTAAACCTTCATCCTAACAGATACATTCTAAAGTCCTTAGCATGACTTAGATCCTTCAATATTTGGTCCCAACATCATTCCTCTTACTCTTAGTACATCTGACACAGTTTCCCAAATGTGACCTCTGCTATCTACAACATATCTTTATTCATGCCACTCACATGGTCTCATTGATCTTTACATTGTAACATCTAGTAAGTTGCTTAGCAAATAGCCACTAAACATTTGTTAAAAAAAATAAAAGATTGAATATATTAACTTGTGTCAGACTACGGTATTATAAATGAGAAAAATGAATAGCTATAACAATATATTTCTACTTTCAAATTGACAACTCGCCACTTCTATGGAATTGAAATTTTGACAACACAGGAAATGCTACTACGGCATCCTAAAGTAATGAGGGAAACAAAAATAAATCATGGACTGAGAAATGTTTCTCCTGTTTGAGGCACCTGTGAGTTTTCCAGGTGATTCAGGACCCCTTGGTATAGTTTTAAGAGTTAAATTATCTGTTAGCCTAGAAAAATATTTCTTGTCAGTGTTTTTTCCTGACATATTATAGGTAGAAGTAAATTCATATTTCATTTATTGAGACAACATAGAAGCAAATTTCAGTGCACTTTAAATACAAAATATAATGTTACTCTTTAGGGTAACAGCATTAACAACGATATTGGATTAAGATTATTATTTTATTTTGTAATATCACATATTTCCATTCCATATGCCTAATACAAGCAATTCACTACAGTGGATATTGCTCTTACTCTCCAGCATTCACTCTCCTTTCATTCTTGTGAAAACACGCATTTCTCATTCATCACACTCATTCATCACACACTCATTCATCACACTGCCTAATTTTTAAAGCAATGCACATATTACATTTCCCTAATGACATGGATAGCTCAGATTTGGGCACTTTTCCTTAGAATGTATAACCACTGTACATTTCAGAATTTTTGCTTATATTACAATTATTATTTCTGTGTCTCAGTGATACTCTGCAAACCTGTTTTCTAACTTTAATGAGTACATTTATCAGAAATATGATGTCAGAGAAAGCAAAGGAATATCTCTCTAAATATTTCATATGGTATTAAAATTTTTGTTCACATTAATGCTTTAGCAATCTGAAAATTGGCACCCTGAATTTGTTGTATTAAGAGCGTCATCCAAAATTTGAAAAACCAATTTGTCAAATTATAAAAGAATATGGTAATGTTTACAAATATATGGAAACTAAATAACACATTCCTGAACAGTCAATCATTGAATCAAAGAAGAATTGAAAGAGAATTTAAAGTATTCTGACTGATCTGTAAAAACACTCTTATTAATTTCTAATTTCATTGCACTGTGGTCATAAAAGATACTTGTTATGATTTTGGTCTTTAAATTGGTGAAGACTCATTTTGTGTCCTAACATGTGATCTATCCATCTATCCTGCAGAAGTTTCACATGCACTTTGGAAGACTGCGTATTCTTCTCTTGCTGGGTGAAAAATTCTGCATCTGTGTAAGTCCATTTGATCCATAGTGCAGTTCAAGCTTGCTATGTCTTTGTTGATTTTCTGTCTGGATGTTCCATACATTATTGAAAGTGGTCTATTGAAGTCTCCTCCTATTATTATAGTTCCCTATGTCTTCTGCTTAATTGGGATTGTTTTAAATATATAGACTAAATTGAGAATAACTGACCTTTTGACAATATAGAGTCTTTCCATTCATGAACATGGGACACTTTTCCATTTATTTAGTTCTTTGATTTCATTCATCAGAATTTCATAGTTTTGAGAGAAAATATTCAGAAACTGTGCATCTGACAAGGGTATAATATACATTCTGAATAGTAAATCCTTAGGAATTTAAGCAATGCAAAAAGCAAAAAACAAATAACCTCATTAAAATTTGGGCAAAAGACATGAACAGACACTTTTCAAAAGATGTACAAGTAGTCAACAAACGTGAAAAAATGCTCAACATCACTAATCATCAGAGAAATGCAAATTAAAACCACAATGAGATAACATCTCATACCATTCAGAATACCTATTATTAAAAAGTAAAAATATATATATATATATAGCAGATGCTGGCAAGGCTGTGGAGAAAAGAAACACTTATACACTGTTGGTGGGAATGTAAATTTGTTCAGCCACTGCAGCAAGCAATTTAGAGATTTCTCAAAGAACTTAAAACAGAACTATCACTTGACCCAGCAATCCCATTATTGGGTCTATATCATCTATATCCAAAGGAAAATAAATCATTCCACCAAAAAGATACATGCACTCCAATGTTCATTATAGCACTATTCACAATATTAGAGACATGGAATCAACCTACGTGCCCATCAGTGGTGGACTGGATAAAGAAAATGCAGTACAGGCTGGGTGCGATGGCTCATACCCATAATCTCAGCATTTTGGGAGGCTGAGAAGGGAGGATTGCTTTATCCTACGGGTTCAAGACCACCTTGGGCAACATAGTAAGACCCTGTCTCTACAATATTTTTTAAACAAGCCAGGTGTGTTGGCATGCACCTGTGGTCCTAGCTACTCAGGAGTAGCTACTCAGGAGGCTGACATGGGAAGATTACTTCAGCCTGGGAGGTTGAGGCTGCATTGAGCCATGATTGTGCCACTACACTTCTGCCTGGGCAACTGTGCAAGGTCTTGTCTCAAAAACAAAAGAAAAAATAAATAAAATGCGGTACACATACATCATGGAATACTATACAGTAATAAAAAGAGTTAAATCATGTTCTTTACAGCAACATAGATGCAGCTGAAGGCCATTATCCTAAGTGAATTAATGCAGGAACACAAAACCAAACACCGCATGGTCTCAATTATAAGTGGGAGCTAAACATCAGGTATACATGGACATAAAGTTGGGAAACATAGACAGTAGGTACTACTATATGGGGGAGAGATGGAGGAGGGTAAGAATTGAAAAACTAACTCTTGGGTACTATGCTCACTACCTGGGTAATGAGATCAATCATACCTCATACCTCAGCATTATGCAATATACCATGAAACAAACCTGTACATGTACCCTCTGAATCTAAAATAAAAGTTGAAATTATCTTAAAAAAATGAATTTAAGGATAAAGTAAAAAAAATTAAAAAGAATTTCAGAGTTTTTGTCATATTTTTTAGAACTCCCCAGAGAAACAGAATTGATTATATATATAGACATGCACACATAGACACATAATGTGTGTATGTATATATATTTTTATGTGTGTACGTGTACATATATACAATATATATATCTGTATGTGTGTATGTACATATACATATACACATAATCAAGAAATATTATATACATGGAAAGAAATACAAGAAAATAGCTATTAGGAGAATTGTCTCAGTGAATTATGGAAGCTAAGAAGTTCCATGATAGGCTGTCCACTAGCTGGAGAACCAGGAGAGCTTGCAGGGCAACATAGCTAAATTTGAAGGCCTCAGAACTAAGAAAGATGATGGTGTAACTCTCGCTCTGAAGACAAAGGTCATAAAACCTAGTAAGTAACTGATGTAGGTCCCTGATGCAGGTGAGACATAGCCCTTTCTTCACATTTTGTTTCATCTGGGCACCAGATGATTGGATTTTGTCTGCCCACACTGACGGAAGATCTCCATTCAGTCTACCAACACACGCTATACTTCTTCAGAAATGTCTTCAGAGATGCACCTGAGGAGCTCAATCACTCTAATGAAAAGAAAAACCACCTAAATTTCCTCTCACTGGCCACGGAATGGGTTCAGTAGCTATGGAAGAACTGAGAATATATATTGCTTTACCAGCCAACTGAGTATCCCTTAATTCAGTCAAGTGCATACCAAAAATCAACCATCACTTAGATCTTGTACATATTTTCTTAGATTTGTACCTAAATATTTAATTTTGGGGAGTGCAAATGTAAATGGTATCTTGGTTTAAATTTCAGATTTTACTTTTTCGTTGCTGATATATAGAAAAGCAATTGACTTTTGTGTAGTAAACTTATCATGAAACCTTGCTATAACTGCTTATTAGCTCCAGTTTTTTTTTGATTCTTTCAAATTGTTTACAATCATGTCATTTGTAAAGAAAAGCAGTTTTATGTCTTCCCTCTCAATCCTCATCACTGTTTCTCCTTTTCTTATTTAATTCCAGTATGGCACTGAAAAGGAGTCATGAGGGGGGAACCACTGCTTTCTTCCTAACGTTATTGGGAAAACTTTGAGTTTCTCACTGTTAAGTAAAATGTTAGTTGTAGGGATTTATAGGTATTCTTTATAGAATTCAAGAAGTTTATGTCTATTCCTCGTTTAAATGAGGGTTTTTGTGTTGAAAGAATTTTGAGTATTGTAAAATGCTTTTTTCTGAAATTACAAATATGATCATGTAATCTGCAATTTTCAAGATGATCCATTAAGACCAAATGGACTTGGACAACTACTAAACTTTTCACTCAACAGCAGAAGAATATGCATTCTTCTCAAGCACACATGAAACTTCTCCAGGATAGATTATATGTTAGATCATAAAACAATTTTTTTTGAAACAGTCTTGCTCTGTCACCCACGTTGAAGTGCAGTGGCATGATCTCAGCCCACTGCAACCTCTGTCTTGTGGGCTCAAGCCATCCTCTTGCCTCAACCCCCTGAGTATCTGGGAGTACATGTGTGTACCATCATGCCTAGCTAATTTTTGTAAGTTTTGTAGAGACAGTTTTTCTCCATGTTGCCCAGGCTGGTATCAAACTTCTGAGCTCAAGTGATCTGCCTACCTCAACCTCCCAAAGTGTTGGGATTACAGGCATGAACCACCATGCTTGGGTACAAAATGTATCTTAACTAATTTAAAGAAGATAAAAATCATACCCCATGTGTTTGTTTACCACAGTGGAACGAAATTAGAAATCAATAGTAGCATGAAAAATCAATTTATGTAATCCATCATTGCATTCATAACACACATGCACACACACACAAATTAGTTTTTTTGTGTTAATTTGATGGATTACTGTATTAGTCCACTCTCACAATGGTATAAAGAACTTCCCTGAGGGTGAGTAATTTATAAAGTAAAGAGGTTTAATTGACTCACACTTCTGCATGGCTGGGGAGGCCTCGGGAAACATAATTACGGCAGAAGGGGAATCACGCACCTTTTCGCAAGGTGGCAGGAGAGCAAAGAGCAGGGGAAACCACCACTTATAAAATCACTGGATCTTGTGAGAACTCACTCACTATCACAAAAACAGCATGGGGGAAACCGCCCCCATAATCCTATCACCTCCCTCCCTCACCACGTGGGAATTAAAAATTAAGATGAGATTTGAGTGAGGACACAGAGCCAAATCATATCATTCAGCCCTGGCCATTCCCAAATCTCATGTCTTCTCACATTTCAAAACAAATAATGCCTTTCCAACAGTCACCCAAAGTTTTAACTCATTTTGGCATTAACTCAAAAGTCCATAGCCCAAATACACATTTGAGACAAAGTAATCAAAAGTAAGTTAGTTACTTCCTAGATACAATGGGGGTACAGGAATTGGCTAAATGCTCCCTTTTCAAATGGGAGAAATTGGCCAAAAAAAACCCAGCTACAGACCCCATGAAAGTTCAAAATTCAGTAGGCCAGTCATTAAATCTTAATGCTCCAAAATGATCTCCTTTGACTCCATGTTTCACATTCGGGGCATGCTGATGCAAGGGGTGGACTCCCACAACCTTGGGCAGTTCCCTCATGGCCTGGCACTGAGTGCAGCTTTTTTAGGTGCATAGTGCAAGCTGTCAGTAGATCTACTATTTTGGGGTCTAGAGGATGGTGGCCCTCTTCTCACAGCTCCACTAAACAGTGCCCCATGGGGACTCTCTGGAGGTTCCAACCCCACATTTCCCCTCCTCACTGCCCCAGCAGAGGTTCTTCATGAGGGCTCTGCCCCTGCAGCAGACTTCTGCCTGGACATCCAGGCTTTTCCATACACCTACTGAAATCTATGTGGAGATTCCCTAACCTCAATTCTTGACTTCCACAACGATTGTAAGTTCCCTGAGGCCTCCTCAGTCATGTGGAACTGGGAGTCAATTAAACCTCATTCCTTTACAAATTACCCTGTCTCAGGGAAGTTCTTTATAGCAGTATGAAAACAAACTGATACAGTAAATTTGTACCACAGAGAGTACAGCACTGCTATAAAGATACCTGAAAATGTGAAAGTGACTTTGGAACTGGGTAACAGTCAGACATTGTAACAGTTTGGAGGGCTCAGGCCCAACACCACATAGAAGATATGCCAAGGCTTGGGGCTTCTACCCTCTGTAGCAATGGCCTGAGCTGTACATTGGCCCTTTTTAGCCACAGCTGGGACACAGGATGCCTAGTCCTGGGGCTTCACAGAGCAGCAACAGGGCTCTAGGAGCCACTGAAAAAAACATATTATTCTCCTAGGCCTCTGGGCCCGTGATGGGAAGTGTTGCAGTGAAGGTCCCTGACATGCCCTGGAGACATTTTCCCCATTGTCTTGGTGATTAACATTCAGCTCCTGGTCACCTACAAAAATTTTTGCAGCAGGCTTGAATAGCTCCCCAGAAAATGAGTTTTTCTTTTCTGTTACATTGTCAAATTGCAAATTTTCCAAACTTCTATGCTCTACTTCCCTTTTAAACATAAGTTATAATTTCTGATCATCTCTCTCCAGTTCAGAGTTCCACAAGTCTCTAGAGCAGGGGCAAAATGCTGCGAGTCTCTTTGTCAAGCATAACAAGAGTGACATTTGATCTAGTTCCCAATGAGTTCCTCATCTCCATCTGAGAATATCTCAGCCTGTACTTCATTGCCCATATCACTCTCAGCATTTTGATTAACACCATTCAACAAGTCTTCAGGAAGTTCAAAACTTTCCCACATGTTCCTATCTTCTTCTGAGCCCTCCAAACTGTTCCAATGTCTGCCTATTACCCAGTTCCAAAGTTGCTTTCACATTTTCAGGTATCTTCACAGCAGTGCTATACTCTCTGTAGTACCAATTTACTGTATCAGTTTGTTTTCGCACTGCTATAAAGAACTTCCATGTAAAGGAATGAGGTTTAAATGACTCCCAGTTCCACATGACTGGGGAGTCCTCAGGGAACTTACTCCAATCGTGGTGGAAGGGAAGCAGGCACCTTCTTCACAAGGTGTCAGGAGAGTGAAGAGCAGGGGAAACTGCCACTAATAGAACAATCAGATCTCGTGAGAACTCTCTATCATGAGAACAGCATGGGGGAACTGCCCCCATGATCCAATCATCTCCTTCCCTAGACATGTGGGGATTACAGGTCCCTCCCTTGACACATGGGGATTAAAATTTGAGATGAGATGTGGGTGTGGACACAGAGCCAAACCATATCAATTACACTGATTTTTGAATGTTGAACCAGGCTTGCATATCTGGGATAAATCTAATTTAGTTATTTAATAGAATATTTTAAATATATTGTTAGATTTCATTTCATAATACAGGAGTCCCCTCATATCCTCAGGGGAATATGTTTCATGACTCCCAGTGGATGCTTGAAATTGCTGATAGTACCAAATCCTGTGTATACTGTGTGTTTTCCTATGTATGTACCTATGATAAATTGTAATTTATATTTTAAGTATACTTAAGATTAATAATGATAATGAATACTAAAACAGAACAATAATAACAATATGCCAGCATCATTACTTTTGTGCTTTGGGATCATTATTAAGTAAAATGAGAGTTGCTTGAATGCAAGTAAGACAATTCTGTGACAGTTGATCTGATGACAGAGATGGCTACTAAGTGACTAACAGGCAAGTAGCATATACAGGGTGGATACACTGAAGAAAGGGATAATTCACATCCTAGGCAGAGTGAAACGGGACATTACAGGATTTCATCACACTGCTCAAAACAACATTAAGATGGATGAATTGTTTATCTCTGAAGTTTTCCATTTAATATTTTCATACCACTGTTAACTGTAAGTAATCAAAGATACAGAAAGTGAAACCACAGATAAGGGGGACTACTGTATTTTGTTAGGGATTTTTCATTTGTGTTCACAAGAGATATTTTATTTTTTACACATATGATCCTGAATATATTAAAAAATCACTAAAGAAGCTTAAGAGCACAGCCAAGTTTTCCTTTCATAAATCAACAGTACAAGAATATAAGTTATTGAAGAAATCTCCCAATCTTTCTTTCAAATACGAATGAACATGTGTTCCCATTGAAAGAACAAACTAATATTAAATCTTTGGAAGTTATACTAACTTTTAAAAAATATCATTATTATCTGGGAATTCAAACTGTTCCTACCAATCTCTTTCTTTTACATTTAGATTTTGTTTCTAGTTTTTGACTCCTGAAGGTTAGTATAATATCTTAGCTGGGTGATTTTAGGTAACGGATTTCGTTTTAAATAATTCCTATAGTGTCACCTTTTAGTCCTCAACCTGGATTCTGGCATCATTCAATTCACATCCAACTTCTTTTAGGTGCTACTATTCCTGTTGCTGTTTCCACAATTCCTAGATCAAATTTTGCCCTAATTCCTTGCATCAGCTGCCTTTTGAATATTACCTCCTGACTCTTCCTGGAGACCAGGGGAGGAAGATTTTTTTTAAATGAGTTCTTGCATGGAGCGATTCTGGATCTATATTCTCTTGTCCCACCATATTTATTCCTAACATGACCTGATGCCTGGGCATTTTATGATTTAATAAGAATTTATGGCAGCATAAGAGTTAATGAAATACACTCAAAATGCAGCATGTAGTGTGAACAGATAAGAAAACAGAAATGGATACTAAGAGGACATCAAGATTTAAAGTGCAGAGAGAGCCTTTTGGCTCTCTGATCAGCACCATGGCGGTTGGCAAGAACAAGCGCCTTACGAAAGGCAGCAAAAAGGGAGCCAAGTAGAAAGTGGTTGATCCATTTTCTAAGAAAGATTGGTATGATGTGAAAGCACCTGCTATGTTCAATATAAGAAATATTGGAAAGATGCTCATCACCAGAACCCAAGGAACCAAAATTGCATCTGATGGTCTCAAGGGTCGTGTGTTTGAAGTGAGTCTTGCTGATTTGCAGAATGATGAAGTTGCATTTAGAAAATTCAAGCTGATTACTGAAGATGTTCAGGGCGAAAACTGCCTGACTAACTTCCATGGCATGGATCTTACCCATGACAAAATGTGTTCCATGGTCAAAAAGTGGCAGACAATGATTGAAGCTCATGTTGATGTCAAGACTACCGATGGTTACTTGCTTTGTCTGTTCTGTGTTGGTTTTACTAAAAAACACAACAATCAGATATGGAAGACCTCTTATGCTCAGCACCAACAGGTCCGCCAAATCCGGAAGAAGATGATGGAAATCATGACCCGAGAGGTGCAGACAAATGACTTGAAAGAAGTGGTCAATAAATTGATTCCAGACAGCATTGGAAAAGACATAGAAAAGGCTTGCCAATCTATTTATCCTCTCTATGATGTCTTCGTTAGAAAAGTAAAAATGCTGAAGAAGCCCAAGTTTGAATTGGGAAAGCTCATGGAGCTTCATGGTGAAGGCAGTAGTTCTGGAAAAGCCCCTGGAGATGAGACAGGTGCTAAAGTTGAACGAGCTGATGGATATGAACCACCAGTCCAAGAATCTGTTTAAAGTTCAGACTTCAATTAGTGTCAAATAAAGTGCTGTATGTGGGGAAAAAATAAATAAATAAATAAAGTTCAGAGAGATAAGGAACCATGAGAAAAAATCTCAGAAAAGTAGGTGGGAAACCAGTTTAATGACATATGAATTAAATTAGGAGACAGTTTCAAGATGTAAAACAAATTAAACCATGTAAGGTAATCCAGGAACCTAAGGAGCATGAAAAATAAATTTAACACTTGGATTTTGGCAATTAAGAGATCCTTGTTAACCTCTGAGTTAGTGGCTCTGAATAGCAATGGAGCATACTGATAAGTGGTGGACTCTGAAATCGGACTGCTTGAATTCACCAGCTTTACAACTTACTAGTTATGTGACCTTGGGCAAATCACTTAAATTCTATGATCCTCAGTTTCTTTATCTGCAAAGTGGGTATCATAAGAATAATTGTCTGGGTTCTGATTTTAAATGAGTTATTATATCTAAAGAACTCAGAACAATATCTGGAACATAACTATATAAATGGTCTTGAATATGCACCACCCAGATTTTCTTTCAAAGAAAGACTTACTATCTGAGTTTCTAGAATAGCTGTCAAGAAGTAACTTTCAGCTGTCATATTCTGTTGGGGTTACCTGAGGTGGAGACTCACCACACCCAAAGTCATGCTCTTTCCAAGACAGCATACATCCAATAAGTGATTAAGAGATAACAAATAGGTCCAACTATTTCAGCCCAACACAGAAGATCTCTGATGGGTTTGATAGCTCCAAAGTTTCTATCAGGCTGATCAGGCTTCTTTTTCTTAGCCAAGCATGGTGATTCTAAGGCTTTTCCATTTCTAATAAACATCTTACACACTGAAGTTTTCCCAAGAGTCTGTTTCTCAGTGAACTCAAATTGTGACATAAGTGTAGATTGCTTTTATATTTTTAGTTGGATGTATGGGCGAATCAGATGGCAGTAGTAACATTAGATATTTTTCTGAATGCTTTATTTACTGACTGTGTTATTAAAACCATATTAGTATTAACCCTAAATGAAGTTTTAAAGTTTATTCTCCTAATTATTATCATAGTAACTTCCAAAGAATTTGCACAGAAACATAACCTATTTTTTCATGACAAACTAAACTCTTAAAAGCTTGTGTCTATAAGGAGAAATAGCCATTAAAAATCACCATTGACTTTTAGGTAGTAGAAAGTAAATTACAAATAGTATAAGTAGTCATCTTCACTACAAAATACCCAACATACTGTATCTCTGCATGCTAAAAATGATTATTTTGTCGAATAAAAATAAAAGATCAAAATGTTGGGCACAAATTGATATTATGCTCATTAAAATGAACATAGCATTAAAAAAAAAAAAAACCCTGGAATTCAAAAAACCCATAGAAACAAGAAACATACCAAACAATTTAAGGTTTCTATAATGAGAGGTATGGGGGTTTTGATCCAAGAGATTTACGACATTATGAAAAAATTATAACAAATCTATAGAGACTGAGCTTTTATTTTTAGCTCCTGAATTACAAGATCTGACATAAAAATATCTCTCTCTTCCCCTAACCCACTTTCAAGGACCTCATTATTTTCATCTTTTGACTTCTAACTGCATTTTTTAAATGTCTGAGTTCAAATGGTTGTGAGAACTTATATGACTAAGTTATGTGTGAAGGGAAATAAAGCACCAGAATGTGAGTGGGGGATTATTTAGTGGCTAGCTTTCCATCAGTTCTCCTTCAGAGGAGGACTCATGCAATTGTCAATGGCTTTAGAAGACTGCATAATTTAAGGGAAGCATAAAGAAAATTTTCCTCATTGGCAATGGTTGTTAAAAACTGAAATGAGTTTTCAAAAAAGAGATTGTAGAACAGATAAGAAAGGGATATCTTTAAATATAGTCTAGATTAAGGCCAGGGGCAGTGGATCACACCTGTAATCCCAGCACATTTGGAGGCCGAAGCAGACGGATCACCGGAGGTCAGGAGTTCGAGACCAGCCTGCCCAACATGGCGAAACCCTATCTCTAGTGAAAATACAAAAATTAGTCAGGTATGGTGGTGGACGCCTGTTATCCCAGCCACCCAGGAGACTGAGGCAAGAAAATCGTTTGAACCCAGGATATGGAGGTTGCAGTGAGCTGAGATTGTGCCAGTGTACTCCACGGTGGGCAATAAGAGCAAAACTCCATCTCAAAAAAAATAATAATAAATAAATACAAAATTAAAAAAAAATATATATATATATATATAGAGAGAGATTATATTACAAAATATTGGCTGAACAATAGTTCTGCCTAAAGAAAAATACGTGTGTGTGTGTGTGTATTGGGGGATTTCAAATAAGAATCTTTCAATTTCAATTGAATCTATAATATGACTTGATATAGAGGCTAACTTCCTTGAAAAAACATCAACAACACAATAAACATTGATTAAGACCACTAACTCAAAATTATTCTATTAAAAATATATCACTATATCTAAAATATTATTTTAAATATACCTAATGCATTTTATTTTGAATAGCTGAAACTTACTCCCAATTTGGTTGTTATGTAAATGAAAACAATGCTTTCCTAAGTAATGCCTATTACTTTAAAAATTCTAATTTTCCAGAGACTTAAAAGACATATTGCTCCCCAAATTCTTATTCAAATGGATTTAAGCCTTAGATACGTTTCTCTTAGAACAGAGATGGGATGAAAAGTAAGCCAAAATATTAATGTAAAAATAATAAATCATCTGGATCGGATTTTTCTTTTTCTTTTCTTTTTTTGAGATGGAGTTTCACTCTGTTGCCCAGGCTGGAGTGCAATGACACGATCTTGGCTAACTGCAATCTCCATCTCCCGGGTTGAAGCAATTCTCCTGCCTCAGCCTCCAGAGTAGCAGGCACTACAGGCGTGTGCCACCACACCTGGCTAATTTTTGTATTTTTAGTAGAGATGTTGTTTCGCCATGTTGGTCAGACTGGTCTCGATCTCCTGACCTAAGGCAATCCACCCACCTCGGCTTCCCAAAGTGCTGGGATTACAGGCGTGATTCAATGTGCCTTGCCTAGCTTTCCAGGTTCCACAGAGATCATAGTGGAAATGACTTTTTAAAAAACTTTTATTTTAGGTTTGGGGGTACATGTGAAGGTTTGTTACATAGGTAAACTTATGCCATGGGGGGTTGTTGCACAGATTATTCCATCACCCAGGAATTAAGCTCAGTACCCAACAGTTATCTTTTCTGCTCCTCTCCCTCTTTCCATCCTCCACTCCCAAGTAGACTCCAGTTTCCTTCCTTGTGTTCATAAGTTCTCATCATTTATCTCCCACTACTTGTAAGTGACAACACACGGTATTTGGTTTTCTGTTCCTGCATTAGTTTGCTAAGGATAATGGTGTCTAGCTTCATCCATGTTCCCACAAAAAAATAACATGATCTTATTCCTTTTTATGAGCACATTGGGTTCCATGGTGTACATATACCACATTTTCTTTTCCTTTTTTTTTTTTTTTTGAGACAGAGTCTTGCACTGTCGCCCAGGCTGGAATGCAGTGGCGCTATCTCGGCTCACTACAAGCTCTGCCTCCCGGGTTCATGCCATTCTCCTGCCTCAGCCTCCTGAGTAGCTGGGACTACAGGTGCCCGCCACCACACCCAACTATTTTTTTGTATTTTTAGTAGAGATGAGATTTCACCGTGTTAGCCAGGATGGTGTTGATCTCCTGACCTCATGATCCCTCCGTCTCCACCTCCCAAAGTGCTGGGATTACAGGCGTGAGTCACCACGCCTGGCCTACATACCACATTTTCTTTATCCAGTCTCTCATTGTTGAGCATTTAGGTTGATTCCATGTTTTCACTATTGTGAATAGCGCTGCAATAAACATTTCCGTGTGTATGTGTTTATGGTAGAATGATACTGGATATTAGGCCTTTGTCAGATGCATAGTTTGCAAATATTTTCTCCCATTCTTTATGTTGTTTGTTTACTCTGTTGATAGTTCCTTTTGCTGTACGGAAGCTCTTAAGTTAATTATATCCCACTTGTCAATGTTTGTTTATGTTGTGATTGCTTTTGTGGACTTTGCCATGAAATATTTTCCCATTCCTATGTCCAGGATGGTATTGCCTAGGTTGTCTTCCAAGGTGTTTATGGTTTGGGTTTTACATTTAAGTTTTTAATCAAACTTGAGTTGATTTTTGTATACAGTGTAAGGAAAGGGTCCAGCTTTAGTCTTCTGCATAGTGCTAGCCAGCTATCCCAGCACCACTTATTGAATAAGGAGTCTTTCCCCCACTGCTTGTTTTTGTCAGCTTTATCCAGTATCAGATGGTCATAGGTGTATAGCCTTATTTCTGGTATCTCTATTCTATTCCATTGGTTTTTATGCCTGTTTTTGTACTAGTAACATGCTGTTTTGGTTACTGTCACCCTGTATGTACTATAGATCAAAGTCAAGTAAAGTGATGCCTTCAGCCTTGCTCTTTTTGCTCAGGATTGCCTTGGCTATTTGGGCAATTTTTTTGAATTGTAATAGTTTTTTCTAGTTCTATGAGGCATGTCATTGGTAGTTTTAGAGGAATAGCATTGAACCTGTAAATTGATTTGGGAAGTATGGCCATTTTAGTGATATTAATTCTGCCTATCCATGAGCATGGGATGGTTTTCCTTTTTTTTTTTTTTTTTTTTTGTCTTCTCTGATTTCTTTAAGCAATGTTTTGTAATTCTCACTGTAGAAATATTTCACCTTCCTGGTTAGCTCTATTTCTATGTATTTTATCCTTTTGTGGCCATTGTGAATGGGACTGCCTTTCTTATTTGGCTCTTGGATTGGCTGTTGGGGTATAAGAATGCTAGAGATTTTTCTAAATTGATTTTGTATCCTGAAACTTTGCTGAAGTTGCTTCTCAGCTGAAGAAGCTTTAGGGACAAGACTATGGGGTTTTCTAGATACAGAATTTTGTTGTCTGCAAACAGAGATAGTTTGACTTTCTTTCTTCTTATCTGGATGCTCTTTCTTTCTTTCTCTTGCCTTATTGTCCTGGCCAGGACTTCCAATATTATGTTGAATAGGAGAAGTGAGAGAGGGCATCACAGTGTTGTGCCATTTTTCAAGAGGAATAATTCCAGCCTTTGCCCACTAAGTATAATGTTGGCTGTGGTTTGTCATACATAGGACTTATTATTTTGAGGTATGTTCCTTCAATGCCTAGTTAATTGAGAGTTTTCAACATGAAGGGGTGTTGAAGTTTATCAAAAGATCCTTCTGTGTCTATTGAAATAATCATGTGGTTTTTGTCTTTAGTTCTGTTTATGTGGTGAATCACATTTATTTATTTACATGTGTTAAACCAACCTTGCATCCCAGGGATAAAGACTACTTGCTAATGGTGGATAAGCTTTTTGAAGTGCTGCTGGATTTGGTTTGCAAGTATTTTGTTGAGGATTTTTGCATCAATGTTCATCAAGGATATTGGCCTGAAGTTTTCTTTGTGTGTATGTGTGTCTCTCTGCCAGGTTTTGGTATCAGAATGATGCTGGCTTCATAGAAAGATTTGAGGAGGAGTCCTTCCTTATCAACTTTTAGGAACAGTTTCTGTAGGAATGGTACCAGCTCTTATTTGTACATCTGGTAGAATTCATCTGTGAATCCATCAGGATGTGGGTTTTTTTTTTTTTTTTTTTGGTAGGCTATTTATTACTCATTTAATTTCAGAGCTTATTATTGGTCTGTTCAGGGAATCAATTTCTTTCTGATTCAGTCTGGGGAGGGTATATGTGTCCAGAAATTTATCCATGTCTTCTAGATTTTTTAGTTTACATGTATAGGGGTGTTCATAGTAGATTCTAATGGTTCCTTGTATTTCTGTGGGGTCAGTGGTAACATTTCCTTCATTTCTAATTGTGTTCATTTGTAGCTCTTCTCTTTTGTTCTTTATTAGTCTAGCTAGTGGCCTATGTATCACATTAATTTTTTCAAAAAAAAAAAAAAACAGCTCCTGGATTCATTGATCATTTGAATAGGTTTTCGTGTCTCAATTTCCTTCAGTTCAGTTCTGATGTTAGTCATTTCTTGTCTTCTGCTATCTTTAATTTACTCTTGCTTCTCTAATTCTTTCAATTGTGATGTTAGGTTAATTTGAGATCTTTCTAATTTTTTGATGTGGGCATTAAGGGCTGTGAATTCCTCTCTTAACACTGCCTTTGCTGTGTTCTAGAGATTCTGGTATGTTGTATCTCTGTTCTCATTATTTTCAAATATCTTCTTGATTTGAGCTTTAATTTTATTCAGAAGCATGTTATTTAATTTCCATGTAATTGCATGGTTTTGAGTGACTTTCTTAGTTGTGACGTCTATTTGTATTGGACTGAGGTCCAAGAGTGTGTTTGTTATGATTCTGGTTCCTTTGTGTTTGCTGAAGATTGATTTATGTTCAATTATGTGGTCGATTTTAGAGTATGTGCCATGCAGCAAGGAGAAGAATGTATAATCTGGCTTTTTGGGGTCAAGAATTCTATAGAGATCTATCAGATCCATTTCATCCAATGTTGAGTTCAGGTCCAGAATATCATTGTTTATTTTCTGCCTTGATGACCTAATACTGTCAGTGGAGTGTTGAAGGCTTCTACTATTATTGTGTGGGAGCCTATGTCTCTTTGAAGGTCTCCAAGTGCTTGCTATATGAATATGGGTGCTTCTGTGTTAGATGCATATATATTTAGGATAGTTAGATGTTCTTGTTGAATTTAACTGTTTACCATTATGTAATGTCATCTTGATCTTTTGTGATCTTTGTTTGAAATCTGTTTTGTCTGAAATTAGGACTGGAACCCCTGCTTCTTTATGTTTTCCATTTGCTTGGTACATTTCCCTTTATCCCTTTATTTTGTTATTACACATGAGATAGGGACAGCATACCATTGGGTCTTGCTTTTTCATCCAGTTTGCCACTTTGATCCTTTTCAGCAGGACATTTACCACAATTACATTCAATGTTAGTATTGATATGAGTGGATTCAGTCCTGTCATTGTATTGCTAGTTGGTTATTATGTTGGCTTGTTTGTGTGGATGAGATACAGTGACACTGGCCTTTGTGTTTAAGTGTGTTTTTGTATTAGCTCGTAGAGGTCTTTCCTTTCTATACTTAGTACTCCTTTCAAGATCTCTTATAAGGCAGGTCTGGTAGTCACTCATTTTATGAAAACTTGAGCCCAAACTCTCCATCATATGTACACTGCTTAACATGAACAGGACCAAAAAAACAAAAAACAAAAAACATGAACAAGACCAAAATTTGAGTTAAACAAATTGAACCAGTCCAGCCACAAAATAATAAAGGAAAACAGGGAGTGGGAATGTGGAGTTTTTGCTTTATACTACAGAGTTTCCAACACAAGAAGGCAGCAATTCCCCAGTGCAACAACAAACTGCTTCCCACTGTTCCCCAAAGCACAGTGATTTAATAATAAAATAGTCAAAGTCCTAAGAAAGTTTCAAGGAAAACAAGGACAGAACCCCTGTGGCTCTGTGCATGGCCTACCATTGAGGAACTAAGTTGTTAAGAACCTGTGATTGGCTAAATCTCTTGGGGAGAGCACCTTCATAGAATCTCCAGCACCAGGCCTCAGTTTTCCCATTTGTACTGGAGAGAGTAGGAGATCAAGTAGGCTTCCAGATCAAAGTTATTGTGCTCCTGGTTGTACTCTAGCACATTCTGCTTGATCCGAGATGAGTTGACCCAGGTGACAAAGTCCACCATTCTGCACATGACAAGGAAGGTAGTGTAGGTAACCATGTCAGGGCCCATGCACACATGGCCTTGCTCCACAAAGGCCACAGCAGCCTGAAGGTGCTTCATGATGTGCAGCTTGAGTAGCATAGTAGACAGGTGGTGGTGGCAGAAGAATGAGGCCATAATGAACTAACAGAGCTTGAATGAGCCACATGTAGGCACCAGGCTGAGAGCATACAGCTTGTCTAGCAGTGTGGCTGAAATACACATGCAGAATGGGTCACGCTCACACAGGTCTCACAGGCATGCCATGCTATCTTACACATGGCATGGTTCAGCTGGTTGTAGCACCTGTTGTCCTCCCAGTGCTTCAACTGGTAATGATCAGTGACCTCCCAGTTCAGGAAGTTCACCTGCTTCAGCAGCTTCTGCACATGGAACTTAAGATTCTGCACCATGATGGTGGCAGCCAGAATGGCAGGACCTAAATGACTTTTTTTTTTTTTTTTTTTTGAGACGGAGTCTCGCTCTGTAGCCCAGGCTGGAGTGCAGTGGCCGGATCTCAGCTCACTGCAAGCTCCGCCTCCCGGGTTCACGCCATTCTCCGGCCTCAGCCTCCCGAGTAGCTGGGACTACAGGCGCTGCCACCTCGCCCGGCTATTTTTTGTATTTCTTAGTAGAGACGGGGTTTCACCGTGTTAGCCAGGATGGTCTCGATCTCCTGACCTCGTGATCCGCCCATCTCGGCCTCCCAAAGTGCTGGGATTACAGGCTTGAGCCACCGCGCCCGGCCCCTAAATGACTTTTAAACCAAGCTTATGATTGCTATACACTTGCCCCAGGATCTGTGTTCTGTGGGGAGGGTTGGAAAACACTTTGAGAAGCATATGCTGCACTGTTCTCAAAATCACTAAGTGTAGCCCATTCTCCTCAAAATAAATTTGTCTCTGTGAGAGTGTTTGACTTTCTTGTAAGTTTACAAACATGTAAGATAGACCTCACCAACCCCAGAAACGTTCTAGCTATAGGCTTTATGACATCATTATTGGTTTGCTAAGACATAAGTATAAAAAATAATAGAAATCAAAACAATCAATTTAAGTAATATTGCCATAATTCTAAAACACAGTGAATGTTGTATAATAGGTACTCAATCTGATAAATCTTCTCTTCTTTGAAGCTTCTTCTAAAGTCAACGAGATTTTAATTATGTTTTCAATCTTTTTTTTTTGCAAGAATATCCTGATTTGATTACTATTTCTCACAGATGGAAAATTATCTTTCTTTTTTTTTCTTTTCTTGAGATGGAGTTTCATTCTTGTTGCCTAGGCTGGAGTGCAATAGCACAATCTTGGTTCACTGAAACCGCCTCCTGCTGGGTTCAAGCAATTCTCCTCTCTCAGCCTCCTGAATTGAGGGGATTACAGGCACCCACCACTATGCCTGGCTAATTTTTGGTATTTTTAGTAGAGATGGGTTTCATCATGTTGGCCAGGCTGGTCTCAAACTCCTCACCTCAGGTGATCCACCCGCGTCAGCTTCCCAAAGAGCTGGGATTACAGGCGTGAGCCACCATACCTGGCCAAACACTATCTTCTAAACCCAATATTCATGGCTGTCTTACTTTGACACCTAGTGTAGCTTGGCCCAATTTATCCATTTGTTTCATCTAATTTTACTTAATGTCTATGAAGCACCAGGAAACTTGCTAGTTCTAAAGTTATAAAGCTATAACTAGAGCTATAACTCTTGGTTCTCTTTCAAACAACCAAGGTCTAGCATGTGGGGCAGATACATCAATAGACAATAATGCAACCATAAGGTAAAATGCAAGCACAAGTGGCTAAGCAAACAATAAAATAAAATAAAACCAAAACAAAGCTAGGGTCTTAGAAAGTCTCAGTAAGTAAATAAATCCTGATCTGAATTGTGATGATATGAGAAATTAATCAGGAATAATATAAGTATGCTGAATTGGAAGGCATGGTTCAGGGAGACAAGCACCATATCTCTCAGGCAAGAGGTGAGGGATATGCTAAAGCTCGGCATAAACAAGGATCAGTTTTTTTCTCTGGGAACCACAAGTAATTAACTATTGATGTAACTCAGTACAAAGTGCATGAAGTTGACAGATGATGCTGGAGATGTAGGTAAAGAAAAATCTTGCTTTGGACTTCATGATTTAGGCAATAGGAAATAAAAGGATTTTAGGTGATGATGTGATATAACCAGATTAAGTGTGACACATGTTTGGAAGGGTCAAAGCTGGTGGAAAGATTATTCCACTTATCAATTGTAAGAGGTTACACAATTGTGTAACTTTTCTGAGCCTCAGCTTTCTCATGTGATCACACACACACACAAAGATATTAGTAATTTCATTTCAAAGTTGTTGCAAAAGTAGAGGATGTGTCTATAAAGCAGCTAGCACAGCAACAGTAATCTATTAGATAATTATTAAGTGAATTCCTTTTACCAGCTCCAGCCGCTGGAATGTTAGCCACCATTTCTACAAGGAAGATGATTTTTCCTTACAACATAATATATATTTTTTCTCTTTCTTATGACAACTCACTCTTTCACATGAATGCAAGAATGGGGAGGTAGCTCTCCTGCTGAGAATGGATGAACATATACAGTTATGTGCTTAGAAAAGGAAGCATGTCATTTCAAAATAGCTATTTCAAAGACATATCATATATTGATACATTGCATGCATTTTGCAGCTTAAACTAAAAACCCAGGCACAAATCGTGATTCAGGAGACTCCAGTTCTGCTATTTTGCCATACAATCACAAAGGCAAGGTGTCTGCTAAAGCCTTCCTTGTAAAGAATGGTTCCTAGCACCAAGCAAAATCTAAATGTATTTTTACAGGTGGATAGATTGTTAGTTTCCAAGTCGGCTTGTCATGGTAAGTGATATTTATGGGTGAAGATCAGTCACAAAGTTGTTCACATTACCAGTTTATCTTTCTTGGCTATAATTTTCATAAGACAAAGTCAAAGAACCAGATAAATAAAAATGTGGGTGTGTATGTTTGCATATGTGCACACTTGTATGCTTTTCTGTTATATCCTGTCCTCCAGTTAGTTTATCTCCCCCAAATTAGTGCTGAATACCTCAAGGACAGAAAATGCTTCCTGGTAAACATTTTTTTGCTTGATTCCAAATTAGGCTTTGAAAGAGAGAAGAACATTTTCAAATGCTTTCGGAAAAGTAAGATCCTATGTTGAAGATTTAATATTTTTCAAAGTTATGCCTAAGGAAATGCTTGGAAAATTAGCAACTGGACAGACTGCTTGAAACTGTCTCCCTTGTGGAAAACAGCATTAATTTCTGAGAAATTTGACTATGTGATTGAGTGGCAATTATGCAATGTAGTGACTCCTAGTTGTGGGTTAAAATAATTTGCAAAGCTTAATTAATTGCTACAACAACTGATGGCCCTGTCAAATTGGCAAGTAAGTTCATTGATCTTAAAATTCAGCTGAGCTCAAGAGAAAGGCTGACAAAACAATTTGTAGACTGTAACAGAGAGAGACAGCTAGAGATAACGTGTGTGAAGGTAAAGTAGAGGATATACCACCAGGAGAGATAAAACAGGTATGGTATTTTCAAAGAAATATTATGCTTACATAGCTCCAGAGACAGGACCTTAGGAACCAAATATCTATCCTTCTCATGTATTGTACATAAGGGATTTCTTGTACTTTTAATGATCTCCTACTTTTCAATTTATACTGAGCATATAATAAATGTATCAGATTGTGTGCAAAGTTCACTTAATCTCCAGTTTTGAAAGCAAAAATATCCTGACATTTGGTTAATAAAAGAAGAATAAGTGCCTTCTTTTATATGAACTTCCGACTCTCAGACTTCCACGTAATCCTCCCAAGGGTGAAACGAATCTGACACATTCTTCTTTTTTATGTTAAGAACAAATTAGTATGCTTTGCCCTGTAGTTTAGAGATCTTTTATAAACTGAAGACTCCCTGTTACTCAAAGTAGCAGGATACCCCTCATCGATGTTCACTCACTGATAGAATAAGAAATGAAAAACAATGCACAATTCCTCCACTTTTTCCAAGATTTATAAGTGAGAAAATCCAATCCCTGAACATAGCGACTGAATTGCAGTACAGAATTTCTAATCACTTAAGCTATTCCTATAATCAGCAGCAATCTTGATGCTCATTGTATTGTCCAGAGAGAGGGTAAATAATCACATTAACCATGTCACAATGTAATCTTGCAAACAGCCATGGAGTATGTAAATAATAATGAAAACAATAATTAGAAAGAAGAGGCACAGTATTGACATTTAGTGAAGCAGTTCCAGAAATAAGACTCTGGATAAAACTTAGATACTTGGTATCCGACACCTTTTATGTTGCACATCAGATCACCTCAGCCTCATTGGTCTCCTATCTCTGGAACCTCTGGTAACTTTCTATATCCCAGTTCTTGGCTATTGTGATTAACTCTGTGTGAGTTGCTCCCTCAGCTCCAGAGTCTACCCTGAGAAAAAGTCATGTCTATGGACTCTCAGAAGATAATTATGCAAAACTGAGCAAGCAGTCTCACTTGATTCTAGTAATTGATCCTTAACGTGACTCTTCTCCTTCCCTGCCTCATTATCTTTTACCTTCTGCTCTCTGGAATTGCCCTCTCTTGTAAACTGGTAGTCTATAAGGCTTTGCCTTTGTTAAATAAAATTTATGGGAGGCTTTTTTTTTTTTTTTTTTTTTTTTTTGGACTGAGCTCCTGCACTAGACCCCAACATACCAAACCAAAATGGAGTCACTAATGCAAAGGTTTCACATCACCAAACCTAAACATAAGCTGTTGAATTGTAAGATCTGACCTTCCAAAAATCAAGAGAGAGATTATAGCCAAGCCTTCAACCAGACCAGTTTTCAGGAAGACAAACAAGCAAGCAAACAAATAACAACAACAACAAATACAGGAGATTCACAGCAACCAACCAAAAGGGGGCCAGTCAACCTGACTCAGTATAAGAAAGAAGCCCCTTCCGCTTTAACCCATGCAAACAAAGTAACCTGAAGTAACCTGATGTTAACAAATCAGATTTTTGCACTCTGTTATTTCCTTGATTCAACTCAAGCTACCTTTAAAAAACTATTTCGTCACTCCCAGTGGAATGCCTTTCTGTTTCATAAATGGAGTGCTGCCCTGTTCATAAATCCTTAACAAAAACTAATCACATATTTAAAATTCAACTTGTTGAATTTTTGTTGTGTGATACTTCGCATTTGTTTTCTGCAACCTACATTGTAACATAGTATCTTTTCAAAGTAATAAAAATACTTCTTATATAAAAATGGATTAGCATGGTGCCAACAAGATGTAAAAATTAAAATACCATGACTTATTTTTATTGAAACTGACAGCTCTATGCCTTCTAAAGTAATAAGGAAATATCCAACTATTCTAAATTTCTCATATATTTATCTATGGGCAACGTATTTGGGGAACAACAATATTTATACTATTAATTTCAAAAGAAAGTATAAAATGTGTGAATTGCTGGTTTGTCATAGCTAGGGCAGTTTAATGTGAATGTGTCTGTTTGTGTGTATTCATGCCTCTTTAGCTTTGGAGTAGGAATCCCTAGATCTAGTGAATATGTTCATATCAATAACTGTGGTTATTAACAAACTCAATAACTGTAGCCTGAACAATGTTTCAGACCCTGCAGGTTATGCTGTTGTCTCCTCCATTCTTCCCATACTCCTACTTCAGGGCATCTTGCCTGAAGGACTTCTTTCCACTGGTGTGAAACCAAGGTTTTTATTTCTCTCATTTAAACTGTCAGTGCACTACTTTTCTTCATGATTTTCTTTTCAGCAAAGTTCTTAAAAAAATTCTTTAAGGAGGAGTCAAAATGTAGAGGAAATTAATGAACTGGAGACTTCTGTATTTTTGTATATATTTAAAAATGAAATTTCAATGAAAATTCTAATTTAAAGAAGGCAAGATGGATGAATTAAGGAAAATATACATTTGTAAACACTGGGGTGAATGACACTTCCTGGTCCTTGAAAAAGCTTTCAATGTATAGCTAAGCTCTTCAGAGAGTAACACGTTGAGATTATAAACGTGGAAAAAATACACTAACAATGAAATATAGCACTGCACTTACATTTCATTTATTTGTTTCATTTCTGATAAATTATTATGATAAATGTCTGTGTGCATGAGCCCTTCAATTGAAAGTAAAATGTGATTCTATATATAACATATTGTTTTACTCTAAAAGCCTTTTTTTAACAATTTGATTATTTTATCTAACACACATCTATTTCAAGTTCCAGAATTGACCTTGACATTAAAATTACAAGGACAACTTAAACATAGTTTTGACGATCAACTGGCAACAAATAGATTCTAGAGTTAATAAAGCAAATTAAAAGTGATGGTTTATTATAACCCAAGTTATGATAAATTTCTATTGGAGACCTACTGAATCACAAGGTAAAAGTATTTGTATTGGGGTTTACATTAGGCAGAGGTTAAGGGTTAGGGATCAAGGGAAATATCTATGAGCAGATAAAAATGTGGTAATTTAGAATGAATTGAAGCTATTTGAACACATATTGTACCTTGGGTTTGGAAAGAGAGTATATTCCACAGAATATTAACAAGCATGCTCGTGTTAAATAGCATAATGCAAGTGCAGAATCTTCAAGTCATTGTGGCTATGACTTGAGCACAGATTGAGGGATAGAGTAGAATAAGACAAGGTATAAGAGACAGAGACACAGTGTAGATAAAGCTAAACTAATTGAATATTATTCTGAAATATTTTGAAGCCATTGAAATCCTTTGTGTGTGATTAAGATTGTGTTTGAAGAGATCTCTAGGTCAGTATGTGTAGGAATGCTAGAGTCCAACTGGAGGCAGAGACTGGTTAAGCATCTACTGCTTTACTCTAAGAAAAAATGGTGAGTGTCAAAAGATAAACAGTGGAAATAATAAGAGAGAATAGGATGTCAATGGGATAGACATTAGAAAGAAAAGTTGATTGATCCTGGTGACAGAATAATGATTTTAAGTATGAACAAGTTTCTGACTGAGGCAACCTGAGAGTGGGTGCTAGTGCCCTTTGATTAATAAAGGAAATAAGACTTAGGAAGATGCTTGGGAGCAAGCGGCAATTATGAGTTCATTAATGTGTAAAATTTGAGATATATTTTGGGAAAGAAACTTGGAAATGTCTTAAAATGCAGGTACAGTCATGTGCCGCATAATGATGTTTTGGTTAATGATGGACCACATATAAGATGGTGGTCCCATAAGATTTATAATGGCACTGAAAAAATCCTGTTGCCTAATGATGTCATAGCCATTGCAGTTATATACTCATGAGTTTGTGGTGATGCTGGTGCCAAAACATGTACTGTGATTCCGTCATACAAAAATATAGTGCATATAATTATACACCATAGACAATACTTGACAATGTTGATAAATGACTATGTTTCTGGCTTATGTCTTTACTATACAGTACTTTTTATTGTGATTTTGGAGTGTATTTCATCTGCTTTTTTTAAAAAGTTGACTGTAAAACAACTTCAGGCAGGTCCTTCAGGAGATATTCCAGAAGAAGGCATTATTATAATAGGAGGTGACAGCTCCATGCATCGTTTTGCACCTGAAGGGCTTCCAGTGGGACAAGATGTGGAGGTGGAAGACAGTGATATTGATGATCCTGACCCTTTGTAGGCTGAGGCTAACGTGTGTGTTTGTGTCATAGTTTTCAACAACAATGTTTAAAATATATTTAAAAAATGAAAAATTTAAAAATAGAAAAAGCTTATAGAATAAGGATATAAAAAAACAAAATATTTCTTTACAATTATACAATGTGTTTGTATTTTAAGCAAAGTATGATTACAAAAGACTCAAAAAGTTAAAACAATGAAGTTTATAAAGCAAAAAAGTTACAATAAGCAAAATTTATTATTGAAGAAAAAAAGGGTTTTTTTTCTTTCTTTTCCTTTTTTTTTTTTTTTTTTTTCCTGAGATGGTCTCTCTCTGTCGCCCAGGCTGGAGTGCAGTGGCATGATCTAGGCTCACTGCAAGCTCCACCTCCCGGGTTCATGTCATTCTCCTGCCTCAGCCTCCCGAGTAGCTGGGACTACAGGTGCCCACCACCACGTCTGGCTAATTTTTTGTATTTTCAGTAGAGACAGAGTTTCACGGTGTTAGCCAGGATCTCGATCTCCTGACCTGGTGATCCACCTGCCTTGGCCTCCCAAAGGTCTGGGATTACAGGCATGAGCCACTGTGCCTGGCCAAGAAAAAGGTATTTTAAAATAAATGTATGGCACCATAAGTATACAGAGTTTATAAAGCCTACAGAAGTGTACTGTGTCCTGGGCCTTCAGATTTACCACCACTCATTTACTGACTCACTCAGAGCAACTTTCAGTTAGTTCTTCAAGCTTCATTCATGGTAAGTACCCTATGCAAGTGTACCATTTTTTATCTTTTATACCATATTTTTTACTGTACTATTTCTATGTTTAGATACACAAATACTATTGAGTTATTACTGCCTATAGTATCCAGTAAAATAACATACTGTATAGGTTTATAGCCTAGGAGCAATAGCTATATGATATAGCCTTGGTATATAATAGGCTATATGATACAGGTTTGTGTAAGTGTACTCCGTGATGTTTACACAAGAATCAAATCACCTAACAATGCATTTCTCAGAATGTATTCTCATCCTTAAGCAACACATGCCTGTAAAAGCATAGTTCTAAATTTTAAGAGGGCCAATTTGACCTAAGATATATATTTGGAAGCTGATTGCATTTAAGCGATAACTGAAAACAGAAAATTGAATGAGGTTTCCCAAAGTTATACAATTTAAAAGATATAATAGACAGCAGAGCATTTCCAGAAATATGCATTTCAAATTTAAGCATAAGAAGACCAACTAGCGGCCGGGCGCGGTGGCTCACGCCTGTAATCCCAGCACTTTGGGAGGCCGAGGCGGGCGGATCACAAGGTCAGGAGATCGAGACCACGGTGAAACCCCGTCTCTACTAAAAATACAAAAAATTAGCCGGGCGCGGTTGTGGGCGCCTGTAGTCCCAGCTACTCGGGAGGCTGAGGCAGGAGAATGGCGTGAACCCGGGAGGCGGAGCTTGCAGTGAGCCGAGATCGCGCCACTGCACTCCAGCCTGGGCGACAGAGCGAGACTCCGTCTCAAAAAAAAAAAAAAAAAAAAAAAAAAAAGAAGACCAACTAGCGAGGAGTACCAAGAAGGAACAAATGTAGTGGTAATAACATCCACGGTGATGGTGATAACCAACACCAAGTATTAGATATTTAACAGCATGTGTTAGCAACTAGTTACATGCTTCACATATGTTACCTCACGCAAACTTTGCAACAAATCTATAATTGACATTATATTGTTATTATCTGCTTTTAAAGATAAGAAAACTAGGGCTCAGAATGGTTGCCAATTCACATAAATACTATAGTTACTATCGGGTACAATGGATGCAGCAGAGTGTATTTTCCAAAAATGTAATAATATTTCCCATTGTGAATACTCTCCTATAAACTCGGTGATTAAAAGGTCACGCACTTTTTCTTTGCTCTGCTAGGACTGTCACTTTTAGCAGAAGTCTCCATGGTGTGAGGAAGCCCGAACAGCCAGTATAGAGGACCCGACATGTGGAGAGGATCACAACCAAGCTGAGTGGCCTTTCACCATCACCAACTTGTTAGTCACGTAAGTGAAGCATGATTATTGTTGTTTTAAGCCACTAAATTTTGAGTTAGATTTTTATGCAACAATAGACAAATAATACAGATTTGGGCACCTAAAAGTGGAGAGTAGACATAAAAACACCTAACACTGGTGACATTGACTTTGAGACTAGGCAATAAGTTAAAGCTGAAAATGCCTTGAGGAGACTCTTGGTAAAAAGCCTAGGACCTCAAGAATAGGTGAGAATAGAAAAGTAATGAAAATGTGACCAAGTTTTACCAAAGGGAAGCCTTGTTATATATGGAGTATTGAATTTTGAGAGTTCTTTATACAAGTTCTTTGTTAGAGAGGTGATTTGCAAATATTCTCCCCAACTGTGGCTTTTATTTTCACTCACCATTTTCAGTCACTTAAAAGTGACCTTTAATAAGCAGAAGTTCTTAATTTTGATAAATTACAATTTATTATTGTTTTTTATTGTGTGTCCACTTAGTGTTGCATCTAAGAAACTGTTGTCTTATTCTGAGTCACAAAGATTTTTACCTGTTCACTTTTAACAGTTTTATAGTTCTATATTTTGCATTTACATGTGTACAATTTATTTTGAGTTATACATGTATAGTTGTGAGTGTGAGGACTATATCAACGTTTTTGTTTGTTTTGTTTTGTGTGTTTTGTATGCATATATTCAACAGTATCAGCACTATTTATTTAAAACAGCATCTTCTCTTCATTTATTTGCTTTTGCACATTTGTTAAAAATCAATTGACTGTAAGTGGCTCCATTTCTGGACTGTTCATTCTGTTCCATTTTTCTACTTTCCACCTGTTATCAATACCACACTTTTGATTGCTCCAGCTTTTTAGTAAATCTTAAAATCCAGTAGTGAGAGTCCTCCAACTTAATTTTTCTGTAGAAAAATCATTTTGGCTTCTAATTATGTATCTTCTCACATAAATTTCAATATTGTCTACAATATTAACTACAAAAAGTCCTGTTGGGACTTAATGACATTTTGTTGAGTTTATCACTTTGGGAAAAAGTGATGTCTTAACAACAATGACTTTTCTTATCCATCAACATGATATATCTCTTCATTTATTTTGTTCTTAATTTTATTTAACATAATTTAGTAGTTTTGTGTCTTCAGACCTTGCACATACTTTATATCTCACATTTTTGACCCTATCTAAACGTTAATTTAAAAATTACTTTCTGATTTTTTTTTTGCTAGTATACAAGTATACAATTGATTCTTGTATTTTGAGTTTATATCCTTTAATGTTTCTAAGCTCAGGTATTACTTATCATAGTATTTTTTGTAGATTCTTTGAATTGTCTTTCACAGACCACCATGTTAAGGCAAACAGAGACAGTTTTATTTTTTTCTTTCTCAATCTGTATGTAATTGTTTTCTATTCCTTACTTTATTGCCCTGGATTAGACCTTCAGGAGAACACTGAATAACAGTAGTGAGATTGGGCATCCTTGCCATTTTCCTTTTTCTTTTTTTCCCCTCCTGAGATGGATTCTTGCTCTGTCGCCCAGGCTGGAGTGGAGTGGTGAGATCTCGGCTCACTGCAACCTCCGTCGCCCAGTTCAAGCAATTCTCCTGCCTCAGCCTCCCGAGTAGCTGGGATTGCAGGTGCGTACCCAGTTAATTTTTGTATTTTTAGTAGGGACGGAATTTCATCATGTTGGCCAGGTTGATCTCGAACTCCTGACCTCATGATCTGCCCACCTTGGACTCCCAAAGTGTTGGGATTACCCGTGCCCGGCCACCATTTTCTTAATCTTTCTTACAAGAAGAGCATTCAGTCTTTCACCATTCAGTATGACATTAGTTGTAGGTTTATGGTACATGCCTGTCATAGAGAAAAGTTATTTTCTATTCCTAGTTTGTTTACAGTGTTTAACCATAAATCAATACTGAATTTGGTGAATATTTTTTCCATATTCATTGGGGTGCTCATAAAGGTTTTCTTTATTCTTTTGAAAAGGTGAATTATTTTCAAATGTAGAACTAATCTTGCATTCACAGAATAAACTCCCTTTTCCATAAAGTATTATCACAAGTTTGAACACATACATATATATATTCTTTTATATATTGTTTAGCATATTTGATATGCATTAAATATACTAAATACACTAAAATTGAGGAAGAAAATTTCCATCTCTGTAAGGGTAGATGAAAATTAGATAATTTTTTTCCTTCCAGTGTTTTCTCCTGGTTTTGGTGTAAGAAAATGATGGCTTCATTGAATAAATAAGGAAGTTTCCTTTTCTCCAATTTTCTATAAGAGTTTTCACAGAATTGCTATTATTTATTCCTTAAATTTTTGGTAGAAATGACCAGAGAAAACTTCTGTGCATGGCATTTTATTTTTGAGAAAATTTTAAATTACAAATTTAATTTCTGAAATAGATTTAAAGCTTTTCAGGCTACTTATTCAGGTTACTCCTCAGTGAATGCCCTTATTTTGCATCTTTCATAGAATTTGTCCATTTAATCTAAATTGTCAAACTGGTTGACATAAAGCTTTTATACTTATCTATTGCTATGTAACACATTGCCACAATATGTAATGCTTAAAATGACCAACATTTATTATCTCAGACTCCTTTGGTTGGGAATTTGGGAGCAGATTAGCTGGATGTTTTTGGCTCAAGGCCTCTCATGTGGTTGCAGTCCTCAAAGGAATGGAATGCCAGAGTATCCAGTTCCAAGACAGATCATTCACATGGCTTTTGGAAGAAGACCTGGGTTTCTTGATGACTGTTGGCAGGAGGCCTTATTTCCTTACCATGTGGTTCTGTACTTAAGCTGCTTATGTGCTTAAGTGTCCTCACAACATGAAAACTCCCAGAGCAAGTGATTCAAGAGAGAGAAGAAAGCCACTACGTCTTTCATTATCTAGCTTCTAAGCTGGAACATAATCATTTCTACATTATATTATTCATTAGAAACAAATTGCTAAATCAAGCCCTCACTGAGAAGAACACAATAAAGCTCTACTTTTCAAAAGGGGATTTATAAAGAATTAGAGAAATATTTTAAAACTGCCACAGGTTATTCAGATTTCTCCCTTATTATTTTATCTGATTTATAGGGATATTCTCTCTCTCAATTTTGATATTGGTAGTTTTGTCATATCCCTTTTTTGCATGATTCATTTGGCTAGAAGTAGATTCAATGTATCGGTTTTTACAAATAACCATTTTGTGTTTGATTTATTTTATGATTTATTTAATTTTTTTCAGGGACAGGGTCTTGCTCTGTCACAAAGGCTTGAGTGCAGTTGCACAATCATAGCTTGCTGCTTCCTCCATCTCCCGGGCATGTGATCCTCCTGCCTCAGCATCCTGAGTAGGTGGGACTATAGGCACGCACCATGACGACTGGCAAATATATATATATATATATATATATATATATATATATATAGAGAGAGAGAGAGAGAGAGAGAGAGAGAGAGAGAGAGACGACAGGGTCTCACAATGTTGCCCAGGCTCCTCTCAAACTCCCAGCCTCAAGCAATCCTCTCACCTCAGCCTCCAAAATGCTACTATTAAAGGCATGAGCCATCATGCTCTGCCTATTTGATTTTACACATTGTTTTCTATATTATTACTTGTGCTTTTATCTTTATTTTATTTTACATATTTTGGGTTATAGTTCCTCTTTTTATTTGCTTTGTTAAATGGAATATTAGGTCATTAGTTTGAGACCTTTCTACTTTCCTAATGCAGACATTTAGTGCTATAAGTATCCCTCTAAGCCCCATTGTAGCTATATCCCATAAATTTGATATCTGCATTTATGTTCATTCTGCTTAAAACATTTCCTAATTTGCTTTTTGTCTTTGATCATGGGTTGGTTAGAGATGCTTCATTTCTTATATTTGGAAATTTTAAAAATATCTTGTTATTCATTTTAAATTTAATTATCTTGCAGAAAGCTTACTTTACATAGTTTGAATCCTTTTAAATCTACTGAGCATAATTTTGTTTCTCAGAATATGGTCTATCCTGGTAACAGTTTCATGTGGCCTTGAAGAGAATGAATGGTCATTCTACATTGTTGAGTGGCATAGTTTACCAATACCAAGCAGGTTAGTTGATAGACTGTTTAAGCCTTCTACGTTATTACTGATTTTGTGTCAAAATTTTCTATCGCTTATTGAGAGAAGAGTGTTGATGGCTCCAACAATAACTGTGAATTTGTCTATTTATTTTTGCAGTCCTCTGAGTTTGTGCTTTGTAAATCTGTGAGTCTTGTTACTGAGTTTATAGTCAGGGTTTTTAGGTCCTTTTGATAAACTTATGAAGTGACAGTCTTTATCCATGTTAGAATATTTTTCTCTGCAACATAGTTCATTTTATATTAATACAACTCCTTTAGTTTTGATTACTTTTGGCATGGTAGATATTTTTCCGCCTTTTCACTTTATACCTTTAAATTTCATTGGGCTTCTTATATTCAACACATGATCAGGTATAGATTTTTGTAATCTGATAATCTTCTTTCAACTGGATTATGTACCATTTGAATTTAATGTGGTTATTGACATGGTTGGACTTAAATCTACCACATTACTGTTTTCTATTATCCAAATGCCCCTCTGTCCCTGTTTTTTCCTATTTTCTGTTTTTCTGTAGAATAAATCAGTATTTTCTATCATTCCATTTTACAAACTTGCTTATTTGCTCTGTTCTTTTCTTCTAGCTCATTTAATGGTTAGTTAAGTTTTATATTATACATCCTCAACCGATCACAGTCAATCTTCAATTATTACACCACTTCATATCTAGTATAAGAACCATCCATGAGCATCCTTCTATTTTGCCTCTGAGCTTTTTGCTGTTGCTACCATACATTTTGCTTCTAAGATTTAACCTCACAAATATTTTTATTACTTTTGCTTAACACATTATAAAGAGATTAAAAGAATAAATGTTATTTTATTTTTATTTATTTATTTATTTATTTATTTATTTTTTTTTGAGACGGAGTCTTGCTCTGTCACCCAGGCTGGAGTGCAGTGGCGCCATCTCATCTCACTGCAAGCTCCGCCTCCCGGGTTCATGCCATTCTCCTGCCTCAGCCTCCGGAGTAGCTGGGACTACAGGCGCCCGCCATCAGGCCCGGCTAATTTTTTGTATTTTTAGTAGAGACAGGGTTTCACCATGTTAGCCAAGTTGGTCTCGATCTCCTGACCTCGTGATCCGCCCGCCTCGGCCTCCCAAAGTGCTGGGATTACAGGCGTGAGCCACCGCCCAGCCTACGAATTTTATATTTGCCTCATATTTGCCATTCTTTTGTTCTTTATTCTATTGTTTGAGTTCTGTTTTCCACCTGGCAACAGTTTTCTTCTGCATAAAACATTTTAATATTTCTTAATTTTTAAATATCTTATTTCCTTTATCATCTTTTGACAATTGTTTTTTCCGGTTTTAGTATAGCTAAAAAATTTTACCTTTTATTTTAGAAATATACTTTTAATTTTAGGATAGATTACATTTAGAAAAACATTGTAAAGATAGTGCAGAAAATGTCTTTATATATCACATCCTGTATTCTCTATATTAATATCACATATGAGCATGTTACATTTGTCACAATTAAATATTAATGTATTACTTTTCACTACATTTCATACTATATTTTGATTTAATAATTTTTATCTTGTTTTATTATCTGATCCCGAATACCATATTATATTTAGTTGTCATGAAAGTGAATGCTCTTTCTAGGATGACTGCAAAAATACAAAAACAACAGTAAAAAGCAATGTTGCAAAGAATAATGGGATGGACTCAATCAGCCCTGTGATTTATTGTGCTCTGGACAAAATAGTTAATCACTCAACAGATACTTATGAAGCTCCTCTATGTAGCCAACATTTAATAATGCATTTTCCTCTACTTGCATATGAAAACATATAATTTTAGTTTCCCAACCAAGCAGAAAACTGTGTATTTCTTGATCCCTGTTTGTCAAAGATAAAACCAAAAGCAATAAAAAATTATAAATGATGAAATTCACAGAACTTATGAAGCACATTTCCAACCAGTTATTATGTTTAGAGTTAATTCTATTGTCCAGCAAGATATTTTCTAGTCAATAGCTTCTTGGAATCATTCCAAATTGTCAATCCTATTTCTTATTCTTAATCATCACTATTAATGTTATTTTCAGTAGTTGTAATAATTTTTCCCAAAACATACACTGCTGAAGCCCTAAATACACCAATGAATAAAAATAATAAATATATAATATTTGAGTTATACATTTGATATTGTAGCAAACAAAAGAAATATGCCTCCTTAGCTGTTTCAATTGCTATCTGTTAATTCTGAGGCTGCTTATTTCTTATTTGTTTACCTGTTTATCTGGAACAGATAAAGGTCGATAAAGAAACTGAGGACAGGATTGCCCCAAATGAAGTTATTGGTACAATTATGAATTCATTTGAAATGCCTTTCTTAACTCCCATTTTGGGCTATTCTTGGCAGGATTAAAGGATTTCAATCTGGATTAAAGGATTAGGTAACTCATAAACTAGTGTTCATTTTAGAAAAGAAGGAAACACATTCATTTAGATTCTTTTTGTCAAGGGATGAATGACTATTCTTTGCAACATGCTTTTTTTCTATTTAAGCTGAGACAATAATACATTTATGTTTTTTCTAGTCCTTTGCTGTGTTGATTCCCTGTTCATCTTTTACACTGAATGCTTGAATATGCCTTCAGGGCTATAAAAAGAACATTGCAATAAGGTGAAGCATTACCACTTTTGGATGATAATGTTAAGCAATCATTGTTTCAATTTACAATAAATACGATATAGCAAAAACAGAAAAAAATGAATATTAGTATAAAGAAATACTCCCTACGTGCTTTGATTTCCAGGGAAAAGAAAAGACAGAAAATCATTTTTGGATACTTGTATTTCCAGCATAAAGACTTTTCTAAAGCTTAGATTTACAAAGATTATTCCCATAAGTGATTCATCAAATAACTCACTTACTTGAATGGTGTTCATTCATCTTTTATTTCTAATAAGCAGGCCTCTGATACGATAACTGAAGTCATAACCATAGCCTTGGTTAGCTACTTTGTTGGGAAATAGTGTTGAGCTACCAAACATCTCAGTCCAAGGAGATTCCTGAGAAGTGAAACTTCTTGCTCCTTTCATCATATTCTTACCAGAAACAATCCCAAAAACCTGGCTGAATTCCATGTGAGAACATGACTCTCCCTGGCAAAAGAAAAAAAAAGGCTATAGGGAACACAGGATAAACCAGAGTCTCATAAAACTACATAGCAGCTTATGTGTGAAAAGCCATACTAGATTCCTACATTTTTGAAAAGTATTATTGATGCATTTCTCATTGTTAATTCAAATTATTCTGCCTTCTTTTGTCTTTTTCTTCTCATAGAGTTACCTCTTCCTAAAACATGTTGAAGATTTTAAAACTATCACCTGTTCTCTCATATTTCCCCAGTCCTTCCTAGTAGTTCATTTTAAATTTCGACTCCAAAAAACCACACTGGCAGCTTACCTATCTGTCTGTGGCCTCCAAGAGGCTCCTAGCTACTTGTCTTCATTTCCTCGCTTATCCTCACATTTATCTTTCCATCTGGAAAAAAATTATGCTGCCATAGAGAAGAAACCCTACTGATAACTGAAGTCATAATAAAACATTTCTGAAAAATATTTTCTCATACCTTTTACTGCCAAAGGAGCTTTCCATTAAGCAGTAGTAATTCAAAACAGATAAGAGCACGGACACAGGAGCCAGATAGTTTGATTCATCTGGTTTGACCAATTTCTACGTTTGTGATCTTGGACAAATTGCGTAACTGCTCTGTCCTTCAGGTTTTTTCTTTTTTTAAAAAAAATGAACATGAGCATAGTGCTTAGCAAAGTAGCTGTCTCATAGTAACTACTATAAAAGTGATAGTATTTTTATTTGCAGAGAAACAACATATCATCATCATTAAGGCATGGATCAGATATCTTCTCCACTGAGTTATTTCAGGTTCTCAGGGAAAATCTGGTTGATTAGGAAGATTACTGGTAATGTATCTTTCAGAAAAAAACAATACAATTTGCATACATACCTTAATTTTGTGTAGTTAACAATTTTAAAATTTCCATGGATATATGTGTTTTGGAAATATATTATGGTAGTATTTCTAAGACGTTTAAGAGTTAATTAGCCAAGCGTTGTGGTGCATGCCTGAAAGCACAGCTACTAAGGAGGCTGAGGTGGGAGGATCACCTGGTCTCCTTGGGGGATCAAGGCTGCAGTGGGTTGTGATCTTGCCACTGCACTCCAGGCTAGGTGAGAATAAAAGACTATGTCTCAAAAAAAAAAAAAAAAAGAAAGAAAGAAAAAGAAAAAGAAAGAAAGAAAAGAAAAGAAAAGGAAAGAAAAGAAAAGAAAAGAAAAAAGAAAAGAGAAAAGGAAACAATGCCCACCCTGTGGTTTTAAACTTTCTTTTTCAGATTTTTGTTTGTTTGCTTTGTTTTGTTTATGCTTTTGATTTTAGGGGGTAGCAGCTTCCCTAAAATGCTAGAAGCCCACAGCAGATTCAGATCAACCAAATATAGTTTCGTTTTCTTCTACTGTTTTGCTTTGGAAAAACGTTGAAAGATATTGAATGCTTATATACTGTGCTGGTTTTTGTTTTGTTAATATTTCCTATCTCATATTTCAGATATAAATAAAAATTACAGTACTACTTGATATCTTTCTAATCCCAAGCATTCATTTTTACTTTCTATATTTTAAACATTACTGTTTCTTTAATTGCCATGCCATAAGTATTTACAGGTTTTGAATGATATGTACAGCACATTTCTAAATATTTTAGGCAATTGTCAAGACCACACTGATAGTCAAAGAAAGATTTGTGGGGACATGAAGTATGATGTAGATCCATCAGATAAGCAAAATTTGATAGTCAAAGAAAGATTTGTGGAGACATGAAGTATGATGTAGATCCAACAGATAAGCAAAATTTGATTAGGTAGATAAGGAAAATAAATGATATTTAAAGCCTTGTTACATTATCAATTTTGTTACTGAACCTCCCCAAATATGTAGAACCTCAAATTGGACCCAAATATATAAATATATTTATATCTATATATGTAGATATTTGTGATACATTTTATCTGTGAATGTCTAGCAACTGACAAGAGCCAAAACAGGCCCACTTCCACTTGTTTATCTTCAGCCTTAGACATTTAAACTTCCAGCTGTAATCATTAATTACTTAGTGGTAAAAAATTGAAAATGTTCATAGAAGTTGCCATTCCCTTAGAAAAGGAAATTATGCAATTCATTACATTCAGTGCGAATAAAGCTGAGCTCTTACTGCAAAAGGTCAGTTTTGTTTAACTTTCCTCTACAGATTTTCAAAAAACTAGATGAAAAAAAAATTAAGAGTATTTGTAAATATATAAAGAAATCTTCAAGTCTTTCTGTATCAATTGTTTTAGTTAATAAGTGATGGCATTACTGATTTCAATTATATATACAGATTATACTATTGCTATCAAATTGTAACCGCCTTTCTATTAAAATTATTTCATGTCCAACTTCATAAATCTTTGAAAAGCATTAATATATTTCCAATTCTGTTAATTTAAATTATTTTGCCTTCTTTCATTTTTACATTTTGGCTTTCTCCCCACATTACTTTTGACCAACTTGACTGATCTAAGACAAAAATTATAATAGCTGTATATTTTAACTTAGATTATCTATATTATATATATATAGCAATCAATAATTTTAACTCTTTATTCTTAAAATGATCCATATTATTTTCCCTTGCGTATTTATTTCCTGAAAAGTAGAGAATACTAATAAAAGAATTTCAGGGCTTCTCCCAGCAAATCCTAGTTAATTGTGTCAGATTGACATCAGAGATAAAAGCAAGGCAAAACAAAATGTAAAGACTCAAGGTCGCTGAAAGAAAAGAAGAGACTAATTTTAACACATATTTAGAAGTAAGAATGTAGATAAGGAAGTATTATACTAGTTGCTATTAGTGCTCTGCTCATGTTCCCTCTGATCCCCTTACCAAGTCATGAACACAGGCTCTGTTTGCTCCTTCATGCTCTGTAGCCAACAGCATCACTGTCAGAGAACTGTTTCCTAGATGCTAGAACCTACTCTATGTATCAGTATATGCCAAAGAGCAGCAGGTGGCCCTTTCACAATGACTGATAGATATGACAGTATGAATACACCAGCTTCCTATTCTCATAATTGGACCAACACTGGGTCTCCAGAACTTCCATGTAGATTTAACCTAAATAATTATCTGGGTATCTGGGTTGACACAAGATCCTTGCTTCAACTCTTTCTCTTCCCATCCCACTGCCTCAACTGCCTATTGTTTTTCCCTGGGAATCCTTCCTAATAAACCACTTTCAAAGAAATCTTCATTTTAGAATCTGCTTTTGGGAAACCAACCCAAATGTGAGTGACAACTGATTAAGTCCTGTTAATAAAGTCACCACCCAGGCTTGTGTAGAGTGACATATTAATGACAAGTGAAATAATCCATCGTACAGAACCGCAGAAAATCTCATCATTTGGAGACACTGAGAAACAAGGTAAATGCAGCGAGTTTAAAAGAAGGAGATTGGTTGAAAATCTGTTTAAAAAGCACTTGGAACTCTATGTCTCACATCCTTATATGCTTATGCCCTGTTGGAAAACAGCATGGACTTGGAGATACCAAATATTGTAGAAAATAGGAGAAGTAAGGATTAGAGGAAACACTGCATTATAAATATGCTGGACTCAGCTGTCTTTCCTTCCCTGGTTCCCAGAAAGTCAGGAGACAAGTATACATAACCTACTCCAACTGTAAATGTGCACCTCCTCCAAAGTTAAGCAAATTATGTTGTCACAATAAATAAGTCTAGGAAAAGGATTTTTGATATCATATTTGTAAGTGTTCCACTGAAAATGAAAGATTGACATTAAATCACCACCAGGGGGCCAGTTCTGTCAATTAATCAACTCACTCTTAAATAAGAAAGGGCAGCTAGGGGTCCCCAGCAACCTAGGGAAAACCTCCGCCAGTGAAAAAGGAGATAAATAAAAGAAAAGAATGCCTAGGAAACAAAGACTAAAGAAAACTAATTTATTTTCAGGATGAGAGCAATGCTGAATATAAGCATAAAACAAATATGCTATAAATTTTTTAAAATCAGAGGACAAAGAAGCTCTTGGAAATTACAAAGATAATTACTTATATACTATTTCTTCCCTCCCAGAATGGTGAGCAGAAACATTTAAGGACATCTCTTCAACAGTTAAAAAAAAGTCAAAACTAAGAATTGAAAAATACTGCTACAATTAGCAATTTGGAGTATAAATCAAAAATCTCCAACATCTTTCTGACAGGATTTCCAAAAAGAAAGAGAGAAAGAAGGAAGAGAAAGTTAGCAAAAAAGTAGTAAT
Organism: Macaca nemestrina; assembly: GCF_043159975.1. Taxonomy (NCBI): domain Eukaryota; kingdom Metazoa; phylum Chordata; class Mammalia; order Primates; family Cercopithecidae; genus Macaca; species Macaca nemestrina. Next base: position 40,539,397 of record NC_092138.1, read on the forward strand.
AGAAAGTTCTCCAGACCCCAAGAATTTCAGTCTCTAGTATGAAAGAACCCATCAAATTTCTTGTATAATGAAAGGAAGAGGCCCACACTAAGGTACATTTCCCTAAAATTTCAGAAAAACAGGAACAAAGAAGAGTTTAGTGTCCAGAAATGAAGAAGGAAAGAAGTCACAGTGACAAAAAAGAGGAAAAAAATGGCATCATTTCTTAGCAGCACACTGGATTTTATAAAACAGTGCCTTCATTATTATGTGTAGGTGGATGATAGATTGAAGACATTTTCATATATGCAAAGCTTCAAGTAATTATCTCTTAAGATCCTCTTTTTAGAAATCTACTGGAAAATGGGCTTTAGTAAATAAAGCAGCTAAAAATGAGAAAGATACAGGGTACAGTAAAGCAGTGAAGCCTTTGCCCTTATTAAGGATATATTCCATTAAAAGAGAGGCAATAAGTAAGTATATTAAAATTGTGATAAATGTTAAACAGAAAAAGAAAACAGGATAAAGAGACTGAGATATGTTGGTTGGGAGGTACTTCAGATGAGTTGCAAAAGACAGCTTTCTAGGACATGAATGAAATACAGGAGAGCCAAATGAATACCTGGGTGAAAAGTGTCCTAGGCAATGGGGGTGGCAAGTAATACATCCCTGAGAAAGAAGCATGTTTGGCTTCATGAACAGCAGGGTGACCAGTGGTTGAGGCAGACAATAAGCTGCAGTCTCTCTGTGTGTATCTTTGTCTCTGTCTGTCTGTCTCTCTCTGTCTCTGTCTCTCTCTCGCGCTCTCGCTATCTCCTGCTCTCTGTTTCTTTGCAAAATAAGCTCAAGTACAACAAGCAAAATAAGCTCAAGTATTTCTCCAAGGTCACCAGCTTGGAGAAATAGTGAGAGTCCATGCCATGTGGGGCTGCTTGGGTTTGAAAGATGCTTTAGATTGTATTCTAAGTGTGATTGCCCATGAGAATCTGCTGGAGGATTTTGAGCAAGGAATTAGTAAGACTTGATTCACATTTTTAAAAACCCTGATAGATGGAGAAGAGCTGATAGGAAATGATGCATAGAAGCAAGGAGACCAGATAAGCTACTGTACTTGTTTTGTCTGTTGAATTTTCAATATTCATTGTGCCTCCTTTGCTCTCAAAATCCAATAGTTTCAATAATTTAAATCAAAACTGTGACATTATCATTTCCACTTATATTTGAGACATTTTGGCACATAAGTCCATAAGTGTAATAAGATAATAAGAATCTGACAGGAGACAGCAAACAACAAAAAATTCCAGAGATAATTTCCTAGAACTCAGTTCTCACGTAATATGACTATTTTCTTATTTGTAACCATACATTATGACATCTATCAATGAAGAGTATATACAAATGTTAAAATGGCTGATGTGTATTTATATATTGCAGAACCAGTTGTCAAAATGGCTGATGTATGTTAATAGTATGAGGCTAGATATGACATTTTGAGTCTCAAAAAATAAATAATTGAGTAGGGAGGAGAAGAAAAATAAATAAGTAAATCTGTTTACATGTTCGATGTTTTAACAATTTTTTATTTCACTAGCTTTAAGGGTACAAATGGCTTTTGGTTACATGAGTAAATTGTATAATGGTGAAGTCTGGACTTGTTGTGTACCTATCACCCAGATAGTGTTCATTGTACCCAATAGGTGACTTTTTTTTTATCCCTCACTGCCCTCCCTTGTTCATCCCTTCTGAGTCTCCAATGTCCATTATACCACTCTGTACAACTGCGTGTATGCATGGCTTAGCTCCCACTTGTAAGACCATACATGCTCAGATTTTGAACTTCTGCAGGAAAAAATCTTGAATTACAGAAAACTGCTATCCTATATCAACACCTTCACCAAGTAAAGTTAACCTGATGATCTAATCATATATATGAAGAGATAATTGTCTCTTTGATAGTCATGTCAATTTTGTCTTTTTTTCGTGGTTGCCATTTTATTTTTTATTCTCATTAGAAAAAATATGATGTTTTGATTAAAAGAAGCATATTCTTAAGTGGAAGAAATGTTTGTTTTAAAGCAACCATCATTCTATTAAATTTAACCTGGGACATATGCTAAAAATGGAAGCTGGTGTCATAATGTGCTTCTGGTCCTCTGGGAAACTTAACTCGACAGGCTATGAAGATCATGATAAATCCTCAGGACAGTAATCCAGAAACTGCTAATGATTGCATTCTTACATGTTAAAGAAGATGTGCAGAGTCAGCAAAGAACTATTAATGACAAGCATGAAGAAGATGGAAATCAAGGCCAGCTTGCTGCACAAGGGAATCTTTACATGCAGACTACAGTTTTTAAGCTTAAAAGTTGTCTAGAAGCTCTATTACCACATATTCCAAATGATGCACTGATTAAGGAAGGTCAGTATGTCTTTTGGGAGGTTGACAGTCATGATATAGTAACTATGCAAAGCTGCAAGTCTCTGGAGTAGTATTTGTGTCTAATCTATATGGTCACAGGAAATATAACTGCCAAAAATGCCGTATTTATCATCTTGAGTAGTTTTATCAGCACTACCTGATGTCGTACTCAAAAGAAAAATCACCAAAAATTGGCTTGGCCATTCAATCATGTAGACTTTGTGAAGTGTGCTTGAGGCAATCTCTGTGCCTGGTGCTCGCATAATAAAGGTGAAAATGAGACACTATCCCTGCCCTCATTGTGCTAAAAAATAAGAGAAAAAAACAGATAAATAAAGTATTTTAATATAAAGTAATAATTGCTATCATAGAAGCAAAATCCAAATGTTAGAGAAAATGCCACCTTACCTTGAAGATTCTCCATAAAATATATATCCAAACCTAAGAATAAGGAATAACTTATAAAAGTTATAATCAAAGATGCTTATTTAAGCATGAGAAAACAAAAAATAAATATTTTCATATTCTCTAAGTTCTTTAACAACTCTAGCACTAAAATCTTCCTGTTTTGAATCTAACTCTATTGCTTTTCTACTATACCGCACAAGCAAAAGGTTATTTTTTCATTAATTTCTGATCATATAAATATTTAGAATGTTCCTCTTATATATGACTGCCTTTTTTAGAATTTGGCAATAGCACTGCAAATAAAAATAGAAATTTTCTTTGATACAGCTTATATTATATTAAGAGCAGGCACATATTATTCAAATAAATACAGAAGTAAAAATTAGAATTTAGCTTCCAATATAAGGAGCATGCTGGCTAACACCAACTCTCTAGCAATTAACCACTACAAAATGTGCACAAAATACAAAAATAATTACTTGAAGGTTTTGTAGAATGAAATGTGCAGGCAGGATTTGAAGGGGAGTCAAAATATGGAAAAAGAGATCAGAGCAGGATGATTCTTGTTTTGCAGGTTTGATTTGAGGATAGGCCATGGTCACTGAGGATAGCCCAGGGCAGCTGAAGCACCATAAGAAAACCTGCAATCTTTCCGTCTTGAAAAACTATAAAAGTAAGGTTTAGGGGCCACAGTCACCAGGAAGTGAGGGAGCAATCCTGAACAAAGAGTTCCGCAGCAGAGGAACCCCAGTTCCTGTGTGTTAACTCTGACCAAGTAGCTGGTTAACCCTTGAACAATGAACACCTTAGACAAGGTGCAAACACTTAACAGAGAATGGGTCTTCCCCCCACTGTAGATGAAAAAGGTTTTGCATTTTGAGTCTAACTACATCACTACCTGTTGAAACACAAAGAAAATTTAAGACTTTCTGAAGGAACATAGTAAAATCCACAGCCTCCACAAAATAACATTCACAATGTCCAAAATAAAATTTAAAATTATGTGAGTATAAGAAATATAGGGAAATGTGGAAATGTGACCCATTTACAAAAGAAAAGCATCAGAGGTCAATGCTGAGATGACTCAGATATCATAGTTCAAGGACATTAACAGGTGGTGTTACTATGTTCAATGAATTAAAAGTAGTAGGATTATGATGAATGGAAAGATGTGAAATCTCAAAAGAGAAATATAAAATATTTTAAATCAATCAAATGGAAACTTTAGAACTATGAAGATACATTACCTGAAATAAAAAAGTTCTGGAATGGGCTCAATAGCAGAGAAAAGAGTCCGTAGCCTTGGAGATAACAAATAGAATTTATTGAATTTTAAGAAGAAAAAAATAATACGAAAAAATAATCAGGGAGTCAGGATGCCTATTGTGTGGAAATAGAGTCTAAAATATGTGTGTAGAGTTACAAAAGAGAGAAAGAACAAGTGATAGAAAAAAATATTTGAAGAAACAATGAAAATAACTAATTTGGAGAAACACAAAAACAGTTTTAAGACATTCGGTGAACCCCACATGGGTTTAACATGAACGAAACTATGGACACATCATAATAAATGCACTAAAGACAAAGATAAAGAGTAAATCTTGAAAGCAGCTAGAGAAAAACAACGTATTACAATTTTTTTACAAAAAAATTATTGAGTGGCATGGACTTCTCAGAAAAAAAATATGAAGGCAATAAGATAGAAGTTCAGTATCTTTAAAGAACTGAAAGAAAAAAGTAAATAAACTATCAAACCAGGTTTCCATATCCAGCAAAATATGTTTCAAAATTAAGGCATGCTAAAGACATTTCAAGATAAATAAATATAAAAAATTATATGCAAAATCTTTCAGAATATAGACAAGAAATTAGTTTCCCCAACTTGTTTTAGGAGGCCATCATAAATATTATATCAAAACCTGCAGACATTAAAACTAAAAATAAAGTTAGGTACAAATAGTCCTCATGTGCATAAACATAAATATTTCTAAAACATACTAGCATATTAATTCAATGTTAGATATGGTTCATCCCAGAAATGCAAGGCTTAACATACGAAAATCATAGGAATAATAATTGAATATAATAGGCCTATAGGAAGAAGGTTATGTGCAAGTATTAACTGTGTGCATGTATATGTATACACACATATATTCACAATAAAAGATTGGAAGTAAATTAAAATAAAAAATTCCACTTAAAATATTATTAAAAACCTACTTAGGAATGACTGTAACAAATGTTAAAGGGCTCTTAACTGAAAACTATAAAAGATAGTTGAGAAAATGTAAATACAGACATAATAAGACATAGTCTCCACTGATGCGTAGGAAGACTCAGTATTGTTAAGTTGGCAATTTTTCTCAAATTAACCTTCAAATATACCCCATTCTCAATCAAAATACTACATATATATATATACACACACACACACACACACACACCCCTAACATATATTATATATTAGATATTGACAAGCTGATTCTAATATCTATGTGGAAAGTTAACAACATAGAATAACCAAAGCAATAACAAGAACAAAAAGAAAATTGTAGCACTTATATTATGTGAAAACTTATTTTCCATCTGTTTTTATCCAGTAATATAGTCCTTGCACAAGAATCATCTTCAAAGATTAATGGGAAAAATAGAGTTAAGAAATAAACCTGCACCTGTTTGATTACTTTTTTAAAAAACAAAGGTGTCAAGGCAATCAACTGGGGACAGAAAGACCTTTCACAAATGGTGCTGTGAAAATTAGATATCCACAAGTAAAAGTAAAAAAAAAAAAAAAAGCATCTTTCCTTCCCTCACATCATATACAAAAGAGGACACAAAATGAATTAAGAGTCTAAAACTGAAAATGAAAGTATACTACTTTTAGAAGAAAACAAAGAAAATCCATGTGACTTTAGTGTCAGCAAAGATGATATAAATAGGGTATAAAACCATAAGCCACTAAAGAAAAAAATAATAAATTGAATATTATGAAAAAATTTTAAATGCTCTTCAAAGACCCTGTTAGGAAGAGACAAGTCATAGCCTGGGAGATACTATGAATAACACACAGAGCTGACAAAGTGCTTATAACCAGAATGTATAAAGAACTCTTACAACTTAATCATAAGACGATAAATGCTTCAAAAACAAAATAGGTAGATCTGAGCAGATATTTCTCAAAAGAAATTGTAAGTTATAAGTGCATGAAATGCATGTGTCTCATTAGGAAAATCCAAAGTAAAACCACAGCAATATACTACTACACTCCCATGAGAATGGTTGAGAATGGTTAAAATTAAAAAGCTAATAATACTTGGTATTGATGACCATATGGAACAATTTGAACTCTTATAAACTGCTGATATGAATGTCAAATAGTACCACGTTGGAAAACCAAGAAATCTGGAAGTTTCTTAAAACATTAAACTTCTACCTGACAGATGATCCAAGGTATTTATCTAAGAAACACAAAAACATACCTCAATTAAGTTGAAAAAAATAAAGACAGACAGATATAGAGAGTGACAGGTGGTTGGGAGTCAGAAATTTCAGGTTCTGTAGGTTGAAATACTGTTTTAAAGCCACTTTTGACAAAGCAAGTAGGCAGACCAATATTTTCCAACATTAAACTAACTAGAAGAGTATATCTGAATAATAAACTTAATATCATGTCATCAGAAGCAACACTAGTAAATCCAAGAAGAAAGTCAGAGATGGAATAAGTAACTGGAAGCCACATTGTATGCAGATACCAATGATTAAGGCAAGAGAGATGGTCAGAAAGAAGGCCTGAGGCTGAAAGAGAAGTTGCTCTTAACTAGAAAGAGAGGAACTTTTAAAGAGAAAATACTCAGAGTAGAGCCACACATTTCTGTCTAGAAAAGAAATATCTGATGTGTTCAGCTCAAGGTTTAAACTACCTAGATAAAGGGCAAATATAGCATGCTGACTGGGGTACAAAGTAAAGGATGAAGGATTAAAAGATTGTAAGAAGATTCTATTTTTTTTTTTTTTCAGAGAAAAACAAAGAAAAAGATGAGAGTAGATCAACATAGCAAATTGAGGTAAAAACAGAAGGTTGCTAGGGAAAAGTGGAATAACTCATGGACTCTAATTTAGTTTTTAGACTAAGAGGAATGTCAAAAGCAAGGACCAAAAAGAGCATTTGTGTATAGTTTTTCTTAGTCCAAAGAGATTTAAATCATTGTGTCTCTGATCAGAAACTCACAAGTTACAAATAATCGAATGTGAGAGCACCTACACCTAACCCTTCTCTAGGGAACACCACACTGCTGTAGCCATTGTGCCTGTTATGAAAACACAGAACTATTAAAAAAAATTTGTAAATTCTGAGATAGAGTAAGGGGGAAAATATGAAAAGCAGAAAGAGCACATATGGAGGCTTATTCTGATGTCTGAATTTCAGACAAGGTCTGTCCCATCTTTTGAGATCTCGGCCCAAATATATATATATATATATTTCTATAATATCTGAGTTTCTGTTTTAACCCTTATACAAAAAATACAGTTTTTTGAAATGAAAGTTCAGTTGACTGGCATGAAAAATTAGATACTGTCCTCATATGATATGAGTCTATTTAACAATGGTATATGGGAATTTCAATAAGTCAATAATTAGTTGAGTTATGGAAGTTTTGATTATGATGAGACAAATGATTTGCAAACAGTATTAGTAAAGAAAAGCAGTGAAAATAGTAGTAGAAACTAAGATAAATAGATAAAGAATGTAGGAAAGGAAGAGAGAAAAATACTAAAAATTTTCTTAGGCCGCTTCTGCATCAAATGTGGATGGGGAGAGCATGGGTATATCTTTCTTCTCCTTCCTGAATTAGGCAACCCACTTCTCCTCAACACCAAAAATAGGCTAGTTATAGTTCTATAATTGAATCTCATCATAGATTACATAAACTGTAGTGGATTGTTTGAGTGTGGGAATCTTAGTGCCAATAGTAGTATTCCTTTGTGGTTATGTGACAAATATGTGTTTCATATAAAAAATGAATTTGTAGTTTAGGAAGGTAGAGAATGGTGACATACTTCAATTATCAGTAATGGCTCCAACTCCTTTAGGATTGTGGTTAATAAGTTGCAATCGTTAACTCTTTGTGTGTAAGTTTTTATTATTTTGAAATGAAGCTAGAAATGCCATAACTTAAAGTGGAAATTGTATTAAAAACAAAAGAAACAAAGAACATATCTTCACTGATCTGAGATAGCTCCAGCAGAGGTAGCTCTAACAGAGGCAAAACAGTAACTCTGAAAACAATTATTGTCATATTCGCAATCACCAGTGATACTTGCACTTAAGGGTTTCTTTATCATTGGTATCTAGAAAAGTTGAAGGAGGAAGATACAATGGCCTAACTTTAATTAAAGTAAAATCATATGTAATCTGAGCATCTAATAGGTGGAAATTTGACATTCAAATTTGATATTCAAAATATAAAAACACTGATTGAATTCTGCTTATACTTTAGTGAATGTGTATTTAAAATCAGGTGGTCATCAACTAAAATTGAGAACTGCATAACATTTGAGTATAATAGGGTTTAGTTTCTGATCTTAATTCCATTCTTATAGTTCAATCAATTATTTTACAAGTGGTGAGAATGACACTCCTGGAAACATTTTTGTGTCCCATATTTCTAAATATTTCACCTAGTGATTTGACATTTTATAGAATGAGAAAGTATTTCAAGACACAGCATCAAGCTGTTTGCCATTAGGGGTAAAAATCACATTGGCAAGAGTAGCTAAATTTTTACAAAATCTTCCAAAATGGGTATCTCCAGAGTAAAAGCTATCAAGGCTATTTATATGTACAAAGAGAGATAGAAGCCTGAGGAAAGAAAGGAAAAGCATGTGGTAGGCAAAGTCAAGTTACTGAGAAGTATATGCCTGGAAAAAAAGATACATAGTGTTTTATAGTAAGATTTTAGGTCTTCTATTAAGATTCAATTCATTTATTGTTGGAATATTAAATTGCACATTTGAGTTCCTGTTAATTGAATTACTGATGGCCACACCCAAATCTTTCATTAGCAGTAAATTTCAGTTTAAAACTAACTGCTGGATAACAGTTTTGAAAATGACATGGTACTAGAGTGTGGTTTAATACCTTTGCCAAACTGATTAATTCTCCACTAATTTATGTTTCAATTCAGACAGTTTTTATCACAGCTTGTTTAAATTTGAAGACTAGGAGCATGAATCAAAATGTCGTTGGGCCCATGAATTAGTGAGAGATGGAACAAGGTGTCAGCATTAAATTGGTGAATAGCAAAAGCGAGAATTATCTACTTGGGGATCAATATTGCTATTTAACTTGATGCTACAAATATTTGACCTTATAGATGTTAACTATTCTTGGATTACACTTGTTTCCTCCCAGCGCCAAATTATGAAAATCTGGTAAGACTAACATTATTTTTTAAAGTTAATTATTATAATTATCATGGCATACTAAAAAGAAGCTGATTAAAATATTGTTTTTATTCACAAAAAATATATCTACATTTTATAAAGGAATACATTCTTTATTATTCATAGGAATCCTGAAGTAGTAACTGTTATTTTTGTATTCTTACAAAATAATAAATGCTGTTATTTTAATTAAAGTATGAAAATCTCTTTCTCTCACACACACATACACACAAAAAAAACTTACTTTTTTTGTCTTGTGTTTTATGTGAAAGGACTTTTAACTGATCCTAGTGGCATCATATTAATGAGTGATCTTCAGATAGCATATCAATTTTAAGGATGATTTCAAGGATGGCTTTTGCCACTGAAAATGCTTAATACTTCGGAGAACAGGACGCATGCCAATCTTCTCAGAATCTGAATTAATGAGCAAAATGTTATTCTTTTGTCAGCCTGATCATTTAATGTATTATTATGCTAATTACTTTAAGTAGCTTATATTTTGCCCCTGAAGGTTTTATTCCTTAAAATCACAATGCTAGTGTCTCTTTTCTAAACTTATTTATACAGAAAACAATGATCTGAGAATAATACAGTTAAGCCCCAAGAACTCCACAATAGTTGTAGACAAATAAAAAACACACTAAAGAAATATAGTTAAATATATTTTAAGACAGAAAAGCTGTTGTGTAAAAAAAAAAAAAAAAGCTATCTGAAAACTAAAATTGAGTTATCCTCTCTTATAAAAATAAAAGGATGAGTGTGCTATTGTTACAATATTAAAAGGATCCATATGATCCCATTTTAAAAAGTAGTTCTCCACCCTAATTCTGCATTAGGATTAGGATGGCCTAAAGAGCTTAAGCCACGTCAATGCCTGAGTCACACCTAAGACCAATTAGATAAATTTGTGGATCCTATAATTAATATTTTTACAAATCTTTCAAGGTGTTATAATGTGCGGAAATGTATTCAAACTACTGATCTAAAACATTGCTCCCTATAAACAATGGCTTCTAAACATTTTTTGTATCATGGGAGTTTTTGAAAATCAGACAATAGCTATTGAACCTTCTCTATCTAGAAAAATGTACACCTATACATACACATCCACCTACACACCCACATAACATATCCACATAGACACCCAAACACATGCTCACACTCGCACACACACATGATTTTACATATGACTTTAAAGACAACCCCAAATTCCTGAAGCCCAGTTAAGAAACCTGGCTTTAAGAGCAACACTTAAATGATTTCAAGAGGAAAAGAAGCTGTTGCTCTTTCAATGGATCAAGAAGCATCACCTAGGTAATTGCTTCATAATTTAAAAATCACTTGTGTTAATGACATTCCTTTGTAGCTGCAACATAAACCTGCTTACATTCTCAACACAAGTGGAGAGAGATCAACTTGTGCATGTTCTGTGTGACCATGAGTAATTTACTTCCCCTCTTCAAGTCTGTTGTTTTAAATCTGATAAATGAATAAACTGATAAAATGTGGAGTAATAATTCAAAGAAATATATAATACTGACATTGAAAACAATCAATGACTATAAGCTGCCACTCTTTTTTTTTTTTTTTTTTTTTTTTTTGAGACGCAGTATCGCTCTGCCGCCCAGGCTGGAGTGCAGTGGCCGGATCTCAGCTCACTGCAAGCTCCGCCTCCCGGGTTCACACCATTCTCCTGCCTCAGCCTCCCGAGTAGTTGGGACTACAGGCACCCGCCACCGCGCCCGGCTAGTTTTTTGTATTTTTTTTAGTAGAGACAGGGTTTCACCGTGTTAGCCAGGATGGTCTCGATCTCCTGACCTCGTGATCCGCCCGTCTCGGCCTCCCAAAGTGCTGGGATTACAGGCTTGAGCCACCGCGCCCGGCCATAAGCTGCCACTCTTACTTTTGTTTTTATTTCTCTTAAAGATCGTTCTATATGCCTGTAGACTTAATGAAATTTCCCATGTAGTATTTTTACTTCAAGAAAATAGTTACATTAACAAAGCAAAGAAGAGCAAACAAGCCATAAATATACAAAACAATGATTACGATGGCCATTTCCATCTCTTTACATTGATTTAATTCAAGTTTGGTTAAAGATACTGAGAGACTGTGCTTCCATTCTTAAAATATATTTCTGTTACATTTACTAAAGAAGGTATTTAAGGGAAAAGTTCAGCATTGTGTTGTTGCCTCATGCCAACTTTGTGTCCACTTTGCCGCTTAGATAAGAGTACTTCTACATAAAACAAGTCCATTTTAGTTGTTAATTAAACAGTATTGCCATTCATATTTGTATTAGTCCATTTCACACTGCTATAAAGAAGTACCAGCGACTGGATAATTTATAAAGGAAAGAGGCTTAATTGACTTACAGTTCTGCATGGCTTAGAAGACCTCAGGAAACTTACAGTGATTGTGGAAGGGAAAGCAGGTACCTTCTTCATGAGTCAGCAGGGAAGAGAGCATGTTAAGGAGGAACTATCACACACGTATAAAACCATCATATCTCCTGAGAACTCATTAACTATCATGAGAACACATGAGGGTAACCACCCCCTCATTCAATCATCTCCCTCTCTCAACATGTGGGGATTACAGGTCACTCCCTTAACATGTGAGAATTAAAATTTGAGATGAGATTTCGGTGGGGACACAGAGCCAAACCATATCATTCTACTCCTCGTCCCTCCAAAATCTCATGTTTTTTCACATTTCAAAACCAATTATGCCTTCCCAACAGTCCCACAAATAGTCTTATCTCATTCCACATTAACCCAAAAGTCCACAGTCCAAAATCTCATCTGAGACAAGGCAAGTCCCTTCTGCCTATGAGCCTGTAAAATCAAACACAAGTCAGTTACTTCTTAGATAAAATGAAGGTACAGGCAATGGGTAAATGCTCCTGTTCCAAATGGGAGACATTGGCCAAAACAAAGCAGCTACATGCCCCATGCAAGTCCAAAATCTAGCAAGACATTCATTAAATCTTAAAGCTCCAAAATGATCTCCTTTGACTCCATGTCTCACATTCGGGGCATGCTGGTGCAAGCGGCGGGCTCCCACAGTCTTGGGCAGCTCTTTCATGGTCTTGCATTGAGTGCCTGTGGTTTTTCTAGGCATGTGGTGCAAGCTGTCAGTGGATCTACCATTCTGGGGGCTGGAGGATGGTGACCCTCTTCTCACAGTTCCACTAGGCAGTGACCAGTGGGGAATCTGTGTGGGGGCTCCAACCTCACATTTCCTTTCTGCATTGCCCCAGCAGAGGTTCTCCATGAGGGTCTGCCCCTGCAGCAAACTTCTGCCTGGATATCCAGGCATTTCCATACATCCTCTGAAATCTAGGTGGAGGTTCCCAAACCTCAATTCTTGACTTCTGTGCACACTCAGGCCCAACACCACATGTAAGTTGCCAGGGCTTGGGGCTTGCATCCTTTGAAGCAATGGCCTGAGCACTACGTTGGCCCCTTTTAGTCATGGCTGGGATACAGGGCACTAAGTTCCTAGGCTGCCCATAGCATGGGGGCCCTGGGCCAGACCCAGGGAACCATTTTTCCTTCCTAGGACTACAGGCCTGTAATAGGAAGGGCTATTTGGAAGGTTTCTGTAATGCCCTGGAAACATTTTCCCCATTGTCTTGGCTATTAACATTTGACTTCTTGTTACTTACGCAAATTTCTGCAACTGAATTGAATTTCCACCTAGAAAATAGGTTTTTCTTTTCTATCTAATGGTCAGACTGCAAATTTTCCAAACTTATATGCTTTGCTTCCTCTTGAACACTTTACCGCTTACAAATTTCTTCCACCAGATACCCTAAATCACCTCTCTGAAGTTCGAAGTTTCACAAATCTCTAGGGCAGGGACAAAATGCCACCAGTCTCTTGGCTTAAGCATAGCAAGAGTTACTTTTGCTCCAGTTCTCAATAAGTTCCTCATCTCCATCTGAGACCACCTCAGCCTGGATTTCATTGTTCATATCACTATCAGCATTTTGGTCAAAACCATTAAAAAAGTCTCTAGAAAGTTCCAGACTTTCCCACATTTTCCTGTCTTCTTCTGAGGCCTCCAAACTGTTCCAACCTCTGCCCGTTATCCAGCTTCAAAGTTACTTTCACATTTTTGGGTATCGTGATAGCAGTGCCCCACTCCCAGTATCAATTTACTGCATTAGTCCATTTTTACATTGCTATAAAAAATACCTGAGACTGGATAATTTATAAAGAAAGTAGGTTTAATTGACTCATAGTTCCACATGGCTAGGGAGGCCTCAGGAAACTTAAAATCATGCAGAAGGGGAGGCAGATACCTTCTTCACCAATCAGCAGGAAAGAGAGCATGCGAAGGAGGAGCTCTCAAACTCTTATGAAACCATCAGATCTCATAACTCATTCATTATCATGAGAATAGGATGGGGGAAACTGCCCGCATGGTCCAATCACCTCTCTCCCTCAACATCTGGAGATTACATGGCCCTCTCACAACATGAGGGAATGACAATTTGAGAAGATATTTGGGTTGGGACACACAGTCAAATCATTTCAATATTTTTTCATATTAAATATTAGTATTTTTTCTAGATCATACCTCTAAAATACTGTCATCATTTCAAACTCAGATTTCAATATCCTGGCCCCTCTTCCACATGATTGTTGACATGACATGGTAAATAATAAGTTTATTTTAAAATATCTTAACCCTGATTTTTAGTTCTCTCTCTCTCTCTTTTCAAACCTCCAAAGGCTACATACAACTTTTAAAGAAATCTAACACTTCAAGATGTGAAAAACACCTTGAAACTGAAACTGACAAAGCGAATCACATCCCTCTCCCAATTAAGATGTACGCAGACAGAAATGCTCGTATGTGTGATATATATACACAAACACAGCTGGGCTGAAACCCCACATGCAAGTGCTTGACTTAAAATTCTCTCAGCCCCAAACTTACATGGCTGTGCTATTCCGTGAATATGCCAAAACTTTTGTTACATGCTCTTGTTAAATAATTTAAATTTTCAGTACAAATATCTATTTAATTATAAATTTGCTTATGAAATGAAGATGAAACTCTTTGAAGACGGGAAGAATAGCTTACTATAAGCCAAAGACTGCATGCATAGAAAGTAATCTAGTCTACTTCGAGCCATCTGTTATTTGTATTGTCTTACTTTCTGGCAACCACCCTATGAAGCAGGTATAATTGACCTCAGTTTTACAGATGAATAACCTATATTTTAAAGGGTTAAAATAGATCACACAGTGAGTAACAGAGTGAGTAACAGAGGTAGAATATGATTTATCTTCTGCTGAGATTATCTATCCTAGTATTTAATTATGACACACTGCCCCTTTTGGGTTTAAGGGAATCTAAAAGTTAGCAATTTTTCTATACTGAAGAAGTTAAAACTGAAAATAGCAGTACTTGGGTAAATCTTGATACTGCAAAGAAGACTAGCATAAGGAAGATTTAAAATCACTTTTGTACTGTAAAGTAATTATAAATGTGAAATAGCAATAAAAATATTAAATGAGACTTCGGTAATACTAAATTTCTATAAATGGCTCTATAATTTCTCACAACTATTTCCTGCACTTATATGAAGTCTGAAATTATCACTTAATTCTATATCCTACACATGACATTCAAAATTGTAATAGAAGATCTTAAAATATTTTAAATGATTAAGGACAAATATTCTACTACAAAGTTTTAGGTAGGCTAAAAAAAGAACTATGTGAAGTAATCTGGTGAAATAAAAGATAGCTGTAGAGATGAACTATGATTAAATTCAAATTATGTATAAACAGATAAACATTAAAAACTCATTTATTGTCATGAATTTTAGTCCCAGCTGAAGGTTATGTATAAACAACATGAAGAATGCATCTGGATCATACACCAATAGAAATAGCAAAATCAAAGCTAATCATTTTGGTTCAAATCATCGGAGTTGAGTATTTCCATGAAGCATGGTAATGTTAGTCACTGCCTTTTAGAGAGTATCCTTATTGTTATAAATATATTCGCATCCAGTTTACACCTCAGTGATTCTATCAACACCAAATGAGTGATTTAGATATTTAAAAAGATGGATTTTAGGTCTTGTATAAAAACCTTCAAATTAGTACTCTTTCCTGAAATTGGCAATACATTTAAAAAATCAAGAATTCATGTATTTTAGCAATTTTGCTTTTATATTTTCTTGATATTTTTTGAACCATTTTCCCCAATTTCTTACCCCTTTTTTTTTAACAGAACACTTTTATTGCTAGCTACCTTTACAGTAGCCTAATAACATTATCTTACCAATGCTATTTGTACAAAATATTACATTTGAGGTATTCTTTGCAGTCTAGGCCTTGTATGGGTTTATTAAAAGGAACATTTATATTTAAAGGCACATTTTAGATTATTCAAATGTAAATATATTTTTAAATATTTACGAAGATATAACATAGCTCCCAGACCTAATATTGATTTTTGTGTATTCAAAAATAAAAAAAAAAAAAATCATGTGTGACTTAAGCTGCAAAAAAGTGACCCATTTTGGTTCAAATTTCTTTCCTGTCTGACTCATGTCATATGGATTTGGAAGGGAATGACTACACAGGGAGAAAGAGTATTGGAAATGTGCCAATTGAGTATTCTCTGTGGAGTCTTAGGGAAAAATGGTGACAGCGATAAAGGACAAACTGTTAAAGGACATTCTTACTTGCCTTAAACATGACTATATAAGGCAGTGGTTATGAGCTCTAGAATCAGACTTTCTGGACCTGAATACTGACTGTATCATTTATTATGTGTGTGACCTTGGGAAAGTTAACTACTTTCTCTGTGGTTCAGTTTACTCACTGGAAGAATTGTGATAACAATGACGTCTACATCATAAATTTGTTGTAAGAGATAAGTTATCTATTAGAGGGGTTAGCACAGTCCTTGCATATGTTAAGTGCACAATATATATATTGACATTTTAGAGGTGATCTTGATATATTTCAGAATAGTAAAATTGTAACCCACTTTTACTCATGGTGATAGGAGAAACCACTGCAGCTTATCCGAAGCCCTATTTCTCACCTCTGGAAAGGCCATCTCTTCCACTACAATTTTAATATCTGCAGAGGCTTTTGCTCTTTTGTTTACTGCTGTATCCTCAGGGCTTAGATTAGTGCCTGAACCATAATGTGCTGTCTGTGAATGTTGCAGGAATGAATCATTGGTCAACTTTCAGCTTCTCCTTGCCAGGAAACCTCTCCACAATATTTTGTAGTGGAGAAAATATTCCATCCATCATGGAAATACTCTACCGCATGACAGCATTCAATCTAATTATTCTTTTTTTCTTTAATCTGCTTCCTCCTGCTTCTAACTCTGTAATGGATGCCTCGGGTTGCTAGAGAATTCTAAAAATCCCTTTGATATCCCACTCAGGGTTTTCCAATTTGGGAAATCCCTTGTAAAGCAAAAGAATTTTTCTCTGCAAACCCTTGCCAAAACCTCCATACCTGGAGAATATGAAAATAATAGTAGCATTTAATATTTATTGAGTATTTACTGTGTATGTGGTAGTGAGTTAGCTATTTCATTTGGTCTTCCTATCTTTCAATGATATGGATCCTAGAAACTTTTTACAAATGAGAAGACTGAAATTTGGGGAGATTAATAATTCACTAGTAAGTCTCAAACTATTTTAATCAGGGTTCTGTAGAGAGACAGAACTAATAGATGTATATATGTAGGGGAGTTTATTAAAGAGTATTGAATTACATGATCACAAGATGAATTCCCACAATAGGCCGTCTGCAAGCTAAGGAGCAAGGAAACCAGTCCAAGTCCCAAAAACCTCAGAAGTAGGGAAGCTGGCAGTGCAGCTTTCAGTCTGTGATCCAAGGCCGAGAGTCCCTGGCAAACCACTGGTGTAAATCCAGGAGTTCAAAAGCTGAAGAACTTGGAGTCTGATGTTTGAGGGCAGGAAGCATCCAGCACAGGATAAAGATGAAGGCTGGAAGACTCACCAAGTCTGCTCCTTTACATTTCTTCTGCCCGCTTTATTCTAGCCACTCTAGCAGTTGATTTAGAATGTGCTCACCCAGATTGAGGGTGCGTCTGCCTTTCCCAGTTCACTGATTCAAATGTTCATCTCTTTTGGCAACAACCTCACAGACATACACAGGAACAATATTTTGCATCCTTCAATCCAATCAAGTTGACACTCAATATTAACCAACACACAAACTATAAGGGGCAAAACAGTTTTCACTACACTACTATTAACATCAATGCTCATAAGAATCAACTAACCTCTACTTCTATCTGTGTAGTCAGTGTTCAGTACCAAAGCTATCAGGAACTCTGATCATTTCACACATACCAGGGTATGAAGGACTGACAATAAGTTAACACCAGGCTAACTCTGAATATGTTTTTTCTTAGAAGAATGTTACCTTGAACAAAAATATATTAAACCTAGTGAAAGAAATTTAATGGTGAATTTCAGACCCCATGCCAGGTAAATGGAATAAATAATTTGCGACTAGAAACTTTCTAGAGTTAACAATCTTCATACAATTTTGATCTGAGTTTCACTTTCAAATTCATCCATATATGTACTTTCCCTTCTAACACCTATAAGATAAATACATATTCTACTAATTAATTAATAAATCGGTTCAATCATTCAATTCAAAGATTTTTAGAATGTCTACTCTATGGCAAACATCGTTTTAGACTTGGAGGTGAATGACTTCAGAAAGTTTACAACTTATGGTAGGGAAAAGACATGTATGTACATGATTAGAGTACAATAAGATAAACACTATATGAAAGACATTTATTACAAAAATGGGAATAAAATGTTCATTGAGAAAAACTTCACTGGAGCAGTTACATTTAACTGTGATTGGGGACAGAGGGGAGGTAGTACAGAATGGTGAAAGAAATTTACCAGCTGGAATAGCTCGTGTAGGA
The DNA here is from genome assembly GCF_043159975.1 of Macaca nemestrina. NCBI lineage: Eukaryota > Metazoa > Chordata > Mammalia > Primates > Cercopithecidae > Macaca > Macaca nemestrina. The sequence goes on from NC_092138.1 coordinate 40,557,620, forward strand.
AATTCTAGAGAAAAGATATGCAAAGGCACGGAGGACTGAAAAAAAATCAACCTACTGAGAGAATTAAATTAATAGGCTATGAACAATCATGTTCTGATGACTTCAATGACTAAAGTCACTATTAGTTCTGCTTCCTCTGAATTTGTGTCTTGAATGTTGGGACTACTCATCAGACGGTCCTCCTCGCCTCTCTCAATTTTAGGTATTTATGAGTTACCTCATTTTCTCCAGGGCTTTAATTAGCTGCTACCAGAATCTGGTGGTGGCTTTTTGAGGCCTTCCAGTCTATTGTCACATAGATGAGCCAGTCTCATCAAAATTAGACAATTCAGAATCATAGAATAAAGCCCAAGTGAAAGGAAAGAGATCTTTGCAAATGTGAAAGGAATAAAAATTTGGAGGTGGGAGAAATTTCAAAAGTAACAACTAGCAAGAATTCGTGTTCTGCTTAATGAGGTTACAGATAATTACAGAAGTATTTATACTTTTGTAAGCGTGTTTTCTTGTAGCAGTTAGTATACAAACATATATTTCTTTGCTCCATCAGGCACAAGAGCCTAAAAGAAATGATACCCCAGTAACAATGTGCATACCATGGGCCCATATGTCAGTTACAAATAGCTTTCTCCAAAGGAAGGAATCAGGGCTTGTTGGAGCAATGGCTGATTCTAGGATTGCTATGAGTTTCTGAGAGGTCGTGTGCCACTTTTAATTTGGAATCAGTCAATTGTGGGGTATTTTTGTCCTGCCACTGACTGGGATTTTGGGCAAGTCATTCTCACTTGTCTGAATCTCAGTTCACTGTGTCAGCTAGAACCTGAGCTTTGCTTGCTCTAAGATTCATGCAAATAGGAGTCCCAATAAAGGATATGAAAGCCAGATCTAGCTATGAACTATTTATATAAGGAACTGTGGAATTTCCTGGGAAATAGCTTATTGAAAGGAAAGGTAGAATTCAGGCATGGAGGTCTAAAAACAATGTCCGAGGGTCTAATAGGGGAGAAAGGGAAAGAGAACAATTGAACAGTCCACTGTTAATTATTGCATTATTTTTAGCCCAATCTTCACCAATGTGTGCTTAGATCTAAGAAGACGGAGTAGGTAGAAAGTATAGATAGTTCTTTTGCTAAAATCTCTGAACATCAAAGTACAGTCCAGGGATTCATGGATTAGCACAGTTGAGGAAGTGGAATCCTTTCCCCACATAAGTGGAAAGCATGGTATGTTTCATTTTGCATTAAGACCTCAGAGGTCTCAGCTTTCTTTGCAGGCCCTAACAGCTCTAAGATACAGACACAGCAGAGTAGTTTCCATCCAATGTGCCACAATGTGATTCCTGTGCAGTCTCTTATACCAGAGATGGAAGTTTCGGTGTTTTGAGTTCCACTGTGTTAACCCTCAGAAACAGGTTTGAAGAGGAGTAGGGTCTTTCCATAAGTTTGAGACAAATACAGAATGAATTAATTTTATATATATATTTTTGAGATGGAGTTTTTGCTCTAGTTGCCCAGGCTGAAGTGTAATGGTGTGATCTCAGCTCTCCACAACCTCTGCCTCCTGGGTTCAAGTGATTCTCCTGCCTCAGCCTCCCGAGAGCCGGGATTACAGGCATGTGCCACCATGCCCGAATAATTCTGTATTTTAGTAAAAACTTTTATATTTTTAAGTTTCTCCATGTTGGTCAGGCTGGTCTCGAACTCCCAACCTCAGGTGATCTTCCCACCTCAGCCTCCCAAAATGCTGGGATTACAGGCATGAGCCACCATGCCCAGCCAATTAATTAGATTCTGATGTTCTATAATTGTAGATGGTGATAAACTCAGGGAAACAGTATTTGTTATTATTATGCTTGAACAATGGAAGCTAAGAAACATGTAGAATAGGAATTTCTAAGTAATTATTAAAATTGATATTGCATAAAATTTGAAGTAGAACTCCAATATCAGAAAAATTGGAGTTAACTCTTGTAGAGGAGTGACATACTCTATCTTAAGATCTCAGTGTTTGGCATCTCTCTTATTTCCTGAAAATATCTAAGAATATTCTGAATGAAATGAACATAAGGGCACCCCAGAATGCAGACTGAAAAGATATCTAACTGATTGATGGCTAAGATGCCACCTACCTTTAGATAATTGTTGGCTTTAAGCCACTGAGAAGACTTATTATAGAAACATTGTTGCTGATTCTCAAGACTGTGAGGAAGTAAGAAAAAAAACAATGAATCCTTAGAAGCAGCTGAAATGATAGCCTGGCTACTTGAAGAAGGTCACACTGCTTTTCTATCCCAAAACCAATAGGAAAATATTAATATTCTGAACCTTGGGCCTTCTGCCAAGTCTCTATACCAAGTCTACTACATTAGCTATTTACATGTCAGTTACACATAGAAAAATTACTTGTCTGAAAATCCTTCACTGCATGACAAAGACTAAAAGGAATTCCAAGAGAAATAGGAAAACCAGGCAGCCCCTACTGCAGGCAGCTTCCTCCTTTATGTTACCCATACATCTCATCCCTTGCTAAAAGTGCCAGGAAATAAGGCATTGATATAGTTCAGTCTGTGAGGGAGAAGTTTTTGTTTGTTTGTTTGTTTAAAAAGGGAACAGGCTGAAAGAGAATGAATGCTTTTTAACTGAATTGCAGACAGTCCAAGGAAAGAAGAGATAAGATATCAGGCACTCCCAGGGCACTTCAAATGTAAGCCCAACAAAAGAAAAATGAATACAGAAATAAGTGATAAGACCTGGGTTTTTTAAAAGGTAAACTGTGACTGTGAAATACTTGTCAATCAGTGAGTGCCAGGGGCCAATCAGATGAAAAGGAAGCCCATTGGGCTAGAAAAACAATTTTGATTGTATTAAATTGGTGACCTGTGCATACAAACAGAGTGAACAAAATTACTCAGTTCTGTCATTTAAATCAGTCAAGGGGATCCTGAAATCAAATGAATTATTTCTTAGTATTCAGTAAAAAAATTTAATGAATTCAATTTCCCATTGTCCATCTGATTGTGTGAAATTTCCCATAAACGGCCATTTAGAAGAGGAGTTTTGGGAAGCAAATTAATAGGTTAGGAAATCTAAAACAATTACATCTGCCATTATTCTAGTTTGGATTCACAGATAAAACACACACTCCCATAGTTCCATTGGTGATGTGATACCATATGGGAGGGTGGTAGAAATAGTTTCAATCATCTCTATAGCTATAGTAGTGTAGAGGATCATTTGTGAAAGTTTTTCCATAAAATGCATTCTTTGGCCTCACCCTTGATACTTAAATATTTTGCAAGTTGGATACGTATTGAAGAGCAAATCTTGTATTTGAGCATATAACATGAACAAATTCTTAAAGATAAGATAATACACCCTGTTCATATATATTTTGTTTTTTCAAAAATTTTAAAGAAGCAGTCAGTGTCTCCAGCTTTTATAAATCAACTCTTCCAAATGCATAAAAGTGTCCATTTAGGAAGTCTTGCACAGTCTTGCAAAGTTCAGTGGGGCTATTCTTTCTTTGGAGAGTTCATCTCTGTTCTAAGTTCAGAAGCTTACAAAAATCTTTCAGAAAACAATGAAAAAAATTCAATTTGAAGAATAAATGTGTCATGGAAAATACAAATTAAGATATTCAGACTTTGGTTTCACAGTTAGGGAGAAATAAAAACGTATTTTTCATTTGTATTTCTAAAGGCTTCGGTTTAGTGAGATATTTTCCTTAAAGGCAATTAGCTGACCAAGATAATTACTTCATCTGACATGTACAAAGAATTATTGATTTGTCTAGTGCATAATTTTGAATTGTGCTCCATTTTAAAAATGAGCCTTTGTCCATCACCTCTACCAAGTCAATGAATGCAAATTATTTTCAGTGTTCTGGCAGCTTTTATCTTACAGTATTTGTTTACCAACAGGATTTTCTAGGAAATGGGCAACTTATACTATTTACTTAAATAAAGTATAAAAAAGGATTTCGGGTCAGAAAATCAGTATCTAAATAGATTTAAATAAGTGATTTTTTTTCAAATATAGGTCAATGGAATATAAATTGTATTATGTACATGCTGCTATTATGTAAATTTTATTATTTTTATGGCTACTATATAGCCATAAGAAGAATATAACCATGAAGAAGAAGAAAGTGAGGTATCAAAAAACTGTAATGAGAATAGAGTCTTGGAGAAATAAAAGTATGCCTCAAGGAAAGGGGATTAATAAACAGCAGTTGCTTCTACTAATGTACTCTTGGAGATTGTAGGTGCAGAAACCAACATTAACACTTTTGATAGTGAATTTTGGAAAGCTTACAAAATCACTGCAACTTGTCTTCAGCCATAGGTCTGATTTATTGGAAACTTATGGAAAATACATTGTACTGGGAATATTAACTTTCAACAAACTAACATCTTGAGATGTCTAAAGCTTCCTTTTTAGTCAACATCTGCCAAAAATGATTTAGCCTTGAGAATCAAATTTAAAACCAACCAAATCTCTGAGATTCCTTTAGTAATCAAGAATATGGGTATTTTTTATGTGAATGCATCTTGACTTGGGTCTAGGTTTCTATTTAAACCTGTGCTAGAATCTCTGTCTGTAACACAGGTCAACAGCACTACATCCCAAGAATAACGCTTGAAAATAATTAATCAGTTCATTTAATACTTACATGGTACTTTTCTGTGCCAGATATTTGCCAGAATTTCTGAAAATCAGATAGTACAGAGAACGAGATGCAACTTTCTTATTAAAATGTTTTAAAATAGGTAATATAATGACTTTCACACAGATATAAATTACTTCATAAAAATCTTATTCATTAATTACTGAAGAAACCAGTAAGATATTACAATTGGATCAAAATAGATTTCAAAATGCCACATATTTTTAGTCAGAAAACCAATGCTGAAATGAATTTATAAATGAATAGAAAACCTAGTCAATATTCACAGAGTGATGATCAACTGCACTTTACTGGAAAATTTGTGTTTTTAAGACACAATTTGTCTGAAGCTGTAAAATGGTTAACAACAAGCAAAAGTAGAGACAATGAATGGTGAAGTTGGTCAGCACACTCATTACATTTCAAAGTCCCTCAGATTTTTCCTAAATTTACAACAAACTCATAGCTTAAAATCTAATGTAGAATGGAAAGTAGTCAGTTGGAAGCAGAAAAAAAGGATCTTCATTTGTAGATGTGAGTAGGGTAGGGACTACATAGTGGGGGTGATAAGTAATATAAGGAAGAATGGAAAATAAATAGCAGGCCCAAATAATGTGGATGGATGGAGAAGGGATGGTGTTCTTAGAAGTAAACAGGGCAACAGAGAACTTATATATTCATAAAGTGACCCACTTCTCTTCAAAAGACATAGAGATAAGCTACTTTTAAAATATTTGTTTGTTCCAGGAAATTAAAATACAGAAAACATCCACATATTAAGGAATTGATCTCTGCCTTATTGGTAGATACTTACCCAGTGCTACTTGGCTTTGACAATACATAAAGTGAAGTGAAAATGTCATACAATGCCACAGGTTCAGTTCTGCTAAGTGTAATCACGTAGACCATCCATCTCTATATTGGAATACTAAGATAAAAGATCAGTGCAATCATTGGCCAAAACTAAATTCCACTGCAGATAGAAATTGGGCATTGATTAGAATAGCTACAAAAGAAAAATTTATACTTTTAAATTTCTCCCTCATTTAACTTGTCTACTTGGTAATTGTGGCAAATTACTTAACTCCTCTGTCCCTCAGTTTTCTCTGTAGTAAAGTGGACAACAGTAGTGCCTGGATCATAAAATCATGAATTTCAAAAGAGATAGCACATGCAATATACTCAGGACAGTGCCTAGTATGTAGTAAATCCTTAATAAATGTTAACTATTTTATTGCCAGTTTGAGATCATCATTACAAAGAAGACTCCCTTCATCAAATAAAGCCAGGCTTTGGTAAGCTCAGATAATAGGGTTTGTGTTTTAATATATAACATTCAAGGGTTCGAAGTTATGCAAAACACGCAAACTCATTTAAGACAAAGAGAAGAATTGACTACAGTCCAATATGGAGTCCTGTGACCTGGTTATAGGTGTGGGCATGTGTTATGATTATCTGAAAGCTACACAATCATCGTACAAGATAACCAAATGAAAGAGGGTGCATATGTTGAAGGACTAGTCCAAAATAACCACTCCAGAGAAGAGAGGGAGAGAAGAAACTGATCTGAAACCACAAATCATACATCAAAGATTTGAAAGTGTCTCCTAATAGGGGAGTTTCAGGCTTGAGCTTTTAGAAGACACTTGATTCCAAAATCTTAATTTGATATATCTCCTTGCTCTCTTGTTTTGTATGTAGTATTAAAAACATGGCATCTTGCTTTCTAAGATTCCTGAGCATTTCCTATTTTTATCTTCTATTTTTATCTGGAACAATATAGTTTCTGGGTTTTCTCTTTTATTCATCTCTTATTAGTACTTGTTTTGTTTTTGTTTTTGTTTTTTTTTGAGACGGAGTCTCGCTCTGTTGCCCAGGCTGGAGTGCAGTGGTGCAATGTTGGCTCACTGCACTCTCTGCCTCCCGGGTTCATGCCATTCTCCTGCCTCAGCCTCCTGAGTAGCTGGGACTACAAGTGCCCCATACCACACCCAGCCAATTTTTTGTGTTTTTAGTAGAGACGGGGTTTCACTGTGTTAGCCAGGATGGTCTCAATCTCCTGACCTCGTGATCCGCCTCCCTCGGCCTCCCAAAGTGCTGGGATTACAGACGTGAGCCACAGCGCCCTGCAGTTCCATTCGGATCCTCTCCTGAAAGGAGACTCTGGAGATCAGTTTGGAGAGTTCATAGAAGTCCTTTAGGGCTTTACCACCCACTGTTTTCACTATCCTGTCAGTCAAGTGGGAAATGTTTCTTCTAGCTTCAACTGCCATTCTCAGGAGCAGGCATTCCTTACACCATCTAGTGAATACCGGCTGGCTAATGTGAGTTCATCAGAAACTCCATTGCTTCTCTCTACTTTCTCCCTTACAGGCACCTACAAGATACAGATCTTGATGGCAGCGTATTTTGGGTTTGTGGTATTCCTTGCCACCTATTTAAGTTGGAAATACTTTACATGTATTGTTATTTTTGCCATCTAGGTGCTCTGTCTGATTTTACGTGAGAATTTTGGAAGATCCAAAATTGTGCTGCCCCTTTTTCCTCTCTTTTCCTCAATTGCACATACAGATATTCCCATATATTTACTGCTAAAGTACTTATCTAATTAACAATGTTTAAACGTGAATAGGTAAAAGATAAGTAAATTAATTATTTTTGTCCTGTAAGATGTGTTTTTAACCCCTAAATGACACAGGAATCTCATAGAAAGCAAATAAGAATACTTCTGTTTTATTTTGAAAACCCCTATAAAAGGAAGTGGATCTGTAAAGTTTTAGCAAAGCCAAAGGAATGTGAAATCTTCACATAGCACCATGAACTGACAGTTTTGTTTTACAGTAATACATTATTTGAATTGATATTGAATAAAAGTATGATGTATTTCATTATCTCTGAATATTTAGTAGTCATAAGCTGGAATAAAAGTAGTGTTTAAGAACCCTCAGTAGTCACATGTTTATAGTATTCAACATAATTTTATTTAGAAGCAGGGTGACTTTTAAAATATGCAATTATATCACATATAACAAGTGCTTAGATATTGGGAAGAATATATTGTTTCTGGAAGGCTTTTCCCCATCTTCTAGATCATTGTAAATGCATTTACTATTCAATTATCTGGTATTTCCTTTTCTGTAATAATACTGAGTTGGATAAAAATATTTCAAGTATACAGACCAGGCGTGGTGGCTCACACCTATAATCCCAGTAATTTGGGTGGCCAAGGTGGGGGTATCATGTGATCCCAAGAGTTAGAGACTAGCCTGAGCAACATACTGAGACCGTGTCTCTACAAAAAAGAAAAACCAAAAAAATTAGCTGGACATGGTCGTGTGTGCCTGTATTCCCAGCTACTGAGTGGGTGAGTCGAGGGAGAATCTCTTGAGCCTGAGAGGTCTAGGTTGACTGTGCCACTGTACTCCAGCCTGTATGACAGAGGGAGACCCTGTCTCAAAAAAACAAAAAAAAAAACAAAAAAAACAAAAACTATACAAACCTCCCCCCTTTTAAAGAAAAATGTATTATTGAAAAAACTTTGGAATTGGTGTTAGTTTCTGGGAAAACAAAACTAGGTGTATTTTTTTAATAGACAACATTTCCTCCTTTGACTTTTGTCATTGCATAGCTACATCAAATCAATCAATAAAACGGCATTGATTTGAGTTGTATCTTGACCACACTACAATGAAGTGATTTGCTTACTAACACAGAGTGCATTTTAAAAACTTTTCCCCCAGAAAGAACTCCTAATTTACATAAATTCTAACTGCTTTTATATAAGGGTGGTAAAAGTTAAAGAATGGACCATAGTGACAGTTCCATAGCATTATGAATGTAGTTAATACCACTAAATTATCCACTTAAAAATGGCTAAGATGATAAATGTTCTATTATGTGTGTTTTACCACAATTTTGAAAAAGCAGGAAAAAAGATAAAGGACGCATTTGACTATCTACATTGAAATAGCACTTATCTGGCAGATATCAATAGAGACTCATCCTCCTTGCAACTATAATGTTTTTTAAAGAAAGAAATGGGTGTATGACAAATACGTGGTTCTGAAAACAAAAAAATCCAAAGATAGCCTATAATCAGAGTGCAAGAGACATTCCATGAAATATTAGTCAATGCAACTAAATTGAGGGGAATAAACAACAACAAAGCTCTGGTGGTCTAGTAATACTTTATTTCACCAATTAGAAGAGTCCCACTACGAGAAAGGTAACAGGAATCCCTTATGTTCTCCCTTACTTTCTACCTCCTGGATCAGGGCACAGGGTTGCCATCTTTTCAATAACAAGCAGCTTTTCTTTGAGTTTGCAGAGTTTCAGTAATGGCTTAAGAAAATGTGTGTGTGTGTGCGTGTGTGTGTGTGTGAAGTGTTATATATATTGATTTGACACATTTTAGGAACTCAATCAATAATACATATGTAACTATGATTTTGGTTTCCTCAGATATCAGCTGAGAAAGGCTTGTATATACTATAATGTTTAACTGCTTTGTATGAAGTCTAGAGGTTAGTACCCTCCACTGACTCCACGAACATTCTCTTATCATAGACATTTGGGAGCACTGAGTTACTTATTAAAGATATGGGGGTAATTAACTAAGGGGTCATTTAGGCAGCACTTAACCCTTCCTTCAGTACTTATTAGAAGCCATCAATGTTGGTACTCCACAAATCGTTAACTTCCTGCTTGGAAGCTAAATTAAAGAAATTAATTCATGAAATTAATAAACAAAAATACATAATAACCTTTAAAATATTGGAGAATCTACATAACCATAAATATTTTAATGACATACGCTAACACTTAAAATTCATTTCTCAAAGAAGTTTAATGAAATGTGGATTTCTCCCTATAACATAATATTCAGAAGTTAAAACAGGGAATTGTGCAAATAAGGTATGATAAGGCACTAAAAAAAGGAAATAAAATGTTATTTTTTCTATCTTTCTGTGTGTCTGAAATTTTCAAAAATTAGAATACATTTCTCTCCATATCAGAAAAAAGTAAATATTGTACACATGGGCTCGAGGATGTAGACAAACAACCAGTAAAATGGCCCAACAAATTTTTTTGGTTCATTTTGTATCATAATGTAAAATATTGTCTTAAATCACACCATGATAATGTGAACTATAGGTTTTTCTGCTTCTTTAAAAATAGCAGACACTGATATTTCTGTGAATATTTTAAGCTATTTTACTTTTTATAGTATGTACAATACATCTATATACACACATATTTTGTTTTAACTATTTAAGCAATGATATAAAACCATGTATCAGAGTATTTTTTTTCTCCTTTCCACTGTGTATTTCTGTTCAATACCTGTTTACTCAGACATAACATTTACAATCAACTTTGAAATTTTTTCTGACCATACTGACTTAGTCATTGCTTCTACATTTTGTGATGCATTATGTGCAGTAGAAAATGGAGATGCTGTTAATAATTTCGTAAGACTTACACTGCAAATTTGCTTTTTTGTAGTTCAAATTTGTAGTGCATCTGTATGAATGAGTTGTATCTAAACTTCTGAAACTAGATTAATTGAAATTTCTTCGTAGGAAATAGAGGATACAAACTAAGTTAATAATATTTTCTCATTTTCTCTATGAAATTAAAACTTTGTGATTTGTAAATAGAGATGTAAGAGAGAAATCAAAGGATTATTTTTTCTCTCTCTCTTTATAGTTGAATAGTCTGCAAAGAGGACCTCTGATAATGATGAATTTTTTTTTTAGGTATAGAGAAAATTCCCATTTGTCAATCATGCTGTTTTGAATTGTTCTTCAGAGCAATTAATGAAATCTATAGTAATCTGAGGAATAACTACAAAAATATAAGTCCTAATATCATATATAGGAATAACACGGCAAAATCACTCACAAATTCCCTGTTCTTAAGACTGAAGCAAAGTGGTAGAGCACAAAAACAAAAATGTCTGCCCTGAAATAGAGCAGGGGCAGATGAAGACATTGATATTTCACTGTAACCTATTCAGTAGATTGATTTTAAATCGTTGTCAGAAACATGAGAAAACAAATTAAGAAGAAATAACCAGTTAAAAGTCTGTGCTATAAAAAACATATTTTTTTTTCTTTCTTTGTTTTTTCCTTTCTTTTTTTTTTTTTGAGACAGGGTCTCACTGTGTCACCCAGGTTGGAGTGCAGTGGTATGAATCTCGGCTCACTACAGCATGCTTCCCAAGTAGCTGGGACCTAAGGCATGCACGGTCAGTCCTGGCTAATGTTTGCATTTTTTGTAGAGATGGGGTTTTGCCATGTTGCCCAGGCTGGTCTCAAGCTCCTGAGCTCAAGTGATCTGCCTGCCTCATCCTAAAAACCACATTTCTATTTGTTCTGTAATTTTGATTCTTTATAGCCATAAGTATATTATTTAATAGTATAGTCATTGAGAGGTAACAGTTCTAGGGTCATTAATGAATTCAAGGAATACTGAAAATGTTTGCTCACTGTATTCCTGGGGCTTAAGTAAGAGCTACTTCTAGAACCTATTCAAGTTTGACTAATTAGCAACCATGCAATGCCATCTTATAACTATTTTGATCTTACTTTCAATGTTAGCCTAAATTTAGGTATAAGACTGGGAAACAGCTGATGTATTTTGGTAGAAATGTTACAGGAAAGGTGTCTGGATCCAAACCCCAAGAGAGGTGTCTGGATCTCGCACAGGAAAGAATTGAGGACGAGTCCACAGTGTAAAGCAAAAGCAAGTTTATTAAGAAAGTAAAGTGGTGAAAGAACAGCTACTCCATAGACAGAGTAGGGCGTTCCTGAAAGTAAGAGGAGGAATGCATCCACTCTAGGTACAGTACTTGTGTATATATATATAATTTAAAAACACATCACAGGAGATGCGCTTTGCTACAAGGGCTTGTGATAAAGGATTGGTTTTCTTAATTACTACATTTTGCAAGAATCAATATTATTGTCTTTAAAGAAAACTTAAGAATGCCCTTGTTCTCAAGGTATTGGGATATCTGGACACTCCAAGTTCGGGTATGTTTAGTAAACATTATCAATCTGTTCCCTTGGCCATAAACATTTAGAGGGTAAGAATACCTAACTTTCTGGGAATGCAGCCTAGCAAGTCACAGCCTCAATTTCCTAGCCTACCTCACTCAAGATGGAGTCACTCTTACTGGAACACTTCTTACAGAAGGAGCTCTGAACTGGACATTTGGAGCCCTGGACTTGTTCTAGTCTACCATTAACTGGCCACATTTATAAATTTATTTTTGGCACTTTTTTGGTTAAATACTTATAGAGGAATAAAACAGATGTTCCATAATTTCTTGTCAACATCCACATTTTCTACGAAGCTTTGATGTTTCCTTAAGCATGTGAAAACGCCCACAGTCTATCTAATTTTGTGGGCCAACTTATTTACTTCTTGAGAAAATCCAGAGCAAGAAGTGGGTTCCACAGAGACAACATTATTTAGCACATTTCCCTAATGTACTACCCTGGACTTCTGGAGTAGTTTTAGACACTGTTTTATTTCCCAGAAGTGAATGAGAGGCGGAACACATGTGCTTGTTAGATCATGAGTACACATTTTGCTTGTGAGTTACAGGCTTAATTCTTGTCTTGATTTCTGCACCACACTGCTGGATACATAGTAGGTACTCACTAAAGATTCATGAATTGAACTTCTCCATTTTCCAGTTAACCAAATATTTAGCAATTAGCATCTATGTAAGGAAGTCCTGGAATGACTAAGGTTACTTAATTGTTATAATACTGCTTATCAGGAACTCGGTAGGTGTTCAGTAGTTCTACTGTAATGATGGATGATGCCTATTTTTATGCAAGACTTGCCTTTCTGTAGCTATTTGTCATTGCCTTTGATAATACCTCTTTTGCATAAAATATCTTAGGGCTTCCAGACCAAGGTCCTTATTTTTGTAAGATTATTGAGATGTTCCAAGATGATTATCACACCGTTTACAATTCCAAAATCTGGATAACCTAACAAGAATACCATGTACAATTGGGCTAAACATGCTAAAAAGTAATATAAAAGCAAATATCAATAATTTCCTCAAATAAAACATCACTTTTCTTTCTAATTTACCACATGGCAATGGATTTTAGACATTGCATTCCCAGCATAAGAAGTTATTAGCAGCTAGAAGTTAGACAGCTGAAGACTTAACTGATAGTCTGTAGAAGAAAAATTGAATGTGACTATTTAGAGCTCTTACATAAAAATATGTCAAAGTAATTTTTTAAATGTAAGAGTTAATGCCAATAGTTATGCAATAATTTTGTGTACTAATAATTACAGACATGCTATATGCTATATCTTACATTTATTCAAATACCTCTTTACACGTAGAATCTATTAGTTAGAGCTTTGGCCTTTGCTTTCGAAAACATTCACAACTATTCTTCTTACCGGTTCTCTCAAGTACTTTCTCCTTAAATTTCCCAAGCTGTGTAGCTTGTTAGGTACACTGAATATGAAGCAAACAATGATAAAAATATCAGCTAAGGAGCTCAATACACACATTCACTCGAGAAATTAGTGTGACCACGTAGAGTACTGACTATTTACTCACTTGTTTATTTACTTTTTATAAACATTAGCTTATTTTCTAAACATGATAGAAACTTAACATACATGAACAGGATGTTGTTAGTTAAAAACTTAATAGATCAACCCCACACCAAAACTTTGATTATTAACCTGTATTTATCTATATAATGGGTTTTGCATGCACCAGGACCTCTTAATATATCAAAACCTTCTTGTTGAGCCAAGCTAAATTATGTATTCCTTATGTTTTTCCAAGACTAATTGTTTTTTAATACCTTCATATATGACATAAGCCCTTGAAGAGACTGACTGTATCAGTTAAGTAAATAAATAATTGTTCTGGGAACACAGAGACAAAACATAAAGTACTTACTTGTTGATTGTTTATAAATATTAGGTTATGAAGGGATGTTACCTAGGTAGGACACATACATATGCATTTACAAATAAAACAACTCACTACAGACAACATCCATTTCAGTGTATGACCATCAGTTTTCCCAATATTATTAGAATTCATTAATTATGAACACATATTAACTCAATTTAAAATAAATTTAAAAGAATCTGCTCAATGAAGTTTCATAATTAATTTACAAACTACATTTACACTGATTTATTTATTGATTTTCAGACTTGGAGCTAAGTTATATAGTTGAAGGGTTAAAAAACAGGCCAGACGCAGTGGCTCATGCCTCTAATCCCAATACTTTGGGAGGCGAGGTGGGTGGATCACCTGAGGTCAGGAGTTCGAGACCAGCCTGACCAACATGGTAAAACCCTGTCTCTACTAAAAAATGTGAAAATTAGCTGGGCATGGTAGCGGGTGCCTGTAATCCCAGCTACTTGGGAGACTGAGGCAGGGGAATCGCTTGAACCCGGGAGGCTGAGGTTGCAGTGAGCTGAGATTGTGGCTTTGCACTCTAGCCTGGGTGACAGAGCAAGATTCCGTCTCAAAAAAAAAAAAAAAAAAAAAAAAAGCAGAAATTTCCGATGCTCATATTATATAGTCTAAATATCTTAGTGAATAATTAAAGTGAACATAAATAGTATCAAACTACAGCCAAGACTTCCAAAAGAATAAGCTACTGAAAATGCAAAAATTGAGGAAGGAAACCGAACATTGGGCAGAGAATGGAAATATCCAAGGAGACTCATTTTTCTCTTTGCACTGTTTTTCTCAGCTCTCATTAAGTTTTTCATTGTAAAAATATTAGAATCTCAGTCAGTCATTCTGTCAAGAAGAGATATTTGGATTAGAGAGAATTCATTTTATATTTTTGCCTTTTACATTGGCAATCTAATGAAAAATGATAATTACTGAGCTGACAGTGAAATTCACAAAATTATAAAATCCCAAATTTACTAGTCAATTCCACATTTGGTAAACTCTAACTATACGAGTTATCATCACCACTTGTTTAACTCAGTGTGCATCTACTATGAGATAGGCATGATCTAGGTAATGCAGACATATCGGGCAATAACAAAGATGTGGTCTCTGTCCCCTTTTAGCCCATAGTGAAAATAGAGATTTAAGCCAGTGAATCGAAATCTGATGATCATGCTGAAAGAGAAACACATCATGTTTAGAAGAGTGTCAAAAGCATTTGCTGAAGGATTTCTGTTAAGGTTTATAGAAGAAACAAGAATTCAAAAGTGTTTGAATAACTGGAAACTCATATATATCTGTGCATGTTTGGTTAGTATTAGGAAGTCTCACAGATCTGAAAAGAGCAAACAGAAACACAGGTGGCAATATAATAAATAGAGGCATAGGAAAATTACTGGCCTTTCTTCTAATAGTTTTAAAGTTCAAATTGAAAATAAAATGCTTTTCAAGAGAAAGGTGAACAGAACTGTCTTAAAATGTAAGTTCATTATAGGATTTTCAAAGCACTGAGTTGGTTAAAATAAGGTTGAATATTTCTATAAGTATCGTAATTGAAAATTAATTAAGTAAATAGGTATATTAGTCTGTTCTCACGCTGCCAATAAAGACATACCTGAGACTGGGTAATTTCTAAAGAAAAAGAGGTTTAATGGACTCACAGTTCCACATGACTGGGGAGGCCTCACAATCATGACAGAAGGCAAAGGAGGAGCAAAGGCAAGTTTTGCAGGATGACAGGCAAGACAGAGCTTGTTCAGGGGAACTCCCATTTATAAAACCATCAGATCTCATGAGCCTTATTCACTACCTTAAGAACAGTATGAAGGAAACTACCCCACGATTCAATTACCTTCACCTGGCCCTGCCCTTGACATGTGGGCATTATTACAATTCAAGGTGAGATTTGGGTGGAGACATAGCCAAATCATATAATTGTGCCCCTGGCCCCGCCCAAATCTCATGTTCTCACATTTCAGAACCAATCATGCCTTCCCAACAGTCCCCCAAAATCTTAACTCATTTCAGCATGAACTCAGAAGTCCACAGTCCAAAGTTTCATCTGAGACAAGGCAAGTCCCTTCCACCTATGAGCTTGTATAATAAAAAGCAAGATAGCTACTTCCTAGATAGAATGGGAATCCAGGCATTGGGTAAATACACTCTTTTCAAATGGGAGAAATTGGCCAAAACAAAGGGGCTACAGACCCCATGCAAGTCTGAAATCAAGTGGGGCAGCTAAATGTTAAAGCTCCCTAATGATCACTTTTCACTCCATGTCACAAATCCAGGTTACACTGTTACAAGAGGTGGGCTCCCATAGCCACGGGCAGCTCTGCCCCTGTGTCTTTACAGGGTACAGCCCCCGTTTCTCGTTGCTTTCATGAGCTGGCACTGATTGTCTGCAGCTTTTTTAGGTGCACAGTATAAGCTGTTGGTGGATCTACTGTTCTGGGGTCTGGAGGACAATAGCCCTCTTCTCACAGCTCCGCTAGGCAGTGCCTCATTGGGGACTCTATGTGTGGGCTCCAACCCCACAGTTTCCTTTTGCACTGCCCTAGCAGAAGTTCTCCACGAGGGTCCCACCCCTGCAGCAAACTTCTGCTTAGACAGCCAGGGATTTCCATACTGCCTCTGAAATCTAGGCAGAGGTTTGCAAATCTCAATTCTTGAGTTCAGTGCACCAGCAAGCTCAATATCACATGGAAGCTGCAAAGGCTTGGGGCTTACACCCCTGAAGCCATGGCAGGAGCTGTACCTTGGTCCCTTTTAGCTATGGCTGGAGTGGCTGGGACGCAGGACACCAAGTTCCTAGGATGCAGAGAGCAGGGCCTGACCTACTGATCCCTGGGCCTGATCCACAAAACAATTTTTTCCTCCTGCGCCTCTGAGCCTATAATGGAAGGGGTTGACATGAAGATCTCTGACGTGCCCTGGACACGTTTTCCGCATTGTCTTGGGGATTAACATTTGGATCCTTGTTACTTATGCAAATGTCTGCAGCCTGCTTGAATTTTTTCCACAGACAATGGGTTTTTCTTTTCCATCACATCAGCAGGCTGCAAATTTTTCAAACATCTATGCTCTGCTTTCCTTTTTAACATAAGTTCCAATTCAAAACCATATCTTTATGAATGCATAAAATGAAATGCTTTTAATAGCACCATAGTCACCTCTTTAACAATTTGCTACTTAGAAATTTCTTCTGGCAGATGCCCTAAATCATCTCTCTCAAGTTCGAAGTTTCACAAATCTATCTAGGGTGGGGCAAAATGACACCAGTCTCTTAGCTAAAATATGACAAGAGTCATCTTTGTTCCAGGTCCCAACAAGTTCCTCATCTCCATCTGAGACCATCTCATCCCTGATTGTATTGCCCATACCACTATCATCACTTTGGTCAAAGCCATTCAACAAGTCTCCAGGAAGTCCCAAACTTTTCCACATCTTCTTGTCTTCTTCTGAGTCCTCCTAACTGTTTCAACCTCTGCCTGTTACCCAGTTGCAAAGTTGCTTCCACATTTTCAGGTATCTTTACTGCAGCATCCCACTCTACCAGTACCAATTAGTCTGTTCTCATGCTGCTAATAAATAGATACCCAAGACTAGGTGATTTATAAAGAAAGAGAGGTTTAATGGACTCACAGTTCCACACGGTTGGGCCTCATCATCATGGTGGAAGACAAAGAAGGAGCAAAGGCACGTCTTACATCATGGCAGGCAAAAGACAACTCATGTAGCAGAATTCCCATCTATAAAACCATCAGATCAGGAGTGGTGAGAGAGGGCATCCTTGGGCCAGTTTTCAAAGGGAATGCTTCCAGTTTTCACCCATTCAGTATGATATTGGCTGTGGGTTTGTCATAAAGAGCTCTTATTATTCTGAGATATGTTCCATCAATATGTAGTTTATTGAGAGTCTTTAGCATGAAGGACTGTTGAATTTTGTCAAAGGCCTTTTCTGTATCACTTGAGATAATCATGTGGTTTTTGTCATTGGTTCTGGAAGTTCTGGCCAGGGCAATCAGACAAGAGAAAGAAATATTCAATTAGGAAAAGAGGAAGTCAAATTGTTCCTGTTTGCAGATGACATGATTATATATTTAGAAAACCCCATCGTCTCAGCCCCAAATCTCCTCGAGCAGATAAGCTACTTCAGCAAAGTCTCAGGATACAAAATCAATGTGCAAAATCACAAGTATTCCTATACACCAATAACAGACAAAGAGAAAGCCAAATCATGAGTGAACTCCCATTGACAACTGCTACAAAGAGAATAAAATAAAATACCTAGGAATCCAGTTTACAAGGGAAGGACATCTTCAAGGAGAACTACAAACCACTGCTCAACGAAATAAAAGAGGACACAAACAAATGGAAGAACATTCCATGCTAATGGATAGGAAGAATCAAAATCATGAAAATGGCCATACTGCCCAAGGTAATTTATAGATTCAATGCCATCCCCATCAAGCTACCAATGACTTTCTTCACAGAGTTGGAAAAAACTACTTTAAAGTTCATATGAAACCAAAAAGAGCCCACATTGCCAAGACAATTCTAAATAAAAAGGACAAAGCTGGAGGCATCATGCTACCTGACTTCAAACTATACTACAAGGCTACAGTAACAAAAACAGCATGGTACTGGTACCAAAACAGAAATATAGACCAATGGAACAGAACAGAGGCCTCAGAAATAACACCACACATCTACAACCATCTGATCTTTGACAAACCTGACAAAAACAAGAAATGGGAAAAGGATTCCCCATTTAATAAATGGTGCTGGGAAAACTGGCTAGCCATAAGTAGAAAGCTGAAACTTCATCCCTTCCTTACACCTTATACAAAAATTAATTGAAGATGGATTAAAGACTTAAATGTTAGACCTAATACCATAAAAACCCTAGAAGGAAACCTAGGCAATGCCATCCAGGACATAGGCATGAGCAATGACTTCATGACTAAAACACCGAAAGCAATGGCAACAAAAGCCAAAATATACAAATGGGATCTAATTAAACTAAAGAGCTTCTGCATGGCAAAAGAAACTACCATCAGAGTGAACAGGCAACCTGCAGAATGGGAGACAATTTTTGCAATCTACTTATCTGACAAAAGGCTAATATCCAGAATCTACAAAGAACTTAAACAAATTTACAAGAAAAAAACAAACAACGTCATCAAAAAGTAGGCAAAGGATATGAACAGACAGTTCTCAAAAGAAGACATTTATGCAGCCAACAGACACATGAAAAAATGCTCATTATCACTGGTCATCAGAGAAATGCAAATCAAAACCACAATGAGACACCATCTCACGCCAGTTAGAATGGCGATCATTAAAATGTCAGGAAACAACAAATGCTGGAGAGGATTTGGAGAAATAGGTAGGCTTTTACACTGTTGGTGGGAGTGTAAAGTAGTTCAACCATTGTGGAAGGCAGTGTGGAGATTCCTCAAGGATCTAGAACTAACGATCCCATTACTGGGTATATACCCAAAGGATTATAAATCATTCTACTATAAAGACACATGCACACGTATGTTTATTTTGGCACTCTTCACAATAGCAAAGACTTGGAACCAACCAAAATGTTCATCAATGATAGACTGGATTAAGAAATTGTGGCACATATACACCATGGAATACTATGCAGCCATAAAAAAGGATGAGTTCATGTGCTTTGCAGGGACGTGGATAAAGCTGGAAACCATCATTCTCAAAAAACTATCACAAGGACAGAAAATCAAACACCACATGTTCTCACTCATAGATGGGAAATGAACAATAAGAACACTTGGACACAGGGTGGGGAACATCACACACCAGGGCCTGTCAGAGGGTGGGGGCTGCAGGAGGGATAGCATTAGGAGAAAAACCTAATGTAAATGATGAGTTGATGGATGCAGCAAACCAACATGGCAGATGTATACCTTTGTAACAAACCTGCATGCTGTACACATGTACCCTAGAACTTAAAGTATAATAAAAAATAAAAAAATAAAACCATCAGATCTCATGAGCCTTATTCACTGTCATAAGACTAGTATGGAGGAAACTGCCTCCATTATTCAGTTATCTCCACCTGGCCCCCCGCTTGACACATGGGGATTCTTACAATTCAAGGTGAGATTTGGGTGGGGACACAGCCAACCCACATCAATACAACAGATCTTGAATTTTTAAACATCTTTGTCATTAGATAGTTATGCTGTATCTTACATTTATATTCTCAGGCTTTTGGAAATAAAAATATTAATTTATGATTAACAAATTTTATTGTTGTATTCTCTTATATTTAAGAAATTCCTTTCACAGATATATGTTTAACATTGTCATTGAAAATCAATCGGCCTTTAAGAATTTCCAGGCTGCACAATAAGAACTTTAATGATTTGATGATATAACAATAGTGTTATATAAGAATATCTGCTTCTTAGCATCTAGTTCAGGACAATATACTTCTTGGGTTACAATCAAAATGTCTTGCTTGATGATGATAAATTATTTCTACATATTCAATTTTGTTATTATTAGGACTTACCAGATAATGAAATTTAGAGAAAAAATAGCCACACCACTTGCAAAAGATATAGCTGTAATACACTTAATTTTTTAAATTTAGGGTTTAACTGAAAAAAAAGTTATTGCTATGTAGTAATATAATATATTGCATTAATACACATTTAGACTCATTATACTTATTTCAATTTTTTTCTATTTTTCATAATTTCTCTGTTTTATATTCTGATTCAAATATATATGCAGGCCAAATGCTAGATTCAATTTAGAATAAAATTAGTGATAATCAGAGTTTTTTTTTTTTTTTTTTTTTGAGACGGAGTCTCGCTCTGTAGCCCAGGCTGGAGTGCAGTGGCCGGAACTCAGCTCACTGCAAGCTCCGCCTCCCGGGTTTACGCCATTCTCCTGTCTCGGCCTCCTGAGTAGCTGGGACTACAGGCTCCCGCCACCTCGCCCAGCTAGTTTTTTGTATTTTTTAGTAGAGACGAGGTTTCACCATGTTAGCCAGGATGGTCTCGATCTCCTGACCTAGTGATCCGCCCGTCTCGGCCTCCCAAAGTGCTGGGATTACAGGCTTGAGCCACCGCGCCCGGCCGATAATCAGAGTTTTAATTGACAGAAAACTGCTACTATTTGTAGGTTATTCCAAAAACTATATTATAACTACATAGAAGAAGAGACTATACTAAAAATAACATTTTATGTGACAGACCCATAACCTGTTCACAAGATAGAACAGGCAGTCCTACAGTGTACCGGGGTATAATAGGAAAAATATTATTGTAGCTGCATTAATTTAAAATGGAATTACATTGTTATAAATTGGAAAGAAAAAGTAAAGTATGAAATAGAAATCTTTCTTTTGCTCCACTCAAATAGAAATTACAGGGCAATTTCAGCTAAGAGGATTTCCTGTTTTATTCAACTTGAGGTCATTCTATATAGTTTGTGTTTCTTTTTTTCTTTTTTTACCCTTCGGTAATTACTCAGACAAGGTCAACAGCCTATCTGGAGTGTTCTGCAATCATCCATTTATTTTAAAGAACCAGCCTTCCCTAGTGTTAAAATCCTTCCTATGCCATTTGTGAGATATTATCCGGCCTTTCTTTTTGTTGCCTGTTGTGCCTATGCATCCAAATAACAGACAGTCTATTTCTTCTAACTCTTCCATGAGTCAGCAGGCTGTGATAGGTCAATTGATATAGCACTATTTTTGACTTTCAAAATATATGCTTAATCTTTTCATTATTAACTGGATGACTCAACTATGAAAAGTATTTTCTGACCTAGGCTCAAATAATTTACTGTATTATGTGGGTAATGCAAAATAGAATCTTTGGCCATTGCTAGTATTTTTCACTGTTAAGTAGTGAAACATTGCAGATAATATATTCTTACTGGAATTTAGCATTTAGACATAGTTTAATAAGAGAGTAAGGACTATAAAACTGATTTGTGAATGAGGGGAAATATGAAGGAATTAAAATTTTGTATAGAGTAGAGCACTTTACTTTTTTTATGAAACATAAAAAATGAAAATCTAATTGAAGTTTCCTTAAGTGATAAAACATTCCAGACATAAGTAAGTTATTCAAAAGATAGCACCATGTGGCCTTTGGCATTACCTACCAGTCTTGAATAACATATTTTTTTTAAAAACTAAATATCTTCACAGCAATTTTGTACCAGCTTCTCTCTTGATTCTAATTATTTTGAGGTTAGCAATTGCAACTTATTCTCCTTTGTGTCCTTTATTTGTTTAGCACTATGCTATTGCTGAGGATAAGATGATATATTCTGAGGTATTCTGTAGAACAATCACGCTAGTTTCAATTACATGCAGCTCTTAGAGTTGTTTTCCCTTCAAAAACATGTATCTCCTCTGGTTCTGTTCAGGAGTCATGAAACCAAGAATTATATCAGATATATAGTAAGAACTACAAAAGCAAACACTGACTATTTGCTTATGGCATAATTTTAGAGTAGCCAAAGGAGAACTTGTTCAAGAGCAACATGTATATTCAAAGATAAAATTTCTGGATAAACGTACTTAAACCAAAGAATGTAGAGATTTATTAATGACCAGTTTCTTCTTATTCTTAGTCAATTATCTCAGGTATAGAGTGGCTTTTCAATCACAGAGCTCTGATCATGTCATTTTTCTATTTAAATCCTTTGTTGACAAACAATTTCCTTCAAGGTAAAGTCTAAATTCCCAGTAAGTGTTGGTGTATTTCAAGGTTCCGCCTTCAACAGTCTCTTCCACTATCGTTTATTTTTTCATAATGAAAAGTAGTAAAGTTACATCTACTTCCATGACTTCGGTTAACATCCACTTATACCACTTATGTACACTTCAATTTTGAGAAACTAACTCCATAAATCTGACAACTGCCAACATAATTACCTACATTTAATCTCTCAAATCTATTCCTAATCTCATCATCTAACCCACAAATCTTGCTGCTTTTAATTAAATTTTATTCCATCATCACTTTAGTATTATCAAGGTATGGTTATAATACAATGTTAGGCAGGAATCTAGACCCAACATGGCGGTATCACCCCGCATGGCAGGCCCTTTGTTAGGACTCCCTGCCCTTCACTTCCTGCTAAGACTCTCAGTGCGCGAAAAAAGCCTGCACCCGCCAAAAAACCTCCATTCTGCGCAAGCTCCTGGACAGGTCATTCCTCAGAAACTGAAACCTACCTCGCCTACCTCGCCCTATAAAAGGCTCCCCATTACCCGCCCCCATCGTGAATTCCTTGGCCCTCCCCCTAGAGGACGGGTGAACCTCGCTCGCGAGCCCAATAAAGGATACCTTTGTTCTCATCTGCCTCCTGTCTTCTTGCTCGGCTCCCCATTTACATTACATAGAAAACAATAATAACAAAAAAATCTCAAAACAAACAAAAATTCAGTGGTTTAATAAGAGAGTAAGAACTATAAAACTGATTTGTGAATGAGGGGAGAGGTGAAGGAATTAAAATGTTGCATACAGTAGAGCACTTTACTTTTTTTATGAAACATTTAAAAAATAAAAATCTAATTGAAGTTTCCTTAAGTGATAAAACATTCCAGACATAAGTATGTTATTCAAAAGATAGCATGACTGGGGTGCTACGGCTGGGGATTTTGCTTTTTATAGTTTGTATTCAAGTACCCAGGCTATGGGAGCAGCCACCATTACATTATCAGGCGCTCTGTGGCAAAGGGAAAGAGAGTGTGGACAATCACACTCTGGTTTCTAAAGCTTCCGCTTGGAAGTAGACATGTCAATTCTTGAACGTCATTAGCTGAAGTAAGTCATGTGGCCACACCTTCCCACAAATGACAGCCTCCATTGTTCTTGGAGGAACACCATAGATACTACAACATAATAGTAAGGGAGGAGACCACCTCTTATATTGTCTTATGCCCAATTTCTGCCTCCAAAGAAAGAAGAAGTAAAAACTAAAGGCAGAAATGAAATCCACAGGCAGACAGCCCGGCGACGCACCCTGGACCTGGTAGTTAAAGATCGACCACTGACCTAATTGGTTCTGTTATCTATAGATTACAGACATTGTATAGAAATGCACTGTGAAAATCCCTATCTTGTTTTGTTCCGATCGAATTACCGGTGCAAACAGCCCCCAGTCATGTACCCCCTGCTTGCTCAATCAGGACCCTCTCACATGCTCCCTCTTAGAGTTGTGAGCCCTTAAAAGGGACAGGAATTGCTCACTTGGGGGCTCGGCTCTTGAGATAGAAGTCTTGCCAATGCCCCTGGCCGAATAAACCCCTTCCTTCTTTAACTCGGTGTCTGAGGAGTTTTGTCTGCCGCTCGTCCTGCTACATTTCTTGGTTCCTGGACTGGGAAGCAAGGTGACTGGCGCATGGTTGAGGCAGCTCCTTAGGTGGCTTAAGCCTGCCCTGTGGAACATCCCTGTGGGGGACTCCGACCAGCCCAAGCGACACAGATCCTGAGAGCGTTCCCGGGTAGGCATTTGCCCTGGTGGGATGCCTCGCCAGAGCAGTGTGTGGCAGGCCCCCGTGGAGGATCAATGCAGTGGTTGAACACCGGGAAGGAATGGGCAATTGGAGTCTGGACATCTAAAACTTGGTAAGACTAGTCTTTGAAACTTGCCCACTCCGTTTGAGTGGAAGCAAGGCCTGATCACCCATGGCGTGCCTTTATCGGCACTTTGGTTTGGTTTTGGTTTTGACTTGGTTTGAATTGCTTGACAGGACCGGTCTTGGGAACTTGCCCACTCCATTTGAGTGGAAGCGTGGCCTGATCACCCACGTCGTGCCTTTATCGGCACTTTGGTTTTAGTTCTGACTTGGTTTGAATTGCTTGACAGGATTGGTCTTGGGAACTTGCCTTACTCCACTTTAGTGGAAGCGTGGCCTGATCACCCACGTTGTGCCTATATCGGCACTTTGGTTTTTGTTTTTGACTTGACTTGGATTGCTTCATACTTTGGTTTTGGTTTTGACCTGGCTTGGATTTCTGGATACTCTGATTTTGGTTTTGATTTTAGTTTGGTGTAAACTACAAAAGTGTGTGTGTACCTTTTTTACCTGTTCTTTCTTTTATGGTGTGCGTGTGGTGTGAGCGTGGTGTGTTTCGTCTAGAGGAAACATGGATGAGGCACAAAGTAAGCCCACCCCACTAGGAACTATGTTGAAAATTTTCAAAAAAAGGATTTAAGGGAGACTATGGAGTACTATGACACCAGGAAAACTTAAAACTTTGTGTAAGATAGACTGGCCAGCATTAGAGGTAGGTTGGCCATTAGAAGGAAGCCGGGACAGGTCCCTTGTTTCAAAGGTATAGCACAAGGTAACATGTAAGCCAGGGAACCCAGACCAGTTCCCGTACATAGACACTTGGTTACAGCTGGTTTTAGACACCCCCACCCCCAACACACAGTGGTTGAGAGAACAGCAGCATAAGCGGCTGGCAGAGGCAAGGAAAGACCAGCAGAGAGAGAGAACGGAAAGAGAGAGGAAAAGAGGCAAAGAGAAAGAGAGAAAGAGACAGACAAAGAGGGAGTCAAGAAGAGAGAGAGAGAGAGAGAAAGAGAGAGAGGAAGAGAGAGAAGAAGAGGCAGAGGCAAAAGGAAAGTCAAAGAGAGACAGACAAAGTCAAAGAGAGAAAGAAAGAAAGAGATATACAAGTAGTTAAAAAAAATAAAGTGTACCCTATTCCTTTAAAAGCCAAGGTAAATTTAAAACCTGTAATTGATAATTAAACGTATTTTCCATAACTCTATTACACTCCAATACTACTTTGTTGTCAGTGTAAACAAGGGCATATCCCGAAAGCACAGAAGCCTTCCTATCCAAAAAAAATCCTTAACCCAGTAACTCAAGGATGGCCCAAATGCATTCAATCTATAGCGGCAACTGCTTTGCTAACAACGACAACAACAACAACAAAAAGCAAAAAATAAATAAATAAATAAATAACTTTTAGAGGAAACCTCATTGTGATCACAACTCACCTGTTCAGAAGTATCCTAAGGGAGGAAAAAAAAGGAAAAAAAAAGGGGCGGGGCGGAATTTATATAAAAAGAATGTTATATGGTAAATTCTTGTCCTGAAATAAATTAATTGGTTGTTTAAAGAAAGAAATGTTTGTAATAAGTCAGAAAGTTAAGGCATTTAAAAAAAATTGCCTGTATAAGTCGTGAAAGAAAAAAAAAAGGTTATAAAAAAGTATGTTAAAAAAAAGAATTTATGCAAAAAATGTTGTATAATTTAAAAGTAACTAAGCCTCCTGAATGTAAAACTATTGGAAAAAAAAAAAAAAAAAAGAGTTTATGTGCAAGGTGTATTAGAAAAACAAAATATACCTTTGGTAAAAGGATTATAAGGAGGCATAAGAATGTACGTTTTTACCTACATTAAAAAGTTAAAAATTACTGTTTTGAAGGTTTAAGCAAGGTTTAAAATGTTAATTGTAAAGAATATTCTGTGTGTAAACATATTAGCTAAAGTTAAAGAAGTATCATCCAGTTTTTCTGTGAACTGGATATTATAGTAAAAGCATAACAGGTTTTTCTTAAAGCACCAACCTGTTCTTTAGCAAAAATTATAAAAGGTTAAAGAAAGTCTATAAAATCTTACCTTAAGGTCAAACATTAAAAATTAAATAAATATGTCTACAAGGTTTTATTAAAATTAGGTTTAACATTAATACACTAATATAAAGATAAAATTTAGCTTATCTGGTATAGAAATCATACGAGAAGCACTGTTAAATGTAAAATGGTATTTGGCTTTCTTTGGTTTAAAAACTAATAAAAATAGGTGCTAAAGGAAATTTCTTAGTAAAAAGGCACTAAGGACTATAAAGTCCACTGCCAAGGTCCCCACATTTAAAACAAAAGGTTAATTTCTTAAAAATTATATACTTGGTTTATCTTCCACTTTCCTTTCTCGCAAAGGAAAAAAAAAACCAAAAAACTAAAAGTCTTTTAGCACATGTACCACCCCTAGAATTTCCAGTAAACCAGCACCAGCCTGAAGATCATGTTCTCATCGAAAGGTGGAAAGAAGAAAGACTTGAGCCAGCCTGGGAAGGACCCTACCTTGTGCTGCTAACCACCAAGACTGCTGTTCGTACAGCAAGAAAGGATGGACTCATCACACCCGAGTCAAGAAAGCACCACCCCCTCCCGAGTCATGGGCCACAGTCCCAGGGGAAAACCCTACCAAACTAAAGCTAAGAAAAATTTAACTCTTTTAATCTATTCTATTACTCTTTCTTCTTTCCTCATTCTATTGCTGACCATCTAGTTATTAATATAACCAAGTCGATTACACCTCAAACTATTGCATTTAATGCTTACTTTGTTATACCCTGTGAGGACTTGCCAAGTCAAAGACAGCTTTCTACTTCAGAAAAGTACTTCTGTCCCTCCTGACTCTCCTCAGACTAGACATTGGTAAACTAGGACCATTTAATCCGGGGAGATTTCAATAAAGACCCCAGTGCCAACCAGGAGTGTTGCCCCCAGATGTACAGCTTTCATGCCATAGTTGGTCCAACGTTCTGTGGACCACTAAAGAGCAAGGACAGGCGGCCCCAACTGGTTTTTGTAATTTCCCTAAAATCATACATTCATTTTACTAGAGGATCATAGAAGTTAAAGACTTAAAACAAACTTTAGCACTTAAGACAGGATACCAAGATGCAAAATGCCTGATTAAAATGGATCAAATATTACATCCTCACATTAAACAAAAGCAATTGTTATGCTTGTGCACATGGCAGGCCAGAGACCCAGACTGTCCCCCTTCCACTAAGGTGGTTCCCCCAGTTGACTAGGCGTAGGGTGCATGATAGCTCTTTTCCAGGATTCTATAGCCTGGAATAATAAGTCATGCCAAGCTCTCTCTGCTATATCCCAAAGTCCCTGCGGGTCAGCCCCCGAGGGCCATCCAGCTTCCGTCTCCCAACACTAAGTTCACTTTGTGTCTCTCACGGCAGGGATGAAACTTAGCATTCCTTGACGACCTGAAAGGATGCAGTGAGCTTAAGAATTTTCAAGAGCTTATCAATCAGTCAGCCTTTGTTCATCCCTGAGCGGATGTGTGGTGGTATTGTGATGGACCTTTACTGGGCACTCTGCTGAATAACTGGAGTGGCACTTGTACTTTAGTCCAATTGGCTATCCCTTTCACTCTGGCATTTCATCAACCAGAAGGGGAAAGAAAAATAAGACATCATAAAGCGAGAGAAGCCCCTTATGGGTCTTTCGACTCTCATGTCTATTTAGACGCAACTGGAGTCCCACGAGGAATACCAGATCAATTTAAAGCTTGAAATCAAATAGCTGCTGGATTTGAGTCAATATTTTAGTAGGTGACGGTTAATAAAAATGTAGCATAGATAAACTACATCTATTATAACCAACAGCAATGAGTTTTTCATGAGTTAAAAGAAAAACTCACGTTGGCCCCAGCCTGGAAGCTACCAGACCTGACAAAACGCTTTACACTCTGTGTGTCAGAAAGAGAAAAAATGGCAGTTGGAGTTTTTAACCCAGACTGTGGGGCCTGGCCAAGGCCAGTGGCCTATCTCTCAAAACAACTAGACAGAGTTTCCAAAGGCTGACTCCCAGGTCTAAGAGCCCTAGCAGCAATGGCCCTATTAGCACAAGAAGCAGATAAACTAACCCTTAGGCAAAACCTAAATATAAAGGCCCCCTATGCTGTGGTAACTTTAACAAATACCAAAGGACATCATTGGTTAACAAATGCTAGATTAACCAAGTACCAAAGCTTGCTATGTGAAAATCCCCACATAACCACTGAAGTTTGCAAAACCCTAAACTCCACCACCTTGTTCCCAGTATCAGAGAGCCCAGTTGAACATAACTGTGTAGAGGTGTTGGACTCAGTTTATTCTAGCAGGCCCTACCTCCGAGACCATCCTTAAACATTAGTAGACCGTAAGCGGTACATGGACGGGAGCAGCTTCGCCAATCCCTGCAAAGTGACTCTGAAGAAGACGACAAGCCCTGCTCCAGTCACACCCGGAAGCTGACTGGTCCATACACGGCTGAAGCATGAGGAAAGTCATCGTGGGACTCATTTTCCTTAAAATTTGGACTTGTACAGTAAGGACTTCAACTGACCTTCCTCAGACTGAGGGCTGTTCCCAGTGTATACATCAAGTCACTGAGGTGGGACAAAAGGTTGCTACGGTCCTATTATTTTACGGTTATTATAAGTGTACTGGAACTCTAAAAAGAACTTGTTTGTATAATATTACTCTATACAAGGTATGTAGCCCAGGAAATGACCAACCTGATGTGTGTTACGACCCATCTGAGCCTCCCATGACCACAGTTCTTAAAATAAGATTAAGGACTAAGGACTGGTGGGAGCTCATAAATGATACGCATAAAGTGTTAGCCAAAACAGAATAAAAAAAGGGGGGGTGCCCAAACAAGTCACCTTAAAATTTGATGCCTGTGCTGTCACTAATAGTAATAAGTTAGGAATAAGGTGTGGTTCTCTTAATGAGAAAAGAGGCTATATGGCAGAAAATAAGTACATCTGTCATAAATTAGGACTGTGTGGAAATAAATGTAAATACTGGTCTTGTGTCATTTAGGCCACTTAGATAAAAGAAAAAAATGATGAAAAGGATCCAGTCTACCTTCAGAAAGGAAAAAATGGCCCTTCCTGTACTAAGGGACAATGCAACCCCTTATAGCTAGTAATAACCGATCCCCTTGATCCTTGCTGGAAAGAAGAGGAGTGTGTGGACCTTAGAAATTGATGGGGCCAGACTGGATCCTCAAGTAAATATCTTGTTTTGAGGAGAAGTTTACAAACACTCTCCTGAGCCAGTGTTTCAAACTTTCTATGATGAACTAAATGTACCAGTACCAGAAATTCCAGGAAAAACAAGAAGTTTGTTTTTGCAATTAGCTGAGCATGTAGCCCAGTCTCTCAATGTCACTTCATGTTATATATGTGGAGGAACTGTAATGGAAGATCAATGGCCATAGGAAGCCCGAGAATTAGTGCCTACAGACCCAGTTCCTGATGAATTCCCAGCTCAAAAGAATCACCCTGATAATTTATGGGTCCTAAAAGCCTCAATTATTGGAAAATATTGCATAGCTAGAGAAGGAAAAAAATTCACTCCTGTAGGATGACTTAGTTGTCTGGAACAGAAACTGCATAAAGGTACCACAAAAACAGTCACTTGGTGGAGTTCAAATCAAACAGAGAGGAGTCCATTTAGCAAATTCCCAAAGTTGCAAACCATGTGGACCCACCCGGAGTCCCACCGGGACTGGACAGCCCCCACTGGATTGTATTGGATATGTGGGCATAGAGCTTATGCCAAATTACCTGACCAGTGGGGAGGTAGTTGTGTTACTGGCACTATTAAACCATCTTTCTTCCTACGGCCCATAAAAACAGGCAAACTTCTGGGCTTCCCTGTCTATGCTTCCCGTGGAAAGGGAAGCATAGCTATAGGAAATTGGAAAGATGATGAATGGCCCCCTGAGAGAATCATACAGTATTATGGGCCTGCTACTTGGGCACAAAATGGCTCATGGGGATACCAGACCCCCATTTTCATGATCAACCAAATCACTCGATTACAAGCTGTCTTAGAAATAATCACTAATAAAACCGGTAGAGCCTTGACTATTCTGGCCCAGCAAGAAACTCTGATGAGAAATGCTATCTATCAAAATAGATTAGCTCTTCACTACTTGCTAGCAGCTGAAGGAGAGATCTGCAGGAAGTTTAACCTTACTAATTGCTGCCTACACATAGATAATCAAGGGCAAGTAGCTGAAGACATAGTCAGAGACATGACAAAACTGGCACATGTGCCCATGCAAGCGTGGCATGGATTTGATCCTGGGGCTATGTTTGGAAAATGGTTCCCAGCGCTAGGAGGATTTAAAACTCTTATAATAGGAGTTATAATAATAATAGGAACCTGCCTACTGCTTCCTTGCTTGATACCTGTACTTCTTCGAATGAAAAATGAAAAAAGCTTCATCGCTACCTTAGTTCACCGAAATGCCTCAGCACAAATGTACTATATAAATCACTATCGATCTATCTTGCAAGAAGACATGGGTAGTGAAAATGAAAGTGAGAACTCCCACTAATAAAATGAGTGAGAGTCTCAAAAGGGGGGAATAAGGGAGGAGACCACCCCTCATATTGTCTTATGCCCAATATCTGCCTCCAAAGAAAGAAGTAAAAACTAAAAGGCAGAAATGAAATCCACAGGCAGACAGCCCAGCGCCACACCCTGGACCTGGTAGTTAAAGATCGACCACTGACCTAATTGGTTCTGTTATCTATAGATTACAGACATTGTATAGAAATGCACTGTGAAAATCCCTATCTTGTTTTGTTCCGATCTAATTACCGGTGCATGCAGCACCCAGTCACGTACCCCCTGCTTGCTCAATCAATCACGACCCTCTCACATGCACCCCCTTAGAGTTGTGAGCCCTTAAAAGCGACAGGAATTGCTCACTCAGGGGGCTCGGCTCTTGAGACAGAAGTCTTGCCGATGCCCCTGGCAGAATAAACCCCTTCCTTCTTTAACTCAGTGTCTGAGGAGTTTTGTCTGCCGCTCATCCTGCTACAATAGCAGTAAAGAATAGTTACATGTACCATCTAGCCTAAGATATAAACTAGCTAATCTCTGCTCTTCTTCACCAGCTTTTATCTTTCATAGTCTATCACCAAATCTTACAAATTCTGGTTCTAAATGTCTTTCATATCTATTTTCTCATCTCCAACCCAACGGCTACTACCATAGTTTCAGATCTCATCTTTTCCCTACACTATTGCTTCACTTTATTACTCTCTGCCTACCAATTTCCCATGCTTCAACCTGTTCTCCATACGGTAACCAGAGAATATCCTAAAATGTGAATTTGATTTTATCTATCCTATTCTTAAAATTCTCAATATGATGGTTTCAATTTTTAGTTTATAGTTCAATTTATAGTTTAAGATTCAAGCTTTCTAACTTGAAATACAAAGGTGCTTCATGATGAGATCCCAGTCTACTTTTCTGTTCTCATCTCACACCTCTCTCTGACACTTCTTTATGCTCCAGGCATAATGCACTACTTGTCATTCTCCCCAAGCAAAACATTCTTTCTCATATTGCCAAAAGCTGCACATACTCTTTTATTTCTAAAATGTTCTTGTTTTCAAACCTCTATTTATCTTTCAAGATTCATTTCAAGCATAAACACCTTATCATGACTTCTTTGGATCTTCCTTTCAAATGGCAGGATTAATTTTCTGAACCTCTGTTTTCACATGCTGGAGTACTTAATGCACAGCTCTATTAATCCCTAACACTGTAGTCAACTATGTATGTGTTTGTGCATTTTTTTTCAGGGCCAGGACTATACCTTATACATAGTCTATGGCATGAAATAGGTACTCAATAAATATTTATGATATTTTAACTTTTTAATCTGTTGGAGCTATTGTATCAAGCACCACTTTAAAATGTTTAAATAATTTACCTCGGATTAAATGAGGGCAGATGATCTTGGAAAGCCAATGTTTTATATAATTTTATTTGAACTATTACCCAAATTACTCTTCAAAAATGCTTTAAGTAACATTGTTCCAAAAATACTGCTATGTAGGCAACATTCATAAACTTTACATTAAAGCTTTTCATATATAAAATGAATTGGCCTAATAATGTAGTTTACAAGGCAAATGTTAATGTTTAAGTTGTTAATTTGTATTTGATTTATAGTAATTTAGAGAGTATCTTGACCATCTGACTTTTTAGTTGGCAGTCCATTGTTATGTAAAACAATAGACTCACTTTTTCTTCCTAATGGTTATTTATACTACAAAGAAATTACTACAGTCACTTTTGTACATATTTTACAGTAATCAGTTATATTGCAGCAACAATACAGCATGTAGTCAAAAAAGTAAGAGTATGGTTGGTCTGACATCACCAACATTATAAATAATTAAGGCCTCTTACATTTATGGATGACCCAAGATATTCTTGGAATGATTTTTTCTAGGAATATAGTGACGAAAAGACATAATGCTTATCCACAGGGAGCTTTCAATG
This sequence comes from Macaca nemestrina, assembly GCF_043159975.1. Taxonomy (NCBI): domain Eukaryota; kingdom Metazoa; phylum Chordata; class Mammalia; order Primates; family Cercopithecidae; genus Macaca; species Macaca nemestrina. Next base: position 40,590,389 of record NC_092138.1, read on the forward strand.
TAGTAATGGAGACACAAATGCAAATAAGTGATTTCCACTGAGTAAAATATGGGTGAATATGGAAACAATAGCTATTATTATGGGCTCTGTGTCAAGTACAGTAATCCTTTCTATGGCCATGGGAATTCAATGTTTTTATTCCATTTTATGGAGAAAAATAAGAGAAGAATAGTAGCTTGTTTGCTGTGTCACACCTAGTCAATGAAGATTGTAGCTTAGGTCTGCAAGTCTTCAAAGGCCATGTTCAATGCTGTCCTAGCTTTCCGTAAGAACAAGTGCATCAGAATCATCATTAACAATTACAGCGAGTCTCTATTACTGGCATGCTACCTTCTTCACTAGAGTAACTTAAAATCAAATGAAGATGTCTTAATTAAATACTTCTATAACCAGGAATGCTGTGTTAATTATTATTTCACGACTTTTTAACATTTTCTTTGAGAGAAAACACTGCGTTGTTTTAAATTTGTCAAGGTTTTTTTGGGAAGGAATGTTCTATACATTGGTTGCCTAGGTAGGTCATGATTATGTGAACAAACAAAAAGATGACATGCCCAAATACCTGTGTCTCTGAAATTCCAACATTTACCAATTCTTTTCTTTCTATTAGCTATTTTTAATTTTTTTTTCTAATTTCAAAGTGCATATATTTCCACCTTGAGTATCCTACGAGACATTTCAAATGCTGGTGGAAATGACTGCCTTTAGGAGACACAAGGAAAGCACTGAGTAAACTACACAGAAAGTAGTTCTGAAATTGTTGGTGGAGCTATACACAAATGACCAGTTTTAAGATAAGCATATCTTGTGTATCTACATATTCACAAATGATTAAAAAACTTTAAATTCTGCACCAGAGGGTATCTACCGTCATTAAACTGGAGTCATAGCCAGGTGCGGTGGCTCACGCCTGTAATCCCAGCACTTTAGGAGGCTGAGGTGGGTGGATCATTTGAGGTCAGCAGTTCGAGACCAGCCTGGCCAACATGAGAAAACCCGGTGTCTACTAAAAATACAAAAATTAGCCAGGCGGTAGTGGTGCACACCTGTAATCCCCGCTACTCAGGAGGCTGAGGCAGGAGAATTGCTTGAACCTGGGAGGCAGAGGTTGCAGTTAGCCGAAATCGCGCCACTACACTCCAATCTGGGTGACAGAGTGAGACCCTGTCTCAAAAAACAAAACAAAACAAATAACAACAAAACTGGAGTCACATATGTGACTGTTGATTGAGATCAATCTCGGGGTATATCTGTGTAAGATGCACCACTGAGAGAAATCCTGGGTGTTTAGAATTAGTCACCTAAAGAAAGTAAGAAAGAGAACATCCAGATGAGGAAACCCTTCCACAAAGACAAGAAAGAATGCTAAAGCCACTCTGAAGTGTCAGGCCTCTAAGCCCAAGCCTGCAGTATACATCCAGATGGCCTGAAGCAACTGAAGAACAACAAAAAAGTGAAAATGACTGATTCCTGCCTTAACTGATGACATTACTTGGTAAAATTCCTTCTCCTGGCTCAGAAGCTCCCTGACTGAGCACCTTGTGACCCCCGCCCCTGCCCACAAGAGAACTACCCCCTTTGACTGTAATTTTCCACTACCTACCCAAATCCTGTAAAACTGCCCCACCCCTAACTCCCTTTGCTGACTCTCTTTTCAGACTTAGCACACCTGCAGCCAGATGATTAAAAAGCTTTATTGCTCACACAAAGTCTGTTTGGTGGTCTCTTCACACAGACGCGCACGACATGAAGGAATAAGATGGATACTTATCCACAAGTTGGTTTGGATGGCAAGCCTGGTGATAGCACACATACACCAAGAGGGTATGAAGTGTTTTATTACATAATGAGGTTTTTCTGGGGGAGAGCAGGATGATTCCAAGTAGGTCTCAAAATGACTGGAGAGACTTAGGAAAAGAGATTGGTATGGGTTTTCCATTGTGATTAGGGGTGTGGCCATTTTTGCACATGGTTTAAACTTCTCTCTGGTGCCAGTTGAGAGAGGAGCTGTAAGTTTGTATCAGTTTTGCCAGATGTGGGGTAAAAGGGGAAGTGAAATGGGTAGGTTTAAAAGCTGTTAGCAGACAAACATAAAAACTGGAGTCAGACCCTTTATAACAGACATATTTTCCACTTTACCCAAAAATGCCATCCATTTTACAATTTTAAAACAGCCTGCATTTCATCTGACGTATCATAGACTTAGAATGCTCACATTCTAGACCAATAACCCACTGTTTTGCATCTTTACCATTTGCTGCCAAAAGTCATGGCATTTTCCTGTAATATTATCAGTTAATGAGGAAAATTAGTTATAACAAAATTCCATCTGAGGTCCTGTGTAAGAAAAAATAGACAATAAATTACTAAAGTTTATTAGTTTAAGGATATAAAACAAGTAACTCGTTGGCTCTGAGAGCCGTGAGCACCAGTATATGCTTATAATGTATCTTTTCTTTACCTGTCTCTAAAACCATCATGCTTAACTATAAGCATATTAACATGTAAGTATTAATACTTATTTTCAATTTTTCCTTACATATATAATTATGTTGTTACAATATTGCTATTTGTGCAGAGAAGTTTGTAATCTAAAATCTAGTGTGAAACACTTGAGCATGGCCACGGAAACGACTTCTCAGTAGGTTTGAAAATGGATATTTTTCTCTCTCATGGTGTCATTGGAGTGCTGCTTAAAGAAAGGAAGTAAATTCAAATGTGGTAATTCTCTTTTGGAATTATATAAATATATTTTCATTTTCTCTTTTTTAAAGGGTTGACATTCTTCCTAATGCTTAGGGGGAAATCATAGCTGAAAGTGTAAATCAATTCATTGAAAATACATTCAATACATAGTCATATTTTGAAATTATATCAATTACCATATTGATGGCTTTGAGAGGTGACAACGTGCTAGCAGCCCTCGCTGGCTCTCGGTGCCTCCTCGGTCTCCGTGTCTGCTCTGGCGGCGCTCCAGGAGCCCCTCAGCCCGCCGCTGCGTTAGGAAGGCCCCTCTCTGGGCCTCGCCAAGGCCGGAGCTGGCTCCCTCTGCTGGCGGGGAAGTGTGAAGACAGAGGCAGGCGCGGCGCTCCGGGGCTGGACCGGGTTCAGTGGCTGGGCAAGCCCCGCACTGGGCGCGGCCTGCGCCTGCTGGGCTTGACGGGAGGCTGAATCCCGCGAGTGGACCGCGGTTCCCTCTTTGCGGGATCGTTGGCCACCATAGCAGGTCTCCGTGGTTTTCTCGCTTCCTCTCTTTTCCTCTTGATTGACTGGGAGGAGCTCGCTCTGCACTGCAGGCGCACCTGGGCTAGGTGCAGCAAACTCTCTTGATGAGTGCCAGCCGGTTGTGCTTCTGGGTCGGGTGGGGACTTGGAGAACTTTTCTGTCTAGCTAAAGGATTGTAAATGCACCAATCAGCGCTCTGTGTCTAGCTAAAGGTTTGTAAACGCACCAATCAGTGCTCTCTGTCTAGCTAAAGGTTTGTAAATGCACCAATCAGCACTCTGTCAAAACGGACCAATTAGCATTTTGTAAAACAGACCAATCAGCTCTTTGTGAAATGGACCAATCAGCAGAATGTAGGTGAGGCCAGATAAGGGAATAAAAGCAGGCCACCCAAGCCAGCAGCCACAACCTGCTCGGGTAGCCTTCCATACTGTAGAAGCTTTGTTCTTTTGCTTTTTTAAATAAATCTTGCTGCTCCTTACTCTTTGGGCCTGTGCCACCTTTAAGAGCTGTAACACTCACTGGGAAGCTTTGCAGCTTCACTCCTGAAGTCAGCGAGACCAGGAACCCACCAGAAGGAAGAAACTCCGGACACCTCCGAACATCAGAAGGAACAAACTCCCGACACACCATCTTTAAGAACTGTAAAGGCTTCATTATTGAAGTCAACGAAACCAAGAACCCACCAATCCTGGACACAGCTTTAAATTTATAAAGAAAAATTTGTATTGGTGTTACATTAGTTGTCATTCTAAGTAATTGCCAATATCAGAAACATAATTGTAATTCATCTTTTATTGTGATTGCAACGTTCGATATACTTAAATTTAAAATAATTAATGTTTATTGTTCCAGGAAAAAGTCTGTTGGGTTTTATAGGTGCCACAAATTATATGATGTTATATGTAAGTATTTTGAATAATAAGCTATTTTACATGAAAGTAAATAACATAAATGAGTTTTTGGCTAGAAAATACTTTTCCTATATCTTTGAAAAGATTATCTTCTTTTTCACATTTCTATTATATAGGGAACTAGAAATATATGAGTTATTTTAAAAGCTTTACTTTTTGGAGCCAAATATGAATTTAAGTAGAAGACAAATATGAAGATACATTAATTTAGGAAATATGTGCTCTGCCAAGAAGTTACATTGAGTTTAAGTTATTTAAGCCAGCAAATTGGCTTAACTCCTACATAAGAGGTAGGTGGAGCCTTTATCCCCAAGATGGCTAGATCTCTATCAGTGTATTTATTTATTTATTTATTTCCTGAGATATAGTATTTAAAACACTTTGAGAAACAACTTTAAAGTTTCTATGCCAGGATAGCTATTATATGTTTTATTAATAAGTAGTTCATTGTTTATTAGAGGAATTGATTCACAAAATGAATAATTTCATAGGGATTAGTTTTATAATGATGATGAAACTTAGCAGTTACAGACTGACATTTTAATTTTTATTTTTATTCTTTTGGCATAAACCACCTATTTATAGAGAACTACAGGTACCACAGTTTTCAGAAGCAATAGTTACATAATGGGGCTAGTTGAAAAATTAATGAAAAATACTTTCTTATTAAAGTTTATTTTGCTGGTTCTACTAGGCTATACTGCAAATTTTCTAACTTTTTTTTATTTAAAGCCTTGTAAAGGTGTCTATGATTACTAATTTTCCTTTCTGTGATTGATGATGTAGCTTTCATGAGAAAATACATGAATTATCAGTGCTGTACTTATTTTATGATCTATCATTAAATAAATTATAACATTCTGCCACTTCTTGATACTGAGAGAGAAGAAAATGTTCTCAGATTATGATAATAAGAAAAAGTAGAAAACCCAATGTAGTTAGTAAAGATTTGCCTTCAAAATACTTTGATTTTCTCAGAAAACCACAGTTGTTCTTTGCAATTTTCAAGTACTTTCATATTCATTGTATTATTTGATCATAATTAAATCTTAATGGAGTAGATATTGCCATAATTATACCAATTTTGCTAATGAGAAAACTGAAACTTAGATGGGTTAACTATCTTTTTGAACATATGGATTTAAATATTCATCATTGTAACAGATATATTGAAAACCCACCATATGCTGGGCATGCTCTGAGCACTAAGGATTAAGATGTAAACAAACATAAAGTCCCTGACCTAATGGAGTCTGCATTTTAGTAAGAAAGACAAACAGTAACCAAATGCATAAATAAGCATATAGTGTCAAGTATTGGCAAAGAAAGTGAAAAAGAAGGAATCTGGGAAAGAGAATAGAGAATGATTGTGGTGAAGGTACTATCTTGGATAAGATGAATAAGAAAAACCTCATGGACAAAGTGGAATTTGAGCGAAGACATCTATTAGGTGTGGCAGTAAGCCATATAAACAGCTGGGAGAAAAGCAGTCCTGGCAAAAGAAAAAATAAAAGCAAAAGATTATGAATCAGAATCATGTTTAGCATGTTGTGGATGGATCCTGAAGGTCTTATAAGATATAGCAGTGGGTCTAGAGTTTATTCCAAATGACCCGGAAAGCCACTGGAAAAATATTAGCAGTGAAAGCATGTCATGTTGTTTACATTTTTAAAAGTTTACCATAGTTGATTGGAAGGAGGCCAAAATCTAAATAGCATGGGTGCTGACTGGGCGTAGCTCATGCTCCTAATCCCAGCACTTTGGGAGCCTGAGGGGGGGTGGACCATTTGAGGTCAGGAGTTCAAGACCAGCCTTGCCAACATGGTGAAACCCCGTCTCTACTAAAAGTACAAAAATTAGCCAGGCATAGTGGCGCGTGCCTGTAATCCTAGCTACTCGAGAGGCTGAGGCAGGAGAGCCACTTGAACCCGGGAGGCAGAGGTTGCAGTGATCCCAGATTGTGCCACTGCACTCCAGCCTGGGCGACAGAGTGAGACTCTGTCTAGAAAATAAATAAAAATAAAAATAAATCAATAGCATGGGCCCTAACAAATCAGAATGGAACATCTGTTACACCTGTTACTTCCATAGTAACACATAAACAGCTGAGCATTAGTCTGCTTGTCCCAGAGAGAGGGAATAATAGGTCATTCTAAATGCTGACTGAGTATTGACAGGAACTGATAGAGTGAAAATTAATGATAGTAGTCCTGTACTCCTTTTTTCTTTTTCTTCCATTTATTTATTTATGTATTCTTATTATTTATTTATTTATTTATTTAGAGAGACAGTCTCACTCGGCCACCCAGGCTGGAGTGCAGTAGCGCAATCTCAGCTCATTGCAACCTCTGCCTCCCAGGTTCAAGTGATTCTCCTGCCTCAGCCTCCTGTGTAGCTGGGATTACACGTGTGCACCACCATGCCCAGCTAATTTTTGTATTTTTAGCAGAGATGGAGTTTTGCCATGTTGGCCAGGCTGGTCTTGAACCACCTGACCTCAGGTGATCCACCTGCCTCAGATTCCCAAAGTGCTGGGATTACAGGTGTAAGCCACCACGTCTGGTCCTTCTGTGCTGTTTTCATTATCCAATTCTCCCTTATGTTCATAAACAAAATGTTCTACTAAAAAACTTATTTTTTATATACTAATATTGGAGTTAATAAGACAATTACAAATTTCATTTGAAAACTGCTTTACTTAAAGAAAGTTGTGATACTTTTCCATATAAGAATTTATAGAAAATATATTAACTATTTTTGTAAACAAATAACTGATGGCAGTCATAGAGGCTTTTCTCGGCTTAAAAGCAAAGAAAAAATTCAGCTTTACAAATTTTTCTTGACAACATATTGCCAATATATAATAAAAGTCTGAAAATTGTCTCTATGCCTTTAATGTTTTTCTCTTTTAATCAATTTCTAGCAATGTAGCTCAATGAAATAATCAAAGGTAGAGGGTAAAAATAACCATAGTAATCATAACTCTAAAGTGGTAAAAACATAAACTGAAGAAAAGTAAAGAACAACAGATAATTGAGTAAAATATATTGTAGTGAGAGTATGGACTACTATATAGTCACCAGCATCTGTTGTTTCTTGGCTTTCAAAACTGCCATTCTGACTGGTGCGAAATGGTATCTCATTGTGGTTTTGATTTGCATTTCTCTAATGATCAATTATGTTGAGGCTTTTTTTCATGTTTGTTGGCCACATAAATGTCTTTTTTTTTTTTTTTTTTTTTTTGGAAGCATCTGTTCACATCTTTTACCCACTTTTTAATGGGGTTGTTCAATTTTTTCTTGTAAATTTGTTTAATTTCCTTGTAGAATCTGGATATTAGACCTTTGTCAGATGGATAGATTGAAAAATTTTCTCCCATTCTGTAGAATGTCTGTTCACTCCGATGACAGTTTTTTGTTTTTTATTTATTTATTTATTTTTGTCTGTGTAGAAGGTCTTCAGTTTAATCAGATCCCATTTGTCAATTTTTGTTTTTGTTGCAATTGCTTTTGACATTTTCATCATGAAATTTTTTCCCAGGCCTATGTCCTGAATGGTATTGCCTAGATTTTCTTTTAGGGCTTTTTATAGTTTTGGGTTTTACATTTAATTCTTTCATTCATCTTGAGTTAATATTTGTATAATGTGTAAGGAACAGGTCCAATTTCAATTTTCTGCATATGGCTAGCCAGTTTTCCCAGCACCATTTATTAAATAGTGAATCCTTTCCCCATTGCTTGTTTTTGTCAGGTTTGTCAAAGATCAGATAGTTGTAGTGGTGCTGTCTTATTTATGAGTTCTCTATTCTGTTCCGTTGGACTATGTATCTGTTTTTGTACCAGTACCATGCTGTTTTGGTTACTGAAACAATAATTTTTAATAGTAAATATTATAAATTTTACTTTTAGCTTGAAAGCATGCCTAACACAGGTATACTTATGTAACAGATCTGCACATTCTGCACATACATCCCAGGACTTAAAGTAAAATTTAAAAAAAAAAATAGCATGCCTAATTTCACATATGATTTGCACAACTGCTTTTCCTTAAGCTCAGGTTTCTACTTATATGACTTGGGTGGAAGTAAAATTTGATTTATGTCTGTTAAAATGCATTAATGTCTCTATCAGTTTAGAAATTAAGGTCTTAGGCTTTATGTCAATTGTTTTCAAAGAATTTTTTCTAACTTATTTTAAGTTCAAGGGTACATGTGCAGGTTTGCTATATGAGTAAAACCATGTCATAGGGGTTTGTTGTACAGATTATTTCATCACCGAGGTAGTAAAACCTAATACCCATTAGTTATTTTTCCTGGTGCTTTCCCTTCTTCTATCTTCCACCCTCCTGTTGGCCCCTGTGTCTTTTGTTCTCCTATTTGTGTCCATGTGTTCTCATTATTTGGCTTTTTAAACATTATGCTGCTGTGTGATTTAAAATTTTCTATTCAACTTTAGAAATAATATGTATTTTTTTAAAAAGGTCACATCTGATAAATGTAAATAAATGCATAAAAATGCAGAATAAAATGTAGATAAATTTCATACTTTTCTTTAAATCCAAAATCCATCAGCGTTTGCCAATTCTTAGCATATAATTCCAAAACAATTTGATAAATGAATCCACTTTTGCTTTTAACAAGTAAGTTTATTTCTGATAACTTTATTCTTTCCTATTTCTGATGCTGTAAAACACAGATCATCATAAAGTACCCAAATATCATAGTACAAATATCTTTATAATATAATAATTCTATACAGAGTTAATAAACAATGGACCAGCTACTGGGTCAACATAGCCTTAAAGGTATTTTTGAAGAAAGTAGTTATTAAAAGCAAGTTAACTCAAAATGAATTACTGCTTTTAAGTATGTGAGTCTACTTATTCTATTAAATAATTTTATAAAATATAAATTATTTGATAATTCTTAAAATTTCATATTGTGTATTTATATTTCTAAAGCTCCCAATATTTTGACATGCCCCCTCAAGGGAACTTTGATGGAATCCAAAGACTTAAGACACTGTATGTATATGATATTTTAAAGAATAATAATGGTAAGAAAGCCTAATATGAATATATCTTCACCTGAATTATTTCAGATAAATACATTTCACTTTTTACCTATTTTGCATGGTGAAGCCATGCAAATAACTGTACTTGTACATTTGTAAACAGTCCAGGTTTATTATAGGACTGTCGCAGAGGAAGACTGACATACAGAGGAAATTATAGGATATAACAGTATAGCAAAAAGTGCTCTATGGAGAGCAATGAAAAAAAAGAATAGAAAAAGACAGAAATCCCATGAGAAAGCAAGAAATCCCAATAAAACACATTAACTTCTTTTCACTTTCTCTCTCACTTGAGGAATCAGGAAGGGTCTGTCAACTATGCAGTACAAGTTTTTAAGAAGCTATCAGCCTGTGGCCATGCAGGAACCAGGTCCATAGGGAGAGTCCGTGAAGGCAGGGCAGTCTCAAAGACTAGCTGGCAGCAGCTTCTTATATAGACCTGATATTACTACTTTTCCTGTCTACCTAGCACATTTATTCCTGCCCACAACCCAACTTCTAGTAATGGAATCCTCCTTCTCGACCACGAGTGGGCAAAGACATGGTTTGAGCTAAGCATAGTCAGGGCGATTGTGTAACTTGAGCCAAATAGGGACAATCTGATTCCTGTCCCTATGCAGCTGATAGGAAAACATTTTTTCCTCCTTCAGGTTAGCTATACTGGAATGACTAGAGAGCTGCCGGTGGCTCTTTTTGCCTGGAGAATAACCCATCCAGTAAGGGAGAAGGAAGCCAATTATAGAGAAACAAAAAAGATTTAAAAAGCGAGAAACATGATGCACCAGTCCTAAATTCCTGACTCTCAAATTCTGTTTCTTTCAGCTCGTTTTTTTTCCTAAGCGATGTGTCCATGAACAGATATGAGCTGTTAATTGTTCCAAGACTTAACTATATGTGGCCTTGAAGTGGGGACAGCAATTAGCAGAAAATTTAAGAAAGATTGTTTTGGTGTTACAAAACTTAATAGGTAAAAATGAGCTGACACTTAACAAATGAGAAGGGACACATGAAAACGTTTAAGCATCGTCCTCCTTGATTTGTCCCTGATGTTTCACAGTATAATATTCATTTTCTGAATATTCAATTTTAACATTATCAAGTCAGTGCAAGTAAACCTGTGTTTAGTACTCTATTTATGTTCTACCTGGCTACATTTACAGTAACTGTCATCCTTTACCAAAACATATTGTGCATTGGACACAGTTCTGCTTAGAATAGTTCATTTTAACCCTGATATAAAGGGAGATTTTTTTGAATAGTCACATGAAAGTCCAAAAATACTCCTATATTTTGATTAGCAAAAGCAGGGGACAAAGAGCACACGTTATTTTTAAGAAATACTGAGACGGAGTCAGCAAAAATATTGTCACAGCTACTGTGGGAGAATGGATGAGGATATAAGGATGCCAATGACATCTTGCAGTGTCTAGGTTGGCAATTCCTAATAATTACATCCTTGTAAGAAAGACAATTAGAAAGATTCATACATAAGTTGTAAGATGCAATGAGGAATGCATATTAAAAACCTGAAAAAATGATTTAAAAATATTTTAAGTGCTACAATTTTTAGGGTATTATTGCAAAATCCACTATTTTATTACCAAAATGTCTAGTTTACCCCATGAAAGGAGACACAATATCCTTATAAGTGGAAGCAAATGTGAAAGCAAAACAATCCTTTACCAGTAAGTTAGAGAAACTATAACAAGTAGCTAAAAGGTAATAAATAAAATCACAACAATAAAGAAGGCATCACTGGAGGAAAAAAATCTGCAACATATTGTCTATTATTTTCCCTTTTAACACTGATCTTAGAGCTCTTTCAGCTACAGTTGAGAACAGATATTAAAATGTTTAATAGCCCTGCCTATGAAAAATGTTGCTCAAAAAAGTGCTGCCTAAAATTTTCTTCAAGTTAATTAGATACTGGATGTACAATTTTCATGATATTATAATAACAGGTACATTTCCTGCTGGAGGGAAGTATAAACCAATAACAATTTAATTCTGTGAAAATGTGAACAAGCTAGCTGACCAAAAGTTGTAGTACTCCTCAAAAGAAATAGCATTGACATGTAAAGAAAGTGTAGAATTTTAAAATAGTAGTTGCAAGGCAAATGAATCCATTACCATATAAAGTCTTTTTTCTATTATGGTCTAGAAGTTTCTTAGATATTATTTTTCATAAGAATATGTTAAAAAGTATTTAACTATATCAATGCAGCATGATGCTTTATGTGGCTAAAACTTAATAATGATCTCTGCTCACATACTTATCAATCTCAAGTGAGTCGGTTTCCATTTTGAAAGTGATGACAGAACAATGAGTAGGTGTTAATCATTACATTGTAAGAACAGTCCTCTGAATGTTTAAATGGTACTTTGAGGTATATTTGGAAAAGCAGACACACTTCAGGAAACAGAGGGTAACAAGGCTTCAATAGTAATGTGCCTTTATTATTACTAAACGTATATACCTTCCTCAACATATACTAATCAAGAATCATGACAGTCATCCTTTCAAAATTCAGGATAATGGAAGGTGACTAACATGAAGGCATATTGAAGTGAGCTGATGAAATGAACTTTGAAAATTTCAGTAGAATCACAACAACATTGTATTTCTCTATTTGTTCTGAACATTGTTTCTCGGACTATTTATTCCACAAAATATATAAAGCTACTTTAAAAATACCTCATTAATTCTTATTTATCAACTTCTTGCTTAATTGTATGGAGGGAGAAAACAATGGCAAATTCAGCTATGAAAACAAAATTCATTATATGAGGTGCAGGTGCAGGCAAACTAAGGAAAATCAGGACTTTTAAAAAATCAATGAAGATATTTAGGACTATATTTCCTAGAACTCATGATAATAAAGCATCAGAATCAGTACACCGCTGTCCAGTTAAGTTTTAATTAAAAGCATGGGAATGGATTTTCTATATATAAAAGCTGCCTACACCATTGCTGATTGAATTCTTCCATGATTCTTATTCCAGCAAAGCATGCATATCTGACATTCATCTTTTCTCATAGCTTCTACATCTAGGGCATGACATGAACTAATTTCTCTGACCTCCTGTAGCAAGAGTGTAAATCGAGTAGCTACATAGTAGGATGCAAAGGGAAACAAATGACCCCTAACCTTAATTAGGCCAGATATTTCTTGTAGAGATAGAATATATACATAAAACATAACTCTACCAGAGAGCATATGAAAATGTCAGTTGAATTTAGATCTACCTTTAAGCTCTGCAGGAAACCAATTTCTAGCCAACTTCTGTATTCTTAATCTTTACACTGAAAAAGTTTCACTCTGTTGCCATTCACTTTCAAGTATTTATAAATTCCACACACTCCCAATATCTTCAATAAAGACTGCCTTTCCCCATCTGTTCACCAAACCATCCAGAGCTCATGTGAAGTATGTATGACATGGTCAACATAAGCATGACGTTTTAAGTCAGGAGCTCTGGATTTTGGCTCTAGCTCTGCTAGTTGCTAGCTGTGTGATTTTGAATAAGTTATTCAGTATTTACTTGCTATCTATAACTGTAAGATATGGATTATTATAATGGTACTTACCTTAATATTGTATAAAATGAGGCAAAGTATCCAAGGCACTTATCATACTTCCTAAATAATAAAATGTACAGATATTTTTGGTAGGTGGTGGTGCTCACATAGTCAGATCTCTAGAAGCTGTTGCTTTAACTCATCTGGTAATAGTGCACACTTAACATCTGCATTATAACTGGGATTTCTTGGGCAGACCCATTACTGCTCAATTGCTGATTGTGCTTTGAAGTTGGCATAGCTTCATAAGAGAAAGTAAAGACAACAATACACTTATGATATTCAGATTTTTATCTTAGAAATTTTTGTAAACATAGGATAACTGTACCGAAAGCAACAGCACAGATACATTTATTTAGGATTATGGCTGATATTAATTTGGTTTAGTATGCAATGTGTTCTATGGCCCAGTGATATTTAATGCAAGTAATTTTGTTAATTATTGATGATAAACTAGGATCATTAGACTTTTACTTTTGACTTTACTGATTAACATATAAAGTTTCTATGAAAAACAGTATTTAACAAAATTCCAAAAATCACATCAATAATTTTATGGTGTTTTGTTTGGCAATGATTTCTTGCCTATGACCCCAAAAGCACAGGTAGTAAAAGCAAAATGGACAAGTGAAAACACATTAAACTAAAAAAAACCTTCCGCACAGCTAAGAAAATCAGAGAATAAAAAGTCAACTTATGGGATAAGAGAAACTATTTGCAAACCATATATCTGGACAAGGGATTAATTTCCAAAAACCGTAAAGAACTCCTACAACTCAATAACAGAAACAAAACAAAACAAAAACAAAGAACCCAATTTAAAGAAATGGGCAAAGCACTTGAATAGAAATTTCTTTGAAGAAGACATACAAATGGCTAACAAGGTATACAAAAAAGTGCTGAATGTCACTCATTTTCAGAGAAATGCATATAAAAACTATAATGAGATATGACCACACACCTGTTAAGATGGCTATTATCAAAAAACAAACAAGTAAAAGATAAGTGTTTGCAAGGATGTGGCAAAACTGGAACTCATGTACATTTTTGGTGGGAATGCAAAATGAGGCAATCATCCAGAAAACATTATAGAGATTCCTCAAAAAATTAAACATGGTACTACCATATGACCCAACAACCCTACTTCTGGGTATATATAAAAAATAATTAAAATCAGGATCCTGAAGAGTTATCTGTACTCCCATGGTCATTGCAGCATTATTTATAATAGCCAATATGTGCAAAAAACCTAATGTCCATGAATGGATAAACGGATAGAGAAATGTGATATGGCTGAGGTGGGTGGATCACCTGATGTCAGGAGTTTGAGACGAGCCTGCCCAACATGGCGAAACCCCGTTTCTACTAAACATACAAAAAATTAGCTAGGCGTGGTGGCGGGCACCTCTCATCCCAGCGACTAGGGAGGCTGAGGCAGGAGAATCGCTTGAACCTAGGAAGCGGAGCTTGCAGTGAGCCGAGATCTTGCCATTGCACTCCAGCCTGGGTGACCAAAAAAAAAAAAAAAAAAAAAAAAAATGTGGTATATACATCCAATGGAATATTATTCAGCCTTATAAAAGAAGAAAATCCTGCTTTCTGTGACAACATGGTTGAACCTGGAGGATACTACACAAAGTAAAAGAAACCAATCAGAGAAGTACAAATATTGCACGATTCCATGTATATGAGATATCTAAAATAGTCAAACTCGTGGAAGCAAAGAGTAGAATGGTGGTTGCCAGAGTCTGGGTAAAGAGAGAAATAGGAATTGTTCAATCAATATGAAGTTTCAGTTATGCCAGATTAATACATTCTGGACATCTGCTGTACAACATAGTGCCTATAGTTAACAATAGTGTATCGCGGACCTAAAAAATTTAAGAGGGTAGATCTTATGTTAAGTTTTCTTGCCATAAAACAAAAACAAAAATGAAATCAAAGAGATGGAAACTTTTGGAGGAGGTGATGGATATGTTTATCATCTTAATTTTAGTGATGGTTTCATGAGGGAATGAAATTCTAATTTCATCTAATTGTATACATTAAATATGTGCCTTTCTTTTGCATATCAATTATACCTCAATAAAGCTTTTGACTAAAAAAAATGTTAATTTAAAATATGGATAATTGGGCACTTCAGTTTAGGGCTGATGAAGGTGTGCTCTGAAATAAAATGTCCCGAGTTTAAGTTATAATCTACAATTTACTCACCATAAAATCTTGGGGAAAATGGTTAATCTTTTTGGACCTCAGTTTACTCATTTTTAAAATGGAAATATTTACAGTACATCTTTTATAGCATTCTTTTGTATTAACAGGAGATTGTGTTTTTGAAGCACTCAGCATCGTGCTTGGCACATTATAAGTGCTCAATAACTGTTTGCTAATATCACTATCCGCAAGACAAGTAGATTCTGTGTGATGAGTGCTGTGCAATGTGCAGGACAAGGAGAGAGTGTAGTAAGGATATATAAAACAGGAGACACAACTTTGTCTAGGCAGTTAGTAAGGCAAAGAAACCTGAAGAGGGGGCACCAGCAATCCAGATTGAAGGACTGACATGCACAAATCTTTGCACAAGACAGGAAAAAATAAAGTATACCTGTTGTTTCAACCCGTGTATAAAGTTGAAATCATTAACCTTTGTGTAGCAAGAGGTAACTAACAGGCATCAAGCATAGGCATTACATACTTAGATATGCATTACAAAAGAAAGAAAGCCTTCCTGCTGTGATGAAGAGAAAAGAAGTGAGAACAGGAATGATGAAACTTCTTAAGATGTTATTGCAATGATCTAATTATATTCACTGTTTACAATACTGTTACAATACTGTTTCACTGTTTACAGTACTGTTCACTGTTTACAATACTGTTAACCTTTGTATTAGTTTGTATTAAGATATGAAAAGATAGGATAGAAAGAAATGAGTGAATTAGAGCAGTGATTTTCGATAATATCAACACTTCTTAGAGTTTTAAAATTAATATTATTAATTAATTCAGTGTCTGGGATTTACACCAGCCTAATTGAATCAGGATCTCTGGAGATGGCACTCAGACAAGTATGTATTTTGTTAACCTCTCCCTACTATTCTAATATTCAGGACAAATGAAAACTACTAAATAAATACTTAGAAGGAAGAATAGATAAGACTTGATTGATTAAATGTGGAATTTAGAAAGAGGTAGGAATTAAAGATGAGTCCCAAGTTTCTAATTTTTTCTCAGGAAAGATGGTAGGAACATTTAATGAGACAAAAATGCTTGAGAGACAGCTCATTTTTGGTGGAAAGATGGATTCGGCCTGTTCATGTTGAGTTTCAGGACCCTAGTATACATCCAAACGCGGAGGTAGGGTAGGTAATTGGGTTTGAGATTTGGGACTCAAAAAAAATCTGGATTAGAGGTGTCAAACTAGGGAACATTACACATAGATGGATGGTACCTGATATCTGGGGAGTGTATATAGACTACAGAAAATGTTAACAGTGAGAAGAATATCTTAGATTAAATCCCGAGGAATCCCAACACTGAATATTTGGATAGAGTGGGAGGAGCCTGGAAGGAACACTAAAGATGAATGTTGTGTGCTCAAAGCCAAGGGAACAGATTTCAGAAAAGAAGTTTGTGGTCAAATATGTTTACTTCTGCTAAGAGACACAGTAATACAAGTACTGAATATGTCTACACATTCATCTGGAAAAACCCAGGTCTAGTGCAACTCAGCCTCTACTTAGCTCTAATCTATACTGAAACAGGGAAAAGTGCCTACAGGAGTATTTTTAAAAATAAAAATTAAAAAAGAACTATCCTACCAAATTTCCCTTGGAAATTTTACTTCTTATGCTCTCACATTTTCTCTTCAGTTTCGCATCTCTTCATCTTGTAGTCCTGCAGCCTTCATTTTCCACTTGTTATTCTCAACTGATGGAGTGATTCTTTTTTATTAAGAAAATAGAAGCAAACAGAAGACAGCTATTTTATCCTCCCAATTCTTTTTCTATTTCTTATCTGCATCAGTACTCACAATCTTCTCTTTTCTTCTTGTTGCCATGGAGAAATGTCCTTATCCCTATATTATGCCAACCCCTCCAGTTTTAAACCGATTCTTGTTTTATCAAATTCTGCTGTTGACCAAAGCTCCCTCAATCCCTTCAGGAACATTTCTTCCTCTCTGTTGTACTCTCTCCTCCATCCCTTTAATGTTCTTCTGTATTCAAATATGCAAACAAATCTTCTGCCTGAAAAAATCTCTTTTGACCTCCAACTGCCTTTATCCACCTCATCATTTCTTTTTCCTCTTTACTACAAAATATTTTTAAAGAGTTATTATTTCTTCTATATCTGCTTGTCCAAACTCCCATTTTATCTGTTTTTGGAATGCAAATGCAGAAGGTTGTGTTAATCCTATTGACCAGTTTGTGACACACCATCAGCACTGATCCTTACAAAGGTCCTTTCTTGTATTTCTTCTGCTTCTTCCTCATCACCTTTCACCCACACCTCTTTAGCAACCATTTGTGATTAAAATGTAATTTGAATATATTTACATAAAACTTGAGTCATTAATTGTGCATGCAGTTTCAGTCCATACATGCAGTATGTTTTATAGACCACACTGTGTTTCTCAAATTTTCTATGTACGTCATTAACATTTATCCACATTGCTGTTATATATCCAAGCTTTAATTGAAATTGTTACTTGAAACTGCAATGTTTCTTTTTTCTATTACATGTTATCTGTGTTCCCCAATGATGCACATCTAGATCCAGAGATGTCCTCATAAACAAAAACAACGCTGAGAACTGGAACTTCATATGCCTTCGTTTTTGAACCTGCATGAGAATTGTTCTGCTCTATTCTGGAGGTTTACTCAGGGAAAAGTCTTTACAACTAACTAGCCAACGAATCAGTTAACCAACTTACTAAAGCACATCTATCGGCACACATACACATGCATACGAATTATAAGTACTCTGCTTGCTTTGGCAGCACATGTAGGAATTTTAAGTACTGCCAGATTTCTCTCCAAAATGACTACTACTTTACATTGTAAACACTAATGCAGTGCATGAGAGATTCTATGTTCCATACCCATGTTATTTTATGACTATTTTATTTAAAATATCTTTTGTCTGTTTTCCTTTTTAAATACTCTAGTTTCTTTATTTGCCTCTTCTATCTGCTTTTGGTGTTGGCCAATCTTTTATGGGTCTGAAATATATTTTACATTATTTTTTCCCTGTCAATGATTTTTTTCCTTTTTTATTATATTGTCCCTTTTTGCTTTATTCAGTGAGACTTGTCCTCCTCACTTCACTGATACTATCTGTGTCAGGGTCACTAACACTTCGTATGAAATCCAATATTGATATTTGTACTTATTTAAACTTCTTAGTTGCATAGGGCATGATTGCCCATGCCTACTTTTTTCGGGCACTTTCTGTACTCGATTTGCAGCACATTACTCTCCTAACTGTATTCATATCCCACAGTTCTGAGTCTCCCTTTATGGTTACTCCTCCTTTGTTTATAACCTTTGTCTAAAGATTCAAATAACCCTAACCATTTTCCTTAACCCATATATTTTTGTTATTTATCTTCTCTCCCTTTGTTATCACACCTGTCTCATGGCTTTACATTCCATCTATAGGCAGACAATTCCTCAGTTTATATCTCAGGGTCAGGCCTTTCCCCTGAGCACAAAATTTATATATTACAGTTCCATTTTGACATTTCTACTTGCATGTAATAGGTCTCTCTAATTTAACAAGGCCACTGCAGAATTATGCCAAACTGATCTTGCCCTTTAGTCTCCCAGCTCGATTAACACTATTGTCATTAACACAGTTTATTGGGTTAAATTTTCAAAGGCTTTCTTGATTGTTGTCTTTCTTGCAGCCTAAACTTGTATTGCTTCAGGGACTTTTAAATGCAGTGTTCTGTCTCCACCATGAAAATGTAAACATAATGAGGTTGAGGGCTTTGTTCCTGTAGTACAACACTCTTGACTCATTACTTGGAGTAGCATGTATAGATCGGGGCTTACATATATTTGTGAAAAGGCTAGTGTGTAAAGATAGAAGGAAAATGATAAGGGCAGGGGAGATCTGAATATGTGTTAATGTTAACAGCAATAAACCAGGTGAGAGAGAGAGAGAGAGAAAGAGAGAGAGAGAGAGAGAGAGAGATTAGTCATCTAAGAGGGAATGATTCCTGCTGTGTATGGAGCTGTCCACCAAAGCTGCAGATACCTCCACTGTGGATGTTAGGCACATACTTAGGCCACTAACATGCCTGCTAGGCATTTACAATATATTTGGTAAGTTTGGTGCCTGATATTGAGAGCAGAAATTTGAAGATTATAGACAATGAAGGAGAACAATTTGTAAAATATATGTGTGTGTCGTATATTTGTTGAGACCTCTAGAGTCTGAATTATATTATGTAAACTTTAATGCTTAATTTTGTGCTGTAAACAACCCCAAGTGATCTAGTAAATTTACAAAAAAATAAGGTTAGTAAACAATATATTGTGAAAAATAATGTATGCAGTTCAGAGTCATACATTTTACATATAGATCCTGGCTCCCCTGACAACTGGCTGTATAACAAGACTCTGGCCTATTCATTAACCTCTGCCATCTAACATTCCATATCTGAATAAATGGACATAATGATGTCAAGGTTGACTTGGAGGTTGATTGAGATCATATGTAGAAATATTAATGCTTCCTGCTCTGTATACCAATACTTTACCTGTAATTGTTATTTACGGATATGGCTATATATTGTCAAAAATAGTATCATTGAAAAATAATTCTTTGTGTAAAAAATGATAACATCAGAAAACATTTGGAAATAATTTTAACAGAGTTTGGAGGGTTTTAGGTTTGCATGCGTCAGTGATTTTGAGGAGTCTATTCAGTAACAAGGCCAGATGCTATTTTGAAAAGGTATCTTCATGTCATGTGATACTGATTATTATTTGTTCTTATTCAAGTATTGTCATGTCAAGTGTGTACTCTTAATAGATAATATTGGATTTGCTGTCAAGTATGCCTGCTCTCTTTTTTAAATCTCCTTTTTTATAGATAGCTATATAAAGTTAATAGCTTTAGCAAAGCATATTTGTTATGCAGATAGAGTTAGCAACATTAATGCCAATGGTAAATCCAAATATCTTTGTATTTTTTACAATAAATTCGATCATTTAAAATATGCATCACACTGTTAGATGTAGATGTTAATAATTTGAAAATAATTGTAAACAGTGTCTTAGGGTATTTTACATGGGCTTGTGATTCATATTGAAGGCCAAATTAAATGGGGGCTTTTGAACTTTCAATTTTAGTTTGTCTCAGCAAGGCAGTTAAGCATCCAGGAGATCCATGTAGGAAATTTCAGGGTCAAATGCATGGTTTACTATACTATATTCACAAATTAGTAACTGTGTGACTTTGCTCAGGTTACTCAAACATTCTGAATCTCAAATTTCCTCATCTTTAAAATAAATATAATAGTCCAATCATTTCATGGGAGAATGAAAGGAGATAGTGTATCTAAAGTATAGAGTGCAGCTAGCACTTAGTAATTATTCAATAGAAGTCACTTTTATTAGTAGTAGTATTTTATTAACAATTTAGACTAACCTTTCTGTGAAATATTTACAGAAACTTACTCTTTTTAACCAGTCAGGTATGTACGATTCCCTGCAAATTCCTTGCACTTAGCAACTTGTTTCATTGTTTACGTGACCATTTCCTCCTTGGGTCTTTAGTTCTGTAAGCGCCATCAATTTGTTTCTTATTTGTGTTCCTCGCACCCAGCAAGTTAGCTTGGCACAGAATATTCCTGTATCTCATATTAGATGAATAAGTTGGATTACTTGCCTTTATATAACATGTCATTATTTGAGAAAATTTACCTAAAAATTATATGAAAAAAATTTTTATTAGGGCAGCAATTTAAATAGTTTTCTTATTATTTCTACATACAAGAATCCTTGTACTTAATATTAATAAAATGTTCCTTTATGTTAAACTATCATATGGCTTATACCATATTAGGAAGCGGGTAAATACTGGAGTGATTAAAATACAGTTTCTGATGTAATTTATATATGGACTAACATGGAGAAAAATTGCAGACATGATATCACATCTCATAATGCATATCTATCGACTCTTTGTAATCCCCCTTCAAGTCAGTGAAAAGACTTGTAAGAATAAATCTCAGTAACCCTTTAAAAACTCATCAGAGTAATTAGATCATGCGGAAACTAAATATCCTATTACCATTTTCTAAAATTAAGCTTATCTTCTTCGTAGCAAAGACATAGAATACTATTCTTCAAGGTTTGTTTTTTTTCCCCCAACATGTTGCATGGTTAATTTCATTTTGAAAATTGATTAGACTACCTGATTGATTACAGTGATTGCTTTTCTTGTCTTGAACAAGGAGATAACATTTGTAATTCTTATTAAAAGTTGATTAGTATTTAATACTGTTAGTCTTGTTAAATGTTGAATAATAAATTTTAGAACCGAGACCCACATGGCCAATTACTAAACATGAAGTAAATCACATCTTCAAGTGGTATAAAAAATTCAAAGGCATCATCTTCAATGTTAAACAAACCTGGAAAAAAAATCTCATTAAAAGCAGTAGCTCTGTGATCTGAAAGGTTTTGTTGTTTTCTTTGTGGGTATGTTTATGATTTTAAGCTAGGAATGAATACAGCTTGCCTTGTCACTAATGCATTTAGAATTTGAATAACATAAAGCTGTACAGATATCTAATTGGTTTTATTTTCCTAAGGATTGGAGCTATGATTAAAGAACACCTTAAATTAAGATATGTATGCCTTCTATGTAAAGACATAATTGACATACTGATACCCTTCTGACACTTTGATGAACATATTTGACTGATTTTGAAATGGGTTCCCTAGTAAATGAAATCCAAATCGTTGAAACAGATGATACAGACTGCTATCTTCCTTGAAAAGACAGCTATTTCTTTCACCTGTTGAACATTTCTCAATAGAAACAAGATCTGGTATAGCTGCTGAATGAAAGGGCTCTAGATAGTGTGGCATGAAATAAAGAGTATTGTGACCTTGAGGAGGGGCTTATTTTGTGACATCTGTATTCAGAGAGATGAGGGCATTATTCCTTTCTGCTAGGCATAGGGGGTATTGCTTTATGACCACGGGGGACCACAGACACTGCATGCCTTTAAATCTGATGTAGGGGAAACAACTCCAAAATGTCTGCAACGTACAATGGAGTCCATGAGTATGTTCTGTTTAAGTTTTATGCAGTGTCTGCCTGCACTACCCACCATGAATCTCACGGCCCATTGTGCATAAAGTATTCCACTCTGTTGACAGCAGACAATTGAGATTAGTGGGAGTAACACACACGTAGAGGAGTGCCGAGTAGGCAGAAAAAAATGAGCAAAAGGGAAATGAGGTGACCTCCTTGCAGCAGATGAACATGACTCAATCAGCAATGGAAATCAATGAGCTAAAAGGAAGTGGCAGGGAAAATCAATGATGAAATAATGCACTGACCCATGAACTTTGTCCTTTTTTGTATTGTCCGGCTATAGCAACTTAAATATTCAAGTGCATCACTTTCAGATCATTGTAGCCTTTTCATCCCAATTTATAATATATTCTCAGTCACCTCTGGCTTCCATACTACTACTATACACAAGGCCCTCTACATAATCTAAAGCATTCAAAGATGTTTCAAGTATCATTCCCTTCACCCTATGGGAAAGCAACTAGAGATAAGACTTCATCTGAGAACCTGACTATCCAAAATATGGCAAAGTAGGCCGGGCGCGGTGGCTCAAGCCTGTAATCCCAGCACTTTGGGAGGCCGAGATGGGCGGATCACGAGGTCAGGAGATCAAGACCATCCTGGCTAACACGGTGAAACCCCGTCTCTACTAAGAAATACAAAAAATAGCCGGGTGAGGTGGCAGCGCCTGTAGTCCCAGCTACTCGGGAGGCTGAGGCCGGAGAATGGCGTGAACCCGGGAGGCGGAGCTTGCAGTGAGCTGAGATCCGGCCACTGCACTCCAGCCTGGACTACAGAGCGAGACTCCGTCTCAAAAAAAAAAAAAAAAAAAAAAAAAAAAAAAAAAAAAAAAAAATATGACAAAGTGGAGATTAGCATAAAAAGATTATACCGGGTTTCCAGGGACTGCAAGTCAGTTTCGGCTTTGCTATTAAGTGGTTTCTTAGTGTCAGTTAAACTTTGAGTCTTAATCATAATGGACAGTACATGTAGACAGTTAAACAAGTACAGGGTGTCAAACAACCTGCTTGAAATGCCATTACATGTAGCAGTAGTACATCGAAGTTTCTAAGTTATACATTACCCGTGCTGAATTAAGCAGTGTTATCACTGTAGGAGGGGGCATCATTTTGCTGCAAGGGCAAGTAAAGGTTGTGAAATTAATTAAGCATTTAATAATAAAGTTGGAGGGTTTATGATTGTAAATCTGGGGCAATGATGAACAACTCAGAAGAAAGAACAATACCACAAATTCCACTAATGACCATGAGGTTAAATTCTGAAAATCTGGAACTGTTCTACTCTACACTGTGTGGCCTTCCCCCGTGACAATCACTCTGTATTTTTCCTTCCTAATATAAATCGTTGTTGCCTGCTATTTCCTAGGATCCTTGTGAGACTACAGTAAGAAAAATTTTATAAAAGAAGCATCTTAAAATCTACAAATTTAGAAATAAAATGTAAGGTACTTATGATGGAAAAATAGAAACAATCTGTACATACAGAGTTAATAGTGAAAACAAACAGAGCTATTCCATTTCCCCTCAGCCTAAAAATAAAATAAAGCAAATTTGTGGGCAGAACAATACTCTGTCACATTTTGAGATATTAGTTGAGTTGTTTTTCTCTCATTAACAGCAGGAGTAATCTTTTTCCTGATGGATAATGCTGTGGTCATTGATTAAATATTTCAGTCTGTATATATTTCTCTTTCTGTCTCTAAGTCTCCAGTCTGCTCTCTGAATTCTGTCTCCAAATATATTGTACAAACCTGGATGGCCTGACCATGACTCAGGTTTCTTTGCAACTCCCATCACATCTAACAAAGTGGCTCCTTTGAGACTAAATGCTTAAAATTTTTTTGTTAATGTTCTTAATGAATTGCCTAATTTGCATTAAGTGTTTATCAATAACAATGTATCACATTTTGTATGTACATTAAATATTTTAATCTTTACTAAATCCTGTGAGTTGATTTTTCAGTTTTATATTTAAGAGAGTCTGGATGCAGAGAAAGAAAGTAAATTGCCCTAGATTACACAGCTTCTAATTGAAAGGACCAGGCTTTCAACTTCTCTCTGTTGCTGCTTCTTGAGCCAAGGAAATCTTAAATATAGAGTTCCCATGGGAATAATGATTCCTTTCGGTGAGGCTTTTCTGGGAGTCATTTCTTCTGCAGCCTGAGAAGCCTTCTGTTCAGTTTGAATGTCTTTCTTTAGAGAAGGGGACCCTCTCTTTTCATATCGCTGATGGAGTTCAGTTTTTCCATTTGATTTCAGCTGTAGCTGTGTTATCTCAGAAGGAATTATTCCAGGACTCAACATCTATTCTCTATTTTATTGGTTTCCAAACTTATCAAACTACCGTGGGTTTTGTTTCTTTGATGGCAGAACATGAATTTTTTTTTCAAATACCATGTTACATAAAATGTGAACTTATAAAACATTGTAGCTCCTCAATTTGAAGTGGTGGAATGAAGACTCATGAATCCTGCCCTCCAAACTTTAGAACTCAGGTCACTTTACCACCGGGTCCCAGCATTCTGCAAACTGCTCACCTGTGGGATTTGAAGGCTGATTTTTTGTTCTGTGAAATATAATTATAAAAACGTTAAGTTTTAACTCCTTTATACAAACTAGAGAGCAAAATGGGGCCACTCAGAAGTCCAAATAAGGGTTACTTTTCTTTTTTGATAAGTATACTTTGGTATGCACTTTATTAAACATATTTTGCTTCTACTTAGGGCATGCTGTAGTACATACAAAGAGTATCAATTCTGGTTCTAGACACAAGTTGGTTGAAATCTACTACTTAGTAAGTTCATGATCTTGGAAAAGCCCTTTAATTATATTATCAGGTTTTTTTATGGGAAAAATACTAGAACAATTCATCTGTAAAATGCCCAGCACAGTTAGTGCCTGCACATAGAAGGTATGCATAGTGGTTGATCATGTTCTTTGTCCTTATAAATTGTGCAAGAGATAGAATGCTATTTAGAAAAATATACATATTACTCATCAAAAACAAGTCTCAGCTGTATTAGCTTGGCATGATTTGTTTTCACTAACTTCTTAATTCAATCAACATTTCCGAACCCTGATTATGGGACATGTAACAGAGAAACAACGTAAGCCAAGGCAGAAGGAAATTGTACCCTCCTGAAGAAAACAGTCAAGTGAGAAGAAAGGGCCATGGATCAAATAATCACACAAATAAAGGTGAAATTACAGTTGTGGCAGTGCTGTTAAGGTCAACAGAGATTGCTTGAGGAAATGACAGATCTGAAGAAGATGAGCAGAATTTAACTACTGAGGAGAAAAACAATTGTAGGTGGGATGAGATAAGACATGTTAAAGCAGACGCAGAAGAAATAAAAATATAACACTTCTAGGTAACGAGCACCTGAGCAGGCAATCCAGTCAGGACAAAATAACAAGCAACGAAATAACTTGTACATCAGGAAATAGTAGCATCATGTAAGCAAAGTGATAGAAGACTAGATTACATGGAGGCTGTTGCCTTTGGAAAGAATACAATTAGTTATTAGTGCACAAATATTTGAAATGTGTTGTTTTCTGGCTTAGTCTTAAAGGGGTAAGTGTGTAAAAATGAAAGGATACCTGTCAGACGGAACTAAAAGGGATACTTAATAAAGAGTCTTTGAGGATAGAATGGTGATGATTACTGACCTGGGGTTGCTGAACAGAATTAGATAAGGCAGTTGAAGAAACGAACACCCCTGGGAGCAAACACATCAGAACTGGGAGTTGACAGAACAAAAGTACATGGCTAACTGCACTACATATTTTTGGGAAATGAAGTACTATTAAGGCATGATTGCATGTATTCAATTTGGAACACTTCGAAACTGAGACAACTTACTATCTACCATATAATGTAATCCAGCTTGCCTTGCCAGGGGATTTGGCTATTGTTTGGACATGATGATTAAAAAATAATCGCTGTTTATAAAATGCTGTTGATTTCCTAATACATGTCCCATAAGTAAATTTTTCATTTGACCTTGAATTCAGTCCCATGCTGCTTAAATTCTTTCAATTCCAGTTTAGGTTATGTATACATAAGAACAGCCTACATTTTGAGACAGTCATTCACTATGGTGATGGCTCTCTCTTTTGCAATACATGATTTGAGGATCCTTCTAGAGTACATGCATAAACAATATTTTCATAGTCTACAGAGGTATGAATTACAAGGGTTCAATATTATGGGATCTGTGGACATCTATATTCAGTACATAAAGAGACTCATATATATGTGTACTCTAATTCAACATAAGTGCTAGAAAGAGATGACTGACAGTCTCCTTGTGTTGCTGAAACTTTGCTGTCAACATCAAAATAGAATTTATCGGTTTGAATGGCAATCACCAAAGGGGATCATAATCAATTATACAGATGAAAAATGAACTGTGTCAATCTTTTAGAAAAAATATTTCTTTTTGAAGTGGGGCAGGAGAGATAGGGTCTCACTCTGCCAAACCAGGCTGGAGTGCAGTGGTGCAATCTTGGCTCACTGCAGCCTTGACTGCCTGTGCTCGAGCAACCTTCCTGCCTCAGCCCCCCAAGTAGCTGGGACGATAGGCATATGTCACCACGCCCAGCTACTTTTTCTATTTTTTGTAGAGATAGGGTTTTGCCATGTTGCCCAGGCTGGTCTTGAACTCCTGGGCTCAAGCAATCCTCCTGCCTCGGCCTCCCAGAGTTCTGAGATTAAAAGGGTGAGCCACCATGCCCGGCCAATATTTTATTTTACGATTAGCTTGATGGGTACAAATATACCAATACAAACACACACACATACACACACACACACACACACACACACACACTCTGTCTCTCTCTCTCTCTCTAACTAATTTTTATGTTATCTATTTATTTATTGAAATGAAGTCTCACTCTGTCGCTCAGGCTGGAGTGCAGCGGCAGGATCTTGGCTCACTACAACCTTCACCTCTCCAGTTCAAGCAATTCTCCTGCCTCAGCCTCCCAAGTAGCTGGGATTACAGGCATGCACTACCACACCCCGCACCCAGATAACATTTGTAATTTTTTGGTAGAGACAGAGTTTCACCATGTTGGCCAGGCTGGTCTCAAACTCCTGATGTCAAGTGATTTGCCTGCTGTGGCCTCCCAAAGTGCTGAGATTACAGGCATGAGCCACCATGCCAGGCCCTCAAACTCATTTTAATTGAGTTTCAGTTATAAGTTTAGAGAGAATGACAAAGCAAGTTATGTCATATTTATATAAATCTCTGAGAATAGCTATAAACTGTATATAATTTCTAGTATAAATGTGTAAATGTCCTTATTCCCTGTTCCACATCTGTGAAGTCATGGGAACTTGGGCAAGTCACAAAAACTTTTGTCTTGGTTGAACTTTTCCGTAAAAAATAAACTTGGGTAGACAAACTGTAGAATCCTTGTTGAATCAAAAATTCCAAAATTTCTAGAACTAATTGTTTTAAGTGATCCTGCCATTCCTCATTTGTAATGCAATGTATTGTTACTTGAAGGCCAAGTAATAGCAGTGTCAAGAGGATATATTGTCCACATCCCATCAAATAAAACTTAAATCAGGGTTTCTCTGTAGAATCACTGTAGGAATTGGGACATAAAGATAGAGACCCATGTTTTCATATTCCCTATACTGCTGATCTTGGAAAAGCCCTAGTAATAATTAACATTTTTCTAACATGTATATGTGAGCTTATATGTGTGCTTGTGTATGTGTTTGTGGTGTGTGTGTAAGAGAGAGAGAGAAACAAAGAAAGTAAGGGGAGATAATCTACTAAATGAAATAATATATTTGTAAAATTTTTTATTGAGTTAATGATTATCTTCTTAAAAATTTTATTTTTCAGATGCAATGTTGGAATTAACATTTAGATAACACTTTACCCAGTTGAAAATTAACATAAAATTACATGCATTACACATGACATGCAAGTTGTTTCTGACTTTTGTATAGTAAAATGTTTTCTGTAACTTGTATTTCATCTGTACGTTCTTATTTATGAATGTAGATTTTTTTTTTGGTATTGATGCCTTTCTTTATTTCTTTTTTACCTAGCGATAAGCTGCATGTTCAGGTTTGATTGTCACTGACTACCCGACTAGCGTTCAAATGCCTGTTATATAGCCAGCAGAGCATACAATTATTAGAGTTTTTTGTCCCTTAATTGGCCAAAACTGCAACATCTGTCATTTTTGTGGGAATCAAATTTCAGCTTCAAAAGCAGCATGAACAATCTGGCACAGCCACATCAGTATGACTTCTGTTTAATCTACTTGCTCATCCTCCCACTCTTCACTATCATCTTCCCTCCTTCGAAGCTCCCTTTCTTCACAAAGTTCTTTTTCACCTTATTGGACTCACTACTGAATCCTTTCTGGCTATTGATTCTGCAGAGTGTGCTGGCTTACCATTGCAAGGTCATTCATAATTGCATCTAGAATTTTTGTATCCTTAAAGGTAAAATGCTCTGCTAAATATCACATTGGCATCCTGAGAACTAAAATTTAACCAGTAATAAGTGGATCATTTAAAAAGGGTGACAATAGGAACCGCACAGAACCTTTCTGGTGCCATGGGATTTTTTTTGCATTTCAGCTTCTGAAGACTCATTTTTGGCTACTCCTTCTGGAATTAAATCTGCCCAAATAGATGAGTTCTGAGGTGAAATAAAAATAAAGGTAAGATATTACAGAAGCATGAACCTAAAATATCTTCCATGCTTGATGAAATCCCTTGAGAGAATTGTAATGTTAGTGCTATTTTTCTCCCCCTTTCTCTTATAAACTGAAAAGGCACTTTCACTTTCTGTTATTACAGTACCATACCCTCTAGACACAATGACACAAATAACAAAAACAGCACCATGCCCTTTCTTTTGTCCCTATCCTTTGACAAAGTTCACAAATAAGCATACTTCCCAATTAAAAGAAAGCAGGAACAATTGCCTAGTTCTTCATTTCTGCTTTCTCTGACATTGCACAGCAGCATGAGCAAAATTCACTATACTTTTGAGCAAAATATGGTACAAAAATGTTACTCTTTAGTATTAGAGAATGCATAAAGTTTTCCCAAATATATAGAGGATAAAGCCAGGGAAACACAAAGAAAAGGTAATTTTGGATTAGTGTAAATAGATCCCCCCCCAAATTATTCCCTTAATTTGACTTAAGGGTCAAGACAATCTTTCTGAGATATGTTTTCTCTGTTTATGTATTGGAGATTCTAAACATAAAAATAAGGTAAAATATGTAAAAGACTTTCTGCAATGTGTATACTATGAAATTTAGTTGTAAAAGTGAAGCTGAGGGACGTGGAATTCAGTACATAAAATTAATGAATAAAAATAATAAAAGAACTAGTAGAATAATGGCATATTAACTTTTTCTTTATCAGCTCTTCTTTGAGAATAATGGAAAAATCTAAAAAGTATCTCGTTGAAGACATCAGAGGTATACCAAAACATCCAGGGCTTGAAGAGCAAAAATCACAAAGAAAATAATTTTGAAACAGATTTTAATTATTCAATATCCCCCCCCCCAACAAGACTCTCATCATTTTGAAAGGGATAATTAATAATCCAAGGAGAAAGTGGTGGCAATAGCTGATAAGCAGATATTAACTTTCCACAATGCTGTGGGTCAGGAAAACAAAATTCGAGTTTCTGGGCCACCAACTCAGTGAGAACTAATATGTTAAAGTGAAACAAAGCACTTTGAAATGAGCCCAGCATTTGAAGGCACTTTTAAAAGTCAAGACATTTATTGGTTTCTAAGTGGTACTGAAATGACAGGCTTAACACCGAGAGAGTGATGGCTAATAGGCTAGGAAGCAGAGGAGAGCTTTCAGCAGTTTTCTAGTGCTGAGTGGAAAAAAAAAAAAAATGTACACGAGAGCTGAGTATGTTTTGGAAGTCTTGACAGCACAAACAACACACACTCACACACACACACACACACACATGATCCTGCAGTGCTACAAATAAGAGTAAGAGTAGACTGGAAATAAACTAGCCATAATAAAATATCAAGTATGGAGTATAGCTGGGACCAAACTCAATCCCAAAATGAAATAAACTAATCTGCACAACTAACTACGTCTAACAACATGATATAACAATATTTTTTTAAAAGACAGAGAACTGTATTTAGAGTCTCAATTTATTTTCATTTAAAATGGCCAATAATATATATATTTTTAATTACTGTGATACCAGAAGGTAAAATCAAAGTAACAAAAAGTGAGAAAAGCAAACAAGCAAACACATGGAATCTAACTGAGAAGTAATCTAAAAATTGTAGTTATCAGATAAAAAGAAAAGAAAAAGATGATGATATTGTTTGGATTTGTGTCCCCATCCAAATCTCATGTCAGATTGGAGGAGGGGACAGGTGGGAGGCGATTGGATCATAGGGATAGATTTCTCCCTTGCTGTTCTCATGATAGTGAGTTCTCATGAGGACTGATGGTTTAAAAGTGTGTGGCACTTTCTCCTTCTCTCTCTCTCCTCCCATAGGGTAAGATGTGCTTGCTTCCCCTTTCCCTTCCACCATGATTGTAAGTTTACTGAGACCTCCCAGCCATGCTTCTTTACAGCCTGTGGAACTGTGAGTCAATTGAATCTCTTTTCTTCATTAATCACCCAGTCTTGTTCTTTATAGCAATGTGAGAACAGACTTACACAGATGACATGAAGGATATTTTCACTTAATGTAGATACACTAGAAAACTTAACCACAGATTAGACATAAAAGAAGAAGGGATCACTGAATTAGGAGAAAATATCCAGAAGAAAAATATTCAAATGTAGAAAATAAAGGTTGTAATGTACTTACAAGAGCCTAATAAGTATATAAAAAATGGTGAAAATCTTTCATAAGTATAACTGGAGACACAGAGGGGAGAAAAAAATACAAAGCAGAAACATCTTTAGAAGATCTAAAGGCCAAAATTTTTCTAGATCTGAAGAAAGTAGAAAAACCCAAATTTAAGGTGCTCTTCAAATGCAAGGTAAGATAAATACAAAGCAAGTAACTGCCAGAAGCATCAGAGTAAAAATAAAACCAATGACAAAAGAAAACTATAAAGTTACCAAGTGGGGAGTGAAAGACACATTACCTTCAAATGAGCAAAGGTTATTCTGACAGCTGAGTTCACAGCAAAAATGACAGGATTCTGGAGGTAATAAAATAACATCATCAAAGTGCTGAAAGAAAATAACCATTGGGCTAGAATTCTAAAGCTAATAAAATTTATCCTTCAAAATTAAAATGTAGGAAAAACATTAATAGATTATATGTTAATCAGATATGAACCTGAAGAAAGAGATGGTTAGTGAGTTCTCCTGGGGAACTAATTGTAATCTAGGATATATACAAAAGAATTAAAAGCTATTAAAATGATCAGTATATTAGGAAACATAAAGGAGAATTTGCTCTATTGAATGGCAGTAACATCTTGTCAAGTTTCAAATATGAGTTGAGTAAACATATATGAAAACAGTTATACAACATGTGAAAGGAGATAAAAGAAATAGCGTTCTAAGCTTCTTATGTCATCCCAAAATTGGTAAAGGTCATATTTTATGTTGGTGTCAAATAAAAAAGAGATGAAACTTATAGTCTGTTGGGTAACCAATAAGCATGGAATTTTATATATATATATATATATATGTATATAAATATATATATACACACACATATACACACACACATACACACACATACTTAATAAGAAAACCAAGAATGATTCTTTTTTTTTTTTTTTTTTTTTTTTGAGACAGAGTCTCGCTCTGTCGCCCAGGCTGGAGTGCAGTGGCCGGATCTCAGCTCACTGCAAGCTCCGCCTCCCGGGTTTATGCCATTCTCCTGCCTCATCCTCCCTAGTAGCTGGGACTACAGGTACCCGCCACCTTGCCCAGCTAGTTTTTTGTATTTTTTTTTTTTAGTAGAGACGGGGTTTCACCGTTTTAGCCAAGATGATCTCGATCTCCTGACCTCGTGATCCACCCGTCTCGGCCTCCCAAAGTGCTGGGATTACAGGCTTGAGCCACCGCGCCCGGCCAAGAATGATTCTTTTTAAAACACACTTAAGGAGAGAGAAAAAGGACATAGAATAGGTAAGACAAGTAGATTATGGATTTTAACTAAAATAAGTCAGTAAATATATCAAAAATAAATTTTTAAATATTCCAGTTTAGGGAGGATTTTTATCAGCATATATAGATAGAAAGATTATTATTATTATTATTTGAGACAGACTCTCACTCTGTTACCCAGACTGGAGTGCAGTGGTGCCATCCTGGCTCACTGCAACCTCCGCCTCCTGGGATCAAGTGATTCTCCTGCCTCAGCCTCCTGAGTAGCTGGGATTACAGGCACCCGCCATCACACCTGGTTAATTTTTGTATTTTTAGTAGAGCCGGGGTTTCACCATGTTGGCCAGGCTGATCTCAAACTCCTGACCTCAGGTGATCTGCCCAAATCAGCCTCCCACAGTGCTGGGATTACAGGCATGAGCCACCACACCTGACTTTTATCAACTTATATTAAAACAAAGAATGTTGATTACATTTTTAAAACAGACATCTTAAAAAAGTAAGAATGGAGAAAATTAAAAAGTAGAAGTGTGAACAAGTCATACTACACATAAAACATCAAAAAACATCTTATAAAAATATCTCAATATCAAACAAATTAAATGTTAAGACAAATTTATTATAAGACATTATGAGATATATTTCATAGAGATACCAAGAACATTTCACTGAGTATAAATAGCAATTGTACTATAGCTCTGTAAACATACTGCTAAATATAAAAAGCAACACTTTATAGAATGAGGAGAAAGAGAAAAATCAACAACAGCAAATAAGATTTAACACATTTTTATCAGTAACTTCGGGAAAATATATTAAGTATTCAGTAAGAATATAGAAGATTATTTTAAAAAGTAAAACTTTTTATTGAATTGCCATTTTTAAAACACTGTGCATAGCAACTTCTTTTCATATTCATGTGAAACATATCTCCAAATAATCCTAGAACATATATAGGTTCTAGAACCTAAAGCCAATGTCATCAAATTTCAAAGAATAAAAAGCTTACAGATAATTGTCTCTACTCCTGAAAGCACATAGAAATGGGTAAGAAAATAACAAGAAAATCTCTAATTATTAGGAAAGTTAAGAACACATTTATAAATAATCCATGGATTGAAGAATCAATAACAGTTAGAAATAGACAATATTTTAATTGAAAGATAATGAAAAAATGTTATATCAATACCTATGCAATGCTACAAATCAAGTGTTTAGAGGAAAATTTACATCCATAAACAAATTTGTAAAAATGAATGGCTGAAAACTAATATATTGAGGAGTGTATTGATCTCAAAAACTAAAGGAATTAGAAAATATTAAATAACAAAGAAAAAACATAACAAATTATACTTATGTAACCAAATACCACCTGTTCCCCAAAAAACTATGGAAATAAGTTTTAAAATAAGAATCAACTATAATACAAATGTAAAATAAGTATCAACAAAACCCAAAGTGGTTTTTTTAAAAAAATGAATGGAATTAGTAAACCAGTGGCAAATATGATAAGATAGACAATGGCAGAAATTAATATCAGGAAAGAAAAAAAGAAAAAGTATCACCATTATACATTTTTAGGTATTAATCAGAAAGTTGTACAATATTATGAAAAATTATTTTCAAATGAAATGAATTTTAAAGGAAATGACAGTCTTTCTAGAAAACACCACAAAATCCATTCAAAAGAACTATAAGAGAAAACAGTTTTGTATTTATTAACTTAATTATACACTTAATAATAAATATTTACCCACACCAAAAAAAACTAGACACAGAAAACTGTATCATTGAGTTCCACCAATTATTTAAGAGAGAAGTAGCTAACACCAATTTACACAAACTCTTCTAGAAAATAGATAGGAAAAGGCTTTCCACCTTATGAAGAAACATTTAAACCTTAATCCTTGAAATGAGAAAAGAATGTAAAGATGTTTAGTATCACCCTAATTAACACTGTACTGAAGTACCTACAAAAAATAAAAAGCCACATAAATTTTATATATATATGTATGATCACTTATACCTTCACAACCAGAAAAAAGTGGGTCAAAGCACAATTGAATAATATTTCTTGAATCCCTCAAAACACTGGAGTAACAACAACTAACCTCAAATTCAGGATGAGACAGATACCTGAATAGAAACAGACTATTTATTTACTTGGAACACATGCTGCTGAATACCATATAAACTGATAAAAATATAAGTTTTTTTTTTAACAAAACTCACTTCAAATATAAAAACATAGGTTAAAAACAAAAGGATGTAAAAGAAATATACCATTCAAACACTAACTCCGAGAACAGATGTAGTTACATTAGTATCAGGAAAAAAAAATTTCAGAAAAATACATTATCAGGGATAAAGAGAGTCACTACATACTGATAAAAGGGTTAATTCTTCAAAAAGATATAGTAATTCTAAATGTACGTGTATCTAACAATAGAATTTCAAAACACATGTGACAAAAATCGATTTAAAAAGGCAAATTGATAAATTTATGGTTGGCAACTACAATACTGTTCCTCAGTATTTGATAGAACAAATGGGTATTAGGCCAATAAGAATGTAGGTGACCTGAAAAAAACAGCCAGCCAACTTGAACTAATTCATGTTTTTAGAACACTCTACTCAATAACAGCTGAACACACATTCTTTCCATGTGCTCAAAGAGCATATATACAACATTCCACTAAAATTTTGATCTGCTCCCAGAAATAAGCCCGATAAACAAACTTTGCCAAGTCAACAATATATTACACAAAAGTTTTCAATAAACTGAAGTCCTCACGAAGCTCTGCCAGATGCATGGATAATTATTTCAAAAACAAAAATGGCAAAAGAAGTGAGTGATATACAACAATTGAAACGGGAAAGTTTCCCTTGTCCCCCTCGCAGGACATGCGATGGGAGCTCGCTTCTTCAGTGCCCTGCTGCTCAAATCTCTAGGGGAGCATACAGAAGGGCAGGGTGTGGGGCTCCGAACCCATGGCAGTGTCTAGGGCTGAATGTTTACAGCTGAAGCCCCAGTGGGCCTGTGTTACAGGGCGCTCTCTTAGTTTGCCATGTATAGGCGGCTTGTGTTAATGAGTTCAGTTACACCCCTTTCCTTATCACAAGCACAGAGCGACTTTTGTATCCCGGGGCTTCTCGCTTTGGTGTACAGGAAGAATCGGATCACATGTGGGATGGGAGAATGAGTGCAAGGTTTTATTGAGTGGAAATAGCTCTCAGCGGATGGCGGAGCCAGAAGGGAAACAGTTTTCCCCTGGAGTCGGGCAGCTGGCGGCTCGGGCTCTTCTTCAACTGCCCCGGCCAAACTCCGCGTTTTTCTGCTGGTCGATGGCCCGCTGGCGAGCAGGTGACTGCTGACAAGCTCCTCTCCACTTCCCTTGCTGCTGCTTCTGCGGATGTGCTCCTCTGGATGTCTGGCCGCCCGTGTGTCTGCCTGCTAGGATCTCCGGTTTTTATAGGCCCAGGAGGCGGGTGTGGTGGGCCAGGGTGATCTTGGGAAATGTAACATTTGGGTAGGAAGGCAGGAGTGTCTGTCTTCACTTAGGTCTGTGGGGGTGGAGTCCTAGCCAGGGACCACACTGTCCTCTACCCAGCACTTCCCTTCCTCCCTTCGGCATTATTTAAAGTGCTTCCCAGCACTTTTGTATTATAATGCCTACTGATAGATAGCGCTATTTTCACTCAGACATAATTTTTAAAAATTAAGTCTCTACTGTGATCAAATCAACTAGGAAAGAAGATGTAAATAGAGTTTGATCAGGTTAGAGACAAGGAAGCTGAAATATTGGAAATCTTGAAAAGAGGTTACATTAATCAAAAGAGGGTTTGGGCCTCGATGTTTGCAATACGTTGAGAAATGAGTAAAAAGTTCATACTTTGGTGAAGTCAGACACAAAAGTTTGTAATAAGAAAGCAGGGTTTGGGGGCTAGGGGAGGGATAGCATTAGAAGAAATACCTAATGTAGACAACGGGTTGATGGGTGCAGCAAACCACCATGGAAAGTGTATACCTATGTAAGAAACCAGCATGTTCTGCACATGTACCCCAGAACTTAAAGTATAATGAAAAAAAAAAAAAAAAAAGAAACAAAGAAAAGAAAAAGTGAGAATGATTATCATAAAAGTCAGATCATGATTACCTCTGGGAGAAAGGAGAGGAGTGTGATTAGAAAGAGAAATAAAGTGGACGAAAGAAAGAAAGAAAGAAAGAAAGAGAGAAGAGAGAGAGAGAAAAAAAAAGAGAGAAAGAAAGAAAGAAAGAAAGAAAGAAAGAAAGAAAGAAAGAAAGAAAGAAAGAAAGAAAGAGAGAGAGAGAGAGAAAGAAAGAAAGAGAAAGAAAGAAAGAAAGAAAGAAAGAAAGAAAGAAAGAAAGAAAGAAAGAAAGAAAGAAAGAAAGAAAAAGAAAGAAAGAAAGAAAGGAAGGAAGGGAAATCAGGTGGGAGAAATCAAGAATGAAGTCAGACATAACAGTTACAAGCTAGATGACTGGCAAAGTAATGGAGACAGAAGAAGCTTTATGAAAAAGTGAAAAAGTTCAGGTACTTGTATCAGCTCTTGAGATCACTTGAGTCAGTAGAATTTCTGTAAATCTTATAAGAACAGATTCTTTCATTTTCATTTCAGTTCCAAAATGAAACCTTGAAATGTACAAACTTCTCAAAAATGATTCACAGAAACATAATTATCCAGATATACAGGTTTTATTCAGGGACATTCAGTTTTCTCTTTGCCAATTTCACTTCATCTTCATAAATGTGTTTTGATGATTGAATGATGACTTTCTTCATAGCAAACCTAAAGAAGAGACGTATTTTACCAAAAATAATATAGATATAAAATGAACACGTTGCTTGTTTTATCAGTAGAAATGGTTATACAAGTGAATATCCATTTACAATATTCAGCATAGCAAATACTAGAAAAGTAATTTACTCTTTTATTCTATAAATATTTTTATCTTATAATTATTTGCTTTGATTGGTTGTGTCATTTATTTTTGGTATTCAAGGACACATTTACAAACTGGTAAGAAGAGTGGCTTATTTGGTTATAAATATTATAATAGTATTTTTACTTTCAGCAAGTCTCATTGATAAATATAGAATTCTATAGTATTGTGAAGGGGATTAATTTCAGGCATTAGAAGGACTGTCAAAATATTTCTTTTCTGCTAATTTATATCCATCTAGAAAACTGTTGAGCAATGAGCCCTGATTCTGTTTCTAGACAGTTGTTTCTTGCTTTCCCTCTTGCTTCACAGTAAGAACTCTGGCTCCAGCAACATCATACTTTTAGATATTTGCTCGATCCTATTATATTTCATGAAAAGTTTCAGAATTATTTTGCACATACAACTACAATAACAAATCAGCTGGACTTCCATTTGTACTTAAGATGTAAAAAGCTTTAAATAATGTTGCTTTTACAGTAACAATGAGAAAAAGTCAGATTATAACTTTCCTTGAACCCATCAGAAAACTGAAGGCATGAGGCAACCAAGGAACATGAATTCCAAGCAGAACAAAGCACAAGGAGAGTCAGGGCACACAGATTGTGTCTCCTGTGGTAGAGCATTGGAAGAAGGGGCACAGGCCACCATTTAAGTGGATATAAATAAATCAGGTAAATTTTAATAACTGACCAAAGGCCAAATATGGGATAGCATGTCATTTTTGAATAGTTTGGGGCCACAGACCTAAGTGAAAATGATACTCTTTTAGCTTTTTCCTACATGCTTTCACTGGGTGCTTACAAAAACCAAACAAACAAACAAGCAAGCAAGCAAACAAACAACAAAAAAGAAAAGAACAGGAGAGAGAGAGAGAGAAAAGAGAAATTGGAAGAAGAAGACGAGAAGACTGAAAAAAAGCTCTGTCAGTAATGACGAAATTTAGTACATGATCAGTGTTTGCGGGGTCACAGGCACATAATAGCGCTCATTTCTCTGGACGTTTCTTTTATAGGAAGCAGAAGACTTAAGCCACAATGCAGAGACAGCATAGCTGCTCCCAAGGTATAGGAAAAGACATTCGTGGCTAGAGGAAGGGTAGAAAAAAACTAATAAACCCCTCTATTACTGAAGGGAAGTAGAAAACCATCTTGGGCCCAAGATATTCTGTTGCTACCAAGCATAGGACTCATTCCACTGAGGGAAGGAAAGGAAACTCCTAAGACCAACTACGAGTATAAGCAAAGTTTGACTGCCATAGGAAAGGGCAAACATACCGAGAAAGTTCACACAATTTTGTCTCAGATTCAAAGAGCCTGTTTAAGACTGAGGCTGGACTAGAACAAAGAACATTCCTGACCGATCATGAGCCTAACAGAGAAGTCTAAGGATGAGAAAAGGCAGAAGCACAGGGTGAGAGTTGGAGGATGGGGAGAAAATGTTAAAAGTTGTTGATGAAGAACTAACACTGAGAAAAAAACCTCTGAGACTACAGTCCCCACCTTGAGCATAAAACAGCAGGCCACCACTGGAGGAATTTGAAGACTGGCTCACTGACATTAACCATAGTCAAAGTGAAAACAAAACCTAAACCTCATTCCTTGCCTTGACTATCTCAACTCATACTTTAATGTCCTGAGAGAAGACGCATGTTCATTTCAAGACGTAAATACTATTGGCCTCAGCATTTACTGTTTTACACATGACATCCAGTATTTAATTTTTAAAATGATAATTTATACTATTTTAATATATGTAACAACATAAGGGGGAGAAAACCCCAACACATTGTCCAGAAACAACACAATCAAAAGGATCTGACTCAGAGATTACCCATAACCCACTTTCCAATAATGATGTTAAAATATCTGTATTTAATATTTTAAAGGATCTAATGAAAAAGATAGGTAACATGCATAAATAGATGGGAAATTTTAACGGAGAAATACAAACCATAAGAATCAAATGAAAGGCCAAGGTGAAAAAAGCTCTGATATTATAAAAGAGGAAAGCTTTGTGGGCTTGGTAGTAGATTTGAAATAGTCCTCTGGCCTATACACTAAGGTCTCAGGGTTGGCTTGGCTTTTTTTTTTTTTTTTTTGTCCACTTTGGTTTTCAAAGGGAGAGTGTTCCATGAGCCCTGGGTCGAAGCTGCAGAAGTTCCTATTACCTAGTCTGCATTACATTCTAATAATCTAACAAGTCACTAAATGCATCCCAGATTCCAGGAGAGGGAAATTGTACTGCCATTTGCTACCCAAATAAGAAAAGTAGCAAAGAATTTTTAGATATCTTTAATATTTCATCATGAGTGTATTTCCCATTCCTTCTTCCACATGCAAACAGTCATCTGTTAAAACTGATTACTGATATATCTATTAATATAAAATATTCAAATGCAAGTAACTTCGGAAGGTAAATTTGTGTGGATTTTACAAGGCCAAACAGAAAAAAAAGAAAGCAGAAGGAAATCATATTTTATTGCCCTCTATCTTTAATTTATACTCTAATGGAATGTCATATACCAGGCTAGGAATTTGTTTTACCTATAACCTACCTAAAGTTTTAAACTTATTTTTCTGACATTATCTCTAAGTCACTTATATCACATCATAATTCCTCAATTATTTCTAGAATAATAATTATATATTTTAAAACATATGTTTTACCGTTTTATATCCAAGTGTTTTCAAATTTAATCTTATATTCTATTGCCATTATGCTAAAAAAAAAAAAAAAGGTAAGATATTAAAGGTAAACTTAGGCAACAAGCTCTTTCTTTTTTGTGGTAAAAGCCTGATCTACCTAATTTTATTCCCCACTGGATTTAATGAATTATCTGAATAAGTTGATATAGTAGGGTGGCCTTGTTGCAAGAAACATTAAGAGAAATGCATGTTTTAAACAGTTGAAGCAGTTATATTAGAATCTTCCAAAATAGGCCTATCTATAGTATTTCATGCTTTTATATTTAAACTTTCTTCTTTTATTGCCAATAGAGGCAGAAATGTTGAGAAGACGGAGGGTGAGTCCGTAAGCCAAACGTTGACAAGAATTTTATTTTTACTGAGTCTATTTTTTTACTTAAATGGTTTCTCCCAAAAGTTAAGAAAAAGCATTGTGACTCATATTTATGACTGATTGTGAATCTACAGAAATGAAATAGCTTTGCCATTTGTACCAATTTAAAAATGAAACAAAACTTTTGAATAATTTTTCAAGTATGATATATAGAACATTTTTTTGCTACTTTAAAAATTCATTCTAATTTGACTAAAAATTTTTAAAGAACCTAGAGAATTAATTTGATCACTTTAAATATTTTAATCAGAAATTCTGCATACTATTTCATTGCTGTCTAAAGCAGTAAATTAGTTATATCATCTATTTATTAAATTTCAGAATGCATGTGTTTTAATTTTGGCCTTTTTCATATCAGATACACTTAAAACTTTATATATGACTTGAATTATAATTATAAGAAATAGTTAAGACCTACAAGGTTAATTTTATGCCTTTATTTATAATGTTGCTTTTAGTATTTGAGGAAAGAAATTGTCTTTGTTCTTTTAGTGAACTTAATAAGTGGACATTTTAGTAAAATTTTGTTCATATTGCATTGGTCTGATATACTGAACTTCTGATTAGCAACTCAATGGTAAGCTATGCTTAGAAACTTCAATACCTTTTCTAGTGATAGGATATGATACCAGCCTATAATCCATGTAGTTTTCCTATTTCAAAATATGTTTAGGCACTTTGATCAATAAATTATCTTCTAAAATGTGTAGAAGGTGCTTCCAGGTCATTGTATGGAAATATACTCTGCCCCTGTCCACATCTGTACTTTTGGGGGGAGCATTATTTGCACTTTTCAACCTTAATTTACTTTATTTCAGAGTTTTACAAGTCTTGAACATATCCTGAAGGGTATTTTTGTTAGGGAAATTCTATTATCTTCAAAAAAAAATCACAAGAAAGTATGATCAGAAGGTTTAAGGAAAAATTAACAAATGAATAGGTATATCCTGTGACTTCAGTTTAAATTACAAAATGCAGTCTTTGCTAACATCCCTTTATATTTAAACCAAAGTATTTATTTCACATAGAAAATTAGAATTTTTAATTACTAACACATTACATTTAAGAGAAATAAAATGTAATTATTTTTTACCCTACTCCACAAAGATTTGTTAAACGAAAGACCTGTTAATTTAAAAGCTATTACAAGTTATGATTAATCTTAATAGTCACAATACTTATTGGGAATAAATTGCTTGAACCCTTAATTAAAAGTTAAATAGTCATTAAAACTATGTAATTTGGAAAGGAAAGGGTCTTAAGTTCAAATTTTTCTAATTTAGTTCTAAATCTAGTTAAAAGTTAAACTGTAACATCTTTCAGTGTACTGGTTTTGAACTAACAGTTGGAGAGCTACGGATATGATATGCTTTTCTCTGCTTTGATACTAAAACACAGCACAACGAAAATTGTCTTTATGTAAATGGTAATATCATTGACATCCATGATTTCTGCTTATTTATTTATTTATTTATTTTTAAACAGCAATTGCCAAAGCATAACCCCATTTGGATTCAATAAATTTCCTGATTCTTGATGGATTTTTTTGGCACACTCTCTTTGTACAAGATAAAAGTGAGGAAAAAACAATTATATATAAGTAAATTAACCCATGATAAATACTAGCAATTAAGACACCACAGCATACTAAAAATGAACACTGCATCAACTGAAACTTGAAAGTGAACACACTGGAATAAGTCTCTATATTTTATAATTTTTTAATGTCTTCC
This sequence comes from Macaca nemestrina, assembly GCF_043159975.1. Taxonomy (NCBI): domain Eukaryota; kingdom Metazoa; phylum Chordata; class Mammalia; order Primates; family Cercopithecidae; genus Macaca; species Macaca nemestrina. The sequence continues at coordinate 40,632,407 of NC_092138.1, forward strand.
ATCACCCTAAAGAAGAAAAAGTAAAAATAAATAGTTTCCCATTGAGCTATGGAGTCTGATCAAAAATGTCAAGAATAGGAGAGAGAAGAATAGGACTCATCTTTCACTGAGCATATAATAAAATACATTTACTAAGATGAATGAATATGACAAGCTGTGTTCTCTTTCAGAACATTTAAAAGTCTGCAAAGGGTAGATTGCTTCTTTGACTACAGACATTTATGAAAAATTTCTTGTTGAGGTAGGAATTCGGTATTCAAATTGTGCATGAACCGTGAGATTATCAATATTTTCTAGCTTAAAATACATAAAAATGATTTCCCAGAGAAAAAGCAGAACTCTAACTACAGCTTCCTAAATGTCCATTTTTAAGATAAAAAATTATTTGATTATTCTTTTATTGTATTATTATATTTTTACATAATCTTTTATTATATTATTATTTAGCTGAGGGGTTTCTCTCTTCCTGACCTCACACTCTAACTTTGATAAATTATATTAATTTGAATTGGCTCCACAACTTACAGCATTAAGACCCAGAAAGTCTGATGAAGTGAGTTACAATGAAAGCATTTTTCTAAAGCTAGGGTGAGTAAATTTATCTATTTTTTTCTTTTTTTAAAATAGACTTCACAACATAGTATATGGAAACTGCAGGTTCTTTCTGTTTCTTAAAGTAAAGCTCAAACCCTTTTTAATGGAAACAAATTTATGGTTATTTAGTATTTTGAAACTTCAGTTCACTTTTCAGGCTAGCAGAGTACAACGATCACAGGTGATCGTCAAGATTAAGTGAGATAATGTATTGCACAATGCTTAGGTCCAAATCTTGGCTCAGGTCAGTAATCAGCTTATTGACTTGGGTGGGTTACTTAACCTCTCTGCCAGCCAACTTTCTTGTCAAAAAAATGAGAATAAAAACACTCTTTACTTATGAGGCAATACGTGAGATAATGCCTGTAGAGCACGCAACACCTGCTATTCATATTAAATGCTTATTAAATATGAGTTTTTGCTGCGTTCACTATATAAAGTATCTTGTTCTGGCTTTGGTAGAACATATACAAAACAAAACAAAATAACCTAAAATCAGAATGCTAGGAACTACAAGGTTAGGCCTCATTTCTTCCGAGGTATCCTTTACCTCCTCGCCATCATCAGCTTCACCATCATTTCCATCATCATCCTCCAGGAATGAGTAGGCCTCCATTTTGAAAGTGGAAAAACATACAGAAGAAATTAGGGAGTGAATACTTCTATGCGTTCTTCAATTTTATGTTATCTTTGCTGAACATTATAGAAAATGAAATCGCTGATAGTATTGAAAACATTCCCCAAACTCTTAAGTTACTTACCATGATCTGATTTAAATGATTGGTAGTCATACAGAAAGGCCTCATTTAAAATCTCTGATTTAGCACAGACATTATTGAAAGGCTAATATTCCCATATACTCGATATGGGGAGTAATAGCACCCCACACTCTCCCCCAGCTCTTACGATCCACATCGCAGGGGGATGAGACACCCCCCCGAGAGGTGGGGAGTAAGAGCCACCCCCTCTCCCCCCCGGCTATTATGATCTACAGTAGACTCACAGCCTGTTTACGATATTGTGAGTAATAACATCTCTCCCTCTGGAAATTATGAACTATTTCACAGACGTGTGTATACCCTCGGTGTACAGAATGTGTACACCCGTGTGTGTTGGCAGTAATATCATCCTCTTCCTCCCTGAATATTAAGAACAGTATCACAGGAGTGTTTCTACTCCCTGTGATATTGGGTATCATGTCCTCCTCTCCCACATTGAAATTAGAAACAGTATCACTGGGGGCGTGTACACCTTCTGTGATATTTAAAGTAATATCATCCTCTTCCCTCCAGGATCATGGCAACAATATCCCTGGGAGGTGTACACTTTCTGCGATATATGTAGTAATATCCTCCCCTCCACCTTGTAATATTATTAAGGACCATCTCACATGGGGTGTACGACCCTTGCAATACTGGAAATATTATTATCCTCTTTCCCCCCTGCATATTTGGAAAAATATCAGAGTGAGTGTACACCTCCTGTGATACACGGATTAATATCCTCTTCTTCCTTTCTGGATATTAGAAACAATATCACACGGGGGTTTACACCTTCTTCGATATCTGGAGTAATGTCATCCTCTCCTGTTTTGAATGGCAAGAACAATATCTCAGGGGGGATGTAGACCCCCTGCCATATTGGGAGTAATATTATGCTCTCCCCTCCTTGATATTAGGAACAAAATCCTAGCGTGGGTGTACACCTCCGACTGTAAGTTATACTGTCCTCTCTCTTCCTGGATTTTAGGAACAATATCACAGGGTGGGTGTACACAGCCTGCGATATTGAACGTAATATCATCTCTCCCCCACCGGATATTAGGAACAATATCACAGAAGGATTGTACACTCTCTGTGATATTGGGAGTAATATCACTTTCGCCTTCCTTGAATATTAGGAGCAATATCCCCAGGTGGATGTACACCCACTGTTAAATTGGGAGTAATATCATGCTCTACCCCCTGGATATTAGGAGCAATATCACAAAGTGGGTGTACACCCACGGCGAGACTGGGGGTAATATCATGCTCTCCCTCCCTGGATATTAGGAACAATATCACAGGTGGGTGTACACCCCCTGCACTACAAAGAGTAATATTATCTTCTTTTCCTTTAGCTATTGAGAATAGTATCACATGGTGGGAGGGTACACTCCCTGCACTGTTGGGAGTAATATCATTCTCTCTTATTCCGGATGGTAGGAAAAACATCACAAGCAGTGTGTACAGCCCCTGTGATATTGAGAGTAATATCATCCTCTCCCAACGTGGGTATTAGGAACCATATCACAGGGGGCGTGTACACTTCTTCAATATTGGTAGCAATATCATCCTCTCCTGCTAGATATAAGAAATTATATGACTTGCGGGATGGACATCCCCCGCGATAAGGGAAGTAATATCCCTCCCTGGATATTGGGATCCACAGTGGACACACAGCGTGTTTACGATTTGTGAATACTATCATCTCCCCCTCTAGAGATTGCGAACAATATCAAAGACTGGTGTACACCCTCTGCAACATAGGGAGGAAGGTCATCCTCTCCCTTGCCATGGATATTAGGAACAATATCAAAGGAGTGTTTATGACCTCTGCGATATTGGGAGTAATATCATACTCTCCCACGTGGAAATTAGGAACAGTATCACTGCGGGCCTGTACACCCCCTGCGATATTGAAAGTAATATCATCCTCTTCCCTCCTGGATAATGGGAACTCTATCACTGGGGGGTGTACACTTTCTGTGATACTGGGAGTAATATCATCTTCTCCGGCTTGGAGTATTAAGGACAATATCACAGGGGTGGGGGGTGTACACCTTCTGCAATATTGCGAATAATATTATCCTCTCTCCCCCTGCATATTAGGAAAGTTATCACAGAGTGAGTGTTCACCTCCTGTGATATGGGGAGTAATATCTTCTCCTCTTCTGGATATCATGAACAGTATCACACAGGGGTGTACACTTTCTGTGATATTTCGAGTAATATCAACCTCTCAGCCTTTGAATATTAAGATCAATATCACGGGGTGGATGTACACCCCCTGGCGTATTGGGAGTAGTATCAGCCTCTCCCCTCCATGGGTATTAGGAACAATATCCCAGGGTGGGTGTGCACCTCCTGCTCTATAGGGACTAACATCATCCTCTCCCTTCCAGGATATTAATAACAATATCACAGGGTGGGTGAACACAGCCTGCAATACTGGAATTGTTATCACTCTCTCCCCCTCCGGATACTAGGAACAATATCACAGAAGAGGTGTACACTCCCTGCCATATTGGGCATAATATCATAGGCTTCTTCCGTGAATATTAGGAGCAATATTACCGGGTGGCTGTACATTCATTGCTCTGTTGGGAGTCATGTCATACTCTAGGCCCTGGATATTGGGGTCAATGTCCCAGGGTGAGTGTACACCTACTCTGATATTAAAACTAATATAATGCTCTCCGTCTCTGGATATTAGGAACAATATCACAGGTAGGTGTACACCCCTTGTGGTATTAGGAGCAATAATATTATTAATTACCAAACATCAGTTTTATTAATAATTATTAATGCTAATATTAATTAATAGCATAATGTTATTAATTTTTAATAAATATAAGTATATGATTATGCATGGATGAATTATTACTATTCATGTCATTTATCAATATTAGTTATTAATCTTAATATTAATTATTATTTTATTACCAATGTCACTTATTTATTTAATTAACATGAAAAACTGATATGATTATTATATTATTAATAGTGATATTACTGTTAATTATTAACTGTAATTGTGAATATTTTAATCAGTATTAACTTTTACTCTCTTTATGGTAATTATTAATATCGATGATTAGTATTAATTGTACTTATATTTATTAATACTAATAATTAATATAATTGTTCCTGATATCCAGGGGGGAGAGGATATTACTCGCAATATCGCAGGGGGTGCAGACTTCCCCCGTGATATTGTCCCTAACATCCAAAGGTGGAGAGGATGCTATTTCTTCCAATGTCACAGGGGGTGTGCACCACCCCTATGATGCTGTTCCTAATATCCAAGGGGCGAGAGGATGATATTAGTCTCAATATAGCAGGGGGTGTACATGCCTTCTGTGACATTGTTCCTAATAGCCAGCGGGGGAGAGGAAGATATTACCCCCAATATCGCAGGGGGTGTACACCCCCTTGTGACATTGTTCCTTATATCCTGGGAGGGAGAGGATGATACCAGTGGCAATACCGCAGGCTGTGTACACACCCACTGTGATATTGTTCCGAATATCCAGAGGGGGAGAAAACAATGTTACTCCCAATATCGCAGATGGTGTACATCCTCCTGTGATATTGTTTCTTACATTCAGGGCGAGAGGATGATATTACCCCCAATATCGCAGGGGTTGTACACACTTCCTGCGATGTTGTTCCTAATATCTCGAAGGGGAGAGGATAATGTTACACTCAATATCGCGGGGTGGGGGTACGTCCCTTGTAATATTGTTCTTAATATCCATGATGGGAGGGGATGATATTACTCCCAATATCACGAGAAGTGTACAGCCGCCTGTGATATAGTTCCTAATACCTAGGTGGGGAGAGGATATTACTGCCCATATCGCACGAGTTGTAAGACCCCTTCTATATTTTGCCTACAATCGCGAGGGGAGAGGATGATACTACTCCCAATATCGAAGAAGGTGTACACCCCCCTGTGACATTATTCTCAATATCCACGTTGGGAGACGATGACATTACGCCCAATATCGCAAGGGATGTACACTCACCCTGGGTTATTGTTCCTTATGTCGAGAGCGGGGAGAGGATGATGTTACTCCCAATATCGCAGGGGCTGTATAGCCCTCCTGTGATATCGTTCTGAGTATCCTAGGGAAGGGAGGATGATACTACACCCATTATCGCAGCGGGTGTACACCCACCCAGTGATACTGTTGTTAAGGTACTCCACCTCCCCCAACCAGCAATATTGTTTCTCATATCCAGGGGAAGAGAGGATAACATTATGCCCAATATCGCAGGGGGTGTACACACCCTCTGTGATGTTGTTCCTAGTATCCAAAGGTAGAGACGATGCCATTACTGGCCATTTCTCAAGGGGTGTACACCTTGCTGTGATATTCTTTTTGATATTCGGGGGTGGGAGAGGATAACATTGATCCCAATATCGCAGAAGGTGTAAAGACCCCTGTGATATAGTTCCTAAGGTAGAGAGAAAAGAGAATAATATTACTCTCAATATCGCAGGGGGTGTAACACCCACACCCCGTATATTGTTCCTAGTAGGCAGTGGGGTAGAGGCTGATATTACTCCCAATATCGCAGAAGGTGCACACACACCTGTGATATAGTTCCTAATATCCAGCGGGAAAGAGGCTGATATTACTCTGGATCTCACAGTGGATGTACACCCCCGACCCCCCGTGGTATTGCTCCTAATATCCAGGTGCGAAGAGGATGATGATATTGCTGACGATATCGAAGGAGGTGTACGACTCTTCTGTGATGTGGTTCCTGATATCCAGGGGGTGAGTGGATGATATTACTCCCTATAACGGAGGACGTGTACATCACCTTGTGATTTTGTCCTTAATAACCACATGGGGATAGGTGATATTACTCCCAATATAGCAAGGGGTGTACACCATGAGTGTGATATGAATCATAAAATCAAGAAGAAGAGTGAATGACATTGCTTCCAAAATACACGGGGTGTACGCCCACTCTGTGATCTTGTTCCTATCATCTAAAGGAAGAGATGATGATATTACTCCCAATACGGCAGAAGGTATACACCGCCCGTGATATTGTTCCTCACAACTAGTCGGGGAGAACATGATACCACTTGAGATATGACAGTGGCTCTACACCCCATCTGTGATATAGCTCCTAAATTCCAGCAGCTAATGGAGGATGTGCCTCCCAACAGAGTAGCGGGTGGACACCCGCCCTGTGACATTTACCCGAATATTCAGGGAAACCAAGGATGACATTACCCCAAATCTCGCAAAAAGCGTACACCCATGGTATGATATGGTTCCTAATATGCGGAGGTGCAGAGGATGCTGTTAGTTTTCATATCGCAGGCTGTGTACACACACCCTGTGAAATTGTTACTGATACCAGAAAAAAAGAGAATGGTAATAATGGACACAGAACGCAGGAGGGTGAGGCACCCCCCGCGATATGGGGAGTAATAGCCACCCCCTCTCCCCTCCTGGCTCTTATGATCCACATCGCAGGGGAGTGAGGCACCCCCTGCAATATAGGGAGTAATAGAATCCCATAAGGACATGACCCTACCCCATCAAAATCTCTAAAAGGTGTCAAGGCTCAGATGATTTTTACCATTATTTTTTATCAATAATCCATTTTAAATTAATGTACACACTTTTTTTGACACATAATGCTATTGCACACTAAATATAGTAGAATTTAAACATAACTTCCATATGTCCTGGAAAATGAAGAAATGTGTTTGATTGACTTTCTTGTGATATTTGCTTTCTTATGGTGATCTAAAACCAAACCGACTGTATCTCTCTACTATGCCTGCAATTGTAATATTTGGCTTTCATGAAATAAACGTAAAATAGTGTGCACATTCTATCATGGGGATGTCTATTCTCCTTGAGAAGGGAGATTTTGAACACCTCGTCTCTTTTTAAGAAATGGTGTAAGACTGGGGTTGAAATTGTTAGGTTTGCATGCTAGCAATATTCAAGATAAACAACTACACAGGTGTCCATGTGTGAATGCCTTTTCCACTTGTAGTCAATTAGAAATGTTAAATGATTCAATAACTGCGACTTCTTAGACCCAGAACTAAAAACAATATTCAGTGTTGTTACCGAAAACGTCGGTAAGCAACCAAGTAGAAGGCCCTGCATATACACAAACTTTTCCATCTCATGGCTTCCAATGGCTGTTTTTCCGGGTATGACCAAAATAATGGTTTGGCATTCTATTCCCCAATTTATTCTTGATGTCTGAAAGTTCTCACTTAATTAACAATTTATAGAATTCTTATCTGCGACAACCTATATGAAGAGGTTGCACGCTGACAAATGTTTTAGGGAGAAAACGTAGTCAAGTAAATAAAATATTGGCAAATCCAAACAAACTTTAAGTTTTCAAATGTTAGTTGTAACTGATTTTATTATAATTTGGAATAAAGATATCTATTGAAGCAATTTACAAATGATAATTATATTACAATGTTATCCACAGGGGCCGTTTTCACCCATAATATGATGGAAATAGTTACACTTATTCTCACGTGACTTTTAGTCCTTAGTCTCAGTTCACCTTGGCTTGAAGGGCTTTCTCACTACCTGAGAGACAGGTAGTGAGGAAAAAAAAAATCAAAATACACAACCACAGAAACAAAGTGGGATGGTGCCTATGGAGGGTTTCTGGGGACTTCCTGAAGTGGAGTGGGTTAGAAGGAAGATGTGGAAGAAGAGAATGGAGAGTGAGAAAAAGAGGTTCTGTAAAGGTCTTGATGGCAGAGAAGACATTTAGGAGCATATGGCTCTCAGATAGTCCATAAACTTTGAAATTGAATGGGATATCATTTAAAAGTCCCTCAAAATTAATCTTTTATTATGATAAACCAATGAGCAGATTGTATAATATTAAAAGTAAGTCCTCTGATATGAACATTGAAAGACAGGATTTTGTAGGAACAGTTTCTGCCTTAGCGTTATTTACAACAAGTATTATGAAAAGCAAATATGTCATAAATTAACAATGAGTTGTGTAGAGAGTTTTATTTCACAGATGGATTTGTAATTGGCTACTACTAGTTTATTTGACAAGTGTTGATGATATAGACACTGTAAACATTATGGTGGGATTATTTTGTGCTTAATTACCTACATACATCTTTTTTGGCCAATTCTTAGATGTTTCTTCCAGAAAACTATTTCTCCTTTTGCTATCTTTTAAACTCAGCATGCAACATGTGAACTTTATAATATAGCTTCCGGATAGCCTTTCAGCCTAATTTCCTAGGATATCTACTATATACTCTCATTTTCAGCTATCTTGACCTCTCCCACCAGTTCCCAAATGCAGCACATTTACACACCCCTCGATGTCTTAAACTCTCCTCTTTCCTGGGATGCCTTTTTCTTTTCATTTTCACTCCTGTCATTAACTTGTCAAATATTCCGTCGACCAAGGTAACTTTTGGTCAAGTCTGCTCAAGTGACATATTTTTCTTTCTATAACTTAGCCTATTTTCTCATGGCTAGGTAGTGCTGCTTTATAAAATTTTCATGGAAAGTATTAAGCATCTTCATTTTAACACTTAAACACTAAATTATTTAGTTCATTACCCCAAGACCAATAGCCTACCTTTATAGCTGGACAAAATAAGAAGTCAATAATTATTTGTCAAATGAATAAATAAATCAACAAAATCCTCAGTAAGTGATATCAATGGATACCACTTACATAGCTACCATTTTGTAGCTATGTTCAAACTCTCTCCCCAAATTTTCACAATTATTACTGAATTGTCAAGTTCCACACTTTATTGTATTTGAAAAATTAAATGTAGGCAAAATCTTTTTCTTTTTATTTCTGTAAGCTTCTTAAATATTCAATCAGACAGCTTTATAGAATGTATGTGCATATTGGGAGTAGGTTCTATTACATGCATTGAATGCTTTATTTGTTATATGTCATTTGGTCTAAGAGAGAAAATCATCCTTCTCCATCCCAGTGAAAATGATGATTATGTCACTAAATAATTTGGGCCAAGAAAACTATTTCAAAGAATTTAAAGAACTTGAACACAGGATTTTCTGTGGGAAAAATAAGTAAAATATTGAGTAATGCTACATTAAAATTGAAAATAATATATCCTTCAGGTATGTTACTAGAGAAATTGACCTTCTGCTTGTCTTCTATGTGGGTACTTTCTCATGAGGCTCTGTTCATTGTTTCCATGAAGAACTTAGAGAGATTCAAAAGGAATAAATTAATAGTATTATATATATGTATGATATATATAATATATATCTTCTTAATTTATGTATAAGTAATAAGAACACAACTTCTGGAAATAACAGAAACTATAAATGTAGTCAACAAAACTAACGTTATAGAAAAGACAGGTTTCTCCCAAACTGAACTGATTTTCTAAAATGATTGAATAAACTGATGGAATTTAAAGATAGATGCAATATTTGCACAGGTAAAAACAATTCTAAATACCCTGTCATTGATTCCTTTGTAATTCTTGCATTTAAAATTGCTTTATTTATTATTCTTTCGCTTTCTTTTTTTTTTTTTTTTTCAGAGAAAGAATTCCTTCCTCCTTCAAAGACTAAATACTCCTTGATATGGTTCGACTCTGTTTCCCCACCCAAATCTCACTTCAAATTTAATTCCAGTAATCCCCACATGTCAAAGGTGGGACCAGGCAGAGGTAATTTGCTCATGGGTACAGTTTCCCCCATTCTATTCTCATGATAGTGAGTGAGTTCTCAAGAGATCTATCTCATGGTTTTATAAGGGGCTCTTTCCTTTTCGCTTGGCACTTCTCTTTCCTGCTGCCTTGTGAAGAAGGTGCCTTGCTTCCCCTTCACCTTCTGACATGATTGTAAGCTTGCTTATGTCTCCCCAGCCATGCTGAACTGTGAGTCGATTAAACCTCTTTCCTTTATAAATTATCCAGTCTTGGGCAGTTCTTTATAACAGCATGAAAATGTGCTAATACACTCCTTTTCTTATATTTTAATATTCTTCATATAATCCCATCCATTATCTCAAAACTTTAATTACTTAACCACTTTCTGTTTTTTCCAAGTTGGCTAAAGTCTTAGATCACCTTCTTGGAAACAACAACAATAACAAGTAATAAAATAGAGAACCACAACTTTATCACTTTGAGATAGTCTTTTACCATGCATTAGAAATGTATGACTTTTTTTTAACCTCAAGTTTCTCGCCATTCACTGGATTTTTACTCCCAACCTGTTCTGACCACAATCTCTCACAGGTTCAAAACCTTAAAGAAAATAAAAATTACCTTTCCAATGTGGAAACATCCTAATATCCTAACATATGAGCAAATGTGTTAATAGAAAAAAAGAGGTACGTAATATTTAACAGCAAATACTCACAAATATACACTATCCATTTACTTTTCTTCACATTTTTGTCATTATCGTTCATTGTTGACCACCTCAACACTTTTGCAATGGAAGGCTGATCTTTTCCTCTGTAGTCATAATATCTTATTCTTCATTTTGACCTCTGAAGTCTTTCAATATGTTGTTGCCTGGCTCTATATGCACCTCTTATCTCTTACACATGGGTATACATCTTTGGTTATTCACTGTAATAAGCCCAATTATAATGTAAGTTACTTCCAAACCTAACACTTTATTCCTGATTTTTTATTTTTTATTTCAGTCAATGTCCAACTGCTACCCAGCACAAACAACTGTACTACACTAATTTAATCAAATTCCCCAAACTAGTATCAACCATTTATGCCCCCACTTACCCACAGCAATCAATCTCTACTATGAATGCCGACAGTACTCCTAATGATTTCCCAACTTTCTGGGTAAAAATTGAAGCAATCACTTGGAAATAAAAAACTACTTTGTTTTTTCTATTCTTTCTTCCCTTTGTTCCTCCATATTTCTCTACCCCTTCTGTCATCACAGATCCTCATCACTTATGTCTAAACTACTACATTGTATTTCTGCAAATAGTCCTAACCACTCTTTAGTCATAAACTTTACCATGAACTTTTAAGAATGGATTTACAAATTGTGAGATATTACTAGCAGTCACCCAGTTTGGTTCTTCCTTTACACCTGGATATAGGGAAGAGTTTACTTGCCAGCACACATGAACAAAACAATATGCTTAGTTTATGTAAATAAAAATGTGAGGATAAGTTGTGTATTACATCTAGTTTTAGGTAAAGAAAGACAGACTTTGATACTTCAGTCTCTTCCACTTTCAAAGTGGTCACAGACTAACTCTTGTATTATAGATGATGCAAATATAAGACTACACAGCCTCTGTTAGTTTGTGTGACTTTGCAGCAGAGTCTCCCACTTACCCATATAGGATGGTAGCCTAGTGAAAAAACTATTTTGTCTACAATCACTGAAGTTTGGGGTTCGTATTTTAATACAGTATAACTTAGTCATGTCTAATACATTCTCTCTACACACAGAAAGTACATACAAACTTAAGTACAAAATTTGACACCAAATGTCTGAGTTCATGGATGCAATCTTGCTTAAGAATTCATATTCTAACAGATTTCTTCGGTTACAAGTTTCCTTGTCTATCATTAAAATCTGACTAATAGGATTTGGAGCAATTGACTTAGAAAAGAGAGCTGAATATTTTATGTAACACCCAACACCTTCAATAATCTAATTTATAACTCTGACTTTGCTTCCACGAATTAATAATTAGGTTCAACTGCCACAACCTATCATGCACTTTCTTATTAGAATGCTTTTTGGGTAATGCTTCACATCCTTCTTCTCTACTCAATGTGGAATTCTAGTCTCTCGTTGTATCTAAGCCACTAATTATTACACCCCCCTCTGAATGATTATACTGTGTATTATTTACTTTTCCACCTGTTGAAACATTATAATTAATGATTTGGGTTAAAGTTAATATTTTTAAACACTTCTCAGATGTCTGCAACATGCAATAAGTAAACATGCAATAAGTAGCTTATTGTTTTCCCCAGTTCAGTTGGAATTTAACTGTTATTCCAGCAAGTATTAGTTGGAGGTAATACTCTAGTTGTGCAATTCATACTGTTGTCATCATTGATTATACAACAAATATTACGCATATTTTAATTTGTTCTATCACACTATGTGAGCATGCAAGAGTAAATGAATCCCATCAATGGAGGCAAAAAAAAAAAAAAAAAAAAAAAAGGATGACTATCTCTTCAATATGTTGTAAAGAAATTATTTTGACAAAGAAGCATATTGGTTTATGTGACTTCTATGATCTTTTCAATATTAAAATTATCTTCTGCTTGACAATAATATGCATCTGAGAAGACTGTAACTTCATTTTTATATGTCAGTACATTGTTCATCATGAATACTCAATATATGTTTGTTACTGCTTTCTTATTATCTAAATAAAATATATTAATAAAGAATATTTCCCTAGAACCATGCAGATTCTTTTTCAGGGAAGACTAAATATATTAGATATTCAAAATAATTCACTATGATTAAGATGACGGATAAGAGGCAGGATTAGCTTGCAGTTCCCACTTGGATGGACAGAGCAGCATGTGAAGACTCTCATCATGAATCTTTGCTCCAAGAACGAATGCAGGAACATACCAGGAAAGCTGAGAGAATCCACAAACCCTTTGAAGGAATTGTATTACCCCTGCAGGCTCCCTGGGATGCCAAAAAACTGTGAGTTGTCTTGCTTTTTCAACAGGGAGGCTCATGGCCTCGGGTAAGTTCTCAGCCCTGGTCACCAGCTGCCTGGGAATAGACTTGTTGTGGCTGCATGGTGGGAGTGAGACCTGCTTTTAGGACTGTGGGCTGCACAGGAGTAGGGTGAGGCCTGTGACTACCAGCTTTCCCTCACTTCCCTGGTGACCTGTATGACTCAGCAGAAGCAGCCATAATCCCCCTTGGAATATAACTCTATTGGACTGGGAACCATACCCCATACCCACAGCAGCTGCAGTAAGCCCTGCTCAAGGAGAGGCTGAGCTCAGAAACACCTATCCCTGTCCCAACTTGGTGGTCTTTCTCTATCCTCCCTGGTAGTCAAAGACAAAGATCATAATCTCTTGGTAGGCCTATGGCCCTGCCTACTTTCTGAGAAACCTGAATGCTTAACCTACAACGATTGTCTGTAGGGCAAGTTTGCATCTTCCCTATAGGACCATAGCTGATGTGCTCTTGAAATTGGCACCTCCTGTCTGGAGTTCAACCAATACAAAACCAGTGCACTAAATAAAAACACAACCAAGGACCCTCACAGAGTCCACTTCACACCCCTACTACCTCCACTGAAGTAGGTACTGGTAACCCTGGTTGGAAGACCTGAAGATGGATCATAGCACAGGATAGGATCACATATCACAGAACCCTTTGCAGATACTCCCCAGTACCAACCCAGAGCTCAGTAACTCTGTTGGGTGTCTAGACCCAGAAGAGCAAAAACAATCACTGCAGTTCACCTCTCAAGAAGCCACATTTCTAGGGGAATGGGATAATACCCCATCAAAGGAGCACCCCATGGGACAAAAGATTCTCAACAGCAGCCCTTGAATCCCTGATCTTTCCTCTGACACAGTCTACCCAAATTAGAAGGAACCAGAAAAACAATTATGGTAATATGACTAAATAAGGTTCTTTAACATCCCCAAAAGATTATACCAGCTCACCATCAATGGATCTAAACCAAGATGAAATCCCTGAAGTGCCAGAAAAGTTCAGAAAGTTAATTATTAAGCTAATCTAGGAGGCACCAGAAAAAGGTGAAGTCCAACTTAAAGGCATAAAAACATGACACAGAATCTGAAAGGAAAATTATTCAGTGAAATAGATAGCATAAATAAAAAATAATCACAACTTCTGGAAATCAAGTAGATACTTACAGTAATGCAAAATGCAGTGGAAAGTCTCAGCAATGCAACTGAACAAACAGAAGAAAGAACTTCAGAACTCAAAGACTAGGCTTTTGAATTAACTAAATTTGTCAAAAACAAAGTAAAAAGAATTTTTTTTAAATTAATGAAGCCTTTAAGAAATTTGCAACTATGTTAAACATTCAAACTCAAGAATAATTGGTGTTCCTGAGGAAGAAGAGAAATCTAAAAGTTTGGAAAACGTATTTGAGGTAGTAATCAAGGAAGACTTCCCAGACCTTGCTAGAGATCTAGACATCCAAATATAAGAAGCTCAAAGAACATCTGGGAAATTCATCACAAAAAGATTATTGCCTAGACACATAGTCATCAGGTTATATAAAGTCAAGACAAAGGAAATAATGTTAAGAGCTGTGACGCAAAAGCATCAGGTAACCTATAAAGACAAACCTATCAGTAACAGGAGATTTCTCAGCTTTAGAAACCCTGCAATCTAGAAGGGATTGGAGTCCTGTTTTTAGCCTCCTTAAACAGAACAGTTATCAGTCAGTAATTTTGTATCCAGTGAAACTAAGCGTCATAAATGAAGGAAAGATACAGTCTTTTCCAGACAAACAAATGCTAAGGGAATTCGCCACTACGAGTCCAGTACTACAAGAACTACTGAAAGGAGCTCTAAATCTTGAAACAAATCCTCAGATTACACCAAAATAGAATCTTCTTAAAGCACAAATATCACAGGACCTATGTAACAATAACATAATAATTTTCAAAAGGCATTCAGGCAACAAATAGTATGATGAATAGAATAGTACCTCACATCTCAATACTAACATTAAATATAAATGGCCTAAGTGCTCCACTCAAAAGACACAGAACGACAGAATGGATAAGAATTTACCAACTAAGTTTCTGCTGTCTTCAGGAGATTCACCTAACACACAAGGTAAACTTAAGGTAAAGGAGTGGAAAAACATATTCCATGCAAATGGACACGAAAGCGGGCAAGAGTAGCTATTTTTATGTCAGACCAAACAAACTTCAGAGAAACAGCAGTTAAAAAAGACAAACAGGGAACATTATATAATGAAAAAGGACTAGTCCAACAGGAAACTATCACAATTCTAAGTATACATGCACCTAACACTGAAGATCCCCAATTTATAAAACAATTACTGCTAGGCCTAAGAAATTAGATAGATGGCAACACGGTAATAGTGGGGAATTCAATATATCACTGAAAACACTAGAAAGGTCATCAACACAGAAAGTCAACAAAGAAATCACGGACTTAAACTATACCCTACAACAAATAGACTTAACACATATTTACAGAACATTCTATCCAACAACTGCAGAATATAAATTCTATTCTTCAGCACATAGAACATTCCCCAAGACAGACCACTTTAAATAACTAAAAGTAGATCTACCACTTGATCTAGCAATCCCATTACTAGGTATCTGCCCAGAGTAAAAGAAGTCATTATACAAAAAAGATACTTGCACACGCATGTTTATAACAGCACAATTTGCCATTGCAGATATATGGAACCAGCCCAAATGCCCATCAATCAATGAATGGATAAAGAAAATGTGGTACAAAATAATGGCATTTGCAGCAACCTGAATGGAATTGGAAACCATAATTCTAAGTGAACTTAGGAATGGAAAGTAAAACATCACGTGTTCTCACTCATATGTGGGAGCTAAGCGATGAAGATGCACAGGCATAAGAATGATACACTGGACTCTGGGGCCTGGGGGGAAAATGTGGGGGGTGGAGAGGGATATAAGACTACACGCTGGGTACAGTGTATACTGCTCAGGTAATGGGGGCACCAGAATCTCAGAAATCACCACTAAAGAATTTCTTATTCTTGTAAGTAAACACCACCTGTTCTCCAAAAACTTATTGAAATAAACGAAATAAAAAATTTAAAAAAATTAATTCACTGTGTACATTGAACTTCAAATTGAATTTCATATGCAATTTTGAAGTGTGTACTTCGTGCTTGGTGTTCAGTTATATCTACCATATTATAGTCTATTTTTTATGTGAACATTGGTGACTGATGTATATACACTATCAATCAGAATGTTTTAAGCAATAAATTATTCCTTAACACAGCATTATAAGAGAGATTTTATTGCAAATATTTATATTTGAGAATCACCATGAATTTATTACTCTATAGGAAAGAAAATAGACTTAAACTTGTATTTGGAAGTA
This sequence comes from Macaca nemestrina, assembly GCF_043159975.1. NCBI lineage: Eukaryota > Metazoa > Chordata > Mammalia > Primates > Cercopithecidae > Macaca > Macaca nemestrina. Next base: position 40,648,884 of record NC_092138.1, read on the forward strand.
TTTTTTTAAAAACTCCTTTCTGCTGTGTTCCCAATGTACATTGTGTAAGTTATTCTCCTTTCATACTCTTTACACTTGACACTACTGTACATTCCTCTATGATCCTGAAAATAGTATAAGAGCCTAAGTGGTATTTCCAACCACAAATTGAAAAACAACATTAATCTTTTAATCATTGGCCCAATAGTGGCAAGGGTGCTATTGAATTATGCTAAGAAGATTTAGTATAATTGTATTCATTGTATTCATTTCCAGAAATGTTTCAAAGGAAGTTTGAAAAAAATTTTTTTTTTTTTTCTTAAGATGGAGTTTTTCTCCTGTTGCCCAGGCTGGAGTGCAATGGGCAACCTCCGCCTCCCGGGTTCAAGCGATTCTCCTGCCTCAGCCTCCTGAATAGCTGGGATTACAGGCGCCTGCCACCATGTCCAGCTAATTTTTGTATTTTTAGTAGAGGCTGGGTTTCACTGTGTTGGCCAGGCTGATTTCGAACTCCCGACCTCAGGTGATCCACCCGCGTTGGCCTCCCAAAGTGCTGGGATTACAGGTATGAGCCATCGTGTCCGGCCAGTTTGACTATTTTTTTTTTTTTTTTTTTTTAATGCTCCAATTATTGGGCCGGGCGCGGTGGCTCACGCCTGTAATCCCAGCGTTTTAGGAGGCCGAGGCAGGCAGATTACGAGGTCAGGAGATCGAGACTATACTGGCTAACATGGTGAAACCCAGTCTGTACTAAAAACACAAAAAATTTAGCCAGGCATGGTGACGGGCGCCTATAGTCCCAGCTACTCGGTAGGCTGAGGCAGGAGAATGGCTTGAATTCGGGAGGCGGAGCTTGCAGTGAGCAGAAAACTCCTATTATTATTCAATTTCCCTCTACTCTAGATATAAATGTGTATCATAGAGCTGTGCTAGCAAGAAGAGAGAAACGATGATCCTCAATGAAAATGTTTCACTATATGGTTAATGATGTAATTTTAATTCTCTGTTCTCTGTCAACTACCTCATAAACCTCACCTTGGTCCCTTGCATCAGTTGAAATCTGCTAAATTTTGTTATCTTAATTGGGTCACTATTGTAAGTGGGTAGACTAGCGTTCTGTGCATAAAATGTTTCATGTGTTGATAATTGACTCCCTGTCCTATATTTCCTCCTTTTTTGTAAAGTCGGAAATGTAGAACGTTTTCAGACCTGTATTGCTTGTCATTACCTTAGTGTCCTCTACCATATAGCTATTTAGAAGGCAATTTGGGTTTAAGCAAGATTTAAAGGACTTTATTAATCTTTCTATCCAGGTTTACCAGAACTCTGAATGGGTTATCAGAAACTGAATTAGTTTATAATATAGTGATAATTTGAGTTTCATTCTACTATTGTCCGTTGTGTACCTGGCTCACTCATTTATCTGATAGCTTCTGTGTCGAGGTAACAGGGTTAAAAGGGGCACATTGTGCAATTTTCCAAAACCTGAGATTATCATTCTATATAAAAAACTGTGATTATTGCCTTTCACAAATCTACAAAAGAGAGGTTTGGTTATGAATGGTATCATTCAAGAAAAGTTTGGAAACTTTTTAATATAACTAGTCATAATCACTTCCAAAATTAAAATATATTCATTAATATAACTGAGAAAAGAGAGAAAACTTGCAGATTCACAGTAAAAACAGTAAGTATTTTTATTAACCAAATTATTTTTATCTATTTTTGATTTACAGAAGCTTTTTAAATAATTTGCTACAAGTCTTCTCATTAAAGATAAAAGTCTCATTTCTTACATTGTCTTTTCCTCTTGAATTTACTTGATGTATTACTAACATAATCAATGGCAAAATATTTATAGATTCTCTACTCAATTCTGCTTATCCATCCTTATTCCAATATTACACTGCCATTATTACTGCTGCTTTTGATCTTTACATCAAAGCTGTATGTCCTCTATATTTGTTCTTAATTTCCAAAATTGTTTTAGCTTTGGTAAGTCTTTTCATTTTCATACTGTATTAGTCTGTTCTCATGCTGCTAATGAAGACATACCTGAGACTGGGTAATTTTAAAAGACAGAGGTTTGATTGACTCACAGTTCCACATGGCTGAAGAGGCCTCACAAATATGGCAAAAGATGAATGAGGAGCAAAGTCATGTCTTACATGGTGGCAGGCAAAGAGTGTGTGCAGGGGAACTCCCCTTTATAAAACCATCGGATCTCGTGAAACCTATTCGCTGTCATGAGAACACCATGGGAAAGATCTGCCCCCAGGATTCAATTACCTCCCACTAAGTCCCTCCCATAACACATGGGAATTATGGGAGCTTCAATTCAAGATGAGATTTGGGTTCAAGAGGACACAGCCATACCATATCATATGCAAATTTCAGAGTCAGATTAAAGCCTGCTAGAAATTTGATTTTGATTACATTGAATCTATAGATCAATTTAGGTACAACTGACATCTTAAAAATACTGAGTCTTTCTACCCATGAACATGGTATATTTCTTCATGCATTTAGTTTTCTTTAATGTCTTTTAATAATGTGTGTGTATATAAAAGTTATGTACTAGTTATGTTAAATTTATTCCTAATTATAAATATTTCATATTTTAACAATACTGCAAATAATTTAAAAATATTTTTATTTATCTTTACTAGGATAAACTGATTTATATATTGACTTTGTATCTGGCAACCTTACTAAATTAGATAAGACTCTCTTGAGTCTACAAATAATTCCCCCTGGGAATTAATTATTAATAATTAAATTATTAATAATCAAATATTAAAATAATTAAATATTTTAATGCATTATTAATATTAATAAATTAATTCTCAGGAGGAATTATTTGTAGATTCAAGAGGGTCTTATCTGAACACAATCATGCCATCTGCAACATGTAAAAACACTTTAAATTTTTTCTTTCCAAAAGACATTTTGTTTATTTTTCTTGACCTCTTGGACAGGCTAGATATTTCAAAAGAATGTTGAATAGGCCAGGCGCGGTGGCTCAAGCCTGTAATCCCAGCACTTTGGGAGGCCGAGGCGGGTGGATCACGAGGTCAGGAGATCGAGACCATCCTGGCTAACGTGGTGAAACCCCGTTGCTACTAAAAATACAAAAAACTAGCCGGGTGAGGTGGCGGGCGCCTGTAGTCCCAGCTACTGGGAGGCTGAGGCGGGAGAATGGCGTGAACCCGGGAGGTGGAGCTTGCAGTGAGCCGAGATCGGGCCACTGCACTCCAGCCTGGGCCACACAGCGAGACTACGTCTCAAAAAAAAAAATAAAAAATAAAAAAAGAATGTTGAATAGAAATGCTGGCCAGTTTTTCAGAACTTTAATATTTCATCATTAAATATAATGTTAAGAAAAAGTTGTTATTTTCTGTTTTGAGAGTTTTTTTGTTTTTTTGTTTTTGTAAAACAGTCAGATTGATTGTGTCTGTCTGTTCTTCAGAATCTGCTCTTTTACTGTCTTTATGTGTCAGACCAGATGAGAGTGCAATTTCACAGGTCTCCCATAATAACAAATTTGAAGGCTTGGAGATAGGAAGCAGCCAACCTGGGTGATGAGTGATAGAAGTTTAAGCTTATTTCTCATGATTTCTACTTGCTCCAGCTTTCCTCTTCTTTGTGATTATCTTTCAGTACAGACTACTTGGCTTTTGACTTCAGACTCAGCATCAGACAGAGAAGAATTTCTGTGTGTCTTTACTGTATCCATGGGCCACTGATTTGTTTCAATGGCTTCTAGAAGTCCATACAAAAATATAGTCATACTTACTTTCATGGGCCTAGCTAATTGTAAAACCTCATTTGGTATCTCTTGAATAAATTAATTGTTAAATATGATTCACAAAGATCACTGGATTTAAAGAAAACCGTAGGATAACACACAGCCATTATAAATGCTGAGTCCACAGGGAAAACTTTGCACAGATATGCTAAGTTAACTGCTAGCATGCAAGGCTTTAGTTTCTTGGTAGCCTAGTTTTGTCCAAGTTATCTAGAGCCAATAACTTAGACTAAGTTATCCAGCAGATTTGGAGATGTTTATATAATCTTCTTAAATATGTTAAAATGTTTTAGATTTAAGTTACTAATAACTTTCACTAGTTGATGAAGATATTATTACCAAGTGCAATGTGAGATGCTTCATTTTTCTTGTGCATATTTTTAATTTGTTTGGGTACATAGTAGATGTATGTATTTATGGGTTACATGAATTATTTTAATACAGGTATGCAATGTGTAATAGTTACATCAGGGCAAATGGGGCATCCATCACCTCAAGCATTTGTACTTTGTATTACAAACAATCCAATCATACTCTTAGTTACTTTAAAATGTACAATTAAATTTGTGTTGACTGTACTCCTTTTGTTGTGTTAGCAAATAAAAGCTTCTATTCATTCTTTCTATGTAGATTTTGTACCCAATAACCATCCCCATTTGCCTTCCATACCCTCAACTGGCTTACCGGCATCTAGTAATGAACATTCTAGTCTCTGTCTCCATAACTTCAATAATTTCAATTTTTAGCTCCTACAAATAAGTGAGAACATGTGAATTTTGTCTTTCTGTGCCGGGTTTATTTCATGTAACATGATGACCTCCGGTTTCATCTATGTTGTTGCAAATAACAGAATCTCATTCTTTTTAATGACTGAATAATACTCTATTGTATCTATGTACCACATTTTCTTCGTCCATTCACCTGTTGATGGATGCTCGGGTTGCTTTCAAATCTTAGTTGTTGAGAATAGTGCTGCAATAAACCTGGGAGTGCAGATATCTCTTTGATATATTGGTTTCTTTCTTTTGGGTATATACCTAGGAGTAGGATTGCTAGATCGTGTGGTAGCTCTATTTTTATATTTCGAGGGATTTCCAAACTGTTTTCCATAGTGGTTGTACTAATTTACATTTGCATCAACAATGTACAAGCGTTCCCTTTTCTCCACATCATCACCACAATTTGTAATTGACTTTTAGATAAAAGCCATTTTAAATGGAATGAGATAATATCTCATTGTAGTTTTGATTTGCATTTCTCTGATGGTCAATTATTTTGAGTAGGTTTTCAGATATCTGATAGCCATTTGTATGTCTTCTTTTAAGAAATGTCTATTTGGGTCTTTTATCTATTTTTTAATCAGATTATTTTTTTCCTGTGGAGTTGTTTGAACTTCTTATATATTCTAGTTGTTAATCCCTTTTAGGATGGGTAGATTACAAATATTTTTGCCATTTTGTAGGTAGTCTCTTCACTTTGTTGATTGTTGACTTTGCTGTAAAGCTTATTAGCTTGATATGAACCCATTTGCCCATTTTTGCTTTGATTTCTGTACTTTTAGGGTATTCTCAAGTAATCTTTGTTTAGTTCAATAACTTAAAGAGTTTCCCCGAAGTTTTGTTTTTTTTTTTTTTTTAGTAGTAGTAGTTTCATAGTTTGAGGTCTTAGATTTTAGTCTTTAATTAGTTTCAATTTGATTTTTGTATATTTTGAGAAATAGGTGTCTAGTTGTATTCTTTTGCATATGGATACCAGATTTTGCCAGCACCATTTATTGAAGAGATTGTCCTTTCCCCAAATTATGTTCTTAGCACCATTGTCAAAAATGAGTTCACTGTATGTATTAGTCCATTTTCATACTGCTATAAAGAACTACCTGAGATTGGGTAATTTATAAATAGAAGAGGTTTAATTAACTCACAGTTCAACATGGCTGGGGAGGCCTCAGGACACTTACAATTATGGTGAAAGGCAAAGGAGAAGCTAGGCATGTCATACACAGTGGCAGGAAGAGAGAGACAGAGTGAGGGGAGAAACTGCCAAACACTTTAAAATGATCAGATCTTGTGAGAACTCACTCACTAACCCAAAAACATCATGGGGGAAACTGCTCTTATGATCCAATCACCTCCCACCAGTTCCCTCCCTTGTAATGGGATTATAATTCAAGATAAGATATGAGTAGGGACATAGAGGCAAACAATATCATTCCACCCCTGGGCCCTCTCAAATCTCATGTCCTTCTCACATTTCAAAACAGAACCATGCCTTCCCAACAGTCCCGCAAGTATTAACTCATTCCAGCATTAAACCAAAAGTCCAAGTCCAAAGTCTTATCTGAGTCACGGCAAGTCCCTTCCACCTATGAGCCTGTAAAAATCAAAAGCAAGTTAGTCACTTCCCAGATACAATGAAGGTACAGGCATTCGGCAAATGTTTCCATTCCAAATGGGAGAAATTAGCAAAGAGGCTACAGGCCCCATGCAAGTCCAGAATCCGATAAGGCAGTCATTAAACGTGAAAGCTCAAAAATAATCTCCTTTTACTGCATGTCTCACATTCAGGGCAGACTGATGCAAGAGGTGGGCTCCCAAGGCTTTGGGCATCTCTATCCATGTGGCTCTGCAGGGTACAGCTCCTGAGGTTTCTCTCATGGGCTAGTGTTGTGTGCCTGTGGCTTTTAAAGGTGCATGGGTGCAAGCTGTCAGTGGATCTACCATTCTGGGATCTGGAATAGAGTGGCTCTCTTCCCACAGCTCCACTAGGCAGCGTCTGTGTAGGGGAATCAACCCTACATTTTCCCTCTGCATTTCCCTAGCAAAGGTTCTCCATAAGAGCTCCAACCCTGCAGCAGGCTCCTGTCTGAACATCCAGGTGTTTTCATACATCCTCTGAAATCTAGGCAGAGGTTCCCAAACCTCAACTCTTGTCTTCTGTCCACCTGCAAGTCCAACAACACATGGAGCTGCCAAAGCTTGGGGCTGGCACCCTCTGAAGCAATGGCCTGAGTTGTGTGTTAGGCCCATTTGGCCATGGCTGGAGGTAGACTGGCTGAGATGCAGGGCATCATGTCCCAAGGCTGTACAGAGCAGCAGGACTCTGGGCCCAGCCCACATAATCTCTTTTTCCTCCTAGGTCTCTGGTCCTTTGATGGGAGACGCTGTCATGAAGATCTCTGAAATGCCCAGGAGATATTTTCCTCTTTGTCCTGGCTATTAACATTCAACTCCATCATAGCATTATCTAGTATATCTTTAAGTTTTCAGGAGACAGATTTCATATACAAATTAAGTATTATACATGTTCAATTAAAATACATGTATTTAAAATAATGTATATATTTACACATTTTAATTGAAATATCTTGGAACTAACACCCCGCTGACCTCTACATTCTAAGACTATTTTACTAAGAAATAAATAACCTAAAACAGTTAATATCTGAGATTTTTTCAATCTCTATAAAACATAGGGTGCATTTAACAAAATCTGGGAAGTGAACCTTCCCCGCCTCTTATCTTCTGAAAAAAATATATATATATTATGTTCCATACAACAGCATAAAATTAATGTTGCGCATTATAGCCTCTGGCCTAGGAAAAAAAGTGTTTAAGTAAAAGAGAAAAAGTTCTGTGATTTCAATGCATATTTGGACAATGTCCCTGAGCTGTTTTTGATGTCTCCTGAATATCGTGATTAGTATGTCATCTATTCATTGGCAAAATGGAGTTTTAGTACTATTGCTGTTAATGAGGGTGGAAAGCAATTTAGATTCATTCGCATTAGGTTGCTTTTCATTGTAGAGATCCAAAGTATCAGATAATTATTTGAAGAGAGGCAGTTTTGAAGTTCAGAAAAATAGGTGCTGTACACAATACACATGTACTCCATTCTTCCAAGGTACTTGCAAGCAATGCCCACTAGACAAAGATCTCTGAAGAACAACTAATTAGAAAAGTAAAGTATAGAAGTTTTATTTTATTTCTTTGAATTTGTTTTTTTTTTTTTTTTTTTTCACTTTTAGGCAACCACTGTCCCAGAGAGTCTGTGGAATGGAGTTCCTTCAAAGAAAGTTATGATTTTACAACAGTGCAACAAACTTCTTATGGACATTGGTTGAAGTCCTTTTTTAAATGAGTTGCTCATTGATAAAAATCCAAATAAAGATGAAAGAATGTCATTTGAAATTTAGGAATTCAGAATAAAAACAAACACAGTTTCAGGTATTGTTGAAGTGCAATATTTAAAGTATATATTTCATCAGTTTTTACATGTGTATGTAGTTGAATATTATTGCCATAAGCAAGATGATAAATATTTCCATCACCTTTAGCAATTTCCTTCTACCCTCCATAATATGCTTCTTCCTCCACTCTCATTCATGGAAAACATTGACCTACTTTTAATATTTTTGTGACTTAGAATTATATTAATTGAAGAAGTATGTACTTTTTGTTTTCAATTTTAACTGACTTTTCCTGCTGCCTACTGATTTTGAGATCCATCCATGTTATTATATGCATCAATAGAAAATTTATTTTTATTGTTGAGTAGTATTTGATTATGCAGGTATATTATAATTTTTTTTTCATTCACCTGTTGATGGAACCTTGTGTTGTTTCCAGTATTTGGCTATTACAAATAAAACTGCTATGAGTATTCATGTAGAAGTCTTGGTATGAAAAGTAGCTTTTGTTTCTCTTTGGTTAACTACATGTGAGTGGAATACTGGTTTATATAGTAGGTCATGTTAATTTAAAAACACTGCCAAACTCTTTCAAATAACTTGTGACACTTATATTCCCAATAGCAGTGAATAAGAATTCCAGTTTATTTATATTTTTGCAAAAACTACTAATGGTTAAGCTTCTATTTTTAGCTAACCGAATGGGTGTGTAGTGGTTTTATTTGTGCTTTAAATTTAATTTCTTTGATGAGTAATTATGTTTAGAATATTTTCATAGACCTATTGGACATTTATTATATTCAATATTCATGTTTTTATTTTTGTGAAGAGTCTGTTAACATATTTTGCCCATTTAAAAAATTGGTTTGCTTGTCTTTTGTTTTATACCTATATTAGATATTTCAGATGAAGTTCTTTGAATTATAAATGTTGCCTTTGTTTTCTTTTATTTGCCAATTTCCATAGCCCAGAACTCCATTACAGTGATAGGACAGAATTGATTAAAGTAGACACCATGCCTTGTTTCTAATCTTAGAGGGAGATAATCAGTATTTCACCATTAAACATTATATTGGTTATAGGAATTTTAGATGTTTTTATTGAAGAGGTTTTTTTCTATTTGTAATTTGTTGAGTGTTTTTAAGGCATTTTAACAATTATGCCTCAAAGTTAAGTTATACTTCCTTGCGTTAGTCCACCAATTTAATAAGAAACAAACATTGCCTAACTCTTTTAATCTCTATTTTTTTTCTTCTGCCTTTGGAGAAATTTCTTCAAATTTGTCTTCTAAATGTTCAATTGCTTTTCATCATTTTAATTCCCAAGAACACTTTTGTCTACATAATAATTACTTTAAAAATATACTATCCTATTCTTGTTTTATTAATGAAGAATTTATTATCTTTAAGATATGATCATTCCTCTTAAGCAGAGTCCTTTGTCATTCTGGATGAAGCCTAGGGTTTCTGAGCAGCATTTAGCCTGATGGCCCAAATGAGAGTTTTTAGTGACAGGAGGGTACCCCAGACAAATGATTTTTAACCTTTGGTCATATATGTCTGCACATCTTTTAAAAATTAATGTATTTGATCCCACCTTGACCTAGCATCCCCACCTCCCACCTCCTACTCTGAAAATGAAATTTAATTGCTTTGAAGTGGTAACCCAGACTCTGATACAGACAATTATGATGAAGTCAGGGTTCATGACTTGAGAAATAATAGACCTTGCTACATGGTGACAGATTGTTGTGCGGCATCTCCTAAAGCATCTCTGCGAAGTTAAAGAAGCTTCTGGGCACCACTGCAAGGGGCACACAAGTTTTGGTATTTTAAAAGTTTCATGAGGATAAATTTTTAGGATAATAATGAGTATAAGACACTGCAAGAAAGCTGTTAATCAAACGATATATTTTCACAGGAATTCCATTGGCTTGCAATTTATTTTGCACTTGAAAATACTGTTTATTTATCTGGTATAGTGATAAGTAATCCATCTTTACCAAATGGTGTGGGAGTCAATCCCCACAAATTTCAGACTAACTCCCAGTAATACACATATGTGCAAGACAGACCTTCCCACCCCCACAAATACAAGTCTTTGAGAACTGAACTGAGATTTGAAAGCCCTGAATAAATCTCAGAATAAAGCCTTAGTGGTATTCAAACCACTAAATATCAAAGGAAAAAAATATTGAAACTTTTAGAAAATAATAACACATCACATACAGAAACATGATAGTTCAAATGAACACTAACTTCCCATCAAAAAATTTTGGAGGTTAGGAGACAAGGAAAGAACATATCTAACAAAATAAAAGAAAGATAACTATAAACCTGACATTCTATATCCAGCAAACATATCCTTCAGAAGTAGGGCAATATAAAGACATTTTTAAGGTAAAGGAAAACTATTTGATGCTAGACTCTTCAGTCTTTAAGGAACACTACAGGAAGCTTTTCCAGGCTTAAGAGAAAAGATATAAGAAGGAACTTTGAATTTTCAGGAATGAAGGAAGAACAACAAAATGCTATCTTTTAAAAGATAAGATATATAACATATACAAAAACTACAACTTGAATTTGTTGGGAAAGAATAAACAAATTTATAAAATTTGTATTTTCTGCATTTTATATAAAATACTACAATATAAACTTTATAAAAGATGAAGTCTGATATTATAAATGCATTAAATATAAAAAGAGGTATAGACAAAAATACAATAAATAAATTAATAAAATGGAAAAAGGAAAAGAACAAAAATAAGAAAAAATTAAATAATGAAAAAGTAGTCAGGAAAATAAATGAATAAAACCCAAACAGAAGACAAAATTATAATTCAAAATAATAAGAAAATGGTAGAGGTAAATTCAAAGTTCAGAATAATTATTCTGGCATATTTAGATCCTTAATATTTCAGATCAACAATTATTATATAATTATTCTATCAATACAAATATTAAGGATCTAAACATGCCAAATACAAAATAATGATTGATTTAAACTGATAATTCAATAATACATTTATCATTTAAGTTAAATGATAATTAAAATACAACACATCAGATTATTTGAGAAATACAGTTTAATAAAATTGATACAAGAAGCAACAGAAACTTTGAATTACTATCAAATATTATCGGTTGACGAAGAAATAGCACCACTCTTACAAAAATGTATTTTAGTAAATAAAGGAAGATGAAGAACTCTGCAACTCATTTTATCAACCAAGAATAACCTTAACACTAAAACATGACAAGGACATTACAAAACAGGAAATGTATGAAACAATACTTCTTGTGAATATGGATGTAAAAATCTTTAACAAAATATCAACAAACTTAAAGTGATTACCCTGTAAAGAAAACAAATTAAAAACTTCGTTAACTGATTCCAATATTATATAAAATGGATAATACATCATGAAGAAGTAGGGATTACTGTAGCCATGCAAGGTTTATTTAATATGTGAAAATACATCAGTGTGTGTTAGCATACTAACTGAACAAATGAGAAAAATCACAAGAATATTTGAGAGAAATGCAGAAAAATTGAAAATATTTTATAATTGAAGGACATGAATTTTCATGTTGAAGTCACACAGTTAGTTTATAAAACAATGGAAAAAATTAGATTCACCATAGTCCACATCACAATAAAATGTCAGATCACTGGCTTTCAGCAAAATTCTAGGGAAATGAAATGTTTTAGGCCTCAAAATGGCTTTGGGCATTTTGAATAGAATACTGAAAGCAGAAAGACAGTGGGCTAATAGCTCTAAAATTCTGAAAAAAAAAATCTGTTTTTTGTTTTTTTTTTTTCCTGTATAAAACATAAGCTCTACTTTGGCAGAAGTAAGAGAAGAAATGTTGAAGAGGCAGCAGTGAAGCATGCAGAGGAGGAGGACATTATCAAATGTGCAAGTGAAGTTCAGGGCATGTGTAGAAGGAAGTGAAGAAATAGAGATCTCTCTTTGAATTTAAATTCTTGGTTCCTACAGCCAGGGAAAAAAACGGACCTGGTTAAAAATTCTTGAAGGAAAATTATTTTAACATAGAATTCTAAATCCATCCAAATGATCAATCAAATTTAGCCTAGAATAAAGACACTTTTAGATATGCAAGAGCTTAAAATACTTATATCCTATTACCTGTATCAAAGAGGCCTTTGGAGAATACTTGCTGTCAAATGAGAAACTAGGACAAAGGAAGATTTGGAATATGGAAAATAAATAGATTGAACACAGAAGAGAATTAAAGAGAATCAACATTATAATGGTAAAGAGAGATCCTAGGGTGAAACGTGTACCAAATATAGAAGTCAACCATTTTGGATTGAAACTGTGTGACACAGGATACAGTTATTTTGAGGATTGACATCATATAGCTTCTATGTTTTTACCAACCATTTATAGCACCAACAAAACTGTAAAATCTATTTCACAAAAATAAGAAATTAGCTCTTACATAGCTATAAACTTCAATCTTCATTTATGAAGGGGAAAAAAAACAAAAGTAGACCAGTAAAGGAGAAGTCTTGAGATTTAGGAATCAGGCAAACTTACCAGAGAAGCGAATGAGCATTAATATGTCCCCATATTTCCATATAATACACTGCATGCTTTCAAGGAGTAATTTTAGATGTTATTTGAATTATTACTTAAATAATAAAGGGCTTTCTAATTCTCCTCCCTAGAAGTAATCAATTTCTACTATGGTAGCTACCAAAATTACCTTTAATATTATTTAATTTTGAAAATTGTAAGCATGATTTACTTTAATTAAAATACATACTCATTTTAAAAAGAAAATTTTAGATCTACCAGTCTGCATAAAAGTAGAGTTTTTGTAAAATGACTTAAAAGCTAGATTTCAAGGCTTAAAAAGCTGCCTATAATTGTATTTCCTACAGAATACCCATTCCTCCTCCAATTAAAAATTTTTAAGTATTGTTGAGACTAAAGTAATTCTTTCAGAAATTTTGCATTTTCAATTTTATGCTGCTATTTTGAGCCATACTACTCCTCTGAGTATTATCAAATTGTATTTCATAATCTGTGTTACTCCATGTGGTACTGGAATATGTATAGTCACACTTTAAATAAGGCATTTCTGAAAATTAATCCTACTATTTCTAGAATTATTTTACCCTTGATAATGTTGTTTTTATATTTACTTTATTTTTCTGTTTTCTCTCCTCCATCTTTTTCTTTCTTCCTTTGCATCCTTTCCCTCAACTACATATTTCTTTTCCCATGCTTTCTACTGTTTTTTTCCCCTTGTAATCTCTTATTCCTCTTCTCTTTGCCTTTTCTTCCTCTACTCTTGGGGTTTTTAGCATGATCCCCGTGGAACCCCATGTATGGATGGGCTTCAGGAGATCCAAAGGTACTCTGAAAGTGAGTGCAAGTTACTTGTATTGAAAGTGGGTTATGTCTTGTGCTTGTTAAGTATCCCTAAAGTCCCAGAGAAGCAAGTGAATGACCAGAAAATTGTAAAGAAAACCCCAATCACTTCTCTCAAATTCCCCTTTGTGTTTCCCTCTTCTTTCCATCTACTCTCCTGTGCAAAGCAAACTACCAGGGAAGTGCTATGATGTTTCCTCTCATTTTCATTTCTAGACTTTCTTTGTCTACTTTCACTTGAAAAAGATGAAATGTTTTCCCTTAAGAAACTGCATTGTACTAGCAGGAAGGAATTAGTTCCTGTCAGTGTCATATTGGAGGAAAAAACAACAACCTGCAAACGCAATGCTGGAGAACCTGGCAGCTGATGATTCTCAGGAATAGGAACCAGTAGGATGCTTCGCTTCTAAGCACCCCTTGCTGCATTCATGTGTGAAGGATAAAACGTCTTCTGCTGTTTTCCAGTTGATTTTGAAGAAAAAACAGATATCTTGCAACTTTTAACCCACTGCTACAATGACAAATGTGACAATTTTCAAGAGAAGGCCAACCATTCTTCCACTACAATTTTTCTGAAATAGATTAGAATTAT